>NC_090322.1:40301476-41668627 GCF_040869045.1 Eurosta solidaginis | reverse complement strand
GATATTTCTGTGAGCATTCGAAGGATAAGTATTCAGCATCGTTTGCATCGCCGAAACCGCAAATCGTGTCTTTGGCCTCTGATATTCTGTGCATATATTATTTGAAGTATTCGTGCCAGGAGAATATTTGAGTAGCATAGTTATTTACCTCGCCAAGGCTTCTGGTGATCTATGCTAAATATATGTTATTATTCGCTGTCCATCTGCCTCGTTTTTAATTTTCCAACCTTTCTTACCATATCAAAAATGTTTCCTCCCTGCTCTCCTTGCTAACGACTTTTATGCGCTCTTGATCATTCTGCATTATTGTTTCTCATAACTTTCTTCTCTCCATCGCTAATAGGTCGATTTGGATGGATCACTTGTGCATCTGTTCCTGAGACAAGGTGACAAGGTGTTCGCTGAACAGCTGTGTTTGTTGCTCACAGTTCGGAGACGTACAGTAACGTGGATAGCATGATGTCCATCTGCAGTTTCCTTTAGCTTTCTGTTGGTCTTTCGGTGATAACCATAAGTCTGTTTAGCAACGATATCTATTTAGATGCCTTATCAGTAGCATGTTGAATTTGCCACCAATACCTTAATAGGGCATCTAACCTTACTCCTAAATAGTTAACGATCTTCTTTGGCGTTGTATTCCAGGAGAAGGTTTAAAAGTTAATTTCTGGCGGCAAGTGTTTGTTTTTAGAAGTATCATCTCTGTTTTTTCTGCTGCCAACTGGCAACCTTATAAATAATGTGGCTTTTTTCATCTGACTTAATTGGTAGTGAATAAAATTTAATAAAATTAATATGAGATTATTTTCAAAAACTTTAAATTTTCCTCACTACTTTGCAAAACAATTCCACTTATATCGTGGTTATATTTATTAAATGAACTGTTGAATTGACACCCTTTTCCTCGTTAAAATCCACACTTAATCAAATAAAAAGGTTTCTTTAAATTGAAAGGTTAACATGTAAAATCAGGTGGTAAAACTAAATTGAAAGCCGTTAGTCGTCCCGTAAGCGCGTAAACCAAGTAGCTTTGAAACAACTAAAGTATAGTCTGCCTATATTAACAGTAGCACGTTTATGTATGTAAGTTTTTTTGTTGTGTCTACGACGGAAAACATATAATGAATATCCTTTTGTCACGCAATAAAAACAATGACCTTCCACCAACCGTCAGAAGCTCGCACACCAAATAGACATATGTACATAACTTATATTACTTGCGATAGTACAAGTGTGAATAGTTTTGTTTGTTGGTGTGTTTTGTATTTATGAGCCATAGCCCCGTGAAAATTTCGATTACAATATGCACCTGTAGAGAATACTCCATAAAAGCCAATGGAGTACTTCTATGACTTTTTGAAAGCCACATGTTCATTTAAGAAAGATAGAACAGGAAAATAAGAAAATCTTCGTTGTGTATTTATAAACCTTTTTGAAGCTTGTTAGTAAAAGGCTTCGTTCTGTTAACAACACTTTCCGATGTGTAAATAAGTTTTCTCAATGTATATGAGAATCTAGAATGTAGGCAAAAGGGTAGTGTAAGCGTAATGCTTTGTTTTCACTATGTCAAAATCACTGACATCAAATACTGACATAACTGTGACCATGGCAATTTGGTGTCAAATGTGTTTTCATTACATATTCAAAACTGGCATGAAGTCGATATAGCAGTGTGTGCCAAAGACTGTCATCAAATTGTGGTGTCAGTCGATTGACATCCAGTTTTCACCACTGACATCAAACGTTAAGTAAATATTTTTGACAGCGACGGGGTCATTTCGGGACTATTTCGGGATCATTTGGGGTACCTACCGGAATCATTTCTGGTTGCTTTTCGGGTTCCGTCCGGGATCCCATCGGGGTCATTTCGGGACTTTTTCGGGATCATTTGGGGTGCCTTCCGGCATCATTCCTAGATGATTTTGGGTATCCGTCCGGGATCCCGTTGGGGTAATTTCGGCACTTTTTCGCGACTAATACGCGATCATTTGGGAACCCTTTTGGTATCATTTCTGGAGGGATTTAGGGATCCGTTCGGGATCCCATCAGGGTCATTTCGGGACTTTTTCGGGATCATCTTGGGTACTTTCCGGCATCATTTCTAGATGGTTTTGGGTATCCGTCCGGGATCCCGTCAGGGTCATTTCGGGACTTTTTCTCGACTGATACGGGATCATTTGAGGACCCTTTCGGCATCATTTTTGGAGGATTTTCAGGATCTGTACGGAATCGTTTGGGGACCCTTCCGGCATCATTTCTGTGCGGTTTTCTGGATAAGTCTAGAATCGTGTCCTTGTCATTTCGTGGTTTTTTGGGACTATTCCGGGAACTTTTGGAGACCCTTACGGGGCATTTCTGGATGTTTTTCGGGATCTGTACGGGATCGTTTGGGGACCCTTCCGGCATCACTTCTGTGTGGTTCTCTGGATAAGTCTAGAATCGTGTCGTTGTCATTTCGGGTTTTTTTGGACTATTCCGGGAACTTTTGGAGACCCTTCCGGGGCATTTCTGGATGTTTTTAGAGATCCGTCCGCTATATCGTCGGGGTCAATTCGTGGTTTTTTCTGGATAAATTTGAGATCATTTGTTAGATCCTATTAGGTTATCAGCTCATATAGATATTTTTTTTTTTTACTCAATTACAAAAATAAAGTGTATTAGACAGAAAAAATGTTTAAACAGATAACTTGATAAGCAGGCTAACGTGAATAGCCCATATATTTCATTTTCTCCTTGCGGACGGGGCCGCGGGTAAAGGCTAGTTTATAATATATACTAGCCTTTACCCGCGGCCCCGTCCGCAAGGAGAAAATGAAATATGTGGGCTATTCACGTTAGCCTGCTTATAAAGTTATCTGTTTAAAATTTTTTTTCTGTCTAATGCATTTTATTTTTGTAATTGAGTAAAAAAAAGAACTTTATGAGCTGATAACCTGATAGGATCCCAAAATGATAACGAAATTATCCAGAAAAAGCCACGAAATGACCCCGACGCTATCGCGGACGGATCCCGAAAACCATCCAGAAACGCCCCGGAAGTGTTTCCAAAAGTTCCCGAAGTAGTCCCAAAAAAACCCGAAATGACAACGACACGATTTTAGACTTATCCAGATAACCACACAGAAATGATGCCTGAAGGGTACCAAATTGATACCGAAATAGTCCCGAAAAAGTTCCGAAATTACCCTGACGGGCTCCCGGACGGATCTCAGAAACCATCCAGAAAATATCCAGGAAGGGTCCCTAAATTATCCCGACTAACTCCAGAAAAAGTTCCGAAATGGCTCCGAGGGGATCCACGATGGATCGCGAAAACCATACAGAAATGATTCCGGAAGGATTCCAAAATGATCCCGAAATAGTCCGGAATTGACCCAGATGGGATCCCGCACAGATCCAGAAATGATCCCGGAAGGGTGCAAAAACTATCCCGGAAAAGTAACAAAAAATCCCGAAATGGCTCCTACGGCATCCCGGACGGATCCAGAAATGATCTCGGAAGGGTCCCCAAATGATCCCAAAATGGTCCCGAAATGACCCTGATGGATCCGGCAAACCATCAAGAAATTATGCCGAAAGGGTCCCAAAATGATCCCGAAATAATATAGAAAAAGTCACGAAACGACCCCTAGAGGATCCCCAAATGATCCCGTATTAGCCCCGAAAAGGTCCCGAAATAACCCCGACGGGATCCCGGACAAATCCCGAAAACCATCCAGAAATGATGCCGGAAGGAATCCCAAATGATTCCGTAAAAGTCCCGCATTGATTCCGACGGGATCCGAACGGATACCGAAAATCATCCAGAAGTGACGCCGGAAAGGTCCTCAAATGATCACCTAATAGTCCCGAAATGACCCTTAAGGGGTCATGGACGGATTCCATAAACCATCCAGAAATGATCCCGATATATTCCCGAAGAAGTCCCGAAATGACCCTGACGGGATCTCGAACGCACCCCTAAATGACCCTGACGGGATCCCGGACAGATCCCGAAATCCATCCAGAAATGATCTTGGGAGGGACCCCAAATGATCCCGAAAAAGTCCCGCAATGATTCCGAGGGGATCCTGATCGGATACCGATAACCATCCAGAAGTGATGCCGGAAAGGTCCTCAAATGATCACCTAACACCAAAATGACCCTGACGGCATCCCGGACTCATCCCAAAATCCATCCAGAAATGATCTTGGGAAGGTCCCAAAATTATCCCGAAATAGTCTCGGAAAAGTTCAGAAATTACCCTGACGGGTTCCCGGACGAATCCTGAAAGCCATCTCTAAATGATCCCGAAAAAGTACCGAAATGACCCTGACTGGACCCCGAAAGGATCCCGAAAACTATCCAGAAATGATGCCGGAAATGTCCTCAAATGATCACCTAATAGTTCCGAAAAGACCCTGACGGGATCCCGAACGGATCCCGACAACTATCTAGAAATGATGCCGAAAGGGCCCGCAAATGACCCCGTATTAGTCGAGAAAAAGTCCCGAAATGAACCCGACGGAATGCCGGACGAATACCAAAAACCAGCCAGAAATGATGCCGGAAGGGACGCCAAATGATCCCGAAAAAGTCCCGCAATAATTCCGACGGGATCCTGAGCGGATACCGAAAACCATCCAGAAGTGATGCCGAAAAGGTCTTCAAATGATCACCTAATAGTCCCAAAATGACCCTGACGGCATCCCGGACAGATCCCGAAATCCATCCAGAAATGATCTTGGGAGGGTCCCAAAATTATCCCGAAATAGTCTGGGAAAAGTCCAGAAATTACCCTGACGGATACCGGACGAATCCTGAAAACCAATCTTAAATGATGCCGAAAAAGTCCCGAAATGACCCTGATGGGACCCGGAAAGGATCCCGAAAACTAACCAGAAATGATGCCGGAAAGGTCCTCAAATGATCTCCCAATAGTTCCGAAAAGACCCTGACGGGATCCCGAACGGATCCCGACAACAATCCAGAAATGATACCGAAAGGGCCCGCAAATGATCCCGTATTAGTCGAGAAAAAGTCCCGAAATGACCCCGACGGGATGCCGGACGAATCCCAAAAACCATCCAGAAATGATTTTGGAAGGGACCCCAATGATCCCGAAAAAGTCCCGCAATTATTCCGACGGGAATCTGAACGGATACCGAAAACCATCCAGAAGTGATGCCGGAACGGTCCTCAAATGCTCACCTAATAGTCCCAAAATGACCCTGAGGGCATCCCGGACAAATCCCGAAATCCATCCAGAAATGATCTTGGGAAGGTCCCAAAATGATCCCGAAATAGTCTCGGAAAAGTCCAGAAATTATCCTGACGGGTTCCCGGACGAATCCTGAAATGATTCAGAAAAAGCCCCGAAATGACCCTGACGGGATCCCGAAAGGATTCCAAAAACTATCCAGAAATTATGCCGGAAAGGTCCTCAAATGATCCCCTAATAGTTCCGAAATGACCGTGACGGGATCCCGAACGGAACCCGACAACTATCCAGAAATTATGCCGAAAGGGTCCGCAAATGATCCCGTATTAGTCGAGAAAAAGTCCCGAAATGACCCCGACGGGATCCCGGACGAATCCCAAAAACCATCCAGAAATGATGCCGGTAGGTATCCCAAATGATCCCGAAATAATCCCGAAATGACCTCGTCGGCATCCCGGACGGATACCGAAAATTATCCAGAAATGATGCCGGAAAGGTCCACAAATGATCCCCTAATAGTCCCGAAATTACCCTGATGGGATCCCGGACGGATCCCGAAAACCATCCAGAAATGATGCCGGAAGAGCCCCCAAATGATCCCGAAAAAGTCCCCAAATGACCCCGACGATATCCCGGACGGATCCCGAAAACCATCCAGAAATGATGCCGGAAGAGCCCCCAAATGATCCCGAAAAAGTCCCCAAATGACCCCGACGAGATCCCGCACGGATCCCGAAAACCATCCAGAAATGATGCCGGAAGAGCCCCAAATGATCCCGAAAAAGTCCCCAAATGACCCCGACATACTCCAGAAAAGGTTCCGAAATGGGTCTGAGGGAATCAACGACGGATCGCGAAAACCATACAGAAATGATTCCGGAAGGATCCCAAAATGATCCCGAAATAGTCCGGAAATGACCCAGATGGGATCCCGCACAGATCCAGAAATGATCCCGGAAGGGTCCAAAAAATATCCCGGAAAAGTAACAAAAAATCCCGAAATGGCTCCTACGGCATCCCGGACGGATCCAGAAATGATCTCGGAAGGGTCCCCAAATGATCCCAAAATGGTCCCGAAATGACCCTGATGGATCCGGCAAACCATCAAGAAATTATGCCGGAAGGGTCCCCAAATGATCCCGAAATAAAACAGAAAAAGTCACGAAACGACCCCTAGAGGATCCCCAAATGATCCCGTATTAGCCCTAAAAAAGTCCCAAAATGACCCTGACGGGATCCCGAAAGGATTCCGAAAACAATACAGAAATGATGCCGGAAAGGTCCTCAAATGATCCCCTAATAGTCCCGAAATGACCGTGACGGGATCCCGACAACTATCCAGAAATGATGCCGAAAGGGTCCGCAAATGATCCCGTATTAGTCGAAAAAAAGTCCCGAAAGGACCACGACGGGATCCCGGACGAATCCCAAAAACCATCCAGAAATGATGCCGGTAGGTATCCCAAATGATCCCGAAATAGTCCCGAAATGATCTCGTCGGCATCCCGGACGGATCCCGAAAATTATCCAGAAATGATGCCGGAAAGGTTCCCAAATGATCCCCTAATAGTCCCGAAATTACCCTAATGGGATCCCGGACGGATCCCGAAAACCATCCAGAAATGATGCCGAAAGGGTTCCCAAATGATCCCGTATTAGTCGCGAAAAAGTCCCGAAATGACCCCGACGGGATCCCGGACGGATCCCGAAAACCATCCAGAAATGATGCCGAAAGGGTTCCCAAATGATCCCGTATTAGTCGCGAAAAAGTCCCGAAATGACCCCGACGGGATCCCGGACGGATCCCGAAAACCATACAGAAATGATGCCGGATGAGCCCCAAAATGATCCCGAAAAAGTCCCGAAATGACCCCGACGAGATCCCGGACGGATCCCGAAAACCATCCAGAAATGATATCGGAAGAGCCCCCAAATGATCCCGAAAAAGTCCCCAAATGACCCCGACGATATCCCGGACGGATCCCGAAAACCATCCAGAAATGATGCCGGAAGAGCCCTCAAATAATCCCGAAAAAGTCCCCATATGACCCCGACGAGATCCCGCACGGATCCCGAAAACCATCCAGAAATGATGCCGGAAGGGTCCCCAAATGATCGCGAAATAGTCCCGAAATGATTCCGGAATAGTCCCGAAAATGTTCCAAAATAACCCCGACGGGATCCCGGACGGATCCCGTAAGCTATACAGAAATGATCTCGGAAGGGTCCCAAAATGATCCCGAAATAGTCCCGAAAAAGTCCCGACATTACCCCGGCGTAATCCCGGACCGATCCCGAAAACCATCCAGAAATGGTCCCGGAAGGGTCTCGATATGACCCTTACGGGATTACAAATAAGGTGAAGCTAATTATAAAACCATGTTAATAAGGCAGCAGGCGCATTGGAGCGAATAAAAAGTTAGATAGAAACATACAGGTAAAGCTAATAAAAGCGTGCTAATAAAAACAATTGATGGAGGGCGGATGGAGAGAGTAGAGGAGAGGACCACTGATCGTTCCTCCAAAATTGTCTAGATCTCGTTCTGTATGTACCAGATACCAAAAACTATTGATTTAGGAGAAAATTTAGATTGAGTTATAACAATTTATGGATTTTACACCAGAGGGGGTGATAAAGGGGGGCGGGCGGAGGGTGTCACTGCTTACTTTGTAAGCCCTCGACTTATTTGACCCCTTGAGTCTGTGATATTGGTGAAGGCCAGTATACGTAAAGTTATAATGTGTAAAAATTATGAAAAATAATTTCTCGAAAGGTCGTGGGACCCCCACCCCTCTTTCCATGTTCGAAAAAAATTTCGCTAGTAGACTACTGTCTGTGTCCCAAATTTCATCAAAATCCGTGTAGCCATTCTGGCGTGATTCAGACGCAAAGACGAAAAAATATAATAATTAAATTATAACTGTTCCTAGGGGGCGGGGACCACGCCCCTTTTGAAAAATATATAGCTAGTAGATCCTTCTAGACTATTGGCTATATGTGTGCAAAATTTCATCCAAAGAGAAAGTGCGAACGTCAAGCTGTGAAGTTGTGTTTTGATTTCTACTGTGCCTTATTTTGTCTTAAATAAATAAATTTGTTTGTTTAAATAATTATTGTGCTAAAAATAAGTGTAAACACGTTGTGTACTGCATTCGCAATTTAAAGTTCTGCTTTTCTTTACTAAAATAAATTGTATCTTAAAAATAATTGATAAAGTGTGTATATCCATACATACATACATATTTGCCGAGTCACTTTGCATATTTGTTGTTGCATTTGATTGGCATTTACATATTTTCAGTTTTCAATTGTTATTTGCTCGTGCACATTTACTTCATTTTCTTTTCACTGCCACAGCTGTTTGCATTGTGTGTTGTTAAGCGTCAGTTAATAGCGATCTTAAACTGCACATACAGTGATCTTCAAACTGCTCAAACAGTGATTTTCTTACTGTGATCTCCAAACTATTTTCACTGCCTCCGTCTGTTTAATCAATTTTACTTTAACTTATAATGTCTTGCAATTTTGTTAACTGCCAATTGAAAGGTGATACCGAGCGTTTCGTGTCGTGCTGGCTTTGTGATGAGCTTGCTCATATGAAGTGCGCTAGTTTGACAGCAAGGGTGTGTGATGCGATCAACGATAACAAGGGTGTGCGTTGGTCGTGCTTGAAATGCAGATCCACCGAAGTGGATCTTTTTAAGCTTTTCAAACATACCCGAAACGCATTCTCCGAAATCGGTAAGGAACTTTCTACATTAGGGGATAAATTCAAGTATTATGAAAACTTGTTTAAAACTTTCAAATGTATTACCGATTCAGCTGCTAATGCTAACAGCGACAGTCGTGACAGCAAACGAAAACGAACTGATGTCTCGGCTGGCGTATTGACCCTAGACCCCGTTCAAAACATCCAGAACCCAATCGTTCCTACACCTAGCACGATAGAATTAATAAACTTAGCATCTCCAAGTCCTCTTACAGTAGAGCCTTCAACATCAAAGGCACCTCCAACAAAACTAGCAGCTAGAAAAAATATTGAACCTGCAAACCGTTCTCAGGCGACTGAGCCTGGAACTAGGAAGTTGGTTGTAGTCCCTCCTAAAAAATCGATATTCGTGTCAAGATTCGACAGGGATACTACTGAGGAGGATCTGAAATCGTATATCTTCTCAAAAAGGAAAACCCATGACGTAACAATTCGGAAATTTAATTTTAGTTATGAAAGAAACGTATCTTCCTTTAGATTAGATGTACCTATTGACCATTTTGACACTATCTTGAGTAACGATTTTTGGCCCTCTGGGGCACTTGTGCGGGAATTTGAATATAGGCGGAATAAGAGTGTTCCAAACTTGGCAAAGATCCCTGTTAATAACACTGAGTCAAAAAACTGAACGAAAAATATGCTTTAGATATACTTTACCAAAATGTTAGAGGCTTAAACACCAAGTTAACAGAACTGTTTTTAAAATCATTTAACTCAAGCTACGATATAATTGCTTTAACCGAAACCTGGCTGAAACCTCATGTTTTTAACTCAGAGATCCTCTGTAATGACTACCAGATATATCGAAATGACCGCCTGAACAGGGTTGGAGGTGGGGTTCTGCTTGCTGTACACTCTTCAATACCATCTGAAGAGATTTGCGTAACCGCCACCGATACAACTGAGTTCTTGTGCATACGCACACAACTAGCAAATATCCACATTTATTTGGCCATCTGTTATATCCCGCCATCTTCTGAACTGTCCGTTTATATGAATCACATTTCCTTGCTAAGAACTGTTAATTCGATGCTAAAGCCTTCCGATTCCATTATTGTCTTGGGTGACTTCAATATGCCACACATATCATGGTGCATCTCTGACTTTAATATCGTACCAGTTTCGTCAAAGTCTTCCAACAATGAATTTCTAGACGGAATGTCTGAGCTGTGCCTTCAACAAATCAACATCCAATCGAATAAATTCGGAAGAGTGTTGGATTTAGCCTTTGTGGATGATGAATCTAAATATTCCATTAGTCGATGCGAACCCATTATTGAACCTGAAGATGCTTACCACCCTTCCCTCAAAATAGTTTACGAAGTTGTAAATTATGCTTGTAACAGCGGAAATAAACGATACGACTCCAGTTATCGCTTCGACTTTGCGAAGGCCAATTTTAAAAAATTAAATCGTGATCTATCTCGAATAGTGTGGCCAACATTTAATGCTGATGTGGAGCAAAGCGTTTCTCACTTTTACAATACCATTTACTGTCTTTTTGAAAAATACGTACCTAAGCGGATTTGTGTACATTCCGATACAAGCCAAGTATGGTTCACTAAAGAGCTGAAAACTTTAAAGAATAAAAAGTCTCGATCTTTCAAGTTGTTCAAAAAGACGGGTTTACATAACCATTACTTACAGTACTCGATTCTACGCTGCAAGTATTTTCAATTGAACAAAAAGTGTTACAAAGCTTATCTTTGTAAAATGAAAAGAAATATAACTTGCAACCCGAAGGCATTTTACGGATTCGTAAACTCTAAACGCAGGGTGAAAGGGTTTCCATCATACATGAAATTCCAAGATAATATTTCCAGCGATGATCAAGAGATCGCCGACTTCTTTGCGGAATTTTTCAAATCAAATTACTCTATTGAGACCAACGTTCCACCTAATGAATACCCATACCATATTGATTCATGTTATTCAATCAGAGCTCCATTTATATCTTCATAAGATGTATTATCTTATTTAAAAACTTTAAAAGTATCATATTCATACGGCCCCGACAGGATCCCGACACACTTTCTTAAAAAATGTGCCGCAAACATCTATCAGCCGCTAACAGATTTATTTAATTTATCTTTAATTTATGGCGTTTTCCCAACAATATGGAAGGAATCTTTTCTTATTCCGCTTCATAAAAATGGAAGCAGGTCTTCAATAGAAAACTACCGGGGCATAGCAAAGTTATCCGCTATCCCAAAGTTATTTGAGGCTATTGTTACCCACCACCTAACATTCCCTATTTCCCCCATAATTGCAAGCTCGCAGCATGGGTTCTGTAAGGGCAAATCACCTATCACCAATTTACTAGAATTTACCACCCACGTTTCTAATGGATTTAGAAAAGGCCTTCACGCTGATGTAATTTACACCGATTTCAGTAAAGCTTTCGACAAAGTATCACACCCATTACTTATTCATAAGCTCAGTCAACTCGGTTTTCAACCCCGTCTTATATGTTGGATTTCTTCGTATCTTGGTTATCGTACGCAAAAAGTAATCTTTAAAAATACACTTTCTGGGGTCATCAATGTTTCTTCTGGTGTTCCTCAGGGCAGCCATCTTGGTCCGATTCTGTTCTTGTTGTTCATAAACGATATATCTGGTACAATTAAATACTCAAAAATCTTGATGTACGCAGACGATGTAAAACTTTTCAAATCATGTGCCTCGGTTGAGGAACATTCCTTGCTTCAAATGGATTTAAATCACTTGGTTACCTGGTGCAATGTAAATTATATGCCGCTCAATCTCAAAAAATGTAAATTCATGTGTTTTTCTCGGAGAGTTTCGCCACCAGCTTCATATACAATTAACAACTATAGTCTAGAAACTGTAAATAATTTTATTGACTTGGGAGTCATGATGGATTCCAAACTTAGTTTCAATCTTCATATTAATGCTACAGTGAATAAAGGCAAAGGTGTTTTTGCATTTGTTAAACGGTGGTCAAAAGAATTTAACGACCCTTACATAACTAAATCACTTTTTACAACATTAGTTAGGCCAATATTAGAATACGGCTCGATAATTTGGAATCCGCGTTATCAAGTCCATGCAGACAGTCTCGAATCAATACAAAAACAATTTTTACTATTTGCCTTAAGAAATTTCCAATGGGACTCTTTAACTAATCTTCCACCTTATACTAATCGATTAAAGCTTATCAATCTTCCAACTCTTGCTAGTCGAAGGGAAATGCTTGGTGTGATATTTATGACAAAACTTTTAAATGGATCAATTTCGAGCCCATTCCTTCTGAATGAAGTGAACTTTTGCGTTCCCTCTCGGACATCGAGACACTTCAAACCTCTTCTGCTGAAACAATGTAGAACGAATTTCGAACAAAATGAACCTTTTCGGCGTTTATGCCAAGATTATAACTCTCACTCAAACACATTTGATAGCTCGGACTCCCTTTTTTCTATAAAAAAGATTGTTCTCACCTCTCTAAATTAATGTATAATACGTTTGCTTCTGTTCTCTTTAAGTATTACGCTTGGCTGATGAAATTTCTTCTGTAGCTGAGCAGTCTCAGATCGCGACGCTTGACAAACCGCTGCCCATCTCGGCAAAATAAAAAAAAAAAAAAAAAAAAGTTATTATATATATATATAAATCGATCGCGTGAACAGGATTAGCCTGGTTTCATTGGGCCACTTGAGGGCAGTGCGCTGCCACAACGTCCATTAAAAAAAAAAAAAAAAAAAAAAAAAAAAAAATCGGTCCAGCCGTTCTTGCGTTATTGAGTCACAAAGACAAACGTCTGGACAAACATCCAAACATCCAAACATCCAAACATCCAAACATCCAAACATCCAAACATCTAAACATCCAAACATCCAAACATCTTAACATCCAAACTTTCCCATTTATAATATATACTAGCCTTTACCCGCGGCCCCGTCCGCAAGGAGAAATTTAAATATATGGGCTATTCGCGTTAGCCTGCTTATTATCTGTTTAAAATTTTGTTTTCTGTCTAATGCATTTTATTTTTGTAATTGAGTAAAAAAAAGAACTAAATGAGCTGATAACCTGATAGGATCCCAAATGATCCCGAAATTATCCAGAAAAAGCAACGAAATGACCCCCACGCTATCGCGGACGGATCCCGAAAACCATCCAGAAATGCCCCGAAAGGGTCTCCAAAAGTTCCCCGAATAGTCCCAAAAAACTCAAAATGACAGCGACACGATTCTAGACGTATACAGAGAACCACACAGAAATGATCCCTGAAGGTGTTCCAAAATGATCCCGAAAAGGTTCCGAAATGACCCTGACGGGCTCACGGGCGGATCTCAAAAACCATCCAGAAAATATCCAGGAAGGGTCCCTAAATTATCCCGACATACTCCAGAAAAAGTTCCGAAATGGCTACGAGGGGATCCACGACGGATCGCGAAAACCATACAGAAATGATTCCGGAAGGATCCCCCAATGATCCCGTATTAGCCCCGAAAAGCTCCCGAAATAACACCGACGGGATCTCGGACAAATCCCGAAATCCATCCAGAAATGATCTTGGGAAGGTCCCAAAATTATCCCGAAATAGTCTCGGAAAAGTTCAGAAATTACCCTGACGGGTTCCCGGACGAATCCCGAAAGCCATCTCTAAATGATCCCGAAAAAGTCCCGAAATTACCCTGACTGGACCCCGAAAAGATCCCGAAAACTAAATATGACCCCGACGGGATGCCGGACGAATCCCAAAAACCATCCAGAAATGATGCCGGAAGGGATACCAAATAATCCCGAAAAAGTCCCGCAATTATTCCGACGGGATCCTGAACGGATACTGAAAACCATCCAGAAGTGATGCCGGAAAGGTCCTCAAATGATCACCTAATAGTCCCAAAATTACCCTGACGGCATCCCGGACAGATCCCGAAATCCATTTAGAAATGATCTTGGCAGGGTCCCAAAATTATCCCGAAATAGTCTCGGAAAAGTCCAGAAATTACCCTGACGGAATCCCAGACGAATCCTGAAAACCAGTCTTAAATGATGCCGAAAAAGTCCCGAAATGACCCTGATGGGACCCGGAAAGGATCCCGAAAACTAACCAGAAATGATGCCGGAAAGGTCCTCAAATGATCTCCCAATAGTTCCGAAAAGACCCTGACGGGATCCCGAGCGGATCCCGACAACTATCCAGAAATGATACCGAAAGGGCCCGCAAATGATCCCGTATTAGTTGAGAAAAAGTCCCGAAATGACCCCGACGGGATGCCGGACGAATCCCAAAAACCATCCAGAAATGATGTCGGAAGGGACCACAATGATCCCGAAAAAGTCCCGCAATTATTCCGACGGGATCCTGAACGGATAACGAAAACCATTAGGAATTGATGCCGGAAAGGTCTTCAAATGCTCACCTAATAGTCCCAAAATGACCCTGACGGCATCCCGGACAAATCCCGAAATCCATCCTTAAATGATCCCGAAAAATCCCCGAAATGACCCTGACGGGATCCCGAAAGGATTCCGAAAACTATCCAGAAATGATGCCGGAAAGGTCCTCAAATGATCCCCTAATAGTCCCGAAATGACCGTGACAGGATCCTGACAACTATCCAGAAATGATGTCGAAAGGGTCCGCAAATGATCTCGTATTAGTCGAGAAAAAGTCCCGAAATAACCCCGACGGGATCCCGGACGAATCTCAATAACCATCCAGAAATGATGCCGGTAGGTATCCCAAATGATTCCAAAATAATCCCGAAATGACCTCGTGGGAATCCCGGACGGATAATGAAAATTATCCAGAAATGATGCCGGAAAGGTCCACAAATGATCCCCTAATAGTCCCGAAATTACCCTGATGGGATCCCGGACGGATCCCGAAAACCATCCAGAAATGATGCCGAAAGGGTTCCCAAATGATCCCGTATTAGTCGCGAAAAAGTCCCGAAATGACCCCGACGGCATCCTGGACGGATCCCGAAAGCCATCCAGAAATGATACCGGAAGAGCCCCAAATGTCCCGAAAAGGTCCCCAAATGACCCCGACGAGATCCCGGACGGATACCGAAAACCATCCAGAAATTATGCCGGTAGGTACCCCAAATGATCCCGAAATAGTCCCGAAATGACCCCGTCCGGATCCCGGACGGATACCGAAAACTATCCAGAAATGATGTCGAAAGGGTCCCCAAATGATCCCGTATTAGTCGAGAAAAAGTCCCGAAATGACCCCGACGGGATCCCGGAAGGATCCCGAAAACAATACAGAAATGATGCCGGAAGAGCCCCCAAATGATCCCGAAAAGGTCCCCAAATGACCCCGACATACTCCAGAAAAAGTTCCGAAATGGCTCCGAGGGAATCAACGACGGATCGCGAAAACCATACAGAAATGATTCCGGAAGGATCTAAAAACTATCCCGGAAAAGTAACAAAAAATCCCGAAATGGCTCCTACGGCATCCCGGACGGATCCAGAAATGATTTCGGAAGGGTCCCCAAATGATCCCAAAATGGTCCCGAAATGACCCTGATGGATCCGGCAAACCTTGTAAATCTCTTCAACAACAACAACATCCGGCAAATCATCAAGAAATTATGCCGGAAGGGTCCCCAAATGATCCCGAAATAAAACAGAAAAAGTCACGAAATGACCCTTAGAGGATCCTCAAATGATCCCGTATTAGCCCCGAAATAGTCCCGAAATGACCTCGTCGGCATCCCGGACGGATCCCGAAAATTATCCAGAAATGATGCCGGAAAGGTTCCCAAATGATCCCCTAATAGTCCCGAAATTACCCTGATGGGATCCCGGACGGATCCCGAAAACCATTCAGAAATGATGCCGAAAGGGTTCCCAAATGATCCCGTATTAGTCGCGAAAGATTCCCGAAATGACCCCGACGGGATCCCGGACGTATCCCGAAAACCATCCAGAAATGATGCCGAAAGGGTTCCCAAATGATCCCGTATTAGTCGCGAAAGAGTCCCGAAATAACCCCGACGGGATCCCGTACGGATCCCGAAAACCATCCAGAAATGATGCCGGAAGAGCCCCAAAATGATCCCGAAAAAGTCCCCAAATGACCCCGGCGAGATCCCGGACGGATCCCGAAAACCATCCAGAAATGATGCCGGAAGAGCCCCCAAATGATCCCGAAAAAGTCCCCAAATGACCCGACGAGATCCTGGACGGATCCCGAAACCCATCCAGAAATGATGCCGGAAGAGCCCCCAAATGATCCCGAAAAAGTATCCAAATGACCCCGACGAGATCCCGGACGGATCCCGAAAACCATCCAGAAATGGTGCCGGAAGAGCCCCCAAATGATCCCGAAAAAGTCCCCAAATGACCCCAGCGAGATCCCGGACGGATCCCGAAAACCATCCACAAATGATGCCGGAAGAGCCCCCAAATGATCCCGAAAAAGTCCCCAAATGACCCGACGAGATCCTGGACGGATCCCGAAAACCATCCAGAAATGATGCCGGAAGAGCCCCCAAATGATCCCGAAAAAGTCCCCAAATGACCCCGACGAGATCCCGGACGGATCCCGAAAACCATCCAGAAATGATGCCGGAAGAGCCCCCAAATGATCCCGAAAAAGTCCCCAAATGACCCGACGAGATCCTGGACGGATCCCGAAAACCATCCAGAAATGATGCCGGAAGAGCCCCCAAATGATCCCGAAAAAGTCCCCAAATGACCCCGACGAGATCCCGGACGGATCCCGAAAACCATCCAGAAATGGTGCCGGAAGAGCCCCCAAATGATCCCGAAAAAGTCCCATAATGACCCCGACGAGATCCCGGACGGATCCCGAAAACCATCCAGAAATGATGCCGAATGATCCCGTATTAGTCGCGAAAAAGCCCCGAAATGACCCCGACGGGATGCCGGACGAATCCCGAGGACCATCCAGAAATGATGCCTAAAGGGACCCAAAATAAACCCGAAAAAGTCCGTAATGATCCCGGAAACCATCAAGAATTTATCTCTCGAAGTTACGCAAATGATCCCGAAAGTACACCGACGGGATCCCGGACGGATCCCGAAAACCATCCAGAAATGATGCCGGAAGGGTCCCCAAATGATCGCGAAATAGTCCCGAAATGATTCCGGAATAGTCCCGAAAATGTCCCAAAGTAACCCCGACGGGATCCCGGACGGATCCCGAAAACTATACAGAAATGATCCCGGAAGGGTCCCAAAATGATCCCCAAATAGTCCCGAAAAAGTCCCGAAATTACCCCGGCGTAATCCCGGACCGATCCCGAAAACCATACAGAAATCATCCCGGAAGGGTCTCGATATGACCCTTACGGGATTACAAATAAGGTGAAGCTAATTATAAAACCATGTTAATAAGGCAGCAGGCGCATTGGAGCGAATAAAAAGTTACATAGAAACATACAGGTAAAGCTAATAAAAGCGTGCTAATAAAAACAATTGATGGAGGGCGGATGGCGGGAGTAGAGGAGAGGACCACTGATCGTTCCTCCAAAATTGTCTAGATCTCGTTCTGTATGTACCAGATATCAAAAACTATTGATTTAGGAGAAAATTTATATTGAGTTATAACAATTTATAGATTTTACACCAGAGGGGGAGATAAAGGGGGCGGGCGGAGGGTGTCACTGCTTACTTTGTAAGCCCTCGACTTATTTGACCCCTTGAGTCTGTGATATTGGTGAAGGTCAGTATACGTAAAGTTATAATGTGTACAAATTTTTGAAAAATAATTTCTCGAAGGGGTCGTGGGACCCCACCCCTCTTTCCATGTTCGAACAAAATTTCGCTAGTAGACTACTGTCTGTGTCCCAAATTTCATCAAAATCCGTGTAGCCATTCTGGCGTGATTTAGTCGCAAAGACGAAAAAATATAATAATTAAATTATAACTGTTCCTAGGGGGCGGAGGCCACGCCCCTTTTAAAAAGTATAAAGCTAGTAGATCCTTCTAGACTATTGGCTATATGTGCGCAAAATTTCATCCAAATCGGTCCAGCCGTTCTTGCGTGATTGAGTCACAAAGACAAACGTCTGGACAAACATCCAAACATCCAAACATCCAAACATCCAAACATCTTCACATCCAAACTTTGCCATTTATAATATATATTAGATTAGATTAGATATTAGATTAGATTAGATATACATATACATATATATTAGATGAGTCGTGTAAATAAAAATAAGATTCCAAGAATTTGAAATAACAAAAACTCGTCTAAATTTAAATTAAAACTGTTCAAGGTTAATCTTTCTTATACTCAGCGTGCTTTACACACAGAGTGTATTTACTTTGGCAACATAACGGTTGATCGTAACGGCATAAACGAATCGAGATAAATATAGACTTCCTTCCATATACCAAAATTCTAAGGATGAAAAAAGGAATTGATTTAGCCATCCGTCCATCCGTCCGTCTGTCGGTGCACTCGATAAAGAGTAAATATTGAGAATAAAATATTGAAATTTGGTATAAGGGTTCCTTGGCGGTCATCTTCCATCGTTATAAAAATGAGATAAATCGGGTGGTAACAACGCCCACTTTTTACATATATAACATTTTGGAAAACACATAAAACCTGATTATTTAGTGAATAATTCATCTAGAATGTTGAAATTTGATGTGTGGACTGACATTAAGACTGTTGATAAAACTTAAAATTGTTTTTGAAAATGGGCGTGGCACCACCCACTTGTGATAAAATTAATTCTATAAATATTAATAATCTTAAATCGGGGTAGGACCACGCCCTCTTTTATATATATAATACGATTCTTAACAGGGTCGTGGACTAGAATAATAAGCTATATCTTAGCGAAAAATAGTTTTGTTTCAATGATATTTCACTTATCAAGTTTTATGGTAAGAGGAAATTAGGAGACATTTCTTTTCAATGGGCGGTGCCAAGCCCGTTATTCCGATCAAGCATTACAAAACATTTCTAGAGATAGCCAAAAAAAAATAAATACCTCGTAACAAAATTCGAAAAAGTAATTTATCTGAAATGAATTGTACAATTATATTATATAATATGCGGTTGCACCCAAACTTAGACACCCTTACTTGTTTTCTGTTTATTTTAGGTAGCTGAGCAAACACATTTTGCCCTATCCAAATAACAAATTTGATGTATTTACATACATATTTATATTCTAGCGAAATGGAAAATGACAAAACATTTTGATATACTTTTTCAAACGGAAATTTCTTTGCAATTGTTTGTTTAAACAATTTATTTAATGATTTGGGAAAAATTTAAACAACGAGACATCAGGACGGACAAGGCGACAGCTGTTTAGATTATACCTTGTAAATCTCTTCAAAGCCTTTTCTCCCGGGAGTGGGAGTCGAACCCACACTCCTACGATAGTTTAAATGGTTACAAACGCATTCAGCTACGCCGTGCCTTAGTTGTTGTAAAGTTTTTCCCAATTGCACTGAAAGAAATGGTGCTAGTAAAATCAAGCAATCTGTTCTGTTGTTCTTGACTTAACGGAGATTCGGCGAAATTGATCGAATTATGATTAATTCGACAGAGTTCTTTGTCAAGTGAACAAATTAGTTTAGTCATTTCAACAGAAGAGAAATTGTCGCTCTTAAGTTAACAAAATTCTGACAGATTCCTAATCAATTTTTTTGTTAACACAACTGATCTCACTGGTCATTTCAACAGCGATCAACAGTCAATACATGAGCAAATTTGAAAGAGAATTTTACGCTCACTGCGCTGTCTACTTTGTACTTATGATGATGGTGCCACTTGTTAAAAAAAACACCAAAACAAGAAATCCACCAAATCGAAAAAACCCACAAAATGGGAAAACAACAAAAAACTAGTTTTTCAGTTATCAATACAAAACGAAAAACCCTTTCTTGAATTTACTGTGCAAAAAATTATGAGATACCGGGACACCTATTTATCGGGTACAATTTTGCAACTTCTCCTCCAAGCGAAATGCAAAATTGCGCCCTTTTGTTGCAAAAGTTTTGTTTGAACGAATAGGATTTTTCCGAAGTTAGTAACATTTCGTTCAAGTTTTTACGAATTTTCACTCACGCGAACGTATCTAATAAGATAATAAAAAACATCCTTTTTAATATTGATGTTTCCGACAACATAAAAGTTTGAGTTGTTTTGGAATCGTTTCAACTTAAAGTGTTACGAAGATTAAACTTGCCGAATTACATGTAAAGTTACTCCAGTGGTAAATTACCTCCCTGCGATTTGATTCTTTACTTTTCTATAACTTACAAGTTCTCTATTTAAAATGTTATGTCAAACATTTATACTACAAGTTTTGTTCGAAACAATCAAGTGTGGCAACTACATGCAAGAGAAGAAATTGGGAATGAGCTGAGCTGCAACTGAAAGAATTGAGAATCAGTTTTGTGAATACTATTTTCATTTCTATATTCATATGTATGTATATGTAGCAAGCATGCGTATTTATGTATTCACATTTTTACGTATTTAAATGGCGGTCGCCGTGGTGTGATGGTAGCGTTACCACACCGAAGACCCTGGGTTCACAACCTGGGCAAAGAAACATCAAAATTTTAGAAACAAGCTTTTTCAAACCATGGCGGAACGATACAAGGTGGCCGCATCGAACAGCTGATTATAACCTTTTTTTAATTTGATTTGATACATGAACTTCCGGCGCAGTACGATTTTGACATTTGTCCATCGAATTTACAAAAACAAAGTACATGGAATTCTTATTTATGTATGTAGGTATGTCACCATCCTGCCACCTTGTATCGTTCCGCCATGTTTCAAACTAAGCGGGGTCGCCCCTCGGTAGTATTCGGCAAGCACTCCGAGTTTATTTCTGCCATGAAAGTGAAAACTCATATGACTTGCAGATGCCGTTCGGAGTCGGTATAAAACGTAGTAGTAGTAGGTGGGGTCCCTCCGGCTTGTGAGACAAATTAAAAAGGAGCACGACGCAAATTGGAAGGGAAGTTGGGCCTAAAATCTCTTCGGAGGTTATCGCGCCTTACATTTATTTATTTATATGGCAACATAGGTACTTTCATACAAAGCTGTCGCGACAACTTTTTTGTTCATTTGACTACTAAAACGGTCAATTACGAATCAACGATTTGTGCGCAGTTGATTCAACATCTTATTGTGATGGATAAAAATTAACAGAAATTTCGGTTGAACTGACCCGTATTTCGGTAGATTTTACCAGTATTTTTCTTTCAGTGTATATGGATGGGCAAATCCCAAATAAGGTCTATCACGAACCGAAAATCAAAAGTGTCAGACTTTATTTCTATCACTTGGGATTAAAGGTCAAATATGTGTATCATATATTTTATTCTTTCCCTTCATTCACGCTTCACCGGTTTTGCGAATTTGGATGTTTTACTAACAAAATATAACGTCCTTTCTTTATATTGTTGCACTGTTAAACCCAGATGTATATTTTTGCTTTTAATAAAATTTTGTCTAGACTTTTAATGTGTATCTAAGAATAAACAGAGGGAAAGCTAGTATACGTCTCCGATTATGAAAAGGGGATTCTGGCCCCTAGCCCGGACTTGAGGGTGTATTCGAAATTCCAGGTATGCACATTTTGTTTACTCTACTAGAACTAAACCTTCATGACTCGCAAATAATATATTTTCAATGTCATATAGTGCTATTCATTGAGAAAAAATTTTCAAGTCCGTTATGTCGCGTCCGTAATCGTGCGTGGCCTTATAGGGCCAGATAATGGTGACTTAACCATAACCAGATAAATGAGCTGATCGAACCAACCTTATGGAAATCAATGTAATCGATTCATCCCAGACAGTAAGCCGCCATGGAAGCTCAACCTGGAGGAGAGGGTGAAGAAAGCCTCAATGGCACTTTATGCATGTAAAAGAATGCTGGGGTGTACGTACGGTTTATCGCCCTATCTTTCTCATTGGGTTTTTACAGCGATTGTAAGCCTTATTCTATACTATGGAGTTCTTGTTTGGTGGAAAGCCACACAAAAAACAAAATACTTAAAAAAATTAGAGGGGATATGCAGATTATCGATGCTTAGCATTACCGGAGCCCTGAAAACAACCCCGACTACTGCACTTTATGTCATTCTGCACATTCCACCTGTAGACCTGGTAGCAAATAAAATAGCGTTAACAGCTGCAACCAGGCTGGGTGCCTCGGGGCAGCTTGAGCGCCGATCATACGCCCATAGTAGTATAGCGTCATCAAACACAAAACTACAGATTACCTGATTCCCTACCTGGGGCCACAATAGAGGTGGACGGCTGGCGCAAGGATGTTCGCATGGCAGAAGAGACGATACATGTGTACACAGATGGTTCCAAAGTAGTGGAAGGAGTAGGATCTGCGGTATTCTGTGCTGATGCGGAAATAAACAGATCCTACAGGCTGCCGGATGTAGGAAGTGCGGTTTGGAGGGGGACACGATCGAGCACGTTCTGTGCTCGTGCCATGCGCTTGCCAAGCTAAGACTCCAGCTATTAGGAGTGATACAGCTGTCAGATCAAGAAGCAGCTTGTGGCTTAAGTCCCAGGAAGCTGCTAGTACTTGCCAAGAGGACGGAGTTATTTTATAACATAGATCCTGGTTTTTCAGTTTGGTCCTTAAAACAAACTTCTGCTAACACTACGGACTTGCATTCAGTCTGTGTGAGGTCCACATGGACCGGCCAGTTCAACCTAACCTAACCTAATGTAATCGATTAATGGTGTCATACCATAGCGCCAAAGCCATAACCTTACCATAGCCAACCAATTGGTTTTTGGTTTTTCGCCATATCCATAACCTAAAAATATTTGAGTTGGAGAATTTATTAACTTTTTGTAGATTTTATTTATTGTTTTGGATACGTTTTGACTAAGAGTCTTATTTTTTGTGGCATATGTTTGTAATTTTTTACGTTTCCTTCATTTTTATGAAATTTTCACAATTTTTAGGTTAAAGCTCCAATAACTGATGCCAATTTGATATGGATAAGTAAAAATATGGTTACGACTATGTCAACTTTTACTCGGGCCTAAATCCAGCGTTTTAAAAAGATATTTCAAATTTCGAAAACCTGCGGGCATGGGGAATGTAAAATTTGCCTTAGCTTCCTTAAATGTTACATACTTTCACAAGCATTAAAAAATTACTTCTATTTCTGGTCACGTTCGAACCTCATTATATTTCGTCATATATATGTACTTCCATTTTTGAGGTACCTACAATTTTTGCTTCAAATATTGTAATATTCGCGCATTCCGCTGCTCATGTTCTCTCTTATGCAGGTTGGAATGCGTGCGAATTTCTCGTCCGTTACCATGGACTTGCCCACATGTATTTTCAAGGTTTAATTGTGTTATTAAGTTGAAACGTGTATAAATAAATGTGTTTTAATGAGAAGTACAACATGTACACGTAATTAGTTTTATCTGTTTCCAAGCTGCTAATATTCCATCGTACACTGCTACAAAACCAGAGTTGGGGGCAGTGCACTCAATTTTGAGCAGCAGCACTTATAACATAAGTGGGCTGACATAACCAAGATCTTGCTTTAAATAGCAATGAGACGTTAATTTGTTATGAAGAAAATACAACATAAAACTATTACGATATACCAACATATGAACATTTTTTTACATGTTGCGCCCATCGCACCCATTATGGATAGTCCCGAACTGGTAATAAAGTGTGGGAAAAATGGCATACTCATAATCGAAGCTCCTGAAAGCTAGTTGCAGTTTCTTTTTTTGTTGTTGCCCTGTTTCTCAATTATATGTTAAATACGAAATATAACAAGTAAGGAAGGCTAAGTTCGGGTGTAACCGAACATTACATACTCAGCTGAGAGCTTTGGAGACAAAATAAAGGAAAATCACCATTTAGCAAAATGAACCTAGGATAAACCTGGAATGTGTTTGTATGACATGGGTATCAAATGGAAGGTATTAAAGAGTATTTTAAATGGTAGTGGCCATAGTTCTATAGGTGGACGCCATTTCGGGATATCGCCATAAAGGTGGACCAGGGGTGACTCTAGAATGCGTTTGTACGATATGGGTATCAAATGAGAGGTGTTAATGAGCATTTTAAAAGGGAGTGGGCCTTTGTTCTATAGGTGGATGCCTTTTCGAGATATCGCCATAAAGGTGGTTCAGGGGTGACTCTAGAATGTGTTTGTACGATATTGGTATCAAATGAGAGGTGCTAATGAATATTTTAAAAGGGAGTGCTCCCAGGGGTGACTCAGGTTTTGTTTGTACGATATGGGTTTCAAATTACAGGTATTAATGAGAGTTTTAAAAGGCAGTGGCCCTTAGTTGTATATGCGAAGGCGTTTTCGGGATATTGACCAAAATGTGGACCAGGGTGACCCAGAACATCATCTGTCGGGTACCGCTAATTTATTTATATATGTAATAGCACGAACAGTATTCCTGCCAAGATTCCAAGAGCTTTTGATTTCGCCCTGCAGAACTTTTTCATTTTCTTCTACTTAATATGGTAGGTGTCACACCCATTTTACAAAGTTTTTTCTAAAGTTATATTTTGCGTCAATAAAGCAATCCAATCGTCATGCCTTTTTCGTATTTGTATAGAATTATGGCATTTTTTTCATTTTTCGTAATTTTCGATATCGAAAAAGTGGGCGTGGTCATAGTTGGAATTCGGCCATTTTTTATACCAAGATAAGGTGAGTTCAGATAAGTACGTGAACTAAGTTTAGTAAAGATATATCGATTTTTGCTCAAGTTATCGTGTTAGCGGCCGAGGGGAGGACAGAGGGTCGACTGTGTTTAAAAACTGGGTGTGGCTTCAACCGATTTCGCCCATTTTCACAGAAAACTGTTATCGTCGTAGAGTCTATGCCCCTGTGAAATTTCGCCAGGATTCGTAAATTTTTGTTCGACTTATGGCATTAAAAGTATTCTAGACAAATTAAATGAAAAAGGGCGGAGCCATGCCCATTTTAAAATTTTCTTTTATTTTTGTATTTTGTTGCTCCATATAATTACTGGGATTGAATGTTGACATAATTTATTTATATACTGTCAAGATATTCAATTTTTTGTTAAAATTTGACTTTAAAAAATTTTTTTTTAAAAAGTGGGCGTTTTCGTAATCCGATTTTGCTTATTTTTATTTAGCACACATGTAGTGATAGGAGTAACGTTCTTGCCAAATTTCGTAATGATATCTTCAACGACTGCAAAATTACAGCTTGCAAAACTTTGAAATTATCTTCTTTTAAAATTGGGTAGTGCCACGCCTATTGACCAAAATTTTACTAGTTTTCTATTCTGCGTCATAAGGCAAAACCACATACCAAGTTTCGTCGCTTTATCGGTATTTTGGTAATGAATTATCGCGCTTTTACGGTTTTTCGAAATTTTCGATATCGAAAAAGTGGGCGTGGTTATGGCCGAGATCTGAGATGAGTGCCCAGAAACCTACATACCAAATTTCATCAAGATACCTTAAAATTTACTCAAGTTATCGTGTTTACGGACGGATGGCCGGACATGGCTAAATGAATTTCTTTTTTCGCCCAGATCATTTTGATGTATAGAAGTCTATATATATCTCGATTAGTTTATGCCGTTACGGATTACCTCTATGGGAACAAAATTAATATACTCTGTGAGTTCTTCTCAGCTGAGTATAAAAATGTAGGACGTTGAGTCAGTGAGGTCAGTTAACCCTATTTTGCGATAACTGTCGCCAATTGGGAGCACCAAGAGAGGTCAAATCTTCCTCCAACTGTCTCTCCCAACTCAGTGAAGGTCTCCTCTTTCCTCTGCTTAAAACTGCGGTTACTTTCTTTCTTGGCCGGAGCGTATTCGGCCATCCGGATAACATGAGCTAGCTAGCGAAACTTTCTGTTTTTATTCTCTGCACTATCGTCATATATGCGAAAAGCTCTTATAGCTCATCATTATACTTCCTTCGATACTCGCCATCGACATCACGGACAGAACTATACATCTTGCGGAGAACTTTCCTCTCGAATACTCCAAGAGCCATCTCATCTTCTCTTGACACCTTCCATGATTCCGAGCCATACATCAGGAAAAATATGATGAGTGACTTGTAGAGCGAGATTTTTCTTCGTCGAGATAGGACTTCAGTTTTCAATTGCCTAAAGAAGCACTTGTTGGCAAAAGTTATTCTCCGTTTGATTTATAGGCCGACATTGTTTTTGCTTTTAATGCTGCTTCCCAAATAGACGAAATCCTTCACAGTCTCGAATTTTTATCCGTCAACAGTGACGTGCCTACAAAGGCCACGATGACAGCAAATACTTCGGCTTGCCCTCAGCCCGGCGGGTATTCCGTCATTACTTGGCACCTTGTGATTTTTAAGCCGTGATATTGCCATTCACCCTTCGCCATAGTTGGATGCCGGAGCTTGTTTTTCATTATCGGCGATCGGGGTATTGGGTTCGTCTTCCCCCACACTCTGTACGTCAGTTACCAGGTCGCCATTATCAGTCCTGGAATCTACCCTAGTCTTGAAACCTTCCATCATTAAAATAGCATGAAATATGTATGGTGAACCGAAACCAACTTTTCTTCCAGAATGTGGTGTGGCTTTTTAGCCGAATCCATGCTCATCTCATTATGCAGATACCTTTTTGCTGAGCTTTTTCCAATCTTCAACATTTTATGAAAATATTTTGAGATAGGACGAAATGGCAGCCGACATGGGGCGATACTCTACTCAGCAGCATGAAAGTGTTCCGGATAAATGGTTAATTTATAATGTTCGGAACACGTTCCAACGGGGGGGACGTCGTCACTCTGGAGGTAAGTGACGGGTGACTACGTCTGACTGGAGGGAGGCTAAGACGCAAGAGCTGTTATGGCCCTGGGACTAGACGTCCCTGGGTAAGCATTGGGGTAGTCGGTGTAGTTCGGCTTGTTGCCTCGCAGCATGGCGCGATGAAACCCGTCGGGGGGGTTGCCGTCGAAAAGAGACCAGAACATCTAGGAAAGTGACACCATTCAAGGCAGGAGCTGCATTGCGCATATATCGCAAACATATATGTATATTCTCTGCTGACAAATGGCGCAAAAGGTGGTGGGGACTAAAAGTCTGTTTCTCTGACCTACTCGAATGCTAGTACCGGAACGATGAGGAGAGGCAGACGGGCAGGGCTGATGCTCGGCATTGCTACCGACTCTACTACGGAGATAGTAGTTATGAGGATAGTAGAGGGCGATAAGGGCAGACTACGGGTCCCTATTGGACGTGAACAGCAAGGAGCCAAAAAAGATGTGTAAAGTTAAGAGGACGTGGGTTTTGGGGTCTAGCCCAGAACATCCTGTCCGGTGTAACCATCCCTTACACGCTACACATTGGCCGCTCTAAAAAGATTTTTTTCCGGCAAACGCACAAACCGATTTCTCAGGACCGGGATCAAGAACAGGTCCCGGATTGGTTTCGACGCAGTCCCGCTGCAAGGATCTGCTGGGAGGAAGACAATTTGTGGCAGGGACGTAACAAATTAAATGGGATTACACTGAAATGTCGGCCCTTGGTCGGGGAATATCCCGAGTCGCTCGGGTACATAGAAACGGTTACCTTGGGAAGCGTTGGCATGCCTGTATTTTCTTCCAGTGATTAACCTTTGGGCTTAGCTACCATATCGGGGACGCATAGCATGTAATCGGTAGAGCCTCTGACCGTCACACCCAAGATTTTCGGGTGTCAGACAGTCCGTAGCGTAATGTCATCGATGTGGATGTTCAATATGGTCAACCGTTTTCAAAAATAAATACAGAGCGCGGGCGTTGTTTTCCCGCATGTTACCTCAGCTTTTAGAAGGGTGTTAATGCAGTATTTTGTATGATAGTAAAAAAAAATCAACATTGCAGACAAATTAAGAAGCAACACTCGTTTATTGCACCATGGCCTAACTTAAACGAAATTTTCGCTCCCACTTATTCCTTCAGTATTTAGCTGCATTGATTTGAAATATAGATGAGGGCACGTTTTCTTCCTAATGCCCGTGAAATAGTATGCTAACATTTTGCTCACTTTCAGTCTTCAAATTTTTTTTATTAATTTTCACTATCTTTTAATTATACAAATGAAAAACTGGTCTCTAACTACCAATATTTTGGTAAAACTTTTGACTATTTTTCACACTTTTGTATAACACTAAGGAAGAGTGATAATGTCCTACAAATAATCGATATTTGAGACAGCATAAAATTTCAAATGTTTCCCAAACAGTTCTCTAATCGAATTCTAACCTAGTTTTCTAATATAGTTTTCGATTAAAGATGCACCACAGAACTAACGTTAGATACTGTGTATGCTGGGATGGTAGTAGCGTGTTCCGTCAAACACATTGAAGGTCTTGGGTTAAAGTCCCTCGCAAAGCAACATTAACCACTTTTAATTGGAAAACAAGTTCTTCTAAGCGGGATTGCCCCTAAGCAGTGATTTTGTAAACACCCCGAGTATATTTCTGTCAGCATTATACATGTAGGTCCCGTCCCATCAATTTGTAGGAGAAACTAAAAAGAAGCACAACGCAAATTGGAAGCGAAGTTTGGGCTTAAATTTCCTTTATCATTCTAAAACATCAGCTGTATTTAATATTAAAACAATTTCTTAACAAAACTTGTCATATTCAAGTCAAATTACTCTATATAAATTGCCCATAGTTTCAAAATCGGCCATATCCAATGGTGCCTTACGTTCAAAGCCGGCCATCTCCAACCGACCAATGCAATTTTGTTATTCCCGTATATTCTGCATGTCACGAGCAGCGTTGTCATAAGTGAAGATTTGTCTTCAAAATGAAGATTTTTTAGAATTTTTTTTTTTTTTTTTTTTTGAAACAAATCTTCAAATGAAGACTTTTTAGATTTTCAAAAATTGCACTGGAAAAATCTTCAAAGTGAAGATTTTCATATGTATCAGCCAAATGATTTTTCTTTTCGAATAATTACAGGCGAACTCTATTTCTATCTCTGAAATACCCAAAAGTTCGAACGGAATTGCCAGTGCTGTTTTCCACAGATTATGCCAAACAGATTTAACCGAAACTGACACCATCCGTTTGTTTGCAGATGGCTGTGGCGGACAGAATAAAAATTATACATTTATTTATTTATTTAATAGTCTACAAACTGAGCAATTTAAACAGACTAAATAGCAAATAGCGGTACATTTAAAAATAGTATGTCTTATACAAAACGAATGTGCAGTGTAAAACAATAAGTAAACGATCTTAAGAGTTATAGTTACATATTTGATATTAAGAGGTGACATGGTTAAATATATGCGCGATAATTTAAATAAAAACTTAACTTTACAAGAGGGTATGAGTTTTGTATGCGTATGCCCAGTAAGGGGCAGGCGAAGGTGCTCAGAAGGGAGTTGACGCGAACCGCTCAGAAAGAGCTGCTATATTATATATACATAAATAGGAGAAACAGTAAGTTATAGTTAGTGACGTATCAAAATTACTATAATGCTTGTTAAAATCCAGGTACAAACCACGAAGAGCTTCGTGCATTGCGAAATTCGACCTACATGTGCTCAAAAAAAGCGGATGGAAATGCCTTGATAGGCATAATGGGAACATTAAATTTGAATTTAAGTAAAAATGGGCTATTCACCGTTCCTCTCAATAATTTCACCATAAACAACAGCAAGCATTTCCCTGTGACTCTCGAGAGAAGGTAGGTTTATTAGCTTTAACCGACTGTTGTATGGATGGGGATGCTATCAAAATGGCTTGTATCGTCTGATCCAGAACTCGTTAAAACAGTTCATGTTATCTTTCCATTGTAGGTCATTCGTTTACAGAACGAATATTCTGTGTTTTGAATTTTTGTTTGTTGAATCCTTTTTCGTATTTTGTTTTGTTTCTAATGTAAAAATGTAATGAAAGATTTACTTTTTGTTAAATTTTGAAATAAAATTTAAAGGTGTATACGTTTTCTTTGTATTATTAGCTAATATATGAAAGTATGTTTGGCTTTTTCCTGTCACCATAATAGTTCAAGGACATCGGCAGATAATTTCAAAACCGGCTATATCCATATAGGTTAGCATCAAATCCGGCTAACTCCATAGCTTTGTTTCAAAACCCGCCATTTCCAATTTATTTTAAGTAATATACGGAACCGATTGTTATTTGTTTGTTTATTAGTAACATGTACTTATATTATCATCACCAACATAAAAATAATAAACACAAATTTTAGCCATTGGTGTCTTAAGAACAGTTTTTTGCATTTTTCTCACAAAACGACTTCAGTGGAGATGGCCGGTTTTGAAAATAGGCGATTCCTCACAAAGACCTTGGAAAACTTACCATATTCATAACGCCCAATTCGTAACCATATTTTCACTAAATCATAGTTAAATGTATATTGGCATTGATTATTGATGCCTTAACTTAAAAAATGTCATAACTTCATAAAATAGAAAAAACGAAAAATTTCAAACGAAAAATACAATACCCAAAATATGAATAAATTCGCCAACGCAAAAATGTATAGATTATGGACATGGCGGAAACTCAAACACTAATTGGTTGGCTATGGTATCGTTATGACTAAGGCGTTATTCAATGGCTTCAATAACCGATTAGATTGACTTCCATAGAATTCGTTGGATCAGCTCTTTTACACGGAGTTTTCCAGAGCCTTAAAGTAGTTATTCTGCAATTTCGTTTTAATCTCATGATCTATTCATACACGAGGGAACTATAAAGTTGTGATCAAAGTTTGGTCTGACAACTTAATTTATTCACATGCGTCATAGCATACAATAAAAAATATTTATTTACTCACAGTTATAACGATTTATTTGTACATCATACAAGAAAAAAATACATACATATAATCATTTCGACTGCTGAGCGGAATATCACTATATCTCAACTGCTGTTTCGGAAACGCCCTTTCTCAAAATGTTTCAAAATTCTGCGCTCAGTCGGGTTAGGGTGATATACCACTCAAGAGTCAATTTATAATAACACCCTTCAGTTACATCCAGGTTGTTATAAAGTTTCGCACTCTTGGATTTGTCACATTTGTATATAAAACCGGATAACCGGGGACGGTATAAACACTTTGTGCTACTGCACAAAGTCGTCCATTTAGAACGCCTGCGGCTCCAGAATCTCCAAAACTAATATCTTCTCCACTACGTCCAGCATACATGATTGTTTCTGCAAAATCTTCCGATAATGGTGTATTCGTATATGGATCCCTACATTGTTGTGTGTCTGCTATTTGCACGGACTTAGTTTTGAGAAGAGGAGAACTAGTTCTACGGTTTATATCTAAGCGACCCCATCCACTAACTTGCATCCATAAGCCCGGTTCCCATCGATCATCGCAAAGTGGTATTATTTGTACTGCAGGATTCGGTTCAAAGGGTATATCCACTTTAACAATAGCTATATCCATAAAGAATGTTTCTGGATCATAAGCACAGTCATAATGTATATCCTCCACATTGCGACGTTGCCCTCCTCTTCTGATTATTGCACGTAAATCGGTTACACCAGCTAGAACGGCGAGATTTCGCATATTTTCATCTTTTACGCAATGCGCAACTGTAAGCACCGATTTAATATTGACTATGGAACCAACGCAAAAATAGCTGTAATTCTCTAATATTGCTACTGTATGTGGGCTCTTCTCTATATTTATATATTGGCCTCCTATAATGCGAAATTTGGCATTCGTATGTGTCCAAACGCAGCTAAGCAGGACAAACAGCAGCCCGACGTGATTTCGTAGATTCATTTTATTTTATTTCTAGTTTAAAGCTTGTTCTATCACTTTTTAAGATACAGTACACCGAGATTAATTTTGCGGGCACTATTTATACCTAATTGAGACGTGTAAATAAAAAATAAGGTTCCAGGAATTAGAAATAACGAAAATACATCTAAATTTAAGTTAAAACTATTCAAGGTTAATCTTGTTATACTCAGCGTACTTTGCACACGTAATGTATTAACTTTGGTAAAATAACGGTTGATCGTAACGGCATAAACGAATCGAGATAAATATATCAAAATATTGAATATGAGAAAGGGAATTGATTTAGTCGTCCGTCCATTCGTCCATCCTTCTGTCGGTGCACACGATAACTTGAGTAAATATTCAGAATAAAATATTGAAATTTGGTATAAGGGTTCCTTGGCGCTCATCTCCAATCGCTATAAAAATGAGGGAAATCGGGTGGTTACCATGCCCAATTTTTACAAATAAAACCTGATTATTTAGTAAATAATTCATCTAGAATATTGACATTGGATGTGTGGATTGTTTTTGAAAATGGGCGTGGCACCACCCACTTGTGATAGAATTAATTCTACACATATTATTAACCAAAAATCGGAGAAGGGCCGCGCCCACTTTTATATAAAAGATGTTTAAAAAGGTCGTAGACTAGAATAATAAGCTATATCTTAGCGAAAATTAGTTTTGTATCAATGATATTTCACTCACCAAGTTTTATTGTAAGAGGAAATTAGGAGACATTTTTTTAAATGGGTGAGGTCACGCCCCTATTCCGATCCAGCATTATAAAAATAAATTTAAAAAATTCGAAAAAGTAATTTATCCGAAAGGAATTGTACAATTCAAACTCACGCTGAGTATATAATATTCGGCTATACCCAAACTTAGACAACCTTACTTTGTTTTTGTTTAATTAGCTGAACAAACATACTTTGTTCTATCAAAATAACAAATTAAATGTATTTATTGATATTCTAGAGAAATGAAAAATGACAAAACATTTTGCTACACTTTTTCAAACGGAAATTTCCTTGCAATTGTTTATATATGTATGGGCAAATCCCTAATAAGGTCCGTCTGGAACCGAAAATCAAAAGTGATCAGACTCTATTTCTAGGACTTGGGATTAAAGGTGAAATATGTGTATGGTATGGAAATTAAATAGTGTTTTATTTCCCCCCATCCTGGACAGAGAAACATATTTTCAAAGAAACGCTTCATCGATTTTGCGAATTTGGATATTTTATTAACATAATATAACGCCCTTTCTTAATATTGTCGCGCTGTTAAACACACTTTTATTGAGCATTAAAAAAATTTGGAAAACGGAGGTTTTTTAAATTGATCCTGCCCTTATCCTTATTATTTCCCCAGAAAACAACGTGGACTTGAAATTAAAAAAGCTTTCAAATGTTAAATAGATCTGTTTACTAAAATTTTTCCAGAAAGTTCGGGTAACATTGGTGCCTAAAATGTGTCAAGTCCATTTTCCTCTTCCCTTAGATGATCCATATTTTGGCCTATAACTTTATTTCTGTTTAGCCAACAAACAAATCTTATATTTTGTCAGAAAGAGGGCATTTTGCGATTTTTTGCATTTTTCTTGTGAATTTTATCAGCTTGAAAAAAAAATATATACATATATGTTTGTCGGATAGAAATGGTTAAATGGGAATATCTTATCAAAATTTCAATGGATTTATTATAGTCGCAAGCTTTTGAGCCCAAAATTATATGTATATAGCCTCTTTAAAGTTTTGATTTACTTTGTAATTTTTTTTCTATTTCTTCTATAAAACTAACATTTGTAAATCATTAGAAGCGCAAGAACGTACTCTATTGAATGGCCTAAAGATCTATCGAAGAATAAATAGAGGGAAAGTTATATACCAGTATAGGTATCCGCTTATGAAAAGGGGGTTTTGGCCCAGAAATTCCAGGTATTCAGAATTTGTTTACTCTTCAAGACCTAAACCTTGATGTCTCTCAAATAATATATTTTCAATGTCATATAATGTTATTCATTGAGAAAAATTGTCGCGACGTAACCGTACTTGAGCTTTTATGCAGCGTTTTAAAAAGATATTTCAGATTTCGAAAATCTACTGGCAGAGGGAATGTAAAATTTGCCCTTACCTTCGTTAACCGTAGATCGAGGTTTGTATCAAAAATGATACACTTCATTTTTCAAAAGTCATTAAATTGAGGGGCTTTAAGTATGAAAAATATTAGTTCCGCCGTTATTTTGATATTGAGCGGTGTTTTTTCTGTGAATAAGTGTTTATTAGTAAATTTTTCTTCAAAAATGTCACGTCCTCAATATTTAACTCTGGAGGAACTCGTGAATGAAGTGATGGAAAATAGCTCAGACCACGAATCCGAAAATGAAAGTTTTTCCAATTCTGAAACTCAAGAGGAAAACAATGTGTTCGAGAGTGATTCAAATGAAAGTTGTATATCTGATCTTGAAGAATTTAGAAGATATTGCCCCAAGTTTTAGTACGGATACCCTTTACATAGGGAAGGACGGTACTATTTGGAATCCAAAACCATACATCGGCCGTTCAAGAGCAGAAAATATTATACATTTACGACCAGGTTACTGGGAAAATTTATTTTTTATAGTGAGTTGTTGTAAAATATTGAGTATCTAATATCTTTTAGGAATAACAAGATATGCATCCAGTTGTGTCGAAAATATCCGTGACGCTATACTCTTATTTTTTCCTCCATCAGTTACAAAAGTTATAATCGAAAATTCGAATAAGTATGGAAAAGAATTGCATGGAGATAAGCATTTGGAAATTGATGAAGATTTACTTCATGCCTTCCTAGCAGTTTTAATATTAGCTGGTAAGTAAGTAAATATAATCAGTATCTAAACTTGATAGATTTTAATAAGTCCATTTTTAATAGATCCAAAAATGAAACTTTACACACCTTATTCGATAGTACATATGGGCGTCCAATATTTCGCGAAATTATGTGTGAGAATACCTTTTTGTACGTGCTAAAAGTTATACGCTTTGATGACGTACTTAGTCGACGCGAAAAAAGGAGTGAAGATAAATTTGCACCAATTCGCTATTTATGGGATCGGTGGGTTGCTTTACTTCCCACATTCTACAACCCTCATGACTGCATCACAATAGACGAACAATTATTGGGTTTCCATGGTCGCTGTAAATTCCGCCAATACATTCCCTCAAAACCCGCGAAGTACGGCATAAAGTTCTGGCTGGCTGTTGATTCACAAATATGCTATGTGTGTAAGATACAGCCTTATTTGGGAAAGGGAATTTCTGGAATCCCAGAGCGAAACCAAGGCGAGCGAGTCGTATTGGATCTGGTCGAAGGGTTAAAAGGTCATAACGTTACTATGGATAACTTTTTTTCTTCACATTCTTTGGGCCAAAAACTTTTGCAGCGAAATTTGACAATGGTTGGGACAATGCGTAAAAATAAAAGATCTATTCCTCACAAATTACATATATGCAAAAATGTTCCTAGATTTGAATCAACTTTTGCGTTCATGTCGGATACTACTCTCGTTTCATATATAAGCCAAAAGAACAAATGTACAATTGTTATGAGCACAATGCATCACGACGCCAATATTCAAACTACCACCAAAAAATTGCGGGAAATTATTTCTTTTTATAACTCGACGAAAGGAGGGATTGACACGGACAAAATGTTAAGCTGTTACAGCTCTAAGCGTAAAAACAATGGTTGGAGTATGGCTGTGTTCTCCAATATGATCGACATCTCGGCATTAAACGCATATATTATACACAATGAAATAGATCCAAACTGGAAACCTACAAGCAAACATACAAAGCGAAAGTGCTTTCTTCATAATCTAACTATTTCCTTAGCCAAGCCTTTGGTTGATAAACGATCGCGTCGTTCTCATAGTAACTCTTCGGTGCAAATTGCAAATGCAAAAAACCATATTGTAAAGAATTTCATATGGAAAATTTTTGCACTAAATGTCTCAATAAAACTTAATATTGTATTTCTTTTCAAATTTCGTTAAAATAATGCTATATTTGTTTCATTTATCTTAGAATTTCGGTATGTATCAAAAATGATACATAAGATAGGATTATGAAGTTTTCTGTAGACCCGATCTACGCTTAAGTGTTACATACTATCACAATCATTAAAAAATGTGTTATATTTCTTGTCACGTCCGAGCCTCGTTTTATTTGGTCATATATATGTACTTCCATTTTTGAGGTACCCACTATTTTCGCTTCAAATATTGTAATATCCGCTCAGTCCGCTGCTAATGTTCTCTTTTATGCAGGTTTGAATGCGTCCGAATGTCTCGTCCGTTACCATGGACTTGCCCACATGTATTTGCAAAGTTTAATTGAGTTATTAACATATTATTTCACATATTCGTAAAACTAGCCAATACGCGCGGGCCAGTCCCCCACGAAGAAAATACAACATAAAACTATTACGGTATACCAATATGATGGTTGCGTCCAGGGCGATATTATTACTTACTTACTTAATTGGCGCTTAACAGTTTAAACGGTTATGGCCGTCTAAAACGGCGCGCCAGTCGCTTCTTCTCTCTGCCAACTTGCGCCAATTGGTCACACCAATGGAGCTTAAATCGTTTCCATCCGGTCCTTCCAGAGGAGTGGAGGCCTCCAGCGATATTAGCGAAACTGGTAAGAAAGTGTGGGAAAAATGGCATACTCATAGTCGAAGCTCCTGAAAGCTGGTCACAGTTTTTTGTTGGTGCCCTCTTTCTCAGTTATATGTTAAATATGAAACATGAAAATTTAAACTGTCGGTTTTATAACTGGAGAAAATCTAGCTACCAACGAACTAGTACTTATTTCGCACTTTAGGTCTAGTTCGGAACAAGAAATGTTTACCACAAGATACTGACTTCCCATCAGGGTTATAGTGAGTTTTTATTATTTCCGCTATATATTTGTTTATTCGAATGAATAGAGCAATTAGTGCAGCATTCGAATAGGTACATTAATGAGTTCCGCGGAAATATTTTTCGGTACTCCATTTCCTATATTTTATTTTGATTTCAGCATAAAATCTGATTAAAAACAAGCCCAGCGAGTACTTCTTTGAAATATGAAGAACTTATTCAAATACTCTTAGAAAAATTTTGAACAGCGCTGGCGCTTTTTTTCTTTAATTTGGACTAAAATCTGTTCCGGAAAGGGTTTCTCTGAAGTAGAAAAAGAAAAGGTTTTCAATTAAAGGTCTGATTAATCTTGCGGAGCTTTCTTCAGCTGGTTTTATTTCAACAATAAAATAATTTTAAAACAAGTTTTAAGTTAAACGGTTTTATTGAAAACAATACGTACTTACATTAATTTCTATTGGTAGTCATAACTAAGACCAACTGTACCTTAATCAGCTTATGCTCCACCTCACATTTTTAGAAATTTCACGCGCCCAACGCTTTTATTTAATTGTCTGATCAACGCCCTAGAGTGATGAGGAGTGTGGTTACTAGTACCTATGACCTACCTAATTATTTTCTATCTTTTAGTATTATTATTATTTCATGTAAGTATTGCTTTCAATAAAATCGTTTAACTTAAAAATTGTTTTTTATTTATTTTATTATACTGAAATTTCACTAGCAAAATTTGTATTTATGTGCCCCAAAGTATTCTGACGTCACTTCTACCGGGAAATGAATTTTTGTAATGAAATTTCACTAACAAAATTTGAACTTATGTGCTCCAAAGTATTTTGACGTCACTTCTACCGGACTGTATATAATATTTGTTCAAAGAGCCAAATCTGACAGACAAGTACGAGTTTCTTGAATATCTCAATTTTTGCGACACCTGGCGTGAATTTTTTTTACTAAAGCGGTTTCTATTACTGTATGTCAAATATGATTTCCAAATATGAGCCAAATCGGATCACAAATACGATTTTTGTGAATATCTCGATCCTTGCGCCACCTAGCGGCGATTTTTTTTTCATAGGTCGCTTTCTATTCATGTATGTATTATGTGTTCCAAATATCAAATATGAGCCAAATCGGACAACAAATACGATTTTTGTGAATATCTCGATCCATGCGCCACCTAGCGGCGATTTTTTTCATAGGTCGCTTTCCATTCTCGTATGTATTATGTGTTCGATATATGGGCGAAATCGGACCACAAATAGGATTTTTTTGAATATCTCGATCCTTCTACCACCTAGCCTTCATAGGCCGCTTTCTATTCATGTATGTATTATATATTCCAAATATGAGCCAAATCGGACCACAAATAGGATTTTTGTGAATATCTGGATCCTTGCGCCACCTAGCGACGATTTTTTCATAGGTCGCTTTCTATTCATGTAGGTATTATGTGTTCTAAATATGAGCCAAATCGGACCACAAATACGATTTTTGTGAATATCTCGATCCTTGCGCCACCTAGCGGCGATTTTTTCATAGGTCGCTTTCTATTCTTGTATGTATTATGTGTTCCAAATATGAGCGAAATCGGGCCACAAATACGCTTGTAGCTTGTCGGGAAGTTACTCAAATTTTAATTACAAAATTCGTGCCAGCCAGCCAACCAGCCATGCAACCAACCAGCCTGTCAAGTCAAGCTAAATAAAACCGTTTAAAAAATGGTCATGGCCTTGTTCCCGAAATAGTTATAAGGTCAAATCGAATTTTCTAAACCGCTATTAAGTGAAATTTAAAAAGGTTACACAGTTAATTGACCACTGAAAGTGCTGATAAGACCAATTGACCTTACGACATATGAATGGTCATAAGGCAAATTGATCTTATGGCCGTTGACCTTATATATATCACCACACTTCCGTGTCGTGTTCTAACAAAAGAATTCTCCAGTAAGATTTCCAATCCTATATCCCTCCTAATGACTGGATTCATTTAAATCAAAGTTTGTTTGTATGTAACCAGTTAGTTACATTCTAAGCTGGTTCTTTTAAATCTATGGCTTATTGAGATTCGTTAACAGGGTTGCCACCTTTTTAAAACGAAAAAAAGTAGACGGAAAAGGCCAATATGTGTATAAAATCAAAGGCATTGTAAGCCGTATTAAAAACACTAAGGGTTGACATCTAACTTTATATGTTTTTATACTCAGTTGAGCAGAGCTCACAGAGTATATTAACTTTGATTGGATAAGGGTTGGTTGTACAGGTATAAAGGAATCGAAATAGATATAGACTTCCATATATCAAAATCATCAGGATCGAAAAAAAATTTGATTGAGCCATGTCCGTCCGTCCGTCCGTCTGTCCGTTAACACGATAACTTGAGTAAATTTTGAGGTATCTTGATGAAATTTGGTACGTAGGTTCCTGAGCACTCATCTCAGATCGCTATTTAAAATAAACAATATCGTACTATAACCACGCCCACTTTTTCGATATCGAAAGTTTCAAAAACCGAAAAAGTGCGATAATTCATTATCAAAGATGGATAAAGCGATGAAACTTGGTAGGTGAGTTGAACTGATGACGCAGAATAGAAAATTAGTAAAATTTTGGACAATGGGCGTGGCACCGCCCACTTTTAAAAGAAGGTAATTTTAAAGTTTTGCAAGCTGTAATTTGGCAGTCGTTGAAGATATCATTATGAAATTTGGCAGGAACGTTACTCCTATTACTATATGTGTGCTTAATAAAAATTGGCAAAACCGGAGAACGACCACGCCCACTTTTAAAAAAAAAATTTTTTAAGTCAAATTTTAACAAAAAATTTAATACCTTTACAGTATATAAGTAAATTATGTCAACATTCAATTCCAGTAATTATATGGTGCAACAAAATGCAAAAATAAAAGAAAATTTCAAAATGGGCGTGGCTCCGCCCTTTTTCATTTAATTTGTCTAGGATACTTTTAATGCCATAAGTCGAAAAAAAATTTACCAATCCTTGTGAAATTTGGTAGGGGCTTAGATTCTGGGACAGTAACTTATTTCTGTGAAAAAAGGCGAAATCGGTTGAAGCCACGCCCAGTTTTTATACACAGTCGACCGTCTGTCCTTCCACTCGGCCGTTAACACGATAACTTGAGCAAAAATCGATATATCTTTACTAAACTCAGTTCACGTACTTATCTGAACTCACTTTGTGTTGGTATAAAAAATGGCCGAAATCCGACTATGACCACGCCCACTTTTTCGATATAGAAAATTACCAAAAACGAAAAAAATGCCATAATTCTATACCAAATACGAAAAAAGGGATGAAACATGGTATTTGGATTGGTCTATTGAAGCAAAATATAACTTTAGAAAAAGTTTGTAAAATGGGTGTGACACCTACCATATTATATAGAATAAAATGAAAAAGTTCTGCAGTTAGCGGTATCCAACAGATGATGTTCTGGGTCACCCTGGTCCACATTTTGGTCGATATCTGGAAAACGCCTTCACATATACAACTACCACCACTCCCTTTTAAAAGCCTCATTAATACCTTTAATTTGATACCCATATCGTACAAACATATTCTAGAGTCACCCCTGGTCCACCTTTAAGGCGATATCTCGAAAAGGCGTCCACCTTTAGAACTAAGCCCCACACCCTTTTGAAATACTCATTAACACCTTTCGTTTGATACCCATATTGTACAAACGCATTCTAGAGTCACCCCTGGTCCACCTTTATGGCGATATCTCAAAAAGGCGTCCACCTATAGAACTAAGGCCCACTCCCGTTTAAAATGCTCATCAACCCCTTTCATTTGATACCCATATCGTACTGTCACGGATATTAGCATCACTAAGCTATACCATCACTAACGCGATGCTAAGGCCATGCTAAGCGGTATTTACGTCAGTAATCAAATCATGTATACACATATATAAGGCAGCCGAGAGATGTCACACACAGATGCATTTACTTATACGCCTATGTGTGTGCGAGAGACTGTAAAGCGCTAAATACACGACACGAACATTTCCGCGAACATTCCGCAATCTTGTTCGCAGCTTTGGCCATACACCATACGAACTTTTGGCCGAACATTAGTTCTCTTTCAGACAGCGATGAATACGGAAAACAATTGTGCTGCAGCAATATTGCTCGCTGTAGCAATTAAGCGTAAAAAAAAAGAGAGAAGATCGCAAAAAAAGAATTTGGTGCAAAGAATGGTTTAAAAAACGAGCAGTATCCTTTGTGGCATCAGGATATACTTCTTTTAATTTTTCAATTAAAGTCGCATAATCATTATTCTTTTTAATTCCATAACAATAATCTTTGCTTTTTACTTGCCACAATGATGGCGAAGATTTATACATTTCAATAAATTCACTCAGAAATTTTTTATTGTCCATTTTACTTTTCCGCGCACGTCTGTTCCCTTCAGAAATTACTACGATTACAATTGGTGTCAGAAGAGGAATTGTTGAATAAATTCCAGAGGACAACAAGGACATGGCAAAGTTCAGTGAATTGAAGATCCAGCAACTGAAGAAGGAGTTGGAGAGCCGTGGACTGAATACAAGCGGCGTTAAACTTGAACTTCAGCACGGCTACGAGAGGCAATGGAAGTAGAAGGAATTGACGTGGAAGAGTATGACTTTCATCTTTATGGCGAGGAAACAACAAAAATGGAGGAGACAGTTACGAGCACAGACTTGAACATGATTTTGGCTGCAATATCTGCTCAAACATCGACAATGGCATCTCAACTGGAATCACAGGAGACACGTATAACATCCAAGATGGAAACTCAACTGGAAGAACAGAAAACATATATGGCATCCAAGGTGGAATCACAGGAAACACGTATAACATCCAAGATGGAAACTCAACTGGAAGAACAGAAAACATATATGGCATCCAAGATGGAATCACAGGAGACACGTATAACATCAAAGATGGAAACTCAACTGGAAGAACAGAAAACATATATGGCATCCAAGATGGAATCACAGGAGACACGTATTGCAGAAATGTCGTCAGAAATAACATCGAAGACTGAAGCACAAGAAACGCGTATTTCAGAAATGTCGACACAGATTACATCGAAGATGGAAGCACAAGAGGAGCGCTTATCATTGCAGGTGGCACAAATGTCTTCGCAGTTAGAAGCACAGAATACAAAAATTGTACAGCTCGAGGACAAAATGGATGCCGAGATAGAAGCTTTGAGAGGTCGTATACAGGAGTTGCAAATAAATCGCCCAACAGTTTCAGCGAGTAATCCAAAGGTAAAGACACCATCCTTTGACGGTTCTGTTCCTTTTCAGGTCTTCAAGCTACAGTTTGAGAAGGCCGCAGCAGTGAACAACTGGAATGCGGAAGATAAAGTTGCTGCACTGTTCGTGGCATTGAAGGGGCCAGCATCCGCTGCTGCGAGCAGACGGACGATTCCCGAAGGAGAGCGGAACAATTATGAAGCATTGATGGCTGCTGTAGAACGATGTTATGGAAGCGAGCATAGAAAACAGATATACCAAATGGAGTTGCTGAACCGCTTCTAGAGGCCTGGTGAAACACTGCAAGAGTTTGCGTCGGATATTGAAAGGCTAGCATATTTAGCGAATGCGGACGAACCCGTGGAGTAAACTGAAAGGGTAAAGATTCAGAGCTTTATAAATGGCATACGGGACGTCGAAACAAAGCGAGCTACATACGCAACCCCAAAGCCAACATTCGCAGAAACGGTGTCACAAGCTCTGATTTAGGAAACAGCGTCGCTTCTGTGTAAGCCAGTTTTCAAAGCACGCCGTATGGAAGTAGAAAGGCCAGAGTGGGTAGACGCAATATTGGAGGCACTGAAAGGATCGCAAAAGCGGAGTGAAAAAGTTACCAAATGCTTCAAATGCGGGAAGTCCGGTCACATTGCACGTCATTGCGATCTTGGTACTAATAGTTCCAACAATGGGGGTGGCCGTAAACGCAAAGCTGGAGGAAATGAGCAAGAGCGTGTCGGATGTAAAGAACGAAAACTTGCCCCGGCTATTGAATATCCTGTGATATCTGTGTCGCAAATTGGAAGGAAATCAAGCAGTCTTACCGTCAGAGGGAATGTGGATGGCAAGGAGCGTGTACTGTCTGTAAAGACGGGCGCATCTCATTCCTTGATCCGATCTGACTTGGTCAACAGGAGAGTAAAACCGTTACCTGGAGCGAGGTTGCGTACGGTCACTGGCGAGTATAACCAAGTCCGGGGAGAAATGAGCTGTGAAGTCTTAATTGGGAAGGTCATAGTTTTACACAAATTCGTTGTGGCGGAGATTGTTGATGAAGTTATGTTGGGAGTGGATTTCTTGGTTGACCATGACATCAAGATCGATATGCAGAGAAGGGTGATGCATTATGAGAACCAAGATGTGCCACTTAACTTCAGTTTGGAAAAAGGGTTCAGCAGTAAGCGAGTGCTGGTGGAGGAGATTCGACAGAGACCACGAAAGTCAAGGAAAGTAGATCGAGCAAAGGTTGATGGATCGAATGGGCCAAATAAAGCGAAATCAAAAGTACCTGCGAGAAAAACACTGGCATTGACAAACCCTAATGGACGCACTAAAACGACTGAAAGGATTTTCCAGAAAGAATGCAAGGGTGGTTTCAAGCCAGCGCGTACTACTATTGTGAAACGTCAAGACGATACTGATGATGCAAAGTCAATCCCTCAAGATCAAGCTCTGCGAAGCAGTTCTTCATTGGCCAAGCAACAGAGTGCGAGGGAACGATCCAGGATAATGAGTAGTAAGATGAAATAAAGATACGACAACAAGAATAATTCGGAGGGTTTCTTGGAGGGAGATTTGGTACTGTTGTACAACCCTCGCCGGCGGAAAGGTGTTCCTTCCAAATTTTGGTGCAGTTGGGAAGGCCCGTTCAAAGTTGTAAAAAGGATCAGTGATGCCATCTACCGCATACAAACAATTGGGAAACCACGAAATAGAAGGGTGGTTCATTTGGAGAGGCTAGTAGCGGTTAGATCGAGAGATTCGTCTGATCGGGACGATCAGACTTAGGTGGAGGGCAGTGTCACGGATATTAGCATCACTAAGCTATACCATCACTTAGGCGATGCTAAGGCCATGCTAAGCGGTATTTACGTCAGTAATCAAATCATGTATACACATATATAAGGCAGCCGAGAGATGTCACACACAGATGCATTTACTTATACGCCTATGTGTGTGCGACAGACTGTAAACTACAAACTCACATACATCTGGGAGACGCTGAAAAGTAGACAATTGTAAACAAGTAGAAACTATATGAGAACTATAAACACACGAAATAGTTGGTAAGTTCTGGAAATAGAAGAGCCTAGATGTATTTAGCGTAAACTATAAAAGCGGCGCAAGCGAGTAAGAAGTAATTCAGTTTGATTTGAGTTGTCAAGCAGTTTCGACTAAGACGCTATCTAGCGAGAAGAGCAGTATTATTTTGAATGGCAGAGTTTCATTTGAGCTATCAATCAGTTTGGTTATTAAGCAAGCTATTCGTTGCACAGTTTGAGTGTTATTGTGAAGTACTTTAATAAAGGCCATTTTGCATTATTACAAATTGGAGTTATTTATTCAACAGTTTAGTGATTCGAACTTAGCAGAGGATTGCAAATAAGAGGATTTGCAAGTAAATTCGTTACAGTACAAACAAATTCTAGAGTCACCCCTGGTCCACCTTTATGCCGATATCTCGAAAAGGCGACCACCTATACAACTATCACCACTCCATTTTAAAACCCTCATTAATACCTTTAGTTTGATACCCATATCGTACAAACACATTCTAGGGTCACCCCTGGTCCACCTTTATGGCGATATCTCGAAACGGCGTCCACCTATGGAACTAAGGATCACTCTCTTTTAAAATACTCATTAACACCTTTCATTTGATACCCATATCGTACAAACAAATTCTAGAGTCACCCCTGGTCCACCTTTATGCCGATATCTCGAAAAGGCGACCACCTATACAACTACCACCACTCCCTTTTAAAACCCTCATTAATACCTTTAATTTGATACCCATATCGTACAAACACATTCTAGAGTCACCCCTGGTCCACCTTTATGGCGATATCTCGAAAAGGCGTCCACCTATAGAATTAAAATACTCATTAGCACCTTTCGTTTGATACCCATATTGTACAAACGCATTCTAGAGTCACCCCTGGTCCACCTTTATGGCGATATCCCTAAATGGCATCCACCTATAGAACTATGGTCCACTCCCTCATAAAATACTCTTTAATACCTTTCATTTGATACACATGTCATACAAACACATTCCAGGATTACCCTCGGTTCATTTTCCTACATGGTTATTTTCCCTTATGTTGTCACCATAGCTCTCAACTGAGTATGTAATGTTCGGTTACACCCGAACTGAACCTCCCTTACTTGTTTTTATCTGTCATTATCTCGTAGATGGTTGACGGTGAAATTTTGTAGTTAATATCCGTAATTAAGTGGTTGCTACTTCTTATTTTTCTCTTCTGTGTAAATGACTAGGTATTCTCCTCAAAAAAAATCAAAAACAGTGCTGCTCAAAACTTTTTATATTGAAGTGAAAATCACAATACATGTAACAAAACGTATATACACTCATATTATCATACTTAAAAAATAAAAATAAAATTTCTAAGGCCAATTTGCAGAGTTATTTTTTTACTTCAGAGTTAATTTCAAAAATGTGTCAAACATGTATTAGTTTAACCCCCCATATCAGGTTATCTCTGAGCTAAAAAATTGAATTGCCGTTCTGCAACTGGCCTAAATGTTCAAAAACCTCAAAAGCTTTAATGTTTCGATTACTTAAAACATTTCATAATGAGTTAGCTTCATTAATATCTAATCTAGATCGATGCAAAGTTCAGCACCTGCTTGAGCTTAACTCAGAAATGGTTGGGACCACGAAGAGCTGCTTCAAGCTAGACCTGTGGAGAATTTCATGATGTTCAACTTAGAACTGAGCACTCGAGCAAGACTTAGGAAGCGAGATATTTTCGAAGTACTAAGTTTTGCGACCCCGCGTCTCGAACATCTCAGGACGCGAACATGCTATTTATCGTGACTTTTAATACCATTAACATAATGTTGTGCGTATGCACAAACTTATGACAGAGTGGTGTTGGTTTTGTAAATAAAGATTTTTTTTTTCATTTAATTGTTCTACTAGTGCGGTATTTTTTCAGTGTAACGTACTTGAGTTTATATATATTTTTTTTCTTTGGTTTAGGTAATTACTTAATTCAAATTCAAATTTCAAATTCAAATTTATTAGTTGAACAAAGTGGTTGTGACAGTAAGACGGAGTCTTTTATAGCACATCGTCCGTTTTATAAATACAATATAATTACCATAAAACTAAATTCGAGTTTAAGATTAACAATAAAACGATTTTCTTATAATTCATATTAATGTTAAAACTAAACTTAATTTTAAATCTTAAATACATACTTAAGACTAAAGAGTAGAGCCATTTAAGTATGGTAGGAAAGAAAAAAACAGAGATAGGAAGTGAAAGAGATGTAGTCATGCAGTTATGTTGAAATCACAATATTCACGCTGAGCTGAAGTAATCATGGATCACCTTATTGTAATTGCTCCTACTCAAAGCACCCTTAAGAAAATCAGGTATAGAGTTCCAAAGCCTTATAGCATTTACAAAAAATAGCCTCGATGAGGCCAGATAGTAATATTTGGGGATTATCAGATTGCGGTGCCTACAAGACTTTGGGAATTTAAGCTTTTCGTAAAGATATTGAGGGGTTTTGAACTCGATGAGCTTGAACATATAAATACAGTTTCGCGCCTCAATGTATTCAAAAATACTGCATCCTAGTATTTCGCGCTTAAATAGAGAGATGTGATCATATTTCCTCAGGCCGTAGACATAACGCGTGATATTGTTGAACGCAACATCAATTTTGTGGTACGAGGCAGAATCAAATTGACTATAAACTAGCTCTGAGTACGTTATGTGTGGGACTATAAGCTGAACAGCTAGCTTTTTTCTTGTCTCTAAGGGAGTAAACGAGGCAGACATTCTTAATCTGCGTAAAACCGAATAAACACTACTCACGACTTTATTAACGTGGTCAACACAGTTCATTTTAGAATTTATCACAAAACCTAAATTCCTAATTTTGTCAGTAAACGGAAGAACACTATTTCCAACTAACAATTTAGGAATATCTTCAACGTGCACAACACTGTTACTAATGGGCAACACATAGGACTTTTGAGCATTTAAACAGAGAAAGTTTTCAAACGCCCATTTCGAAATTGCAGACAAATCACTATTAATTTTAAAACACAAATCCTCGACGAGACCAACACGGCTAGACAAATATAATTGAATGTCATCGGCATAAGCATGGATATTTACGTACTGGCAAACAGAGAACACATCATTGACAAAAAGACTAAACAGGAGAGGGCCTAGTACAGAGCCTTGTGGTACACCCGAGGAAACAGTACATGGTTTTGATGCAGAGCCTTTGCATAACACTCTCTGGGTCCTTCTCGCCAAATAAGTAGCCATAAGCTTTACAGAACTGTCAGAGAAGCCAAAATAGGACTCAAGCTTTTTGCATAGGAGACTATGGCTGACTGAGTCAAATGCTTTAGAGAAATCAAGAAGACACAGGAGAGTAAGGTCACTATTATCGAATTTTACTCTTATATCGTCAAGTATTTTTATTATTGCAGTAGAGCAACTATGCTTGGATCTAAACCCTGATTGGAATGGGCTTAAAAGATGGTGATCTAGGACATATTTTGAAATTTGAGAAGCCATCAAGGACTCACACACTTTTGCAAAAGCAGATAAGATGCTAATAGGCCTATAATTACTAAGCTCGACTGCATTATTTATTTTTGCGACGGGAATAATCAACGCCTTTTTCCATTCCTTTGGAAAACATGACGTTGTGAAGCAGTGGTTAATAATATGTGTGAGAGTTCCTAAAACATATGGCAGCAATAGTTTCACGAATTTCAAACATATTCCATCTTCACCAATTGCATTGGACTTAATGGCCATAAGTGATTTTAGAACCTCTTCCTCCGACACTGCCCTAAACTCAAAGTTATTCTCCGGTGAAAGGTTTCTGGTTATATGATAACGTACAGGATTGACCCGGCGGTTGCCTGAGCTAACAAAATAGTCATTAAGGGTATCCGGATCAACCTGACACTCAGATTGCTGCTTACCATGTATATTTAGATTTTTCAAATTGCGCCATAAGTCTTTTGAAGGTAGTGAGGGGTTTAGCTTATAATCGCAGTACATCTGTTTCGCTTTTCTGGTAATATCAGTGGCTTTATTCCGGGCGATTTTATACTGCGACCAGGCAGCCACGGTTTTGCTCCTCTTCCACTTGGAGTAAAGCTTGTTACGATTTTTAATTGCATATCTCACTTTGCCGTTATACCAAGGAACAGAGTTAGTTTTAACACTCACTTTTTTTAGAGGGACGTGTGTATCATAAAGTTTACCAAGAGTTTTATTCAAAAAGTTCAGCTTCGCATCCACCGTAGCAATACTCCAACACGCGGTCCAGTCGACATTAGACAAATCCCAAAACAACGAGCGTACATTTATAGACTTAAAATCACGATATACAGTAGTAAGAGTATCAACAGGGCGATTAAAGGTAACATCCAGTGTACAAAAAACTAAGTCATGGTCCGAAATAAAGCTAATTTGGTCAAACTTAAGAACATGGTCCGGGCTTGACGTGATAAAGAGATCTAACAAGCTCGGAGTCGTATTTTGCGAATATCTTGTTGGTAAATGTGTGTTTACGATGGTGAGACCTGCAGCTGAGACATGATCGAGCAATTTATTGGTATAAGAGTCATCAACAAGAACATTAACATTAAAGTCACCACATATAACATAACGCTCATAATCAATCAAAAACGGGGATAACTCGGCAAAGAACGAGTCTAACAGAAAACACTTATGGGGGTTGTATACACATGATACTAATACTTTATTCGAGTTATCTGAGATTTCAGCAATAATAAACTCCGCACCATTGTTTTTTGATTCCACTAGGGTTCTAACTTTAAGCGAAGTCTTGCAATAGATGGCAACGCCTCCTCCCTTTTTAGATGTTCGATCAACACGCATAAGTCTATAGTTAGGGATATTGTAGTAGAAATCGGATATGTCATTAGAAAACCAGGTTTCTGAAACACAAACAACGTCCACATTCGACTCAGCAAAAACATCCCTCACATAATCCAGTTTCTCTCTATTTAAGCTACGAGCGTTGAAATGCACAATGTTAAATCCATTAGACTTGCATAAAATGTTAATTACTATCTTGTGATATTCGTTTATGCTGAAGGAAGATTTATGTTACAAAAAAAAATATTTTTGTTTTGTTTACTAAATTTTCAATTGGCCTATTAGGTGATTTATGTCATTAAGAAATTTTTTTTGTTTGTTTTATTATTGTATTTTTCTTTTGTATACGATAAAAATTTTCTTTGTGTTTCCAAAATTGAAGTGTTCTTATTTGTATGAGTCAATCGGGGATTGCCCGTATTGCTTTAAATGTATGAAAACATTTATTTCAAGCAATTTTGAATTTTATAATTTATTTTACAACAACTAAGGCATGACGCAGCTGAATGCATTTGTAACCATTTCAACTATCGCAGGAGTGCGGGTCCGAATCCCACTCCCGGGAGAAAAGGCTTTGAAGAGATTTACAAGGTATAATCGAAACAGCTGTCGCTTTGTACGTCCTGATATCACGTTGTTTAAATTTTTCCCAAATTATTAAATGAAGTGTTCTTATTCTATGAGTTTAAGCCTATTTTTATGTACTATGATTTTCTTATTTTTATTGCTTAGAGCATAATTACTATTCTGATTTATGTTTTCTACGTTTCTATTTTCTACAGTATAGGGAATTAATGTAAACTTATTGTTTTTATCGATATTTACTACCCCAAAGGGTTTAAATGTAAAAATATTTTTCCTATTGATATTTTCTATTCCAAAGGTCATTTATAAAATTATATTTCCTATTATCTAAAATGATGACCCTAGATGAGAACGGTTAAACCAAGCTTTTTTTTCAGTTAGCCTAACTAATATTTATAGACGAAGCAACTCAAACTAATACTTATATTCATTTCTTTAATGTTATACAAATGGTTTAGATTTCCTTACTTTCTACTCCACTGGACCCAAATTTTTCCCAAATTATTAAATAAATTATAAAATTAAAAATTGCTTGAAATAAATGTTTTCATACATTTAAACCAATACGGACAATTCCCGATTAACTCATACAAACAGACAACATTTGGTTAATTCGTTGTAGTTCTATAAATAGAACAAAAACAGCAACAATACCAAGTTTCTCTGAAACCGCCTTACAAACATTTATAACTTCAACACATAGTTACATACGAAGTATGTGATGTGTAGAAGAATAATATATGCAAAAGAAGGCAATTGGGAAAACTTTACAACAACTAAGGCATTACGTAGCTGAATGCGTTTGTAACCATTTCAACTATCGTAGGAGTGCGGGTTCGAATCCCACTCTCGGGGGAAAGGCTTTAAAGAGATTTTCAAGATATTATAAAAACATCTGTCGCTTTGTCCGTCCTGATGTCACGTTGTTTAAATTTTTCCCAAATTATTGAATAAATTACAAAATTAAAAATTGCTTGAAATAAATGTTTTCATACATTTAAAGCAATACGGGCAATCCCCTATTAACTCATACATAAAGGAGTTTTAGTATTCCTTATCTTGACTATTTCTATTAAACAAAGCTTTTGCATTGTTATTAAAATTAAAACGTATAGAATAGGATGATGGTTACAATCTTCATTGGCTGAAAATTGATATTGTTCTAAAAACGGGAGCGTATTATATACAGTAGATTGGGTAGATTCAGTTGCTGCTAGAGCAAGAAGTAGTTGTATAGTAATAAGTGGTTAAACCAATGGGTACAGTGGATGCAAATATTTTTCGTATCTTTTCTTATACCATTTTTCATATCTTCCAGTAATATTTTTATTTGACCTTATGTATCTCCAGCGATTTCTGGGCGGCCGAATCGTCATGATATTTATTAAGAATTATTTTAATTATATCGCGATTTGTCACATTCACAACCTCTATGGTTAGTGCAGTTATTAGATCTTTGAGAACTTGGGTACCAATTTTCTTATATTAAATTTTCCTACTCGAGTATCTACTATTATTGACCAATTTGTCTCCTAAGGGACAACTGTCTTTTTATTTCATTGCATTTCAATGCATTTTTCAGCCTGGTCAAGTATTGTCCTAAGTCAATATTTTCTTCAACAATCTGGTTGCTTGTGTGTTATTATGCTAAAAATTGTCTATCCTTTGAGATGAAAACGAGCGCGACATATCTAACTGCAAATTTATTTAGCGCTTTATATAATATATGGTTCTCTTTGTGACTTTTTCTTCATTTCTACTGTTATTACTGGTGCAAATTTTACTTTTCTCTTGTGGTATCTTTTGGTGTGTTGCATGCTTCCACTGACATTCAGCTATGTACTCGTTGAGGTGTAATTTTTATGATGGGTATATAACTATTAAGAAGGATATTGAGTACTTGCATTTTTATCTAAATTACCACTATTTGTGAATATCGATATTGTTATTGCTTCATGACTATCTTTGGGTTGTGTAAAGATATCATGATCATCCAAAAGAAAATTTTGCAAATTCTTGCTTTGCTGTCGGACTTAGACTTAGACTTTCTGAAAAAACTTTGCTGTTAAGTGAATCATTTTGGGGTTTAACTGTTTGAAAATGTTTGCTGCTCTTCCTCAAAATCGGATTGAGTTGCAAAAAAGAAGTACTTCGTTCTTCTTAAGTTCGTTTCTTCTTCAATAGGTGGCTCATATTTGAATATTCTGGTCTCTGATTTTTCAGTTTTTTCTTTCCCTTCTATAAGTAAACTGCTATAACGCAAGAATATTGCGTCAAATTCCCCCTGATCACTAATGATGGTCATTTGAAAAAAAAAAAAAATGTTCATTTCTATGCTATTTGGACTTCATATTTTTTTTTCTCTTCTTCTTCATATTCATTGGTCTGCCTAAGTTCTATTAGTTAGAAAAAATTTTCAAAAAATTGAATTTTAATTAATAATTTTTTTTTCTTCTTCTTCTATTAATCTACTACAACGCAAGAATACTGCATCAAATTCTTCCTGACTACTTATATCATTCATTTAAAAAAATTAGAGGGGGAAAAAAATTCTTAAATTTATTGGCAAAAAGTAGATTGCCCGTAAAGTGGCAGCCGTTAGGTTGTCAAATGCTTCTATTATAATCTACCAAATGCATAATAAGATAAATAATACATAATCCCGGTCATCCTTCAGCAAGTTGTATAGCGCACTTAGAACCTCCAACAAGCTGATAGTTCATATGGTTTTACTCCACGTTTTTTCCACTTCGCTATGCGTCGGTGGTGGTTGTTTTGGTTGCAGTTAACGAGAATGCCATCCGTATTAAAGACCAACAATATTTTTCCTTCTTTCGTTTGCGGTATTCAAGTATTTTTTTAATTTGAATTGCACCCTTTTTGTCACTGTCGCTGTGATCCGCCCCTTTGCATTGACTATACCATTCGCCGTTGCAAAGTTGATGCCTTGAACTCCTTTGCAGAAAGTAAACTATTTCCATAAAATAATGACGGCTAAACTAATCCTGCTGTTTATTAAGCAGGTATGGCAGGATCGCCATGTAGGATGACATTAAAAAGAAATTAAATTTGGGAAGTGCCATTGAAGCGGCACCAAGATTGAATTCACTTTATTCACAAAATTTCGGCGTATTTATACTAAAATATTGTCACGGATATTAACATCACTAAATTATCCCATCACTAAGGCGATGCTAAGGCCATGCCAAGCAGTATTTACGTTAATAATCAAATCAAGTATACACATATATAAGGCAGCCCAGAGAGATGTCACACACAGATGCATTTACTTATATGCCTATGTGCGCGCGAGAGACTGTAAACTACAAACATTCACATCAATAATTCAATCTTTATGTATCTACATAAACGAATAAATAATTGCGTCTACACATATGTACGTATACGAGCAGCGGAGCGGCAATGCACAAACACATGCATATATCTTATCTGAGTTGTCACAAGAGCGAGCAATAATTTGTGCACGTAGTTGTGGCTGGCGATTTTGTAGCCGAAACAACTAGTAAGTTCTGGAAATCGAAGAGCCTAGAAGTATGCAGCGTAAACTATAAAAGCGGGGCAAGCGAGTAAGAAGTAATTCAGTTTGAGTTGAGCTATCAATCAGTTTGATTAAGCACGCGATCTGGCGGCCAATAGTAGAGTTTCATTTGAGTTATCAATCAGTTTGGTTATTAAGCCAGCGCGTAGCAAAGTATAAGTGTATTGTGAAGTACTTTAATAAAGGCCATTTTTCCATTATTCAATATTGGAGTTATTTATTCAACAGTTTAGTGATTCGAACTTAGCAGAGGATTGCAAATAAGAGGATTTGCAAGCAATTTCGTTACAATTGGTGTCAGAAGAGGAATTGTTGAATAAATACCAGAGGACAACAAGGACATGGCAAAGTTCAGTGAATTGAAGATCCAGCAACTAAAGAAGGAGTTGGAGAGCCGTGGATTGAATACAAGCGGCGTTAAACTTGAACTTCAGGCACGGCTACGAGAGGCAATGGAAGCAGAAGGAATTGATGTGGAAGAGTATGACTTTCATCTTGATGGCGAGGAAATAACAAAAATGGATGAAACACCGCAGACAATGGCGAACACAGACCTGAACATGATATTGGCTGCAATATCGGCACAAATGTCCGAAATGTCATCACAAATATCTACCAATATGGCATCACAATTGGAAGAACAGAAAACACACATGGCGTCACAAATTGCAGAACAATTAAAAGAACAAGAGGCACTATTAACATTACAGCTCGAAGCACAAAAAGAACGTATCTCAACAAAGCTGGAGGCACAGGAAACAAAATTCTCATCGCAGCTGGAGGCTGTTAGTGAACGACAAAATAAAGTGGAGGCCGAGATGGATGCTTTGAAAGATCGGATTCAGGAGTTACAATTGAACCGTCCAATCACTTCAACGTCTACTCTGAAGGTAAAATCCCCAGCGTTTGATGGTTCTGTTCCATTCCAGGTATTTAAGCTCCAATTTGAGAAGACGTCGACAGCGAACAACTGGAATGATGAAGATAAAGTTGCAGATCTGTTCGTGGCATTGAAAGGGCCAGCAGCCGAAATCCTACAGACGATTCCCGAAGGAGAGCGGAACAACTATGAAGCATTGATGGCCGCTGTCGAGAGACGTTACGGAAGCGAGCATAGGAAACATATTCCAAATTGAGTTGCAAAACCGCTACCAAAAAGCAAATGAGACATTGCAGGAGTTTGCTTCAGATGTTGAAAGGTTGGCTCATGTCGCAAATGCGGACGCACCCGTGGAATACACCGAGAGGGTAAAAATCCAGAGTTTTATAAATGGCATACGAGACGTGCGAACGAAGCGAGCTACATACGCGAACCCAAAACTGAAATTTGCTGAAACGGTATCACATGCATTGACTCAGGAAACTGCCTCCCTATTAAGTAAACCAGCATATAAGGCTCATCGTGTAGAAGTAGAAAGGCCAGAATGGGTAGACACAATTTTGGAAGCACTGAAGGGATCACAACAGAAAAATGCCGGAGTTATTAAATGTTTCAAGTGCGGCAACCCAGGTCATATTGCACGACATTGCAGCACCGGTCCCAATAGCTCCAACAATGTGGGTGGCCGTAAACGCAGAGTTGAAGGAGATGAGCAAATCTCCAAGTCCACTCAATCGTTAAACTAAAGCGAGTCAGCCGCAAGGGGCGACAGCTGGCTCCCTCAATTGAATGCCCCATAATCTCTATCTCACAAATTGGAAGAAGGTCAAACAATCTTACTGTCGGAGGACATGTGGATGGAAAAGAACGTTTACTGACTGTAGATACGGGTGCATCTCATTCCATCATTCGAGCGGATTTAGTCAACAAGAAGATAACACCATTGCATGGAGCAAGATTGCGTACAGCCACTGGAGAAGACAGCACGGTTCTAGGAGAAGTATCATGTGAAGTCGCAATTGGTAGCGTTACGGTAGTACACAATTTTATAGTGGCAGAGATTGTTGATGAAATCATAATTGGAGTGGACTTCTTAATCGACCAGGGCATCAAGATCGACATACAAAGCAAGACGATGCGATATAAGAACTTGGATGTACCACTTAATTTCGCCTACGAGAGAGGCTACAGCAGTAAACGAGTGCTGGTGGAAGAGAGTCAGCGAATACCACCAAAATCCGAAGCAGTCATCTGGGCAAAGATTGATGGAGATTGTGGGACAAACAAATTGTGGGTTGTCGAAGCAGCAAACAAATCAGCACTGAACATACTTGTAGGAAAAACCCTGGCTATGACAAAACAAGATGGACGTGTTCCGGTAAGAGTACTCAATGAGTTCAATTCACCACTCAAACTGACTAAAGGAGCTATTTTGGGAAGATGCCAAGAGGCTGAAGTAGTTATTAACTGTGAACAGCTCCAGGAACACGTTTCAGCTAGTAATACTAATCTTTCAAATGACATCACGGCATGGACGCAGGGGCTAGAGGAAGCATATCAGAGTAAGGCAAAACAACTGCTCCTAAAGTACGCGAACATATTTGACGAGGATGGTTCTAAACCAGGCCGCACCAACGTTGTGAAACATCAAATTGACACTGGAGATGCGAGGCCGATCCGTCAAGCTCCCCGTAGTGTTCCACTGGCGAAGCGGGAAGTTGTGAGTCAAATTATACAAGAAATGAGCGACAGCGGCGTCATCGAACCATCAGCTAGTCCCTGGAGCTCACCGGTAGTACTTGTAAAGAATAAGGATGGAAAAATGAGGTTTTGCGTGGACTACCGGAAGTTGAATGACGTTACGAAAAAGGATAGCTACCCATTGCCAAGAATTGACGACACTCTGGACTCGCTCTCTGGTACGAAATGGTTTTCCTCTCTGGACTTGAAAAGCGGCTACTGGCAAGTGGAGGTAAAGGAGGAAGACAAAGAGAAAACAGCATTCAGCTTTGGAGATGGTCTTTGGCAATTTACAGTAATGCCCTTTGGACTATGTAATGCACCAGCTACTTTCGAGAGACTCATGGATCAGGTATTGAAAGGACTACATTGGAAAACATGCTTGGTGTACCTGGACGACATCATCGTATTGGGCAAGAATTTCGATGAACATCCCAAAAAGTGTGCGCTGTTTAAAAAGGAAGTAAATTATTTGGGTCACAAGGTAACGACATAGGGCATCTGCACTGCGAACGAAAAGATAGAGGCTGTAAAGGATTGGCCAAGACCACAGAACCTACATGAATTAAGAAGTTTCCTTGGGCTGTGCACATATTACCGCCGATTTGTACAAAATTTTTCCAGCGTAGCCCATAGCCTCCATGAGCTTACAAGAAAAAATAAAGCTTTTGAATGGAAGAAGGAGCAAGAAGTGGCTTTCCAAACATTGAAGGAGCGTTTGTGCACTGCCCCAACGTTAGCATATCCGATTCCTGGAGCAACATTTATTCTAGATACAGATGCGAGTGGATATGCTATAGGAGGCGTTTTATCACAACTGGTCGATGGACAGGAGAAGGTAGTTGCATATTACAGCCGTTGGATTGGAAAACCAGAGAGGAACTACTGCGTTACGCGGAGAGAGCTGTTGGCATTGGTAGAGTGCATTAAACATTTTCACAAATACCTCTAAGGCCAGCGATTCCGTGTCAGGACAGATCACGCAGCTTTAAAATGGCTACTGCAGTTCCGTAATCCGGAAGGACAATTGGCACGGTGGATCGAGCGACTACAAAGCTATGACTTTTCCATTGAGCATCGAAAAGGTAGTACCCATGGAAATGCCGATGCAATATCACGAAGACCATGTTGTTTGGAATGCAAGCACTGTTCAAAAGCCGAGGCTAAAGAAGACATTATAGATGTCCGGCTAATGACTATAACATGTACAGATGAATGGGACAAGGAACAGCTAAGAAAGTGCCAGCTAGAAGATGCAGATCTGTCACGTGTTATGCAAGGGCTCGAACGAAATGAAAGACCAAACAGAGAAGAGATGTCAGCAGAGAGTCCCATTGCGAAGTCATATTGGGCACAGTGGAACAGTTTAGAATTGATATCCGGTTGCCTTCATCGAGTATGGGAGAGTGAGGATGGTAAATACAAGAATAAACTGATAGTTGTTCCCAGAAAGAGGATTGCTGATGTGCTCAGAGAGCTGCATAATGGTCCAAGCGGAGGTCATCTTGTAATCACGAACACGCTCGAGAAGATTAAACAGAGATTCTATTGGGTTGGTTGCCGTCAGTCGGTCACTGAGTGGATTGCGAACTGCGAGGTTTGCAGCAGAGCGAAAGGGCCCAGAACACGAAGTCATGGCCAGATGAAGCAATATAACTCAGGTGCGCCATTTGAAAGGATCGCTATGGATGTCGCCGGTCCATTTCCTACTAGCAACGGCGGAAACAAATATGTACTGGTAGTTATGGATTATTTCAGCAAATGGCCAGAGGTATACCCAGTCCCAAATCAAGAAGCGGAAACGGTAGGAGAAGTGTTTATAAACAATTGGGTTGCAAGGTATGGTGTACCAATGGAGTTACATTCTGACCAAGGCAGGAATTTCGAATCAGCTGTGTTCCAGGAAATGTGTAAGTCATTGGGCATTCGAAAAACACGGACAACTGCATTGCATCCTCAATCCGATGGTATAGTAGAACGATTCAATAGAACATTGGAGGAGCACTTAAGGAAAGTAGTGGACAAGTACCATAAAGAATGGGATACCCGCATACCATTATTCTTGATGGCTTACCGATCAGCAGTGCATGAGACAACGGGCCAAACCCCTGCAAAAGTAATTTTTGGCAATGACCTTAGACTGCCAGCTGATTTGAAGTTTGGGATAGATGCCAATGCGGAGAGAAATGTCAGGAAATCCACTAGTGATTTGGAAGAAGAGCTAAGAGAAATACATGATCTGATAAGGCAACGAACAAAGATTATGAGTGACAAGATGAAAGCCAGATATGATAAAGCAATTAATTCAGAAGGTTTTCAGGAAGGAGATTTGGTGCTGTTATACAACCCACAACGTAAAAAAGGCTTGTCCCCGAAATTGCAGTGTAATTGGGAAGGCCCATACAAAGTTGTAAAACGGATCAACGATGTAGTGTACCGCATACAAACTATCGGTAAACCACGAACCAAAATGAAGGTGGTCCATTTGGAAAGGCTAGCAACGTTTAGATCGAGAGATTTGTCTGATCGGGACGATCAGACTTAGGTGGAGGGCAGTGTCACGGATACTAACATCACTAAATTATCCCATCACTAAGGCGATGCTAAGGCCATGCCAAGCAGTATTTACCTTAATAATCAAATCAAGTATACACATATATAAGGCAGCCCAGAGAGATGTCACACACAGATGCATTTACTTATATGCCTATGAGCGCGCGAGAGACTGTAAACTACAAACATTCACATCAATAATTCAATCTTTATGTATCTACATAAACGAATAAATAATTGCGTCTGCACATATGTACGTATACGAGCAGCGGAGCGGCAATGCACAAACACATGCATATATCTTATCTGAGTTGTCACAAGAGAGAGCAATAATTTGTGCACGTAGTTGTGGCTGGCGATTTTGTAGCCGAAACAACTAGTAAGTTCTGGAAATCGAAGAGCCTAGAAGTATGCAGCGTAAACTATAAAAGCGGGGCAAGCGAGTAAGAAGTAATTCAGTTTGAGTTGAGCTATCAATCAGTTTGATTAAGCACGCGATCTGGCGGCCAATAGTAGAGTTTCATTTAGTTATCAATCAGTTTGGTTATTAAGCCAGCGAGTAGCAAAGTATAAGTGTATTGTGAAGTACTTTAATAAAGGCCATTTTTCCATTATTCATTATTGGAGTTATTTATTCAACAGTTTAGTGATTCGAACTTAGCAGAGGATTGCAAATAAGAGGATTTGCAAGCAATTTCGTTACAATATCCTAAACAAATTCTTATGTACTAAAGTTTCTATATACTAAACATACGTATTGCAAGAGCGATGTAAACGTTTGTACATAGCAACCGTTCGCACGGTCGCTGGCGCATAAGCGTGGCTCATACATATATCGCACGCGCTTCGCTTGCTTGCCTGCCTGTGGGAACGTAATTATGTTGATATTGCTTATTATAAACACATTCATACTTACGACATAAGCAGAGTACCGAATGCACTGCAGCGTGAGAAACGTTTAGAATGCATGCAAGAAATATGTATGTAACACACACAGACTTAGTTGTCAATTTGTTAGTGTAGGTTTGCTTTTCATATCGAGGTGTTCCTTCATCATATGAAAGCATGAACCAATAAAAGATTCCTCATTAAAAAAGGAGAGAGCAAAATAATCACCGTTAGCTGTGAAATAAATTTTCTCGGCTTGACGTCACGCTTTTGACAACAAGTTTCATTGCTGATGCAGTGTTCAGACTTCATTCCAATCGAAGTATTTTGCTCCGCTCTTACCTCCTACTACATTTTTTTTATCGCAAAGGTTTATTTGGAGTTGAAAACTAAATAGTATTACTACCTAATATAATGAAATATCATTGCATACGTAGAAAACCTGATTGTTTTCATGTGACGATTTGATGAAATTACGTGAATTCATTGTTCGTGTCTTAATACATGACTATGCCCATTTTACTTACAGCTTTCTACCATTTTACGTACGGAATGAGAATAGAAGGAGTAAAATGTAAGCAAAAAATGTGTCCGAACGCGATCTGTAAATCCTGCCAGAATTCAACATACAGCACTTTTTTTTAGTTTAGTTTAGTTTTTTAGTTTATTGATCATTTTGCTTATATCTACACAAATTTTAAATATAATTACAATAAGGCAAAGTATTAATATAAATTCAAGATATAAGAAAAGTTAGGAATTTTATATGTTATGCATAACAAATGCCAATCCTATTTTTGTTAATAATGCAGTGGGGTGGACTGTTAAATTAATGGTAAATTTTTACATGAGGTTAATAAAGATAACAAAACAACAAAACTTGTAAATTCATAACAAAATTGTCTACATAAGGTGGGTTGAGTAAAAATTAATAGTATTGAAAAATAAAACAGAAGAGATTAATTAAATTACAACTCTTAAGAAATCAAATTTTTAATTATCTCAAGCTGGCGCCTCCCCAACATGTGATTCCGTATAGCAATTTTGAGTGAAATAATGCGTAGTAAACTATTTTCATAGTTTTACTAGAGCAGTAATTCCTGAGTTGATAGAAGCAGCGTATTGAATATTGCAAATATTTTTTCAAGCGGGAAATGTGACTAGACCAATTCATATTACAATCAATGATTAGACCAAGGTATTGAAAATCCTCTACTATGCCAATTACAAAGCAATTGGCGCTACAGGGTGTAAGAGAATTGAAAGTACAAGACTTTAGCTCATGACATAAATGCTGATGAAGGGTGAAGCGTTCGCAATCTGAAGAATGAAAAGTTATGTTGACATCTGTAGGTTGTCATGAATTCAAGCTATAAAACAGTGACTTAGTTTTACTGCTGATGACGAGTTTATGTTTTGCAAACCAAGATCTTAACCGAGAGACATCATAATTTATATTAGCAATTATATCAAAAGAACTACCTTAGCCACATGCTATTGCAAGATCGTCAGCAAACGCAGTAACATTTCCTTTAAAGGATAAGTCAAAAATGGAATTTATATAAACTAGGAAAAGAATAGGGCCCAGCACGGAAGTTTTATAAAAAAAATGAAGTACGTTGAGTCAGTGAGGTAAGTTAACCCTGTTTTGCGATAACTGTCGCCAATTGGGAGCTCAAGAGATGTCAAATGATGCTCCAACTGTCTCTCCTAACTCAGTGAAGGTCTTCTCTTTCTTCTGCTTACAAACTGCGGTTACTTTCTTTCTTGGCCGGAGCGTATTCGTCCTTCCGCATAACATGACCTAGCTAGCGAAGCTTTCTGTTTTTATTCTCTGCACTATCGTCATATATGGGAAAAGCTCATATAGCTCATCATTATACCTCCTTCGATACTCGCCATCGACACCACGGACAGGACTATAAATCTTCCGGAGAACTTTTCTCTCAAATACTCCAAGAGCCATCTCATCTTCTCTCAACACCTTCCATGATTCCGAGCCATACTTCAGGACAGGTATGATGAGTGACTTTCAGAGCGAGATTTTTGTTCGTCGAGAGAGGACTATAGTTTTCAATTGCCCAAAGAAGCACTTTTTGGCAAAAGTTATTCTCCGTTTGATTTCTAGGCAGACATTGTTTTTGCTTTTAATGGTGCTTCCCAAATAGACGAAATCCTTCACATTCTCGAATTTATATCCATCAACAGTGGCGTGCCTATCATCATTAAAAGAGCATCAAATATGTATAGTGAACCGAAACCAAATTGGTCATCCTACCCGTTTTAGGCCGATTCCATGTGCATCTCATAATGCAGATACGTTTTTGTTGCGAAACATTTCATGGGAGAAACACAATCAAAGAGTTTGCTAAGCCACCAAATAAATTTGATGTTTGTTGTTCGCCCGCTTTCAAAAAGGAAGAAAAAATATACTCCGAAAATTTAACTTTACTCCGGCGAAGTCGTTAACTCAGGTAACAGTTTTAAATACTCCGAACACTGGCAGCGAAATATGATAGAAACGTAATAAATCGACAAATTTCAAAAGCGCTCCGTCATCAAACTTTTTATTCAAATTCGATTACAAATAAAACAATTCCGGAATGCGTGATCTTGGTTAATTTGTTTATGATATGAAAGCGTTGTCGATAAAACAAGTGTGATAACTTCTGCATAAACGTCAAAAAATTACAATTAGAGTGGATCACCTGGTTTTTAATTGACTATCGCTGTCTCATTATGTATCTCTTTCTAACAACCGCTGAAGATAGCTAGCCCTATGCGCCGCCATATTGAACATCCTGTCAAAATGCTAAAAAGTAGCCATATTGAACATCCTGTCAGGCAGTTGACGGATAAGATATAACACTTGTTTTATCCACAAGGTATGAAAGTGCCTTTGCTTTGCACTTACCATGATTCAATTACAAGAAGTTTGTTCTTCAATGATGACAGAGCTTTGACACTCACAAATTTAAAAATCTAGACGGGTTGCTTTTACGAAGTAAGGAAAACAGGAAATAATTCAATCCCCTTCTGCGAAAATTGTAGTAGAAAAATACTTTTAGTAGTGATATAATATAATAACCACAACTCAACAATTTTTAACGTTTTCAGTTACTTTTTTGTGCAATTTTAACGAAAACACCGCGTTTTATGCTAATCCTCAAGTAGGTAATATGGGGTGTGACAATCCAGCGGAGTCCCGAAATCCCTACAGCCATCTTCATCCGGTTTAGTTGTACCGATGCGGGCTAAGACATCCGCTTGACAGTTACCCGGGTTATCACTATGGCCCGGGACCCAGATAATCTTAATTGTAAAATAATTCGATGCAACCGCAAGCGTGGCCAGGCACTCCCAGACCACCCTCGATCGCGCTGTAGTTGAGCTCAAGGCCTTGATAGCCGTTTGGCTATCAGAGTAGATGTTAAATTCCCTAACCGCAGGGCCGCAGAGAGCCGAGCCGGGCCCCTAGGGCAGTTCGCGTTTACGGGCCCCCTAAAAAATAAACTCAATCCAATAAAAAACTAACATAACATAAATAAATTTTTCAGTTCACGTTGTCAATTTTATTTCATATAAAATAAAATTTACTGGAGCACTTACATAAATGAAATGTTAGATTTCATTGTTTGATTTGCTTACATTAACTTTTTCTAAATATGTACATTTTAAGAGCTTGAATCAGCCAAGGAAAACCTTCCGTTCGTTTTGGTCTGCGAATATGGAAATTACCGATTCAAAAATAATGCTGCGAGCAAGGCTGGACTCCAACGCTAATTTTCCAAGGCTTGTCAAGCGATTTTGGCTCATAGTAGAACGTAAAAAAATTTTCACGCGAGACAATAGACTAAAAGAATACTCCCCTTCAGTCACACTGACTGGAAGTGTGCAAAATATTCTTAATGCTATGCATATGTTCGGAAATAATACTTCCGTCTTCAAGTCATGAAATTTGTTCAGAAGTTGAAATGGTGGCAGCGAATCACATCCCAAATTTGCTAAGTGGATGGCTTTGAGATGAATGATTTCATCTATTAGATCCGTAGAAATATCGATACCATAGATCGTCCAGAATGCCGCTGCCTTTTCTCTGAGCTCTTCTTCCGTCAGATCCTGATACTTCCACAAAAAACTAAATTTAATCGCAACGTCATTTACGGCTTCGAAACGTCTTGTCATGTTACCAATCAAGCAGCCCAAAAGAACGTAAAAAACTTGCTGTTTGAATTGAGTTTTGGGATCACACTCAGACGATTCGCCAGGTAATTCATCGAACTGGCGCTTTATTATCTTCCTTTTTTTCTCTGCGAAGGTATTCACAACTCCTGTACTCCCTGCCAGAACCTAACATTCTTGAAGTATGATCGACCATTGATCCCTGAACTTCTTCAACTCATCAATGAGGCTACGTATATTTTCTGTTTCCACGTCCAGTGTGACATTTCTAGCTTGCAGTACCAGATTTCAATGGTTGATCACCGGCAACACTTTGAGCCAAATGGAGGCTAAGAGGATACACTCAATATATGCTTCAATACCTTCCGAATCCGTTACTGTTTCTGAACTCAGATTCAAAAGCTTGGTTTCATCAATAGCTTTCAATATTTGGGGAATGTGAGTTGCAAAAGGTTTCAAACTATCCACACGAGCAGACCATCGTGTTTGTGACATGCTGTGCAAGGAGCAATTAGTTTTTTCCTTGAGAATTTCCCATCTCTGAGGGTTTGCGCTAAAGCTATTATACAATTTCTGCATAATACCGAAAAATGTGATGACTTCTGCACAACATTCAGCAGCTTGCACTCCACATAAATTTAAACTATGACAAGCACAAGGTGCAAATATTGCCAGGGAGTTATTTCTCGGGATATGACTCTGCGCTCCTTTGGAATGACCGCTCATATTACTGCCATTATCATACCCTTGCCCACGGCAGTCATCCAGAGGAATATTGTGCTTTGTTAGAGTGCTGCGAAACAGCTCAGCGATAGCTTCTCCTGTTTTTGCGTTATAATCGACAAACTCTAAGGAGTCCTGTCTAATAAAACATAACGCAATATAAAAACAGTCTGCTCAATATGCGCCGAATCAGAGGTTGCATCCACTATTACTGTGTAATACTTGACGGACTTTCTCTCGCCTTCTATCTTTCTAATTACTTGAATTGCAAAGATTTCTATGAACTCATTTTGTATTCCATCAGACAAATAATGTGCTCGGAGACGATTCTTTTTCGTTTGAGATTCCCTCACCTTCTCCAAATGTTCATGCAATAGGGGGTCATAACTGCTGATCAGTTCCAAAATACCAAGAAAGTTTCCATTTTTTGGATTTCCGATCAATGAAATATCCCCTCTAAATGTCAATCCTTTTGCTCCAAGAAATAAAACAACATCAAGAATTCTGCGAAGTATCTCTTTCCAGCGAGCTGCTTCATTTTTAAGGGTTTCCGCGAAGAGAAAATCCACTGAACTTGCATTTCGAATTCTCATTTCATATTGGCGCCACTATATACAGCAAGTTTTATGATTTTGACTATTTTCATGTTCAGGAATTTTGTCGTGTAACCTCTTCCAACCTTTTTCTTTAGAATGACCTGAAGATTTTGTCAAAGCTGATCGGTTATTTTCGGAAATTTTGCTGAAAAGCCGGCATGGACAACAAAAAAGCGCTTCTTTCGTTGCACTCCAAACGAGCAAATCACGCTTTACTTTTTCTCCGTTTTTTTTTAGAGTAGTATGGAGTATGATTTGAAGGAAATGGCGACCACTTAAGTCGTTGGGAAGTCGGAATAAAATGAGATTTTAAGTTAGTTGAAGCATTTTTGACAGATAGCGCTTATAAAATTGTGTCAAAAACGTTTATCTAACTTAAAATCACATTTTATTTCGACTATGACTATGCCCCATAGTATTTGATCGGATGCTCATGATTTTAGTTAAGTGATTTTCAATTTTAAAACAATTTTTTGTAGCAACAAAATATATATGTATCTATGAAATCCTAGTTAGACTACTGTCAATACTGCTTTGCCTTGCCGGGCCCCCAAAAATCTTCCGAGCCCCATGGCAATTGCCCTTGCCATACATGGGCCCCCTCTCCGGGGCCCTGCCTAACCGTAGTAGCACTGGATAGCATTCCATCCACCGCATACTTAATCGCAGCAACTTCCGCTTGGAATACACTTTATTGATCAGCCAACTTAAACTTCCGGCTTACATTTAGCTCTTGACAAAAGACCCCCACCAACCTTTCCGTCCAGCTTCGACCCATCCGTGAACAAGTTAACCGGTCCCATGCCCAGATTATTCCTCTTCCCCAGTCCTCTCTCGATGGAATGAATGGGGTGAAGGTTGTATAGGGAGTAGTTATCGGCATACAATAGTCCGTTCTGTTCGGGACAAAGTCGAAACTTGTAAGAAAGCTAGAGTGTCCGCAGTCAGAAAGCCCATTGCCCATATCACGAAGCCTGACCAACGACCTTGCCGCGGCTGCCTCTCCCGCAATATCTACTGGGTATATGTTTAGCATGACGTTCAGTGCCAAGGTAGGTGTTGTTCTGAGAGCGCCACTGATACCGATTAGCGCCGTCCATTGCACGGACATTAACATTTTGGAGGTGCTCGCCGTGTCCAGTGCTTTTCACCAGACCAGCACCCCATATAGCAGAATCTGTTTGTAAGTAAAAATTTATACTTCGTATTTTTGCTTTCGGGCGTAATTTTTTTTTTTTTTTTTTAGGAATATATTTTTCGTTTAAAATGTTAAGGAACAAAAAAATAAAACTATTTTTTTCACGATCCCTGCGAGTTAAAATGACGAAAAAATATATGTTAGTCGCCATATTGTCCGCTCTTACTCATAGAAAGTGCACGAGGAAAAATTGGTGCAACACTCGCAAAAATTGTATTGAATATAAAACACGCTTGTCTGAACTAATTAATGTCTTTAGTACCAAAAGTTTTATTAACAATATAATATTTGCATTATTGAAGGATCGTTTAAAGTACCGCATTAGGGCCCATCAAAATCAACGACAAAGCCATTTGTGGTGCATATTGTGAATGGTTCGGTATTTTTTTGACCAGAGTACGATTTTCTTTGGTAATAGTTATTGATACATTTTTGGTGACGTTTGGTGACATTGTGCACCGTCTACAAATAATATGAGCTGATTACTTTCAATATTGAATAATTTTTTTGCAGTTTCGCTTGTCTCCGATTTAAGGTGTTGTCAAGTAACTGCATTATATCCAAAATAATAATATTTTTCAAAACTTGATGAATTTTAGAAATGTATTCTGAAACTTGTTGGTGGTGGGATACGCCAAAAATACTAGATATTGTTTGGTTTGAGTTCCTGCTCTTTAATTTTAGCAAAAATATAAATAAAGCTTGGGTTACAGAATGTGTGCTTACATTTCGCACAGACGAAGCTTATGGGGGGATTCCCCCCGGGCCCGGGGTTTCTCAGGGGGCCCGCGATTTAGAGGTACTAAGAAATTTTTTTTAATTCAGGAGAGTCTTTAGTTGTTCCATGTGCAAATTTTAAGCCGAATTTCAAAAGCAACGACTATTGATTATAATTTTTTGCCTGGACCTGAGGAGACAATAAAAACATCAAACAAAAATGTATGTTTACTTGAATCCGAAATCGTAAAGTTTTCGTGGTGACAGGTTCATATTCAAACATTCTTCCAAAAATACCACCAACTCTGTATCAAAGTTCAGATTATTTAAACGACTTAGATATCGGTAGGGTAGAGGGGGGAGGCTTCGACAGGTTAAGAGAAAACGATTTTTTTAGAGAAACTAGAATGAGAAATAGATAACTCCTTTCATAATTACTGATGCCATGTATGTTTATGACACTTCGGATTTGTGGTTAATATTCCACTTGTTTGTTTTTTTTTAGTTATAATAAAATAACCAAAAACAAAAAATATGACCAAACCTCCCTTTTTCAGGGAGGCTTCGTCAGTCATCTGGGTGGCTTCGACATTGGGTGGGAGCTTTCGACATTTATCAAATATAACCAGCAAAATAAAAAAAGGATGTTGGAAAAAACTCTAAACAATATTTTTAATTCATATTTTATGTAATTTATTTCAATACAGTAATAAATTTTTCGAACAAAAACATAAGAAATGTAAGCATAAAATAAACTTTAACTGTACTTTTAACGAACATCTAAATTTGAAATTTCAAAGTAAAAAATAAACTTGCTTTGCGCATGTGAAGTTCCTGGTGGATATTCAGGTGTGGGCAATATACGTATTATATCCTGATTTGAAACCAAGTGTCTGTCTTCTACAATTGTCGAAGCCTCCCAAAACATATTGTCGAACCCTCCCCCGTGCACTTATTTCAGATTTTTCGCTCCAAAAAATACATCTTAGTGTTATTGAAAAAGTCTTTAAAAGCAATAAATCTTAATTTTATTGCAATTTTAATGGGCATAAAACTCATGTTATATATTGTATATTGTACACTTTACACGCGAATACTTACCAGCAATTTTTACATCAAAACTTTTCCAAAATAAAAAATCTCATCTGCATACTATCGTCGTTGAACAAGCACTGAATAGCTTTCATGACAGCGTCACACTCAATTTGGTTACTGTTTATTCGTGGAATAAGAACAATGGCAGTAATAACGGCGACCAAATTTGAAAAAGTCGAAGCCTCCCTCATGTCGAAGCCTCCCCCTTCTACCCTACCGTGAGTAATGAGTTTTTGCGATCTGAAGAAGTCAACGAAATAATTCGTCGAGGTCATCAAAAGTGTCATGTTATTTTTCTACGTGATTGTCATGACGAGGCATTTCCTACCTCGTTGTTAAACAGAATCTTGCCAAATGGAGAGAAAGTGGAGCGTGACTGGTTAGTGTGGAGTGTCAGTAGCAATGCTTTTTATTGCCTACGATGTCGTCTATTAAGCACCAATACTTTAAATGGACCTAAAATTTGTTCTGCGGATATTCGAAATTCCAGGTATGGAAGAAGCTATACGATAAACTGCCATCACACGAATATACTCAAGATCACATTAGATGTTATATTCAATGGCGATCTTTACAAAATCTAATTCAAAAGGAGGCTACAATTGATACACTTATCAATGAACAGCTAATCAGTGAAACTCAAAATTGGAAAGAAATTGTATATAGAATTTTCTACACTATTTTATTTTTGGGTGAAAGAGGTCTAGCTTTCAAGGCGAAGGTATATATCTTGGAGAACGAAACGATGGACATTTTTTGCGCATCTAAGATCTCATAAGCCATTATGATCCGATACTGAGAGATCATTTGGAGAAAGTTGGGGTTTCACAACAGCGGCACAAACGTTTACAAGTTCACTATCTCTCCCCAGACATTCAGAACGAGTTTATAGAAATTTGTGCAAAGCACTATATTAGATCAAGGCAAGAAAGCCAAGTATTTTGCTATTATCGTTTATGCTATGCCTGATGCTAGTCACGTTGACTACGTTCATTTTGCACTAACTCCATTTCAATTCGAAAGCAACAAATTTTACAATTCAAAAACGGTTTTTCGCTTCCGTGAATTGTAACCAAAAAACTGGTCAAAAAATCGCTGATCTAATTTGCCATACTTGATTTAAGATTGGCGTGCACAAGGGTACGATAACGGCGCCAATATGAAAGGAGCTTACAAGGGAGCACTACGTCACATTCTCGACAAAAACTCGAATGCTGATTACTCGCCTTGCGCAACCCACAATCTCAATTTATGTGGTGTTGATGCTGCAGAATGTTGTATGGCTGCAATTACTTTCTTCGGGGTTGAACAAAAATGTTTTTCTATTTTCAGCAGCACTCCACAACGATGGGACATCCTCAAAAAAATGTACCGAGCTCTCTTCATAGTCTTTCAGACAAAAGCCAAATTTGGCTGCGCAATCATACGGAGGTGTTACCGGCATTCTCAAGTACATCAACAAGTTCGAATGTATCTTGCTGTCCTCAATTTGGTTCAAAATACTGACTACTATTAATGAAAGAAACGTGGTCCTCCAAGCTAGGGACGCCACCATAGATGTTGAGGTCCAACATCTAGATGCCTTATTAGCTGATTTGAATTTGATCAGGAACCAACGGGAAACAATTTTAAACGAATGCAATACAGTTGCTATTCAATTGAACATCTCGCCAAAGTTTCTGGACATTCGAAAGAAAAAACCCAAAAGACGTTCTGAAGATAATTTAAATGAGATGATTAGGGATGATTCAGAGTCTGATTTTAAAAACAATACATTCCTGGTGATCGTTGGTTCAGTAATCACTGGCATTACTGAACAATTTGCAGCTATGAGAAATTTGAGCGAGACGTTTTCCTTTTCGTGGCAATTTTAAGACATGGACGAAACTACGGTTCGGGCGAGTGCAGCAAAATTTGTCGAAAAATACAAGTCGGATATGTCTCAAAACTTAGAATGCGAAATAATTCACTTGAAACACATTTACGAAGCAAATTTTGATAAAGGTCTGTCACCATTGGAATTGCTAAATGCCATCTACATATGTTCAAAATCTGTATACGATTTTCCCCAACATTTGTGTTGCTTTACGTATATTTTGCACTATACCTGTCACTGTAGCTAGTGCAGAACGTTCCTTCAGCGTCCTTTCAAGAATCAAAAACATTCATAGATCGTGTTCAGCTCAAGAGCGAGTTTCAGGACTTTCCACGATTTGTGTTGAATCCGTTTTGGCAAGACAGTTAAATTTTGATATTATTATAAAACAATTTGCAGCGAAAAAAGCAAGAAAAACCACTCTTCTATATTGAATAATTAAAATTTATAAACATCATTAGATTTATCAGAAAGGTATTAAAATGTTACCATATAACTAGAGAAGATTATTTGAAACAATATGTGGCTGTTAAAAGAGAATTTTATTTCTACGTTACAATGAAATAGTATAAATAGTAAATATTTTCTGTTTATTTTTTTTTTCAGCTCTTAGTCCAAAAATCATTTAGTTTATGATGAAATGAATATTCAGGTGTTCTCATCCCGTTGACGTTTTCCCTTATTCTGACAAGTTCGGCATGCATTTTAGGGTTGTCTATAATACAGAACAGCCTTTGAGTTCTACTACGATCGTAGTAGATTTTACTATACGTTTAGAAATATTATAACTATATAAGGCGTTACTAGAATTATTTAGCCAAAAGATTAACGTAACATTGTATTCCCTAACAGAATATAGACAACATTTTGCAGAAAACTAATTTTTTTGAAGAATTTGTACGAAAAATTAAGCAATCCAAATGTATTACTTTTGAAATAAACGTAAATACTGGTATTTAGAGCTGCCGAAAAAGTGAGGTTATGTTGTTGACATCACCTTTATTATTACATCATGATTTAGTTGTTGTGGCAAAATTTTTTTTGATGTAATCCATCAATAATGATTCATGAATAAGACGTAATTAATTCAAATTAATCAAATGTATTAGTGGATTTTTTATAGGGGGACCGTAAATTGTTTAGTACTGGGCCCGGATTTTCTCTCTACGGCCCTGTTCGTGTATGTAATAGTATTTACATAATACCAATGGATTTTTGACACATTACGCAATATTTTTGAATAGATGCAAGGGAATTTCCATAAAATTATCATTACTTTGGTGTTTATATTCAATTCCACTTACACCAATATTATCAAAATCCTCCATTCTCACATTGTTATCTTCAGTGCTTGAACAATATTCATCAGGTGATGTACATTTCGCATTACAGACTGTTTTATTCAAATATGGCAGAAGTCGACATTTGCAACATAACAGAAATCTTGCGAAGATACCTATTACAATTTCTGCATTTGTACGACTTTATTAGTTATATTAGTTAAATTAGAAACTAACTGGCGTTTTTGCATTACGCACGAAAGCAAAAATACAAATTTATACTTACGAAAGACCGGTGGCGCCATGAATATACATACATATTTCCACTCTCCACAGTGAATGGTTTGAAAAGAATTACTTTAATAAAATGGAAAGTTATTGCGGGTAAATTACATTTTATTTTTTTCCAATGTTTTGCACCAATTTTTTCCTCGCGTACTTTCTTTGAGCAAGAGCGGACATTAAGGCGACAAATATATTTTTTCGTTATTGTAACTCTCAGGGATCGTGAAAAAAATAGTTTTATATTTTTGTCCTTTAACATTTCTAATGAAAAATATATTCCTAAAATTAAAAAAAAAATGTGTAACATGCCTCGTTAAATAACCTAAAGCTTCGCGTTTATTTGATCTGTCTAGCAATTTTAGTTTCCGAGATTTAATTTTTTGAAAAAAAGTTACTCATACGCATATTTTGCTTAATATCTCCAGATCAAAGGGCAAGCCGGTCCTAAAAATCTATGGATAGAGTTTGTTCGTGGAGTAGTTTTTGAAACATAACCTCCGATATAGGTTACTATCTGGGGGCACACTTCCGCTACACCCTTTTCATTTAAAACATTTAATTATTAGAATAATTTGGCAAAACGATTGCTATTTTTCAAACTTTTGTACAACACTAAGGAAGAATGTTTCCCATGGGTTTCTAAAAAGCTCGATCAGTGCGACATCCAGCGACACCTAAATCCTATTTTGGTAAAATATCGCCTCTTAAAGGCCCTGGAAATTTGCCTTATTCATAACGTGCAATTCGTAAACATGTTTTCACTTAATCATAGATAAATGTATATTGGCATCGCTTATTAATGCCTTAACCTAAAAAATGTCATAACTTCATATAATAGAAAATACGAAGAATTTCAAACGAAAAATACAATCCCCAAAATATGAATAAATTCGCCAACGCAAAAAATTATTAATTATGAATATGGCGGAAAACCAAAAACTAATTGTTATTGATATTAGAGAAAAATTGCAAAGTTTACAAATTGATTGGCTATGGTACCGTTATGACTAAGACGTTATTCAATTGCTTCAATAACCGACTAGATTGACTTCCATAGAATTCGTTGAATCAGCTGTTTTACACGGAGTTTGGCAGGGCCTTAAAGTAGTTGTTCTGCAATTTCGATTTAATCTCATGATCTATTTATACACGAGGGCACTATAAAGTTGTGATCAAAATTTGGTCTCACAACTTAATTCATTTACATGCGTCACACTTTCATAGCATAAAATAAAAAATATTTATTTACTCTCAGTTATAACAATTTATTTGTATATCATATAAGAAAAAATACATAACATAATTTCGACTGCTGAGCGGAATATCACTATATCTCAACTGCTGTTTCGAAAACGCGCTTTCTCAAAATGTTTCGAAATTCGGCGCTCAGTCGAGTTAGGGTGATATTCCACTGAACAGTTAGTTTATAATAACACCCTTCAGCTACATCCATCTTTTTATAAATTCTCGAACTTTTGGATTTGATACATTTGTATATAAAACCGGAAAATTGGGGTTGCTACAAGCAGCTGTTGCTACTGCACAAAGTCGTTCATTCTCGACACCTGCTGCTCCAGAATCTCCAGAACTCATATCTTTTCCACTACGTCCAGCATACATGATTGTTTCTGCATAATATTGCGGTGGTGTTGCTATATTCGCATATGCATTCCTACATTTTTGCGTGTCTGCTATTTTCACGAACTTTGTTTTGAGAAGATGAGAACTAGTTTCACTGTTTATATGTAACGAACCCCATCCACTAATTTGCATCCATGAGCCCGGTTTTAACGGAACATCGCAAAGTGGTATTATTTTTACTGCAGGATTCGGTTCAAAGGGTATATCCACTTTAACAATAGCTATATCCATAAATTTTGTTTGTGGATTATAATTAGGATCAATATGTATATCCTCCACATAGCGTTGTTGCCCTATTCCTGTGTTTATTGCCTCTGTGCTTGTTACACCAGCTAGAACGACGAGATTCTGCATAAATTTTTCTTTTACGCAATGCGCAGCTGTAAGCACCGATTTAAAATTGACTATGGAACCAACGCAATTATAGATGTTATTATTAACGAATATTGCTACAGAATGTGCGCTGTCCGCTATATTTATATTATGGCCACCTATAATGCGCAATTGGGCATTCGTATGTGCCCAAACACAGCTAAGGAGGACAAACAGCAGCCCGAAGTGATTTTGTAGATTCATTTTATTTTAAAACTTGTTCTACCACTTTTTAAGTATAAGTACGTCGAGATTAATTTTGTGGGCGCTATTTATACCTAAATGAGTCGTGTAAATAAAAATAAGATTCCAGGAATTTGAAATAACAAAAATACATCTAAATTTAAATTAAAACTATTCAAGGTTAATCTTGTTATACTCAGCGTACTTTGCACACAGAGTGTGTTAACTTTGGTAACATAACGGTTGATCGTAACGAAATAAACGAATCGAGATAAATATAGACTTCCATATATCAAAATTCTGAGGATGAAAAAAGGAATTGATTTAGCCGTGCGTCCATCCCTCCGTCCATATGTCCGTCCGTCTGTCGGTGCACACGATAACTTGAAATTTGGTATATGGGTCCTTTGGCGATCATCTCCCATCGCTATAAAAATAACGGAAATCGGATGGTAACCACGCCCACTTTTTACAAATAAAACCTGATTATTTAGTAAATAATTCATCTTGAATGTTGAATGTGGAGTGATATTAAGTCTCTTGATAAAAATTAAATTTTTTTTAAGTAGGCGTGGCACCGCCCACTTGTGATAAAATTAATTCTACAAATATTATTAATCATAAATGGGGGAAGGACCACGTCCACTTTTGTATAAAAGATGTTCAAGGGTCGTAGACTAGAATAATAAGTTTAACTTAGCGAAAAATAGTTTTGTATCACTGATATTTCACTCAACAAGTTTTATTGTAAGAGGAAATTAAGAGACATTTCTTTTTAATGGACGGTGTCCCTTCCCTGTTCCGATGAAGTAATATAAAACATTTCTAGAGCCTCAAAAAAAAAAATAAATAAATCCCTCGTAACAAAATTCGAAAAAGTAATTTATCTGAAATGAATTGTACAATTCAAATTCACGCTGAGATTATAATATTCGGTTACACCCAAACTTATACGCCCTTACTTTGTTTTTGTTTATTTTAATTAGCTGAACAAACACATTTTGTTCTATCAAAATAAAAAATTAAATGTATTTATTAATATTCTAGCGAAATGAAAAATGACAAAAGATTTTGCTACACTTTTTCAAACGGAAATTTCCTTGCAATTGTTTGTTTATATATGGGCAAACCCCAAATAAGTTCCATCACGAACCGAAAATCAAAAGTGGTCAGACGTTATTTCTATCACTTGGGATTAAAGGTCAAATTTTGTTGTTGTTGTAGCAATGTTTCAACAACAACAACAATGTGCAACAAAAACAACAACATAAAGGTCAAATATGTGTATGATGTGGAAATCAAATAGTTTATTCTTTCCCCCCATTCTGCACAGAGAAACATATTTTCAAAGAAACGCTTCATCGATTTTGCGAATTTGGATGTTTTACTAACAAAATATAACGTCCTTTCTTTATATTGTTGCGCTGTTAAACCCAGATGTAAATTTTTGCTTTTAATAAAATTTTGGAAAATGGAGGTTTTTTAAATTAATCCTGCCATTATCCTTATTATTTTCCCAGTAAGACAACGTGGACTTGAAATTAAAAAAGCTTTCAGATGTTAAATAGATTTGTTTACTAAAATTTTTCCAGAAAGTTCGGGTAGCATTCTTTATTGGTGTTTAACAAAACTTATATGTTATCAGAAACAGGTCATTTTGCACTTTCGACAGTGTATAAACTGTTAATGGATCCTTGGAGATGTAAGAGATATCTTAAAAAATATATATATATTACTAACATTTGTAAATCGTTAGAAGAACGTAATCTATAGAATAACCTACAAATTTATTGAATAATAAACAGAGGGAAATTTATATACAAGAATACGTCTCCGCTTATGAAAAGGGGATTTTGGGCCCTTGGCTCCCTTGGCGGGCATATTCGAAATTCCAGGTATGCACATTTTGTTTACTCTACTAGACCTAAACCTTCATGTCTCGCAAATAATACATTTTCAATGTCAAATAGTGCTATTCATTGAGAAAAAATTGTCGCGTCCGTAACTTGAGCTTATAGGGCCAGTTAATGGTGACTTAACCATAACCAGATAAAAGAGCTGATCGAACCAACCTTATGGAAATCAATGTAATCGATTAATGGTGCCATACCATACCTTGCCATATCCATAATCTAAAAATATTTGAGTTGGAGAATTTAATAACTTTTTGTAGATTTTATTTATTGTTTTGGATACGTTTTGACTAAGAGATTTAATTTTAGTGGCATTTGTTTGTAATTTTTTACGTTTCTTCATTTTTATGAAATTTTCACAATTTTTAGGTTAAGGTACCAATAACTAATGCCAATTTGATATTGATAAGTAAAACTATTGTTATGGCTATATCAACTTTAACTCGGGCTTATATCCAGCGTTTTAAAAAGATATTTCAGATTTCGAAAATCTACGAGCATAGGGATTGTAAAATTTGCCCCTAGATTCGTTAAGGGTTACATACTTTCACAAGCATTAAAAAATTACTTCTATTTCTTGTCCCGGCCGAGCCTCATTTTATTTGGTCATATACATGTACTTCCATTTTGGGGTACCCACAATTTTTGCTTCAAATATTGTAATATCCGCTCAGTCCGCTGCTCATGTTCCCTTTTATGCATGTTGAAATGCGTGAGAATGTCGCGCCCGTTACCAAGGACTTGCCCACATGTATTTGCAAAGTTTAATTGTGTTATTAAGTTGACGTGTACATTGAATGTATTTGTACAATTACGTAGCGGCAACGGCCCAGCCACGTAATTGTGGAGAAAATATTTGGCGAGAAAAGATAGGAAAAATAAAAACACCAAAAGGGTTTCGTATTAATACACGGAAATATGTGTGGTTTTTTATTAAAATGTTTTGAAAAAAAGTAGTGATAGGGAAAAGGTTTTTAACTAATGTTGTGAAATATAATATTTAAGAAGTATTAGAAAATTAACACTTACGTGGCGTGTGATGCGTGTTTCCTTGCTGGCTGCTGGATTCAAAGAGGACGAGCCCCTTTGCAACAAAGGCCTAGGAACCCATGATAATGCACCTTCGTTGGGTTTCCCAGCAACAAAGTTGCTACACCGTGCGCTCATGGCAGTAATAATATGCATACGTGCTACCACTCACACATGCCTGTGTGTGCTACTGACCACAAGCATATGTGGGTGGTAATTAATTATGTTACGAGGGAGGGCATATATATTTAGGTCTGTGACCTATGTACATTTGTGGATCCGCCCCTTTGCGCAATCAAGGTGGAATGGCCCCAGCTATCTCAGTACATATAGTCGCGGTTCTGTACCCTTTTTTCACCTTGATGCAAGGCGGATGTCACAATCATCTTAATAATTCCTCTCTCACATCACCTCATCAGAAGCCCACCCTTTCTTGGACCGCGCGCTTCGTATTGCTCTGCAGGTCCCCTTTCATTGCATTTGCTCCAACATATTCCAATCCGACTACCCTTTACTCATCCTCCCCCTCCCCACTCGATTAATTTAGCACATCATGTTTAAGATTTTTTTTTTCTAAATTCAATATGATATTTTACTTACATACTTACTTAATTGGCGCTTAATCGTCTAAACGGTTATGGCCGTCCAACAAGGCGCGCCAGTCGCTCCTTCGCTCCGCCAACCGGCGCCAATTGGTCACACCATATGATATAAATGTCATCAGCGTATGCCAGAAATTGCACCCTTTTGTAGAATATTGTTCCAGTGCGGTTAAGTTCTACAGCTAGTATAATTTTCTCCAGCATCAAATTAAAGAAATCGCACGATAGGGTGTCACCCTGTCTGAAACCTCGTTTAGTTTGGAACGGCTCGGAGAGGTCCTTCCCAATTCTAACTGAGCTGATGGTGTTACTCAACGTCATTTTGCACAGCCGTATAAGTTTTGCGGGGAAACCAAATTCAGACATAGCGGCATATAGGCAGCTCCTTTTCGTGCTGTCGAAGGCGGCTTTAAAGTCGACGAAGAGGTGATGTGTGTCGATTCTTTTTTCACAGTTTTTTTCCAAGATTTGGCGCATTGTGAAAATCTGGTCGATGGTAGATTTACCAGGTCTGAAGCCGCACTGATAAGGTCCAATCAGCCGGTTCACGGTGGGCTTCAATCTTTCGCACAATACACTTGAAAGGACCTTATATGCGATATTAAGAAGGCTGATTCCACGATAAATGGTGCATTTTGCAGTATCCCCCTTCTTGTGGACTGGGCAAAGAACACTTAGATTCCAACCGTCGGGCATGCACTCGTCCGCCCATATTTTGCTAAGAAGATGTTGCATGCGCCATACCAACTCCTCGCCGCCGTACTTGAATAGCTCCGCAGGCAAACCATCAGCGCCCACGGTCTTGTTGTTTTTTAATTTGGTTATTGCTATTCTAACTTCGTCATAATCAGGCGGAGAGCATATATTCCACCATCATCGATTGCGGGATCGGGTTCTTCATCCCTGCGCGGTGAATTGCTGCCTCCATTTAGGAGAGCAGAGAAGTGTTCCCTCCATAATCTAAGCACTCTCTGGATATCAGTTACAAGGTCGCCGTTTTCGTTCCTACAGGAGTTTCCCCCGGGTCTTAAAACCTTCCGTCTGTCGCCGTATTTTTTGGTAAAATTTTCGGGCGTTATTGCTGGTGGCTTGCAGCTCAAGCTCCTCGCACTCACGCCTTTCTGGTTCTGCTTTTTTCTTCCTGAAAAGGCGTCTCGCTTCCCTTTTCAACTCACGATAGCGTTCACACTCTCCTCTTGTCGCGCTCAATTTTAACGTAGCCCTGTAGGCAGCGTCAGCGTGATATTTTAGTCAGCTGAAATATAGGTAGATACATACATGGATATACGCTTTGAACAAAAATTGTAAAAAAAATTTAAACTTTACTTTGGACTTATTTACATGCAATGTTTAACGAATCAAAAAATCAAATTTTACCTTAGTCTCCAACACATGTAAATGCATCAAACAAAATTTTCTTTTGTATTATTATAGTATGGAAGTTCTTTTCTAAATTTTAAATTTGGCTAATTCAGTTTACACAAAATCCTTATATATATTGTGACGAATATTAGTAACACTAAGGGATACTATCATCTCTAAGCCGATACTAAGCAGTGACTTGTATGCACATAAACCAATCAATCATTATGTCTACACATATGTTCATGCCAGCAGCGGAGAGATGCTCACAAAATTATGCAATCTTCAGCAAAGTATTTCTCACATATACACATGCATATATCTGTAATGCTCACAAAAGTAGGCAATAATTTGTGCAAGTAACACTCACATATACACGCGCATATGAGAAGATGTAAACGTGCATCTGTAGTTTATAGCTGGTAAACAAGTAGTAAATTCTAGAAAAAGAAACGCCTAGAAGTATGCGAACGAGACATCACAGAGTATAAAAGGAGTTAAAGCTGAGTAAACAGTACTCAGTTTGATTTAAGCACGCTATTGGTTGCAAAGTAGAAGTGTTATTGTGAAAGTAGTCTAATAAAGACCATTTTGCATTATTGAATATTGGAATTATTTATTCAACAGTTTAGCGATACGAACGATAGTAGAAGGTTGCAAATAAGCGGAATTGCACGAAATTCATTACAATTGATGTCAGAGGAGGAATTGTTGAATAAATTCCGAAGATTGCGAATACAACTTGGACATGACAAAGTTGAGTGAATTGAGGATCCATCAACATCGCAGACAGTTACGAGCACAGACTTGAACACGGTTTTGGCTGCAATATCTGCTCAAACATCGACAGTGTCATCTCAACTGGAAGAACAAAAGACAAATATAACATCTCAACTGGCAGAACAGAAGACATATATGGGATCGCAACTGGAAGCACGGGAGGCACGCATTTCAGAAATGTCGACACAGATTACATCTGAGATTGAAGCACAAGAGGCACGAATGTCCGAAATGTCGGCGCAAATTTCAGCACAGATATCATCATAGATCTCTGCTCAACTGGAAGAGCAAGAAGGACGTATTTCCTCGAAGTTGGAGGCGCAAGATAAAAAAATGTTACAACTCGAAGACAAAATTGATGCCGAGATTGAAACATTGAGAGGTCGTATAGAGGAGTTGCAACTAAATCGCCCAGCAGTTTCAGCGAGTAATTTAAAGGTAAGGACACCATCCTTTGACGGTTCTGTTCCATTTCAGGTCTTTAAGCTACAGTTTGAGAAGACCGCAGCAGTGAACAACTGGAATGCGGAAGATAAAGTTGCTGCACTGTACTGTTATGAAGCATTGATGGGCGCTCTAGAGAAACGATACGGAACTGAGCATAGGAGACAGATATGCCAAATGGAGTTACTGAACCGCTTCCAGAGGCCTGGTGAAAAATTGCAAGAGTTTGTGTCGAATGTTGAAAGGCTGGCACATTTAACGAATGCGGACCCACCCACAGAATACACCGAGAGGGTAAAAATCCAGAGTTTTATAAATGGCATACGGGACGTGGAAACGAAGCAAGCTACATACGCAAAACCCAAAGCTGACATTTGCTGAAACGGTATCCCATGCACTGACTCAGGAAACAGCATCGCTTCTGTGTAACCCAGCGTTAAAAGCATGCCGGGTGGAGGTAGAAAGGCCAGACTGGGTGAACACAATATTGGAGGCGCTGAAAGGATCGCAAAAGCGGAGTGAAAGAGTTATCAAATGCTTCAAATGCGGGAAGCCCGGTCACATTGCATGTCATTGCGATCTTGATCCAAAGCTGGAGGAGATGAGCAAGAGCGAGTAAAATATAGAGATCGAGAGCTAGCTCCATCTATTGAATGTCCTGTGATATCTGTGTCGCAAATTGGAGGGAAATCAAGCAGTTTGGATGGCAAATAACGTGTACTGACCGTAGATACGGGCGAATCTCACTCATTAATCCGATCTGATTTGGTCAATAGGAGAGTAAAGCCATTACCTGGAGCAAGGTTGCGTACGGTCACTGGCGAGTATAACCAAGTCCTGGGAGAAGTGATTTGTGAAGTCTTAATTGGGAAGGTCATGGTTCTACACAAATTCGTTGTAGCGGAGATTATTGATGAAGTCATATTGGGAGTGGACTTCTTAGTTGACCATGACATCAGGATCGACATGCAGAGAAGGTTTATACATTATAAGAACCAGGATGGGCCACTTAACTTCAGTTTGGAAAAAGGGTTCAGCAGTAATCGAGTACTGGTGGAGAAGACTCGACAAAGACCACGAAAGTAAAAGGTAAAGGTTGATGGATCGAATGGGCCAAATAAAGCGAAATCAAAAGTCCCTGCGAACGAAACACTGGCATTGACAAAACCAAATGGACGCACAAAAACGAAGGAAAGAATTTCCCAGAATGAATGCGAGGGTAGTTTCAAGCCAGGGCGCACTACTCTTGTGAAACGTAGTAACAATACTGATTATGCGAAGGCAATTCGTCAATCGCAAGCTCTGCGAAGTAGTTCATTGGCCAAAGGACAGAGTGTGAGGGAACGGCCCATAAGTAGTAGTAAGATGAAACACAGGTACGACGACAACAAAAATTCGGAAGGTTTCTTGGATGGTGATTTGGAACTGTTATACAACCCTCACCGGCGGAAAGGTGTTCCATCCAAATTTCGGTGCAGTTGGGAAGGCCCGTTGTGAAGAATTTCAGTGATACCATATACCGCATACAAACCATTGGGAAACCACGAAGTAGAAGAGTGGTTCATTTGGAAATGCTAGCGGCGTTTAGATCGAGAGATTTGTCTGATCGGGACGATCAGATTTAGGGGGAGGGCAGTGTTAAGAATATTAGCAACACTAAGGGGTATTGCTATCTCTAAGCCGATGCTAAACAGTGATTTGTACACACATCAATAATTCAATCATTATGTCTACACATATATACGTACACGCAGCAGAGAAGAGATGCACAAACACATGCAGACATCTGAGATGCTCCCAAAAGTATACAATTGTAATTGCGGAAGTGTCGCTCACAAATACAAGCATATGAGAAGCTATATACGTGCATCTGTAGTCATAATTATATGGCGGTGACTAAGTAAATTCTGGAAGCGCCTAGAAGATGACACGAGGAAATCACAGAGTATAAAAGCGCCAGCGGTAGAGGCGCTACAAGCAGTTTCGATAAAGACACTATCTAACGAGCAATAGCAGTATTATTTTGAAAATCAGTTTCATTTGAGCTATCAATCAGTTTGGTTACTAAGCAAGCTATTCGTTGCAAAGTATAAGTGTTATTGTGAAGTACTTTAATAAAGGCCATTTTTCCATAATTCAATATTGGAGTTATTTATTCAACAGTTTAGCGATACGAACGTTGGCAGAAGATTACAAATAAGGGGAACTGCAGTAAATTCGTTACAATATTTTGAATAATTTTTAGTAGTCAATTTGTTAGTGGAGGTTTGATTTTCATACCTTTTTTCCGGTTTTGGGAATTGAATCTTCCAATTCCAATATATGGCAAGGGGACCCTTAACTTACCTCTTAAATCGCCAGGTTAACAAACGTATAAGGGTAATATACTTGCAACATTTAGATGTGCCTAAGCAGCTAACCATCGCTGCCATCGCTGTGACCAAAACATCTAGGAAAACATCTAGTATATTCTGTGCTGGCGAACGGCGCAAATGGTGGTAGGGACTAATTGTCTGTTCTGACCTACTCGAATGGTAGTGCTGGAACGAGGAGAAAAATAGACGGGGGTAGGGGCTGATGCTCGGAATTGCTACCGACTCTACTACGGAGATAGTAGTTATGAGTAGGAGTGGCGGTATGTACTGGTGGGCCGTGGCGCGCGAGCAGTAGCTGGTACTTTTTGTGGATTGATGGGCTACGGGACGCCCTTGGGCGTGAACAGCAAGGAGCCACAAAAGATTTGTAAAAGTTACGGGGACGTCGGGTTTTGGGATCTAGCCCAGAACATCGCGTCCGGTGTAACCATCCCTTACACGTTACACACTGGCAAGAGTGTGACCGTCCTAAAAAGGTTTTTTTTCCGGCAAACCCATCAAAACTATTTCTCTGGACCGGAATCAGGAACAGGTCCCGGATTGGGTTCGATACCTTTCCGGAGCAGGAGAATATGACGCAGTGCCGCTGCAAGGATCTGCTGGGAGGACGCAACAAATTAAACAGGATTGTACTGAAATGACAGCCCTTGGTCGGGAAAAATCCTGAGCGCTCCGGTACATAGAACCGGCTGCCTAGGGAAGCGTTGACATGCCTGTATTTTCTTCCAGTGAGTAACTTTTAGACTTGGCGACCATATAGGGGACACGTAGCATGTAATCGGTAGATCCTGATCAAACGTCACATCTAAGATTTTTGGGTGTAAGACAGTCGGTAGCGTAATTCCGTCTACGTGGATGTTGATTATGGTCGACCGTTTTCAAAAGGAAATACAGACCGCAGGCGTTGCTTTTCCCGAATGTTACCTCATGTTTCAGAGTAGTATTTTGTATAATAGTAAAAAAAATCAACATTGCAGACAAGTCAAGATGCATTTAATTTATGAGGGCTAGTATTGTCAAATGCGACTCCATTTTGTAATATTGACTTCACCTGTCTGGTTTATTGCACCATGGCCTAACCTAAACGCAATTTTCACTGTCACTTATTCCTTCAGTATTTAGCTCTGTGCTGATTTGAAATATAGATGAGGGCACGTTTTCTTCCTAATGCCAGTCCAATAGTATGCCAATATTTTACTGTTCAACTTTTTTTTATAAATTTTCACTTACAACTTTTAATTATTACAATAATTTTGCAAAACTTTTGACTATTTTTTAAACTTTTGTATAACACTAAGGTGTGTTTCCGATGGTTTTCTAAAAAGCTCGATCAGTGCGACATGCAGCGACACCTATTGCAAAAGTAAAATCCTATTTTGGTAAAATATCGTCTCTTAAAGGCCCTGGAAATTTGCCATATTCATAACGTCCAATTCGTAACCATATTTTCACTAAATCATGGTTAAATGTATATTGGCATTGATTACACTGGTCGACGGCCAAAATTTACCAGAGACGCCGTTATGAAATTCGTATGTAAAACCACCCCTGATTTCGAAAATCGAGTTCATTTTTGATTCTATGGTACCGTTTTTGAGATATTTTCAATTTACCGTTATTCGAAAAAACCAAAAAGATGGCTTCATTTAATTACGTATACATACATACATATATTAAAGGTATAAAGTGCAAATGGGATATTATCCGGATAAACGAATAACACCATAACAATGATAATACTTTTTCTTTAAATAAATCAAATAGTACTTTTAATACTCGAATTGTTTTATAGTAGGTAGAGTGGTTGCATCGAAAGGAAGAGTGGTTGGGTTCGAAACCTGCTGTAGGCATGTAGTTATAAACATGTATTTCCGTCACTTATGGGTAAGTATGCAGGTAGATTTTCAAAATTATAAGACACAGAAAATTTTTAAAGCCTACATCTAAAGCAGGTAGTATTTTCTTTTCCCGGCTTCTTATAAAAAGGAACCTTTTTGTCTAGGTAAGATTTGATTTTTTCAATTTTATTCTTGTTCCGAGTATAAATATGAGTTAATGCGCCTTGAAACTTCATAACATCTGCAAAGATCGCCGGAGATAGTTCAGTTCATAAGTAAAATTTCAAAACCGTGATTTATTAAAAAAAATAAAATGAGTAAAAGGACGCGAGAATTTGAGAGTAATAACGATCCAGATATATTCTGTTTCATGTGTGGCCAATATACTATCATAAGGCGACGACGAGTTTTCTCAGATCATATCAAAACTTTATACTCCAAGTATTTTGGCATTGAGCCTAAAAATGCTGAAAAACCATGGACACCGAACACTTTGTGTACATCGTGTCGAGTAGAATTGATTCAGTCGGAATCAGGACAACAAATAAAATTTGATACACCAATGATATGGAGAGAACCTACTTGCCATTCAATAGAGTGTTATATTTGTCAAACAAAAGTACTTGGCGTTGGAAGATCAAGAAGAGTAACCTATGCCAGCGTACCTACAGTGACATTACCAGTACTACATTCAACGGCAGTTGCGGATCCAGTTCCATTGTCAACAGTAATATCTGAGTGCGAGGAATCAAGTTGTACTGAATTTCGCATGGGAAACGAGAGAAACGTTTTGTCACAAGCACAACTTAATGATTGGATAAGAGATTTGGAACTATCCAAGGAAAAGGCCGAGATCCACACTTTTCGTATGCAACAATTTAAATTTGTGTCATCCGATGTTAAGGTGATATATTGTAGAACTCGTCACGAACCATTTTCCAAACACTATACCAAGAAAGACAGTATATGCTACTGCAACGACATTCCTGGTTTATTCAAAGAGTTTGGTCATATATATGATTCAAAAGAGTGGCGATTGTTCATAGACAGCAATAAACTGAGTTTGAAGGCTGTATTATTGCATATTGGTAACAAAAAGCCTTCTATCCCGATCGCACATGCAGTAAATACAAAGGAATCCTACGAGGAAATGCAAAAACTACTCAAATTTATCAAATATGAAGAGCATGATTGGAAAATATGTTCTGATCTCAAAGTCGTTGCAATGCTATGCGGTCTACAAAGTGGCTACACCAAGCACTGCTGCTTCCTCTGCAAGTGAGATAGCCGAGCTCGTAAGGACCACTACGTCAGAAAGGATTGGCCGGAAAGAGTCGAGTTTACCGTTGGTGTGGATAACATCAAATACACCCCTCTTGTCAAGAAAGATAAAATCATACTTCCACCCTTACACATCAAGCTCGGTCTCATTAAAAACTTTGTTAAGGCCTTGGACAAAGAAGGCGAAGCATTCGACTATTTGAAAACAATTTTTCCAGATATTTCTCAAGCCAAAATAAAGGAAGGTATTTTTGTCGGACCACAAATAAAAAAGTTGATCAACAATAATCAATTCAAAGGACTACTCTCATCAGTTGAGGCAGCAGCGTGGGAATCCTTTGAAAAGGTCGTTGCTTCTTTTCTCGGTAGACACAAAAGCCCTAACTACGAGCAGATAGTGAATTACTTAATCAATAATTATGCGAAAATGGGTAAATATTAAAGGCGTATTAAAATTAATTTCAAAAAATCCTATAACTTGTTTACCTAACTAATATTTTCTTTCCAGCCGTAAATATGTCGTTAAAAATTCACTTTCTGCACTCACATTTGAGCTTTTTTCCGGCAAATCTTGGCGACGAAAGTGACGAGCATGGCGAAAGGTTTCATCAGCAAATGAAATTAATTGAAAATCGATATCAAGGATTCTGGGACGTCGCAATGATGGGTGATTACTGCTGGTTTCTCATAAGAGAAACCGATCCTAAACTGAATAAGCGTCAAAGTCGAACACATAATTATTTCGACTACATAGTAAAATAAAATTAAGATAAAGATTGTTAGAATATAGTACAAACATAAATAAATTAAAAAAAAAAAAAGTTAAAAATATGGGTAATTTCATTCATAAATTGAACTTTTAACTAAATAGAAACAGAGCATAGCTAGATATTTCACTCTTCTTTTTACGATACATACGTTTTGAGGTTTTACGTTGAAATAGCGCAACCTGGGTATTTTTATTTGATCGCTTATAACTTACGTAGTTTTGCATCGATTTTCTTCGATGATAGCTTATTTTTTTTCTAATTAAACAGAGCTTAACGTAAATAAAAAATATTTGGAAAAAAAGTTGTGGTTTTGGAATGCAATGCAATTGCTCGACCCGTTCGTGAGATATACGTAATTAAATGAAGCCATCTTTTTGGTTTTTTCGAATAACGGTAAATTGCAAATATCTCAAAAACGGTGCCATAGAATCAAAAATGAACTCGATTTTCGAAATCAGGGGGTGGTTTTACATACGAATTTCATAACGGCGGTTCTGGTAAAGAGAAAAAGTTGAAATTCGTGGTCCAGTGTTTTTGATGCCTTAAATTATAAACCGTCATAACTTCATAAAATAGAAAATACGAAAAATTTCAAGCGAAAAATACAATCCCCAAAATGTGAATAAATTCGCCAACGCCAAAAATTATTGGCTATGGATATGACTAATTGTTATTGATATTAGAGAAAAATTGGAAAGTTTACAAATTGGTTGGCTATGGTATCGTTATGACTAAGACGTTATTCAATGGCTTCAATAAACGATTAGATTGAATTCCATAGAATTCATTGGATCAGCTACACGGAGTAGTAGTAGTAAAGCAGTTATTCCGCAATTTCGTTTTCACCTCATGATCTATTCATACACGAGGGAGGTACATATAGAGTTGTGATCAAAGTTTGGTCTCACAACTTAATTTATTCACATGCGTTAGACTTTCATAGCATACAATAAAAAATATTTATTTACTCACAGTTATAACAATTTATTTGTACATCATACAGGAAAAAAATAAATATAATAATTTGAACTGCTGAGCGGAATATCACTGTATCTCCACTGCTGTTTCGAAAACGACCTATCTCAAAATGTTTCGAAATTTGGCGCTCAGACGAGTTAAGGTGATATTCCAATAAACAGTAAATTCAGTTAATGTATCTTCTTATAAATTCTCGAACTCTTGAATTTGTTACATTTGTATATAAACCCGGCAAATTGGGGTTTCTAGAAGCACCTTGTGCTACCGCACAAAGTTTTCCATTCACAACGCCTCCTGCTCCAGAATCTGCAAGACCCATATCTTCTCCACTACGTCCAGCATACATGATTGTGTTTGCAAAATATTGCGGCGGTGTTGCTATATTCGCATATGCATATATACTTTATTGCGTGTCTGCCATTTCCACGAAATTAGTTTTGAGAAGAGAAGAAGTAGTTATACTGTTTCCATCTAACGTACCCCATCCACTAATTTGAAAACATGAGCCCTGTTCTAATGGAACATCGCAAAGTGTTATTATTTGTACTGCAGGTTTCTCTTCAAAGGGTGCATCCACTTTAACAATAGCTATATCCATAAATTTTGTTTTTGAATTATAATTACGTCAATATGTATATCATCCACATAGCGGTGTTGCCCTTTTCCTGCCATTATTTCACGTAAATCGGTTACACCAGCTAGAACGACGAGATTTCGCATAATTTCATTGTTGAAGCAATGCGCAACTGTAAGCACCGATTTCATACTGACTAAGGATCCAAAAGCAAATAAAGCAGATATTATTACATATTGCTAAAGAATGTGGGCTGTCCTCTATATTTATATTATGGCCACCTATGTATAATGCAAAATTTGGCATTCGTATGTGTCCAAACGCAGCTAAACAGGAAAAACAGCAGCCCGAAGTAATTTCGTAGATTCATTTTATTTTATTTCTAGTTTAAAACTTTTCTTTTTCTACCACTTTTTAAGTATACAGTACAGCAATACTAGTTTTGCGGGCGCTATTTATACCTAATTGAGTCGTGTAAATAAAAAATAAGATTCCAGGAATTTGAAATAACGAAAATACATCTAAATTTAAGTTAAAACTATTCAAGGTTAATCTCGTTATACTCAGCGTACTTTGCACACATAGTGTATTAACTTTGGTAACATAAAGGTTGATCGTAACGGCATGAACGAATCGAGATAAATATAGACTTCCATATATCAAAATGCTGAGGATGAAAAAAGGAATTGATTTAGCCGTCCGTCTGTCAGTGCACACGATAACTTGAAATTTGGTATATGAGTTCCTGGGCGCTCATCTCTCGTCGCTATAAAAATGAGGGAAATCGGATGGTCACCACGCCCACTTTTTACACATAAAACCTGATTATTTAGTAAATAATTCATCTTGAATGTTGAATGTGGACTGATATTAAGTCTCTTGATAAAAATTAAATCTTTTTTAAGTAGGCGTGGCACCGCCCACTTGTGATAAAATTAATTCTACAAATATTATTAATCATAAATGGGGGAGGGACCACGCCCACTTTTGTATAAAAGATGTTAAAGGGTCGTAGACTAGAATAATAAGTTTAACTTAGCGAAAAATAGTTTTGTATCACTGATATTTCACTCACCAAGTTTTATTGTGAGAGGAAATTAGGAGACATTTCTTTTTAATGGACGGTGTCCCTTCCCTGTTCCGATGAAGCATTACAAAACTTTTCTAGAGCATCAAAAAAATAAAAATAAATCCCTCGTAACAAAATTCGAAAAAGTTATTCATCTGAAATGAAGTGTACAATTCAACCTCACGCTGAGTATATAATATTCGGTTAGCCCCAAAATTAGACACCCTTACTTGTCTTTTGTTTATTTTAATTAACTGAACAAACACATTCTGTTCTATCAAAATAACAAATTTATTGATATTCTAGCGAAATGAAAAATGACAAAATATTTTGCTATACTTTTTCAAACGGATTTTTCCTTGCAATTGTTAATATATGTATGGGCAAATCCCAAATAAGGTCCGTCACGAACCGAAAATCAAAAGTGGTCAGACTTTATTTATATCACTTGGGCTTAAAGGTCAAATATGTTTATGATATGGAAATCAAATAGTTTATTTTTTCCCTTCATCCTGGGCAAAGAAACATGTTTTCAAAGAAACGCTTAATCGATTTTGCGAATTTGGATGTTTTACTAACAAAATGTAACGTCCTTTCTTTATATTGTTGCGCTGTTAAACCCAGATGTATATTTTTGCTTTTAATAAAATTTTGGAAAATTGATGTTTTTTAAATCGATCCTGCCCTTATCCTTATTATTTCCCCCAGTAAAACAACGTGGACTTGAAATTAAAAAGTTTCAGATGTTAAATAGATCTGTTTACTAAAATTTTTCCAGAAAGTTGGGTAGCATTTTTTATTGGTGTTTAACAAAACTTATATAAGAGGGCAATTTGCGCTTTCAGCAGTGTATAAACTGTTAGTTGATTCTTAGAGATATTAGAGATATCTTACAAAATATGGTGACAGTTTAAAGCGGCAATTAAACTTCCTTAACCCTAACCCCACAGTCGTAACCATACCCATTATCCATAACCATCTCCAAAGTGATCGATTAATGGTGCCTTAACCTAAAAATTGTGAAAATATCATTAAAATGGAGAAAACGTAAAAAATTAAAAACATATACCACAAAAAATAAGTCTCTTAATCAAAACTTATAAAAAACAATAAATAAAATCCACAAGAAGTTAATAAATTCTCCAACTCAAATATTTTTAGGTTATGGAGAGAAACCAAAAACCAATTGGTTGGCTTTTATATGGTTATGGCTTTAGCGCTATGGTATGGCACCATTAATCGATTACATTGATTTCCATAAGGTAGGTGGGATCAGCTGTTTTATCTGGTTATGGTGTTATGGTTATAAGTCACCATTAATTGGCCTTAAATTCGTATTCGTAAGTTTTTGAACGCAAAATTATATATCGCCTCTTTAAAGTTTTGATTTAGTTGTACTTTGTTCTTTTTCTTCTTTATTACTAACATTTGTTAATCCTTAGAAGCAGAAGAACGTACTTTATTTAATGACCTAAAATTTTATCGAAAAACAGACACAGGGAAATTTATAATCAAAAAAAAAGGGTTTTGGCCCCTTAGCCCGGACTTCGAGGTCGTATTCGAAATTCCAGGTATGCACATTTTGTTTACTCTACTAGACCTAAACCATGGTGCCTCGCAAATTATACATTTTCAATGTCATATAGGGTTATTCATTGAGAAAAAATTATCGCGTACGTAATCGTACTTGAGCTTATATCCAGCGTTCTAAAAAGATATTTCAGATTTCGAAGATCTACCGGCTTGCGTATTTATTTCACTCTCCATTACCAGGGACTTGCCCACAAAGTTTAATTGTGTTATTAAGTTCACGTGTACATTAAATGTATTTCTGATGAAAAGCACAAAGCGTACACCTGAGTACACTTAATTAGTTCTATCTGTTTACAAGCTGCTAATATTCCATCGTACACTACTACGAAACCACAGTTTGGAGCAGTGCACTAAATTTTGAGCAGCGACACTTACAAATTAATTGGGCTCACATAATCAAGATCTTGCCTTAAGTATTAATGAGACATTAATTTCTTATGGATTGAACTTATTCGTAAAACTAGCCAATACTCGCGGGTCAGTCCGCACGAAGAAAATACAACATAAAACTAGGCTTAAGTGCAGTATACGTACAACTCCAAAATCAAAAAAAGAAGTATGAGGATTGATAGACATGGTCAAGGTGAGTATAACTACACAATTTTTTTTGTGGGCAAATGACAATAACAGGAGTTATTAAGGGTCAAAGTTCATATGAAGCATTTTTTTAAATCTAAATTTCTCTTTAAGTATCGAACCGATTTTCAAAATTTTTTTTTCATTGTATAGGTAGTAAAATTACCTTTCATTGATATGCTGTTTGTATTCCTATTATTTGTACATATGTAGGTATGTGTATGTATATTCAGTTTGAGAAATAAAGCCATATGGCCTTATTTCCAATTGCTAATGGAAATAAAGTCAGTATGGCCTTATTGCCATTTTCAAAACATGGTTGTGGTAATTTTAGCAGGTTGTACCTAAAAACGCGCAAAAGAGTGCGTACCGTGGCATGTTGCCACGGTTCAGGCAACCACCCGGACTTGGCATGGCGTATCCCAGGGTTATTTAAATAAGGGCGGCCCAAGGCCGCCAACTCGGAAAGGTGTTCTGCACATAAAGGAAACAAATACCAGGTGTTCTGCGCAGAATTACTGTTAATTTGTCCAAAATTAAGTTTTGGTATACCAGGAACAGGACAGTTGGTATTGCATTGATGGGACTAAGGATATTATATATAATTTTAAATGAAAGCTTAAATTATTTCCCATCTACCAAACTATATTTTCATATATTTAATACAGCAATTAAATTAAAAAAAAATTTAGTTTTTAAAAATTTTGATATGTTTTTTAAAAAATTATATTATTTCAGGAAATTCTTTGCAGTTATATACTTAAGATATATGTACATCAAATGAAAGGTGTTGGAAATACCTATCCAACGACGTTGATAATCGGTTCAATACTTTAGAAGTAATTTAGATTTAAAAAAAAGCTTATTATGAACTTTGACCTTTAATAACTTTTGTTGTTGTTGTTTGCCCAACAAAAAAAATATATCGTTATGTTTCTTTTATTAATACCTATCGATCTCAATTTTTCGTTTTTTTATATCAGCATTGTCCGTATACTGCACTTGTTCCTAAAACTATTGCGATATACCAATATATGATACCAATATACGAAAGTTTACTGGTTGCGTCCAGATATCGGAGTTATCCCCATTTTCGGTAGTTCCGAACTGGTAGGAAAGTGTTGCAAAAATGGCATACTCATAGCCGAAGCTCCTTAAAGCTGGCCGCAGTTGTTTTTTTGTTGGTGGCTTGTTTCTCAAATATATGTTAAATAAATTCAAACTGTCGATTTTATAACTGGATAAAATGTAGCTATTGGCGGCCACCGTGGTGTGATGGTAGCGTACCACTCTGGGTTCACACCCCGGGCGAAGCAACATCAAAATTTTAGAAATAAGGTTTTTCAATTAGAAGAAAATTTGTCTAAGCAGGTCGCCCCTCGGCAGTGTTTGGCAAGCGCTCCGGGTGTATTTCTGCCATGAAAAGCTCTCAGCGAAATCTCAACTCATGCCTTGTAGATGCCGTTCGGAGTCGGCATAAAACCAGTAGGTCCTGTCCGGCCAATTTTGAGGGAAAATCAAGAGGAGCACGACGCAAATTGGAAGAGAAGCTCGGCCTTAGATCTCTTCGGAGGTTACCGCGCCTTACATTTTTTTTTTTTTTTTTTAATCTAGCTACCAACGAACTAGTACTTATTTGGCACATTCAGTCTAGTTCCGAACAAGCAATTGTTATCACTAGATACTGACTTCCCTTCAGGTTTATAGTTAGTTCTTATTATTTCCGCTATATATTTGTTTATTCCAATGAATAGAGCAATTAGTGCAGCATTCGAATAGGTACATTAATGAGTTCCGCGCAAATGTTTTTCGGCACTCCATTTCCTATATTTTATTTTGATTTCAGCAAAAAATCTAATTAAGAACAAGCTCAGCGAGTACTTCTTTGAAATATGAATAACGTATTCAAATATTCTAAGAAAAATTTGGAACAGAAGATTTGGTCTGGCGTGTTTTTTCTTTAATTTGTACTAAAAATGTTCCGGAAAGAAAAAAAAGTATTTCAATTAAAAGTCTAATTAATCTTGCGGAGCTTGTTTCAGGGGGTTTCATTGCAACAAAAAATGGTAAGGCCTTGTTCCCGAAATAATCATAAGATCAAACAAAAATTTTCTAAACGGCTATTAAGTGTAATTTAAAAAGGTTACACAGTGAATTGACCACTGAAAGTGCTGATGAGACCAATTTAATCTTATGGCCGTTGTTGACCTTATGTATGTCACCACACCAACAAAAGAATTCTCAAGTAAGATTTCCAATCCTACATCCCTCCTAATAACTGGATTTATTTAAATCAAAGTTTGTTACAGTTACATTCTAAGCTGGTTCTTTTAAATCTATGGCTTATTGAGATTCCTTCACAGGGTTGCCACCTTTTTAAAACGAAAAAGGTAGACGGAAAAGCCCAATATGTGTATAAAATCAAAGGTATTGTAAGCCGTATTAAAAAAAGTTGTTTCAAGAGATGGTTGCCACTATGGGTTGCCATCTAACTGTATATGTTTTTTGAGTCTGTCAAAATCTCGTTGACGGTTTAGCCCATAAGGCTGAAATTTTGTAGTTAATATCCTACATTATAAGCTCCGCAACTAAGTGTTTGCTACTTATTATGTTCTCTTCTGTGTAAATGACTAGGTAAATTTATTCTCCTGAAAAAAAAATTCAAGAACAGTGCGGCTCAAAACTTTTTATATTGAAGTGCGGATCACAATACATGTAAAAAAATGTATATACACTCATATTTTTTTTGTGTTTGTCCTTAAAAAATAAAAATAAAATTTTTAAGCCCAACTTGCTGAATGGCAAGTTATTTTTTTAACATAGAGTTAATTTTAAAAATTTGTCAGACGCGCACATGCGACTTATCGTGACTTTTAATACCATTAACATAATGTTGTGCGTATGCAAGTTTCCAAGCCTTTTATGAAATTCCGAGGTTGTTGTTGTTCATGATGTAATAACGACAAGGTGGTCTATGTAATGACAGCTCATTTGAAAACTCCCATACAATACGAATGATGAGAGAAAGGGGAAGAATAGAGGAGGCCGTTTTGTGAAATAGTATTAAATAAAGTACCTTTTTGTATCAAAGCCTAAGTACGTTTTTACACTTTTCATGAAAATAATTCTTATATTAAAGTACGTTTATGTCAGGCTCTCTTAATATACTTCTGGTTCTGCTATTAAAAGTTTCTGCCATTGTTTACTATATAGTTTGGCAGCTTAATTCGAGGTTATGTTGCGAATAGAGTGGAAGGCACTCGCAGGCCGTGAAAATAGGCACTCGAATGGAGTGGAATGAAGAACAGTAGGAAGACCAGAGTTGCATTGGATCAATCATTGCATCAATATTAAAGATAAATTTAGAAAAAATAATTAAATACTTGAGTATAAGCAAACATTTTCTTTCAATTACTGCATTTAAGGTGTCCTAGATGCTATTTATTCCAAAATTATAACATTTTATGTCTGTTTAAAAATTTAACTTTAATTTCCCTAAGATTTCCGTAATATGGCCATTAGTGATGTTTGTGTGTGTGTGCAAATTTTGAGCGATCAGCTGTTAGTTCCGCTACTTGGTAAAGTTTACAATGGTTTCTGCCGTTCGAAGTTTGCATAAACATGCAGGGCCGCCACTTAAAGATATATTACTATCCTTTCTTCAAAGCCTTTATTTACTTAATGTTCGTGAATTCTGTTGTAGTATGCAAACCTAAGATATTTCGCTTAGTTTGTGTTCCGAAAGGCAAAATGAGTTACAAGAAGAATAAACAGTGAAGGTATGTGGCAACTTAATGACGACCAAACTCCTCCACTAATGCTTGCGGCTATTCTACATAGTAGTTATTACTATACATACATAAACATAAACATAAGATGACGCAGTGAGGGGAGGAGGTTCGATGACGTTGCGCTGACGATGGAAATACCAGTGGCCTGCTATAGTTTGCAATACGCATGGCGAGAGGTAAGGCTGATCATTTTACTTGAGTAATGAGATACCCGGGTACTCAAGTGAGGGGGATCCAAATACCCGGGCAACCGAGCATTACCCAAAATCTGTGAACACTGTAAATAAATAATTAATAGCGTGCTAACTTCCGAAGGGATTTAAAGTCAAGCTTCTCTTCCTATTTGCGTCATGCTCCTTTTAATTTTACCTACAAATTGGCGGGACGGGTTCTACTTGTTTTATGCCGACTTCGAATGGCATCCGTAAGGCAGATGAATTTTCACTAAGAGCTTTTATGGCAGAAATACACTGGGAGTGCTTGCCAAACTCTGCCGAGGGGTGACCCCGCTTAGAAAAATGTTCTTCTCCTTGAAAACTTGTTTCTAAAATTTTGATGTTGCTTTGCCCGAAGAGTGAGCCGAGGATCTTCGGTGTCGATGGCGGAGCATGCTACCATCACACCACGGCGGCCGGTATTTAGTAACTGCATGTATTTGTATATAAATAGGAGCATGAGTTATTTCAGAGAAGAAAGGTCAGATAATACCCGGCTATCCAATTACCGGGTTAACCGGGCATTACCAAATTTACTGAGGCAGCCGGCTCCAATAAGAACATGGTAGTTTGCCATGTCGGGCATTGAATCGTCGATACTGCTACAACATATGAGGCACGTCTCACAGCCCCATCCAAGATTAACCAGTAAGCACCGCAGACAAGATGGGATAACCTGCGGGGCTAAAAATTATAGAAGGTTGTAACTGTATAAAGAATGTACATAAGTATGAAACTTTCTCGTCATTCACCATCGAATAGCCCACGGGTACACTGACCATCAGTATGGTAATGTGCTTAAGGCTAAAACCAGGCATGTTCACTCCGTTATAAACTGTTTCAGGTTTTTCTGATGGACCGCTTTACAATGAGTATTTTAACACTATTGCTTGCTGACCGAGATGTGCACTGGAATTGGCACCTGCCACATAAAACAACATATACATGAAAATAAAACAGCCACCAAAAGATATGAAAGAAATATGGTCAGTTGTAGAAAAGCTCGAGTCTTGTGTAGTATTTCTTTAGAGTAACATTAGTCTACCAGCAACAGACAAAGAATATTACATTGTACTAGCGCTTGTAATGAACTTTCGAGCGCTAACTCTACCAATATATAAAAGTGGGGTTTAGCGACGTAAACGACAGGGTTAACAAAAATGTGCCTGTGTGACACCTGAAACATTGGTAACAAGCGGAAGAAATGCTTTCGGAATATACCTCAGAACGGCAAAGAGCAGAAAAAAGCACCTGGAAAGGAAAAGCAAATGACCCGATTAAAAAATATCATTTAAATATGTATTATAATGATTATTTTAAACAAATTACCTTAATTTTGTGACGAAAATATTAAAATTTCTATAATTTTGTTATACAAACAAAATTATTGCATGAAAAAAGTGGTGCCGTTGCATAGTTTTTCAGAAAAATTGATTTGTGTAGTTTTTAGGACACTTTTTCTTCTGAATAAAAAAGTAATTTTGCAAAGAGGCAAATTGAGCTTCAGAGTGGGAGTTCAAGATGGCGGATTAGAAAGAAAAGCTGCCAACGTCAGTCACCTTGTAATTGCATCATGGTTGTTGTTGTTGCATTAACGATAAAGACACTCCCCGAAGGCTTTGGGGAGTGTTATCGATGTTGATGTTCCTTTGCCGGATATAGATCCGGTACGTTCCTGTAACAAAGGACCATTAAGGTACTAGCCCGACCATCTCGGGAACAATTTATATAACCACATTAAACCTTCAAGGCCATACCTCCCTCCCCACCCCCTTGTTCTATGAGGAGCTTGGGGTCACCAGAGCCTCGTCTGTTAATGAAACAGGATTCGCCGCGGGTAGACGAGGTTGACAATTGGGTTGGAGAAGATATATATTGCGCTGGCAACCCTTGAGAGGGTTGCGCTACACAACTACTTAAATCCCTCAAATTCCGAGAGAGTTGAGAGCCAAATTATATTCAACCAAAAATATTAAAATTTTCTCTGTACTCATATTTTTAATCTTTTGTTTTGATTTTGTTTTCATTCTAAAAAAAGTAAACACAAACAATAATCTTTTTTTAATTTGAATGCACTTAATTTGTTCACATAACATTTTGAATTTTTAAATAAAATCATTAAAATACTATTATTTCTGGGAGGGAAGCCATAGTTACGGCCATGCGCAATCCCGACTCTTTCGATCTCGTCCTATATATTCGGAAACATTGGCTACATTGTGCTTGGACAGTAAGGGGGAAAGCTTCATGCCTCGGTGGGTTAAATGTCGTAGAATACTCCCGAGGTAAGGTGTGCCCACCGCATAGGGCGACTAAAATCCCAGTGGCGGAAGTTCTCTATATTAAAGACCGTAATGAGAAGCTGAGTTCTTCCAAACCGAGTCTTCAAAAAAAGAGGATGCGGGCGCGGCACCCTGCCTTAATTCGATCTGCAAGCATATGCGCTATGAGATTTATCCCCACATTGCACAATGCTATTTAAACAATAAATTCTTTGGTATGATACTGTGGAAACTGTTAGTTGCCTTGGACTATCATAAAATATTTTTTAGAAACTACCGCCAAGTTCCATCGACACCAACAAGGACAACTTTTATAATAAAGCAGAAGACATCCGAGCTCTGCTTGACATCAAAATTTAACTTTTCGAAAAGGGTGTCATTTGTCTGAAAGATCTGCATCAACAAACCAACATACGATGTATATTGGAACGATTTTCCGTCATCCCTTGCCAAATTTGGTTTTGAGACAAACCTGTTTCGGCGTTGTGCCATCATCAGTATCGATTTTCGTTCTCGACACTGATGATGGCACAACGCCGAAACCGGTTTGTCTCAAAACCAAATTTGACAAGGGATGACGGAAAATCGTTCCAATATACATCATTTAACCACCCTGTCGAAAATCAACAAAACAAAATAAGTCAAACCAACATACCCTAACTAGAGGAGTTGAATTGGTGATATAGAGGCCGATTTTCGTTCTCGACACTGATGATGGCACAACGCCGAAACCGGTTTGTCTCAAAACCAAATTTGACAAGGGATGACGGAAAATCGTTCCAATATACATCATTTAACCACCCTGTCGAAAATCAACAAAACAAAATAAGTCAAACCAACATACCCTAACTAGAGGAGTTGAATTGGTGATATAGAGGCCTTTTACATCTCTGGTGGTGATGGCAAGTCAACTGCCTGCTGGTCTGGACGAATTACGGTCAACCGAGAAGCCACTGTGTAACCCAATTAAACAACGCCAAGGAAAACATTGCCGTTGACCACTCTTTAGTAGTACTCTGGTTGCTGTGGTCGGGCTATTTAACCGGCAATATATTTTCCACCGCTCGATGGAAAGCGCGAAAGTACAAGCCATCGGAAAAAAATGTGTTTCTTGCCATCTGCACTATAGAAACTCCTAAAATGCTCTGAATTCGCAAAAAAAAAACATCGGAATCATGATGGAATGATAGAAGGTGGCGGACGTAAGCAGTTCCTCGCTCTTACGCCGTCATCTTGAACGCCCTTAGAAATAAGAATGTTGTCGCTTTACAAAACTCCTTTTTTATTCAGAGGAAAGCGTGTATGTAAAACTTTACAAATCATTTTTTCGAAAAAAATATACAACGGCATCACTTTTTTTCTGAAATTCCATTTTGTGTTGACTTTTTTATCAATCAAACGTGTGACAATTCTCACTCAATAAATTTGTTCAAAGCGAATTCATACCAGGTAGTGGCAAGGCGAATCCATACCAGCTGATGTCAAAGCGATTTCAACCAATTCGCCGTGCAGAAGAATGTCAAGTCAAAAGAAAATTTTCATAGATTTCGATTAACTGTCATTTTGTTGTACAAGGTGTTGTATGAAAAATTATCAAGAAGAAGCAATCAGCTGTTGGGATAACAACACCTGGCACTGAAGTCGTCTTGATTTTGTTTATTTGAAATTAATTACTTGAGTTAAATGATGGTAAGATGTTTTAAAATTAGAATAAACACGATAATATTTATTTTAAATATGTTTATACAACTTTCATTGCAGGTTTTGTTCCGATTAGTGACTTTATTTCAAATAGTCATTACAGAACGCCCCGTATCGAAATTTTTTTTCAAATCAGCCCTATTCCAATGCTTATTGATCAGTGATAGCGCGATTCTTTTCGGATCAATCAATTAACATTTATTGGATAAGTTCTTATCTCAGAGAGAACCTCGTTGGGCCGTTGGAAAAGGGGCGCCGTAACCGAAAATTTGAAATAAAAGCAAATTTTTCTTTTATTTTTAACAATAAAATGGAACTATAATTCAACAATGTCAACATTTTAATACATGGATGTCCGTAGCAAAATAATTTACCTTATCTTTCCTGGTTGTTTGGTTGGTGGCTATGCTGCCCGGTCCCAGAGACCTCGCTCACTCTATCGCCATTTTCATGCACATTGTACTCCCATGGAACCAATTACGTAATATACGCTGTGTTTGTTTTACCCATTTGTTTTGATGTCTTTAATGGAGCATGCGGGTAGCACAAAACAGATTTTAGTTCGATACCTAAAGTTCTGAAGTGTTGGGCACTCACAGACGATGTGGGTAACTGTTTCCTTACAACCGTCCCTGCCTGATGGGGATTGACATTCTTCCCGAATATCTCTTTTCTAGGCATATTTAATAGAAACTCTTTTTGAAGTTGGAGGGTTTGTCACTCTGTGTTTGGTTTTCATCAACTTACTTCGTTTTATCCACATTGTACTTATCTCACCTTGTACTTTACTAACCCTACTCCTAAAATGTATCGATTAATCTTAATATCAATTATTCATCAGCACTACTTGTTAACCATCACTACTTTGAACAAAACAAAAGATATTAGCAGCAAAATACAATCGTGTTGAGTATTTATTTATTTTAATGCACTAAAGTCAAGGTAGTGAGTTCTTTTTTCTATTAATGTATCCAACATTAAATGGTGCCGAAACCCGGGAATAACTGATTCTACAATCATCCCACATCAATTGCCAAACTTACCAGCTAAGTAAAGAAAAGTAATCACGTGGATTACCTAACCTCTTTATATCTATACACTTTATAAAAATTTCTAAAATGGCCACCGTCGATTCGGTGATCGAGGACCAGCGAAAGATATACAAGCAACTACAAAGGTTCCAAAAAAACTTTGACGAAAAACCCGCTGCATCAAAAACTGCGGGTCTTATACAAGGCCTTCTTACAGAAATTGAATTGCTGTTCCGTACTTTTAAGCAAGGCCACGACGACATCTGCGCGGAAGTACGAGCAAACTCTATTGCTGATGCCGACGTTCCTTACCTAAAAGATGAGACCTTTTACGACTGCTATGATCTTTTTATCAATTTCAAAGCAAAACTGTTAGACTTACAATTGGAACTTGCTTTGCCTACGACACCTGGTACAAACAGTACATTCGCCGCCACTAATTCACACAACGATACCATTTCAGCTGCCGCTCGCTTGCCTAAAATCGATATTCCTACGTTCTCAGGGGACTACTCGGAGTGGATTCCGTTCCGCGACATGTTTCTGTCGCTCGTACACAACAATACCAACCTAACGCAGGTGCAAAAATATTTTTATTTAAAGGGTTCGTGTACTGGAACTCCCAAGAAAATGGTGGAGGAGTATCCAGCTACAAATACCAGTTATGGACCATCTTGGGCTGCGCTCGTGAATCGGTATCACAACAAAAGCAAACTCGTTGACCAAATTCTAAGAAAATTGGTTAATGCTGAAAACACAGACGGACGTCTTCGTACTATACAACAATTGCTAGACATAACACGCAATTACTTGGCGCTTTTAAGAACCTTAGAAGTGGACACCTCGAACTGGGATCCAATTCTTATGTTTTTGTTAACCCAAAAAATTGACAAGCAAACTCGAAAGGAATGGGAGCAAAAACTTCACGGCAGCACTGACATCCCACAAGTGAAAGAATTTCTTAAATTTTTAGATTCCACTTACAAGGCATTAGAGTTTGTTGAAGAAGGGCTTCCTATTGCAAAACTGGCAAAACCTTCTGTCAATTCCAAATCAGCTTAATCAACTTACAACTCTCACCAATCTGGCGTATCTAACACCTCTAAAGCTGCGACCGTGCAGTCAACCAACGTTCACACTTTGTCCACTAATATTAGTACACAAGTACTCCTAGCTACCGTTCGCGTAATAGTCGAAACGCCCAGTAGGAAATTTTGTTTCAAGGCTCTTGTAGATCAAGGAGCTCAAGCGTCTTTTATATCTGAGGATGCCGCTCAATTGCTAAGATTAAATACACGTAACGTTACTGCAAATATTTCGGGTATTGGAGGTTCTCAATTTTTTACAACAAGAAGGGTTGCCCACATAAGTTTGCGGTCAGCTTACAACAAACACTTTAATCTAGAATGCCAATTTATTTTACTGCCAAGGGTTACAACATACTCTCCTACTGCAATCGATCCCAATTACCTGAAGGATTTACCAAACGTATTCTTTACAGATCCAGAATTCAATTCTCCATCTAAAGTCGATTTTATTTTGGGTGCTGAGGTTTATTGTAACATTTTGCTCTCGGGAATGATAAAATGTGAAAATGGTTTACTACTGCAAGAAACCTACTTTGGGTGGATGATTTCAGGTCGTGTTAAAACCAATTTTAATGAGTGCAATCTTTCTGCAAATTTATCGTCAATCGATTCCATCGATAACCAACTGCGTCTGTTTTGGGAACAAGAGGATATGGTGGATCTTCCGTTAATTTCTACTGAGGAAGCTGCAGTAGAGAAACATTTTTTTGGAAACTCACTCTCGTGACGACACTGGTCGATATCAAGTCCACTTGCCATTCAAACGTCTTGTTTTGCAAAATGAGTTACCAACGTTCAGTCACACCAATTTTAACGCCCTTCGAAGACTGAATCAGCTCGAAAAACGGTTCAGATCTCAACCTGAGTTTTCGAGGCTTTATAGAGACTTTATGGAGGAGTACGTTCGTTTAGGTCACATGAAGGAAATCGGAAACTATTCGCAAGATCTTCCAGCTAACTCATATTTCCTATGTCATCACGGTGTTTTGAGAGACAGCAGCAGTACTACTCAGTTAAGAGTAGTATTCGATGGCGGAAATCATCATCAAAACCAAAACTCCCTTAACCTCGAACTCTTGGATTTGTTACATTTGTATATAAACCCGGCAAATTGGGGTTTCTAGAAGCACCTTGTGCTACCGCACAAAGTTTTCCATTCACAACGCCTCCTGCTCCAGAATCTCCAAGACCCATTATCTTCTCCACTACGTCCAGCATACATGATTGTGTTTGCAAAATATTGCGGCGGTGTTGCTATATTCGCATATGCATATATACTTTATTGCGTGTCTGCTATTTCCACGAAATTAGTTTTGAGAAGAGAAGAAGTAGTTATACTGTTTCCATCTAACGTACCCCATCCACTAATTTGAAAACATGAGCCCTGTTCTAATGGAACATCGCAAAGTGTTATTATTTGTACTGCAGGTTTCTCTTCAAAGGGTGCATCCACTTTAACAATAGCTATATCCATAAATTTTGTTTTTGAATTATAATTACGTCAATATGTATATCATCCACATAGCGGTGTTGCCCTTTTCCTGCCATTATTTCACGTAAATCGGTTACACCAGCTAGAACGACGAGATTTCGCATAATTTCATTGTTGAAGCAATGCGCAACTGTAAGCACCGATTTCATACTGACTAAGGATCCAAAAGCAAATAAAGCAGATATTATTACATATTGCTAAAGAATGTGGGCTGTCCTCTATATTTATATTATGGCCACCTATGTATAATGCAAAATTTGGCATTCGTATGTGTCCAAACGCAGCTAAACAGGAAAAACAGCAGCCCGAAGTAATTTCGTAGATTCATTTTATTTTTTTCTAGTTTAAAACTTTTCTTTTTCTACCACTTTTTAAGTATACAGTACAGCAATACTAGTTTTGCGGGCGCTATTTATACCTAATTGAGTCGTGTAAATAAAAAATAAGATTCCAGGAATTTGAAATAACGAAAATACATCTAAATTTAAGTTAAAACTATTCAAGGTTAATCTCGTTATACTCAGCGTACTTTGCACACATAGTGTATTAACTTTGGTAACATAAAGGTTGATCGTAACGGCATGAACGAATCGAGATAAATATAGACTTCCATATATCAAAATGCTGAGGATGAAAAAAGGAATTGATTTAGCCGTCCGTCTGTCAGTGCACACGATAACTTGAAATTTGGTATATGAGTTCCTGGGCGCTCATCTCTCATCGCTATAAAAATGAGGGAAATCGGATGGTCACCACGCCCACTTTTTACACATAAAACCTGATTATTTAGTAAATAATTCATCTTGAATGTTGAATGTGGACTGATATTAAGTCTCTTGATAAAAATTAAATCTTTTTTAAGTAGGCGTGGCACCGCCCACTTGTGATAAAATTAATTCTACTAATATTATTAATCATAAATGGGGGAGGGACCACGCCCACTTTTGTATAAAAGATGTTAAAGGGTCGTAGACTAGAATAATAAGTTTAACTTAGCGAAAAATAGTTTTGTATCACTGATATTTCACTCACCAAGTTTTATTGTGAGAGGAAATTAGGAGACATTTCTTTTTAATGGACGGTGTCCCTTCCCTGTTCCGATGAAGCATTACAAAACTTTTCTAGAGCATCAAAAAAATAAAAATAAATCCCTCGTAACAAAATTCGAAAAAGTTATTCATCTGAAATGAAGTGTACAATTCAACCTCACGCTGAGTATATAATATTCGGTTAGCCCCAAAATTAGACACCCTTACTTGTCTTTTGTTTATTTTAATTAACTGAACAAACACATTCTGTTCTATCAAAATAACAAATTTATTGATATTCTAGCGAAATGAAAAATGACAAAATATTTTGCTATACTTTTTCAAACGGTTTTTCCTTGCAATTGTTAATATATGTATGGGCAAATCCCAAATAAGGTCCGTCACGAACCGAAAATCAAAAGTGGTCAGACTTTATTTATATCACTTGGGATTAAAGGTCAAATATGTTTATGATATGGAAATCAAATAGTTTATTTTTTCCCTTCATCCTGGGCAAAGAAACATGTTTTCAAAGAAACGCTTAATCGATTTTGCGAATTTGGATGTTTTACTAACAAAATGTAACGTCCTTTCTTTATATTGTTGCGCTGTTAAACCCAGATGTATATTTTTGCTTTTAATAAAATTTTGGAAAATTGATGTTTTTTAAATCGATCCTGCCCTTATCCTTATTATTTCCCCCAGTAAAACAACGTGGACTTGAAATTAAAAAGTTTCAGATGTTAAATAGATCTGTTTACTAAAATTTTTCCAGAAAGTTGGGTAGCATTTTTTATTGGTGTTTAACAAAAATTATATAAGAGGGCAATTTGCACTTTCAGCAGTGTATAAACTGTTAGTTGATTCTTAGAGATATTAGAGATATCTTACAAAATATGGTGACAGTTTTAAGCGGCAATTAAACTTCCTTAACCCTAACCCCACAGTCGTAACCATACCCATTATCCATAACCATCTCCAAAGTGATCGATTAATGGTGCCTTAACCTAAAAATTGTGAAAATATCATAAAAATGGAGAAAACGTAAAAAATTAAAAACATATACCACAAAAAATAAGTCTCTTAATCAAAACTTATAAAAAACAATAAATAAAATCCACAAGAAGTTAATAAATTCTCCAACTCAAATATTTTTAGGTTATGGAGAGAAACCAAAAACCAATTGGTTGGCTTTTATATGGTTATGGCTTTAGCGCTATGGTATGGCACCATTAATCGATTACATTGATTTCCATAAGGTAGGTGGGATCAGCTGTTTTATCTGGTTATGGTGTTATGGTTATAAGTCACCATTAATTGGCCTTAAATTCGTATTCGTAAGTTTTTGAACGCAAAATTATATATCGCCTCTTTAAAGTTTTGATTTAGTTGTACTTTGTTCTTTTTCTTCTTTATTACTAACATTTGTTAATCCTTAGAAGCAGAAGAACGTACTTTATTTAATGACCTAAAATTTTATCGAAAAACAGACACAGGGAAATTTATAATCAAAAAAAAAGGGTTTTGGCCCCTTAGCCCGGACTTCGAGGTCGTATTCGAAATTCCAGGTATGCACATTTTGTTTACTCTACTAGACCTAAACCATGGTGCCTCGCAAATTATACATTTTCAATGTCATATAGGGTTATTCATTGAGAAAAAATTATCGCGTACGTAATCGTACTTGAGCTTATATCCAGCGTTCTAAAAAGATATTTCAGATTTCGAAGATCTACCGGCTTGCGTATTTATTTCACTCTCCATTACCAGGGACTTGCCCACAAAGTTTAATTGTGTTATTAAGTTCACGTGTACATTAAATGTATTTCTGATGAAAAGCACAAAGCGTACACCTGAGTACACTTAATTAGTTCTATCTGTTTACAAGCTGCTAATATTCCATCGTACACTACTACGAAACCACAGTTTGGAGCAGTGCACTAAATTTTGAGCAGCGACACTTACAAATTAATTGGGCTCACATAATCAAGATTTTGCCTTAAGTATTAATGAGACATTAATTTCTTATGGATTGAACTTATTCGTAAAACTAGCCAATACTCGCGGGTCAGTCCGCACGAAGAAAATACAACATAAAACTAGGCTTAAGTGCAGTATACGTACAACTCCAAAATCAAAAAAAGAAGTATGAGGATTGATAGACATGGTCAAGGTGAGTATAACTACACTATTTTTTTTGTGGGCAAATGACAATAACAGGAGTTATTAAGGGTCAAAGTTCATATGAAGCATTTTTTTAAATCTAAATTTCTCTTTAAGTATCGAACCGATTTTCAAAATTTTTTTTTCATTGTATAGGTAGTAAAATTACCTTTCATTGATATGCTGTTTGTATTCCTATTATTTGTACATATGTAAGTATGTGTATGTATATTCAGTTTGAGAAATAAAGCCATATGGCCTTATTTCCAATTGCTAATGGAAATAAAGTCAGTATGGCCTTATTGCCATTTTCAAAACATGGTTGTGGTAATTTTAGCAGGTTGTACCTAAAAACGCGCAAAAGAGTGCGTACCGTGGCATGTTGCCACGGTTCAGGCAACCATCCGGACTTGGCATGGCGTATCCCAGGGTTATTTAAATAAGGGCGGCCGAAGGCCGCCAACTCGGAAAGGTGTTCTGCACATAAAGGAAACAAATACCAGGTGTTCTGCGCAGAATTACTGTTAATTTGTCCAAAATTAAGTTTTGGTATACCAGGAACAGGACAGTTGGTATTGCATTGATGGGACTAAGGATATTATATATAATTTTAAATGAAAGCTTAAATTATTTCCCATCTACCAAACTATATTTTCATATATTTAATACAGCAATTAAATTTAAAAAAAATTTAGTTTTTAAAAATTTTGATATGTTTTTTAAAAAATTATATTATTTCAGGAAATTCTTTGCAGTTATATACTTAAGATATATGTACATCAAATGAAAGGTGTTGGAAATACCTATCCAACGACGTTGATAATCGGTTCAATACTTTAGAAGTAATTTAGATTTAAAAAAAAGCTTATTATGAACTTTGACCTTTAATAACTTTTGTTGTTGTTGTTTGCCCAACAAAAAAAATATATCGTTATGTTTCTTTTATTAATACCTATCGATCTCAATTTTTCGTTTTTTTATATCAGCATTGTCCGTATACTGCACTTGTTCCTAAAACTATTGCGATATACCAATATATGATACCAATATACGAAAGTTTACTGGTTGCGTCCAGATATCGGAGTTATCCCCATTTTCGGTAGTTCCGAACTGGTAGGAAAGTGTTGCAAAAATGGCATACTCATAGCCGAAGCTCCTGAAAGCTGGCCGCAGTTGTTTTTTTGTTGGTGGCTTGTTTCTCAAATATATGTTAAATAAATTCAAACTGTCGATTTTATAACTGGATAAAATGTAGCTATTGGCGGCCACCGTGGTGTGATGGTAGTGTACCACTCTGGGTTCACACCCCGGGCGAAGCAACATCAAAATTTTAGAAATAAGGTTTTTCAATTAGAAGAAAATTTGTCTAAGCAGGTCGCCCCTCGGCAGTGTTTGGCAAGCGCTCCGGGTGTATTTCTGCCATGAAAAGCTCTCAGCGAAAACTCATCTGCCTTGTAGATGCCGTTCGGAGTCGGCATAAAACCAGTAGGTCCTGTCCGGCCAATTTTGAGGGAAAATCAAGAGGAGCACGACGCAAATTGGAAGAGAAGCTCGGCCTTAGATCTCTTCGGAGGTTACCGCGCCTTACATTTTTTTTTTTTTTTTTTTAATCTAGCTACCAACGAACTAGTACTTATTTGGCACATTCAGTCTAGTTCCGAACAAGCAATTGTTATCACTAGATACTGACTTCCCTTCAGGTTTATAGTTAGTTCTTATTATTTCCGCTATATATTTGTTTACTAGCCTTTACCCGCGGCCCCGTCCGCAAGGAGAAAATGAAATATGTGGGCTATTCACGTTAGCCTGCTTATAAAGTTATCTGTTTAAAATTTTTTTTCTGTCTAATGCATTTTATTTTTGTAATTGAGTAAACAAAAGAACTCTATGAGCTGATAACCTGATAGGATCCCAAAATGATAACGAAATTATCCAGAAAAAGCCACGAAATGACCCCGACGCTATCGCGGACGGATCCCGAAAATCATCCAGAAACGCCCCGGAAGTGTTTCCAAAAGTTCCCGAAGTAGTCTCAAAAAAACCCGAAATGACAACGACACGATTCTAGACTTATCCAGATAACCACACAGAAATGATGCCTGAAGGGTACCAAATTGATCCCGAAATAGTCCCGAAAAAGTTCCGAAATTACCCTGACGGGCTCCCGGACGGATCTCAGAAACCATCCAGAAAATATCCAGGAAGGGTCCCTAAATTATACCGACTAACTCCAGAAAAAGTTCCGAAATGGCTCCGAGGGGATCCACGATGGATCGCGAAAACCATACAGAAATGATTCCGGAAGGATTCCAAAATGATCCCGAAATAGTCCGGAATTGACCCAGATGGGATCCCGCACAGATCCAGAAATGATCCCGGAAGGGTGCAAAAACTATCCCGGAAAAGTAACAAAAAATCCCGAAATGGCTCCTACGGCATCCCGGACCGATCCAGAAATGATCTCGGAAGGGTCCACAAATGATCCCAAAATGGTCCCGAAATGACCCTGATGGATCCGGCAAACCATCAAGAAATTATGCCGAAAGGGTCCTAAAATGATCCCGAAATAATACAGAAAAAGTCACGAAACGACCCCTAGAGGATCCCCAAATGATCCCGTATTAGCCCCGAAAAGGTCCCGAAATAACCCCGACGGGATCCCGGACAAATCCCGAAAACCATCCAGAAATGATGCCGGAAGGAATCCCAAATGATTCCGTAAAAGTCCCGCATTGATTCCGACGGGATCCCGAACGGATACCGAAAATCATCCAGAAGTGATGCCGGAAAGGTCCTCAAATGATGACCTAATAGTCCCGAAATGACCCTTAAGGGGTCATGGACGGATCCCATAAACCATCCAGAAATGATCCCGATATATTCCCGAAGAAGTCCCGAAATGACCCTGACGGGATCCCGGACAGATCCCGAAATCCATCCAGAAATGATCTTGGGAGGGACCCCAAATGATCCCGAAAAAGTCCCGCAATGATTCCGAGGGGATCCTGATCGGATACCGATAAACATCCTGAAGTGATGCCGGAAAGGTCCTCAAATGATCACCTAATACCAAAATGACCCTGACGGCATCCCGGACTGATCCCAAAATCCATCCAGAAACGATCTTGGGAAGGTCCCAAAATTATCCCGAAATAGTCTCGGAAAAGTTCAGAAATTACCCTGACGGGTTCCCGGACGAATCCTGAAAGCCATCTGTAAATGATCCCGAAAAAGTCCCGAAATGACCCTGACTGGACCCCGAAAGGATCCCGAAAACTATCCAGAAATGATGCCGGAAATGTCCTCAAATTATCACCTAATAGTTCCGAAAAGACCCTGACGGGATCCCGAACGGATCCCGACAACTATCTAGAAATGATGCCGAAAGGGCCCGCAAATGATCCCGTATTAGTCGAGAAAAAGTCCCGAAATGAACCCGACGGGATGCCGGACGAATCCCAAAAACCAGCCAGAAATGATGCCGGAAGGGACACCAAATGATCCCGAAAAAGTCCCGCAATAATTCCGACGGGATCCTGAGCGGATACCGAAAACCATCCAGAAGTGATGCCGAAAAGGTCCTCAAATGATCACCTAATAGTCCCAAAATGACCCTGACGGCATCCCGGACAGATCCCGAAATCCATCCAGAAATGATCTTGGGAGGGTCCCAAAATTATCCCGAAATAGTCTGGGAAAAGTCCAGAAATTACCCTGACGGATACCGGACGAATCCTGAAAACCAATCTTAAATGATGTCGAAAAAGTCCCGAAATGACCCTGATGGGACCCGGAAAGGGTCCCGAAAACTAACCAGAACTGATGCCGGAAAGGTCCTCAAATGATCTCCCAATAGTTCCGAAAAGACCCTGACGGGATCCCGAACGGATCCCGACAACTATCCAGAAATGATACCGAAAGGGCCCGCAAATGATCCTGTATTAGTCGAGAAAAAGTCCCGAAATGACCCCGACGGGATGCCGGACGAATCCCAAAAACAATCCAGAAATGATTTTGGAAGGGACCCCAATGATCCAGAAAAAGTCCCGCAATTATTTCGACGGGAATCTGAACGGATACCGAAAACCATCCAGAAGTGATGCCGGAACGGTCCTCAAATGCTCACCTAATAGTCCCAAAATGACCCTGAGGGCATCCCGGACAAATCCCGAAATCCATCCAGAAATGATCTTGGGAAGGTCCCAAAATGATCCCGAAATAGTCTCGGAAAAGTCCAGAAATTACCCTGACGGGTTCCCGGACGAATCCAAAAATGATGCCGGAAAGGTCCTCAAATGATCCCCTAATAGTTCCGAAATGACCGTGACGGGATCCCGAACGGATCCCGACAACTATCCAGAAATTATGCCGAAAGGGTCCGCAAATGATCCCGTATTAGTCGAGAAAAAGTCCCGAAATGACCCCGACGGGATCCCGGACGAATCCCAAAAACCATCCAGAAATGATGCCGGTAGGTATCCCAAATGATCCCGAAATAATCCCGAAATGACCTCGTCGGCATCCCGGACGGATACCGAAAATTATCCAGAAATGATGCCGGAAAGGTCCACAAATGATCCCCTAATAGTCCCGAAATTACCCTGATGGGATCCCGGACGGATCCCGAAAACCATCCAGAAATGATGCCGGAAGAGCCCCCAAATGATCCCGAAAAAGTCCCCAAATGACCCCGACGATATCCCGGACGGATCCCGAAAACCATCCAGAAATGATGCCGGAAGAGCCCCCAAATGATCCCGAAAAAGTCCCCAAATGACCCCGACGAGATCCCGCACGGATCCCGAAAACCATCCAGAAATGATGCCGGAAGAGCCCCAAATGATTCCGAAAAAGTCCCCAAATGACCCCGACATACTCCAGAAAAGGTTCCGAAATGGCTCCGAGGGAATCAACGACGGATCGCGAAAACCATACAGAAATGATTCCGGAAGGATCCCAAAATGATCCCGAAATAGTCCGGAAATGACCCAGATGGGATCCCGCACAGATCCAGAAATGATCCCGGAAGGGTCCAAAAACTATCCCGGAAAAGTAACAAAAAATCCCGAAATGGCTCCTACGGCATCCCGGACGGATCCAGAAATGATCTCGGAAGGGTCCCCAAATGATCCCAAAATGGTCCCGAAATGACCCTGATGGATCCGGCAAACCATCAAGAAATTATGCCGGAAGGGTCCCCAAATGATCCCGAAATAAAACAGAAAAAGTCACGAAACGACCCATAGAGGATCCCCAAATGATCCCGTATTAGCCCCAAAAAAGTCCCAAAATGACCCTGACGGGATCCCGAAAGGATTCCGAAAACAATACAGAAATGATGCCGCAGAGGTCCTCAAATGATCCCCTAATAGTCCCGAAATGACCGTGACGGGATCCCGACAACTATCCAGAAATGATGCCGAAAGGGTCCGCAAATGATCCCGTATTAGTCGAAAAAAGTCCCGAAAGGACCACGACGGGATCCCGGATGAATCCCAAAAACCATCCAGAAATGATGCCGGTAGGTATCCCAAATGATTCCGAAATAGTCCCGAAATGACCTCGTCGGCATCCCGGACGGATCCCGAAAATTATCCAGAAATGATGCCGGGAAGGTTCCCAAATGATCCCCTAATATTCCCGAAATTACCCTAATGGGATCCCGGACGTATCCCGAAAACCATCCAGAAATGATGCCGAAAGGGTTCCCAAATGATCCCGTATTAGTCGCGAAAAAGCCCCGAAATGACCCCGACGGGATCCCGGACGGATCCCGGAAACCATCCAGAAATGATGCCGGATGAGCCCCAAAATGATCCCGAAAAAGTCCCCAAATGACCCCGACGAGATCCCGGACGGATCCCGAAAACCATCCAGAAATGATGCCGGAAGAGCCCCCAAATGATCCCGAAAAAGTCCCCAAATGACCCCGACGATATCCCGGACGGATCCCGAAAACCATCCAGAAATGATGCCGGAAGAGCCCCCAAATGATCCCGAAAAAGTCCCCATATGACCCCGACGACATCCCGCACGGATCCCGAAAACCATCCAGAAATGATGCCGGAAGGGTCCCCAAATGATCGCGAAATAGTCCCGGAATGATTCCGGAATAGTCCCGAAAATGTTCCAAAAGAACCCCGACGGGATCCCGGACGGATCCCGTAAACTATACAGAAATGATCCCGGAAGGGTCCCAAAATGATCCCGAAATAGTCCCGAAAAAGTCCCGAAATTACCCCGGCGTAATCCCGGACCGATCCCGAAAACCATCCAGAAATGATCCCGGAAGGGTCTCGATATGACCCTTACGGGATTACAAATAAGGTGAAGCTAATTATAAAACCATGTTAATAAGGCAGCAGGCGCATTGGAGCGAATAAAAAGTTAGATAGAAACATACAGGTAAAGCTAATAAAAGCGTGCTAATAAAAACAATTGATGGAGGGCGGATGGCGGGAGTAGAGGAGAGGACCACTGATCGTTCCTCCAAAATTGTCTAGATCTCGTTCTGTATGTACCAGATACCAAAAACTATTGATTTAGGAGAAAATTTAGATTGAGTTATAACAATTTATGGATTTTACACCAGAGGGGGAGATAAAGGGGGGCGGGCGGAGGGTGTCACTGCTTACTTTGTAAGCCCTCGACTTAATTGACCCCTTGAGTCTGTGATATTGGTGAAGGCCAGTATACGTAAAGTTATAATGTGTAAAAATTATGAAAAATAATTTCTCGAAGGGTCGTGGGACCCCCACCCCTCTTTCCATGTTCGAAAAAAATTTCGCTAGTAGACTACTGTCTGTGTCCCAAATTTCATCAAAATCCGTGTAGCCATTCTGGCGTGATTCAGTCGCAAAGACGAAAAAATATAATAATTAAATTATAACTGTTCCTAGGGGGCGGGGACCATGCCCCTTTTGAAAAATATATAGCTAGTAGATCCTTCTAGACTATTGGCTATATGTGTGCAAAATTTCATCCAAATCGGTCCAGCCGTTCTTGCGTTATTGAGTCACAAAGACAAACGTCTGGACAAACATCCAAACATCCAAACATCCAAACATCCAAACATCCAAACATCTAAACATCCAAACATCCAAACATCTTCACATCCAAACTTTGCCATTTATAATATAATATATTAGATTAGATTCCAATGAATAGAGCAATTAGTGCAGCATTCGAATAGGTACATTAATGAGTTCCGCGCAAATGTTTTTCGGCACTCCATTTCCTATATTTTATTTTGATTTCAGCAAAAAATCTAATTAAGAACAAGCTCAGCGAGTACTTCTTTGAAATATGAATAACGTATTCAAATATTCTAAGAAAAATTTGGAACAGAAGATTTGGTCTGGCGTGTTTTTTCTTTAATTTGTACTAAAAAATGTTCCGGAAAGAAAAAAAAGTATTTCAATTAAAAGTCTAATTAATCTTGCGGAGCTTGTTTCAGGGGGTTTCATTGCAACAAAAAATGGTAAGGCCTTGTTCCCGAAATAATCATAAGATCAAACAAAAATTTTCTAAACGGCTATTAAGTGTAATTTAAAAAGGTTACACAGTGAATTGACCACTGAAAGTGCTGATGAGACCAATTTAATCTTATGGCCGTTGTTGACCTTATGTATGTCACCACACCAACAAAAGAATTCTCAAGTAAGATTTCCAATCCTACATCCCTCCTAATAACTGGATTTATTTAAATCAAAGTTTGTTACAGTTACATTCTAAGCTGGTTCTTTTAAATCTATGGCTTATTGAGATTCCTTCACAGGGTTGCCACCTTTTTAAAACGAAAAAGGTAGACGGAAAAGCCCAATATGTGTATAAAATCAAAGGTATTGTAAGCCGTATTAAAAAAAGTTGTTTCAAGAGATGGTTGCCACTATGGGTTGCCATCTAACTGTATATGTTTTTTGAGTCTGTCAAAATCTCGTTGACGGTTTAGCCCATAAGGCTGAAATTTTGTAGTTAATATCCTACATTATAAGCTCCGCAACTAAGTGTTTGCTACTTATTATGTTCTCTTCTGTGTAAATGACTAGGTAAATTTATTCTCCTGAAAAAAAAATTCAAGAACAGTGCGGCTCAAAACTTTTTATATTGAAGTGCGGATCACAATACATGTAAAAAATGTATATACACTCATATTTTTTTTGTGTTTGTCCTTAAAAAATAAAAATAAAATTTTTAAGCCCAACTTGCTGAATGGCAAGTTATTTTTTTAACATAGAGTTAATTTTAAAAATTTGTCAGACGCGCACATGCGACTTATCGTGACTTTTAATACCATTAACATAATGTTGTGCGTATGCAAGTTTCCAAGCCTTTTATGAAATTCCGAGGTTGTTGTTGTTCATGATGTAATAACGACAAGGTGGTCTATGTAATGACAGCTCATTTGAAAACTCCCATACAATACGAATGATGAGAGAAAGGGGAAGAATAGAGGAGGCCGTTTTGTGAAATAGTATTAAATAAAGTACTTTTTTGTATCAAAGCCTAAGTACGTTTTTACACTTTTCATGAAAATAATTCTTATATTAAAGTACGTTTATGTCAGGCTCTCTTAATATACTTCTGGTTCTGCTATTAAAAGTTTCTGCCATTGTTTACTATATAGTTTGGCAGCTTAATTCGAGGTTATGTTGCGAATAGAGTGGAAGGCACTCGCAGGCCGTGAAAATAGGCACTCGAATGGAGTGGAATGAAGAACAGTAGGAAGACCAGAGTTGCATTGGATCAATCATTGCATCAATATTAAAGATAAATTTAGAAAAAATAATTAAATACTTTAGTATAAGCAAACATTTTCTTTCAATTACTGCATTTAAGGTGTCCTAGATGCTATTTATTCCAAAATTATAACATTTTATGTCTGTTTAAAAATTTAACTTTAATTTCCCTAAGATTTCCGTAATATGGCCATTAGTGATGTTTGTGTGTGTGTGCAAATTTTGAGCGATCAGCTGTTAGTTGCGCTACTTGGTAAAGTTTACAATGGTTTCTGCCGTTCGAAGTTTGCATAAACATGCAGGGCCGCCACTTAAAGATATATTACTATCCTTTCTTCAAAGCCTTTGTTTACTTAATGTTCGTGAATTCTGTTGTAGTATGCAAACCTAAGATATTTCGCTTAGTTTGTGTTCCGAAAGGCAAAATGAGTTACAAGAAGAATAAACAGTGAAGGTATGTGGCAACTTAATGACGACCAAACTCCTCCACTAATGCTTGCGGCTATTCTACATAGTAGTTATTACTATACATACATAAACATAAACATAAGATGACGCAGTGAGGGGAGGAGGTTCGATGACGTTGCGCTGACGATGGAAATACCAGTGGCCTGCTATAGTTTGCAATACGCATGGCGAGAGGTAAGGCTGATCATTTTACTTGAGTAATGAGATACCCGGGTACTCAAGTGAGGGGGATCCAAATACCCGGGCAACCGAGCATTACCCAAAATCTGTGAACACTGTAAATAAATAATTAATAGCGTGCTAACCTCCGAAGGGATTTAAAGTCAAGCTTCTCTTCCTATTTGCGTCATGCTCTTTTTAATTTTACCTACAAATTGGCGGGACGGGTTCTACTTGTTTTATGCCGACTTCGAATGGCATCCGTAAGGCAGATGAATTTTCACTAAGAGCTTTTATGGCAGAAATACACTGGGAGTGCTTGCCAAACTCTGCCGAGGGGTGACCCCGCTTAGAAAAATGTTCTTCTCCTTGAAAACTTGTTTCTAAAATTTTGATGTTGCTTTGCCCGAAGAGTGAGCCGAGGATCTTCGGTGTCGATGGCGGAGCATGCTACCATCACACCACGGCGGCCGGTATTTAGTAACTGCATGTATTTGTATATAAATAGGAGCATGAGTTATTTCAGAGAAGAAAGGTCAGATAATACCCGGCTATCCAATTACCGGGTTAACCGGGCATTACCAAATTTACTGAGGCAGCCGGCTCCAATAAGAACATGGTAGTTTGCCATGTCGGGCATTGAATCGTCGATACTGCTACAACATATGAGGCACGTCTCACAGCCCCATCCAAGATTAACCAGTAAGCACCGCAGACAAGATGGGATAACCTGCGGGGCTAAAAATTATAGAAGGTTGTAACTGTATAAAGAATGTACATAAGTATGAAACTTTCTCGTCATTCACCATCGAATAGCCCACGGGTACACTGACCATCAGTATGGTAATGTGCTTAAGGCTAAAACCAGGCATGTTCACTCCGTTATAAACTGTTTCAGGTTTTTCTGATGGACCGCTTTACAATGAGTATTTTAACACTATTGCTTGCTGACCGAGATGTGCACTGGAATTGGCACCTGCCACATAAAACAACATATACATGAAAACAAAACAGCCACCAAAAGATATGAAAGAAATATGGTCAGTTGTAGAAAAGCTCGAGTCTTGTGTAGTATTTCTTTAGAGTAACATTAGTCTACGAGCAACAGACAAAGAATATTACATTGTACTAGCGCTTGTAATGAACTTTCGAGCGCTAACTCTACCAATATATAAAAGTGGGGTTTAGCGACGTAAACGACAGGGTTAACAAAAATGTGCCTGTGTGACACCTGAAACATTGGTAACAAGCGGAAGAAATGCTTTCGGAATATGCCTCAGAACGGCAAAGAGCAGAAAAAAGCACCTGGAAAGGAAAAGCAAATGACCCTATTAAAAAATATCATTTAAATATGTATTATAATGATTATTTTAAACAAATTACCTTAATTTTGTGACGAAAATATTAAAATTTCTATAATTTTGTTATACAAACAAAATTATTGTATGAAAAAAGTGGTGCCGTTGCATAGTTTTTCAGAAAAATTGATTTGTGTAGTTTTTAGGACACTTTTTCTTCTGAATAAAAAAGTAGTTTTGCAAAGAGGCAAATTGAGCTTCAGAGTGGGAGTTCAAGATGGCGGATTAGAAAGAAAAGCTGCCAACGTCAGTCACCTTGTAATTGCATCATGGTTGTTGTTGTTGCATTAACGATAAAGACACTCCCCGAAGGCTTTGGGGAGTGTTATCGATGTTGATGTTCCTTTGCCGGATATAGATCCGGTACGTTCCTGTAACAAAGGACCATTAAGGTACTAGCCCGACCATCTCGGGAACAATTTATATAACCACATTAAACCTTCAAAGCCATACCTCCCTCCCCACCCCCTTGTTCCATGAGGAGCTTGGGGTCACCAGAGCCTCGTCTGTTAATGAAACAGGATTCGCCGCGGGTAGACGAGGTTGACAATTGGGTTGGAGAAGATATATATTGCGCTGGCAACCCTTGAGAGGGTTGCGCTGCACAACTACTTAAATCCCTCAAATTCCGAGAGAGTTGAGAGCCAAATTATATTCAACCAAAAATATTAAAATTTTCTCTGTACTCATATTTTTAATCTTTTGTTTTGATTTTGTTTTCATTCTAAAAAAAGTAAACACAAACAATAATCTTTTTTTAATTTAAATGCACTTAATTTGTTCACATAACATTTTGAATTTTTAAATAAAATCATTAAAATACTATTATTTCTGGGAGGGAAGCCATAGTTACGGCCATGCGCAATCCCGACTCTTTCGATCTCGTCCTATATATTCGGAAACATTGGCTACATTGTGCTTGGACAGTAAGGGGGAAAGCTTCATGCCTCGGTGGGTTAAATGTCGTAGAATACTCCCGAGGTAAGGTGTGCCCACCGCATAGGGCGACTAAAATCCCAGTGGCGGAAGTTCTCTATATTAAAGACCGTAATGAGAAGCTGAGTTCTTCCAAACTGAGTCTTCAAAAAAAGAGGATGCGGGCGCGGCACCCTGCCTTAATTCGATCTGCAAGCATATGCGCTATGAGATTTATCCCCACATTGCACAATGCTATTTAAACAATAAATTCTTTGGTATGATATTGTGGAAACTGTTAGTTGCCTTGGACTATCATAAAATATTTTTTAGAAACTACCGCCAAGTTCCATCGACACCAACAAGGACAACTTTTATAATAAAGCAGAAGACATCCGAGCTCTGCTTGACATCAAAATTTAACTTTTCGAAAAGGGTGTCATTTGTCTGAAAAATCTGCATCAACAAACCAACATACGATGTATATTGGAACGATTTTCCGTCATCCCTTGCCAAATTTGGTTTTGAGACAAACCTGTTTCGGCGTTGTGCCATCATCAGTATCGATTTTCGTTCTCGACACTGATGATGGCACAACGCCGAAACCGGTTTGTCTCAAAACCAAATTTGACAAGGGATGACGGAAAATCGTTCCAATATACATCATTTAACCACCCTGTCGAAAATCAACAAAACAAAATAAGTCAAACCAACATACCCTAACTAGAGGAGTTGAATTGGTGATATAGAGGCCGATTTTCGTTCTCGACACTGATGATGGCACAACGCCGAAACCGGTTTGTCTCAAAACCAAATTTGACAAGGGATGACGGAAAATCGTTCCAATATACATCATTTAACCACCCTGTCGAAAATCAACAAAACAAAATAAGTCAAACCAACATACCCTAACTAGAGGAGTTGAATTGGTGATATAGAGGCCTTTTACATCTCTGGTGGTGATGGCAAGTCAACTGCCTGCTGGTCTGGACGAATTACGGTCAACCGAGAAGCCACTGTGTAACCCAATTAAACAACGCCAAGGAAAACATTGCCGTTGACCACTCTTTAGTAGTACTCTGGTTGCTGTGGTCGGGCTATTTAACCGGCAATATATTTTCCACCGCTCGATGGATAGCGCGAAAGTACAAGCCATCGGAAAAAAATGTGTTTCTTGCCATCTGCACTATAGAAACTCCTAAAATGCTCTGAATTCGCAAACAAAAAAACATCGGAATCATGATGGAATGATAGAAGGTGGCGGACGTAAGCAGTTCCTCGCTCTTACGCCGTCATCTTGAACGCCCTTAGAAATAAGAATGTTGTCGCTTTACAAAACTCCTTTTTTATTCAGAGGAAAGCGTGTATGTAAAACTTTACAAATCATTTTTTCGAAAAAAATATACAACGGCATCACTTTTTTTCTGAAATTCCATTTTGTGTTGACTTTTTTATCAATCAAACGTGTGACAATTCTCACTCAATAAATTTGTTCAAAGCGAATTCATACCAGGTAGTGGCAAGGCGAATCCATACCAGCTGATGTCAAAGCGATTTCAACCAATTCGCCGTGCAGAAGAATGTCAAGTCAAAAGAAAATTTTCATAGATTTCGATTAACTGTCATTTTGTTGTACAAGGTGTTGTATGAAAAATTATCAAGAAGAAGCAATCAGCTGTTGGGATAACAACACCTGGTACTGAAGTCGTCTTGATTTTGTTTATTTGAAATTAATTACTTGAGTTAAATGATGGTAAGATGTTTTAAAATTAGAATAAACACGATAATATTTATTTTAAATATGTTTTTACAACTTTCATTGCAGGTTTTGTTCCGATTAGTGACTTTATTTCAAATAGTCATTACAGAACGCCCCGTATCGAAATTTTTTTTCAAATCAGCCCTATTCCAATGCTTATTGATCAGTGATAGCGCGATTCTTTTCGGATCAATCAATTAACATTTATTGGATAAGTTCTTATCTCAGAGAGAACCTCGTTGGGCCGTTGGAAAAGGGGCGTCGTAACCGAAATAAAAGCAAATTTTTCTTTTATTTTTAACAATAAAATGGAACTATAATTCAACAATGTCAACATTTTAATACATGGATGTCCGTAGCAAAATAATTTACCTTATCTTTCCTGGTTGTTTGGTTGGTGGCTATGCTGCCCGGTCCCAGAGACCTCGCTCACTCTATCGCCATTTTCATGCACATTGTACTCCCATGGAACCAATTACGTAATATACGCTGTGTTTGTTTTACCCATTTGTTTTGATGTCTTTAATGGAGCATGCGGGTAGCACAAAACAGATTTTAGTTCGATACCTAAAGTTCTGAAGTGTTGGGCACTCACAGACGATGTGGGTAACTGTTTCCTTACAACCGTCCCTGCCTGATGGGGATTGACATTCTTCCCGAATATCTCTTTTCTAGGCATATTTAATAGAAACTCTTTTTGAAGTTGGAGGGTTTGTCACTCTGTGTTTGGTTTTCATCAACTTACTTCGTTTTATCCACATTGTACTTATCTCACCTTGTAGTTTACTAACCCTACTCCTAAAATGTATCGATTAATCTTAATATCAATTATTCATCAGCACTACTTGTTAACCATCACTACTTTGAACAAAACAAAAGATATTAGCAGCAAAATACAATCGTGTTGAGTATTTATTTATTTTAATGCACTAAAGTCAAGGTAGTGAGTTCTTTTTTCTATTAATGTATCCAACATTAAATGGTGCCGAAACCCGGGAATAACTGATTCTACAATCATCCCACATCAATTGCCAAACTTACCAGCTAAGTAAAGAAAAGTAATCACGTGGATTACCTAACCTCTTTATATCTATACACTTTATAAAAATTTCTAAAATGGCCACCGTCGATTCGGTGATCGAGGACCAGCGAAAGATATACAAGCAACTACAAAGGTTCCAAAAAAACTTTGACGAAAAACCCGCTGCATCAAAAACTGCGGGTCTTATACAAGGCCTTCTTACAGAAATTGAATTGCTGTTCCGTACTTTTAAGCAAGGCCACGACGACATCTGCGCGGAAGTACGAGCAAACTCTATTGCTGATGCCGACGTTCCTTACCTAAAAGATGAGACCTTTTACGACTGCTATGATCTTTTTATCAATTTCAAAGCAAAACTGTTAGACTTACAATTGGAACTTGCTTTGCCTACGACACCTGGTACAAACAGTACATTCGCCGCCACTAATTCACACAACGATACCATTTCAGCTGCCGCTCGCTTGCCTAAAATCGATATTCCTACGTTCTCAGGGGACTACTCGGAGTGGATTCCGTTCCGCGACATGTTTCTGTCGCTCGTACACAACAATACCAACCTAACGCAGGTGCAAAAATATTTTTATTTAAAGGGTTCGTGTACTGGAACTCCCAAGAAAATGGTGGAGGAGTATCCAGCTACAAATACCAGTTATGGACCATCTTGGGCTGCGCTCGTGAATCGGTATCACAACAAAAGCAAACTCGTTGACCAAATTCTAAGAAAATTGGTTAATGCTGAAAACACAGACGGACGTCTTCGTACTATACAACAATTGCTAGACATAACACGCAATTGCTTGGCGCTTTTAAGAACCTTAGAAGTGGACACCTCGAACTGGGATCCAATTCTTATGTTTTTGTTAACCCAAAAAATTGACAAGCAAACTCGAAAGGAATGGGAGCAAAAACTTCACGGCAGCACTGACATCCCACAAGTGAAAGAATTTCTTAAATTTTTAGATTCCACTTACAAGGCATTAGAGTTTGTTGAAGAAGGGCTTCCTATTGCAAAACTGGCAAAACCTTCTGTCAATTCCAAATCAGCTTAATCAACTTACAACTCTCACCAATCTGGCGTATCTAACACCTCTAAAGCTGCGACCGTGCAGTCAACCAACGTTCACACTTTGTCCACTAATATTAGTACACAAGTACTCCTAGCTACCGTTCGCGTAATAGTCGAAACGCCCAGTAGGAAATTTTGTTTCAAGGCTCTTGTAGATCAAGGAGCTCAAGCGTCTTTTATATCTGAGGATGCCGCTCAATTGCTAAGATTAAATACACGTAACGTTACTGCAAATATTTCGGGTATTGGAGGTTCTCAATTTTTTACAACAAGAAGGGTTGCCCACATAAGTTTGCGGTCAGCTTACAACAAACACTTTAATCTAGAATGCCAATTTATTTTACTGCCAAGGGTTACAACATACTCTCCTACTGCAATCGATCCCAATTACCTGAAGGATTTACCAAACGTATTCTTTACAGATCCAGAATTCAATTCTCCATCTAAAGTCGATTTTATTTTGGGTGCTGAGCTTTATTGTAACATTTTGCTCTCGGGAATGATAAAATGTGAAAATGGTTTACTACTGCAAGAAACCTACTTTGGGTGGATGATTTCAGGTCGTGTTAAAACCAATTTTAATGAGTGCAATCTTTCTGCAAATTTATCGTCAATCGATTCCATCGATAACCAACTGCGTCTGTTTTGGGAACAAGAGGATATGGTGGATCTTCCGTTAATTTCTACTGAGGAAGCTGCAGTAGAGAAACATTTTTTTGGAAACTCACTCTCGTGACGACACTGGTCGATATCAAGTCCACTTGCCATTCAAACGTCTTGTTTTGCAAAATGAGTTACCAACGTTCAGTCACACCAATTTTAACGCCCTTCGAAGACTGAATCAGCTCGAAAAACGGTTCAGATCTCAACCTGAGTTTTCGAGGCTTTATAGAGACTTTATGGAGGAGTACGTTCGTTTAGGTCACATGAAGGAAATCGGAAACTATTCGCAAGATCTTCCAGCTAACTCATATTTCCTATGTCATCACGGTGTTTTGAGAGACAGCAGCAGTACTACTCAGTTAAGAGTAGTATTCGATGGCGGAAATCATCATCAAAACCAAAACTCCCTTAACCTGGAACTCGCTGCAGGAACCGCTTTACAAAATAGTTTGCCGCTTATATTGTCTCGATGGAGACTACATCGCATAGCTTTTACCGCCGACGTAGAAAAAATGTTTCGACAGATCAATATCTGTGAAGAACACCAGCTGTTCCAATGTATACTCTGGAGAGACGCTCCTACAAAACCAATAAAAATATACAAACTCTGCAGAGTTACTTACGGTACTACTTCAGCGCCTTTCTTGGCCATTCGTGTGCTACATCAGCTAGCAAATGATGAGCGGAGCTCATATCCTCTTGCAAGTAAGATCCTCTTAACCGACAGCTACGTCGATGATATACTTTCAGGTGGAGACTCTATTCAAGAGGTAACCGAATTATACCAACAGCTGACGATGCTTACCAAAAGTGGTGGTTTCAATTTAAGGAAGTGGAACTCTAACTCGGCAGAGTTGCTGGAATCTATTCCACTAAACCACATTGATAAGCATCACTCATTCGAGGTAACTTCCGAAAATTTTGTTAAAGCGCTTGGACTTCATTGGGAAACAAAAGATGATAATTTCTACTTCAAAATTAACTTTGAGTTTTCTGCCACCGTAACTAAGAGCAGCCTTCTTTCTGAAGCGACCAAGCTCTTTGATCCACTTGGTTGGCTAGCACCTACCATTATCATTGCATGAATTATATTTCAAAAATTATGGTTGGAAGGACTGGATTGGCAAGATCCGCTTCCACCTCAACTTCATTCAGAATGGGTTCGATATCTTCACTCATTGAGAGAGCAAATCAGGATTTCAAGATGGATTGGCTGCAGACAAACAAGTACAGTTGATTTACACGGGTTTTGCGACGCCTCTCAAGCCGCTTACGGGGTTGTAGAGTATGCAGTAGTATGTACAGATGGCATTCTCTCATCAACATTAATACAATCGAAAACAAAGGTAGCGCCGCTTAAAGCCGTATCCATTCCTCGACTTGAATTATGTGCAGCAACACTTCTGGTAAAACTAATGGCCACAGTAAAAACTTACTTCACGTCAAATCTTAGAACTACTTATTACTGGACCGACAGCACCACTGTTCTAAGTTGGATTCGGAGTAATTCGAATCGGTGGGCAGTATATGTCGCGAATAGGGTTGCTGAGATTCAACGACAATCCAGCACATCTCAATGGAAATACGTTTCAACTAGCGAAAATTCCGCCGACTGTTTAACACGAGGTCTAACACCTTCAAAACTTCGTACATATGTGCTGTGGTGGAATGGACCACCATGGATAGCAACTCCATCTCGCTGGCCGACACAAAATTTGAATTTAAATACTGAGCTTGAAGAACGAAAGACTAAGGTCAACTTTCACAACACTGCTGTAACCTCAGATAAGCATGAATATTTTAATTACTAAATACTCTACTCTTTCGAAGCTTCTTCGCATTACAGGTTACATTCTTCGGTTTTATAATACGCTTAAATCAGCTGTGAACAAACGCAAACAGCAAATGCAAGAGAATGTAAGCCACGAAACAGGTTTTTTAAAATCGTACGAGTTAAAGCGAGCACTTATCACAATCGTTAAAGTAGTCCAACGTGTCGACTTTGCAATCGAAATCGACTGTTTATCAAAGAAGAACACGTTAGGCAAAACCAATCGCCTCCTACAACTTGCTCCATTTCTCGACGACAACAATATACTTCGAGTCGGAGGCCGACTGTCTAAGGCCAACATTGCCTACGACAGTAAACATTCAATATTGCTAACTAAGCAAAATCCAATATCGTTACTCATATTTAGAGATTCTCACAATCAAACACTTCACGGTGGAGTGCAACAAATGATGACATACGTTATGCGTCGATTTTGGATCTTATCTGCCCGAAGCCTGGCTAGATCAGTACTTCGACACTGCCTTGTGTGTTTCAAATATGTTGCGAAAATGCATGAACAAAAGATGGGTGATCTACCAGCAGTGAGACTTCAACCTACCAGACCATTCAAACACAGCGGACTAAACTATGCTGTGCCCGTTTTAATAAGAAATTCTACATCACGTAAAGCGCCAGCTGTTAAGGCTTATATCTGCATTTTCGTCTGCATGTGCACGAAAGCTATTCACCTTGAAGTAGTATCCAGCTTAACTACGGAGGCCTTCATGGCAGCTTACCGAAGATTTATTTCAAGAAGAGGACGTTGCACAGACTTGTATTCTGATTGCGGCTTAACGTTCATTGGAGCCGAAACAGAACTTAAAATTTGCTTCGAAATTCAAAAATTAGAGTTACCCGAGTATTTGGCAGCTGGACTGGCTAACGAAGGAACCACCTGGCATTTTATTCCGCCCGGCTCACCTAACTTCGGTGGTTTATGGGAAGCGGGTGTAAAATCCGTAAATCATCATCTGCGACGTGTTATGCGTGATCAAAGACTTACATTTGAAGAATTAACCACGCTTTTAGCCCAAACTGAGAGCTGCTTGAACTCACGACCACTGTGTCCTTTATCCGGCCAACTTGCCGACAACCACGCGCTAACTCCCGCACATTTTCTTGTTGGTGAACCAACAACCGGTGTATCTGAATATGATCTACTAGCTTACGAGGAGAATGCTTTAAGCCGCTGGAAGTTAGTTGAACGACTTAAACAGCATTTTTGGAAGAGATGGAGCAGTGAGTACATTCACACCCTACAAACACGTTCCAAATGGTCTCATACTAATCGAAACCTAGAAGTTGGCGACATTGTTTTACTGCAGCACGAACGAAGTGCACCAGGGTACTGGCCCTTAGTGAGAGTACATCAAACCCATCCTGGGACAGATGGACTGGTAAGGGTGGTTACACTTTTACTCAACGGTAAACTGCTGAAACGTCCGATATCCAAGGTGTGTCTGCTACCAATGTTTGGTTTTCATCAACTTACTTACTTCGTTTTATCCACATTGTACTTATCTCACCTTGTACTTTACTAACCCTACTCCTAAAATTTATCGATTAATCTTAATATCAATTATTCATCAGCACTACTTGTTAACCATCACTACTTTGAACAAAACAAAAGATATTAGCAGAAAAATACAATCGTGTTGGGTATTTATTTATTTTAATGCACTAAAGTCAAGGTAGTGAGTTCTTTTTTCTATTAATGTATCCAACACTCTGTATGACAAACACAGCCGATTCACCGTTATTGCCTCAGAGGGGTCTCGCGATAGACCAGCGTACTATCGCTTGGCTGTCCGAGTATAGGCATATCTCACCGCCGCTTACATGATTCCGTAATAGGAAACTACAAGCCCTCTATACCTCGTAGCTCTACTTTATTTGTATTGTGACGAATATTATCAGCATTAGGGGATACTATCATCTCGAACCGATGCTAAGCAGTGACTTGTATGCACATCAATAGATCAATCATTATATCTACACATATGTACGTACACGCAGCGGAGAAGAGAAGCACAAACACATGCAGATATCTTATCTGAGATGCTCCCAAAAGTATGCAATTATAATTGTGGAAGTGTCGCTTACAAATACACGCGCATATGAGAAGCTATACACGTGCATCTGTAGTTATAATTATATAGCAGTATCTAAGTAAATTCTGGAAGAGCCTAGAAGTATGCAAACGAGAAATCACAGAGTATAAAAGGCCGCAACAGTAGAGGCACGACAATCAGTTTGATTTAAGACGCTATCTGGCGAAGAACTTTAATAAAGGCCATTTTGCATTATTGAATAGTGAAGTTATTTATTCAACAGTTTAGTGATTCGAACGTTAGCAGAAGATTGCAAATAAGGGGAATTGCAGTAAATTCGTTACAATTGGTGTCAGAAGAGGAATTGTTGTATAAATTCCAGAGGACAACAAGGACATGGCAAAGTTAAGTGAATTGAAGATCAAGCACCTGAAGAAGGAGTTGGAGAGCCGTGGATTGAATACAACCGGCATTAAACTCGAACTTCAGGTACGACAACGAGAGGCAATGGAATTAGAAGGAATTGACGTTGAAGAGTATGACTTTCATCTTGATGGCGATGAGACAACAAAATTGGAGGAGAAAAATAAAACACCGCAGACAATGGCGAACACAGACCTGCATATGATATTGGCTGCAATATCGGCACAAATGTCCGAAATGTCATCACAAATATCTATCAACATGTCAACTTACTTACTTCGTTTTATCCACATGGCGATGAGACAACAAAATTGGAGGAGAAAAATGAAACACCGCAGACAATGGCGAACACAGACCTGCACATGATATTAGCTGCAATATCGGCACAAATGTCCGAAATGTCATCACAAATATCTATCAACATGTCAACACAATTGGAAGAAATTGCAGAACAATTAAAAGAACAAGAGGAACACATAACATTACAGCTCGAAGCGCAAAAAAAAACGTCTCTCAACAAACCTGGAGGCACAGGAAACAAAATTCTCGTGGCAGCTGGAGGCTGTTAGTGAACGACAAGATAAAGTGAAGGCCGAAATGGATGCTTTGAAAGATCGGATTCAGGAGTTACAATTGAACCGTCCAATCACTTCAATGTCTACTCTGAAGGTAAAATCCCCAACGTTTGATGGTTCTGTTCCATTCCAGGTATTTAAGCTCGGGGCTTTAAAGGGACCAGCTGCTGAGATATTACAGACCACGTAACGAACGCAACAGTTATGAAGCATTGATGGCTGCTGTAGAACGGCGATACGGAAGCGAACACAGAAAACAGATATACCAAATTGAGTTGCAAAATCGTTACCAAAATGCTAATGACACTTTGCTAGAGTTTGCGTCGGATGTTGAAAGGCTGACACATTTAGCGAATGCGGACGCACCCGTGGAATACACTGAAAGGGTAAATATTCAGAGCCTTATAAACGGCATTCGGGACGTCGAAACAAAGCGAGCTATATTTGCCAACCCAAAGCCAACATCCGCAGAAACGGTATCACATGCTCTGATTCAGGAAACAGCATCGCTTCTATGTAAGCCAGTTTTCAAAGCACGCCGTGTGGAAGTAGAAAGGCCAGAGTGGGTAGACGCAATATTGGAGGCGCTGACAGGATCGCAAATCGGAATGAAGGAGTTATCCAATGCTTCAAATGCGGGAAGCCCGGTCACATTGCACGTCATTGCGATCTTGATCCTAGTGGTTTCAACAGCATGGGTGGTCTTAATAACAAAGCTGGAGGGGATGAGCAATAGCGAGTAAGATGTAGAGACCGAGAGCTAGATCCAGCTATTGAATGCCCTGTGATATCTGTGTCGCAAATTGGTAGAAAATCGAGCAGTATTGCCGTCAGAGGGAATGTGGATGGCAAAGAACGTGTACTGACTGTAGATACGGGCGCATCTCATTCCTTGATTCGATCTGATTTGGTCTACAGGGGAGTAAAGCCGTTACCTGGAGCAAGGTTGCGTACGGTCACTGTCGGGTATAACCAAGTCCGGGGAGAAGTGATCTGTGAAGTCTTAATTGGGAAGGTCATGGTTTTACACAAATTCGTTGTGGCGGAGATTGTTAATGAAGTCATATTGGGAGTGGATTTCTTGGTTGAACATGACATCAAGATCGATATGCAGGGAAGGGTGATGCGTTATAAGAACCAGGATGTGTCACTTAACTTCAGTTTGGAGAAATGGTTCAGCAGTAAGCGAGTGCTGATGGAGAAGACTCAACAAGGACCACGAAAGTCAAAAGTAAAGGTTGGTGGATCGAATGGGCCAAATAAAGCGAAATCAAAAGTACCTGCGAGAGAAACACTGGCACTGACAACCCCTAATGGACGCACTAAAACGACTGAAAGAATTTTCCAGAAAGGATGCAAGGGTGGTTTCAAACCAGCGCGCACTACTGTTGTGAAACGTCAAGACGATATTGATGATGCAAGTTCAATCCGTCAACATCAAGCTCTGCGAAGTAGTTCTTCATTGACCAAAGAACAGAGTGTGAGGGAAAGGCCCAGGGTAATGAGTAGTAAGGTGAAACACAGGTACGACAAAACAATAATTCGGAAGGTTTCTTGGAGGGAGATTTGGTACTGCTATACAGCCCTCACCGGCGGAAAGGTGTTCCATCCAAATTTTGGTGCAGTTGGGAAGGCCCGTGCAGAGTTATGAAGAGGATATGTGATGTCATCTACCGTATACAAACAATTGGGAAACCACGAAATAGAGGGGTGGTTAATTTGGAGAGGCTAGCAGTGTTTATATCGGGAGATTTGTCTGATCGGGACGATCAGACTTAGGTGGAGGGCAGTGTGACGAATATTAGCAGCACTAAGGGATACTATCATCTCTAAGCCGATGCTAAGCAGTGACTTGTATGCACATCAATAGATCAATCATTATGTCTACACATATGTACGTACATGCAGCGGAGAAGAGACGCACAAACACATGCAGATATCTTATCTGAGATGCTCCCAAAAGCATGCAATTATAATTGTGGAAGTGTCGCTCACAAATACACGCTATACACGTGCATCTGTAGTTATAATTATATAGCAGTAACTAAGTAAATTCTGGAAGAGCCTAGAAGTATGCAAACGAGAAATCACAGAGTATAAAATGCCGCAACAGTAGAGGCACGACAATCAGTTTGATTTAAGATGCTATCTGGCGAGCAATAGTAGTGTTATTGTGAAGAACTTTAATAAAGGCCATTTTGCATTATTGAATAGTGGAGTTATTTATTCAACAGTTTAGTGATTCGAACGTTAGCAGAAGATTGCAAATAAGGGGAATTGCAGTAAATTCGTTACAGTATTAATGTCGTTTTATGTGGCGGTTCCAAGCCCAGAACGGGGATTATGGCTACTTCACACCTTTGTATAATGATCCCATTGATCTATAAGTCAGCCGCCCATGATGGTCATTTCCAGTGAATGGCTATCAGAAGCTTTGCTACCCTGTGAAGAAGGCGGTGTGACCTAGAAGGTTTAAGTTGGTCATATCAAATCGTTTCCGAGATGGTCGTGCTAGAACCTTAATGGAACGAACCGAATCTCTATCTGGCAAAGGACTATCAACATCCAACATTCCCCCAAAGCATTTGGTGAGTGTCTTTGTCGTCAAAGCAATAAAGTGCGCTATATAATGAAGACATTATGCTCGTTAGAACATACACATGACGATGTCCCGAACGCTTGGTATCTTTTCCCATCATGTAATATTGTAACGAATTTTACTTGCAAATCCTCTAATTTGCAATCCTCTGCTAAGTTCGAATCACTAAACTGTTGAATAAATAACTCCAATATTGAATAATGGAAAAATCGCCTTTATTAAAGTACTTCACAATAACACTTATACTTTGCTACTCGCTGGCTTAATAACCAAACTGATTGATAACTCAAATTAAACTCTGCTATTGGCCGCCAGATCGCGTGCTTAATCAATAACTGATTGATTGCTCAACTCAAACTGAATTACAGCGCCTCTACATCTGTTGCCTTTTATACCCTTTGGTTTCCTCGTTCGCATTTTTCCAGAATGTACTAGCATTGTCCATGAGCTCTCAAACTTCTCAGCTATATGCATGTGTTTGCGCATTGAATCTCCGCTGCTCGTATTCGTACATGGTACATATATGTAGGCGAAATTATTTATTCGTTTATGTAGATACATAAAGATTGAATTATTGATGTGAATGTTTGTAGTTTACAGTCTCTCGCGCGCACATAGGCGTATAAGTAAATTCATCTGTGTGTGACATCTCTCTGGGCTGCCTTATATATGTGTATACTTGATTTGATTATTAACGTAAATACTGCTTGGCATGGCCTTAGCATCGCCTTAGTGATGGTATAGTTTAGTGATGCTAATATCCGTGACAATATATTAAAAACTACTTTAGTTAATACTCCAGAAGAAGAGTAAGACTCAATACACGTCCACAAATGTCGAGAAAGTGTTCAAAAGAAACATTTTGACGTCGGTACCAATAATTTGAGCAATTACCCCTAGCCGCTCCAAAACCGGGTGTAAGATCCAGGTCTCTTTTTCTAACGAAGTAAACCCATGTCTTTTTATACCTCTGCCGGCATTTTTGGTCGTTTATTAGCATTCGACTACTGGCTTAGATATTACCTGAAAATTTTAAATTTATAAGCTGCAAACGTTTCAAAATTTAAATAAAATAATTTAAAAAAATTTTTTAAGTTAAACGGTTTTATTGAAAACAATACTTACATGAAATAATAATTATACTAAAAGCTAGAAAATAATTAGGTAGGTCCTAGGTACTAGTCATCACACTCCCCATCAATCTAGGGCGTTGATCAGACAATTAAATAAAAGCGTTGGACGCGTCAAATTTCTATTGATGGTCATATATAAGACCAACTAAACCTTAATAAGGTTATGATACGTCTCACACTTTTAGAAATTTAAGCTAGAAGCTTGTATAATATATATCCCGTAAAACTGATTGTTCAGATTTTATGAATTTTCAAAATTTCATCAGATTTTTTTAGATCCATTAAGGAAAGATATTAGGTATTCGGCACAGCGGAAGGCAGTCCCGTACATACTTGTTTTTATCATAAAATTGCACTACAATCATGTAACCTAACCCACTTTCTATATTTTGAAAGAGTATAAAATGTGATAGTATCTTATCTTCCTACTACTTTACCCTTCTTTTATGCCGCCTTTCCCGTGTACTTCCAAAATAAAACCTGGAGCTAAGGTCGATATGACAGCTGTCAAACCTTCCTCCACCTTCTATCATTTCATTATGATCGGAATCGTAAAAAATTCGAAACAACTTTCTTTTCGTTTATTTATAATTTTTTATCTGACATGAGAAGAAAGAAAAAAACATCTCAAAGACTTAAAATCATTGTTTATTATCATGATGCAATTACAAGGTGACTGACGTTGGCAGCTTCCCTTTCTAATCCGCCATCTTTAACTCCCACTCTGAGACTCAATTTGCCTCTTTGCGAAACTACTTTTTCATTCAGAGGAAAAATTGTAGTAAAGACCATTCAAATGAATTTTCCTGGAAAAGTATGCAAAGACATCACTTTTTTCTCCAATCCTATTTTGAGTTGACTTTTCTATAACTCAAATGCGTAAAATTTTTTATATAAAACATTTTATATTAAACGAAATTTTTTAATAATAATTCTAATACATGTTTTAACTATTTTATGTTTCTGCTTAACTGCTGTTTCAGGATGCACGGTTTGCAGCTCAATAGCAAGGGCTGACTTTGGCTACGACGAGATAGTGACCCGTTTCGATATTGATTCTCGAATCCTCAATATCAAAAAGAATGAAAGCATGTGCCTTCCGCGTGTCGAGACATGGTCGATCTGGCTGCGTTGTTTTATATGTGTGATGTTTGGGGGCGCAGATGAACACAACATTGAAAAACAATGTACACATTTCACCTCATTATTGCGAAACATTCAAATAGAGCCATGAATCATACTATCTGCACCAGAACAATTTCTTTCATGCACACTGCAATAAACATCGCATGCTGCTTCCATCGCATCTTTTAATAATTCAGTACAAGTGTGTGTTTATGTAGCAGTTGCATATGCAGCTCAAAACTCGCTCTGCATGAAAAAGTGTTAAAGCTCATACAGGTCATCACTATACCTCTTTCGATGTTGTTCTAGCGATAAGGACACTCGCCGAAGGCCTTGGGGAGTGTTATCGAGTTGATGGTCCTTTGCCGGATGCAGATCCGGTACGTTCCGGTACCAAGCCCGACCACCTTGGGAACGATTTCTTATGACCACATAAGACCTTCTAGGCCATTCCGCCCTCCCACCCCTACACCCATGAGGAGTTCGGGGTCGCCAGAGCCTCGGCTGTTAATGAAACAGGTTTCGCCACAGATAGCTGAGGTTGACAATTGGGTTTGGATAAGCTATATATTACGCTGGCAACCCCTTGAAAGGGTTGCGCTACACAACCCCTTGAATCTATTTGGTATTTTACTCGCCTCATACGACAGGCATACCTACCTCGGGTATATTCTAACCCCCTAACCCGCTGGATTGTCCTTCGATACTCGCCGTCGGCATAACGTGCCCGAACATAAATCTTTCGGAAAACTTCTCTCAACACTCCAAGAGCCATCTTCTCTCGACACCGTCAATGAGTCCCGAGCCATAGAGCATGATGAGTAACTTGTACAGAGTGATTTTTGTTCGTCGAGATGGGACTTTACTTTTCAGTTGCCTACTCAGTTCAAAGTAGCACTTGTTTGCCTAAGGTATTTTCCGTCTGATTTCTAATCTGACATTGTTTTTTGTGTTAATGCTGGTTTCAAAATAGACGAAATCCTTCACAGTGTCGAAATTATACCCGTTAACAGTGGCTGTCAAGGTGCAAATGGGCCGATTCTTTCTTGTGTGACAGCATGTACTTCGTATTGTCTTCATTTACCGCGAGAACCAATCCGTTAAGTAAAAAGGAAAAAAATTATTTCTAAAGTACCTTGAGCTGGCCACAATTTCGTTATAGTAAACAAGCCTATATATGGCTGCAGTCGCAGTGAACTATATTCACCTTTTATTTTTATAAACAAATGACAAGATATTATTTTCATTACTATTTTGGATTAAGTGCTTTGCTATAGAAAAGTACTCGATTTAATACTGTTTCACAAAGCGGCCTCTCTGTTCTTCCCCTTTCTCTCATCATTCGTATTAATTGGGAGCTTTCAAAATGAGCTGTCACTACATAGACCACCTTGTCGTTATTACCCTGCAAAAATCGTGTGACCAAAAACGCACACAGCCACACGAATTTTTGACAGGTGTGACGATTTGGAATGAAAAATTGTGCAAATGAAATAGCATGCTGACAAATTTTGCTTTCCCACAATGTATCGTGCTCTCTCGCACCTATTATTTTCATAGGGATAGCAAAATACGTCATTTTTGCGTGCAAAAAATCCGCCATTTCTAATTCTGCAGAAAAGTGGAAAATTTTTTCAATTTGTGTGATTTTCATTTTGCAGAAATTAATATACGCATTCTTTAATATTTTTTGGTCTACTAAAGTGTGTTTTAGCAAAAAAAAACTCATATCAATGTGTGCATGTTTATAAAGAAAGAAAGTGAAATACATATGTAATTGCATAGTATAAATAATCGTGAGCAATTCTAATGCAGAATAGTAAATTTTGATTTCCACATACATACAAGAAAAAAATTCTTGTTACCATTAAGATTTATTATCCAAAATTGAAAAAAAAAAAGATTAGAAAATTCGGTGTAAAAAAACGGCTATGTGTGCAATAAAATAGCCTCTCTTGTTGAGATACCCCTCCATGGTCTCCATTAATTATTGTGACGGAGGTGTGTTTGCAGCAGCAAAGTGAACCCAAACAGTGTAGGTCGTGGTGGTTGTTGTTCGTGGTCCGCATCAACTGGACCAGGTGGGGCAATGACGCCACATCCAGTTATACCAAGGTATATACTACAACAGCAACCGGGTAATGCAAGGCCATGATAGCAGCAGCAACAACCTCCCAAGGCTGGCTATCATCGTTGATTTATAAAAAAACAGTGTTGTGCATCTGTAATGCTTAAATATTTCCTCTGTTGAAACAGTTTCCACGATTCACTGTTCAACGAAAGCAGCAGCCAGCGTATGCCACCACCGAACAGCTGATAAAAACTTGGATGGCCAGTAGTTTAAAGCCAAAATGGAAGTTGAGGAAATATCTGAAAAGAAGGTAAATATATGTTTCGCGTTATTAACAAAATCGCCCTAAATTTTATGAATTAACAGATCGCTACGAACGACAAAGCATCCGAACGTGTGATCAACGAAAGCACTACAGAAATTATTGCCGGCGGGGCCGTATTCTACAATCCAGTACAAGAATTTAATCGTGATTTAAGTATTTCAGTACTTAATGTATACTCAAAGCGGTTGATAAGAGAGCGGGAAGCGGCGGCGCATAAAAATCCACAAAATACAAAGGAAAGCAAGCAATGCTAATGACAAGAAACCATACACGGCTGGTGGTGTAAAATACGACGATGGACTGCGAATATTGGAAGCGCTTGCTGCAACAGGTTTACGTAGCATAAGTTATGCAAAAGAAGTAGCAGGCGTGCGTGAAATTGTTGCAAATTATCTATCTAAGGTGGCAGTAGATTCCATTAGCGTAAATATGCGACACAATGGAGTGGAACATTTAATTGTGCCAAGCGAAGGGGATGGAATGTAGGTTTGATATACGAATCAATAGCTAGTGATTTAACTGTAATAATCAATAATAAAATTCGTAATAGGACTCTCATGTACCTTTCAACTTCATATGAGAAGCGTTTCGATGTTATAGACCTAGATCCTTATGGTTGTCCGAATCGCTTTCTGGATGGCGCTATACAATCACTGACGAGTGGGGGTTCATTACTTGTAACTGCGAATGATATGGCTGTGCTGGCAGGCAATACGCCTGAAGCCTGCAATGCCAAATATAGTTCTGTGCCTTTGCGTATGAAATGCTGCCATGAGATGGGATTGCGTATACTATTGCATTGCATTGAAACGCACTCTAATCGTTATGGAAAATATATTGAGCCACTTTTGAGCATTTCTGCCAATTTTTACATACGCGTATTTGTGCGTATGCATAGTAGTCAAGCAAAGTGTAAATATAGCATGAGGTTGGTATACAGCATTTTGGCCTTTTACCACAATCCAATTACTTACCATATCTTTATATTATGAACACAGCAAACAATGAATGGTATTTCAATGCACTGGTTGCGATACATATACCCCTGCAAAAATCGTGTGACCAAAAACGCACACAGCCACACGAATTTTTGACAGGGGTGACGATTTGGAATGAAAAATTGTGCAAATGAAAAAGCATGCTGACAAATTTTGCTTTCCCACAATATATCGTGCTCTCTCGCACCTATTATTTTCTTAGGGATAGCAAAATACGTCATTTTTGCGTGCAAAAAATCCGCCATTTCTAATTCTGCAGAAAAGTGGAAAATTTTTTCAATTTGTGTGATTTACATTTTGCAGAAATTAATATACGGATTCTTTAATATTTTTTGGTCTACTAAAGTGTGTTTTAGCAAAAAAAACTCATATCAATGTGTGCATGTTTATAAAGAAAGAAAGTGAAATATGTAATTACATAGTATAAATAATCGTGAGCAATTTTAATGCAGAATAGTAACGGAAAAAACGGCTATGTGTGCAATAAAATAGCCTCTCTTGTTGAGATACCCCTCCATGGTCTCCATTAATTATTGTGACGGAGGTGTGTTTGCAGCAGCAAAGTGAACCCAAACAGTGTAGGTCGTCGTGGTTGTTGTTCGTGATCCGCATCAACTGGACCAGGTGGGGCAATGACGCCACATCCAGTTATACCAAGGTATATACCACAACAGCAACCGGGTAATGCAAGGCCAAGATAGCGGCAACAACCTCCCAAGGCTGGCTATCATCGTTGATTTATAAAAAAACAGTGTTGTGCATCTGTAATGTTTAAATATTTCCTCTGTTGAAACAGTTTCCACGATTCACTGTTCAACGAAAGCAGCAGCCAGCGTATGCCACCACCGAACAGCTGATAACAAAAACTTGGATGCACAGCAGTTTAAAGCCAAAATGGAAGTTGAGGAAATATCTGAAAATAAGGTAAATATATGTTTCGCGTTATTAACAAAATCGCCCTAAATTTTATGAATTAACAGATCGCTACGAACGACAAAGCACCCGAACGTGTGATCAAAGAAAGCACTACAGAAATTATTGCCGGCGGGGCCGTATTCTACAATCCAGTACAAGAATTTAATCGTGATTTAAGTATTTCAGTACTTAATGTATACACAAAGCGGTTGATAAGAGAGCGGGAAGCGGCGGCGCATAAAAATCCACAAAATACAAAGGAAAGCAAGCAATGCTAATGACAAGAAACCATACACGGCTGGTGGTGTAAAATACGACGGTGGACTGCGAATATTGGAAGCGCTTGCTGCAACAGGTTTACGTAGCATAAGTTATGCAAAAGAAGTACCAGACGTGCGTGAAATTGTTGCAAATGATCTATCTAAGGTGGCAGTAGAATCCATTGGCGTAAATATGCGACACAATGGAGTGGAACATTTAATTGTGCCAAGCGAAGGGGATGCAATGTAGGTTTGATATACGAATCAATAGGTAGTGATTTAACTGTAATAATCAATAATAAAATTCGCAATAGGACTCTCATGTACCTTTCAACTTCATATGAGAAGCGTTTCGATGTTATAGACCTAGATCCTTATGGTTGTCCGAATCGCTTTCTGGATGGCGCTATACATTCACTGACGAGTGGGGGTTCATTACTTGTAACTGCGAATGATATGGCTGTGCTGGCAGGCAATACGCCTGAAGCCTGCAATGCCAAATATAGTTCTGTGCCTTTGCGTATGAAATGCTGCCATGAGATGGGATTGCGTATACTATTGCATTGCATTGAAACGCACTCTAATCGTTATGGAAAATATATTGAGCCACTTTTGAGCATTTCTGCCAATTTTTATATACGCGTATTTGTGCGTATGCATGAGGTTGGTATACAGCATTTTGGCCTTTTACCACAATCCATTACTTACCATATCTTTATATTATGAACACAACAAACAATGAATGGTATTTCAATGCACTGGTTGTGATACCTATACGCTACAGCCTATGGGTATTGTAAAAAGCAAGATCTCAGATAAAGGCAATTCGGAAGTAAAATTCGGTATACCAACTGGACCAAATGTTAATACAAATTGTGCGTATTGCGGTGATAAACATCATGTAAGTTTCAACTATCCCACTTAAGTATTTAAACTCGAATAAATCAAATTATTTCCTTCTTACTTAATTGGTGCTTAACCGTTTAAACGGTTATGTCCGTTCAAAAAGGCGCGTCAGTCGCTTTTTCAGAGGGTTAACTGGCACCAATTGTTCACACCAAATTGTTTCTTATATTCCCAAATATAGATGGGCGGTCCACTTTGGTCGCATCCCATACATGATCCAACGTTTGTTGAAGAATTGCTACAAATCATAGAAGAAAAACCGCTAAGTGATTTGGACACACAACGTCGTTTAAAAGGTGTGTTATCGGCGGTATGCCTGAACTTGTATTGGGTACATGAGTTTTTATGTAAAAAATATTCATCATATCCAACATCAATACCTCGCATTCAATTGTGGACGCTGTACGCACTATATTGGGTTCATGTAATATGGACAAGCATTCCAGTGGCAAGGCCACAATTTCAAATGATGGGGCAACCATTAAGAAACTATTGGATAAAATAATAACACAACGTAGCGTGCTCAAGTGGTATAAGCTTATCTGGAAAAGATATTTCGTAACGAAAACCCTGGAAGATTACCGCGCCTTGTCTGCTGTGGTTCAACAAAATATAGCTTGGATGTTTGTTGCTCTTTTTCAATTTTCCTGAATACAAATGTCTGGATTGGAAAAATTTCAAGCAAATAAAGCTTGACGTGCAAAAGTCAAGAAATTACTTGTCATGCAACGGTAAATGCTTATAAATATATCATTAAAATTGCATGCTTGTTTATGATGAGCCATTCGAGTGAGCATGGAGATGGATGTTTTAAATACTGTAGAGTAAATTGGCTTAATATATAAGAATTTGAAAATTTTCCAAATCTTTTACTAAAAAGTAGCTACTAGCTTGTAGAACTTTATTACTTTACTTTTAAAAAGATAAATCACTTTAGCATGGGTAATATATACCTATTATTAAAAATTAATACAAACAATATCTTCAACATTTTTTCTCGATTCACGAACACATTTAGAAAGGCTACAACGCCTGCTAAAGAGCCGGTATCTTGCCAACGCTTTAGCTTGGATTTAGAGGAGGATCTACAAACTTTGCTAGAAGCACGCGCAGCTCCTCGTGTAGCGAATGTGGATCGACACGAGAGTAACGTTGCTGTTAGCGGAAATGCAATGAACAAAATATTTGAAATGGACGATGAAAATAAATCCAACAATGCAAACACTATAAAGAGGATTCCTTATAATAATAAACGTACGTCTGATGAAAGTTTTATGGCTTTGGAAAAATTGTGGGATAAAACAGCATCCGATCCTGACAGCACACTATTTAAGTACATACATAGCGAGAACAAGGATATGGTTAAAGAAGATGCTAAAAAGCGCAGCGCCGATGAAAATTCGGTAATAATGAAGATTTCAGGATGATTGGCATATTGGAGCAAATAACTATTGCTTGGCTACTGACTGCAGCCGCCGCCTTGTGGTTTATCAGGTAATCATGAATACGCACATTTTAAATATTTAAAAATAAGCTGTATGAACTAATACCATTTGTCTCTGTGTAGATCCTATATGCAAGGTGGGAAGTATCGAAAGAGTACGACGGCGTTAGGGAAAGTTGTTCTTATTACTAGAGCAAATACCATCATATGAAAGGAGACAGTCGGGGAACTAGCTAAACGTGGAGCCACAATTTATATGGCGTGTCGTGACATGGAAAAATGTGAAAAGGTATCAACAAAAATAAACCAGATAATAATTGTTATACAAATTTTGGTAATTCTTTACTTTAGCTCACAACTGTCAAAAATATCGGGAGAGGGTTCAAAAGACGCGTTTTGATCCCTGGACCACGAATCCGAGAGTGGAAATTAAGAATTTAATTTCTGTCACAAGATATTTCAAAAAACCGCAAAATGGCCACGGAGCGCTCCGAAACCGGAGGTGGGCACAGCTTTCTGCATTGGGGGCCTTCGGCCGCGCTTATAAAAAATTACCCTGGGTGGGTCCAACACCGGTTTGGAGACCCAAACTATATCCGCGCAAAACACTTTTACCCACAGTTTTTCTTGTGGGTACCACAAAATCATCAAAATTACAATATCCACATGAAAATTTTTAATTTTGTTTGCAAATATCTCCGAAACGAAATAAAATTTCCAATTTCCGCTTTCAGATTCGTGATCCTGGGTCCAAAGCGCGTCTTTTGACACCTCTCCCGATATTTTTAGACGAGTTTTAGCAGTTGTGAGCTAAAGTAAAGAATTACCCAAATTTTTTATTATGATGTCATGGATGATGTCATACTGCCGACGTCGGAGTTAAAGCTGCTGCAAACCTTTGGGGGTGTCTTTACCGTTAATACAACAACAACCTCAAATAAAGCCGTAACATCCGTGATCGTTGGACTTTTACGTAAAAATATGGGTTCGCATAATAACATATCGCTCATTTACTTCAATGGTGTCATAACTCCAAAAACACAATTTTCCAGGAGAGCCATTCAAAGATTTTAACTGCCATATGTTGCCCATATAAAGGCTTATTTTCATTGTGCTATAGTGGTAAAGTTTTAACTGATCACAAAGATTTTTTTATACAACATAGATTATGATATTGGGTACGTTTATATGTTATTAACTCAAAAGTCATGTTTTTTGAGTTATGACACTATTGAAATATATGAGCTATATGTACGTGCTCCTACTACTTTGTTCGTGTTCGGCACGATGTGAACGTGTGATTGAAGGTAATTTTCCTTATCGTATTCTATCGGTGACTATTCGGCCCCTTAACGCATGACACACATCAGGACTTAACAAAAATATTCTTACCTTTTTCCTCTCCATTTTCTTAACTTTTTAAATGAATAGATTTCTTAACTCATGTAAGAAGGCCTTCAAATCAGGCATTTGCACTCCTTATCATATTAGACTAACAAAGTTGCTCTTGCCTCTGAAGAAAGAAGACTTGAGGCTCATGAGGCGAGTGTTTACGAGGACATTCCCTCCGGGGGTTTCATGCTTAGTGCATGCGTTCGTTTCTTGCGCGCGCGTAGCTAAGGCTCCGTTCCCTCGAGGAAGCATAGTTATCAGACTTAGAGGCAGGATTTTAGTTGTTACCTTGAAAATTTCTAGTATTTGCCAATCGGGCTTTTCCGTTTGGTCATCACATCGATTCTGGTAACATTGCGGACACATACACCCTATATGAAGTGCTTTGACCGGCCAGCTCAAGTAAACCGTTTACATTAAGGCTCGTCAAGAACTAATTAAAATTATGTAGAAAAGTAATTCATCTGAAATGAAATGTACAAATGAAGCTCATGTTCGGTTACACCCGAACTTAGACACCCTTACTTGTTCTACCTGTTTCAGAAGTTATTTTATTCATGACTTACATTATTGGGCGCTAAAGTAATGAATGACCTTTATATTTTAATTGCCTGATTAAGAGAATGCGAGAGGTACACATGATCTACCAGCAGGAAAGGCGCGGATCCAAGCACGGGGCTGTAAAGTGTCGGAAGATTATGTGTAGGTCTTACAACCTTAGACAAACAAAGTTACTTATATCATTAAAAAGGGAGGCCTGTAGACTCATGACTGGTATTCTGACTGGTCACTGCTTTCTGGCGTCACATGCCTTTAAATTAGGCTTGGTCAGTGCTAGCAGATTTTGTATGTCGGGGTTGATTCTGGATAGGTAAGAGTTTAACCTGTTACAGTATCCAGAACGAAGTTGAGCTAGAGTGACTCGCTTTTCTCTGGGGAGTATGCGTTCCTCTTCCGCGAGGTTTGGATACTTTTCTTTGAGTACTGGATTCACCGGGCAATTCCTAGCATAAAGGTCCGACGCTTGTTTATGGAGTTCACCAAGGACCTGCTTGTGTTTTTTCGCTTCATACGGCTGGGTTCTCAGGAGCCGTATTTCCTCAAAATGCTTACGGAGATGACTCCTTAGGCCCCTAGGCGGTGCTGGTTGACCAATCAGATGTCTATTGGGATGCTCAGGTTTCTGGGTACAGGAACTGTTTGGTCAGCATCTCATTTCTCTCCCTGATGGGGAGTATTCTCGCCTCATTATGCAGATGGTGTTCTACGGACATAAGAAGACAGCCCGTGGCAATTCTGAGAGCAGTATTTTGGCAGGCCTGTAGCTTCTTCCAGTGGGTAATTTTTAGGCTTGGCGACCATATGGGTGACGCATAGCACTTAATCGGCTGGCTAATTGCTTTGTGTGTAGTCATGAGCGTTTCTTTATCCTTTCCCCAGGTACTGCCAGCGAGGGATTTGAGGATTTTGGTACGGCTCTGAATTCTCGGAACAATTGCGGCTGCGTGCTCACCAAAATGTAGGTCCTGATGAAAGTCATACCCAAAATTTTAAGGTGTAAGACAGTCGGTAGGGTAATGTCATATGGTCGACATTTGGCGCGGCCATGTTTTAAATAAGATCACCGATGATTTGGTTGGTTACAATATCAGGTTTCGCGAGGCGACAAAAATGGAGAGATTGGGGAGATAGCTGTTTATTTTATTACAAAGCTCATCGGTGTAGGAAACCATAGCATAGGCGTAGAAGCAATAGTGACTCCTGGTGGTAAAGGTAGCTATTGATATGTAGAAGTTAAGCAGAAGTTTGAATATGAGTTTTTTTAAGTTATTGCAAAAAAAGCGTTGAGGATTTTTATTATCTTACCAGGTACCTTCGTACATGTTTCTAAGAATGAAGAATAAAGCCTATTCAAACTCAATTTTGACCAGGACAAAGCCGCTGAGACTTCGCTATACTTTAACATACAATACGTTACCCCATTTTAGCACAACTATCATTTTTTGATTTTATTAAATTTTAATAAATGTTTCTTCCTCTACAGTTCTATTTCGGTATTGGATGGTAAATATGGCTTTCGCATTTTCTCCATCAATAATTGTGACGAGGTGGAACAAATCTATGCGCGTAAATCGCAACATATTATCTTGGTCGAGCGTTTCTTCAATAGCTCTCTACTGGTGATGGAACAGCAGAGAAACCCAACTGTTTACAAATGTTACACTTCAAAAAGAATCAAAATATCTGTCATTGCGTCTACGGCTCAATTCCCCACAGTATATGAATGAATCGAACGCACCTAATTGTCTGCCTAACTGATAGTATACATATTCATCAAATCGAAAATATTGCACCAAACGAACTGGGTCTGAATACTGAAACAGTACACATATTCAAAATCGATGAGAACGCTGTGATGATGGTATAGGGTGAGTTGTTGAATAACATACGAAAACCACTTTAACCCATCTATATATTTGCATTACAGCTAAAGCTTTACAAACAGCAAAAATTGCTTGCGCCAAGCAATTGGAAAAGGCAGTGAAGCATTCATCACACTGTACGGATGGTGCAAAGTTAGAATCTGCTGTTGCAACTGCTGCCACCGACACAACGGTCATCTCTACTTCGCCGAGTAGCGGCTCGTCCGACTATCTATCGAAGACAGTATAATCATATCTTTTGCCAACACAGGTTAGCGATGTGCTTGCACAGGAAACGATTTCAATTGGAAAACGAAACCCAATTAAGCGAGTTTATGTTATTATTAAAGTACGTACTTCTTTTTTATATGAACTGTATTAATTTAAGTTACAATTTCATGTACATATACAATAAAGTATGTCGTGTTACGATTGCTGTTGGAATTAGATTTGAAACCAATCAATATTTCTGCTAAGGGTTGCAGAATTATTGCTGGAATGATTAGATTTAGAACAATAATAAGTCTTACTCAATTACTAGTCCTACATTTTTAAATTCATATTTTACTTTACTTTATTACTTTCAAATTCAATTACGACAGCAATCGGTTTCCACGACACCTTTGAATATTCTTCATCAGAAAAAAAAGAGTAAATCTAATCTGAATTTCTAATTAGCTTTAAGTTTTAGATTTAAATTGATTCAAATAATTATAGTTTTTTCTAAAGCTTAAAATTATTTTCTGTTCGCTTGGAAAATATTTCAATTGGAAAACGAAAACCAATTAAGCGAGTTTATTTATTATTAAAATACTTACTTTTCTTTATTTGAACTGTATTAATTTAAGTTACAATTTCATGTACATATATAATAAAGTATGTCGTGTTACGATTGCTGTTGGAATTAGATTTGAAACCAATCAATATTTCTGCTAAGGGTTGCAGAATTATTGCTGGAATGATTAGATTTAGAACAATAATAAGTCTTACTCAATTACCAGTCCTACATTTTTAAATTCATATTTTACTTTACTTTATTACTTTCAAATTAAATTACGACAGCAATCGGTTTCCACGACACCTTTGAATATTCTTCATCAGAAAAAAAAAGAGTAAATCTAATCTGAATTTCTAATTAGCTTTAAGTTGTAGATTTAAATTGATTCAAATAATTGGAGTTTTTTCTAAAGCTTAAAATTATTTTCTGTTCGCTTGGAAAAGATTTCAATTGGAAAACGAAAACCAATTAAGCGAGTGTATTTATTATTAAAATACTTACTTTTCTTTATTTGAACTGTATTAATTTAAGTTACAATTTCATGTACATATAAATAAATAAATAAATAAATAAAGTATGTCGTGGTACGATTGCTGTTGGAATTAGATTTGAAACCAATCAATACTTCTGCTAAGCGTTGCAGAATTATTGCTGGAATGGTTAGATTTAGAACAATAATAAGTCTGACTCAATTACTAGTCGTACATTTTTAAGTTCACCAATTACGACAGCAATCTGATTCCACGACACCTTGAATATTCTTGATCTGAAAAAAAATAAACCTAATCTGAAATTCTTCTAAGCTTTAAGTTGTAGATTATTCAAATAATTGGAGTTTTTTCTAAAGCTTAAAATTATTTTCTGCTCGCTTAGAAAAGATTTCAATTGGAAAACCAAAACCAATTAAGCGAGTTTATTTATTATTAAAGTACTTACTTCTTTTTTATATCAACTTTATTAATATAAGTTCCAATTTCATGTACATATATAATAATATTGAAAATAATAAATATTGAAAATTCAATTTTTTTGGTTCATATTTTAATCATATGGTTGCTCCAGGTAAAGTAAATCTGTAGGTAAAATTCATGTTATATGACGGTTATATAAATGGTAAAACCGCAGTAAAATTGATTGTCAAATGATTCGAAAATGTAGAGTGAAATGACGGAGAATATGACCGCCATTTGACGAGCATTGTGACGTGTGTGAACAGCACAGTACTATGCTCACATCCTATAGGTGGGAGCGGAATGCATGATCACATTAATAGGAACGAAACGGAAAATTTGGTCACAAAACCTAATCGCCCCATGCAAAAATGACTATGAATATAACCGCTGCAGAAAGTCACAATGACCGTAAAATGACTAGTAAAATGACGTGGAGCGTTTTTGCAGGGTACATTATCGTGTATTCTATAGTTTGGCAGCTTAAATTGACGTTATGTTGCGAATAGAGTGGAAGGCAGTGAAATAGGCAGTCGAATGACATATAATGAAGGAATGGTGTTCGGAGTTTTTTTCAAAGTTAAAAAAAAATGATAAAAGTTTAATATAAATAAAAATATTGTTTGATAACAACAAAAACGCCTTATATATTCTATATATAGATAAATTCGTAAGGATAATCTCACTTTAAAATGTTAGCTAAATAATCTAGTTTTTTTTGAAACTAAGTCGAGAACTGTGCGTGTGAATGTCCGAATTTTCACCGATAAGCTGTTAGTTGCGCTACTTGGTAAGATTTGCATTGCTTAACATTTTTTGTTGTTGTTGTTGTCGCAGTTAGGTTAAGTTGAACCATGTTACAATGGGTTGAACTCGCCGGTCCATGAGGACCTCACATAGACTCAATAAGTTCGTAGTTTTATCAGAAGTTTATTTTAACGATCAAACTGAAAGCCACTTGCTGCTTCTAGATCTGGCAGCTGTATGACTCCTAATAGCTAGAGTCTTAGCCTGGCAAGCACAGGGCACGAGCACAAAATATGGCCGGATTTCCGGAATTCCTTCAGGGGGAATAAAACGAGCCAAGGCGGATTCGATGACCTTGCGGAAAGCACGTTCCCCTTGGTGGGCATCAGTCGGGATAGGGAGGGCAGCAAATCGATTGCCTGTATAAGATTTGTAATCATCCCACTTTCCTTTCTGGTGATAACAAATCGTTCCCGAGATGGTCGGACGTGGTACCGGAACGTACCGGATCTGCATGCGGCAAAGGACCTCCAACATCGATAACACTCCCCAAGGCCATCGGGGAGTGTCCTTATCGCTCCACCAACAACAACAAGCGAAAGGAGTATTGGCAGGTGGTCAGATGCCAATGTTACCATCGGCTGCCAGTCGACGCAGTTTACTAGTCCTGCGCTCACGATGGATAGATCTCGCGAACTGTGACAGCTTCCTACCATACGAGTATTGGCGTCTCCGTTTATTGTGCAGAACGTCGTTTCCTCTATTTGGTCTGCCAACATCTCCCCCTTGCTGACCTCCTGTGCGATAAATCGTGGTGAGCATTGAAATCGCCTAAGATAATGCGATTATCGCCAGTGTGTAGTGCGCTGATAGCAGGGCGGTATCCACTGGAGCAACAGGTGACAGAAAGGGATGTATATGTTGATAATTTCTAAGTGTACATCCCCTGACCGGACAAATATGCCTTGACGTTCCAGGAGACTGTCCCTGCGGCCGATGTCGGGATCGAATAAATCATATTGCATTGAGTGGTTGATGATAAACGCGCGATAAAACCGCATCCATTTCCGCTCCCACGATCTGTATGGACATAGAGTGCTCCAGCGAAACAACACGGTTGAAAAGTCCTAGCAAGGGGAAACATAGTCCAGGGACTAATAAAAAAAAGAGAACGGGGAATGGTCACGTAATAGTGAGGAATCCCTTGAAGTGCTTCTCGACACATCGGGGACGGTTTAGAAGAGCCAGCAGACATCACTCACACTTCGATCACGGAGCGGGTAGTGCCGGCCTTGGTGACCGATGCCAAGATCGAATGGGCAGTGAAAATGTTTTATAAGTTTAAATCGCCGGGCCCAGACGGTATATTCCCGGCCATGCTACAAGTTTCAAGTATGGTGGTCGTGGAATGGCTTAAAATAATATTCGATGGGTACATAAGGCTGAGTCATATACCGCACTCTTGGAGAACTGCTCGTGTAGCTTTCCTACCAAAGGCGGGGAAGAACGGTCACGTGTATCCCAAAGACTATAGACCCATTAGCTTAACACCATTTCTGCTCAAAACCTTTGAGAGGCTGATAGATGTGTACATAAAGTCCAACGTGGATGAAAAGCTGCTCTCCACAACACAGCATGCGTACACCAAAGGAAAGTCGGTAGGCACCGCATTGCATAGGGTGGTAAATATCATAGAGAAATTCCTGGAATATAAGGAGTATGCTCTAGAAATCTTATTGGACATTTCTGGGGCTTTCAATAATGTTTCTAAATGGGCGATTATGGATGGTCTTAATTATATTAAAGTACAACCCGCCTTTATCAGATGGACGGCTGCATGTTAAATTCCAGGAAGATTACATCACAATGCGGATTGTACGAGACCACGAAATCAGTGGACAGGGGCACACCGCAGGGAGGGGTGCTATCACCTCTGCTGTGGACGCTGGTCATCAACTAACTACTCAGGCGATTCGAGGAGGTAAAACTTACGGCTTGCGCAGATGACGTTTCAATTTTCATAAGTGGAAAGTGCCTTCCAACGATTAGTTCTTTGATGGATCGGCCGCTTCGGGATATCCATACCTGGGCATCTAATGTCGGGTTGAAAGTCAATGCGGAGAAGACGGATATGGTCTTGTTTACAAAGAGGTACAAGGTCCCAAATTGGACCAGGCCTAAGTTAGGAGGGGTGACCTTACAGAAGAAACCTTGCACAAAATATATAGGAATCATCATCGACAGTAAGCTGTCATGGAAGCTCAACGTGGAGGAGAGGGTGAAGAAGGCCTCAACGGCACTCTATGCATGTAAAAGAATGCTGGGGTGTACGTGGGGCTTATCGCCCTCTCTTTCTCACTGGGTTTTTATAGCGATTGTAAGCCCTTTCCATACTCTGGAGTTCTTGTTTGGTGGAAAGCCACACAAAAAACAATATACCTCAAAAAATTAGAGGGGGTATGCAGATTATCGATGCTTAGCATTACGGGAGCCCTGAAAACAACGCCGACGGCTGCACTGTATGCCATTCTGGACATTCCACCTGTAGACCTGGTAACAAAGAACATAGCATTAACAACTGCAACCAGGCTCGGTGCCTCGGGGCAGCTTGAGAGCAGACCATATGGCCATAGTAGTATAGCGTCATCAATCACAAGACGAACAGACTACCCGATTCCCTATCTGCGCTTCGAGGGAGATCTTAAGGTTACAATAGCGGTGGACGGTTGGCGCAAGGGTGCGCAAATGGCGGATGAGGCGATGCATGTGTAGACAAACGGTTCCAAAGTAGTGGAAGGAGTAGGGTCTGCGGTATACTGTGCTGATCCGGAAATAAGGAGATCCTACAGGCTGCCGGATTACTGTAGCGTTTTCCAAGCGGAAATATTAGCCGTAACCAAATCATTAGAAACCCTGGAAGAGAATAGCTTAAGCTGCAACCGTGTTAACTTTTATATTGACAGTCAAGCAGCAATTAAGGCAATAATCTCGCATAGCACAGCACCTAAATGCATATTAGAGTGTAAGCAGTCTCTGGAGAGAATCGGGATAGGGAGAAGCATACATCTATATTGGGTCCCAGGGCATATGGGAATAGATGGGAATGAAAAAGCGGACGAACTAGCTAAAAAGGGCGCATCCTTTGAAGCTTGCTCCGTAGACGTCCCAATTAGACTGGGCGAGATTAAGCGAAGTCGAGAGGTGCACATGATAGACCAAGCGGGAAGGCGTGGGTTCAAGTGCGGGGCTGTAAAGTGTCGAAGATTATCAGCCCAATTCTAAACCAAAATTCCGTGCGAGTTTTTTCCCTTCTCCCATTCCTCGTATTCTAAATAAAAATTCCTTGTGAGTTTTTTCACTTCTCCCTTTCCTCCTATTCTGAACAATGTTCGAAAATGCGGAAACCGGTTATGGGAGAAAAGTAGGTATTATGAATGTGAGGGAGAGGGAGATTTCTCTGCCATTTCATAGGAGTTTTTTCACTTGTTAAATTAAAGGGAATGCATCAAAATAGTTAAGGGAAATTGGTTCTTTTAAGAAAGAACACTTATTTGTATAAATTTGTGCTAAAATATGTATTTACATTCTACCACAATATTCTCACTGTTAATACAACAACAATTATAACCACAATATTCTTTATTTTAAGTCGAAAAGTATATCCTAAGCAACGGTAGAGCTCTTGGTATACATATTTGATGCAGCCATCCAGAAATTGCGCAAGGATTTTTTAATAAGGCTTAATAGATTTTGGCATATGACGAAGGACGAATTCAACTCAACTTGGCCGCCAGAAAATTGCTTTGCTGAATGAAAGCAGGCAACTCCGGCAGATTTGTGTTATGCGGCCGTCTTCTTCTTATGTTCCGTTGTTGATGTTGCTGTGGCACCAATTCATTACTCATTTCAGTGAATACGACATGAAATGCAATAAATACTGTGCATTGTTTATATTTTATTTCTTAATTTCCAACAAATTTGCAACAATAATTAAACTTTTCAATTTTTTAAACAAAATAAGAAATGTGCAACGAAATTTCAATTGACAAAACAGCTGACTTCGAAAATTCGAAATTCCTATTCCCCAATTATAGCTCTCCCTAGGAGAACAGAATTGGAGGAATTTTTCCGCGGGAATAAAAAAATCCGCGAGTACAAAATTCCGCGAGAATATTTAGAATTGGTCTGTATGTGTAGGTCTTACAACCTTAGACAAAGAAAGTTGCTTCTATGATTAAAAAGAGAGGACTGTAGACTCATGACGGGTATTCTGACTGCACACTTCCTTCTGGCGTCGCATGTCTTTAAATTAGGCTTGGTCAGTGATAGCAGATGTAGGTAGTGCGGGTTGGAGGAGGAAACGATCAAGCACGTTCCGTGCTCGTGCCCTGCACTTGCCAGGCTAAGACTCCAGCTATTAGGAGTGATACAGCTTTCAGATCTAGAAGCAGCAAGTGGCTTAAGTCCTAGGAAGCTTCTAGTATTTGCCAAGAGGACGGAGTTATTTTATAACATAGGTCCTGGTTTTTGCTAGGGTTTTTCAGTTTGGTCGTTAAAACAAACTTCTGGTAACACTAGGGACTCAATCAGTCTATGTGAGGTCCTCATGGACCGGCCAGTTTAACCTAACCGCTCCCACGATCTTTTCTGTGGACGTTATATCCAGAGCAGGTCTGCAATTCAGATCTTGCTATGAGTTTGGTCTCTTTGATCGCAGCAATGCGGATGTTATGCCGCTTCATGAAATCAACTATCTCCGTGACCTACCCAGTTAACCCATTACATTTTAACTGCAGAATTCTAAAGTGCAACGGGGGAGACGTCGTCACTCTAGGGGTTGAGGGAGGCCAGGTCGCAATTGCTGTTGTGGGACTGGACGTCCCTGGCTAAGCATTGGGGTATACGGTGTAGTTGGGTTTGCGGCCTGGCAGCATGGCGCAATGAAACCCGTCGGGGAGTTGCCGGCGCTGAGACCAGAACATCTAGGAAACTGGCATCGTCCAAGGCAGGAGCTGCATTGGGCAGATGTGGCAAGCATATATGTTCTGTGCTGGCAAACAGTGCAAAAGGTGGTAGGGACAAGAGTCGCTAAGGCGCAGACTACGGGACGCCCTTGGGCGTGAACAGCAAGGAGCCACAAAAATGTATAGAAGTTACCAGGACGTCGGGTTTTGGGGTCTAGCCCAGAACATCCTGTCCGATGCAACCATCCCTTGCACGTGACACACTGACAAAGTGTGACCGTCCTGCGGCATACGCAGCAAAACCCTTTCTCTGGACCGGGGTCAGGTGCCGGTCCCGACGAAGCACTGCTGCAACAACAACAATGGTAGTGATTGCTAAGCAAAGTGTCACAGCGTAATATAAAATCAGGCTGTAAGTGAAATAAGTTTTTCCAAAAACTTAAGCTTCAGATTGTTGTTATTATTGCTTCCTTCATCTTAGCATTCTCGACTTTTTTGCTTTCCTTAAATAAATATTTACTCATAAACACCTGCGTTCCCTCGCCTCTCTTTTCTCTATTTATTAACTGACACGACTTTCTCAAATGGCTCAAGTCGCACATGTTCATAATGATGATTACGTATACGCAGTGTAGGACATTTAATGGGTCACTGTTTAGAAAAAGGGGGGAGGGGGGTTGCGTTAAAAAAAATCTACTTTCGTATTGTCGCACCCAATTCACTTTGAATTGACGGTAATTCCCTATCAATGCTGGAGACAATTTCCTTCGGCATGTTACGCCATTCAGCAGTAGTTTAGCCAAAAATCAAATACTCGATGCAGCAAGACATTTGTTGATTTCGAAGTTTTGCTTAGAAAATCAAAGTATTTCCAGTGCGGCAGTGTAATGAATAGCGGTACGAAGTATTTTTCTTCCTACTATCTTCAATAGACGTTCCACCGAAAAGGCGACTTTTGCCTAGTTCAGCACACACGATAGTGATCCATCTTTTGCAATAAGATCACGCGAGTTAGAAAGATTGTTCCATTCTCTACTTGACCTTCCAAACGCAGCGTGCATCCCAAATTTCATCGAACTATCTACATCAATTTACTTTATGTGCTCTAGCCAGCGTGTTTGCGGAATTATTCGCCTATCACCAAATCTACTCGGAACGCCCTGACGGCATCCGGCACAGGTTCGTAAATTCTCCGAGAATCACCTTTCACTCTCCTCAAGTACAGGACTGCCGAGCCATTGTAGGGTCCTTCGAGCGAAACTAATAGCACTAAAGACGGCAGCTCGTTGGCTCTGCTATTTAAGAATCCCACATCTGTAGTCATTTAGCGACGTCGTTAAAACAATTTTCCTGTTGGCGCGTGACATTGGTGAAATAGGTTCCAGGTCACAGTAGCGTGACTGTAAACTATGCTGTCTACAAAAAGTCAAGGATGGCCACTGATCACATCGAGTTAAACCAACTGAGTGACGTTGATTCTCCTCTAGCTTCATAGAAATACTGCTGATTTCATTAAGAAAGTGAATGGTACATCATCAGTGGAGTCAGACAAACTTATACCTACATAAGTGAGAACCATACTAAGCTCCTAATTAATAGCAATCGACTCTTAAAAGTCTACTGAATAGAATTTTAAAGGGCCATTGCCTGATGTGAGCACATGTGGAACACATAGGGGTCCCACAGAATGATTTCCAGCGGGGCTATAGGGACGAAGAGTCGATAAGAGGAGTTGCGCACTTTCTTTTCAGATGCTCTACTCTAGCCGGTATACCTCTGGAATGCCTGATTGTATACGAAAATTTTCTCTACTAAAATCAAAAACTTTCTGCGTTACATTTAATGGACAAGTGGCTTCAATTTTCAACTTACTTGAAGGAGAAAGGGCTATAGCTTGCAGAATGTGCCTCTCTGCCTTTACTCCATGTGCAGTCTCATTTTATGTCATAGTCCATGCTTCTACGATATACATTATAACGGAAATATTTAGAGATCTTTAGCTTGAGAGAGGACGAGAGAAGAGATTTGTAGTGGAGTACAATTTTTAAAATGAGCGGCAAGTCAATTTTCGGCCAGGATAATGTCTGCCGGGTGTGCTAGACCTCTAGTTGCAATAGAAGAGTCATATCAAAACGTTTGCAAGGTATTAGGTTTAGTATCTTAAGATGCTACTTCCGGAGCATACTGGTTATGAATACTGGATATCCGTCAATGACATATCAATAACAGGGGACTTCGGAGGGTATCTTTATATATACTACAACCATAATAACAACGTAGTCCGCGCGTAACTTAGTTGACACAAGCTCCAGTCGATAGTTAAGTTGCTCGATGCATATAAGTATTTTGCTGCATTTTGGTTCAATTTTTAGATGCCACATCTTTGGTATTTGAATTTATTACATCCAACGCAGAATATACCTACCTTGCAATGCATGGTCCGTCTCGAATGACTGTAATGACACCCTTGTTGTTGTTGTTGTTGTTGTAGCGATAAGGTTGCTCCCCGAAGGCTTCGGGGAGTGTTATCGATGTGATGGTCTTTTGCCGGATACGGATCCGGTACGCTCCGGTACCACAGCACCATTAAGGTGCTAGCCCGACCATCTCGGGAACGATTTATGTGGCCACATTAAACCTTCAGGCCATTCCCCCCTCCCCAACCCCAAGTTCGATGAAAAGCTTGGGGTCGCCAGAGCCTCGTCTGTTAGTGAAACAGGATTCGCCGTGGATAGGTGAGGTTGACAACTGGGTTTGGAGAAGCTATATATTGCGCTGGCAACCTGAAGGGTTGCGCTACACAGCCCCTTGAATCTGGTATTTTAGTCGCCTCTTACGACAGGCATACCTACCGCGAGTATATTCTGATCCTCTAACCCGCTGGGGTGTAATGACACCCTCCTTCATAGCAATTAACAACAGTGTTCGGGCTAGGGATTCTTAAGGGTTGGTATGCCTTTAGTTGTATATAGAGTTGAGAACGCCACTTCTTAAATAACATCTTCGAGTAGGTCTTGGACAAGCATCGTCGGTAGACGTTCGTGCAAACGTGGGTATATTGTTTTAAGCCTATCTCGGGAGGAAGGAGTAGCATGACTTTCTTTTGTTTTAGTGTTAACTAAACTAATTAGTTCAAAACTCAAAATTTCGAATTAACTAGAGTTGAATTCTTGGTCGATTTCTTAGAAATTCAAAACAATTTTTTCACAATATATTTTAAAAAGTCGATACCGTCATTACAATCGAGTCCCCGGGCTTATCATGTACCGTACAGGGTTCGTACAAAATATTTATGGCTTTTCTCATTGGCATATTTGCCCACCATCAAACTCGTGTAGAATTTGTAATTTGGCTTTAATTTTCATGGCATTATTGTGTGAAATAAATCAGTCAATTCGACGCAACTATTTCGTTTATGCCATAATGAGCGTTTCAATTATATCAATACATACAAATGCGCATTCGTAGCTTAAATGTTTAGAGACTGGACGCTGTTCGACAAGTATATTATTAAACCTAAAAATGGCAATATAAAGGTTTGGCGGTTCTTGAGTGTCACAAGAACGACGGTTATCGAAAGATCATTCGCGGATATCATCGAAGGAGAAAGGTCCAGTATGTTAAAGATCCTAAGGACACCAAAAATTGTACGAACGGGTTGAGAAGTCTTCACAATTTTTGCTTGATATGAATCCACCTTTGATTGGAGATGTTTTTGCGTAAGGAAATAATTCTTCTCTTCCTATGAACGCACATTTTGCCACTATACTCATATAAGCTTGGTCCTACTTCACAGTATTGAAATTACTCTTGCCGAATTCAAAATCTACCCGAAGTTCTAATATTGATTAAGAAGGAAGCTAATTCTTCCCTTCTGATTAATACTACAGTTATCGGCGGAAACTTCGGATTTTCACCCTCGGTGTCCATCTCCCTCCTTGTTTGTTTTCGAAGGGAACTTGCCACAGCCTTATCGTTTTTTTTTTTTTTTTTTTTTTGATAAAGGTTATGAAGCGCCCTTTAGCCGCCTCCCAGAGATTTTCCTTCCCATCGATCCCGATACAGAGCGAAAGCCGAGATTACTCTCAGAGCTGTAGTACAGATGTTAGGGTATTACAGCGAGTCTTCTTAGAAGTACGTTTAAAAAAAAAACAAACTGTGTGACAATGTTGTTGTTGTATTAACGATACAGATACTCCCCGAAGATTTTGGAGAATCTTATCAATATTGATGGTTGTTATTGTTGTTGTTGTTGTAGCGATAAGGTGCTCCCCGGTCTTTGGGGAGTGTTATCGATGTGATTGTCCTTTGCCGGATACAGATCCAGTACGCTCCGGTAACACAGCACCATTAAGGTGCTAGCCCACCATCTCGGGAACGATTTATATTGCCACATTAAACCTTCAGGCCATCCCTCCCTCCCCACCCCCAAGTTCCATGAGGAGCTTGGGGTCGCCAGAGCCTTGTCTGTTAGTGAAACAGGATTCGCCGCGGATAGGTGAGGTTGACAATTGGGTTTGGAGAAGCTGTATATTGCGCTGGCAACCTGAAGGGTTGCGCTACACAGCCCCTTGAATCTAGTATTTTAGCCGCCTCTTACGACAGGCATACCTACCGCGGGTATATTCTGACCCCCTAATCCGCTGGGGGAAATGTTGATGGTTGTTGTTGTTGTTGTAGCAGTGCTTCGCCCCACCTAACAGACGCGACCGATCACAAACTGTCATCAATATCCTCTAACGGGAGTCCAAGGAAACTTGCTGTTTCAATGTTGATGGTCTTCGCCTAATATAGCTATGGGGCGTTGCGATAACATAGCACCATTAAGGTACTAGTCCGACCGTCTCGGGAACGATTAATATAACTACATTAAACCTTCTAGGCCATCCCGAACCCCCACCGCCCCCTGGTTCCAAGCGGAGCCTTGTCTGCTAAATACATGTAATATACATTCATATTTGTAACAGAATTCCCCTCGCGTAGGTGAGGTTGGGAATTGGGTTGCGGAAGCTCTGAAGCTATAAAGCTTTGTATTGCGCTCATCAACCCCTCGAATCCCACTTTCACAATGTCGTATTTTTCTCCGACGTAGGACGTGTGAACTGGCTTGAGAATTTTATTGAAAAATTGATCGTTCCACAAGTGAGTTTTATGATCCGCGGGCCATCTCAGGCTCGGTATGAGTATAAGATTTCTAAGTTTCAGATAATGCCTTAAACGCCAAGGGATATGACAAGATTGCAAAAACAACAATGACAAGATTGCAAGGATCACAGCTGGAGTAAACTTGGTTGTTGTTGTTGCGCGCTAAGGACACTCCCGAAGGCCTCGGAGAGTGTTATCGATGTTGATGGCCCTTTGCCGGATGCATATCCGGTACGTTCCGGTAACAAGCACCATAAAGGTACTAGCCCGACCATCTCGGTAACGATTTCGTATGACCACATGAAACCTTCAACGCCATACCGCCCTCCCAGCCCCTAGATCCATGAGGAACTTAGACCGCCAGAGCATCGGCTGTTAAAGAAACAGGATTTGCCACGTATAGGTAAGGTTGACAATTGGCCTGGAGAAGCTATATATTGCGCTGGCAACCCTTTGAAAGGGTTGCGCTACACAACCCTTTGAATCAATTTGATATTTTAGCCGCCTCTCACGACAGGCATACCTGCCACGGGTACATTCTAAGCTCCCTAATCCGCTGGTTGTAACTTGATGTTACCTTGCTGTGCTACTTCTAGAAAGAACGTCTTCGATTGCGCCTGTAGTGCACTTCCCAAGCTTCAGGAGCACTGAAACAGTTTCCCAGTTGTGACGAGCATGCATCAAGGCCGATATGACGAGTTTGATCCTTTTAAACTTTCCAATTAACACTAGCTGTAGCTTTTTCAATTTGTCTGGGAATAAAGCGTCCTAATGGCCTTTAACGTTGGCAGCTTAACTTAGTCTGTTTTTCTTCCGTCCACTAATAAACGGACTGTTTCACACCAAGCATGGTACGTTTAATTTTCCGGGACGTACTGGATGTTGTTGTTGTTGTAGCGATAAGGACACTCCCCGAAGGCCTTGGCGACTGTTATCGAGTAGATGGTGCTTTGCCGGATGCAGATCCGGTACGTTCCGGTACCAAGCCCGACCATCTCGGGAACGATTTGTTATGACCACATGCGACCTTCTAAGCCATACCGCCCTCCCACCCCCTAGATACATGAGGAGTTCGTCGCCAGAGCCTCGGTTTTAATGGAACAGGATTCGCCACGGATAGGTGAGGTGGCCAATTGGGTTTGGAGAAGCTATGTATTTATTGCTCTGGCAACCTGAAAGGGCTGCGCTACACAAACCCCCTAACCCGCTGGGGGATCGATAACCGCAATCGACACTGATAAACTCCCCTAACCTTATTGCTACAAGAATAAGATGATTAAAGACACTGATTTTTTTATTCAAAATTTGTTTTATTATTATTTCACATACATATGTACATACATTTTATTAAGATTCATTCGGCGGAGTGTCGAAATTTATTAACCGAAAATAAACGAATTGAAAATAACATTTCATTTTTACAAAATATAAGTAATTAAAATCTTAAATTTATGTTTTGATTGCGGGGTGGAAGATCGCCCTATCTCAGAACCTAACTTAAGATGGCGCTTTAGCAGAAAGAATTCGTTTAACAAACCTCCATCACACGGCCAAATTCTGGGTTAATACGTTCTAAAAACTTTGAGTCAAAATAAATTTCTTTTAATGAGATGAAGGGATATCGATATAGGAAGATCTTCCATTCAGCCATCGATGAGATATTAATAAGTACGAAAACTAAAATAATCGTAGCAACATTGCAACTTTCTAACTTCGTATGAATCAATCAGGGCATCAAAGTTCTAACATAAACCAGCAATGATTTATAATTTACCAAGTTAAATTTACTTATTCCCACAATGAGGCCCTCCTGTCGTAATAATCGATTTAAATCCACGCTATTGCTCACATTCGTAACTTCCTCTTAGCTCTGGGGAGTATTTTTACTGCTACAAAAACAATCAACAAGAAGTCCTAAGGACAACCAACATTATACGCTAGAAATGGACATCGAAACATGAAATTGGCTAGGCAAGAAGACGTAGATGCAACGAAATTGGTGTTTGAAAGGCCCAACAGCTCAATGATGCTCCGAGTTTCACAAATGAGCCGCCAAGAGAGTAAAGTGGCGTCTACTGAACTCCTTCCGGCAATGATGCCCTTCTTGATGAAATGTTTTTGAGCTCAGCGATTGCAGATTAAGTGAATATTGGAGACGTCCCAAGCCGTTTGAGTGAAACGAAAAGTAGACATGAGTTGGATGTGGCATGAAAGACGCGGCGTTCAATGTGGTCATATTAAATCGTTCCCGAAATGGTCGGGCTAGTAACTTGAAGATGCTTGTTACCGGAACGTACCGGATCTATATCGGACAAAGGACCATGTACAATGAAAACACTGCCCGGGCAGTGTCCTTATCGCTACAACAACAACAACAACAACATAAAAGTACCGGCAAAAGAAGCCGACTAAGTGCGACATTTCAACTTAAGAAACTTCTAATAAGGAACTTTATGATAAAAAACAGGCGACTGGTCAATTGAGGCACGAGAGATTCATTGCGTAGAAAGCAATTTTAGGGACCTGCATGTTTTCTGTGGAATCCATGTTGATCCGGCTGAACACAACGCCAAAGTGGCATTCGTTTTTAACGCTCAAGCGGACATAGCCGGACCTGAAAAAATTGGGCGGGGCGGAGTGGAGTCCATCCCTCTTTCCGAAAGCAATTCATTTTATTTTCAGTTTAAAACTGTGATAGTCTTTTAGGCAAATAACGAAAAGTGCTAGTTTTCCACGCGAAAATGAACCGTCCTATACTTCCATGGAAATTTGAAGCGTGCTTGTCTTCCATGGGACCAAAAAAATTGTTTCTAAAGCAGAAATGTTCAACTAACGAATATCCAATTCGATAGATAACTACGTATAGAAAAGTTTTTGGCATTAGGTAGTACACGCCGACATATTCTGCGAAAACGATCATTTGATATACACGTTCTTGTTCGAATGAATGATCTGAATTGCGGAAAGCCACTCCGGGTAAGCTTCGGTGTTTTTCCTCAGCTCCCAACCCAATTTTGTAGGTTTGCTTTAACCTTGAGCTTAGCTGCACCTTGCTTAATCTTAGTAATACTGTTTACGTAGTTTTATTGTTGTTAAGGTCGTCGTTTAATTTTTTGCTTTACTTTTTTGATAGTCTGTTATCGGTTTTGTCATAGTTGATTTGTTATTGTTGTTGTTACTGTGTTTTGTTGTTGTTTTTGTAGTTTTGTTGCTGTTATTGTTTTGTTGTTGTTGTCGTTTCAGTCTTGTATTTGTAGTTGTCCTTTTGGTTTTTGTTGTGTTTTTTTTTTCTTTTTTTCAGTCCTTCAACGCCTCTGAATCGTGCTAGATCAACTCTTTTACGAACTATCGATACTCGCTTGCGCGTCATTGTGCATTTAAACTGTTGTTGTTTTATTAACAGCATAAACCATTTCTTGGCGAAATAGTTCTTTTAGGCCGGCATGAGTGATGGGTTGAACTGGCCGGTCCATGAGGACCTCACATAGACTGATTGAGTCCGTAGTGTTTCACTTGGCTTTTTACAAATTCTGGCTCATGATCATACAAAAATGTTCATCTCTTTCAACCAAAATGGGATGTAAATCTACTTAGTAGGCTATATTTCTCTTACGATAGTATTATTCTTCTTCTTTTAGCAGTATTTATAATTAGGTTAATACCTATATGATGACTTGACTGCCAAAATAAACTAACTGAATCGAATCAATATCGAAGGCTTGGCATATCTACAAGTGTTTTTGGAAATAAAACTATAAACGAATTTCAGTTAAAAACCTTCAGCTTAAGCTAAAAATTTTCTGTTGGTTTTTGGTTAAAAAAAAATCCCTAACTTAGCCAAGCTCGCCCCTAGAGAACCGCTAGTCTTTCCATTGGTGTATTACGATTTACTGGTCATCAAAGCTCTAACCTAATTAAATGCTATAGACCAATTTTGAACAATATTTGTCATATGTACATAATTTTTTTTTAACACAGCACATACGACGAATATCACAAAATAGGAAACCCTGTCAACTCTGTAATTATTTATAACAGCACAGTAACAACGCCTTAGTACTAGGCGGTAGCAAGCACAATTTGGTTCATCGTCGCATACCACCACGTCCATAATATCGCGATGTGGACGCTTCCAGTGTGCTCGCTGGTGGTAATAGACCCGCACTTGGATGATATGATTGTACATTAGCAATAACTGGAATTTTTTGTGGCACTGCTGCATGTTGCTGCGTCATTGGTCTTTGATGCCCGCGTCGCGCTGACGATACTGAAGGTGGTGGTGGTGGTGGCTCGTCATCTGCACCTGCTGTCACCGCCGCTGCCATTGCCGCCGCCACTGCTGCGTGCGCACGATTACGTGGATCCCGCATATTTTTAATATGATTGTTATTTGTTACAACCGGTTGTTCTTCGACTTGACGTGGATGTGGTCTTTGCGCCGGTTGTTCGAGTACTGATGGTTCTTGCGAGCAGTTATAAATATCTAACAAACGTTGACGCAAGTGATACAAACTGAATGCGCTGGCTTCGGGCTTACCAGGTTCAGATATTAGATCAACAAAATCACTTAAAGCTATAAGTTGGTTTTCATTTAATGTGCTTATTTGACGCATGAGCGGTAACTCATCTAAACCACTGTTTGCTAAACATAAAGTTTGTGTACCAAAAGTTTCGCAAGTGGGCATAACCTGTACGCCTATATCGCTGCCATTGTTACGGCGCGAAGATGCAGGATCATATACGGTAACTTCATTCGTTTGAGTAGCGACTGTTATGAGGAATGACGATTGCGGTTGATATCTTTTTTGTTCTTCACTCTCTTGTTCCATACGTTCTTTTTTTATTTTTTGCAACTTTAAGGGTATTTTAAATGTTTCCATTTTTTTGAGTAAAGCATAGTAATCGAAACCTAAAACTTTGCCGACTTTTGCAGCAGCTCTTGGCATTTCCTCTATACCCCATTCATATAGATTAAAACGGAAAGCATGTGAATTAAATTTATAGGATACATTGTTGACATTGTTAAGAGGTGAGCGATTCTCATAGATTTGTTGTTTCAAATAGGAATAGCTGCCGGGCAATTTTCTCAGGGTGGTTGTATATATAAACGCTGACATGGGTTCCTTTTCTTCTTTGCTGAAATTTTTGAATGCTTCAATTGCATCGAGAGCGCGTTGTTTAGCTGAAAGTGAAAAAAAGAAAAGTTGAAAAGTAAGCGGAAAATGGAAAAATCGGGTTGTTGATATTGTAGCAGTGCTTGACCCCAACCAATAGGTGCGAACCCTCCCACAAACTGGCATCTATATCCTCTAACGGAAGACCGAGGAAGCTTGCAGAGAGAAAGGGGTGTTAGACGCATTGATTCCACACTGCAATTGAAAAGATGGCTGGTGTCATGTGGGGACACGTTACAAGCAGGACATACATTGTATATATAGGCGTGGATTCTGGATAGGTAACCTATTATCGTATCCAGATCGAAATTGAGCTATAATGACACGTGGCTCCCTGGGGAGGTTGCTTTCCTCTACTGCGAGTTCTGGGTACTTGACTTTAAGAGGTTTCTGGGCATTCAACAGAAACTGTTTGTTCAGCATTTCATGTCTCCCTCTTATGGGGAGTACTCTCGCTCACTGTGCACATGGTGCTCTGTGGACATAAGAAGGCAACCCGTAGAAGTTCTGAGAGCGTGTTTTGATAGGATTGTTGTTGTTGTAGCAGTGCTTCGCCCCATGTAATAGGTGCGACCAATTACAAATTGTCATCAATGTCCTCTAACGGGAGTCCAAGGAAACTTGCTTTTTCAACAAGGGTGGACCATAATGAGAGGGGTGTTAGAGGCGTTGGTTCCACAATACAATTGAAGAGATGGTTGGTGTCATGTGGAGACACATTTCCAGCAGGACATACATTTTGTATGTCGGGGGTTGATTCTGGATAGGTAAGAGTTTAACCTGTTACAGTACCCAGATCGAAGTTGAGCTAGAGTGACTCGCGTTTCCCCAGGGAGTGTGCGTTCCTCTTCTGCAAGTTTAGGGTATTGTTCTTTAGGTACAGGATTCGCCGGGCAATTGCCGGTATAAAGGTCCGACGCCTGCCTCTGGATATCACTGAGGACTTGCTCGTGCTTTTTTGTTTCATACGGCTGCCTTGTCAGGTGCCGTATTTTCTCATAATGCTTACGGAGAAGACCCCTTAAGCCCCTGAGCGGTGTAGCCTCATCAATCAGATGTCTGTTGGGATGCCCAGGTTTCTGGGTATTCAACAGAAACTGGTTGCTTAGCATTTCATTTCTCTCCCTAATGGAGAGTACTCTCGCCTCATTATGTAGATGGTGTTCTGGGGACATAAGAAGACAACCCGTAGCGGTTCTGAGGGCAGTATTTTGGCAGGCCTGTATTTTCTTCCAGTGAGTAACCTTTATGCTTGGCGACCATATCGTGGAGGCGTAGCATGTAATCGGCCGGTCAATTACTTTCTAAGTAGTAATGAGCGTTTCTTTATGTTGTTGTTGACGTAGCAGTGATTCGCCCCATCCAATAGGTGTGACCGATCACAAATTGTCATCAATATCCTGTAACGGGAGTCCAAGGAAACTTGCTGTTTCAACAGGGGTAGACCATAATGAGAGGGGTGTTAGAGGCCTTGGTTCCACAATACAGTTGAAGAGATGGTTGGTGTCATGTGGGGACACATTACAAGCAGGACATATATTTTATATGTCGGGGTTGATTCTGGATAGGTAAGAGTTTAACCTGTTACAGTACCCAGCTCGAAGTTGAGCTAGAGTGACTCGCGTTTCCCTAGGGGGAGTGCGTTCCTCTTCTGCAAGTTTAGGGTATTGTTCTTTGAGTACAGGATGCACCGGGCAATTCCTGGCATAGAGGTCCGACGCCTGCCTGTGGATATCACTGAGGACCTGATTGTGTTTTTGGCTTCATACGGCTGTGTTCTCAGGTGCTGTATTTCTTCATAATGCTCACGGAGATGACTCCTTAAGCCCCTAGACGGTGTTGGCTCATCAATCAGATTTCTGTTGGGGTGCCCAGGTTTCTGGGTATTCAACAGGAACTGTTGGGTTAGCATCTCATTTCTCTTTCTGATGGGGAGTACTGTCGTCTCATTGTGTAGGTGGTGTTCTTGCGACATAAGAAGACAACCCGTGGCGGTTCTGAGGGCAGTATTTTGGCAGGCCTTTAGCTTCTTCCAGTGAGTACTCTCGGCTGGCCAAGTACTTTGTAAGTGGTAATGAGCTTTTATTTATCTTTACCCCAAGTACTGCCATCAAGAGATTTGAGTATTTTATTGCGGCTCCGGATTTTCGGTACAATTTAGGCAGCATGCTCACCAAAATGTAGATCCTGATCAAAAGTCACACCCAAGATTTTGGGATGTAAAACAGTCGGTAGCGTAGTGCTATTTACGTGGATGTTCAAAATGGTCGACATTTGGGACGTCCATGTTGTAAATAAGGTCGCCGCTGATTTAGTCGGTGATGTCAGGTTTCGCGAGGCGAAAAACTGGAGAGATCAGGGAGTTAGCCGTTTATTTTGTTGCTAAGCTCATCGATGCGATACTTTCTGGTGGCGAAGGTAGCTTTGATATGTAGAAGTTAAACAAAAGTGCGGAAAGGACACCACCCTGTGGCACCCCTTGTTTAATTCTTCTTGGTTTTTATGTTGCATTTCTAAATTGCACCGATACCTGCCACCACCCAGATAATTTGCGGTCCACTTGGGGGAAGGGCAGACCCGTCCAGGTCTTGCAGTAACGTTCCATGGTTGACCGTAGCAAAAGCTTTTGATAAGTCTAAAGCAACGCGTACTGTTCTATGGTCGGGGTTTTGATTTAAACCGCAATTTATCTGGATGCTAATGACATTTAGCGCGGTGATTGTGCTATGAAGTTTTCTAAAGCCATGCTGATGGCAGGCTAGTTGCAAATTTACTTTGAAATAGTTGAGCAAAATGACTGCAAGTGACTTGGCTACTGGCGATAGGAGATATATCGGGCGATATGAATCTCCTATGTTAGCTGGTTTCCCAGGCTTTAGTAGCGGGACCACATTGACCATTTTTCATTTTTCGGGAATGACAAAGGTGGAAAAGGACAGGTTGAAGACATGTGCTAAATATTTTAAACCCTCTTTCCCTAGGCTTTTAAGCATCGGCATGGCTATGCGGTCTGGGCCCACTGCTTTGGATGGTTTAGCATGACCGATGACCGAGGGGGATTGTTGTTGTTGTAGCAGTGCTTCGCCCCACCTAACAGCCGCGACCTATCACAAATTGTCATCAATATCCTCTAACGGGAGTCCAAGGAAACTTGCTGCTTCAACAGGGGTGGACCATAATGAAAGGGGTGCTAGAGGCGTTGGTTCCACATTACAATTAAAGAGAAGGTTGGTGTCATGTGTGGACACATTGCAAGCGGGGCATACATTTTGTATGTCAGGGTTGATTTTGGATAGGTAAGAGTTTAACCTGTTACAGTTTCCAGAACGAAGTTGAGCAAGAGTGATACGCGTTTCCTGGGGAGTATGCGTTCCTCTTCCACAAGTTTTGGGTACTTTTCTTTCAGTACTGGATTCACCGGGCAATTCCTGACATAAAGGTCCGACGCCTGTTTGTGGAGTTCACCAAGGACCTGCTTGTGTTTTTTTTCTTCATACGGCTGGGTTCTCAGGTGCCGTATTTCCTCAAAATGCTTACGGAGATGACTCCTTAAGCCCCTAGGCGGTGTTGGCTCATCAATCAGATGTCTGTTTGGATGCCCAGGTTTCTGGATATTCAACAGGAACTGTTTGGTTAGCATCTCATTTCTCTCCCTGATGGGGAGTATTCTCGCCTCATTATGTAGATGGTGTTCTGGGGACATAAGAAGGCAGCCCGTGGCGATTCTGAGAGCAGTATTTTGGCAGGCCTGTAGCTTCTTCCAGTGGGTAATTTTTAGGCTTGGCGACCATATGGGTGACGCGTAGCACGTAAAGGCTGGCCAATTGCTTTGTATGTAGTAATGAGCGTTTCTTTATCTTTTCCCCAGGTACTGCCATCAAGGGATTTGAGGATTTTATTACCGTTCCCAAGGCAGTCGGTTCTATGTACCGGAGCGACTCGGGATTTTTCCCGACCAAGGACTGTCATTTCAGTGTGACCCCATTTAATTTGTTTCGTCCCTCCCACAAATTGTCATCCTCCCAGCAGCTCCTTGCAGCAGGACTGCTCCATATTCTCTTACTCCGGGAAGGCTTCGAATCCAATCCGGGTCCGTCTCCTGACCCCGATCCTGAGAAATGGTTTTGCTGCATCTGCCAGAAAAGAATCTTTTTAGGACGATCATACTCTGTTCAGTGTGTCTCGTGCAAGGGATGGTTGCACCGGTCAGGTTGTTCTGGGCTTGATCCCAAAACCCGACGTCCACGTAACTTTTATAAATCTTTTGTGGCTCCTTGCTGTTCACGCCCAAGGGCGTCCCGTAGTCTACGCCTAAGCGCCCCCCACTACCTTCCAGCAGCCCCGCTGCTCAGCAAGCCACAACAAGTACCCGCTGCTGCTCGCGCCCCACGGCGCCAACAACTCAAACAGCTGATACCACTCATAACTACTACCTTCGTAGTAGAGTTGGTAGCAATGCTGAGCATCAGCCCCTGCCCCTGTCTTCTCCGCCCCTCTTTTCCGGCAGCAATCGTGCAGGTAAGGGAAACAGACTCTTAGTCCCTACCTCCGTTTGCACCGTCTGCCAGCACAGAATATATAGGTTTGCGACATCCGCCCAATGCAGCTCCTGCCTAGATGTTCTGGTCTCCGCGACGGCAACCCCCCGACGGGTTTCATCGCGCCATGTTGCCAGGTCGCAAACCCAAATCATCCGGGTACCCCAATGCTTGCCCAAGGACGCCCAGTCCCAGGGCCACAACAGCGATTGCGTCTTGGCCTTCCACAACCCAGGCGTAGTCACCCGTCACTTACCCCCAGAGTGGCGGCGTCTCCCCTTATGCACTTCAGAATTCTGCAGTTAAACTGTAATGGACTAACTGGGAAGATTACGGAGATAGTCGATTTCACGAAGCGCCACAACATCCACATTGCTGCGATTCAAGAGACTAAACTCACAGCAAGATCTGCATTGCAGACCTGCTCTGGGTACAATGTCCACAGGAAAGACCGCGAGAGCGGAAATGGAGGCGGCCTCGCGTTTATCATACACCACTCTGTGCAATATTATAGAAATCATCAACATCTACATCCCTCCTGCCACCTGTTGCCCCAGTGGATACCGCCCTAATATCAGGGCCTTACTCACTGGCAACAATCGCATTATCTTAGGCGATTTCAATGCCCATCATGATCTATGGCATTCAAACTTGCGGGCGGACAGTAGGGGTGAGATGTTGGCGGATCAAATAGAAGAAACGACGTTCTGCACAATAAACGGAGACGTCCCCACACGTATGGTAGGAAGCTGTCACAGCTCGCCAGATATCTCAATCGTGAGCGCAGAACTCGCAAACTGCGGCAACTGGCAGCCGATGGTAACATTTGCATCCGACCACCTGCCCATACTTATTACGCTCGAGCGTACCGCCGACTTCATCGTCACTGAAAAACGAACTTTCATAAATATCAAAAAAGGAAAGTGGGAAGAATATAAATCCTTTACAGACAACCGCTTTGCTGCCCTCCCTATCCCGACTGATGCCCGCCAAGGGGAGCGTGCCTTCCGTAAGGTCATTGAATCCGCCTCGGCACATTTCATTCCCGCCGGGAGAATTCCCGAAATCCGGCCCCACCTCCCGGCGGAGACCGCAAACTTAGCGAGAGAACTTGACCTTATAAGACAGCTTGATCCAGGCGACCCCCAAATAAGGGATATAAACCAACGCATCAGATTGCTTGTGGATGAACACAAGCGGGCGAAATGGGAGGAACACCTAAGAGGTTGTAACCTCTCTACCGGTGTGGGTAAACTTTGGTCCACCGTAAAGTCCCGATCGAATCCGTCTAAGCACAATGACAAAGTTTCCATCGCCTTTGGCGATAAAGTGCAGTCGGATGCGAAAAAATTCGCGAGCGCTTTCTGCCGACAATATATAATGCATTCTCCGGTCGACAAAGATAGACGGAGGGCCAACAGACACGCACATAAACACAAATTCACGCGTCACCAATCACCATCACCGCTAAATAGGTTGAGGGCGCCATTGGCCACGCTAAACCATCCAAAGCAGTGGGCCCAGACGGCATAGCCATGCCGATGCTTATAAGCCTAGGGAAAGAGGGTTTCAAATATTTAGCGCATGTCTTCAACCTGTCTCTTTCCACCTTTGTCATACCCGAAAAATGGAAAATGGCCAAGGGGATCCGCTACTAAAGCCTGGGAAACAAGCTAACATAGGAGAGTCGTATCGTCTGATATCTCTCCTATCGCCAGTAGCAAATACGCTTGAAGCCATTTTGCTCCCCCATTTCCAAGCAATTTTGCAGCTAGCCTGTCATCAGCATGGCTTCAGAAAACTCCACAACACTACCACCGCGCTAAATGCCATTAGCACCCAGATAAATTGCGGTTTAAATCAAAACCCCCACCATAGAACAGTACTCGTAGCGCTAGACCTATCAAAAGCTTTTGATACGGTCAACCATGGCTCGTTACTGCAAGACCTGGAAGGGTTTACTCTTCCCCCATGTCTTAAAAGGTGGACCGCAAATTATCTGGGTGGTCGGCAGGCATCGGTGCAATTTAGAAACGAAACATCAAAACCAAGAAGAATTAAACAGGGGGTGCCACAGGGTGGCGTCCTGTCCCCACTTTTGTTTAATTTCTACATATCTAAGCTACCTTCACCACCGGAAGGAGTCACAATCGTTTCATACGCCGATGACTGCACAATAATGGCCACAGGCCGTCGATGGCACTACGCTACCGACTGTCCTACATCCCAAAATCTTGGGTGTGACGTTCGATCAGGATCTACATTTTGGTGAGCACGCAGCCGCAATTGTTCCGAGAATTCAGAGTCGTAACAAAATCCTCAAATCTCTCGCTGGCAGTACCTGGGGAAAAGATAAAGAAACGCTCATGACTACATACAAAGCATTTAGCCAGCCGATTACGTGCTACGCGTCACCCATATGGTCGCCAAGCCTAAAAATCACCCACTGGAAGAGGCTACAGGCCTGCCAAAATACTGCTCTCAGAATCGCCACGGGCTGTCTTCTTATGTCCCCAGAACACCATCTGCATAATGAGGCGAGAATACTCCCCATCAGGGAGAGAAATGAGATGCTGACCAAACAGTTCCTGTTGAATACCCAGAAACCTGGGCATCCCAACAGACATCTGATTGATGAACCAGCACCGCCTAGGGTCTTAAGGAGTCATCTCCGTAAGCATTTTGAGGAAATACGGCACCTGAGAACCCAGCCGTATGAAGTGAAAAAACACAAGCAGGTCCTTGGTGAACTCCATAAACAGGCGTCGGACCTTTATGTCGGGAATTGCCCGGTGAATCCAGTACTTAAAGAAAATTATCCAAAACTCGCGGAAGAGGAACGCATACTCCCCAGGGAAACGCGTGTCACTCTTGCTCAACTTAGTTCTGGATACTCTAACAGGTTAAACTCTTACCTATCCAGAATCAACCCCGACATACAAAATGTATGCCCCGCTTGCAATGTGTCCCCACATGACACCAACCATCTCTTCAATTGTAATGTGGAACCAACGCCTCTAACACCCCTTTCCTTATGGTCCACCCCTGTTGAAACGGCAAGGTCGCGGAAGATTTAGTCGGTGATAATGCCAGGTTTCGCGAGGCGAAAAAACTGGAGACATCAGGGAGGTAGCCGTTTATTCTGTTGCATAGCTCATCGATCTGTGGGCCTGGGCGTATGAAACGATATTGACTCCTTCCGGTGGTGAATGTAGCTTAGATATGTAGAAATTAAACAAAAGAGGGGATAGGACACCACCCTGTGGCACCCCTTGTTTAATTCTTCTTGATTTTGATGTTTCGTTTCTAAATTGCACCGATGCCTGCCGACCACCCAGATAATTTGCGGTCCACCTTTTAAGACATGGGGGAAGGGTAGACCCTTCCAGGTCTTGTAGTAACGTGCCATGGTTGACCGTATCAAAAGCTTTTGATAGGTCTAGCGCTACGAGTACTGTTCTATGGTGGGGGTTTTGATTTAAACCGCAATTTATCTGGGTGCTGATGGCATTTAGCGCGGTGGTGGCGCTATGGAGTTTTCTGAAGCCATGCTGATGAGAGGCTGCAAATTTGCTTGAAGTAGGGGAGCAAAATGGCTTCAAGCGTCTTTGCTACTGGCGATAGGAGAGATATCGGACGATACGACTCTCCTATGTTAGCTGGTTTCCCAGGCTTTAGTAGCGGGACCACCTTGGCCATTTTCCATTTTTCGGGTATGAAAGGTGGAAAGAGACAGGTTGAAGACATGCGCTAAATATTTGAAACCCTCTTTCCCTAGGCTTTTAAGCATCGGCATGGCTATACCGTCTGGGCCCACTGCTTTGGATGGTTTAGCGTGACCAATGGCATCTTCAATCTCTCTGGCGGTGATGGTAATTGGTGACGCGCTGAATTTATGTTTATGTGCGTGTCTGTTGGCCCTCCGTCTATCTTTGTCGACCGTAGAATGCATTACATATTGACGGCAGAAAGCGCTCGCGCATTTTTTCGAATCCGACAGCACTTTATCGCCGAAGGCGATGGAAACTTTGTCATTGTGCTTAGACGGATTCGATAGGGACTTTACGGTGGACCAAAGTTTACCCACACCGGCAGAGAGGTTACAACCTCTTAGGTGCTCCTCCCATTTCGCCCGCTTGTGTTCATCCACAAGTAATCTGATGCGTTGGTTTATATCCCTTATTTGGGGGTCGCCTGGGTTGAGCTGTCTTATAAGGTCACGTTCTCTCGCTAAATTTGCGGCTTCCGTCGGGAAGTGGGCCGAATTTCGGGAATTCTCCCGGCGGGAATGAAACGTGCCGAGGCGGATTCAATGACCTTGCGGAAAGCACGCTCCCCTTGGCGGGCATCAGTCGAGATAGGGAGGGCAGCAAAGAGGTTGTCTGTAAAAGATTTGTATAGGGGGATTGTCGTTTATTTTGTTGCATAGCTCATCAATAGGTGGGCCGGGATCTGTAGCCATTATCGTGCAGTCATCGGCGTAGGATACAATGGTAACACATTCAGGTGGCGAGAGGGGTCCGATATATAAAAGTTTAACAAAAGCGGGAGTAGAGCGCCACCCTGTGGGCGCTCTGGTCTAATTCTTGTGGTCTGTTACGTTCCTGAACTGGACCATTGCCTGCCCTCCATGACAGATAATTTGCAGTCCATCTTTTGAGAGTAGAGGAAGGGTGGACCCGTCCAGGTCTTGCAGCATCGTTCCGTGATTTAAAGTATAATAGCAATAAGTCTAGCGCTACGAGTACTGTTCGGTGGTGGGCTCTTAATCCAATCCGTAATTTATCTATGTGTTGATGGCGTTTATCGCAGTGGAAGGCCCCCATTTACAAGTATGTCTATGCAAAAATGCTTTGATAACAATTAGAAAATCGGTAACATGATTATTTTTATACTCAGTTGAGCAGAGCTCACAGAGTATATTAACTTTGATTGGATAACGGTTGGTTGTACAGGTATAAAGGAATCGAGATAGATATAGACTTCCATATATCAAAATCATCAGTATCGAAAAAAAATTTGATTGAGCCATGTCTGTCCGTCCGTCCGTCAGTCCGTTAACACGATAACTTAGTAAATTTTGAGGTATCTTGATGAAATTTGTCCTGGGCACTCATCTCAGATCGCTATTTAAAATGAACGATATCGGACTATAACCACGCCCACTTTATGATATCGAAAACTTCGAAAAATCGAAAAAGTGCGATAATTCATTACCAAAGAGGGATAAAGCGATGAAACTTGGTAGGTGAGTTGAACTAATGACGCAGAATAGAAAATTTGTAAAATTTTGGACAATGGGCGTTGCACAGCCCACTTTTAAAAGAAGGTAATTTAGAAGTTTTGCAAGCTGTAATTTGCCAGTCGTTGAAGATATCATGATGAAATTTGCAGGAACGTTACTGCTATTTCTATATGTATGCTTAATAAAAATTAGCAAAATCGGAGAACGACCACGCCCACTTAAAAAAAAAATTTTTTAAGTGAAATTAAAAAAAAAAGTTAATATCTTTACAGTATATAAGTAAATTATGTCAACATTTAACTCCAGTAATGATATGGTGCAACAAAATACAAAAATAAAATATATTTTCAAAATGGGCGTGGCTCCGCCCTTTTTCATTTAATTTTTCTATGATACTTTTAATGCCATAAGTTGAACAAAAATTTACCAATCCTTGTGAAATTTGGTAGGAGATTAGATTGTTGGACGATAACGGTTTTCTGTGAAAAAGGGCGAAATCGGTTGAAGCCACGCCCAGTTTTTATACACGGTCGACCGTCTGTCCTTCCGCTCGGCCGTTAACACGATAACTTGAGCAAAAAACGATATATCTTTACTAAACTCAGTTCACGTAATTATCTAAACTCACTTTGTATTGGTATAAAAAATGGCCGAAATCCGCCTATGACCACGCCCACTTTTTCGAAATCGAAAATTACGAAAAATGAAAAAAATTCCATAATTCTATACCAAATACGAAAAACAGGAACCTTGCTTTTCTTCGCAGATATTCAAGGGACTTTAAGGATCCGTATACTAAGAAAGCCCTATATATATCGTTAGTGCGCTCCAAAATTGAATATGCTTCCAATATCTGGAACCCCATCTACAGTAATTATTCAGCCAGAATAGAAAGAGTTCAAAGAAAGTTTGTCCGTTTTGCTTTGAACTCCATACATTTTGATAATCGCTGCCTTCTTATTCTTCTCGTTGTCAACTGATCAATCTGCAATCACTTGAAGCGAGGAGAACGGTGCACTTGGTTATGTTTGTGTATGACTTAATTGTGGGCTCTTTGGACTGTGCGACTTTTCTTGAGAAAATATCGTTTAATGTGCCGCAAAAAAATTTGCGCGCATTCCTGCCTTTTTACTTGAGTGCTTGTAGAGCAAATTACTTTTATTTTAGCCCAATTTTCCGCGCCCGTACTGAATTAAATAAAATCTCTACTAGACTAAATATTGATTTTTCTGCGTCCAGAGCTACATTCAAGGCTTCCTTTGTCTTACTCTTTACATAATGTTGTACCTAATGTATATGTTTAATACCTATATTTATTTTATTTTTAATATGTTATTGTATCTAGTCTGTAAGATTCTTGATCACAGACTGAATTAATAAACTATACTATACTATACTATTTTAAGAGGGCCATGGTTCTATAGGTGGACGCCATTTAGGGATAACGCCATAAAGGAGGACCAGGGCTGACTCTAGAATTTGTTTGTACGATATGGGTATCAAATCAAAGGTGTTTATGAGTATTTTAAAAGGGCGTGGACCTTAGTTCTATAGGTGAACGCCTTTTCGAGATATCGCCATAAAGGTGGACCAGGGGTGACTCTAGAATTTGTTTGTACGATATGGGTATCAAATGAAAGTTGTTAATGAGTATTTTAAAAGGGAGTGGGCTTTAGTTCTATAGGTGGACGCCTTTTCGAGATATCGCCATAAAGGTGGACCAGAGGTGACTCTAGAATTTGTTTGTACGATGTGGGTATCAAATGAAAGGTGTTAATGTGAATTTTAAAACGGAGTGGGCCTTTGTTCTATAGGTGAATGCCTTTTCGGGATATCGCCATAAAGGTGGACCAGAGGTGACTCTAGAATGTGTTTGTACGATATGGGTATCAAATTAAAGGTATTAATGGGGGTTTTAAAAGGGAGTGGTGGTAGTTGTATATGTGAAGGCGTTTTCGAGATATCGACCAAAATGTGGACCAGGGTGCCCAGACGATCATCTGTCTGGTACCGCTAATTTATTTATATATGTAATACCACGAACAGTATTCCTGCCAAGATTCCAAAGGCTTTTGATCTCGCCCTGCAGAACTTTTTCATTTTATTTTACTTAATATGGTCCACACCCATTTTACAAAGTCTTTTTTTCTAAAGTTATATTTTGCGTCAATAAATGAAAAAGTTCTGCAGGGCGAGATCAAAAGCCTTTGGAATCTTGGCAGGAATACTGTTCGTGGTATTACATATATAAATAAATTAGCGGTACCAGACAGATGATCGTCTGGGTCACCCTGGTCCACATTTTGGTCGATATCTCGAAAACGCCTTCACATATACAACTACCACCACTCCCTTTTAAAACCCTCATTAATACCTTTAATTTGATACCCATATCGTACAAACACATTCTAGAGTCACCTCTGGTCCACCTTTATGGCGATATCCCGAAAAGGCATTCACCTATAGAACAAAGGCCCACTCCGTTTTAAAATTCACATTAACACCTTTCATTTGATACCCACATCGTACAAACAAATTCTAGAGTCACCTCTGGTCCACCTTTATGGCGATATCTCGAAAAGGCGTCCACCTATAGAACTAAAGCCCACTCCCTTTTAAAATACTCATTAACAACTTTCATTTGATACCCATATCGTACAAACAAATTCTAGAGTCACCCCTGGTCCACCTTTATGGCGATATCTCGAAAAGGCGTCCACCTATAGAACTAAGGTCCACGCCCTTTTAAAATACTCATAAACACCTTTGATTTGATACCCATATCGTACAAACAAATTCTAGAGTCAGCCCTGGTCCTCCTTTATGGCGTTATCCCTAAATGGCGTCCACCTATAGAACCATGGCCCTCTTAAAATAGTATAGTATAGTTTATTAATTCAGTCTGTGATCAAGAATCTTACAGACTAGATACAATAACATATTAAAAATAAAATAAATATATGTATTAAACATATACATTAGGTACAACATTATGTAAAGAGTAAGACAAAGGAAGCCTTGAATGTAGCTCTGGACGCAGAAAAATCAATATTTAGTCTAGTAGAGATTTTATTTAATTCAGTACGGGCGCGGAAAATTGGGCTAAAATAAAAGTAATTTGCTCTACAAGCACTCAAGTAAAAAGGCAGGAATGCGCGCAAATTTTTTTGCGGCACATTAAACGATATTTTCTCAAGAAAAGTCGCACAGTCCAAAGAGCCCACAATTAAGTCATACACAAACATAACCAAGTGCACCGTTCTCCTCGCTTCAAGTGATTGCAGATTGATCAGTTGACAACGAGAAGAATAAGAAGGCAGCGATTATCAAAATGTATGGAGTTCAAAGCAAAACGGACAAACTTTCTTTGAACTCTTTCTATTCTGGCTGAATAATTACTGTAGATGGGGTTCCAGATATTGGAAGCATATTCAATTTTGGAGCGCACTAACGATATATATAGGGCTTTCTTAGTATACGGATCCTTAAAGTCCCTTGAATATCTGCGAAGAAAAGCAAGGTTCCTGTAGGCCATTGGGAGCACATAACATATGTGATTGGTGAATGTGAATTTTGAGTCAAAGACAACGCCTAGATCAACATGTTCGTTAATTGACGCCAACTGGATGCCTGAAATAGAGTACAACCAACCATATAAACCAACGCATCAGATTGCTTGTGGACGAACACAAGCGGGCGAAATGGGAAGAGCACCTAAGAGGTTGTAACCTCTCTACCGGTGTAGGTAAACTTTGGTCCACCGTAAAGTCCCTATCGATTCCGACTAAGCACAAAGACAAAGTTTCCATCGCCTTTGGCGATAAGGTGCTGTCGGATGCGAAAAAATGCGCGAGCGCTTTCTGCCGACAATATATAATGCATCCTACGATCGACAAAGATAGACGGAGAGCCAATAGACACGCACATAAACACAAACTCAGCGCGTCACCAATTACCATCACCGCTAGAGAGGTTGAGGACGCCATTGGTCGCGCTAAACCATCCAAAGCAGTGGGCCCAGACGGCATAGCCATGCCGATGCTTAAAAACCTAGGGAAAGAGGGTTTCAAATATTTAGCGCATGTCTTCAACCTGTCTCTTTCCACCTTTGTCATACCCGAGAAGTGGAAAATGGCCAAGGTGGTCCCGCTACTAAAGCCTGGGAAACCAGCTAACGTAGGTGAGTCATATCGTCCGATATCTCTCCTATCGCCAGTGGCAAAGACGCTTGAAGCCATTTTGCTCCCTTATTTCCAAGCACATTTGCAGCTAGCCCCTCATCAGCATGGCTTCAGAAAACTCCGTAGCACTACCTCCGCGCTAAATGTCATTAGCACCCAGATAAATTGCGGTTTGAATCAATATCCCCACCATAGAACAGTACTCGTAGCGTTAGACCTGTCAAAAGCTTTTGATACGGTCAACCATGGCTCGTTACTGCAAGACCTGGAAGGGTCTACCCTTCCCCCATGTCTTAAAAGGTGGACCGCAAATTATTTGGGTGGTCGGCAGGCATCGGTGCAATTCAGAAACGAAACATCAAAACAAAGGAGAATTAAACAAGGGGTGCCACAGGGTGGTGTCCTATCCCCGCTTTTGTTTAATTTCTACATATCTAAGCTACCTTCACCACCGGAAGGAGTCACAATCGTTTCCTACGCCGATGACTGCACAATAATGGCCACAGGCCCAGGCCCTAAGATCGATGAGCTATGCAATAAAATAAACGGCTATCTCCCTGATCTCTCCAGTTTTTTCGCCTCGCGAAACCTGGCATTGTCACCAACTAAATCTTCCGCGACCTTATTTACAACATGGACGCCCCAAATGTCGACCATATTGAACATCCACGTCGATGGCACTACGCTACCGACTGTCCTACACCCCAAAATCTTGGGTGTGACGTTTGATCAGGATCTACATTTTGGTGCGCACGCAACCGCAATTGTTCCAAGAATTCAGAGCCGTAATAAAACCCTCAAATCCCTTGCTGGCAGTACCTGGGGAAAAGATAAAGAAACGCTCTTGACCACATACAAAGCAATTAGCCAGCCGATTACGTGCTATGCGTCACCCATATGGTCGCCGAACCTAAAAACCACCCACTGGAAGAAACTACAGGCCTGCCAAAATACTGCTCTCAGAATCGCCACGGGCTGTCTTCTTATGTCCCCAGAACACCATCTACATAATGAGGCGAGAATACTCCCCATCAGGGAGAGAAATGAGATGCTGACCAAACAGTTTCTGTTGAATACCCAGAAACCTGGGCATCCCAACAGACATCTGATTGACGAACCAGCACCGCCTAGGGGCCTAAGGAGTCATCTCCGTAAGCATTTTGAGGAAATACGGCACCTGAGAACCCAGCCGTATGAAGCGGAAAAACACAAGCAGGTCCTTGGTGAACTCCATAGACAGGCGTCGGACCTTTATGTCGGGAATTGCCCGGTGAATCCAGTACTTGAAGAAAAATATCCAGAACTCGCAGAAGAGGAACGCATACTCCCCAGGGAAACGCGTGTCACTCTTGCTCAACTTCGTTCTGGATACTGTAACAGGTTAAACTCTTACCTATCCAGAATCAACCCTGACATACAAAATGTATGCCCTGCTTGCAATGTGTCCCCACATGACACCAACCATCTCTTTAATTGTAATGTGGAACCAACGCCTCTAACACCCCTTTCCTTATGGTCCACCCCTGTTGAAACGGCAAGTTTCCTTGGACTCCCGTTAGAGGATATTGATGACAATTTGTGATCGGTCGCGGCTATTAGGTGGGGCGAGCATTGCTACAACAACAACAACAATAGAGTACAACGAAGAATAGTAACTCATGGATTTTGAGAAAGACATACTAAAGCATTTTTTAACATTTAAGAAAAGATTATTGGCGCGACACCAATGTTGTTGTTGTTGTAGCAGTGCTTCGCCCCACCTAACAGACGCGACCGATCACAAACTGTCATCAATATCCTCTAACGGGAGTCCAAGGAAACTTGCTGTTTCAACAGGGGTGGACCATAGGGAAAGGGGTGTTAGAGGCGTTGGTTCCACATTACAATTAAAGAGATGGTTGGTGTCATGTGGGGACACATTGCAAGCGGGGCATACATTTTGTATGTCGAGGTTGATTCTGGATATGTAAGAGTTTAACCTGTTACAGTATCCAGAACGAAGTTGAGCCAGAGTGACACGCGTTTCCCTGGGGAGTATGCGTTCCTCTTCCGCAAGTTTTGGATACTTTACTTTGAGTACTGGGTTCACCGGGCAATTCCCGGCATAAAGGTCCGACGCCTGTATGTGGAGTACACCAAGGACCTGCTTGTGTTTTTTCGCTTCATACGGCTGTGTTCTCAGATGCCGTATTTCCTCAAAATGCTTACGGAGATGACTCCTTAAGCCCCTAGGCGGTGCTGGCTCGTCAATCAGATGTCTGTTGGGATGCCCAGGTTTCTGGGTATTCAACAGGAACTGTTTGGTCAGCATCTCGTTTCTTTCCCTGATGGGGAGTATTCTCGCCTCATTATGTAGATGGTGTTCTGGGGACATAAGAAGACAGCCCGTTGCAATTCTGAGAGCAGTATTTTGGCAGGCCTGTAGCTTCTTCCAGTGGGTAATTTTTAGGCTTGGCGACCATATGGGTGACGCGTAGCACGTAATCGGCTGGCTAATTGCTTTGTATGTAGTCATGAGCGTTTCTTTATCTTTTCCCCAGGTACTGCCAGCAAGGGATTTGAGGATTTTGTTACGGCTCTGAATTCTCGGAACAATTGCGGCTGCGTGCTCACCAAAATGTAGATCCTGATCAAACGTCACACCCAAGATTTTGGGGTGTAGGACAGTCGGTAGCGTAGAGCCATCGACGTGGATGTTCAAAATGGTCGACATTTGGGACGTCCATGTTGTAAATAAGGTCGCGGAAGATTTAGTCGGTGATAATGCCAGGTTTCGCGAGGCGAAAAAACTGGAGAGATCAGGGAGGTAGCCGTTTATTTTATTGCATAGCTCATCGATCTGTGGGCCTGGGCCTGTGGCCATTACTGTGCAGTCATCGGCGTAGGAAACGATTGTGACTCCTTCCGGTGGTGAAGGTAGTTTAGATATGTAGAAATTAAACAAAAGTGGGGATAGGACACCACCCTGTGGCACCCCTTGTTTAATTCTCCTTGGCTTTGATGTTTCGTTTCTAAATAGCACCGATGCCTGCCGACCACCCAGATAATTTGCGGTCCACCTTTTAAGACATGGGGGAAGGGTAGACCCTTCCAGGTCTTGCAGTAACGAGCCGTGGTTGACCGTATCAAAAGCTTTTGATAGGTCTAGCGCTACAAGTACTGTTCTATGGTGGGGGTTTTGATTTAAACCGCAATTTATCTGGGTACTAATGGCATTTAGCGCGGAGGTAGTGCTATGGAGTTTTCTGAAGCCATGCTGATGGGAGGCTAGTTGCAAATTTGCTTGGAAATAAGGGAGCAAAATGGCTTCGAGCGTCTTTGCTACTGGCGATAGGAGAGATATCGGACGATACGACTCTCCTATGTTAGCTGGTTTACCAGGCTTTAGTAGCGGGACCACCTTGGCCATTCTCCATTTCTCGGGTATGACAAAGGTGGAAAGAGACAGGTTGAAGACCTGCGCTAAATATTTGAAACCCTCTTTCCCTAGGCTTTTAAGCATCGGCATGGCTATGCCGTCTGGGCCCACTGCTTTGGATGGTTTAGCGCGACCAATGGCGTCCTCAACCTCTTTAGCGGTGATGGTGATTGGTGACGCGCTGAATTTGTGTTTATGTGCGTGTCTGTTGGCCCTCCGTCTAACTTTGTCGACCGTGGAATGCATTATATATTGTCGGCAGAAAGCGCTCGCGCATTTTTTCGCATCCGACAGCACTTTGTCGCCAAAGGCGATGGAAACTTTGTCTTTGTGCTTAGTCGGATTCGATAGGGACTTTACGGTGGACCAAAGTTTACCCACACCGGTAGAGAGGTTGCAACCTCTTAGGTGCTCCTCCCATTTCGCCCGCTTGTGTTCATCCACAAGCAATCTGATGCGTTGGTTTATATCCCTTATTTGGGGGTCGCCTGGATCAAGCTGCCTTATAAGGTCCCGTTCTCTCGCTAAGTTTGCGGCCTCCGCCGGGAAGTGGGGCCGGATTTCGGGAATTCTCCCGGCGGGAATGAAACGTGCCGAGGCGGATTCAATGACCTTGCGAAAGGCACGCTCCCCTTGGCGGGCATCAGTCGGGATAGGGAGGGCAGCAAAGAGGTTGTCTGTAAAGGATTTATATTCTCCCCACTTTCCTTTTTTAAAGTTTATGAAAGTGCGTTTTTCGGTGACGATGAAGTCGGCGGTACGCTCGAGCGAAACAAGTATAGGCAGGTGGTCGGATGCCAATGATACCATCGGCTGCCAGTTGACGCAGTTTACGAGTTCTGCGCTCACGATTGAGATATCTGGCGAACTGTGACAGCTTCCTACCATACGTGTGGGGGCGTCTCCGTTTATTGTGCAGAACGTCGTTTCTTCTATTTGATCCGCCAACATCTCGCCCCTACTGTCCGCCCGCAAATTTGAATGCCATAGATCATGATGGGCATTGAAGTCGCCTAAAATAATGCGATTGTTTCCAGTGAGTAAGGCTCTAATATTAGGGTGGTATCCACCGGGGCAACAGGTGGCAGGGGGGATGTAGATGTTGATGATTTCTAGGTTTGCATCGCCTGACCGGACAGATAGGCCTTGACGTTCTAAGACGTTGTCCCTGCGGTCGATGCCAGGATCAAATATGTGATATTGCACAGAGTGGTGTATTATAAACGCGAGGCCGCCTCCATTTCCGCTCTCGCGATCTTTTCTGTGGACATTATACCCAGAGCAGGACTGCAATGCAGATCGTGCTGTGAGTTTAGTCTCTTGAATCGCAGCAATGCGGATGTTGTGCCGCTTCATGAAATTGACTATCTCCGTAATCTTCCCAGTTAGTCCATTACAGTTTAACTGCAGAATTCTGAAGTGCATGAGGGGAGACGTCGCCACTCTGGGGGTAAGTGACGGGTGACTACGCCTGGGTTCAGGAAGGCCAGGACGCGATTGCTGTTGTGGCCCTGGGACTGGGCGTCCTTGGGCAAGCATTGGGGTACCCAGATGATTTGGGTTTGCGACCTGGCAACATGGCGCGATGAAACCCGCCGAGGGGTTGCCGTCGCGGAGACCAGAACATCTAGGAAAGTGGCACCACCCGAGGCAGGAGCTGCATTGGGCGGATGTCGCAAACATATATATTCTGTGCTGGCAAACGGTGCAAACGGAGGTAGGGACTAAGAGTCTGTTTCCCTGACCTACACGATTGCTGCCGGAAAAGAGGGGGGGAGAAGACGGGGGCAGGGGCTGTTGCTCAGCATTGCTTCCGACTCTACTACGAAGATTGTAGTTATGAGTGGTAGCAGCTGTTTGAGTTGTTGGCGCCGTAAGGCGCGAGCAGCAGCGGGTACTTGTTGTGGCTTGCTGAGCAGCGGGGCTGCTGGAAGGTAATGGGGGGGCGCTTAGACGTAGACTACGGGACGCCCTTGGGCGTGAACAGCAAGGAGCCACAAAAAATTTATAAAAGTTACGTGGACGTCGGGTTTTGGAATCAAGCCCAGAACAACCTGTCCGATGCAACCATCCCTTACACGAGACACACTGAACAGAGTATGACCGTCCTAAAAAGATTCTTTTCCGGCAGATGCAGCAAAACCATTTCTCAGGACCGAGGTCAGGAGACGGACCCGGATTGGATTCGATACCTTCCCGGAGCAAGAGAATATGGAGCAGTCCTGCTGCAAGGAGCTGCTGGGAGGATGACAATTTGTGGGAGGGACGAAACAAATTAAATGGGGTTACACTGAAATGACAGTCCTTGGTCGGGAAAAATCCCGAGTCGCTCCGGTACATAGAACCGACTGCCTTGGGAAGCGGCGCGCGACACCAATCATCCACATTATTAAGGTCACTTTGCAGAAGGCAGGAATCCGAAGGGGCATTAATTCTACGGAAAAATTTAAGATCATCAGCAAATAGCAGAAAACTGGAGTTTTGAAGCAGGAACCAATATCATTTATGAAAAGCACAAATAGGAGTGGACCGAGAATACTTCCCTGAGGCACTCCAGATGTTGCGACAAATGAGTGGGACTTAAGATTTTCGATCTTAACACACAAGAGTCTATTCGTCAGGTAGGGTTTCAAGCAGCTTAAAAACACAGAGTGAAAGCCAATACACTCAAGTTTATATAAAAGAATCTGGTGAGAGACCTTGTCGAAGGCCTTCGAGAAGTCCGTGTATATAACATCAATTTGAGATCCATCTTTAAATGCGGATATACAAAAATCCGAGAAAGACGCCAAGTTAGTGAAAGTAGAGCGTCCGGCAATAAAACCATGTTGATTGGGTTCAACAATGCGTTTGACTATAAAGGATAGTTTATCTTTTATTATATTTTCGAAAAGTTACAGACAGTAAGTTTAGCAATAGGCCTATAGTTTGAGACATCGTTTTTATTCCCGGTTTTGAAAATCGGTGTTATCGAAGCACATTTCCATCTATCTATAAAAATGCCAGATGAGAGAGACAAATTAAAGATGTAGCAAAGAGGTGAACATAAAGATACACTGCAGTGCTTCAGAACACACGCGCGGGATTCAAGGGGTTGTGTAGCGCAATATATAGCTTCTCCAACCCAATTGTCAACCTCACCTTCGAGCGGCGAATCCCGTTTCACTAACAGACGAGGCTCTGGCGACCCCAAGCTCCTCATGGAGCTTGGGGGTGGGGAGGGAGGGATGTGCTGAAGGTTTAATGTGGCCATATAAATCGTTCCCGAGATGGTCGGGCCAGCACCTTAATAGTGCTGTTACCGGAGCGTATCGGATCTGTATCCGACAAAGGACCATCACATCGATAACACTCCCCAAAGCCTTCGGGGAGTAACCTAATCGCTACAACAACAACAACGACAGAACATACGCGCAGACGCCATCACTGTCGCATTTCAGTGAGCATTGCCAACGTCAGTATTGGAGACCGTGAGCGATCCAAAATCCAATCGTTCATTGACAGCAGAGAGCAGATTCGGAACAGCAACATCACCTTCAAAATTAGATTTAAAGAATTCAGCAAAGAGTTCAACAGAATCATCCAGAGTCTGGGCGCACTTGCCATTAAAGTGCATGCAAGTGGGAATATTAGAAGAGCCACGTTTGGAGCGAATAAAATTCAAAAAGCCTTAGGATTTACTTTTAGATCCGTTTCGAGCCTTCCCATATACCCGTTATACAGAAATTTATCGAGAACGTTGAACTGTTTCACACTAATTGTATATTGCTCCCTGAGGAACGTATCCGTAGTATTAGCCCTATACAACTTGTTATACTTATTTCGTTTATTTTTTAAATTTTTTAGAGCTTGGTTGTACCAAGGCAGTTTGTATAGTTTTGGCCCAAGAGGAGGCACCTTGATATAAAAAATCTCACACAACTTATACAGGAAGGTGTCGTAGCAAGCGCTGACATCCTGAGAATTAAATATATTTTCCCAAGTTACATCGAGGAAGGCATTATTAAGCTCCTCAAAATTAGTTCGGCGGAAGTTCAAGGAAAGATTGTCCGCGAGAGTAGAAACGGGAATCGCATCAAAGTATTGAATAAATATAGCAAGCGGAACATGATGTTTATCGGACGCGCATAATGGGAGAGTACTCTCAGACAGTTCAAATATTAAATTTTCGTCCACAAACACAAGATCAAGCAACCTAGAAAGAGCGTTAAATAAATGATTAATTTGGATAAGATCACAACTTAAAAAACTATCAATGAGATTAATTTCATGTAAGCGCGTAACATTTGTAGGAGTTAAAATGCCATTATTCTGTAAATTCAGCCATGTGATGTCCGGCATATTATAATCGCCAAGAATACAACAATTAACATCAGCATTAGTTTCCCAAAGGTTGACAATATTTTCGATGTGAGGACTATATATACTGTCACAACTGTTTGGCGGTATGTATGAACAGCAGATGAGCGTATAACACGAAGAGCCAGAGATTCGGACACACAGCTGATCGATTAGGGAATCGCGGTGAAGTAATTCAATGACTGAGGCACGTAAGCCTCTTTTTACTGCGATCAAAACACCACCACCTTTTCTCAGCCCGGTTTTGATATAATCTCGGTCTTTGCGATAAGTTACAAAGAGCATAGGATAGAAAAACTCTTCATCGAAGAAGTCCTCATTAAGCCAAGTTTCGACGAGAACGTAAACATCGTAGTCCATCCGGGATGAGGACAGGAGAACATCTATCGCCTTTGTGCGCATGCCGCCTATATTTTGGAAATAAATTTTCAGTGATCTACCCGCTCTGGCAACTGGATGGGTAGCTCGTTCAGCGTTGAGCGATTTATAAGAGCTAGGTGTTATTAGACTGACTTTCAAATTGCTGAAAGGGCCGAACGTTGACGTCAGCTGGCCAAAGTTAGGGTTTAAAAGACTGTCATACAAAGCAGTAGTGACTCCGAGCTTGAAATTTATGCTCTCCAGGCTATCGAGTGGAACACCATTTTTCACTAGCTTAAGGCACGAAAGATGTTTGCGCTCAATTCCAGCATACTTTGAGACAAAATCATTGATATTTTTTTCGGAGACCGTCGGCCTGAAGGAGGAAATGTGAACCCATTTCTTTTTAACAACAGCCTCGAGCTCGGTGCTCCCATTGCAGCCATGAATTATGGTCCTCCTAAGGCTATTCCTTTCACCGGTAGTTTGACGGCCAACAGTAGCACTATCCACATTATTAAGAGTGTTTGCAGCGGGACCAGAAGCATCAACAGAATCCGTAGCACTGCTCATATCAGCAGAATTTGCAACAGCGGCAGTAGCATTAGCAGGGCGTAATCTAGTATTAGTGCTTGCAGCGGCATTGGCTTCAGCTGCAGGGTTCGACTTAGCATTGGTATTGGCTTTAGCAGATTTGCTTTTGGAAGGAAATGTTAGGTGGGTGTTAGCAGAATTGTTAGCCATAACAGCAGCATTAACAGCGTTAACGTTAGCAGCATTGGCACTAGCATTGATAGCAATAACAGAAGCGCCCGAGTTAGCAGCATTTGTGTTAGCAACATTGGCATTAACAGAGGTGTCAGCTTTAGCAGGTGTAGATTTATTACCAGCAACAAAAGGCGCTGCCAGCTGTTGGGCATAGGACAAGTTAGGCATTGCGGTGTTTGGCGAGGAGGGGAGGTTTGCAATTACAGTGTTAGCAGTAGAGGGCAATGTATATGAGCTTGCGAAACCAGGTGACCGAGCAACTAAATGGCATTGCATGCATTGTTGAATTGGCTGAACGAGAGGAGATATAGACACGGCAAGTGGAGTGAGTGCGCAACTGTTTATATCACTGCTCAACGTTTTATTAGTAGCATTGACAGAGCACTCGTTCGATTTGTTATTGTCGTATTTATTATTGTTGGATTTAACATGAGTGTTAAAATCTTTTCTTATTTCAGCTATCTAGTCAAACAAAAGCTTGAATTTCACGTCTATAGCGAGCAATGCGGATTCCAAGTCAACTTTATGTGATGCTAGGACAGTGTCATAGGCCTTGCAAAGCTTTTCGTAGGAATTCGAGCATCCCGTACACAAGTAACTGAGGTGTCGATTTTTTATGAGCAAATCCACATCATATTCAGACAAACTGCCCTCACAGCAAAAACGATGGTAGAACATCTTGCAAAATCCACCGCACGGCACAATATGGGACTCATTTCTACCAAAGCACTTGTCACATTTTCCACAGAACTTGTCCATTGCGCCAATATTGGCAGAAAAACAAATAAACAGAAAAAATCCAAACGAAACAAATAAAAATTTCAAAGAGCGAACTAAAACACGTCCGAACGGCACGACGATACGTAATACCATCCATTTGATACACGTGTCATACAAACACATTCCAGGGTTATAGGTTCATTTTCCTACATGGTGATTTTCCCTTACTTCGTCTCCATAGCTCTCAACTGAGTATGTAATGTTCGGTTACACCCGAACTTACCCCTCCTTACTTGTTTTAATAAACATTTTTTGAAATTGGGTATTTAGAATTTAGGATTTTTTTTTGTTTTTTTTTTTTTTTTGTATTTTAATCCCAAGCCAAAATTTTATGATTATATTTCAATTAATTACTTACCGCGCTGGATTTTATCTGCGGGCAAAAGATTCTTAGGTGGTTGCTGACGAGATTTGTCGACATCTTTCTCCACTACAAATGATATGACAAAAAAAATACAAACTTAAGTAAGTTTAAGTTTAGCCTATTACAATTCTGACTCACATTTAATGCGTTTAAAACCCAATGGTGCAGTCATATCAATAATGAGCCCATTTCTATTTACATTAGTGCGACGCTGGAAGAGCTCACTTTCACGCACCGGCAAACTAATATCAGGTGTAACCTCCTCAATTGTGGGCGTTTCTATGGCGAATGTGGAAAATTCAGATTTAATACGTAAGCGACCTGTAGAAGCCCAGTTTGTATTTTGTTTAGCTTTAGCGGATGCAGAAGCTGCTGCACTACTTGTTGTCGGTTCATCGTCCTCAACTAAATTTATTGTCTCAAGTGGCACATTTGAAAACTCGCTTTTAACGCGTATACGCATAGGTGGCTGTAGCGAAAGTGGTTGAGCATTCTCTATTTCACGTCTCTTGTTGCGCTTTTGCTTACCATCTGGAGATTCTTCCGTATCCATAGCTTCGGAATGTGAACGTTTGTGCGATTTCTTTTTCTTCTTTTTATGTTTTTTATGTGCCTTACTTGTAATGGATTCAAGTTGTTCTAATTCTTTCAAACGTTCGCTAAATTTTCTTTCTAAATCATTATTTACTACATCTTCAAGACGTTCTGCAGCATGATCAACAAGTAAATCATCAAAAAAGTTGTCTGGTATGTTCGCTGATTGTGTTGGTTCGGGCGATACATCGTTAAGAGTTGGTTCACTTTTTACTTTCAATTCATTAATTGGTATGGCTTTAATTACTGGGGTTGTAGTAGCTGCTGGTACAGGCGCTTGTAATGCAGCTGCAGTGATATCATCAGCATTTTGTAATAGATCGTCAAAGAAACTCTCTGGTAATGTTTCGTCAGGTTCTGCAGTTTCTGTGTTTTTATTGGCAGCAGAAGTAGTTGGTATAAGAGGTACAACTGGGGCTATAGTTGCTCCTTCTCCAAAAGTGGCAGAAGTTGGCGTTATTGCAGTTGTGCTCTGATCTGCAGCTGCTACATTTTTATCTATTTGTTCTGATTTAATATGTATTCCTAGCACATTTTCTTGTTGACTTTCTGCGGCAGGAGCTTGTGCTTCTTTAGCCTTTGCACTTTCGTTTGAACATTCATCCGTTAGTTCACCATCTTCAAGAGCTTCCTTCTTAACTTTTATTACGCTATCCAGCATTAGTGTTGCCGCAGGTTTTACGGTTATTTTATTAACCGAAACAGACTCAGCTGTCGTATTTCTTGCTGACGTAGTTGCAGAAGTTTCCAGTGCATTTTCAGAGCTACTTATTGTTAAATCATCAGCGCTACTTTCAATATTGTCGGTTGTAACTGGATCTATTGTACCAAGCGCACTATTAGTTGCGCTCTCTGTATCATTTGCAGCAACTGCCGATGACTCCGTTACATTAACAGTGGCTACTTCGTTTATGTGCAGTGGAGCGATTTGTGTTGCATCCAATTGATTATCAATCGCTTCCGCCATTTGAGTACTTCCTGTTTCCAAGGGTTCTTCTTTTACCTCTGGTGGTAGCATAATAGGCCTGTGTGGTAATTCCATTGATTGTGGGGGTGCTGACACATTATTTGATGCTGCATTAGCTGCTTCGAGCTCTTGCATGTACTTCTCAAGCGGATCCGTCGTATTGTTGCTTTCCATAATTACAAATGGCAAAATGTGCGTGGTGCAATGTAAATGCTACAAATTTACGAAAAACAATAGTTTAGGGATGCGCTTAAACGATCAGGTACCAAAGCAATTGAAAATATTTCGGTTTATTTATATCGATATGGATTGATGCACCTTATAATCAAAATGGTGTTTAAGGGCCAATTAATAGTGTCTGAAGGGCAATTAATGGTGACTTATAACCATATAACCATAACCAGATAAAACAGATGATCGAACCTACCCGATGAAAATCAATGAAATCGATTAATGGGCCATCCCATAACTCTAACGCCATAACTATATCATAAGGCCAAATTAAACTTCCTTAACCCTAACGCCATAGTCGTAACCGTACCCATATCCATATCAATCTCCAATGTGATAGATTAATGGTGCCTTAACCGAAAAATTGTGAAAATTTCATAAAAATGAAGAAAACGCCAAAAAATTGCAAACATATTCCACAAAAAATAAGTCTCTTAGCCGAAGCGTATCCCAAACAATGAATAAAATCTACAAAAAGTTATTAAATTCACCAACTCAAATATTTTTAGGTTATGGATATGGCGAGAAACCAAAAACCAATTGCTTGGCTATGATATGATTATGGCGTTAGCGTTATGGTATGGCACCATTAATCGATTACATTGATTTTCATAAGGTAGGTTCGATCAGCTGTTTTATCTGGTTATGGTTTTAAGGGCGAATTAATGGTGACTTATAACCATAAAGCCATAACCAGATAAATCAGCTGATCGAACCTACCTTATGGAAAGGAATGTAATCGATTAATGGTGCCATACCATAACGCTAACGCCATAGCCATTCAATTGGTTTTTGGTTTCTCGCCATATCCATAACCTAAAAATATTTGGGTTGGTGAATTTAATACCCCTTTTTAGATTTTCTTCATTGTTTTGGATACGTTATGACTAAGATACTTATTTTTTGTGGAATATGTTTGTAATTTTTTCCGTTTTCATAATTTTTATGAAATTTTCACGATTTTTAGGTTAAGGCACCATTAATCGATCACATTGAGATGGTTATGGATATGGGTATGGTTACGACTATGGCGTTAGGGTTAAGGAAGTTTAATTTGGCTTTTATTCATGGTACAATTACCAGGTAAAAGCATCAGAGTTGCATTTTACATGTTTTTTCATTCGAAGGTGGTCATAAAATGTCAAACTTTGTTTATGTTTACATTTTTCGTTTATTTACTTTTGATGTGAAAATTTCTTAATACGCAGTGGTTTTTAAATGTTTTGCAAATTTTTGTAAAGAAAACAGAATTTACTTGTGTTTTGTGCATATTTAAATATGGGAAAGTGTTGTTTGTGCAATATTAGAAGGGAGAAAGCGGGTGTGAAGCTTTTCACAGTCCCGCAAGATCCAAGGAAGAGAAAAAATTGGGAAAAGGCTTGTGGCGTTTAGTTTCCCCAAAACGGCTTCATTTGTCGCTCCATTTTCAAGCCTCTGACCTAATTGTGGGAGCGCAGAGAGTAAATTTGATGCCCAATCCACTAATGCTTCTACCTGGTAATTGTACCATGGTTTTATTATTGTTATTATATTCATATAGGAGCATTCATTAACTTCAGTGAGGGACAGTAAACCTGAATGCCATTGTGAATGATAACTAAGTGTGATATCTTCTGCATAGACGTCAAAATTTCAAAGTGATTGGATCACCTGATTTGTATTTGACTATCGCTGTCTCATTCTGTATCTCTTTCTATCACCCGCTGAAGATAGGCGCCGCCATATTGAACACCCTGTCAAAACGCTAAAAAGTAGCCATATTGAACATCCTGTCAGGCATTTGACAGATAAGATATCACACTTAAGGTAAGGCCACATTAGGCTGCACTATGCAGCACTGCACTGCGCTACAAAATATTCTTGGCATGTATTCTTATGAGGCAATTCACACCTAGCGTCAGCAGCACTGCGCGACCCGGCACAGCGCGGCAAATTTGATCAACTAGGAAAAAAAGCCGCGTTGGAAAGTGTCGCGCAGTGCTGCTGCCGCTAGGTGTGAATTGCCTTATAAGAATACATGCAAAGAATTTTGCACCATATTTTTTCAATCTGGGCAAAAAAGTGTGGAACTCTCCTTCCTCATATCTTGAGGATGAGATTTCTTGGACCCATAACCACGACCTTTTTCTTTTCCATTCCTCTTCTTCGCACAAAAATGAAATAATTACAGCTTCAAAAACTGTGTCGTCCATTTTGCAAACAAAAATAAACACAAACTTTTGCTGCAATGTGTCGCTCGATTGCCGCTTAATGTGAATTGCCAAAATATGTCGCTCTGTGAGGCGCTGCTGCTGCTACGTGTCGCGCAGCGTAATGTGCGCGTACCTTTAGTTATCATTCACAATGCTGAATGCCTTTATGAAATTGTTGGTATTAAGGTAAGGCCACATTAGGCTGCACTACGCAGCACTGCACTGAACTACAAAATATTCTTTGCATGTATTCTTATGAGACAATTCACACCTAGCGTCAGCAGTACTGCGCGACCCGGCACAGCGCGGCAAATTTGATCAACTAGGCAAAAATGCCGCTTTGGGAAGTGTCGCGCAGTGCTGCTGCCGCTAGGTGTGAATTACCGAGCGGCAAAATATGTTTACAATATTATTATTGGCCTAGTTTAATATATTTATTAACAAAATGCAAATAAACGAGGAACAGCTTATTATTTTAATAAGTAATTATCCCGAACTTTACAATTTACAAAATGAGCATTACATGAATACTACGAGGAAAAACAATATTTGGGCCGAAATCTCAAAGGAAATTGGAGCAGATGGTGAGTAAACTGTTTTTGTTCTTGCGTTTGCATTTTCCGAGAGGTTGCGTTGAATATATCCATGTTTTAGTTAAATAATAAATCATTCACGCTTGCAGACAGTTTACAGCGAGGGTAATGAATTTATTGCAACAGGTGATAAACTATAATCAATTGCGTAAGGAGCCAATGAAGACACTAAAGGTTTAATCGTGGTCTTTCCGCTATTATTGTTATGGCTTAAAAAAGCCTTAAAGGTGACAGTGTAATCGAACTTTACCCCTAAGACGTTCAAAATTTGCATTTATTTGTTCGGTGAAGGTACCAGGTCGTGCGAGCTGAAGTAACCAGAAAGTCTGGGAAGATAGGAGTTTATTCTAGAAACTAATTCGTCTTTTTGTAGGGAAAAATCAAGAGGAGCACGACGCAAATTGGAAGAGAAGCTCGGCCTTAGATCTCTTCGGAGGTTATCGCGCCTTACATTTATTTTAATTTTATAAATCGTCTATTGGAGGGCTAGGTTCGGTTGTCATTATCGTGCAGTCGTCGGCGTAAGAAACTATAGTTGTTGTTGTAGCAGTGCTTCGCCATACAATAGGTGTGACCGATCACAAATTGTGATCAATATCCTCTAACGGGAGTCCAAGGAAACTTGCTGTTTCAACAGGGGTGGACCATAATGTGAGGGGTGTTAGAGGTGTTGGTTCCACATTACAATTAAAGAGATGGTTGGTGTCATGTAGGGACACATTGCAAGCAGGGCATACATTTAGTATGTCGGGGTTGATTCTGGATAGGTATAGGTTAACCTGTTACAGTATCCAGATCGAAGTTGAGCTAGAGTGACTCGCCTTGTATAATCTATCTAATCTAATCTAATATATATTATAAACTAGCCTTTACCCGCGGCCCCGTCCGCAAGGAGAAAATGAAATATGTGGGCTATTCACGTTAGCCTGCTTATAAAGTTATCTGTTTAAAATTTTTTTTCTGTCTAATGCATTTTATTTTTGTAATTGAGTAAACAAAAGAACTCTATGAGCTGATAACCTGATAGGATCCCAAAATGATAACGAAATTATCCAGAAAAGGCCACGAAATGACCCCGACGCTATCGCGGACGGATCCCGAAAACCATCCAGAAACGCCCCGGAAGTGTTTCCAAAAGTTCCCGAAGTAGTCTCAAAAAAACCCGAAATGACAACGACACGATTCTAGACTTATCCAGATAACCACACAGAAATGATGCCTGAAGGGTACCAAATTGATTCCGAAATAGTCCCGAAAAAGTTCCGAAATTACCCTGACGGGCTCCCGGACGGATCTCAGAAACCATCCAGAAAATATCCAGGAAGGGTCCCTAAATTATACCGACTAACTCCAGAAAAAGTTCCGAAATGGCTCCGAGGGGATCCACGATGGATCGCGAAAACCATACAGAAATGATTCCGGAAGGATTCCAAAATGATCCCGAAATAGTCCGGAATTGACCCAGATGGGATCCCGCACAGATCCAGAAATGATCCCGGAAGGGTGCAAAAACTATCCCGGAAAAGTAACAAAAAATCCCGAAATGGCTCCTACGGCATCCCGGACCGATCCAGAAATGATCTCGGAAGGGTCCACAAATGATCCCAAAATGGTCCCGAAATGACCCTGATGGATCCGGCAAACCATCAAGAAATTATGCCGAAAGGGTCCTAAAATGATCCCGAAATAATACAGAAAAAGTCACGAAACGACCCCTAGAGGATCCCCAAATGATCCCGTATTAGCCCCGAAAAGGTCCCGAAATAACCCCGACGGGATCCCGGACAAATCCCGAAAACCATCCAGAAAAGATGCCGGAAGGAATCCCAAATGATTCCGTAAAAGTCCCGCATTGATTCCGACGGGATCCCGAACGGATACCGAAAATCATCCAGAAGTGATGCCGGAAAGGTCCTCAAATGATGACCTAATAGTCCCGAAATGACCCTTAAGGGGTCATGGACGGATCCCATAAACCATCCAGAAATGATCCCGATATATTCCCGAAGAAGTCCCGAAATGACCCTGACGGGATCCCGGACAGATCCCGAAATCCATCCAGAAATGATCTTGGGAGGGACCCCAAATGATCCCGAAAAAGTCCCGCAATGATTCCGAGGGGATCCTGATCGGATACTGATAAACATCCTGAAGTGATGCCGGAAAGGTCCTCAAATGATCACCTAATACCAAAATGACCCTGACGGCATCCCGGACTGATCCCAAAATCCATCCAGAAATGATCTTGGGAAGGTCCCAAAATTATACCGAAATAGTCTCGGAAAAGTTCAGAAATTACCCTGACGGGTTCCCGGACGAATCCTGAAAGCCATCTCTAAATGATCCCGAAAAAGTCCCGAAATGACCCTGACTGGACCCCGAAAGGATCCCGAAAACTATCCAGAAATGATGCCGGAAATGTCCTCAAATTATCACCTAATAGTTCCGAAAAGACCCTGACGGGATCCCGAACGGATCCCGACAACTATCTAGAAATGATGCCGAAAGGGCCCGCAAATGATCCCGTATTAGTCGAGAAAAAGTCCCGAAATGAACCCGACGGGATGCCGGACGAATCCCAAAAACCAGCCAGAAATGATGCCGGAAGGGACACCAAATGATCCCGAAAAAGTCCCGCAATAATTCCGACGGGATCCTGAGCGGATACCGAAAACCATCCAGAAGTGATGCCGAAAAGGTCCTCAAATGATCACCTAATAGTCCCAAAATGACCCTGACGGCATCCCGGACAGATCCCGAAATCCATCCAGAAATGATCTTGGGAGGGTCCCAAAATTATCCCGAAATAGTCTGGGAAAAGTCCAGAAATTACCCTGACGGATACCGGACGAATCCTGAAAACCAATCTTAAATGATGTCGAAAAAGTCCCGAAATGACCCTGATGGGACCCGGAAAGGATCCCGAAAACTAACCAGAACTGATGCCGGAAAGGTCCTCAAATGATCTCCCAATAGTTCCGAAAAGACCCTGACGGGATCCCGAACGGATCCCGACAACTATCCAGAAATGATACCGAAAGGGCCCGCAAATGATCCTGTATTAGTCGAGAAAAAGTCCCGAAATGACCCCGACGGGATGCCGGACGAATCCCAAAAACAATCCAGAAATGATTTTGGAAGGGACCCCAATGATCCAGAAAAAGTCCCGCAATTATTTCGACTGGAATCTGAACGGATACCGAAAACCATCCAGAAGTGATGCCGGAACGGTCCTCAAATGCTCACCTAATAGTCCCAAAATGACCCTGAGGGCATCCCGGACAAATCCCGAAATCCATCCAGAAATGATCTTGGGAAGGTCCCAAAATGATCCCGAAATAGTCTCGGAAAAGTCCAGAAATTACCCTGACGGGTTCCCGGACGAATCCAAAAATGATGCCGGAAAGGTCCTCAAATGATCCCCTAATAGTTCCGAAATGACCGTGACGGGATCCCGAACGGATCCCGACAACTATCCAGAAATTATGCCGAAAGGGTCCGCAAATGATCCCGTATTAGTCGAGAAAAAGTCCCGAAATGACCCCGACGGGATCCCGGACGAATCCCAAAAACCATCCAGAAATGATGCCGGTAGGTATCCCAAATGATCCCGAAATAATCCCGAAATGACCTCGTCGGCATCCCGGACGGATACCGAAAATTATCCAGAAATGATGCCGGAAAGGTCCACAAATGATCCCCTAATAGTCCCGAAATTACCCTGATGGGATCCCGGACGGATCCCGAAAACCATCCAGAAATGATGCCGGAAGAGCCCCCAAATGATCCCGAAAAAGTCCCCAAATGACCCCGACGATATCCCGGACGGATCCCGAAAACCATCCAGAAATGATGCCGGAAGAGCCCCCAAATGATCCCGAAAAAGTCCCCAAATGACCCCGACGAGATCCCGCACGGATCCCGAAAACCATCCAGAAATGATGCCGGAAGAGCCCCAAATGATTCCGAAAAAGTCCCCAAATGACCCCGACATACTCCAGAAAAGGTTCCGAAATGGCTCCGAGGGAATCAACGACGGATCGCGAAAACCATACAGAAATGATTCCGGAAGGATCCCGAAATAGTCCGGAAATGACCCAGATGGGATCCCGCACAGATCCAGAAATGATCCCGGAAGGGTCCAAAAACTATCCCGGAAAAGTAACAAAAAATCCCGAAATGGCTCCTACGGCATCCCGGACGGATCCAGAAATGATCTCGGAAGGGTCCCCAAATGATCCCAAAATGGTCCCGAAATGACCCTGATGGATCCGGCAAACCATCAAGAAATTATGCCGGAAGGGTCCCCAAATGATCCCGAAATAAAACAGAAAAAGTCACGAAACGACCCCTAGAGGATCCCCAAATGATCCCGTATTAGCCCCAAAAAAGTCCCAAAATGACCCTGACGGGATCCCGAAAGGATTCCGAAAACAATACAGAAATGATGCCGGAAAGGTCCTCAAATGATCCCCTAATAGTCCCGAAATGACCGTGACGGGATCCCGACAACTATCCAGAAATTATGCCGAAAGGGTCCGCAAATGATCCCGTATTAGTCGAAAAAAGTCCCGAAAGGACCACGACGGGATCCCGGATGAATCCCAAAAACCATCCAGAAATGATGCCGGTAGGTATCCCAAATGATTCCGAAATAGTCCCGAAATGACCTCGTCGGCATCCCGGACGGATCCCGAAAATTATCCAGAAATGATGCCGGAAAGGTTCCCAAATGATCCCCTAATATTCCCGAAATTACCCTAATGGGATCCCGGACGTATCCCGAAAACCATCCAGAAATGATGCCGAAAGGGTTCCCAAATGATCCCGTATTAGTCGCGAAAAAGCCCCGAAATGACCCCGACGGGATCCCGGACGGATCCCGGAAACCATCCAGAAATGATGCCGGATGAGCCCCAAAATGATCCCGAAAAAGTCCCCAAATGACCCCGACGAGATCCCGGACGGATCCCGAAAACCATCCAGAAATGATGCCGGAAGAGCCCCCAAATGATCCCGAAAAAGTCCCCAAATGACCCCGACGATATCCCGGACGGATCCCGAAAACCATCCAGAAATGATGCCGGAAGAGCCCCCAAATGATCCCGAAAAAGTCCCCATATGACCCCGACGACATCCCGCACGGATCCCGAAAACCATCCAGAAATGATGCCGGAAGGGTCCCCAAATGATCGCGAAATAGTCCCGGAATGATTCCGGAATAGTCCCGAAAATGTTCCAAAAGAACCCCGACGGGATCCCGGACGGATCCCGTAAACTATACAGAAATGATCCCGGAAGGGTCCCAAAATGATTCCGAAATAGTCCCGAAAAAGTCCCGAAATTACCCCGGCGTAATCCCGGACCGATCCCGAAAACCATCCAGAAATGACCCCGGAAGGGTCTCGATATGACCCTTACGGGATTACAAATAAGGTGAAGCTAATTATAAAACCATGTTAATAAGGCAGCAGGCGCATTGGAGCGAATAAAAAGTTAGATAGAAACATACAGGTAAAGCTAATAAAAGCGTGCTAATAAAAACAATTGATGGAGGGCGGATGGCGGGAGTAGAGGAGAGGACCACTGATCGTTCCTCCAAAATTGTCTAGATCTCGTTCTGTATGTACCAGATACCAAAAACTATTGATTTAGGAGAAAATTTAGATTGAGTTATAACAATTTATGGATTTTACACCAGAGGGGAGATAAAGGGGGGCGGGCGAAGGGTGTCACTGCTTACTTTGTAAGCCCTCGACTTAATTGACCCCTTGAGTCTGTGATATTGGTGAAGGCCAGTATACGTAAAGTTATAATGTGTAAAAATTATGAAAAATAATTTCTCGAAGGGTCGTGGGACCCCCGCCCCTCTTTCCATGTTCGAAAAAAATTTCGCTAGTAGACTACTGTCTGTGTCCCAAATTTCATCAAAATCCGTGTAGCCATTCTGGCGTGATTCAGTCGCAAAGACGAAAAAATATAATAATTAAATTATAACTGTTCCTAGGGGGCGGGGACCATGCCCCTTTTGAAAAATATATAGCTAGTAGATCCTTCTAGACTATTGGCTATATGTGTGCAAAATTTCATCCAAATCGGTCCAGCCGTTCTTGCGTTATTGAGTCACAAAGACAAACGTCTGGACAAACATCCAAACATCCAAACATCCAAACATCCAAACATCTAAACATCCAAACATCTTCACATCCAAACTTTGCCATTTATAATATATTGTAACGAATTTTCTGCAAATCCTCTTATTTGCAATCCTCTGCTAAGTTCGAATCACTAAACTGTTGAATAAATAACTCCAATATTGAATGATGGAAAAATGGCCTTTATTAAGTACTTCACAATAACACTCAAACTGTGCAACGAATAGCTTAATAACCAAACTGATATCTTAAAGGAAACTGACTTTCAAAATAATAGTGCTATTGCTCGCTAGATATCGTCTTACTCGTAACTGCTTGACAATTCAAATCAAACTGAATTCCTTCTTACTCGCTGGCGCCGCTTTTATAGTTTACGCTGCATACTTCTAGGCTCTTCGATTTCCAGAAGTTACTAGTTGTTTCGGCTACAAAATCGCCAGCCACAACTACGTGCACAAATTATTGCTCTCTCTTGTGACAACTCAGATAAGGTATATGCATGTGTTTGTAGTTTACAGTCTCCCGCACACACATAAGCGTATAAGTAAATTCATCGGTGTGTGACATCTCATCTCTCGCTGCCTTGTATGTAAATGTTGCTCGTCGGAATGTGTACATATGGGTAGACGCAATTATTGATTCGTTTATGTAGATACATAATGATTGAATTATTGATGTGCATTCACGTCACTGCTTAGATCGGCTTAGAGCTGGCAGCACTCCTTAGTTTTGCTAATATTCGTAACACTGCCCTCCACCTAAGTCTGATCGTCCCGATCAGACAAATCTCTCGATCTAAACGCTGCTAATCTCTCCAAATGAACCACTTTCATTTTGGTTCGTGGTTTGGTAGTGGTTTGTATGCGGTACACTACATCGTTGATCCGTTTTACAACTTTGTATGGGCCTTCCCAGTTACACTGCAATTTCGGGGACAACCCTTTTTTTCGTTGTGGGTTGTATAGCAGCACCAAATCTCCTTCCTGAAACCCTTCCGAATTAATTGCTTTATCGTACCTCGCTTTCATCTTGTCACTCATAATCTTTGCTCGTTGCCTTACCAGATCGTGTATCTCTCTCAGCTCTTCTTCTAAGACATCAGTGGATTTCTTGACATTCCTCTCCGCATCGGCATCTATCCCATACTTCAAATCAGCTGGCAGTCGAAGGTCATTGCCAAAAATTACCTTTGCGGGAGTTTGGCCCGTTGTGTCATGTACTGCCGATCGGTAGGCCATCAAGAATAATGATATGTGTGTATCCCAGTCCTTATGGTACTTGTCGACTACTTTCCTTAAATGCTCCTCCAATGTTCTATTGAAACGTTCCACCATACCATCGGACTGAGGATGCAATGCAGTTGTCCGTGTTTTTCGAATGCCCAACTTCTTGCACAGTTCTTGGAACACAGCTGATTCAAAATTCCTGCCTTGGTCAGAATGTAACTCCATTGGTACACCATACCTTGCAACCCATTCGTTTTTAACCACTTCTGCTACTGTTTCTGCTTCTTGGTTTGGGATTGGGTATACCTCTGGCCATTTACTGAAATAATCCATAACCACCAGTACGTATTTGTTTCCGCGGTTGCTAGTAGGAAATGGACCTGCGACATCCATGGCGATCCTTTCAAATGGTGCACCTGAAATATACTGCTTCATATGGCCACGACTTCGGGTTTTGGGCCCTTTCGCTCTGTTGCATACCTCGCAATTGGCAATCCACTCGGTGACCGACTGACGGCAACCAACCCAATAGAATCTCTGCTTAATTTTCTCGAGTGTCTTCGTGATTCCAAGATGGCCTCCACTTGGACCATTGTGCAACTCGCTGAGCACGTCAGGAATCCTCTTTCTGGGAACAACTATAAGTTTCTTCTTGCACTGACCATCCTCACTCTCCCATACTCGATGCAAGCAACCGGATATCAATTCCAAACTGTTCCACTGTGCCCAATATGACTTCGCAATGGGACTCTCTGCTGACATATCCTCTCTGCTTGGTCTTTCGTTTCGTTCGAGCCCTTGCATAACATGTGACAGACCTGTATCTTCTAGCTGACACTTTCTTAGTTGTTCCTTGTCCCATTCATCCGTACACGTTATAGTCATTAGCCGGACATCTATAATGTCTTCTTTAGCCTCGGCCTTTGAACAGTGCTTGCATTCCAAACTACATGGCCTTCGTGACATTGCATCGGCATTTCCATGGGTACTACCTTTTCGATGCTCAATGGAAAAGTCATAGCTTTGAAGTCGCTCGATCCACCGTGCCAATTGTCCTTCCGGATTACGGAACTGCAGAAGCCATTTCAATGCTGCGTGATCTGTCCTGACATGGAATCGCTGGCCGTAGAGGTATTTGTGAAAATGTTTAATGCACTCTACCAATGCCAACAGCTCTCTCCGCGTAACACAGTAGTTCCTCTCTGGTTTTCCAATCGAACGGCTGTAATATGCAACTACCTTCTCCTGTCCATCGACCAGTTGTGATAAAACGCCTCCTATAGCATATCCACTCGCATCTGTATCTAGAATAAATGTTGCTCCTGGAATCGGATATGCTAACATTGGGGCAGTGCACAAACGCTCCTTCAATGTTTGGAAAGCCACTTCTTGCTCCTTCTTCCATTCAAAAGCTTTGTTTTTTCTTGTAAGCTCATGGAGGCTATGGGCTACGCTGGAAAAATTTGGTACAAATCGGCGGTAATATGTGCACAGCCCAAGAAAACTTCTCAATTCATGTAGATTCTGTGGTCTTGGCCAATCCTGTACAGCCTCTATTTTTTCGTTCGCAGTGCAGATGCCCTCTGTCGTTACCTTGTGACCCAAATAATTGACTTCCTTTTTAAACAGCGCACACTTTTTGGGACTTAACTTCAGACCAGCGCCAGCTATTCTCTGGAAAACTTCCTCCAAGTTCTTAAGATGTTCATCAAAGTTCTTGCCCAATACGATGATGTCGTCCAGGTACACCAAGCATGTTTTCCAATGTAGTCCTTTCAGTACCTGGTCCATGAGTCTCTCAAAAGTAGCTGGTGCATTACAAAGTCCAAAAGGCATCACTGTAAATTGCCAAAGACCATCACCGACACTGAAGGCTGTTTTCTCTTTATCTTCCGCCTTCACCTCCACTTGCCAGTAGCCGCTTTTCAAGTCCAGCGTGGAAAACCATTTCGTACCAGATAGCGAGTCCAGAGTGTCGTCAATTCTTGGCAATGGGTAGCTATCCTTTTTCGTTACGTCATTCAACTTCCGGTAGTCCACGCAAAACCTCATTTTTCCATCCTTTTTTTTTACAAGTACTACCGGTGAGCTCCATGGACTAGCTGATGGTTCGATGACGCCTGTCGTTCATTTCTTGAATGATTTGACTCACAACTTCCCGCTTCGCCAGTGGAACACTACGTGGAGCTTGACGGATCGGTCTCGCATCTCCAGTGTCAATTTGATGTTTCACAACGTTGGTGCGGCCTGGTTTAGAATCATCCTGGTCAAATATGTTCGCGTACTTTAGGAGCAGTTGTTTTGCCTTACTCTGATATGCTTCCTCTAGTCCCTGCATCCATGCCGTGATGTCATTTGAAAGATCAGTATTACTAGCTGAAACGTGTTCCTGGAGCTGTTCACAGTTAATAACCACTTCAGCCTCTTGGCATCTTCCCAAAATAGCTCCTTTAGTCAGTTTGAGTGGTGACTCGAACTCATTGAGTACTCTTACCGGAATACGTCCATCTTGTTTTGTCATAGCCAGGGTTTTTCCTACAAGTATGTTTAGTGCTGATTTGTTTGCTGCTTCGACAACCCACAATTTGTTTGTCCCACAATCTCCATCAACCTTTGCCCAGATGACTGCTTCGGATTTTGGTGGTATTTGCTGACTCTCTTCCACCAGCACTCGTTTACTGCTGTAGCCTCTCTCGTAGCCGAAATTAAGTGGTACATCCATGTTTTTATATCGCATCGTCTTGCTTTGCATGTCGATCTTGATGCCCTGGTCGATTAAGAAGTCCACTCCAATTATGATTTCATCAACAATTTCTGCCACTATAAAATTGTGTACTACCATGACGTTCCCAATTGCGACTTCACATTCTACTTCTCCAATTACCTGGGTGTCCTCTCCCGTGGCTGTACGTAATCTTGCTCCAAGCAATGGTCTTATCTTTTTGTTGACTAAATCCGCTCGAATGATGGAATGAGATGCACCCGTATCTACAGTCAATAACCGTTCCTTTCCGTCCACATGTCCTCCAACAGTAAGGTTGCTCGATCTTCTTCCAATCTGCGAGATAGAGATTATGGGGCATTCAATTGCGGGAGCCAGCTGTCGCCCCTTGCGGCTGACTCGATTTAGTTTAACGATTGAGTGGTCTTGGATATTTGCTCATCACCTTCTGCTCTGCGTTTACGACCACCCACATTGTTGGAGCTATTGGGACCGCTGCTGCAATGTCGTGCAATATGACCTGGGTTGCCGCACTTGAAACATTTAATAACTCCGGCATTTTTCTGTTGTGATCCCTTCAGTGCTTCCAAAATAGTGTCTACCCAATCTGGTCTTTCCACTTCTACACGATGAGCTTTGTATGCTGGTTTACTCAATAGTGAGGCCGTTTCCTGAGTCAATGCATGTGATACCGTTTCAGAAAATGTCAGCTTTGGGTTTGCGTATGTAGCTCGCTTCGTTTCCACGTCCCGTATGCCATTTATGAAACTCTGGATTTTTACCCTTTCAGTGTATTCCACGGGTGCGTCCGCATTTGCAAGATGAGCCAATCTTTCAATATCTGAAGCAAACTCCTGCAATGTTTCATTTGCTTTTTGGTAGCGGTTTTGCAACTCAATTTGGAATATCTGTTTCCTATGCTCGCTTCCGTAACGTCTCTCTAAAGCGCTCATCAATGTTTCGTAGTGGTTCCGCTCGTACTCTGGGATGGTCTGTAAGATTTCCGCGGCAGGCCCTTTCAGTGCCACGAACAGAGCTGCAACTTTATCTTCAGCATTCCATTGGTTCACTGCTGCGGTCTTCTCAAACTGTAGCTTAAAGACCTGAAAAGGAACAGAACCGTCAAAGGATGGTGTCTTTACCTTTGGATTACTCGCTGAAACAGCTGGGCGGTTTAGTTGTAACTGCTCCATACGACCTTTTAACGCTTCTATTTCGGCATCAATTTTGTCCTCGAGTTGTAAAATTTTTGCATCCTGCTCTTCCAGTTTCACAAAGAGCTGCGCTGATACCTGTTCCGAAATTTGTGCCGACATTTCAGATATACGTGCCTCTTGCGCTTCCAGTTGAGATGCCAAATATGTCTTCTGTTCTTCCATCTTGGATGTTATACGTGTCTCCTGCGATTCTAGTTGTGATGCCATATATGTCTTCTGTTCTTCCATCTTGGATGTTATACGGTTCTCCTGCGATTCCATATATGTCTGCTGTTCTGCCAGTTGAGATGACACTGTCGATGTTTGAGCAGATATTGCAGCTAAAATCATGTTCAAGTCTGTACTGGTAACCGTCTGCGATGTTTCGTTCTTCTCTTCAATTTTTGTTGTCTCCTCGCCATCAAGATGAAAGACATGCTCTTCCACATCAATTCCTTCTGCTTCCATTGCTTCTCGTAGCCGTGCCTGAAGTTCGAGTTTAACGCCGCTTGTATTCAATCCACGGCTCTCCAACTCCTTCTTCAGTTGCGGGATCTTCAATTCACTTAACTTTGCCATGTCCTTGTTGTCCTCTAGAATTTATTCAACAATTCCTCTTCTGACACCAATTGTAACGAATTTTCTGCAAATCCTCTTATTTGCAATCCTCTGCTAAGTTCGAATCACTAAACTGTTGAATAAATAACTCCAATATTGAATGATGGAAAAATGGCCTTTATTAAGTACTTCACAATAACACTCAAACTGTGCAACGAATAGCTTAATAACCAAACTGATATCTTAAAGGAAACTGACTTTCAAAATAATAGTGCTATTGCTCGCTAGATATCGTCTTACTCGTAACTGCTTGACAATTCAAATCAAACTGAATTCCTTCTTACTCGCTGGCGCCGCTTTTATAGTTTACGCTGCATACTTCTAGGCTCTTCGATTTCCAGAAGTTACTAGTTGTTTCGGCTACAAAATCGCCAGCCACAACTACGTGCACAAATTATTGCTCTCTCTTGTGACAACTCAGATAAGGTATATGCATGTGTTTGTAGTTTACAGTCTCCCGCACACACATAAGCGTATAAGTAAATTCATCGGTGTGTGACATCTCATCTCTTGCTGCCTTGTATGTAAATGTTGCTCGTCGGAATGTGTACATATGGGTAGACGCAATTATTGATTCGTTTATGTAGATACATAATGATTGAATTATTGATGTGCATTCACGTCACTGCTTAGATCGGCTTAGAGCTGGCAGCACTCCTTAGTTTTGCTAATATTCGTAACAATATATTAGATATTAGATATTAGATTAGATATTAGATTAGATTAGATGGCAAAGTTTGGATGTGAAGATGTTTGGATGTTTGGATGTTTGGATGTTTGGATGTTTGTCCAGACGTTTGTCTTTGTGACTCAATCACGCAAGAACGGCTGGACCGATTTGGATGAAATTTTGCACACATATAGCCAATAGTCTAGAAGGATCTACTAACTATATATTTTTGAAAAGGGGCGTGGTCCCCGCCCCCTAGGAACAGTTATAATTTAATTATTATATTTTTTCGTCTTTGCGACTGGATCACGCCAGAATGGCTACACGGATTTTGATGAAATTCGGGACACAGACAGTAGTCTACTAGCGAAATTTTTTTCGAACATGGAAAGAGGGGTGGGGGTCCCACGACCCCTTCGAGAAATTATTTTTCAATAATTTTTACACATTATAACTTTACGTATACTGGCCTTCACCAATATCACAGACTCAAGGGGTCAAATAAGTCGAGGGCTTACAAAGTAAGCAGTGACACCCTCCGCCCGCCCACCCCCCTTTATCCCCCCTCTGGTGTAAAATCTATAAATTGTTATAACTCAATATAAATTTTCTCCTAAATCAATAGTTTTTGGTATCTGGTACATACAGAACGAGATCTAGACAATTTTGGAGGAAGGATCAGTGGTCCTCTCCTCTACTCCCGCCATCCGCCCTCCATCAATTGTTTTTATTAGCACGCTTTTATTATCTTTACCTGTATGTTTCTATGTAACTTTTTATTCGCTCCAATGCGCCTGCTGCCTTATTAACATGGTTTTATAATTAGCTTCACCTTATTTGTAATCCCGTAAGGGTCATATCGAGACCCTCCGGGATCATTTCTGGATGGTTTTCGGGATCGGTCCGGGATTACGCCGGGGTAATTTCGGGACTTTTTCGGGACTATTTCGGGATCATTTTGGGACCCTTCAGGGATCATTTCTGTATAGTTTTCGGGATCCGTCCTGGATCCCGTCGGGGTTATTTTGGGACATTTTCGGGACTATTCCGGAATCATTTCGGGACTATTTCGCTATCATTTGAGGACCCTTCCGGCATCATTTCTGGATGGTTTTCGGGATCCGTCCGGGATCCCGTCGGGGTACTTTCGGGATCATTTGCGTACCTTCGAGAGATAAATTCTTGATGGTTTCCGGAATCATTACGGGACTTTTTCGGGGTCAGTTTGGGTCCTTTCCGTAATCATTCCTGGATGGTTTTAGGGATCCGTCCGGGATCCCGTCGGCGTCATTTTGGGACTTTTGCGGGATCATTTGGGGTCTCTTCCGGCATCATTTCTGGATGGTTTACGGGATCCGTCCGGGATCCCGTCGGCGTCATTTTGGGACTTTTGCGGGATCATTTGGGGTCTCTTCCGGCATCATTTCTGGATGGTTTACGGGATCCGTCCGGGATCCTATCGGGGGCATTTTGGGACTTCTGCGGGATCATTTGGGGTCTCTTCCGGCATCATTTCTGGATGGTTTACGGGATCCGTCCGGGATCCTGTCGGGGTCATTTTGGGACTTTTGCGGGATCATTTGGGGTCTCTTCCGGCATCATTTCTGGATGGTTTACGGGATCCGTCCGGGATCCCGTCGGCGTCATTTTGGGACTTTTGCGGGATCATTTGGGGTCTCTTCCGGCATCATTTCTGGATGGTTTACGGGATCCGTCCGGGATCCTGTCGGGGTCATTTTGGGACTTTTGCGGGATTATTTGGGGTCTCTTCCGGCATCATTTCTGGATGGTTTACGGGATCCGTCCGGGACCCTGTCGGGGTCATTTTGGGACTTTAGCGGGATCATTTGGGGTCTCCTCCGGCATCATTTCTGGATGGTTTACGGGATCCGTCCGGGATCCTGTCGGGGTCATTTTGGGACTTTTGCGGGATCATTTGGGGTCTCTTCCAGCATCATTTCTGGATGGTTTTCGGGATCCGTCCGGGATCCTGTCGGGGTCATTTTGAGACTTTTGCGGGATCATTTGGGGTTTCCTCCGGCATTATTTCTGGATGATTTACGTGATCCGTCCAGGATCCTGTCGGGGTCATTTTGGGACTTTTGCGGGATCATTTGGGGTCTCCTCCGGCATCATTTCTGGATGGTTTACGGGATCCATCCGGGATCCTGTCGGGGTCATTTTGGGACTTTTGCGGGATCATTTGGGGTCTCTTCCGGCATCATTTCTGGATGGTTTACGGGATCCGTCCGGGACCATGTCGGGGTCATTTTGGGACTTTAGCGGGATCATTTGGGGTCTCCTCCGGCATCATTTCTGGATGGTTTACGGGATCCGTCCGGGATCCTGTCGGGGTCATTTTGGGACTTTTGCGGGATCATTTGGGGTCTCTCCCGGCATCATTTCTGGATGGTTTTCGGGATCCGTCCGGGATCCTGTCGGGGTCATTTTGGGACTTTTGCGGGATTATTTGGGGTCTCTTCCGACATCATTTCTGGATGGTTTACGGGATCCGTCCGGGATCCTGTCGGGGTCATTTTGGGACTTTTGCGGGATCATTTGGGGTCTCTTCCGGCATCATTTCTGGATGGTTTACGGGATCCGTCCGGGATCCTGTCGGGGTCATTTTGAGACTTTTGCGGGATTATTTGGGGTCTCTTCCGGCATCATTTCTGGATGGTTTTCGGAATCCGTCCGCGATCCCGTCAGGGTCATTTCGGGACTATTTCGGGATAATTTGGGGTACCTGCCGGCATCATTTCTGGATGGTTTACGGGATCCGTCCGGGATCCTGTCGGGGTCATTTTGGGACTTTTGCGGGATCATTTGAGGTCTCTTCCGGCATCATTTCTGGATGGTTTACGGGATCCGTCCGGGACCATGTCGGGGTCATTTTGGGACTTTAGCGGGATCATTTGGGGTCTCCTCCGGCATCATTTCTGGATGGTTTTCGGGATCCGTCCGAGATCCTGTCGGGGTCATTTTGGGACCTTTGCGGGATCATTAGGGGTCTCTTCCGGCATCATTTCTATATGGTTTTCGGGATCCATCCGGGATCCCGTCGGAGTCATTTCGGAACTTTTTCTCGACTAATACAGGATCATTTGGGAACCTTTCCGGCATCATTTCTGGATAGTTTCCGGGATCCTTCGGGGATCCCGTCAGGGTCATTTCGGAACCTGTGACTAATGCGGGATCATTTGGGGACCCTTTCGCCATCATTTCCGGATGGTTTTCGTGATCCGTCCGGGATACCGTCAGGGAAATTTCGGGACTATTTGGGGATAACTTGGGAACCTTTCCGGCATCATTTCTGGATAGTTTCCGGTATCCGTCGGGAATCCCGTCAGGATCATTTCGGAACTACAAGGGGATCATTTCATTTTTCATTTTTCTTTAAGGGGATCATTTCACCTTCCAGCATCATTTCTGTATACTTTTGGGGATCCGTCCGGGATCCCGACGGGGTCATTTCTGGCCTATTTCGGGATCATTTTGGGGTACCAACCGGCATCATTTCTGGATGGTCCGGGATCCGTCCGGGCTCCCATCGGGGGAATTTCGGGAATTTTTCGGGATCATTTGGGGTCCCTTCCGGCATCATTTCTGGATCGTTTTCGGGATCCGTCCGAGATCCCGTCGGGTTTATTTTTTTACTTTTTCGGGAAAATGTCAGGGAATTTCGAGACTGTTCTTGGATCATTTGGGGATCCTTCAGGGATAATTTCTGGATGTTTTTCGGGATCCCGTCGGGGTAATTTTGGGACTTTTTCACGACTATTTCGGGGTCAGTTGCCCTTAAAGATCATTTCTGGGTGGTTTTCGGGATCCGTCCGGGATCCCGTCAGGGTTATTTCGCGCCTTTTCGGGACTATTTCGGGATCATTTTGGGACCCTTCCGGGATAATTTCTCTATGATTTTCGGGATCTGTTCGGGATCCCGACGGAGTTTTTTCGGGACTTTTTCCGGACTATTTCTGGATTATTTGCGGACGTTTCAGAGCTCAGTTCTGGATGATTTTCGGGATCTGTCCGGGATCCCGTCGGAGTTGTTTCGGGGTAATTTTGGGACCCTTCCAGGATAATTTCTTCATGATTTTCGGGATGGGTCTGAGTTTTTCGTGACTTTCGGGACTTTTCCGGGATCATTTGAGGATCCCTCCAGAGTCATTTCTGGATGGTTTTCGGGATCCCGTCAGGGTCATTTCGGGCCTTTTTCGTGACTACTATTTCGGAATCATTTTGGGACTCCTCCGGGATAATTTCTGGGCGATTTTCGGGATTTGTCCGGGATCCCGTCAGAGTTTTTTCGGACTATATCGGGATCATTTGCGGACCGTTCAGGAATCAATTCTGGATGGTTTTCGGGATCCGTCTGGGATCCCGTCAGGGTCATTTCGGGACTTTTCGTGACTACTTCGGGATTATTTTGGGACCCTTCCGGCATCATTTCTGGATAGTTTTCGAGATTTGTCCAGGATCCCGTCGGCATCATTTCGTGACTATTTGGTGTCATTTAGGGACACTTCCGGGATCATTTTAGGTCTCTTCGAAACCGGTAATTCAGCACACATGGCCGTGGATTTACGGCAAATTATTCGTAATTAAAATTCGGTATGTTTTATCTTTAATATATCTCAGCTTTTTCGTTCTATTTTTAAATGAATCCTGTAACGAACTATTACACCTATAATTAAAATTTTTGTAATATTTTAACCAACTGAATACCCGAAAAAGCAACACTGCTTTCATTTAAAAACTTCTTTTTGGTTTTAGCTAATTGTAGTTTCACTCCTTTGTTCTATGAGTAGTAATTCTTTCACCCCTGTCATATCAATTAATTTAACTTAGAAACAAAATGTATTTTTTTTAATTCGAAAAAAGTGTATTGTATTATTCATGTAAGCGTGCCCATCAGCTCAGTTAGTTCTTTTTTTTTACTGTATTAAAAAATAAAATACATTGACAGAAAAAAATTTTAAACAGACAACTTGATAAGCAGGCTAACGTGAATAGCACATATATTTTATTTTCTCCTTGCGGACGGGGCCGCGGGTAAAGGCTAGTATCTAATCTAATTCTAATATATATTATAAATGGGAAAGTTTGGATGTTAAGATGTTTGGATGTTTAGATGTTTGGATGTTTGGATGTTTGGATGTTTGTCCAGACGTTTGTCTTTGTGACTCAATAACGCAAGAACGGCTGGACCGATTTGGATGAAATTTTGCACACATATAGCCAATAGTCTAGAAGGATCTACTAGCTATATATTTTCAAAAGGGGCGTGGTCCCCGCCCCCTAGGAACAGTTATAATTTAATTATTATATTTTTTCGTCTTTGCGACTGAATCACGCCAGAATGGCTACACGGATTTTGATGAAATTTGGGACACAGACAGTAGTCTACTAGCGAAATTTTTTTCGAACATGGAAAGAGGGGTGGGGGTCCCACGACCCTTCGAGAAATTATTTTTCATAATTTTTACACATTATAACTTTACGTATACTGGCCTTCACCAATATCACAGACTGAAGGGGTCAAATAAGTCGAGGGCTTACAAAGTAAGCAGTGACACCCTCCGCCCGCCCCCCTTTATCACCCCCTCTGGTGTAAAATCCATAAATTGTTATAACTCAATCTAAATTTTCTCCTAAATCAATAGTTTTTGGTATCTGGTACATGCAGAACGAGATCTAGACCTCTCCTCTACTCCCGCCATCCGCCCTCCCTCAATTGTTTTTATTAGCACGCTTTTATTAGCTTTACCTGTCTGTATGTTTCTATCTAACTTTTTATTCGCTCCAATGCGCCTGCTGCCTTATTAACATGGTTTTACAATTAGCTTCACCTTATTTGTAATCCAGTAAGGGTCATATCGAGACCCTTCCGGGATCATTTCTGGATGGTTTTCGGGACCGGTCCGGGATTACGCCGGGGTAATTTCGGGACCGTTTCGGGACTATTTCGGGATCATTTGGGGACCCTTCCGGGATCATTTCTGTATAGTTTACGGGATCCGTCCGGGATCCCGTCGGGGTTATTTTGGAACATTTTCGGGACTATTCCGGAATCATTTCGGGACTATTTCGCGATCATTTGGGGACCCTTCCGGCATCTTTCTGGATGGTTTTCGGGATCCGTGCGGGATCTCGTCGGGGTCATATGGGGACTTTTTCGGGATCATTTGAGGGCTCTTCCGGCATCATTTCTGGATGGTTTTCGGGATCCGTCCGGGATATCGTCGGGGTCATTTGGGGACTTTTTCGGGATCATTTGGGGGCTCTTCCGGCATCATTTCTGGATGGTTTTCGGGATCCGTCCGGGATCTCGTCGGGGTCATTTGGGGACTTTTTCGGGATCGTTTTGGGGCTCATCCGGTACCATTTCTGGATGGTTTTCGGGATCCGTCCGGGATCCCGTCGGGGTCATTTCGGGACTTTTTCGCGACTAATACGGGATCATTTGGGAACCATTTCGGCATCATTTCTGTATTGTTTTCGGAATCCTTTCGGGATCCCGTCAGGGTCATTTTGGGTCTTTTTTGGGGCTAATACGGGATCATTTGGGGATCCTCTAGGGGTCGTTTCGTGACTTTTTCTGTTTTATTTCGGGATCATTTGAGGACCCTTCCGGCATAATTTCTTGATGGTTTGCCGGATCCATCAGGGTCATTTCGGGACCATTTTGGGATCATTTGGGGACCCTTCCGAGATCATTTCTGGATTCGTCCGGGATGCCGTAGGAGCCATTTCGGGATTTTTTGTTACTTTTCCGGGATAGTTTTTGGACCCTTCCGGGATCATTTCTGGATCTGTGCGGGATCCCATCTGGGTCATTTCCGGACTATTTCGGGATCATTTTGGGATCCTTCCGGAATCATTTCTGTATGGTTTTCGCGATCCGTCGTTGATTCCCTCGGAGCCATTTCGGAACCTTTTCTGGAGTATGTCGGGGTCATTTGGGGACTTTTTCGGGATCATTTGGGGGCTCTTCCGGCATCATTTCTGGATGGTTTTCGGGATCCGTCCGGGATATCGTCGGAGTCATTTGGGGACTTTTTCGGGATCATTTGGGGGCTCTTCCGGCATCATTTCTGGATGGATTTCGGGATTTGTGCGGGATGCCCTCAGGGTCATTTTGGGACTATTAGCTGAGCATTTGAGGACCGTTCCGGCATCACTTCTGGATGGTTTTCGGTATCCGTTCAGATTCCCGTCGGAATAATTGCGGGACTTTTTCGGGATCATTGGGGTCCCTTCCAAAATCATTTCTGGATGGTTTTTGGGATTCGTCTGGGATCCCGTCGGGGTCATTTCGGAACTTTTTCTCGACTAATACGGGATCATTTACGGGCCCTTTCGGTATCATTTCTGGATAGTTGTCGGGATCCGTTCGGGATCCCGTCAGGGTCTTTTCGGAACTATTGGGAGATCATTTGAGGACCTTTCCGGCATCATTTCTGGTTAGTTTTCGGGATCCTTTGCGTTTCCCATCAGGGTCATTTCGGGACTTTTTCGGCATCATTTAAGATTGGTTTTCAGGATTCGTCCGGTATCCGTCAGGGTAATTTCTGGACTTTTCCCAGACTATTTCGGGATAATTTTGGGACCCTCCAAAGATCATTTCTGGATGGATTTCGGGATCTGTCCGGGATGCCGTCAGGGTCATTTTGGGACTATTAGGTGATCATTTGAGGACCTTTTCGTTATCACTTCTGGATGGTTTTCGGTATCCGCTCAGGATCCCGTCGGAATTATTGCGGGACTTTTTCGGGATCATTTGGTGTCCCTTCCGGCATCATTTCTGGCTGGTTTTTGGGATTCGTCCGGCATCCCGTCGGGTTCATTTCGGGACTTTTTCTCGACTAATACGGGATCATTTGCGGGCCCTTTCGGCATCATTTCTAGATAGTTGTCGGGATCCGTTCGGGATCCCGTCAGGGTCTTTTCGGAACTATTAGGTGATCATTTGAGGACATTTCCGGCATCATTTCTGGATAGTTTTCGGAATCCTTTCGGGGTCCAGTCAGGGTCAATTCGGGACTTTTTCGGGATCATTTAGAGATGGCTTTCAGGATTCGTCCGGGAACCCGTCAGGGTAATTTCTGAACTTTTCCGAGACTATTTCGGGATAATTTTGGGACCTTCCCAAGATCATTTCTGGATGGATTTTGGGATCAGTCCGGGATGCCGTCAGGGTCATTTTGGTATTAGGTGATCATTTGAGGACCTTTCCGGCATCACTTCTGGATGGTTATCGGTAACCGATCAGGATCCCCTCGGAATCATTGCGGGACTTTTTCGGGATCATTTGGGGTCCCTCCCAAGATCATTTCTGGATGGATTTCGGGATCTGTCCGGGATCCCGTCAGGGTCATTTCGGGACTTCTTCGGGAATATATCGGGATCATTTCTGGATGGTTTATGGGATCCGTCCATGACCCCTTAAGGGTCATTTCGGGACTATTAGGTCATCATTTGAGGACCTTTCCGGCATCACTTCTGGATGATTTTCGGTATCCGTTCGGGATCCCGTCGGAATCAATGCGGGACTTTTACGGAATCATTTGGGATTCCTTCCGGCATCATTTCTGGATGGTTTTCGGGATTTGTCCGGGATCCCGTCGGGGTTATTTCGGAACCTTTTCGGGGCTAATACGGGATCATTTGGGGATCCTCTAGGGGTCGTTTCGTGACTTTTTCTGTATTATTTCGGGATCATTTTGGGACCCTTTCGGCATAATTTCTTGATGGTTTGCCGGATCCATCAGGGTCATTTCGGGACCATTTTGGGATCATTTGTGGACCCTTCCGAGATCATTTCTGGATCGGTCCGGGATGCCGTAGGAGCCATTTCGGGATTTTTTGTTACTTTTCCGGGATAGTTTTTGCACCCTTCCGGGATCATTTCTGGATCTGTGCGGGATCCCATCTGGGTCAATTCCGGACTATTTCGGGATCATTTTGGAATCCTTCCGGAATCATTTCTGTATGGTTTTCGCGATCCATCGTGGATCCCCTCGGAGCCATTTCGGAACTTTTTTTGGAGTTAGTCGGTATAATTTAGGGACCCTTCCTGGATACTTTCTGGATGGTTTCTGAGATCCGTCCGGGAGCCCGTCAGGGTAATTTCGGAACTTTTTCGGGACTATTTCGGGATCAATTTGGTACCCTTCAGGCATCATTTCTGTGTGGTTATCTGGATAAGTCTAGAATCGTGTCGTTGTCATTTCGGGTTTTTTTGAGACTACTTCGGGAACTTTTGGAAACACTTCCGGGGCGTTTCTGGATGGTTTTCGGGATCCGTCCGCGATAGCGTCGGGGTCATTTCGTGGCTTTTTCTGGATAATTTCGTTATCATTTTGGGATCCTATCAGGTTATCAGCTCATAGAGTTCTTTTGTTTACTCAATTACAAAAATAAAATGCATTAGACAGAAAAAAAATTTTAAACAGATAACTTTATAAGCAGGCTAACGTGAATAGCCCACATATTTCATTTTCTCCTTGCGGACGGGGCCGCGGGTAAAGGCTAGTATATTATAAATGGGAAAGTTTGGATGTTAAGATGTTTGGATGTTTGGATGTTTGTCCAGACGTTTGTCTTTGTGACTCAATCACGCAAGAACGGCTGGACGGATTTGTATGAAATTTGGCACGCATATAGCCAATAGTCTAGAAGGATCTACTAGCTATATATTTTTTTAAAAGGGGCGTGGTCTCCGCCCCCTAGGAATAGTTATAATTTAATTATTATATTTTTTTGTCTTTGCGACTGAATCACGCCAGAACGGCTTCACGGATTTTGATGAAATTTGGGACAGAGATAATAGGCTACTGGCGAAATTTTTTTCGAACATGGAAAGGGGGAAGGGGGTCCCACGACCCCTTCGAATAATTACTTTTTAACAATTTTTACACATTATAACTTTACGTATACTGACCTTCACCAATATTACAAACTCAATGGGTGAAATAAGTCGAGGGCTTACAAAGTGAGCAGTGATACACCCCCCCCCCCTCCTTTCCCCTCTCGTGCAAAATCTATAAATTGTTATAACTCAATGTAAATTTTGTCCTAAAATCAATAATTTTTGGTATCTGGCTCATACAGATCGAGATCTAAACAATTTTGGAAAAACGATCAGTGGTACTCTCCTCCTCCCGCCATCCGCCCTCCATCAATTGTTTTTATTAGCACGCTTTTATTAGCTTTACCTGTATGTTTCTTTGTAACTCTTCATTCGCTCCAACGCGCCTGTTGCCTTATTAACATGGTTTTATAATTATCTTCACCCTATTTGTAATCCCGTTTGGGTCATATCGAGACCCTTCTGGGATCATTTCTGGATGGTTTTCGGGATCCGTCCGCGATCCCGCCGGGGTCATTTCTGGACTTTTTCGGGACTATTCCGGGATTATTTTGGGACCCTTCCGGGATCATTTGTGTATAGTTTTCGTGATCCGTCCGGGATTCCGTCGGGATTATTTTGGGACAATTCCGGGATCATTTCGGGACTATTTCGCGATCATTTGGGAACCCTCCCGGCATCATTTCTGGACGGTTTTCGGTATCCTTCAGGGTAATTTTGGGACTTTTTCTCGACTAATACGGGTTCATTTGAGGTACCTTCCGGCATCATTGCTAGATGGTTTTCGGGATCCGTCCAGGATCCAATCAGGGTCATTTCGGGACTATTTCGGGATCATTTGGGGTACCTACCGGCATAATTTCTGGATGGTTTTCGGTATCCGTCCGGGATCTCGTCGGTGTAATTTCGGGACCTTTTCGGGATCATTTGGGGCTCTTCCGGCATCATTTCTGGATGGTTTTCTGTATCCGTCCGGGATGCCGTCGGGGTAATTTCGGGACTTTTTCGCGACTAATACGGGATCATTTAGGAACCCTTTCGGCATCATTTCTGGATGGTTTTAGGGATCCGTCGGGATCCCATCAGGGTAATTTCGGGACTATTAGGGGATCATTTGTGGACCTTTCCGGCATCACTTCTGGATGATTTTCGGTATCCGTTCGAGATCCCGTCGGAATCAATGCGGGACTTTTTCGGAATCATTTGGGATTCCTTCCGGCATCATTTCTGGATGGTTTTCGGGATTTGTCCGGGATCCCGTCGGGGTTATTTCGGGACCTTTTCGGGACTAATACGGGATCATTTGGGGATCCTCTAGGGGTCGTTTCGTGACTTTTTCTGTATTATTTCAGGATCATTTTGGAACACCTTCAGGGATCATTTCTGTGTGGTTCTCTGGATACGTCTAGAATCGTGTCGTTGTCATTTCGGGTTTTTTTGGGACTATTCCGGGAACTTTTGGAGACCATTTCGTAGATTTTTCTGGATAATTTCGGAATCATTAGGGATCCTATCAGGTTATCAGCTCATTTAGTTCTTTTTTTTACTCAATTACAAAAATAAAATGCATTAGACAGAAAACAAAATTTTAAACAGATAACTTGATAAGCAGGCTAATGCGAATAGCCCATATATTTAAATTTCTCCTTGCGGACGGGGCCGCGGGTAAAGGCTAGTATTATATAATTAAATATGGATATATTGTTTTTTACTTTAATATTGTATTTGAATTTATTAAATATATCAAGCCGTTTGGCCAATTTGTGGCATAAAAAATATTATATAATATATAATTAAATATGGATATAAAGTTTTTTACTTTAATATTGTATTTGAATTTATTAAATATATCAAGCCGTTTGGCCAATTTGTGGCATCAAAAATATTATATAATATATAATTATATATGGATATAAAGTTTTTTACTTTAATATTGTATTTGAATTTATTAAATATATCAAGCCGTTTGACCAATTTGTGGCATAAAAAATATTGTACTTCATTGCGACTGCAGTGTGGAAAATCACCTTATTTCGGCAGTTGTTTCGGAAGCGGCCTATCTCAGAAAACGTTTGAAGAAATCCATATTTCAGATTTTGTTTAATAACGCCTTATCTGACCTCAAATTCAATACATTTTGACATTATGCATAAAATCCTGAGATAGGGCGTTTCGGAAACAGCTGCCGAGATAGAACGATTTTATATGGTTAAACTTAGATTAGTTGTTTACATTAGTAATGTATTTGAATTTATTAAATAAATTATATAATTTAACTTCGACGAGTTCCTTGTAGTGCAATATCATTCTGCCATGACACGGTTCCTTGAGGTGAATTGAAGTAGTCCTTAAGTTTATCCCGTACCTGTATGGCGTTATTGTGCAGAGCACAAGTGGCCAGGATGACATTATCTACGTGTTCTGGGCTGAGGCATATTTTTCGATAGTACACTCGAAATTTCTGAGATAAAATTCCGAACGCATTCTCGGAAACTCTTCGGACTCTGCTGTGCCTATAATTATAGACCTTTTTCTTCATATCGGTTAGTTGTGAGCCAGGATAAGGTCGCATAAGATAGGGTTTCAAAGGGAAAGCTTCGTCACCAACTATAACGTGTGGTATTTCAATGTTAGTTCCTGGCAATTTTTTTGTGCCTGGTATATTCAAACTGTTATTTTCCAGTCGCCTAGCCAAATCTGAACGCGAAAATATACCAACGTCGCTATTTTTCCCCAAATCGCCTACATTGACATAAATGAATTTGTAGTCTGCGTCTACTAGGGCGAGCAGAACAACAGAAAAGAACTTCTTATAATTGAAGAAGAGGGAGCCCGTTTTTGGGGGAGCGAAAATCTCCACATGTTTTCCATCGAGTGCTCCTATGCAGTTACTATAGTTCCATTTTTCAGAAAATTCCCTTTCTATTTTCTTCCATGTGCTCTCATTAGGTGTTGATTACTACTTCTGACAACACGTCCCATAATGTTTTGCAAGTGGAATGCACTATATCTGCTACTGTTGAGTTTCCCAATCGAAAAGAAGACGCAATTGTCTTGAATGAATCGCCTGTTGCAAAAAATCTAAAAAAAAAACAAAGATATAATATGAGTATTGTTTTTTTTTTATTTCTAGAAACTTTATGTAAAGAAAAGGGGAAATCTCTAAGGGATAGCTATTCGAGAAATATTAAAAAACGAAAAACCAGAAGTGGAGATGGTGCGTCCGCCTGTAAAAGGTGGAAGTATGAGCGTCAGATGGAATTTCTCCGCCCTTATATACAGGAACGACAAAATAAAACAAATTTCCAAAGGTCCGAATCGGCTTATGAGAGCTTTAGTGAAGAGTCTTTGCAAGATGACGATACTATAAGCCTACCCCGAACTTCTTCATCGACAACAAGAACATCAACTCCTAGTGCCAAGAAAAGAACTCATCAGTCGCAACCTTCAGTAGGTAGTGTTTTACAAAATTTTTTAACCAGTCGGCAAACAGAAGTACCGCAATCAACAGCAACTGGAAGTCCAATACATTCCTTCTTCAAGACAATGGCAGACTCCGTTTCAGTTTTACCCTTGGACTTGCAATTGAAGGCAAAGAATAAAGTTTTTTCAATTGTGCCAGAAGTGGAAGAGGAACATTTAGAAAGGAGCTCAAGGAGTACTCAGCAGGTCTACGATGATCGTTCGCGAAACTCGGCAGATGTACATATTCAACAAGTTGAAGAACGTTATATTGAGCACCCCGAAGATCCTTACAGTGAATATATTGAAGAGGATCCACGAGTACATGTTCAAGAAGACCCCCAAGTATGTTATGTTGTTGCACCAGGCGGCTGTTTAGTCCCACAACGCAACACATAAAATGTTAAATATAGGGCATGATTTAAATTTGAAAAATATTTCATGCCTATATGACACTACTTTCTTTTCGTGTATTTTTCTTGTATTTTTTTCTAAATTTTTTATCGTGCTCCCTCTCAATACGGCTTCAGTACTGGTGTAAGTGAGTAAACTATGTATATTCAAACAAAGAAAATACAAGAAAAATACAATATGTTTGTTAAAAACAAATCAGCCAGTTTGAATTTCGTTAGGTTTTTGTGCCATTTTAACAACCAAAAATTTATTTGGAAAAATTTGTGCATAAATACAAAACGAAAATCAAAGTCCTGGAGAAGTCATTTAAACCAAAAAGGAATCCATAATTTTCACTCATTATTTTCTTTCGTTTTATTGTGAAGAAACTTCACGAAAAATAAAGTTTTCAAAATGAACAAAAACATGTTTCGCTCATTTATTTTGTGTGTAATGTTGGTCTCGTCTTCGCATATGAGTTATTGTTATTGTAATTTGCTTTTCCGATAAAGTTTCGTCCGCTTTTCTAGTTTGGAATCAAAGACATATTCATATACGGCCTTATTAACCAAACCTTATTAATCAAAACAAGAAAGAATCAAAAAATTTCGTAATTGTAGCAGCATAAGTATGACAAGAAAAAATTTTAATTTAGGTACATTCGATTATTGAATATAAAAGCATTCAGGCTGGGTGCGAGTTCGCCTAAATTGTAGGTACCTGAACTAATATCCCACTGAAAATTTCCAGCACTGTCATAACTTAGGAAAAAATCTATCGAAACTGTTCGAGTTTACTTGACAGTTTATATTGTTAGCTTTTAGGAAAATTTAAAAATGTGCAGTGTATTTGCGTATTTGTTGGCGCTGTTGTAAATTTATTAAAATATTGGTAACGTTTTACAAGACATGGTTTTCTGTTCAAAGAAAAACTATGAATCGGGCCCCCATTTTCAATATTCCCGGCGTTATTTTTCATAAACATTTGGTATTGCGGCGTTTATAAAACATTACCCAAATATTTCATTGTGCTACCCAACTGTAACGTTTCCGGTTGATATCCTTTCTTGCCTTTTGACATAGATATTCTCCGATTCTGTCAAGCTTATTTGGCGAGCTGAGCTAGTAAAATGTTAACTTCTTCATGTTTGACTTAACAAGACTATCCTTCGGATTAACTGGAAATATATTATCTACAAGCCGTTTGTAGCGGTGATTTCTGTCGAAAGATATATAAAAAAAACAGAAAACGATCCCGAGAGGGTCCGAAATATGGGGCCCTATCCATAGTTTTTTGCACAGAACACCTTTTCGCGTTGGCGGTTTTCGACCGCGATTTAAAAAAAATAAGGTAAAAGTCTAGTTGAGGGGTCGACTGCTAATACGCGTCCAAAATTATCGAAAAAGGTGTCAAACGACGCGTCTTGACATCAGTATTAATAATCCGAAGGTGATAAATAAAACTTTTAACTTGTTCAATAAATGTTAACGAAAAACCGAAAAATTACCCCGGGTCCTTCCGAAACGTGGGTGCGATCCATACCCTAGGACTGGACCATATACTCCAGCTCAGCATGACATCAGAGTAATCCATGGAGTAACCACATGAATAAACATCGTGTAGTGATTACAACCGTTAAAAACGATCAATGATGGGCTTATAATATGTTCGTGTAGAAACATGAGTTGGTTCATTGCTGCATTACAGTGGAGTATAATGCTAAGTACTCCAGTATGACACAAGTGGACCACATCATCTAACCATTTTTGCAGGGTAATATTTTTGCGCTGAACACCTTTTTGCGTTGGCTTCCTTTATCCTCGCTTATAAGAAATCACCCTGGCCGGTCCACCAATGGAGTGGGATCAAAAATAAATCCGTGCAAAATCCCTTTGTACACAAAATTTTTTTTCAGTGCACAACAACATGACAACAGCCACATGAAAATCACCAAGAAAAATTCCAAGCATAACTTACCTCAAGGTTACCATTAGTCTTTCTTCCGGACATATCGCTCTTCTAAAAAAGGTGTCCTCTTTTTTAATGTGAGGCAACATTAAGGCTAACAATTTTTTAAACTTTTCTTCCATCATGCGAAAGTAAGTGTAGAATTTTGCACCATCTTTTTTTAATCTTGGCAAAAGAGTGTGGAACTCTCCTTCCTCATATCTTGAGGATGAGATGTCGTGCAACCATAACCGCGGTCTTTTTCTTTTCCTTTCCTCTTCCTCGCACAAAAACGAAATAATTACAGCTTCAAAAACTGTGTCGTCCATTTTGTTTTTTTTTTTGGGGGGTTTTGGGAATTGAATCTTTCAATTCCAAAGATGGCAAGAGGACCTTAAATTGCCCCTTAAATCGCCAGGTTAACAAACGAATAAGGGTAATATACTAGCAACATTTAGACGTGCCCAAGCAGCTAACACATATCGCAAAGTAAAAGCTCGTAGCACAAACTTTTTCCCTGTAATTATTGAATATATGGCTTGTTGTACTTTATCAAGAATTGTAATTCTTCGGAAATTATATTTTTGTGTCATTAATATATAATTAGGGTATTTCAATCCCGTTACTTGCACTTTTTGTCCTTTGTGGAATTATATGTATGTTTTCACAAATTATACGTTATCCATTGCTTGGTAAAATCACTACAAAAAACGATGTTTCTGCTTCGACGGTATACTTGCGAGTGTCTTCCATTTTGCAAACAAAAATAAACTCAAACTTTTGCCGCAATTTGTCGCTCGATTGCCGCTTAATGTGAATTGCCAAAATATGTCGCTCTGTGAGGCGCTGCTGCTGCTACGTGTCGCGCAGCGTAATGTGCGCGTACCTTTAGTTATCATTCACAATGCTGAATGCCTTTATGAAATTGTTGGTATTATAGTGGCGATTGATAGTCGATAACTATCGACGGGTATTGATCATGATGGAATTATAGAAGGTAGCGCATTGCGCATGTAAGCATTAGTTCAGCTGTTTTTTCTGAGCAATTTTTACGTCATTTTCCTTTAGCTCTTGTTTTTTTCTCCCTTTCTTTCATTCGCTGAAGCATTTAAGTGTGACGTAGATGCACAGAACGAAGGAATTTTGAACTCGTGAATGCACAATCTTCTGTGTGTGATTTGGCGTGACTAAGTTGTGTTGACGTGACGTGACGCAAAATTTGTGAACATAGTTTTTGGTGATGACAAATACGAAATTCGGCTATTAAATTTGGTAAAATAAGCTTTATTTAATATTATAAATACACGTTATACTATTTTCACACAGACGGCTTATTGAATAATAAAGGCAGTTTTCTACATTAAGACGCTTATTGAGCTCAATCTTCCCTACAAAATTCAAATCTATAATTATTTCATTAGTAGCTAATCGAATGCCTAATGAAGTCAAAAGCACAATGCAACTCTGTTGGCCGCATTCCGTTTCTTAGTTTTTGGTGTGTTCAGTGCTTAAAAATTCCATTTGTCAAAGCAAATGTCATTGTCTGCATGGCGGAACGATACAAGGTGGCCGCACCGAACAGCTGATTATAACCTTTTTTATTTGATTTGATACATCAACTACCGGTGCAGTACAATTTTGACATTTGTCCATCGAATTTACAAGTACATGGAATTTTTTTTGTTTGTAGGTATGTCACCATGCTCCCACCTTGTATCGTTCCGCCATGATTGTCTGTCTCAGCCTTCATACTAATCGAGCAGTTACTTCTGTGTGAAAGCAAAAAATTTACGATTTCATTAGCAGGTGAAATGAGATCATTAAGTTTCTGTGTGAAAACAGTATTATTTATTTATTTTAAATGAAATTTCAGAAAATGGTAAAAATAACCAACAACAACCAATTCACGGATCTTGTTGCAGAATTGGAAAAGAATCCAACCCTTGCCAAGGGATTTAACAGGGGGACAGTTCCAACAAATTTTAAATAAATTCTTTATATTTTGGCTGAATGGAGAAATGTGCGGTAATCGAAATCAGCAATTATAGGACTAACTTCCTATCTGGCAAATTTAAAATTTCAGACCTTTGGCGCACCTCTTTTCTTTGGAGAAATAACATCTCCTTGCACTCGTCACTACTTGAAGTTTCACTCTCCGATACGAAAAACATTTTAAATTACAAATTTTACATAATTACCAAATAACCACTGAACAAATTGTAAATAAACAATTTTCAAAAGTATAGTCATCATAGTTTTATATAAAATTATCGATAACACATCAATGTCAATACATTAGCCGTGTTTTTTAACACGCGCGTATACGTTTCGTTTTCGCGTGTAAAAAAACGCCTATCTTCGCTTAGATAATGCTTAGGAGACCCATCTAGCGGCTGTGGTTAAACAACTAGCTACAGCAACAGGGTGTACCGAAAAGCGGAGACGCAACGCTCTGATTGCCATAACAAAGAGGATAAATATAATAAGAGCCGTCACTCGTTATTTTTTAAGCATTTACTCGATGTAAACTGTGAGGTAGTCGCTACTTTTTTTTTGGGCGAGATGTTTATAAATGTCTTCTATACATTTTCATGGGGTATTTGTGTCTATTTTTCCGACTGTATTTAATTAATTACCACCGTGGTGTGATGGTAACGTGCTCCGCCTATCACACCGTATGCCCTGGGTTCAACTCCCGGGCAAAGCAACATCAAAATTTTAGAAATAAGATTTTTCAATTAGAAGAAAATTTTTCTAAGCGGGGTCGCCCCTCGGCAGTGTCTGGCAAGCGCTCCGATTGTATTGCTGCCATGAAAAGCTCTCAGTGAAAACTCATCTGCCTTGCAGATGCCGTTCGGAGTCGGCATAAAACATGTAGGTCCCGTCCGGCCAATTTGTAGGGAAAAATCAAGAGGAGCACGACGCAAATTGGAAGAGAAGCTCGGCCTTAGATCTGTTCGGAGGTTATCGCGCCTTACATTTTTTTTTTTTTTTTATTTAATTAATTATTTAATTCTCTTTCCAAAAAACATGTTTGCATAACGTGACAACACCGCATCGATAAATGGGAGGCAATTCAAAAATGTCCCTCATAAAACAAAAGTAGCGACTACCTCACAGTTTACATCGAGTAAATGCTAAAAAAATAACGAGTGACGGCTCTTATTGTATTTATCCTCTTTGGCCATAGGGTATAACCAAAGAGTATATATTTGTTAAGAGGTGTCACTCGATACTTTGTTGTTGCCAAAGCAACCCTGTCATGTCGAATGTGATTCTCAAGGAAGTTTTGTTTAGTTTTTTTAAATTTAATCCTATATAGTTATGCGGTAAAGTGACTTTGCATAATTACGATTTTTGGAAAGAGAATTCATTAATTAATTTAATACAATCAATAAAATAAACACAAATACCCCACGAAAATGTATAGAAGGCGTTTTTATAAATACATCTGATAAAAAAAACCAACGACTACCTTGAGAAAACATCGAGTAATTTGCTTTGGCAACAACAAAAGTATCTAGTGACGCCTCTTGACAAATATATACTCTTTGGTATAACATATAGTTGAATCAGTTGCGATGAATTGTGGACACACATAGAATACATAGAATTAGTGTAGAGGGTGAAACAAAGACACATATTTCAGTTACATCTGAGTATAATGCGTATTGAAATTTAGTAGGACAAAATTTATGCGCAGCAATTTCAGAGGTGTATTTATAGTTTGTCGCTTAGCAGTCAATATAAAGTTTAAGCGTAAACGGATATATGCGTGTTAAAAAACACGGCTATTGTTTTAGTAAATACTCATTCCGCATTGACGTGATTTTGATGTCGATACGACGTGATGTCGACGACGAGGTTAGGTTAGGTTAGGTTGCAAGGGCTGAGCTGGACACTATGGTAACAGCTCACTACTTTGGCCACCAATGGGCCCATTGTAATACACTATACGCTCTCAAAGAGGACCCCTACCCTGCCTAAGGCGGGTCTAACCACCTCGCGGAAATTATAAATTTTGCTAGAGCCTTTACTTCATAGCTAGAGACCTCAGCGAGGTCATGTAGAAAAGGTTTACCAAGGATGACCAACCTACGCCTACTAAGCGCTGGACACTAACAGAGAAGGTGCTGGACAATCTCTTCCTCTTCTGTACATCTGCAGCTGCGACAAGGTAGGTCGTTGCCCCCATTCTAGCACCATGCGTGCCTATTAAGCAATGCCCTGTTAGAACCCTTATCAGGGACGATAGAACTGATTTGTTTAAAATCAGAAGCGCTCCTGTGCGCCCCTTGTCATATGAGGGCCAGGTTTGCCTGGATGTCTAACACGATGATATGGCTGACCATAGTCCATTTGCAATTCTTATAGTGCTTGTGTCCACACGAAGCCTGAAAGTGGCCATGGGAAGGATATGGTCGGTGGTGCCTCTTCTGGCCAGCTCTGCTCTGTAATTGCCTTCAATATCCCTGTGCCCAGGTACCCATATTAGGCTGATACTGAAGTGCTGAGCCATCTCGTTAAGAGATTTGCGGCATTCAGTGACCGACTTTGCATTGTCGACGAATGAGTTCAGGGCCTTTAATGTGGCCTGGCTGTCGGAGAAAATAAACACCCGTTTACCATCCTTAGGCATAGACCCGAGATGGTTCACAGTCCTGTGTATTGCCAGCATTTCCGCTTGGTAAACACTACAGTGATCTGGTAGGCGAAAAGAGACCTCTAGTACCAGATCCGGCGAAAATAGGCCTGCTCCCATCTTCGCGTCAAGCTTAGAACCATCCGTGAACATGTTGATGGCATCTGGTACCGTATGTTGTCTGGTATTCCAGTCCTGTCGCGATGGTATATATATACTATAGTTTTGAACGAAGACGTTCTTTGGCGTGCAGTAGTCAGTGCGCACCGGTATTAGGACTAGGACGTTCGTGCCCAGGATTGTTGCGTGTCCACTAGATCCATTTGACCAGAGACCTGTTTCCCTTATGCGTAGAGCGGCGATGACCGCTATTTCCTTCGCCACCAGGTCAAGAGGTGGAAGGTGTAGCATTGTGTTGAGTGCTTCAGATGGAGTGGAGCCGAGAGCCCCGGTGATGCAGAGCTCCGAACTCCGTTGCACCTTTTGAAGCGTTTTAAGATAGGTAGCTTAAGCTAGTGCAGGCCACCAGACCAAGGCACTATAAAGAATTATCGGGCGCACAATGGCTGTATAAATCCAGTACGTCACCTTAGGGGAGAATCCCTAGGAGGTGCCAATTGCCCTCTTGCAGGTGAACAGCGCTGCTGCTGCCTTCTTGCATCGCTCCACTATATGGTCACTCCATAATAACTTCCTATCCAGAATGACTCCCAAATACTTGACTTGATCGCTAGACGCTAAAAACGTACCTCCAATTCTTGGCGGCGTTAGATTTGGTACCTTGTACCTCCTCGTGAAGAGGACAAGCTCGGTTTTATCCGAGTTGGCTTCCAAACCTGTGGCTGTGGCCCAGTGGGAAATTTTGGATAGTGCTCCTTCCACTAGGTTGCAAAGAGTTTGCGGAAATTTCCCTCGCATGGTGACGCATACGCGATCACTTGGTGACCTTCTGATTCCATGAGGCGTAGTAGTTGGTTGACGGTAACCCCCCAAAGCAGCGGAGAGAGAACACCTCCCTGTGGAGTGCCTCTGTCGACCGGTCTGCGGATTACGCATCCACCTAGCTTTGTTTTAATCTGCCTACGCGTAAGCAGATTGTATATAAACTCCACCAGGCACGCTGCCGAGGTGATGGCATCCGGGAGAACGTTGTTGAAGGCACGCGCTATATCTAGAAATGCCATCAATGTGTATTCCTTGAGAGCAAGGCCGTGTCAGTTGACTTGCCCTTAGTATAGGCATGCTGAGCTTGCGAAAGAAGCGACATCTCAATTCTCCTCCTGATGTAGTCCTCTAGGGGTCTTTCGAGTGCTTTAAGCAGAAAAGAAGATAAGTTTATAGGCCTATAATCATTTGGTTTAGAGTGGGAGGGTTTCCCTGCCTTGGGGATAAAGACCACGTTGACTTCCCTCCACGATACTGGTACGTAATGGAGCCTAAGACAACCTATAAACATACTTTTATACAGGGCCTTATAAGTTCGGCAGTATACTGTAGCTGAGCCGGAAAAATTCCATCCGGCTCCTGCGATTTATAGGGCTTGAAGGTCTGTAAAGCCCAATCTATCCCTTTATCATCTGTGATTTCGCTTATCAGCTGATCATTAGGTGACCCTCCACTGACAATACTTGAAGACAAACACGTCTAGCTCCTCCTCGCTTTCTGGGGCTCACACCTCTTCCGATAGCTTGTTACTTATTATCTTCTTATAGTAGCCCCAGTTCGTTCTTCTAATATTTTGTATGTACTTAGGACTTGTGTGCGCCTGTGATATAGAAAAGCTTATATATCTATGGTCAGAAAAGGAGTGCTCCTTTAGAACTCTCCATGAAACGATCAGGTCACTGAAAGAGTCTGTGACCAGGGTTATGTCAAGGACCTCTTCGCAGTTCCTCGTAATGAAAGTGGGATCATTTCCCCTATTACATATACTTATATTAGTACCTAAAAGATAGTTAAATAAAGACTCACCTCGGTCATTTGCATCACTGCTGCCCCACTGGGCGTGATGAGCATTAGCGTCGCCTCCGAGTAGGATGAAATCGTTGCGTGGATTTGCCGCTCTCACGAACTCCCTGAAATTATCCGGTGGTAATGAGCCTTGGTGATCGTGCGCTAGGTAGAAGAAGGAAGTTTAAAGCTCCTCCCTAGCACCTCGACGCTAACCGCTGTCAGATCCCCATCGCTAAAATTGGGTAGAAGAAAAACATTAAGAATAGACTTAGCCAATATACATGTGCGAGGCTTACCCTTTTCCTGAGCGCTATAAAGCTTATACGTTGGTGTCCGCAGGCCACAGATCCTATTGCCAGCGATCCACGGCTCCTGGACTAGTACGATGTCTACCGCACCTGAAGACAGGTGCAGTAGGAGTGCAGCTGATGCTGCTTTGCAGTGATGCAGGTTTATTTGGAGGACCCGAATCACTGTTTGTTTGCGTTCTCCTCCGTGAGCATCGCGTCCGAATCGCCATCCTCCAGAAGCTGACCCTCAGAATACAACCCTCTGAGAGCCAAGCTTCCGCTCGAGCCTGCCGAAGCATAGCCACCAGCTTCTTCGCCCTCGTCTACCTCCATCTCGTCTTCAATGGGGGGAGTTCAACCACCTCCGTACGAGACGCAAGGTTTACCAAGGCTTCAACGGCAGCCTTATAAACCTTAAGGCTTATATTCTTGAAGCCGTAGCTTACCCTGAAATCCTGCCTTTTCAACACTTCGACGCTTGCGCTGTCGAGCAGTAGGACTATCTGCATTGTGGTCCGTTCAGTCTTCTCCACGTTAACCACCTTCCAGTTTTTGGTCGGTAGACCCGGGTTGTACTCCTGGAGCAGCTCCAGGATATCAGCTGGGTCCGTTGGCGTTACTACCCAGGCTCTCGCCCCTGGTCGTGAGGGGTTATCACACGCCTCCACTACCTTGAGGCGCGCGCCTGGATACACCTCACCTATCAGCGAGACGGCGGCTTTGTAAAGCTTCGCTGACATGGCGTCGTCACATGCAATTAGTTTAATATTGCCCTGGAACCACCCCGCATCGGTATAAGAAGGCGGCAGACCACGGTTGTCTTTTTTGACAGTGCGCTGCCTCAATCCACTTCCACTGCTGTTTCGGGATCCTGCCATCTTCGCTGCTCTCGTCCATAACACCAATGATCTGCCGATCCTTGGCTATTTCGGCGAAAGACCGCGTCCAGCCTCCCTGCGTCTCGGCCCTTTTCGGTGCCGTAGGGTTGGATTCATCCATAGACCGCTGGCGCTTCGAAGCTTCATCGCTCTCGACCCAGTCCAGCCTGAACTCCGGCAACATCTGTTTCGCCCAAGCAAGGTCATGCCGCGCCTTCGCCTAGTCCTCCGCGGAAACTTCCCCCTACCTTATCGGCGAGGAGGCATTCCTGCGCATGATCCGGACAGCCCAGCGCTTGTCCTGGTGACTGGACTTTTTTACTCCCTTGACCCTAGAGCCGGCAACACCCGCACATCCCTGGAGCCCCCAGCAGCCAAACCGCCAGACGCTTGACGCCGAGTGGCAGCCGTGCTGGTGGCTACGAGATGGGCGGCCGCCGACCCCCCCCCCCCCCCATCTCCCTGAGGCCCCCCGAAGTCGACCCACCAGACGCTAGTCGCTGGGTAGAGGGCCTCCTGGTGGGGGCCAAGGGAGGGGCGGTAGTAAAACTGATGGCCTCCCGTTCAGTACCCCTTCCATGAGAAGTACTGGCCCTCGGACTACTCGAACCGGATAATCCTCGGCCCTTTTCTGTCTGTCTGCCGCTGCAGCAGCCAACGTCTGAGGAGTTCTCTCAGCTAACTTGAGGCCCGGCTGAGCCGTAGCCTTTGCGGAGCAAGCTCCTGTCGGCTTCTTATTAGGAGAGCCGCCCTCCTTATTATTTTTATATATTTCCTCCATACTAAATTACATCACGGGTATCGGAGAAGGGGAAAGGTTCACCCGGACAGAGATCCGCGATGTCCGGGTAAGGCTTAATACAATCGAAGGTCGGTATTCTATGCACTCCGTTAGCGACTGGGCTATTTATGGGCCCCCAGCCAGACTGATCCTCGGCACGGGTCGTATAACACCTTGATACAGCCCATTAAGGAGGAAGGGAGAGAAAAGGGAAGAGAAAAAAGAAAGGAAGATAGGGTTAAGGGGGGTGGGAAAAAACGTCGTCGCTCGAATTAGTCGCCGAAGTGTTACCAGGTGCCACCACGAGGAGGCTCCGCCCCTACGTGAGGGAGGGAGGGTGTAAAAACACCTACGAGTCGACGATTTGGAGTGACGCCGGTGAGTGCAAGGAGCAACACACCCATGAAAGGCACCCAACGACGATACGAAGTGATGGTTGACGTTGACAACCATAATAAGGGTGAATAAATATCTTTTGTACTTCCTCCGTGACAACTGTGATACAAATATCCCAAACCACAGAAGAGTAGGTCATTGGAATACAAATATTACTGGCAATCGCCATAAACCACCTATTGCGAAATAAAAAGAAAGGGCCTCACAGGGTGACCTTGGCTTCTTATCTAGAAAAGCAGCTCAGAAATTTGGGTAATAGTCTAGAACAGGGGTCCACGCTTATACGCGTCCATCGGGAGAGGTGTCAAACGATGCGTCTTGGCATCAATATTAATAATCCGAAGGCGGAATACACAAATTTTAACATGTTCAAAAGATATTAACGAAATCCCGAAAAACTACCCCGGGTTCGTCCGAAACCGGGCGTGGGATCCATAGTTGTTGTTGTTGTTGGAAACTTGCGTTTCAACATGGGTGGACCATAAGGAAAGGGGTGTTAGAGGCGTTGGTTCCACATTACAATTGAAGAGATGGTTGGTGGCATGTGGGGACACATTGCAAGCGGGGCATACATTTTGTATGACGGGGTTGATTCTGGATAGGTAAGAGTTTAACCTGTTACAGTATCCAGAACGAAGTTGAGCAAGAGTGACACGCGTTTCCCTGGGGAGTATGCGTTCCTCTTCCGCAAGTTTTGGATAATTTTCGTTAAGTACTGGATTCACCGGGCAATTCCCGGCATAAAGGTCCGACGCCTGTTTATGGAGTTCACCAAGGACCTGCTTGAGTTTTTTCACTTCATACGGCTGGGTTCTCAGGTGCCGTATTTCCTCAAAATGCTTACGGAGATGACTCCTTAAGCCCCTAGGCGGTGCTGGTTCATCAATCAGATGTCTGTTGGGATGCCCAGGTTTCTGGGTATTCAACAGGAACTGTTTGGTCAGCATCTCATTTATCTCCCTGATGGGGAGTATTCTCGCCTCATTATGCAGATGGTGTTCTTGGGACATAAGAAGACAGCCCGTTGCGATTCTGAGAGCAGTATTTTGGCAGGCCTGTAGTTTCTTCCAGTGGGTGATTTTTAGGCTTGGCGACCATATGGGTGACGCGTAGCACGTAATCGGCTGGCTAATTGCTTTGTATGTAGTCATGAGCGTCTCTTTATCTTTTCCCCAAGTACTGCCAGCGAGGGATTTGAGGATTTTGTTACGGCTCTGAATTCTCGGAACAATTGCGGCTGCGTGCTCACCAAAATGTAGATCCTGATCAAACGTCACACCCAAGATTTTGGGGTGTAGGACAGTCGGTAGCGTAGTGCCATCGACGTGGCTGTTCATTTTATTGCATAGTGCATCGATCTTTGGGCCTGGGCCTGTGCCCATTATTGTGCAGTCATCGGCGTAGGAAACGATTGTGACTCCTTCCGGTGGTGAAGGTAGCTTAGATATGTAGAAATTAAACAAAGTGGGGATAGGACACCACCCTGTGGCACCCCCTGTTTAATTCTCCTTGGTTTTGATGTTTCGTTTCTAAATTGCACCGATGCCTGCCGACCACTCAGATAATTTGCGGTCCACCTTTTAAGACATGGGGAAGGGTAGACCCTTCCAGGTCCTGCAGTAACGAGCCATGGTTGACCGTATCAAAAGCTTTTGATAGGTCTAGCGCTACGAGTACTGTTCTATGGTGGGGGTATTGATTTAAACCGCAATTTATCTGGGTGCTAATGGCATTTAGCGCGGTGGTAGTGCTATGGAGTTTTCTGAAGCCATGCTGATGAGGGGCTAGCTGCAAATTTGCTTTAGTACTTTTGCGCAGAATACCCCTTTGCGTTGGGGGCCTTCGGCCGCTCTTATAAAAAACTACCCTGGCCGGTTCACAAATGAGGTGTATCAAAATTAAATCCTTGCAAAATCCCTTTGTACACGACTTTATTTGCAGTGCACAACAACATTACAACAACCACATGAAAAATTACAACTTCAAATGCAAATGCCTCCAGACATTTTTGGAGGCGTATTAGCAGTCGCCCGTTCTAGATTTTTACTGAAATTTGCTAGACGATGTTTAAAAAGACAGAATTTTCCAAAACTATTCATGCAGCTTTTTGACATTTTATCTAGTTCTTATTTAGTGACCGCGAAATGTACGTAGGCAAAACAAAAATGAAGGGAGATTCGCATGATTACGTTACGCGAATGTCGAATGTAAATGGGCCGGATTTTAAGCGACTATATTCCTAAATATAAATAAACATTAGTTTCACCAAAGAAATTTCAATTTCTTTAGTTTCACCCTGTTCAAGGTTGACACATAGTGTACAAGTACAAGTGTGTTGACTTATCTGTCAAGCATTCTGACAGGCACTCGCTGGATTCGGAATGACAGCGAATTCAAAATGGATACCATTACCGAATGCTCCGAATGATTGAAAAATTGAAAAAGTCGAGACGATTGGTAGACAAAAATGTTGTCGTTGAGACCAAAAATGCGACTCTAGACCTGAGATTTCCATCAGGTGAGCGAGGCTGTTTGTAGTTTTGACGTTTATCGCTTAGTGAACACACTTGGTATAGGTACACTATGGGTTGACAGAGCTCTTGTATTTACATAGGTGATGACACGCCCTCCTCGCGATCCAATCATATTTCATAAACAAATTCACAGTTATTTCAATTCAGCAAGATCGCTATAATTTACTGATATTTATCAATAAATATGGATTGTGTAGATGACGATAAACCCAGCTGTAGTAAGTATAGCATGCGAAGCATGGAAGTTAGGACAGAATCATGTTCAAATAGCGACATCGCACAAAGAAATAATGCGGGTGAATCGGCTGGCCATGAGGGAAGCAAACCTCCGGCAAATCAAGAGGAATCTAGATTCCAAGACGATGATGAAACTTTAGCAAATATTATGACCGCTGAAGAATACCTCCAACATAAGGATATACAAATGCTCGAGTATGAACGGCAAATTTTTTTGGATATGGTGAACTCTGATGGTTTGCTAGTTTGCGCAAAGTGAGTGAATTGCAGCTTTTTGGAATAACTACTATCCATTTCTGCACTTTACTATATATTGTTTAATAGGGGTTTGCACTACGATCGCATACTTACAAATATATTAAAAGTGTACAGCGATGCAGGCAATTTAGTGCTTGTAATAAATTGTTCAGATTGGGAGGAGCATTATTATAAATCTAAATTGGAGCAGAAATATATTCATGAAGTAGCGAACACAGCTACGGAGAGGTAAGTATCTGAGACATTCTATAATTTGATATATCCGTAACGTATTTTTTATTGTTTTGCTTAATTTTTTGTAGAGAACGCGTTTACTTGGAAGGCGGCGTTCAATTCATAAGCACGCGAATTCTAGTTGTTGATCTCTTAAAGCGTCGTATACCCATTGAGCTGATAACGGGCATCGTTGTGCTACGCGCACACACTATTATTGAATCCTGTCAAGAAGCATTTGCTTTGCGTCTTTATCGTATGAGTAATAAAACTGGTTTTATAAAAGCATTTTCCAACAGCGCCGAAGCTTTCACAATTGGATTTGGTCATATTGAGCGCACTATGCGTAATTTGTTTGTAAAACAATTATTTATTTGGCCACGTTTTCATGCTATTGTACAACAATCACTGAAGCCTTATGAGGCACAAACTATTGAGTTGCATGTTCCCATGACCCATAAAATGACGCTAATACAAACACATTTGCTTGATATAATGAATTATTTAGTGCGTGAAATTAAGCGTATAAACAGATTGGTCGATTTGGAAGAGATCACAGTAGAGAATTGTATAACAAAAAAATTTCATAAAATACTGCAAGCGCAGCTGGACTGTATTTGGCATCAATTGAATTCGCAGACTAAATTGATAGTAGCTGATTTGAAAATTTTACGCAACCTTATGATGTAAGTTGTTTTAAAGAATAACCCTTACGTGATCAGAGTATATTTTTAGTTCCAATATATATCATGATGCAGTGGCCGCTTATGCACTAACCAAACGTTATCGCACTACAGAGTATGCGCTTAGTAATTCAGGTTGGACGCTTTTAGATTCAGCTGAGCAAATATTCAAATTATCCAAAGAACGCGTCTACAATGCACAAGGTGGTATGTATAAAATCGTAATGCTGTTGTGTTAGCTTTTACCAAACTACAGGACAGGGATTATATCATACCCCAGCGGGTTAGGGGATCAGAATATACCCGCGGTAGGTATGCCTGTCATAAGAGGCGACTAAAATACCAGATTCAAGGGGCTGTGTAGCGCAACCCTTCAGGTTGCCAGCTTAATATATAGCTTCTCCAAACCCAATTGTCAACCTCACCTATCCACGGCGAATCCTGTTTCACTAACAGACGAGGCTCTGGCGACCCCAAGCTCCTCTTGGAACTTGGGGGTGGGGAGGGGGGAATGGCCTGAAGGTTTAATGTGGCCACATAAATCGTTCCCGAGATGGTCGGGCTAGCACCTTAATGGTGCTGTGGTACCGGAGCGTACCGGATCTGTATCCGGCAAAGGACCATCACATCGATAACACTCCCCAAAGCCTTCGGGGAGCAACCTTATCGCTACAACAACAGGGATTATATTATATGCAATATTATATATTTGATCCTGACATCGACCGCAGAGACAATGTCTTAGAACGTCAAGGCCTATCTGTCGGGTCAGGCGATGCAAACCTAGAAATCATCAACATCTACATCCCTCCTGCCACCTGTTGCTCCAGTGGATACCGCCCTAATATCAGCGCCTTACTCACTGGCAACAATCGCATTATCTTAGGCGATTTCAATGCCCATCACGATCTATGGCATTCAAATTGCGGGCGGACAGTAGGGGTGAGATGTTGGCGGATCAAATAGAAGAAACGACGTTCTGCACAATAAACGGAGACAGCCCCACACGTATGGTAGGAAGCTATCACAGTTCGCCAGATATCTCAATCGTGAGCGCAGAACTCGTAAACTGCGTCTACTAGCAGCCGATGTTAACATTGGCATCCGACCACGTGCCTATACTTATTACGCTCGAGCGTACCGCCGACTTCATCGTCACAGAAAAACGCACTTTCATAAACTTCAAAAAAGGAAAGTGGGACCAATATAAATCTTTTACAGACAACCTCTTTGCTGTCCTCCCTATCCCGACTGATGCCCGCCAAGGGGAGCGTACCTTCCGCGAGGTCATTGAATCCGCCTCGGCACGTTTCATTCCCGCCGGGAGAATTCCTGAAATTCGGCCCCACTTCCTGGCGGAGGCCGCAAACTTAGCGAGAGAACGTGACCTTATAAGACAGCTTGATCGAGGCGATCCCCAAATAAGGGATATAAACCAACGCATCAGATTGCTTGTGGATGAACACAAGCGGGCGAAATGGGAGGAGCACCTAAGAGGTTGTAACCTCTCTACCGGTGTGGGTAAACTTTGGTCCACCGTAAAGTCCCGATCGAATCCGTCTAAGCACAATGAAAAAGTTTCCATCGCCTTTGGCGATAAAGTGCAGTCGGATGCGAAAAAATGCGCGAGCGCTTTCTGCCGACAATATATAATGCATTCTCCGGTCGAGAAGATAGTTTAAATCAAAACCCCCACCATAGAACAGTACTCGTAGCGCTAGACATATCAAAAGCTTTTGATACGGTCAACCATGGCTCGTTACTGCAAGACCTGGAAGGGTCTACTCTTCCCCCATGTCTTAAAAGGTGGACCGCAAATTATCTGGGTGGTCGGCAGGCATCGGTGCAATTTAGAAACGAAACATCAAAACCAAGAAGAATTAAACAGGGGGTGCCACAGGGTGGCGTCCTGTCCCCACTTGTTTAATTTCTACATATCTAAGCTACCTTCACCACCGGAAGGAGTCACAATCGTTTCATACGCCGATGACTGCACAATAATGGCCACAAGCCGTCGATGGCACTACGCTACCGACTGTCCTACACCCCAAAATCTTGGGTGTGACGTTTGATCAGGATCTAAATTTTGGTGAGCACGCAGCCGCAATTGTTCCGAGAATTCAGAGCCGTAACAAAATCCTCAAATTCCTCGCTGGCAGTACTTGGGGAAAAGATAAAGAAACGCTCATGACTACATACAAAGCAATTAGCCAGCCGATTACGTGCTACGCGTCACCCATATGGTCGCCAAGCCTAAAAATTACCCACTGGAAGAAGCTACAAGCCTGCCAAAATACTGTTCTCAGAATCGCCACGGGATGTCTTCTTATGTCCCCAGAACACCATCTGCATAATGAGGCGAGAATACTCCCCATCAGGGAGAGAAATAAGATGCTGACCAAACAGTTCCTGTTGAATACCCAGAAACCTGAGCATCCCAACAGACATCTGATTGATGAGCCAGCACCGCCTATGGGCTTAAGAAGTCATCTCCGAAAGCATTTTGGTGAAATACGGCACCTGAGAACCCAGCCGTATGAAGCGAAAAAACACAAGCAGGTCCTTGGTGAACTCCACAAACAGGCGTCGGACCTTTATGCCGGGAATTGCCCGGTGAATCCAGTACTCAAAGAAAAGTATCTAAAACTCGCGGAGGAGGTTCGCATACTCCCCAGGGAAACGCGTGTCACTCTTGCTCAACTTCGTTCTGGATACTGTAACAGGTTAAACTCTTACCTATCCAGAATCAACCCCGACATACAAAATGTATGCCCCGCTTGCAATGTGTCCCCACATGACACCAACCATCTCTTTAATTGCAATGTGGAACCAACGCCTCTAACACCCCTTTCATTATGGTCCACCCCAGTTGAAACAGCAAGTCCTTGGACTCCCGTTAGGGGATATTGATGACAATTTGTGATCGGTCGCGGCTGTTAGATGGGGCGAAGCACTGCTACAACAACAACAACAACAGAGTAACCAAACGCAGATAAAAAGGGTCAAGATTGGTTGTCATTATGAGTAATTGTATCAGCTTATAAATCGCTACTGCCCTATTTCAATTTTTTACAAAAGAAATTGTTGCTCACCAGCGTCTTATGGTTTGTCCTCTTAGGGTTCTGGCTGCTTTAGAGGCGAGTAGTTTCCCTATGCTAATATGATACACACCCGACAATTTAGCAACTAGTGCTATCGACATAATCGGACACAACACACTTTTTCAAGACCTTTACTATTAAATTCTTATTGATGTCCGACTATGCTTGGTAGATGCCGTTGCCGAGATGGAATTAAACATGTAGGTTCGCCACTAAAATTTTAGTGGTAGGTGTAGTTGCAAATTGAGTGCGCTATGCCAAAAATTCATTAGCAAAAAATATTTGTGGTAGCGGAATTGAAAGTTTAGTGTACTGTGCCCAACTATGACTGAAAAAGTTCGATATAACTTTTAGAAGTGCTGACACAGAATAGGTCTCTTTGTCTTAGTCAAAATTTAAATTTTTAACAAACATATCTTTTTTACTAAGAGTTCGAACCTGAACCCTGTCCCAAATGGAAATATTTAGCTGAAATACTCAAAGTTGAAATACCGGGCGATATGAAACGTTCACATCCCGACAGCGTAGTGCCACCTAAAGTCCTAATACTTTGTCAAGATACACGTACCTGCTTTCAATTGAGACAATTTCTCACACAAGGTGGTGAACGCTTTCTCTTATTTGCTGCAATGCAGCATGAAATACCAATTGGTAAACTAGCTGATTGCTATAATAAGTTAAAGAATGTTAAAGAAATTGAAAATGCACTAACGCAATTTGAGAAAACTCTTAGCAGCAAAAACACAAGCACACAAAAGATGAATAGCACGCAACAAAATGCGAAAGAGAATGACGTTCTAAAGAATGAAGCTTCGGACTCAGAACAAAGCACACCTATGGATGAGCTGACGCAGCTGTTGACTGGTGCTGATGGTGATGAAGATCTTGCAGCAAAATATTTTCAAGAAAGTTATATGCTAACTATTACACAATTAAGTGATGCTGATGAAGCTTTCACTTATGCTGGCGCGGATGCAAATGCTAGCGGGGCTACGGGGACCTCTAATATGGATACCTCGGTTTTCGAGCCATTTCCAGAGGTATACACACCCACTCATATATATTTTGCATAAATGTGTTCAATGTTTCAATACTATCAATCTGTGTCTCCTTGCAGCTAGAAGACCTGGATATAACTGCCGCTGTGGCGGCACGTAAACAACCACTAATCTGCATACAAACATTCAAAACAGAACGAGAGGGTGCTATGTCACTCGATCGCATACTCGATGAAATACAACCACAGTATGTTATAATGTATCATTGTAATGTGACCGCAATAAGGCAATTGGAAATATTTGAAGCACGTCAACGGCGCGCTCCGAAAGATCGTATGCGTGTATTTTTCCTTTTACATGCTCGCACCGTAGAAGAACAATCGTATTTGACTAGCTTGAGACGTGAGAAGCAAGCATTTGAAATGATTATTGAAACGAAGCGTGTAAGAAAATTATTTGAACTTTTGTATTATGTAATTGGAAAATGCTTATGAAATAATAATATTTTTCTTGAAAATGGTTCGTTTTCGAAGGCAATACATCCACTACATCCTTCACAAAATGGTTGGCTCGTGGAAAACATGGTATATTTTCAACCAAAATTTCGCTGAAGTACTATTTATAGACGGTAAAAAATGCTGTCGCTTGTCGCTTCGACAGATTCTGTGGCAACGTGAAAATGCTCATATATAATTCACTTTTAGCAATACCAATGTTATCGATTTTGGTCCAAGAGCTTTACGACCCACCTGGCTTACTTACACATATTATTTTCCACACCAACGCTTTCGCAAGCGTCCTTTTCGACTTGAAAAGCCCATACATAATTCACTTTTACAATCCCAATGTTATCAATTTTAATACAAAAGAGCTTTACGACCTATTGTGGAACCAACGCCTCTAACACCCCTGTCATTATGGTCCATCCCCGTTGAAACAACAAGTTTCCTTAGACTCCCGTTAGTGGATATTGATGACAATTTGTGATCGGTCGCACCTGTTGGATGAAGCGAAGCACTGCAACAACAACAACGACCCACATAACTTACGTTATTATTTTCCACACCTACGCTTTCAAAAGTTCATCAATATAATATAAACAGGAAGCTGTGCCTACTCCTTTTTTCCTAGCTTAGATCCATTCATAAAATACGAAAGGTGTAAGGTTGTCTTACAGAAGGCAATAGAAAATAGAAACCTGACTTGGAGTCCCTGAGCTGTTTTCCGGTCTACGTCTATACTCGCTTTGCAATCTCTGCTCTTAGCATAAAGCTCACATTTAATATAAAAATTTCGTCTGCACATTTCATTTACCACAAAACTTTGAAGGTCTTTTATCGTATTATATTTGTACATTGTTGTTTTTTTTTTCAAGGTTATGGTTATACCAGAGTATCAAGATGGCAAAACAGATGAAGCTTTCATGTTGTATAAAACCTATGCAGAAACTGAAGGCGTGGAAGAGGCTAATGCTGCTACTCGTGAAGCAGGCGGTCAAGTGAGTCTCATACCTTTTGCTTCAGCCAAAATTATTGTTGATATGCGTGAATTTCGTTCTGATTTGCCATGTTTAATACATAAACGAGGAATGGAGGTGCTACCAGTTACTATAACGGTATGTTTTTGTCTTTCTTTTTTTGTTTTTTTTTGAAGAAGCACTTGTTAAGAAACATGGGACGAGGGGTATCAAGTTTCGGCAGCAAGACTTTACCAAAAATACTTGTTCTATTTTTTGAAAAATTTCGGTACACAAACTTAAGTTTCACCTTTTTACTCCACTTCCTAGATTGGCGACTATATACTCACATCAGATATTTGTGTTGAACGTAAATCGATATCCGACTTAATTGGTTCTCTAAATTCCGGACGCTTATATAATCAATGTGTACAAATGCAACGTTATTATGCCAAACCAATTTTATTAATAGAATTCGATCAAAACAAACCATTTCATTTACAAGGCAAATATATGCTGTCACAAAATACCTCATTCTCACAAACAGATATAGTACAAAAACTGCAACTATTAACTATACACTTTCCAAAGCTACGCTTGATTTGGTCACCGAGTCCGTATGCTACAGCACAATTGTTTGAGGACTTGAAATTGGGTAAACCACAACCCGATCCGAAACAAGCTGCCGCTGTAGGTTGTGATGATGCCCCAGGCGGTGCTGGCGAAGAGCTGAAATATAATCCAAATATTTATGATTTTTTGTTGCGCTTGCCTGGCGTGAATACGCGCAATGTACACAAGCTAATGCGCCAAGGTGGCTCGCTGAAAGAGCTGTTAAAGTGTACGCAGGTTTGTTTGAAAACAAATGGAGATAATATAAAAGCAGAAGAACAGGGGTAGAGGGTGAGCAGAAACCTCATTTTATAGAGCGTAATGATGATAGCTAACATTGGCTTAAAAAGAGAGTAGAAACACTTGCTCACTTTTCGTTCACACATCTTTTTGTTTTAAATGCTCATCACACGTATTGAGTACATTTCATTATTAAATAAATCGAATTTTCATTTCAGATTGAAATTGGTGAAATGTTGGAATCACAAGAGAATGGTCGCATGTTGTGGGATGCTCTGCATGTAGCGCATTTACCTGAAAAGGATGAGGTGTCTGGTGCTGCAGCTTTGGTTGCAGGCAAAAATATTGGAAACCATTCACGCTTTCGGCGCGGTGCAGCAGCTAAAGTGGCGGCGCGTGGTGGTGCGCAGTGGAGATTAAAAAATTGATTATTAGCTTTCTATTTGTACTAATTTTGTTACCTTGCGCTTAAGTCTAAATGTTATATTTATGTACGATTAAGGTTTTTAATCTAAATATTGTTTTGTAATAGAAAACGATTTATTTATAATCTTTGCTTTCAAATCAGAGCCGAGTACTTAAATAGATCACCCAAAATGAGTTCTGAGAACACGAAATGTGACAGATCTATAAAAACAATTAATCTACATAGTCCAGCGAAAAGGATTAGAAATACAAAATCTTAAGACGTAGAAATAAAAGGGGTCAGGTACTTCAAACTCACAGTAGAGGAAAGCAAGCGCGCCACTCTAGAACGACTTCGATCTGGATAACGTAACAGGTTAAACTCTTGCCTATACGGAATCAACCACGACATAATAATAGGGAACAAACGTCTATTGTTGTTGTTGTTGCTCTTGCAGCGATAAGGACACTCCCCGAAGGCCTTGGGGAGTGTTATCGATGTTGATGGTCCTTTGCCGGATGTAGATTTGGCACGTGGCGGAAACAAGCACCATACTAGCCCAACATCTCGGGAACGGTTTGGTATGACTACATGCAACGTACTAGGCCATCCCGCCCTCCCACCCCTACATCCATCAGGAGTTCCAGATCGCCAGAGCCTCGGCTGTTAATGAAACAGGATTCGCCACGGGTAGGTGAGGTTGACAATTGGCTTGGAGAAGCTATATATTGCGCTGGCAACCCCTTGATAGGGTTGCGCTACACAACGCCTTGAATCAATTTAGTATTTTAGTCGCCTCTTAAGACAGGCATACCTACCGCGGATCTATTCTAAGCCCCCTAACCCCGCTGGGGTTCACCCCTCTCTGGTTCACTCCTGTTGAAACTGCAAGTTTCATCGGACTACCTTTAGAGGATATTGATGACAATTTGTGAGTAGTCGCACCTATTGGAAGAGCCAAAGCAATGCTACAACAACAAAAACTTAGAAATTAACACAGTTAAAAAAGGGCAAAGGCTCCGAATTCATATTCCGAACGAAATAACTACGAGTTCTACCCCCAAATTCCAGCTTTCGTTAAAACTCAATCGCCAAAAATATCTCAAACAGTATAAAGTGCACAGAAAAGTATGCAACATTTAGTACCATTTGATCATAAGGAATAACTGACTAAGGCACGGTTTTCAGAGCGAGTTTAAAGTATAGCTAAAACTGACTAGAGTTCAACTTCGCCACTTTGTTCGATAACATAAAATTTTGGTGCTCATCTCAGTGGGGGCATATCTCTAAAGCATTTCTTATCGCCGTCGATGAAAAAATTCTTAACCGGCGACCACAGAAAAACAACTGGTACGATGAAGAATGTTACAAGGTGCAAAGGAGTTCGGAGCTCTGCATTACTGGGGCTCTCGGCTCCACTCCGTCTGAAGCACTCAACACAATGCTATACCTTCCACCTCTTGACCTGTGGCGAAGGAAATAGCGGTCATCGCCGCTCTACGAATAAGGGAAACAGGTCTCTGGTCAAATGGATCTAGTGGACGCAACAATCCTGGGCATGAAAGCCCCAGTCCCAATACCGGTGCGAACGCCAAAGAACGTCTTCGTTAAAAACTATAGTATACTAGAAGACCCGGCAGACGTTGTTCTGCCCTAAATTTGGCCTATCTGCATACATTTTAGTAAGCTTTTTCCGTCTAACTCTGCCCTCCCCCCTTTCCACTTTTTCCAAATCCTTTTATTCACTCCTCCCTCCGTCTTTTTCGCTTCATCTATCTCCGTCTCATTCTATCTCTTTCTCAATCTCCTCTCTTTTCTATTCTCTCAATTTCTTCTCATTCTTCTGCATCCCTTATTGCCTGTCCCAGAGGGGTTATGTATTTTATTCCAGTCCCAGTGCCAGTCCCACTCAGAGTTTCAGTCCCAGTGCCAGTCCCACTCAGAGTTTCAGTCCCAGTCCCAGTCCAACTCCGAGTCTCAGTCCCAGTCCTAGTCCTAATCCCAATCCCAGTCCCAGTCCCAGTCCGTCTCTGGATAATATATTACTCTGTACTTAAGCACTCATCAACAGCTTTCATTTGATATAAACACATTCTAGGGGTACTCGGGTCCATGTTTCGGCCTATATCTCGAGACCCTGTCCTATGTAGTATGTAGTAACCACCGTGTGAGGTTTACGCAACTTGTGTGAAAGTTTGAACAAAATCGACCGACGCATCTCTTCAAACACCGGCGACCAACTAACACACATTTTAGCCTTTCTTTTTATATTGTAACGAATTTACTTGCAAATCCTCTTATTTGCAATCCTCTTCGAATCACTAAACTGTTGAATAAATAACTCCAATTTGTAATAATGCAAAATGGCCTTTATTAAAGTACTTCACAATAACACTCAAACTGTGCAACGAATAGCTTGCTTAATAACCAAACTGATTGATAGCTCAAATGAACTCTACTATTCAAAATAATACTGCTATTGCTCGCTAGATATCGTCTTAATCGAAACTGCTTGACAACTCAAATCAAACTGAATTCCAGCGCCTCTACAATTGTCGTCTTTTATACTCTTTGATTTCAACCTTCGCATCTTCTAGGTGCTTCCAGAATCTACTAGTCCAGTAGCTCTCAAACTTCTCAGCTGTAACTACAATTGCACAATTTTATAGTTTTTCTCATTGCATACTTATAGGAGTATCTCAGATATATGCATGTATTTGTGCATTGACTCTCCGCTGCTCGTATACGTACATGGTACATATGTGTACACGCAGTTATTGTTTCGTTTATGTAGATACATGATGATTGAATTATTGATGTGCATTCACGTAACTGCTTAGCATCGGCTTAGAGCTGGCAGCACTCCTTAGTTTTGCTAATATTCGTAACAATATAATTATAGATTTTTATTTTTCACATTTCACTATAATATTAAAACGAAATGCAGATTTTCGTTGCTTTTGAAATTCGACCTAAAAATTGCACAACTAAGGAATCTCCTGAATTAAAAAAAAATGTCACAGTACCTCTAAATCTTGGGCCCCCTCAGAAACCCCCACCCCCTCGGCGGGCCTGGTGATGTGCTGTACTTGATATCATTCGCTATAATATTGATAAGCACGTTGTTTAATTAAACACCAACCAATTACACGGAAGTATTTCCGCAACACCTGAAAATGTGAGGTTTACGAATCGGAAATGCTGGCAATACACAGGGCTGTGAATCATCTCGGGTCTAAGGATGGTAAATGGGTGTTTATTTTCTCAGACAGCCAGGCCACATTAAAGACCCTAGGCTCAATCGTCGACAACGCAAAGTCGGTCACTGAATGCCGCATATCTCTTAACGAGATGGCTCAGCACTTCAGTATCAGCCTTATATGGGTACCTGGGCACAGGGATATTGAAGGCAACTGCAGAGCAGACGATCTGGCCAGAAGAGGCACCACCGACCATATCCTTCTGGGAAATGATTTGGTGGGTATACCCATGGCCACTTTCAGGCTTCGTGTGAACACAAGCTCTATAAGAATTGCAAATGGACTATGGTCAGCCATATCATCGTGTGAGACATCCATGCTAACCTGGCCCTCATATGACAAGGGGCGCACAGGAGCGCTTCTGATGTTAAACAAATCAGTTCTATCGTCCCTGATAAGGGTTCTAACGGCATTGTTTAATAGGCACGCATGGTGCTAGAATGGGGGCAACAACCTTCAACTATTGTCGCAGCTGCAGATGTACAGAAGAAGAGGAGAGTGTCCAACATCTTCTCTGTCATTGTCCAGCGGTTAGTAGACGTAGGTTGGCCATCCTTGGTAAACCTTTTCTACATGACCTTGCTGACGTCTCTAGCTATGAAGTCAAGGCTCTAGCAAAATATAAAAATTTCACGAAGTGGTTTGACCCGCTTTAGACAGGGAAGGGGTCATAATTTGTATAGGGTATTACAATGGGCCCATTGGTGGCCTAAGTAGTGAGCTGTTACCACAGTGTCCAGCTCAGCCCTTGCAACCTAACCTAACCTAAGAATACTGCGTTGTAGCCTAAAGAAACGACGCTGCCTTTACAACTCCCAGCGGGTTAGGGGGCTTAGAAAATACTCACGGCAGGTGTGCAACTAAAATACCAAAGTTATTCAAGGAGTTGTGTAGCGCAACACTTTAAAGGGGTTGCCAGCGTAATATAGAGCTTCTCCAACCCAATTGTCAACCTCACCTACCCGTGGCAAATACTGTTTTTTTAACAGCCGCAGCTTTGATTTGAATAGAATATTTTATGTTGTCATATTACTTATCAATACCGACAATTAAAAATCAAGGCCACATGCGCTGATAGATTGCCTGCGGAGCTTTCCCAATACGGGGGCGAGGAGTCGGTAAGGCGCTTGCATCAGCTTTTTGCAAGATATGGTCGGACGTTTGCAATATATCGCAAATAAGGTCCTGTCAAGCGTGTTGTGCGAAAGATGGAAGTCCATCGTGAATCGGCAGATTGGACCTTATCAGTGTGGCGATGTGTATCGACGAAGCTTTCACTATGCGCCAAATCTTGGAAAAATTGACACACATCATCTCTTCGTCGAGTTTAAAGCCGCATAGCACGAAAGAGCTGGCTATATGCGACTATATCTGAATTTGGTTTCTCCGCAAAACTTATATGGCTATGAAAACTTACGTTGAGCAACACCGTCAGTTCAGTCAGAACTGGAAGGACCTCTCCGACCCGTTTGAAACTAAATATTCTGCGACTACTTTAATTCGATGCTGGAGAAAATTTTAATAGCTGCAGAACTTAACCGCTCAGGAACAATATTCTAGAAAAGCGTGCAATTACTGGCGTATACTGATGACATTGATATCATCGGCCTGAAAAACCGTGCGGTAAGTTTTGCTTACCTCAAACTGGAAAAAGACGTGGAAAAGATGGGTTTGATGGCGAATCAAAACAAAACGAAGGACCTGCTGTTATCGAGCAAAGAGTCAGCGCATATGCGCCTGGGCACCACGCTACTGTTGGCAACCATAATTTTTAAATAGTGAAGGACTTCCTTTATTTGGGAACCAACAATGCCATCCTCGAAACTCAGCAAAGAATCACTCTTGCCGATAAATGCTACTTTGAACGTAGTAAGCAATTAACGGACCTCTACGCGTTGGCGACGGAAAGTACCGAAGACGATATAGATATGAGCTTTACGGACTTACGCAGACATTATTCCATTTGTAGATGGTACTGGAGAGATTAAGTATGGTTATACGGAAATAGTAGACCCCGAGTAATTTTTGGCATGTAGAGCTGGCTCTGGTTGGAATAAAAGAGAGTAAATGCTTCCTACATAAAATATATACACTTTCTCAATATTACTAGGCGTGTATACTCATACAAGTCTTAAGGATCAAAATATGTATTATTTTTGGTATATCATTTTTTATTTACATACATATAATAAATACACTTAACTTTGCTTAATCTACTTTGCGAAATTCAGTAATGCACTCATTCTCTACCGTCTGCCATAGACGCGTCCATTCGGATTGAATGGCGGGGTTCCTGGTATGCGTACTGGACCACCGCCTCTCTTTGGACTGCGATCAACGAAAGGTGCTGGCTCAGCGTGAGCTAACTGAGTTACCAAAGCTATTACAGCTACTAATAGAACAGCGAAGAAGATTTTGCCGAACATTTTGAAAAGACTTCCGTTTAATATTTCTTTATGTTCTTTGTGTTTGAATATGGCGGAAACTGAATGATTTGAAAATCCAATCGATAGCTCAATTTATACGTTCGCATTTAGTAAGTGCTTTCGCTTTCTTGAATGCAAAAATCCCCTCGCAAGCCGACGCATAAACCATTTTTATATACACATACATATACACAGGGCCTGATTAACAAGTAGGCAGAATAGGGGTGCCCCCGAAAACTGAAAAAGACTTCTAAAATTTTCTTACAAACATAAAATTCTAGAAAGTGAAAGAGAAATATAATCAGAATTGAAAATAAATTTTACTCAAATAAATAAAACTCATTAACCGCATTCAAAAGGCGACGACCGACGAACTAGACAAGGTTCCTAAAAATGACATTTCCAACTCATTTGAAAATTGTATGGGCATGCAAAGAAGTGTATCGAAGTGAAAGAGTATGTTGAATAATAAAAAAGAATTATCTCAAAATGTACACTAGTTGTTTTTATTTTGAAAAATTTCGGTTATTTTTGGAACAGAGGGTGTAGAAGAAGCCCTCAAGTGGAGATTTAAACTAGACTGATGAATGAGTCAATGATTAATGATGGATGACAAATAAATGAATGTATTGTAACAAATTTGGGGATTTCCTGATATTTTTGTACGGATCGTTAGAAGAGAGTTTAGTTTCATTCCGTGAAATGTTTAATGATTTCGAGGAAAAAACAATTATTACCTGGTGTAGGTTATACAGAAATCATAAAACGTACTCGTCGTAGAAAAAAACAACCTAATAGTAATAATACACTAATGCACAAAAAACTCATAGTCATTTGTATAAGATTCTAATGGAAGATCAATTAGCCGATGTATTTCCTAACACAGAAATAGATCTTGGGATTTTTTTAATATTAATGATCACAAATTGTTCTGCCGAACGATCCTTCTCGCAATTAAAAAGAATCAAAGCTGCTGAAAGAGCTACTACGCGACAAGAGCGACCCGGGATGTTAGGTATACTTTGCATTAAGTCACATTTATTGAACAACAATTGAATTTGTCGAAAACAAATGTGGAAAACGACATGTTTAAAATGTAGATAGTAATTTTATTGATATTATTGCATAGTGACAATAAAATTTTTATGAAAGATATAAGTTAATATTTTTTAACCGAAAAAGAAGGGAACGGACGTGAAAAAAGGGTCCCAAATTGATGGTTGCCTAGGGCCCCGTTGAGGGTTAAGCCGGCCCTGCATATACACGTACACAGCCATGCATGAATGGTTTGCGAACAAATCGGGTCAGTGGAGGCGGAGAAAGTAAACTGATAACAGTCACTTTGGGGGATTCGCTGATGTTATTTTTGTAATACGATTTTATACAGCATACCAGCTAATGAAATGTGGTATATCCCGTTCGGGGATTTTTGACACAACATGAAAGAGTCTAGAAGACATTATATGTATAAAGAACTTCAACGGTACGCCGCAGTTCAGACTGCATGATTTATTTTGTACGTCATTATCATCATCATCATCATTTATTGCAAAAATAGTATTAGTACAATAAGATCTAGGATCTTTTATAGTACAACAAAAAGATAAATCGCAATGTAAAAAAGAACAAAAGTAATAACAGAGGGTTATGTAGGTTACATTATCATATTAAACATAGAGAAGTATCTTAATTTACTAGTATCTAAAATAAACAAATAATTAAATTCAATAACAAAACATTGTTTACACTCATACATATTGATGGCGAAAACTCAAGAAGTATAATGGTTTCAACTAAAATTAGCATAAAGAACATTTTTAAAGTTGCTTTTATTTAGACTACTGCGAATGGATACTGGAATAGAGTTCCATAGGCGAATAGCATTGACAAAGAATAGCCGTCCAGATGTTAGATAGTTATAAGTTGGTACTATTAGGTCGTTGATTCGAGCAGACCTGGGGAATATTAGCTTATCATATAGGTAACTAGGCTCCTTATACATCATAAGTTGACAAAGGAAAATGCTGTTTCTAGCTTTCAGATATTCGAAGATTTCACAGCCAAGTAGACGCGCTCTCCAGCTGGATATATGATCAAATCTAGCTGAGCCGAATACATAACGTGTAACATGATTAAATGCTACATCAATTTTATGAGCAGACTGGGAGCTCAGTTTACTGTACACTAGCTCAGAGTAGCAAATGATCGGCATAATCAATTGAATTGCAAGTTTTCTTCTAACATTGACCGGAGTATAAAGAGCAGACATTCGTAAGTTTCTTAAGATATTGTATACTTTCGTAACCACCGAATTTACATGATCATCACAGGACAGCGTCGTGTTAATAACAAAACCAAGATTAGTCACTTTTGAAACGAGTTTGAGCCATTCACTGGCAACGCGCAAGGGCGGAATACTTGAGAAACTTATTCGTTTTTTAGATATAGGCAACACGTATGATTTCTCACTGTTCATGCATAAGTCATTTTTCCTATCCCATTCAAATATGGATGTTAAGTCATTATTCAATCTTGGGCATAAATCATTTGTCCCCTCATGATTTCCCGACAAATATAGTTGGACATAATCAGCATATGCATGCATATGAGCATGCTGGCATGCATTAAATATGTCATTAATAAAAATACTAAAAAGTAGTGCACTCAAGATAGAGCCTTGGGGTACCCCTGCCAATAGTGGTTTCAGACCTGAAGTTTCGGAGCCGACTTTGACAAGCTGGGATCTACCCGTCAGATAACTTCGCATGAGCCGCACTGCGGAGTCATCAAAACCAAAATAACTTTAAGCACAGCAGGTCATGGTTCACAGAGTCGAAGGCTTTTGAGAAGTCGAGTAGGCATAATAAAGTCAACTGGTTTTTGTCAAAGGGTGCCCTGATGTCGTTGTTGTTGTTGTTGTTGTAGCGATAAGGTTGCTCCCCGAAGGCTTTGGTGAGTGTTATCGATGTGATGGTCCTTTGCCGGATAAAGATCCGGTACGCTCCGGTACCACAGCACCATTAAGGTGCTAGCCCGACCATCTCGGGAGCCCTGATGTCGTCTAAAATTTGTATGATAGCCGTGGAGCAACTGTGCTTTGATCGGAAGCTTGACTGAAATGGTGATAGCAGACTATGTTTGCTAACATGGTCTTGAATTTGTTCCGACAACAATATCTCAAAGACTTTCGAGAGTGCTGGCAAAATACTGATAGGCCGAAAGTCCCTAGGACAATCTGCAAACTTAGTTTTTGCAATGGGTATAACCGTGGCAACCTTCCACATATCAGGGAAGCAGGAGGTAGTAATACTGTGGTTGATAATATGCGTCAATGTTGAAAGAATGTACGGGGCAATTATTTTAACAAATTTGAGCGGTATATTGTCCTGACCGATTGCGTTGGACCTTATTTTATTTATGCATCTCGCCACATCAAGTTCCGAAACAGCTGTAAACTCAAATACTTGACAAACAGGAACCACATATAAGGGAGAGGTTGGGAAACAGGTATTAAGACAAGACGGATTAGCATGGCTCACAAAAACTGCATTAAGATCTTCAGGATTAAGGGAACAGTCAGAACTCTCACTCACATGTACACGAAGTTTTTTTAGATTACGCCACAAAACATGATTAGGCAACGATATATTCAACATTTTACTGTAGTATTTGCATTTTTCTCTCCTAATATAGGCTGTGGTCTCATTTCGTGTAAGTTTGTATGCACGCCAATTTGCGTCGCTTTGGTTTTTCTTCCAGAGGGAATAAAGCTTATTGCGCTTGATAATCATAGCACGGACGGATCTATTAAACCAAGGGCAAGAGGAAAATCTGCTGTTATATACCCGAGATGGAGCGTGAGTTGTATAGAGGTATAAAATAATTTCATTTAAAAATCTCAGCTTTTCATGCACCGAACACAAGCTCCAACAAGCAGACCAATTTATGCTGGAGGACCCAATCTGGGACCTGTACCTGATTCTGGTACAAAGCAATAGTTTTGCTCCGTTTGCCGGAAAATAATTTTTTTAGGACGGTTAGTGCCACCGGACGGGATGTTCTGGGCTAGACCCGTAGTAGAGTAGGTAGCAATGCTGAGTATCAGCCCCTGCCCACGTCTTCTTCTCCCCCTTTCTCCGGCACTAGCACACGAGTAGGCTCTTAGTCCCTACTACCTTGTGCACCGTTTGCCACAGAATATAAATACATACCTATGTTTGCCACATCTGCCCAATGCCGTTCCTGGTTTGGACGGTTCCACTTTCCTATATGTTCTAGCCTCAGCGACAGCGACCCCCCACGGATTTCATGGCGCCATGCTGCCAGGCCGTTAACCCAACTACACCGGGTACTCCAATGCTTGCCTAGGGACGTCCAGTCCCAGGACCACAACAGCACATACGTCCTGGCCTCCCTCGACTCGGGCGTAGTCACCCGTCACTTCCCCCAGAGTGACGATGTCTTACCCGTTGCACTTCAGAATACTGCAGTTAAACTGTAATGAGTTAACTGGGAAGACCGCGGAGATAGTTGATTTTATGAAGCGGCATAACATCCGCATTGCTGCGATCCAAGAGACTAAAATCATGGCAAGATCTGTTTTGCAGACCATCTCTGGGTACAACGTCCACAGAAAAGACCGCGAGAGCGGAAATGGAGGCAGTATCGCGTTTATCACCCACCACTCAGTGCAATATAATCTATTTGATCCCGACATCGGCAGCAGGACAGTGCCCTGCAACGTCAAGGTATATCTACCCGGTCAGGCGATTTAAATTTATCATCAACATCTACATCCCTCCTGTCACCTGTTACCCCAGTGGATACTGCCCTGACATCAGCGCACTATTCACTGGCAATAATCGAACTATTTTAGGTGATTTTAATGCCCACGACGATCTGTGGCATCCTAACCTACAGGCGGATAGCAGGGGCGGGATGATGAAACGACGTTTTTCACGATAAACGGAGACGCCCCCACTCGTATGTTAGGAAGCTGTCACAGTTCGCCAAATATATCAATCGTGAGCGCAGGACTCGTAAATTGCGTCAACTGGCCGCTGATGGTAACATTGACATTCGACCACCTACCCGTACTCCTTTCGCTCGAGGTATCTGCCCACTTCATCACCACTAAAAACGGACTTCCATCAATTTTAAGAAAGGCAAGTGGGATGATTACAAAACTTAAACTGACAATAGTTTTACTGCCCTCCCTATCCCGACTGATGCCCGTCAAGGGGAGCGTGCTTTCCGCAAGGTCATTGAATCCGCTTCGTCTCATTTTATTCTTGCCGGAATAATCCCGGAAATCCGGCCACATTTTCCAGCGGAGGCTGCAACTCTAGCGAGAGAACGTGACCTTATAAGACATCACGACCCCGGCGACTCCCAAAAAAGGGATATAAACCAACGCATCAGATTGCTTGTGGATGAACACAAGATGGCGAAATGGGAGGAGCACTTAAAGAATTGTAACGTCTGCCGGTGTAGGTAAGCTATGGTCCACCGTAAAGTCCCTATCGAACCCGACTAAACACCGTGACAAAGTGCTGTCGGATGCGAAATAATGCGCCAGCGCTTTCTGCCGACAATACATTCAATGGTTGACAAAGCCAGATGGCGGCCCAACAGATGCGCACACAAGCATAAATATAGCTCCTCCCCAATTACCACCACCGCCAAAGAGGCTGAAGATGCCATCGTTCATGCTAAATCATCTAGCCATGCCACATAGGAGATTCTTATCGTGCGATATCTCTCCTATCGCCAGTAGCCAAGACACTTGAAGCCATTCTGCTTCCCTATTTCACTACAAATTTGCGTCTTCAAATCATCAGCATTAACATGCAAACAAATTGCGGATTAAATCAAAAACCCCACCATACATAAGACAGTGCTCGTTGCGCTAGACCTATCAAGTCTATCCAAGTCTGAAAAGGTGAACCGCAATTATCTGTCTGATCGGCAAGCATCGATTAATTTTTTAAAGAAGGCATACATTTTTACTAAATATTCTTTTTTTAAACTATATGCTATTGTTTATAAATTTATATAAAAATAACAAACATTTCAAAGAGAAAACTATGGGCTATGGGAATCGGTTAATGTTTGACAGATTTATTGACAGTTGAAAAAATAGGTGAATAATATACCGATTTATGGAATTCAATTGCCGATAAGTCCGAAAAAAATTGTATGAGGCAAAAAAAAACACGTGTTTCATTATTTTGTCCAAAGAACAACATATTCAAATTATGTACATCGAAATCAAAAATCATGTCCTGCGCGGACCGGTTGTCTTGAAATGGAATTAGTCTGTTGTTGTTGTAGAATTGCTGCGCCCCATCAAATAGACGCGACCGATCACCAATTGTCATCAATATCCTCTAATGGGAGTCCAAGGAAACTTGCTGCTTGCTGTTTCAACAGGGGTGGACCGTAAGGAAAGGGGTGTTAGAGGCGTTGGTTCCACATTACAATTAAAGAGATGGTTGGTGTCATGTGGGGACACATTGCAAGCAGATCATACATTTTGTGTGTCGACGTTGATTCTGGATAGGTAAGAGTTTAACCTGTTACAATATCCAGATCGAAGTTGAGCTAGAGTGACGCGCGTTTCCCTAGGGAGAGTGCGTTCCTCTTCTGCAAGTTCTGGGTATTTTTCTTTAAGAACTGGATTCCCCGGGCAAACTGTAACACAGAGGTCCGACGCCTATTTGTGGATATAACTGAGGACCTGCTTGTGCTTTTTTGCTTCCCACGGCTGTGCTCTCAGGTGCTGTATTTCCTCATAATGCCTACGGAGATGACCCTTTAGCGATGGCGAGTACCGAAGAAGATTTAATGATGAGCTATACGAGCTATACGCAGACATCCACATAGTCCAGCGAATTAAAACGCAGCGGCTGCGCTGGATAGGCCATGTTATGCGAATGAAAGATGATGCTCCGGCCAAGAAAGTGTTTCTATCGGAACCCGCCTATGGAAGCAGAGGTAGAGTGCGGCCCCCACTCCGTTGGAAGGACCACGTGGAAAACGATTTAAACTCCCTTGGTGTGACCAATTGGCGCCGGTTGGTGGAGCGAAGGAGCGACTGGCGCGCCTTGTTGGATGGCCATAACCGTTAAGACGGTTAAGCGCCAATTAAGTAAGTAAGATGACCCTTTCAGCCGCTGGGAGGTTTAGCATCATCAATCGCATGTCTGTTGGGATTCCCAGGTTTCTGTCTATTCAACAGAATTGTTTGTTCAGCAATTCGATTCTCTCCCTAATGGGGAGTACTCTCGTCTCATTGTGCAGGTGGTTTCTGGGGACATAAGAAGACAGCCCGTTGGTAGTGGTTCTGAGGGCGGTATTTGGCAGGCCTGTATATTCTACCAGTGAGTAATCTTTAGGCTTGGCGACCATATTGGGGACGCGTAGCATGTAAACGGCCGGCCAATCGCTTTGTAAGTGATAATAAGCGTTTCTCTGCCTTTACCCCAAGTGCTGCCGGCGAGAGATTTTAGGATTTCATTACGGCTCTGGATTTTAGGTACGATTGCGGATACATGCTCTCCAAAATATAGATCCTGAGCGAACGTCAAATCCAAGGTTTTTCGATGTAAGGCAGTCGGTAGCGTAATGCCATCGACGTGAATGTCCAATATGGTCGACATTTGCCATGTCTATGTTGTAAATAAGGTCGTCCATGATTTGGTCGGTGACAATGTCTGGTTTCGCGATAATAGCTGTTTATTTTATTACAAAACTCATCGATGTGTGTAGGAAACGATTGTGACTCCTTCTGGTGGTTAGTGGTAGCTTCGATATGTAGAAGTTAAACAATGGCAGGGATAGGACACCACCCTGTGGTACCCTTATTTAATTCTTTTTGGTTTAGATGTTATGTTCCTGAATTGCACCGAAGCTTTGCGGCCAGACAGATAATTTGCGGTCCACCTTTTAAGACATGGGGGAAGAGTAGACCCTTCCAGGTCTTGCAGTAACGTACCGTGTTTGACCGTATCAAAAGCTTTTGACAGGTCTAACACAACGAGTACTGTCCTATTGTGAGGGTTTTAATTTAATCCGCAATTTATCTGGGTGCTAATGGTGGTATTGCTATGTAGTTTTCGAATGCCATGCTAATGATTGGCAAGATGCAAATTTGCATTAAAATAGGGAAGCAGATTGACTTCAAGTGTCTTGGCTACTGGCGATAGGAGAGATATCGGACGATAAGAATCTCCTATGTTAGCTGGTTTCCGAGGCTTTAATAGCGGAACCAACTTGGCGATTTTCCATTTTTCGGGGATGACGAAGGTGGACAGGGACAGGTTGAAGACATGCGGTAGATAATTAAATCCCTCTTTGCCTAGTTTTTTAAGCACCGGCAGGGCTACGCCGTCTGGGCCTAGTGCTTTACTTCTTTGGCGATGATGGTAATTGGGGACACGCTGTATTTATGCTTGTGTGCGCGTCTGTTGGCCCGCCGTCTGACTTTGTCCACCATAGAATGCATTACATATTGTCGGCAAAAAGCACTGACGCATTTTTTCGCATCCGACAGCACTTTATCGCCAAAGACGATGGATATTGTGTCATTGTGGTAGTCGGGTTCGATAGGGACTTTACGGTGGACCAAAGCTTACCTACACCGGCAGAGAGGTAACAATTATTTAAGTGCTCCTCCCAATTACAATTCTTTAAATGCTCCAATCATATGGATCAATTTGTTGTTGCATTTGAATGTTAAATTTTTATGGGTATCTGGATCACTGTTCACTGGAACACGAGGCTTGTTATACTCAGCGTGCTTTGCACACAGAGTGTGTTAACTTTGGTAACATCATAACGGTTCATCGTAGCTGTATAAAAGAATCGAGATAAATATAGACTTCCATATATCAAAATGTTGAGGATGAAAAAAGGAATTTATTTAGCCCTCCGTCCGCCTGTAGGTGCCCACGATAACTTGAAATTTGGTACATGGTTTCCGTGGCGCTCATTTCCCATCGCTATTAAAAATGAGGGAAATCGGAATGTTGAAATTTGATGTGTGGACTGATATTAAGTCTCTTGATAAAAATTAAATTTTTTTGTTTTAAATAAGGTGGCACCGCCCACTTGTGATAAAATTAATTCTACAAATATTATTAATCATAAATCGGGGAAGGACCAAGTCCACTTTTATATAAAAGATGTTTAAAAGGGTCGTAGACTAGAATAATAAGCTATATCTTAGCGAAAAATAGTTTTGTAACAATGATATTTCACTCACCAAGTTTTATTGTAAAAGAAAATTAGGATAAATTTTTTTTAATGGGCGGTGCCACGCCCCTATTCCGATCAAGCATTAAAAACCATTTCTAGAGCCTCAAAAAAATATAATTACCTGGTAACAATAGTGGAAAAAGTAATTTATCTGAAATTAACTGTACAATTCAAACTCACGCTGAGTATATAATATTCGTTACACCCAAACTTAGACACCCTTACTTTGTTTTTGTTTATTTTAATTAGCTGAACAAACACATTTTGTTCTATCAAAACAACAAACTAAATGTATTTATTGACATTCTAGCGATATGAAAAATGACAAAATATTTTGCTATACTTTTTCAAACGGAAATTTCCTTCCAATTGTTTGTTTATATGGGCAAATCCCAAATAAGGTCCGAATATCAAAATTGGGCAGACTTTATTCCTTTCACTTGGGATTAAACGTAAAATACGTATATGATGTGGAAATCAAATAGTGTATTCTTCCCCTCATGCTGGACAGAGAAACATGTTTTCAAAGAAACCTTTCATCCTTCTTGCGAATGTGGATGTTTTACTAACAATAACGTCCTTTTTTATATTGATGTACTGTTAAACCCAGATGTATATTTTTGCTTTTAATAAGATTTTGTCAAGACTTTTATTTAGCATTAAAAAAACTTTGGAAAACGGTTTTTTTTTTTAATTGATCCTGCCCTTATCCTTATTATTTTCTAGTAAGCAAACGTGGGCTTGGAATTAAAAAATCTTTGAGATGTTAAATAGATCTGTTTACTAAAATGTTTCCAGAAAGTTCGGGTAACATTTTTTATTCATGTTTAGAATTTGTCAAGTCCATTACCTCTCTTCCATTAGATGATCCATATATTGGCCAATAACTTTATTTCTGCTTAGCCAACGAACAAAACTTATATGTTGTCAGAAAGAGGGTATTTTGCGCTTTTTGCATTTTTCTTGTGAATCTTATCTGCTTAAAAAAAAAAATATATATATACATATATATATTTGTCGACTAGGAATGGTGAAATGGGAATATCTTATGGAAATTTCAATGGATTTATTATATTCGCGAGTTTTTGAACCCAAAATTATATGTATATGGCCTCTTTAAAGTTTTGATTTAGTTTGTACTTTTGTTCTATTTCTTCTATATTACTAACATTTGTTAATCGTTAGAAGCAGAAGAACGTACTCTATTGAATGACCTAAAAATTTATCGGAGAATAAACAGAGGCAAAGTTATATATGAAAAAAGGGGTTTTGGCTTCTTAGCCTGTCTTTGAGGGCGTATTCGAAATTCCAGGTATGCAGATTTTGTTTACTCTACTAGACCTATACCTAGGTGTCTCGCAAAGAATTTATTTTCAATGTCATATAGTGTTATTCATTGAAAAAAAATTGCGTGCGTTACGTCGTGTCCGTAATCGTACTTGAGGTTATATCCAGCGTTTTACAACAGACAAATCTATCGATCTAAACGCTGCCAGCATCTCCAAATGGACCACTTTCATTTTGGTTCGTGGTTTGGTAGTGGTTTGTATGCGGTACACTACATCGTTGATCCGTTTTACAACTTTGTATGGGCCTTCCCAATTACACTGCAATTTCGGGGACAAACCTTTTTTACGTTGTGGGTTATATAACATCACCAAATCTCCTTCCTGAAAACCTTCTGAATTTATTGCTTTATCGTATCTGGCTTTCATCTTGTCACTCATAATCTTTGTTCGTTGCCTTATCAGATCATGTATTTTTCTTAGCTTTTCTTCCAAATCACTAGTGGATTTCTTGACATTTCTCTCCGCATTGGCATCTATCCCAAACTTCAAATCAGCTGGCAGTCTAAGGTCATTGCCAAAAATTACTTTTGCAGGGGTTTGGCCCGTTGTCTCATGCACTGCTGATCGGTAAAACATCAAGAATAATGGTATGCGGGTATCCCACTCTTTATGGTACTTGTCTACTACTTTTCTTAAGTGCTCCTCCAATGTTCTATTGAATCGTTCTACCATACCATCGGATTGAGGATGCAATGCAGTTGTTCGTGTTTTTCGAGTGCCCAATGATTTACACATTTCCTGGAACACAGCTGATTCGAAATTCCTGCCTTGGTCAGAATGTATCTCCATTGGTACACCATACCTTGCAACCCAAATTATTTACAAACACTTCTCCTACCGTTTCCGCTTCTTGATTTGGGATTGGGTATACCTCTGGCCATATGCTGAAATAATCCATAACTACCAGTACATATTTGTTTCCGCCGTTGCTAGTAGGAAATGGACCGGCGACATCCATAGCGATCCTTTCAAATGGCGCACCTGAGTTATATTGCTTCATCTGGCCATGACTTCGGGTTCTGGGCCCTTTCGCTCTGCTGCAAACCTCGCAGTTCGCAATCCACTCAGCAACCAACCCAATAGAATCTCTGTTTAATCTTCTCGAGCGTCTTCGTGATTCCAAGATGACATCCGCTTGGACCATTATGCAGCTCGCTGAGCACGTCAGGAATCCTCTTTCTGGGAACAACTATCAGTTTCTTCTTGCATTTACCATCCTCACTCACCCATACTCGATGAAGGCAACCGGATATCAATTCTAAACTGTTCCACTGTGCCCAATATGACTTCGCAATGGGACTCTCTGCTGACATCTCTTCTCTGTTTTGTCTTTCGTTTCGTTCGAGCCCTTGCATAACACGTGACAGATCTGTATCTTCTAGCTGACACTTTCTTAGCTGTTCCTTGTCCCATTCATCTGTAAATCTTATAGTCATTAGCCGGACATCTATAATGTCTTCTTTAGCCTCGGCTTTTGAACAGTGCTTGCATTCCAAACTACATGGTCTTCGTGACATTGCATCGGCATTTCCATGGGTACTACCTTTTCGATGCTCAATGGAAAAGTCATAGCTTTGTAGTCGCTCAATCCACCGTGCCAATTGTCCTTCCGGATTACGGAATTGCAGAAGCCATTTTAAAGCTGCGTGATCTGTCCTAACACGGAATCGCTGTCGTAGAGGTATTTGTGAAAATGTTTAATGCACTCTACCAATGCCAATAGCTCTCTCCGCGTAACGCAGTAGTTCCTCTCTGGTTTTCCAATCGAACGGCTGTAATATGCAACTACCTTCTCCTGTCCATCGATCAGTTGTGATAAAACGCCTCCTATAGCATATCCACTCGCATCTGTATAAATGTTGCTCCTGGAATCGGATATGCTAACATTGGGGCAGTGCAAAAACGCTCCTTCAATGTTTGGAAAGCCACTTCTTGCTACTTCTTCCATTCAAAAGCTTTATTTTTTCTTGTAAGCTCATGGAGGCTATGGGCTACGCTGGAAAAATTTGGTACAAATCGGCGGTAATATGTGCAGAGCACAAGGAAACTTCTTAACTCATGTAGGTTCTATGGTCTTGGCCAATCCTTTACAGCCTCTATCTTTTCATTCGCAGTGCAGATGCCCTCTTTCGTTATCTTGTGACCCAAATAATTTACTTCCTTTTTAAACAGCGCACACTTTTTGGGACTTAACTTCAGACCAGCGCCAGCTATTCTTTGGAAAACGTCCTCCAAGTTCTTAAGATGTTCATCAAAATTCTTTCCCAATACGATGATGTCGTCCAGGTACACCAAGCATGTTTTCCAATGTAATCCTTTCAGTACCTGGTCCATGAGTCTCTCAAAAGTAGCTGGTGCATTACAAAGTCCAAAAGGCATCACTGTAAATTGACAAAGACCATCACCGACACTGAAGGCTGTTTTCTCTTTATCTTCCTCCTTCACCTCCACTTGCCAGTAGCCGCTTTTAAAGTCCAGCGTGGAAAACCTTTTCGCACCGGATAGCGAGTCCAGAGTGTCGTCAATTCTTGGCAATGGGTAGCTATCCTTTTTCGTTACGTCATTCAACTTCCGATAGTCCACGCAAAACCTCATTTTTCCATCCTTCTTCTTTACAAGTACTACCGGTGAGCTCCATGGACTAGCTGATGGTTCGATGACGCCGCTGTCGCTCATTTCTTGTATGATTTGACTCACAACTTCCCGCTTCGCCAGTGGAACACTACGTGGAGCTTGACGGATCGGCTTCGCATCTCCAGTGTCAATTTGATGTTTCACAACATTGGTGCGGCCTGGTTTGGAACCATCCTGGTCAAATATGTTCGCGTACTTTAGGAGCAGTTGTTTTGCCTTACTCTGATAGGCTTCCTCTAGCCCCTGCGTCCATGCCGTGATGTCATTTGAAAGATCAGTATTACTAGATGAAACGTGTTCCTGGAGCTGTTCACAGTTAATAACTATTTCAGCCTCTTGGCATCTTCCCAAAATAGCTCCTTTAGTCAGTTTGAGTGGTGACTTGAACTCATTGAGTACTCTTACCGGAATACGTCCATCTTGTTGTGTCATAGAGGGTTTTTCCTACAAGTATGTTCAGTGCTGATTTGTTTGTTGCTTCGACAACGCACAATTTGTTTGTCCCACAATCTCCATCAACCTTTGCCCAGATGACTGCTTCGGATTTTGGTGGTATTTGCTGACTCTATTCCACCAGCACTCCTTTACTGCTGTAGCCTCTCTCGTAGCCGAAGTTAAGTGGTACATCCATGTTTTTATATCGCATCGTCTTGCTTTGCATGTCGATCTTGGTACCCTGGTCGATTAAGAAGTCCACTCCAATTATGATTTCATCAACAATTTCTGCCACTATAAAATTTGGTACTACCGTGACGTTCCCAATTGCGACTTCACATGATACTTCTCCTAGAACCGTGCTGTCTTCTCCAGTGGCTGTACGCAATCTTGCTCCATGCAATGGTCTCATCTTCTTGTTGACTAAATCCGCTCGAATAATGGAATGGGATGCACCCGTATCTACAGTCAGTAAACGTTCCTTTCCATCCACATGTCCTCCAACAGTAAGATTGTTTGACCTTCTTCCAATTTGTGAGATAGAGATTATGGGGCATTCAATTGAGGGAGCCAGCTGTCGCCCCTTGCGGCTGACTCGCTTTAGTTTAATGATTGAGTGGATTTGGAGATTTGCTCATCTCCTTCAGCTCTGCGTTTACGGCCACCCACATTGTTGGATCTATTGGGACCGGTGCTGCAATGTCGTGCAATATGACCTGGGTTGCCGCACTTTGAAACATTTAATAACTCCGGCATTCTTCTGTTGTGATCCCTTCTATGCTTCCAAAATTGTGTCTACACAATCTGGTCTTTCCACTTCCACCCGATGAGCTTTGTATGCTGGTTTACTCAATAGTGAGGCACTTTCCTGAGTCAATGCATGTGATACCGTTTCTGCAAATGTTGGCTTTGGGTTTGCGTATGTGGCTCGCTTCGTTTCGACGTCCCATATGCCATTTATAAAGCTCTGAATTTTTACCCTTTCAGTGTATTCCACCGGTGTGTCGGCATTCGCCAAATGTGCAAGCCTTTCGACATCTGACGCAAACTCCTGCAAAGTCTCATTAGCCTTTTGGTAGAGGTTTTGCAACTCTATTTGGTGTATCTGCTTCCTGTGTTCGCTTCCGTATCGCCTCCCTAGAGCGCTCATCAATGTTTCGTAGTTGTTCCTCTCTCCCTCGGGAATAGTCTGTAGGATTTCAGCAGCAGATCCTTTCAATGCCACGAATAGTGCAGTAACTTTATCTTCAGCACTCCAGTTGTTCACTGCTGCGGTCTTCTCAAACTGAATATTAAACACCTGGAAAGGAACAGAACCGTCAAAGGATGGTGTTTTTACCTTTGGGTTGCTTGCTGAAACAGCTGGGCAATTTAGTTGTAACTGCTCCATACGACCTTTTAAATCATCTGCTTTTGCCTGAAATTGAGCCATTTTTGCATCCTGCGCTTCCAGTTTTGATGATACCTGTTCCAAAATTTCTGCCGACATTTCAGATATACGTGCCTCTTGCGCTTCCAATTGAGATGCCATATATGTCTTTTGGTATTCCAGTTGAGATGACACTTGCGACGTCATTTCTGAAATACGTGACTCCTGTGATTCCAGTTGGGATGCCATATATGTCTTCTGTTCTTCGAGCTGTGTTTCCATCTTGGATGTTATCTGTGTCGACATTTATGACATACGCGTTTCCTGTGCTTCAATCTTCGATGTTATTCGTGTCTCTTGGGAGTTGAGATGACATATAAGTTTTCTGTTCTTCTAGTTGAGATGACATATTCGTTTTCTGTTCTTCTAGTTGAGATGACATTGTCGATGTTTGAGCAGATATTGCAGCCAAAATCATGTTCAAGTCTGTGCTCGTAACTGTCTGCGATGTTTCGTTTTTCTCTTCAATTTTTGTTGTTGTCTCGTCCCCATTAGGATAAAAGACATACTCGTCCACATCAATTCCTTCTGCTTCCATTGCCTCTCGCAGCCGTGCCTGAAGTTCGAGTTTAACGCCGCTTGTATTCAATCTACGGTTCTCCAACTCCTTCTTTAGTTGCTGGATCTTCCATTCACTGAACTTTGCCATGTCCTTGTTGTCCTCTGGAATTTATTCAACAGTTCCTCTTCTGACACAATTGTAACGAATCCTCTTATTTGCAATCCTCTGCTAAGTTCGAATCACTAAACTGTTGAATAAATAACTCCAATTTGTAATAATGCAAAATGGCCTTTATTAAAGTACTTCACAATAACACTCAAACTGTGCAACGAATAGCTTGCTTAATAACCAAACTGATTGATAGCTCAAATGAAACTCTACTCTCTACTATTCAAAATAATACTGCTATTGCTCGCTAGATATCGTCTTAATCGAAACTGCTTGACAACTCAAATCAAACTGAATTCCAGCGCCTCTACAATTGTCGCCTTTTATACTCTTTGATTTCAACCTTCGCATCTTCTAGGTGCTTCCAGAATCTACTAGTCCAGTAGCTCTCAAACTTCTCAGCTGTAACTACAATTGCACAATTTTATAGTTTTTCTCATTGCATACTTATAGGAGTATCTCAGATATATGCATGTATTTGTGCATTGACTATCCGCTGCTCGTATACATACATGGTACATATATGTAGACGCAGTTATTGTTTCGTTTAGGTAGATACATGATGATTGAATTATTGATGTGCAATCACGTCACTGCTTAGCATCGGCTTAGAGCTGGCAGCACTCCTTAGTTTTGCTAATATTCGTAACAATATACTTATAGATTTTTATTTTTCACATTTCACTATAATATTAAAACGAAATGCAGATTTTCGTTGCTTTTGAAATTCGGCCTAAAAATTGCACATGGAACAACTAAGGAATCTCCTGAATTAAAAAAAAATATCACAATACCTCTAAATCTTGGGCCCCCTCAGAAACCCCCACCCCCTCGGCGGGCCTGGTGATGTGCTATACTTGATATCATTCGCTATAATATTGATAAGCACGTTGTTTAATTAAACACCAACCAATTACACGGAAGTATTTCCGCACCACCTGAAAATGTGAGGTTTACGAATCGGAAATGCTGGCAATACACAGGGCTGTGAATCATCTCGGGTCTATGCCTAAGGATGGTAAATGGGTGCTTATTTTCTCAGACAGCCAGGCCACATTAAAGACCCTGGGCTCAATCGTCGACAACGCAAAGTCGGTCACTGAATGCCGCATATCTCTTAACGAGATGGCTCAGCACTTCAGTATCAGCCTTATATGGGTACCTGGGCACAGGGATATTGAAGGCAACTGAAGAGCAGACGATCTGGCCAGAAGAGGCACCACCGACCATATCCTTCCGGGAAATGATTCGGTGGGTATACCCATGGCCACTTTCAGGCTTCGTGTGAACACAAGCTCTATAAGAATTGCAAATGGACTATGGTCAGCCATATCATCGTGTGAGACATCCAGGCTAACCTGGCCCTCATATGACAAGGGGCGCACAGGAGCGCTTCTGATGTTAAACAAATCAGTTCTATCGTCCCTGATAAGGCTTCTAACGGCATTGTTTAATAGGCACGCATGGTGCTAGAATGGGGAGGAGAGTGTCCAGCACCTTCTCTGTCATTGTCCAGCGGTTAGTAGGCATAGGTTGGCCATCCTTGGTAAACCTTTTCTACATGACCTTGCTGACGCCTCTAGCTATGAAGTCAAGGCTCTAGCAAAATATAAAAATTTCACGAAGTGGTTTGACCCGCTTTAGACAGGGAAGGGGTCATAATTTGAGACCGTATAGGGTATTACAATGGGCCCATTGGTGGCCTAAGTAGTGAGCTGTTACCACAGTGTCCAGCTCAGCTCTTGCAACCTAACCTAACGTAAGAATACTGCGTTGTAGCCTAAAGAAACGACGCTGCCTTTACAACTCCCAGCGGGTTAGGGGGCTTAGAAAATACTCACGGCAGGTGTGCCTGTCGTAAGAGGCAACTAAAATACCAAAGTTATTCAAGGAGTTGTGTAGCGCAATACTTTAAAGGGGTTGCCAGCGCAATATAGAGCTTCTCCAACCCAATTGTCAACCTCACCTACCCGTGGCGAATACTGTTTCTTTAACAGCCGCAGCTTTGGCGACACCAAGTTCCTCATGGATTTGAATAGAATATTTTATGTTGTCATATTAATTATCAATACCGACAATTAAAAATGAAGGCCGCATGCGCTGATAGATTGCCTGCGGAGCTATCCCAATACGGGGGCGAGGAGTCGGTAAGGCGCTTGCATCAGCTTCTTTGCAAGATATGGTCGGACGTTTGCAATATATCGCAAATAAGGTCCTGTCAAGCGTGTTGTGCGAAAGGTTGAAGTCCATCGTGAATCGGCAGATTGGACCTTATCAGTGTGGCGATGTGCATCGACGAAGCTTTCACTATGCGCCAAATCTTGGAAAAATTGACACACATCATCTCTTCGTCGAGTTTAAAGCCGCATAGTACGAAAAAGGGCTGGCTATATGCGACTATATCTGAATTTGGTTTCTCCGTAAAACTTATATGGCTATGAAAACTTACGTTGAGCAACACCGTCAGTTCAGTCAGAACTGGAAGGACCTCTCCGACCCGTTTGAAACTAAATATTCTGCGACTACTTTAATTCGATGCTGGAGAAAATTTTAATAGCTGCAGAACTTAACCGCTCAGGAACAATATTCTAGAAAAGCGTGCAATTACTGGCGTATACTGATGACATTGATATCATCGGCCTGAAAAACCGTGAGGTAAGTTTTGCTTACCTCAAACTGGAAAAAGACGTGGAAAAGATGGGTTTGATGGCGAATCAAAACAAAACGAAGGACCTGCTCTTATCGAGCAAAGAGTCAGCGCATATGCGCCTGGGCACCACGCTAATGTTGGCAACCATAATTTTTAAATAGTGAAGGACTTCCTTTATTTGGGAACCAACAATGCCATCCTCGAAACTCAGCAAAGAATCACTCTTGCCGATAAATGCTACTTTGAACGTAGTAAGCAATTAACGGACCTCTACGCGTTGGCGACGGAAAGTACCGAAGACGATATAGATATGAGCTTTACGGACTTACGCAGACATTATTCCATTTGTAGATGGTACTGGAGAGATTAAGTATGGTTATACGGAAATAGTAGACCCCGAGTAATTTTTGGCATGTAGAGCTGGCTCTGGTTGGAATAAAAGAGAGTAAATGCTTCCTACTTAAAATTTATACACTTTCTCAATATTACTAGGCGTGTATACTCATACAAGTCTTAAGGATCAAAATATGTATTATTTTTGGTATATCATTTTTTATTTACATACATATAATAAATACACTTAACTTTGCTTAATCTACTTTGCGAAATTCAGTAATGCACTCATTCTCTACCGTCTGCCATAGACGCGTCCATTCGGATCAGGCATGCTTAACGAACGAAACGATATCATTTCGTTACGATAATCAACGCTAATAAACGAAACGAAGTCGCAATAGTTTTGCTCCGTTTGCCGGAAAATAATTTTTTTAGGACGGTCAGTGCCACCGGATGTTCTGGGCTAGACCCGTAGTAGAGTAGGTAGCAATGCTGAGCATCAGCCCCTGCCCACGTCTTCTTCTCCCCCTTTCTCCGGCACTAGAACACGAGTAGGTCAGGGAAACATACTCTTAGTCCCTACTACCTTGTGCACCGTTTGCCACAGAATATATATACATACCTATGTTTGCCACATCTGCCCAATGCCGTTCCTGGTTTGGACGGTTCCACTCTCCTATATGTTCTGGCCTCAGCGACAGCGACCCCCCACGGATTTCATGGCGCCATGCTGCCAGACCGTTAACCCAACTACACCGGGTACTCCAATGCTTACCTAGGGACGTCCAGTCCCAGGACCACAACAGCACATACGTCCTGGCCTCCCTCGACTCGGGCGTAGTCACCCGTCACTTCCCCCAGAGTGACGATGTCTTACCCGTTGCACTTCAGAATACCGCAGTTAAACTGTAATGAGTTAACTGGGAAGACCGCGGAGATAGTTGATTTTATGAAGCGGCATAACATCCGCATTGCTGCGATCCAAGAGACTAAAATCATGGCAAGATCTGTTTTGCAGACCATCTCTGGGTACAGCGTCCACAGAAAAGACCGCGAGAGCGGAAATGGAGGCAGTATCGCGTTTATCACTCACCACTCAGTGCAATATAATCTATTTGATCCCGACATCGGCAGCAGGACAGTGCCCTGCAACGTCAAGGTATATCTACCCGGTCAGGCGATTTAAATTTATCATCAACATCTACATCCCTCCTGTCACCTGTTACCCCAGTGGACACTGCCCTGACATACGCGCACTATTCACTGGCGATAATCGCACTATTTTAGGCGATTTTAATGCCCACGACAATCTGTGGCATTCTAACCTACAGGTGGATAGCAGGGGCGATATGATAAAACGACGTTTTGCACTATAAACGGAGACGCCCCCACTCGTATGGTAGGAAGCTGTCACAGCTCGCCAAATATATCAATCGTGAGCGCAGGACTCGTAAATTGCGTCAACTGGCCGCTGATGGTAACATTGACATCCGACCACCTACCCATACTCCTTTCGCTCGAGGTATCTGCCCACTTCATCGCCACTAAAAAACGCACTTTTATCAATTTTAAGAAAGGCAAGTGGGATGATTGCAAAACTTAAACTGACAATAGTTTTACTGCCCTCCCTATCCCGACTGATGCCCGTCAAGGGAAGCGTGCTTTCCGCAAGGTCATTGAATCCGCTTCGGCTCATTTTATTCTTGCCGGAATAATCCTGGAAATCCGGCCACATTTTCCAGCGTCCCTATCGAACCCGACTAAGCACCGTGACAAAGTGCTTTCGGATGCGAAATAACGCGCGAGCGCTTTCTGTCGACAATACATTCAATGGTTGACAAAGCCAGACGGCGGGCCAACAGATGCGCACACAAGCATAAACATAGCGCGTCCCCAATTACCATCACCGCCAAAGAGGTTGAACATTCCATCGTTTATGCTAAACCATCTAAAGCAGCAGACCCAGATGGCATAGCCCCGCCGATGCTTAAAAAACTAGAAAAAGATGGATTTAGTTATCTAGCGCATGTCTTCAACCTGTCCCTGTCCACCTTCGTCATCCCGAAAAATGGAAAACGACCAGGGTGGGCCCGCTCTAAAAGCCTGAGAAACCAGCTAACATATAGGAAATTCTTATCGTGCGATATCTCTCCTAACGCCAGTAGCCAAGACACTTGAAGCCATTCTCCTTCTCTATTTCACTGCAAATTTACGTCTTGCCAATCACCAGCATGGCTTTCGAAAACTACATAGCACTTACCACCGCGCTTAACGCCATTAACACACAACTTGCTCCGGGCGCTACTCACAGGGGAGCGCAAATGGTCCGCAAAGCAGAACTTTCTGGATAAATTGTTTTTTATTATACGTGATTTCTGAAAAAAATGTCTATACTAAAAATGCATGCATATATCCGGAACACTTGCGACAGGTTGTGGAATAATTGAAAACATATACATATCTTTTATCGTCGATGGGCTAGAGAATGTCGTAGAACACTTAGAACAATTAGCAGAGGACACTAACACCACAAGTTACACCAGAAGCGCAGCTACAGTTCTGTTGCAAAATATACAAAATTTTAGTTTCCTAACATTAGTTCATTTCTGGTATGAAATCTTAAGGATTGATCGTGTGTGGCTCAGATTACAAGATCCGGCGATGAATTTTAGAGAAGCGTATTGTAACGAATTTACTTGCAATCGTTTTATTTGCAACCCTCTGCTAAGTTCGAATCACTAAACTGTTGAATAAATAACTCCAATATGTAATAATGCAAAATGGCCTTTATTAAAGACTTCACAATAACACTCAAACTGTGCAACGAATAGCTTAATAACCAAACTGATAGCTTAAATGAAACTGACTTTCAAAATAATATTGCTATTGCTCGCTAGATATCGTCTTAGTCGTAACTGCTTGACAACTCAAATCAAACTGAATTCCAGCGCCTCTACAAATGTCGCCTTTTATACTCTTTGATTTCAACCTTCGCATCTTCTAGGCGCTTCCAGAATCTACTAGTCCAGCAGCTCTCAAACTTCTCAGCTGTAACTACAATTGCACAATTTTATAGTTTTTCTCATTGCATACTTATAGGAGTATCTCAGATATATGCATGTGTTTGTGCATTGACTCTCCGCTGCTCGTATACGTACATGGTACATATGTGTAGACGCAATTATTGTTTCGTTTATGTAGATACATAATGATTGTTTTATGGATGTGAATTCACGTCACTGCTTAGCATCGGCTTAGAGACGACAGCATCGCTCAGTGCTGCTAACATTCGTTACAGTATCATGATCTAGCCCAGCGGGCTAGGGGGTCAGAATATACCCACGGTAGACATGCCTGTCGTAAGAGGTGACTAGAATACCAGATTCAAGGGGCTGTGTAGCGCAACCCTTGCAGGTTGCAAGCGCAATATATAGCTTCTCCAAACCCAATTGTCAACCTCACCTATCCGTGGCGAATCCTGTTTCACTAACAGACGAGGCTCTGGCGACCCCAAGCTCCTCATGAAACTTGGCTGTGGGGAGGGAGGGATAGCCTGAAGGTTTAATGTGGCCATATAAATCGTTCCCGAGATGGTCGGGCTAACACCTTAATGGTGCTGTGTTACCGGAGCGTACCGGATCTGTATCCGGCAAAGGACCATCACATCGATAACACTCCCCAAAGCCTTTGGGGAGTAACCTTATCGCTACAACAATAACAACAACATGATCTTAAATCATTAGCGACTGAAGTACCCGAAATTCGAGACACTCTGTGTGAAGAAGCAATAGAAAAAGTGGTCTCTTTGTAAAAAATGGGAAATTGATATAGTAAAACGTATAAGGCGCCACAAAATATACATGAATACAAGCTCTTGTCAGACAGTTAGTCCGGTTTCAGGTCAAAGCGGAGCTGTACAACGGCACTGTTATCTGTGACAGAAGAAATTAGTGAGCGAGTGGATGAAAGTTACATTGCCTTCTTAACACTTCTTGACCACTCTAAAGCTTTTGATTCTGTAGACCACACTCTGCTCTGTAGGAAGCTGGAAAACTTATTTAACTTCTATGGTCATGCAGTTGCCCTTATAAGATCATATCTTGGCGATAGGACTCAAGCAGTATGTATAGATGGTGAAAAGTCTGACTTCCTACATGTCTTAAGAGGCGTCCCTCATGGCTCTATCATGGGTCCTCTGTTATTTGTTCTGTATATTAATGACTTACCCGATGTCCTTAAGTATTGTAATGTTCATATCTACGCTGATGATGTGCAGTGTTGGCCTCGTGATCAAACTAGCTTGTGCATAAGTACCTGAAACCACGATTTGAATCAAATATTTTCATGGGCTACTATGAATGGCTTATGTATAAACCCGAATAAGTCAAAATGTATTGTTATTCATAGAAGGTATTTTCCCACTAATGATTTAGAGAATGTAGTGTTCGACAATTCCGTTATAGAATACGTAGATACGGAGAAAAACTTAGGTGTAATTTTTAACAAAACATTGACATGGAAAGACCATATTTTTAGAACGGTTGGAAAAGTGTATGGAATGCTTCGTACACTATGGTTAACACAGTATTTCACGGCTTTGCACATAAGAATACTTCTGGCTAAAGCGTACTTAATACCTACGCTACTCCATGGTTGTGTGATTTACTCAAACTGTGACTATCTGAGGAAGAACAAACTAAATGTTGTTTACAACATTGCTAGATATGTTTATGGGTTGAAAAGACTTGACCACGTATCACAACATGCTGAAAGGTTGCTAAACATTTCTTTCGAAAATCTTTTAAAAGTCAAAACACTGTCCTTCCTCCATAAATTGATACACACGAAGGAACCTGAATATCTATATCGTAAGCTTATTTTTCTGCAATCATCAAGATCGGTGCTTCTTCTTAAGCACATTAGATACCGCACGCTAACCTCTGAGCGCCAATTCTTTGTTACTGCAATACGTCTTTGGAACTCCCTACCTACAAGTCTTCGACTCTTAAGTAATGCTCTGCGCTTCAAAAAAGAGCTAACATAATTTTTTACGACTCTTAAACTGGATCTCAAATTTTTGTTGTTAAAATGTTCATTTCTAAGTTCTTTTCCTTTCTCCGTGTCTTCTTTCTTTATTTGTTAAATACTATTCGAACTATAACCAGCCAAAGGTTATCATCACTACTGCTGTCTTTTAATATTTATTAATTACTTTTCTTTAGTTTTAAGATTTACATTTACATACATAAATATTTCTTTATTATCCGTTATATTTAATTTAATTTGATTAATCTAATTTATTATAAGTATGTAAGTTAGCAATTTATTATTATTACAAATGTTCAATTTTATAGCTCATGCTATTCATGACTAGCACTGTTAAATAATTTGTAAGAATTGTTGTGCTAGGAACAAATTTTCAAATAAATACGTACATACATACATACAAATGCCTCGGCTAGAGATGTTGGTCTTTCCGTAGAATGTGAAATTTCTCACGTTATGAAAAACTACTAATACGCACAAGATTTACACGACTAAATGACCTTAATTTTAGGTTTAAATTTCTCTTACACGTTGCAAATTTGTTAAAATTTGTAACGACTTAGGAAGAAAATTATGTTTTCCTCGGGCGCAAGAAAACCGCACTACGTCAGTGGAAGATCTAGGTTCTAGCATTCTCATAGACTTTGCGGCAACCAAAATTATCACCTCGTTTTCTGTGTGCATGAAATAGCTGACAAACAAGGCGAAATGTATACGACTGAAACCCCTTAGAGGATTGTTATGGAGTTTGGGTTAAAGCCATTGGGAGATGATAATTGCGAGACCGCCTAGATTTCCTCTCTCGCGATCTTCCGTTCTAAAAGAAATGTAAGCTCACCATAGGACGGTGTCTTTATTTCCTCCTATTGCTTTGAATGATGAGCTGTGATCGATTAGAGCTCAACTGGATATGCCTTGTTACGCTGATAAAGCAGTAGGGAAAGCCCCCATTTACTTGAAAAGGGCAGGGGAGAGTTAATTGGGAAAATAAAGTCAAGGAAGCTGCTAATATCGAAGAGTTTTTCTTACATAATTCAATAAAAAAATGACGCCGTTCATTTTATATGATTTTATTGTATTTTATTTTTTTGTTTCTTTTATTTAAATGTTTATTTATATTCTTGTCTCGCTTTAAATAAACAAATAATAGGAAAGTTTAAAAATTTAAAAGTTTTAATACCATTTCAATACGCGTATCATTAAATTCTAAAAAAAATTAAAATGTTTACAAAAGCAAATTAATAAACATTCGCCCCGTGAAACGGAACGTCACATTACGCTTGTTTTTATTTTGATATAGTAAATGGATCAAGTATGTGTTATATATATTATATTCTTGTATGTGTGCAAGTTTAGCTTTTTTTTTGCATTGGTTGCCAACCGTCGTATATCATTTTTTTCGCTTTTTTAAATTATAATTATATCTCTGTTTCATTGTTTTGGTTTTTTCTTTTTTTTGTTAAATTAACTTACATCGAATTTCGTTACACATTCATGTGAATTTTGCTTATGCGCCTAAAAACACACTACATATTCAAAATTAAAAAAACAAATGTATTAAGTATGAAACAAATATCATCGACCTCTCTCACAATTACATTCATCTTCTTCTTTGATGTGTATTATATGTGTGTGGAAAATAATTATTGAGTTGCTATTATTGTTATAATTTACTGATCCATTGCTTCTTGACTGGTATCGTCCACTTCCATGCCAGCTGGTTCATCTTTAGAAGGTGCTGGTGCCTCATTGGCGTCAGTGGCCATTTCAGTAGGAGCATTTGATTCAGTCATAACAACTTCATCAACAGGTTGAACCTCTTCGATCGGTACATCCTCCATTGGTTGATCGTTGAGTGCAAGTGTAGGAGGAGTTGGTGTAGCAGCAACAGGAGCGGCAGTGGCAGAAACGGCGGACTCAACGCTTACAGCGGTAGCTGGTTCTGCCGGAGTTGGCGTTACAGTTGGTGCTTTCGTGTCATCAGCTACAGCAGCAGTGATCTCAGCAGCACTGCTCTCCTCAGTTGTGCTCTGTATGGTTTCGTTGGTGGTTGGAACTTCACTTTCCGTTTCAGCGACTGCAACAGCAGTACCAGTAGTTTCAGCAGTGGCAGCTTCTGATTTGTTTTCAGCAGCTGCAGAAATTTCGGTTTTAGCAGGTGAAGCAGCAGCTGCTTTTACAATTGTTTCTTCTTCTGTGGGTGTACTAGCAACTGTTTCTGCTTTATCTTTTTCTGTACTAGCAACAGCTTCTGCTTCGTTAGATGCAGTTTTATCAGCTGCATCCGTAGTCACTGCTTCGTCTACTTTCTTTTCTTCTTCTTTTTTCTTATCCTCTACCTCTGCAGCGCTATCGGCTTTGTTTTCAGTCTTTTCTGTTGTTTCAGTTGTTGTGGCAGTGATGTTGGAAGACTCTTCAGCTGGTGCGGCGGTGACATCTGCGGATTTTGACTCCTCCACAGTTTCTTTCCTTTCTGCACTAGCAACAGCTGCTTCGGCTTCCTTTTCAGTTTCGGCAGTTGTTGGCTCTGCTTTAGTTTCATTCTTCTCTTCCTTTTTCTCCTCCGGTGTACTAGTGGACACTTCAGCCTTATCGTCAGCTTCTTTCTCTTTTACGGCTTCAACAGGCGCTGGCTCTTTTTCTACCTTGGCTGCGGCTGTTGATTCAGCGCTATCGGTTTTATCACTACCACTAACAACCTGCTCTTTGACAGCTTCTTCCGCTGCCTCGGCTACTTCTTTAGCAGGCTCCTCTGCAGTTGGTGCAGGAGATTGCTTCTCTTCTACGGCGGGCTCTACAGGCTTTACAGCAGTTTCAGCCTCAGTCGTGTCCACAGCTACTGCTGCTACAAGCACTTCTTTCTCGCCTTTTTCGATCTCTTGCTTTTCAATAATTTTCTCTTCTTCCTCTTTTTCTTCAACTAGCTTTGACTCAGCTTCCGCTATTACTACTTTTTCTTCTTCCTTTACATCTTCCGTTTTGGCAGCGTCAACTTCTTCAGTTGACATTTTCTCTTCAGTGCTATCCACTACAGTTTTCCTTTCGACGTTTGTCTTATTATTAGCTTGCGCCGTTGATTTTGCCTCGCCTTCTTCTTCAGCTTTCTTATCTACTTTATTTTCAACTTGCTTCTCAACTTCTTTGACTTCTATTTTTTCTGCTACCTCCTCCTTCTTTTCAGCTTCTACACTGCCCTTGGACTTTTCACTCTTTTCTTTTGACTCAACGACATCTTTATTATCCACCTCAGACATTTCAACATCCTCTACACCTGGCTTAGCCTTAGCTTCGGTCTCACCATTATCAGCTTTATCATTTGCAATTTCTTTGCACTTATCGTCGACAACCTCCTCCGATTTGCTGTCCTCCTTAGCTGCTGCCTTAGCGCTCCTTTGTTCTTTTTCTTCAGTCTTTTCATCAACTTTGTCGTCTTTCGCATCTAAATCCAGCTTGGCTTTCTTCGGATTCGGTAGTATGTCATCATCGGTTGTTGCATGCTTAGTAGCCGTCTCAGTCGCTGCAGGCTTCTCCTTGGGCTCAGCCCCCGTGGATGCCTCATCATCAGCATTTGAGCTGGCTGCTACTGCTGTACCATTGCTGTTGCCATTGGTGTTGCCATTTTGTGCCTCCGTATTAAAAAGCGACTCATTCTCCATATCAATGTCGACATTAACGTCTAGAGACAAATCACCATTAACAACAGAGTCCAGTGAATCACCGTTTTCGCTTTCTGTGCGCTTACGACCGGGTTCGATGGTGCTCACTACTGGAGGTCATAGAAAAGAAGAAAAAAGACCATTATTTAGCATTTGATTAAATGAGAATAGATAATGTAAAGTAAAATAAAAACTAAACGAAATATTTTCTATTCTCGTATAAAATTCTACAGAAAAATCACTTTAATATCGTAAACCCGATATGTGGAAGATCTACGATATGTAGACCTTATACGTACTCAAGCCCCTAAAGAAAGACAAAAAAAAGCTGACCTCACATTGCACAACACCTAAAAATACTGGGTGTGCCGTTCAATCAGAACATGCATTTTGGCAAACACGCAGCCGCAATTGTACCTAAAGTTCAGAGCCGCAACAAAATCTTCAAGTCTCTCGCTGGCAGAACTTGAAGCAAAGACAAAGAAACATTCGTAGCTACCTAGAAAGTAAGTGGGCAGGATCTGATAGCTGTATCACTTCCTGTAGCTGGATAGCCAGGCGCAGGGCATGAAAACACAAAACGTACTCGGTCGTTTCCTTCTTCAACCCGAACTCCCTATATCTGCTCCCACTTACTAGGCCTAATTTGAAGCATATGAAGCCAGAAGGCATTGTCCAGTCAGAATACCGTCGAATTTTCTTAATCTCACTCACCCTCTTTAGCTAGCTCACCCGCTTTTTCATTACCAGCTATTCGCATATGCCCAGAGACCCAATATAGATATATGCTTCGCCCTATCCTGTAAATACTTATACTCTAACACACTTTTAGATATTGTGTTATGCGAGATTATTGACTAATTGTTGCTTGGTTGCCAATGTAAAAGTTGACGCGGTTTCGAATTAAGCTATTTTCTTCCAGAGTGTTTCTACTACTTTGGTTTTGGCTACTATTTCCGCCAACAAAACGCTACAGTGATCTGGCAGCTTAAAGGACATGTTTACTTCAGCACAGTATAGCGCAAACCCTACGCCAGCTGTGGGCCCCACTAAATTAATACGGTTACCAAATTGAGAATGTGTTAATATAAACGAACGCGTAGCGAGCACGCAAGCAAAAACATTAATTTTTAACACGCTTATATTAGCTTCACTTGTGTGTATGCTTGTTTGTAACTCTCTAGGCTAGGCGAGCAAAGGAGAGTTAGACCTATCTAGCTGTGGGAGGGACGCAACAAATTAGATGGGGTTACACTGAAATGGCAGTCCTTGGTCGGGAAAAATCCCGAGTCGCTCCGGTACATAGAACCGACGGCCTTAGGAAGCGCCGAAAATCCAGAGCCGTAATAAAATCCTCAAATTCCTTGCTGGTAGTACTTGGGGAAAAGACAAAGAAACGCTCATTACCACATACAAAGCAATTGGCCAGCCGATTGCATGCTACGCGTCCAAGCCTAAAAATTACCCACTGGAATAAGCTACAGGCCTGCCAAAATACTGCTCTCAGCACCGCCACGGGTTGTCTTCTTATGACCCCAGAACACCATCTACATAATGAAGCGATAATACTCCCCATCAGGGAGAGAAATGAGATGCTAACCAAACAGTTCCTGTTGAATAACCAGAAAACTGGGCATCCCAACAGACATCTGATTGATGAGCCAACACCGCCTAGGGACTTAAGGAGTCATCTCCGTAAGCATTTTGAGGAAATACGGCACCTGAGAACTCAGCCGTATGAAGCAAAAAAACACAAGCAAGTTCTTGGTGAACTCCACAAACATGCTTCGGACCTTTATGCCAGGAATTGCCCGGTGAATCCAGTACTCAAAGAACAGTACCCAAAACTTGCGGAAGAGGAACGCATACTCCCCAGGGAAACGCGAGTCACTCTGGCTCAACTTTGTACTGGATATTGTAAAAGTTTAAACTCTTACATATCCAGAATCAACCCCGACATACAAAATGAATGCCCCGCTTGCAATGTGTCCCCACATGACACCAACCATCTCTTTAATTGTAATGTGGAACCAACGCCTCTAACACCCCTTTCATTATGTTCCTCCCCTGTTGAAACAGCAAGTTTCCTTGGACTCCCGTTAGAGGATATTGATGACAATTTGTGATCGGTTGCAGCTATTAGGTGGGGCGAAGCATTGCTACAACAACAACAACCCACCTAGCGGTCCCCAGCGGGTTACTTACTTACTTAATTGGCGCTTAACCGTCTAAACGGTTGGCCCAGCGGGTTAGGGGTCAGAATATACCCGGGGTAGTTATGCCTGTCGTAAGAGGCGACTAAAATACCAGATTCAAGGGGCTGTGTAGCGCAACCCTTCAGGTTGCCAGCGCAATACATAGCTTCTCCAAACCCAATTGGCAACCTCACCTATCCGCGGCGAATCCTGTTTCACTAACAGACGAGGCTCTGGCGACCCCAAGCGCCTTATGGAACTGGGGGGTGGGGAGGGAAGGATGGCCTGAAGGTTTAATGTGGCCATATAAATCGTCCCCGAGATGGTCGGGCTAGCACCTTAATGGTACTGTTACCGGAGAGTACCGGATCTGTATCCGGCAAAGGACCATCACATCGATAACACTCCCCAATCCCTTCGGGGAGCAACCTTATCGCGACAACAACAACAACAACCCATCTAGCGACAATTAGCGGCAGTGGTTAAATAACTCGCTACAAAACGAGTTGTGTTTAATAGCGGAGACCCGAACCTCTGTGCTACGGTGCTACCAACATGAAATATCTAAGTGGATTGTAGATACTAAAACTAAATGTTTAAAAGCGTGTTTTTTAGTTTAACTATATTTTTATTATTAAGTTTGATATCAGCGCTTGTACACTGAGCACATGTCACACTCATTTGGTAATCTGTTATAAGTGCGCGTACGACACTTCTTTACTGTACGAGTATCAAAATCAAATTAAATGAGCCGTCGTTTATTTTGACGAAGTGGGCGTTGTGCTCTCGCTCATCGTATACTTATTAGGGCTGGGACTATCCGCACATTCGAATATCTGGATATCCATACGGATATCCGTTGACACGGATAAAATCCGGACGGCATGGATATCCGGTTAATATTCGTATGAGAAACTATCCGGATATCCGAATTTATTAAGATCCGGATAATAACCGTATTTTTGGATATCCAGTGCAAGCAAAAAATTGATTTACCATATATGTTTATTTAACATTAATAAAAATAAATTCGTGGGGCATTTAAATCAATTAACAGCATTTTTTTTCACAATATAAACAAATGATACTCTTCTTATTTTCACTTGTTTGTAAAATTGTAGCTTTTTAATTTTTGACGTTAATTTAATAATCTACAAACATCTTTTGTGAATAAGTTTTCGATGTTTGCTTCGTTCAATTCTGATATGCAGGTATTCAACTTTATATTCCAGTATCCGGATAGCCGGATTTTATATCCGGTTTATTCGGATAGTTCAAAAATCCGGATGCATTTCACAGCCCTAATACGTATGTATATGGTCGCTTGGCAGATGCTAAGCTCACGTCCACTGCTGCCCTACGCTTTCCATTACCTACCAACCATTGGGGTACACGTGTACCGCCATTTGGGCACACTTGCGCCAACCATCAACCTCTATTGTGACACCTTGGAAGCACAGGGACGGAATAAGGTGGTTTGTTCGTTCAGTATTTGATGACGCTACACCACCATGGCCGTATGTGCTGCGCTCAAGCTGTCCCGAAGCATTGAGCTTTGTTGCAGTTGCCAACGCAAAGTTTTTCACGTACAAAACATTTAAAACTGTAGAATTTTAATTATTTAAAAAAATAAATTAACTCTGATTAAATTAAAAAAAAAAACTTTTATTATATGTATTTAATTAGCGAGGCATGCACATGTTGCTTTATACATTTGTTTTTGTTATTGATATTATAGACAAATTACAAAGTTTGCTATAAATACAAAGTTAATAAGCTCTTGATAGCGCGCCTATAAGTATTCCAAACAGTTAGGATTAAAATTGTATAGAACTAGAAGACCCGGCAGACGTTGTGCTGCCCTAAATTTGATCTATCTGCATACATTTTAATAAACATTTTCCGTCTAACTCTGCCCTCTCCACCCATCTTCACTTATTCTTAATCCTTTTATTCACTCCAACCTCCGTCTTTTTCGCTTCATCTATCTCTATCTTCGTCTCACTCTATCTCTTTCTCAGTCTCCTTTTCCTTCCCTCTTTTCTCTTCTATCAAGTTCTCATTCTTCTTCATCCCTTATTTCCAGTCCAAGAGGGTGGTATGTTTTTGTACCAGTCCCACTCCGAGTCGCAATCCCAGTCCAGCCTAACTTCTATTACTTAGGTGGTATTTGCTATCGATCACATGGTACTAAATATTGCATGCTTTTCTGCGCACTTGATTTTGTTTTAGAGATTTTTGGCGATGGAATTTTAGCTAAGTGAAAATTGGAATTTGGGGCAGGCTCGGTATCAACTCAATAACTCAACACCGCACAGAGTTACGCAGCCTTACTTTATTCTTTTATATAAATCTATAACCTAAGTTATTAGCAATCACAAATTTCTAACCAAAATTTTGGGCAAAACGAAGTTTGCCAAGGTCAGCTAGTTCATTCAATAAAATATCGTTTAGTTCAAATAACATTTTTTTTTTCATTATTCGATCACTCACCTAAAATGTTCTTCTCCAGAGCGCGCATAAATTTATCAATGCGACTATATTGTTTACGCGGATCGATCAAGAGCTCACACAAACGCTGAATGGTAAATGGAGCAGCATTGAATAATTCTAAACGCTCCAACAGCGATGATTTCATGCTCTCATAATTGAAAGGATCGACATTCGGATATTGAGGAATCTCTGAAAAATATAAGAGAAAAAAATGTTATTTTGTTTATTTTGTCAAAACCCAACAGAATATACAAAGAAAAAATAATAATAACTAAAGGAAACGGTAGGGAGGGAGAAAACTGGAAAAGTGCTTATAAGTAAAAATTGAAGGTTAACGCTGATCTGTAGTGAATGCCACAAAAGCAGTCGAAAAAAAGAGATAATTATAAAAAAAACCACAAACATATGTGCAAAAATGTACAATAAAAAATTTGTTTAAGGTTCAAATAAACAAAACAAAAAAGTAAGGGCAAGTAATTTAATCTAAAATAGAGCGTTATATACCCAGTTGTGGATTTTTTCCTACAAATGGGCGGGACGGGACCTACAAGGCAGATATTAAGAAGAAGCGTGATGCATTGAAGTTTGATTCTGTTTGTATGGTAAACAGTTAGAATTGCACGCCCATGAACCATGGCTACTTATAGAATACAAATTGTCAATAGCTCGCTCATTATATGAGGAAGATTTTAAAAATACCTCGGTAAACGGTTAGCGGTCAATGAAAGACTAAGAGTCTCGCGTGGTGACCTTATCTACTTACTTCTTCATTTAACTTATAGTCCCCGTTATACTCTCCACTATAAAAAGCTGCGATTCCACTGGACATTCGCACATTCGCGCACAAGTCACGCTTCAGGTACGAGCTAGATCCGTCCGTCCGTCCGTCCGTCTTTGATGTACAAACCGAGATAATTACCTCCAAACTCTTTGAGAGATTTCTGGATATCTGTTAGTAGGCAAGCTGGGCTGGCTCTATATATAATTTTCTCCTAAAAAGGCTTCGGGTGTTACTTTGTCGTTTGGGGGTTTTCAACAAGTTTCAGCAAATACATTTCACACAGGCACATTACATAAGCCATCGACTCCCATCAGTGCGTATAGAAGATATGATACCACTGCATGGGAAAAGAACGTGGACTTGGGAAACCTACTTTGCAATTTTAAGCAACAATCTTTCTTTGTACTTTTACAACTGAGTATAATAATAGCATCAGAAAAGAGCCAAGAGCCATTAAATACATCTTGTTTTATTGTTGGACAAAAGAAATTAATAAAAAATTCGAATGGGGAGGGTTATTGCCGTTCAAGTAAGCGATTCGAGGTGAGGTTGCGCGTGTGCACGAAGCAGCATTTGAGAATAAATTTAAAAAGAACAAGTAAGGAAGGCTAAGTTCGGGTGTAACCAAACTTTACATACTCAGCTGAGAGCTTTGGAGACAAAATAAGGGAAACTTCGCCCTGCAGAACTTTTTCATTTTCTTCTACTTAATATGGCAGGTGTCACACCTATTTTACAAAGTTTTTTCCAAAGTTATATTTTGCGTCAAAAAACCAATCCAATTACCATATTTCATCCCTTTTTTCGTATTTGGTATAGAATTATGGCATTTTTTTATTTTTCATAATTTTCGATATCGAAAAAGTGGGCGTGGTCATAGTATTTTTCGCTTCATCTATCTTCATCTTCATCTCATTGTATCTCTTTCTCAGTTTCCTTCTCTCTTTTCTCTTCTCTCAAGTTTTTCTCATTCTTCTTCATATCTTATTGCCAGTCCCAGAGGGTGGTATGCGTTTTGTTCCAGTTCCATTCCAGTCTCAGTCCCAGTCCCACTCCGAGTCTCAGTCTCAGTCCCAGTTCTAGTCCAAATCCCAGTTCCAGTCCATCTCTGGTCTATTTCCCGGCAAAAATGATCGAAAATACTAATATAGGCAAATTTATATACCAAATTTCAGGCAAATCGAACAGGACATATGTAAATAGGGATGTGGGTATTATTAATTCATGTCTTTATTTCGGCTTCGCATGCATATTTATCAGTTTTGCCAGGCTGATGCGACTAAATCGAATGTCACAATGAAAATTACTTTAAAGAAGCTCTCAGTAACAGCTTTCATTTGATATCCATAATACACACACATTCTAGGGGTATCCGGGTCCATGTTTTGGCCTATATCTCGAGACCCTAGTCACCCAGCGGTGTAAAACTAACTCTGCATTAAAGCACACATCAACAGCTTCAATTTTACACCCATAATGTAAAAACACATCCTAGGTGTATCCGGTTCCATGTTCTGGCCTATATCTCGAGACCCTAGTCACCCAGCGGCATAAAACTTATTCTGTACTAAAGCACACATCAACAGCTTCAATTTTATATCCATAATGTAAAAACACATTCTAGGGGTAGCCGGGTCCACGTTTTGGGCTATATCTCGAGACCCTAGCCTCCCAGTTGTATGAAAATTATCCTGTACTATAGCACTCATCAACAGCTTTCATTTGATATCCATATTGTATAAACACATTCTAAGGGTACCCGGGTCCACGTTTTGAGCTATATCTCGAGACCCTAGCCTCCCCGCGGTATGAAAAATAGATGTTGGCCGATTCTCAGACCTACTCAATATGCTCATAAAATTTCATGAAAATCGGTCAAGCCGTTTCGGAGGAGTACGGAAGCGAACATTGTGACACGAGAATTTTATATATAAGAATATTCAATTTTTTGTTAAAATTTGACTTAAACAAATTTCTTTTTTTAAAGGTGGGCGTGTTTGTCATCCGATTTTGCTAATTTTTATTTAGCACACATATAGTAATATGAGTAACGTTCCTGCCAAATTTCATCATGATATCTCCAACGACTGCCCAATCACAGCTTGCAAAACTTTTAAATTACCTTCTTTTAAAAGTGGGCGGTGCCACGCCCATTGTCCGAAATTTTACCAATTTTCTATTTTGCGTCATAAGGTCAACCCACCTACCAAGTTTCATCGCTTTATCCGTCTTTGGTAATGAATTATCGCGCTTTTTCGGTTTTTCGAAATTTTCGATATCGATAAAGTCGGCGTGGTTGTATTCCGATTTCGTTCATTTTAAATAGCGATCTGAGATGGGTGCCCAGGAACCTACATACCAAATTTCATCAAGATACCTCAAAATTTACTCAAGTTATCGTGTTTACGGACTGACGGAAGGACATGGCTAAATGAATTTCTTTTTTCGCTCAGACCATTTACATATATAGAAGTCTATATCTATCTCCATTAGTTTATGCCGTTACGCATTACCGTTATGCGAACAAAATTAATATACTCTATGAGCTTTGCTCAGCTGAGTATAAAAATACTAACAACGAAAACAGAAAACCGGCAAATGTGTGTTATTGAAATGTTTGCAAAAAAACGTTCCGAGAGAACTCATTAAACAATAAGTCACCAAGTAACGAAGTGATAAAACAAAAAATTCAGAGAGGCATATAACAAAAAAAGGAAGCATACAAAATTTATGCACAGAATGATGGGATAGAAATTCGCGGAGTTTGCTTGGTGTGCGGCTGTTTGGATGACTCGTTGCTTAGATTCGTGGAATAATTCCATAGAGCACAAAAAAGCAGTGAGAGTATAACTCACAAATGTATTAAGGTAAATGCTTCAACGCCTCCAATGAACTGTGGGCCATTTTAACTGAAAATGAAAAACTGTTTCACTCACATTGAACTCTTACATTCTAACTCTTGGACTGGGTCACCTAGTGATTTGCAGAATAGCTGGATTTGTAGGTAATCCCACGCGCTTTCTTGTTCATTGGGAAATATTTTGTGAAACGAACGGCATTATTCTCAGAAAAAAACGCTAATAGTTGCTAATTTAAACATATTGTAACGAGTTTTTGGGGTTCCTGATAATAATGCCACTTCTGCTAACGTTCGAATCGCTGAGCTGTAGAATAAATAACTCCAATATTCGATATTTGAAAACTGTCTTTATTTAGACTACTTTGGGAGTAGTACTTCACAACTATACTTCACTTAATAGCGTGTTTAAATCATTTAAATCAAACTGATTCCTCAGTTTGCGCTGCTTTTATACTCTCGGTTACTTCGTTCCCCATTTCTCCTAAGGTCTAGACATTTCACCTTCTAGAACAGTTATGTTTTTTTCTTTTAGCCATATATGCGTGTGTATGCGTGCCTAGCAACTACTGCTCTTAGCTGGAATGTTCTTTGTTGCCTTGTACATACGTGTGCCGGCTTGCTTTAATGTTTACATGTACATAAGTGTGACTGCTTGCTGTTTCTGTTGTTGTGATTTTTTACTAACAGCATAAAAAAAAAAAAAAATGTAAGGCGCGATAACCTCCGAAGAGATCTAAGGCAGAGCTTCTCTTCCAATTTGCGTCGTGTTCCTCTTGATTTTCCCTACAAATCGGCCGGACGGGAGCTACGTGTTTTATGCCGACTCCGAACGGCATCTGCCAGGCAGATGAGATTTTCACTGAGAGCTTTTCATGGCAGCATACTAACAGCATAGTGATGCTAATATTCGCCACAATATGATACAGCCAATTTTGAAAAGATGTGTATAATTTGTCTGTGATTGGAAAGTGATGTCATCCACTTACATAGGCGCGTGATTTTAGAAAATTATAATTTTGCGTCTCTCCTAAGTTGTATATTTCATAACTTACTTACTTAATTGGCGCTTAACCGTCTAAACGGTTATGGCCGTCCAACAAGGCGCGCCAGTCGCTCCTTCGCTCCGTCAACCGGCGCCAATTGGTCATACCAAGGGAGTTTAAATCGTTTTCCACCTGGTCCTTCCAACAGAGTGGGGGCCGCCCTCTACCTCTGCTTCCATAGGCGGGTTCCGATAGCAACACTTTCTTGGCCGGAGCATCATCTTTCATTCGCATAACATGGCCTAGCCAGCGCAGGCGCTGCGTTTTAATTCGCTGGACTATGTTGGTGTCTGCGTATAGCTCGTACAGCTCATCATTAAATCTTCTTCGGTACTCGCCATCGCCAACACGTAGAGGTCCATAAATCTTTCGAAGAACTTTTCTCTCGAACACTACCAAAGCCGCTTCATCTGCTGTTGTCATGGTCAATGCTTCTGCCCCATATAGCAGGACGGCCACGATAAGTGACTTGTAGAGTATGATTTTCGTTCGCCGAGAGAGGACTTTACTTTTCAATTGCCTACCTAGTCCAAAGTAGCATTTATTCTTCGCTGGATTTCAGTGCTGATGTTGTTGCTAGTGTTGATGCTGGTTCCCAAATAAACGAAGTCTTTTACTATTTCAAAATTATGGCTGCCAACAGTAGCGTGGTTGCCAAGGCGCATATGCGCTGACTCTTTGCTCGATGACAGCAGGTACTTCGTTTTGTCCTCATTCACTATCAAACCCATTCTTTTTCCAGTTTGGAGTAAGCAGAGCTAACAGCGCGGGTTTTTAGGCCGATGATATCAATGTCATCAGCATATGCCAGTAATTGTACGCTTTTATAGTATATTGTTCCAGTGCGGTTAAGTTCTGCAGCTAGTATAATTTTCTCCAGCATCAAATTAAAGAAATCGCACGATAGGGGGTCACCCTGTCTGTCTCGTTTAGTTTCGAACGGCTCGGAGAAGTCCTTCCCAATTCTGACTGAGCTGATGGTGTTGCTCAACGTCATTTTGCACAGCCGTATAAGTTTTGCGGGGAAACGAAATTCAGACATAGCGGCATATAGGCAGCTCCTTTTCGTGCTGTCGAAGGCGGCTTTAAAGTCGACGAAGAGGTGATGTGTGTCGATTCTTTTTTCACGGGTTTTTTCCAAGATTTGGCGCATTGTGAAAATCTGGTCGATGGTAGATTTACCAGGTCTGAAGCCGCACTGATAAGGTCCAATCAGCTTCAATCTTTCGCACAATACACTTGAAAGGACCTTATATGCGATATTGAGAAGGCTGATTCCACGATAGTTTGTGCATTTTGCAGTATCCCCCTTCTTGTGGACTGGGTAAAGAACACTTAGATTCCAACCGTCGGGCATGCACTCTTCCGCCCATATTTTGCTAAGAAGCTGCTGCATGCGCCTTACCAACTCCTCGCCGCCGTACTTGAATAGCTCCACAGGCAATCCATCAGCGCCCACGGCCTTGTTGTTTTTCAATCTGGTTATTGCTATTCTAACTTCGTCATAATCGGGCGGGGGGACATATATTCCATCATCATCGATTGCGGGATCGGGTTCTTCATCTCTGCGCGGTGAATTAGGAGAACAGAGAAGTGTTCCCTCCATAATCTAAGAACTCTCTGGACATCAGTTACAAGGTCGCCGTTTTCGTTCCTACAGGAGTTTGCCCCGGTCTTAAAACCTCCCGTCTGTCGCCGTATTTTTTGGTAAAATTTTCGGGCGTTATTCCTGGTGGCTAGCAGCTCAAGCCTCTCGCCTTTCTGGTTCTGCCTTTTTCTTCCTGAAAAGGCGTCTCGCTTCCTTTTTCAACTCACGATAGCGTTCACACACTCCTCTTGTCGCGCTCGCTTTTAACGTAGCCCTGTAGGCAGCGTCTTTTCTTTCGGTTGCAACGCGGCATTCTTCATCGTACCAGTTGTTTTTTCGTGGTCGCCGGTAACCAATTTTTTCCTCGGCGGCAGTACGAAGTGCTTTGGAAATATGCTCCCACTGCTTCTGTATTCCTTCAGGATGAGTTGTGCTCTCAGAGAGCAGGTGTGAGAGTCGAGTTGCGAAATCATTGGTAGTCTGTTGTGATTGAAGCTTTTCGACGTCTAGCTTCCCTTGTGTTTTTTGTTCCTTGGTTTTAGCCGCGTTGAGGCGGGTGCGTATTTTGGCTGCAACGAGATAATGGTCCGAGTCGATGTTAGGTCCTCGGATCGTGCGCACATCTAAAACACTGGAGGCATGCCGTCCGTCTATCACAACGTGATCGATCTGATTGCGTGTATTTCGATCAGGAGACAGCCATGTAGCTTGATGTATCTTTTTATGCATGAACCTCGTGCTGGATATGACCATGTTTCGAACACCGGCAAAGTCAATCAGCCTCAGTCCGTTAGAAGTTTCATTGTGTAGGCTGAACTTTCCGACTGTAGGGCCAAAAACACCGTCTTTGCCCACCCTGGCGTTAAAGTCACCAAGCACGACTTTTATATCGTGACGGGGGCAGCGCTCGTATGTGCGTTCTAATTGTTCATAAAAAGTGTCTTTCACCTCATCGTCTTTCTCCTCTGTCGGCGCATGGGCGCAGATGAATGATATATTAAAAAATTTTGCTTTTATTCGGATAGCGGCGAGACGTTCGTCCACAGGTGTGAACGCCAGAACTTGGCGACAAAGTCTCTCTCCCACCACGAATCCGACGCCGAAACTCGTATGGCCACTCCAATATATGTCACAATTTTTGATCTTCTTTCTTCCTTGCTTCGTCCAACACATTTCTTGGATGGCGGTGATTTCAGATTTTGCTTTGACGAGGACATCAACCAGCCGGGCATCTGCACCAATCCCATTCAGGGAGCGGACGTTCCAGGTGCATGCCCTCAATTCATTGTCCTTCAAACGTTTGCCATGTTCGTCATCAATAGAGAGTGTATTTATCCGAGGCTTGTTGTTATATTTCATTCGAGTATGGTTTTACGTGGCGGGTCCCAAGCCCAGCGCACAACCCGCTCAGCGGGGGTGAAAATATTAATTGGCACGTTTATATAGCGAGCCGCTTGCTCCAAGACAGACGCCCGCTTGCGGCCGCACCTAGAGGTGTACAGACGCTACCGATGAGATCTCCCCCGGCTAGCCCTTAAACCGATTATGTCAGAGTGGCCTAGCCAGGTTGTCGCCTTCTCACATTAGCTCACCGCTAAACGGATGTTTAGCGGCTACCCAGAGGATACTTGGCCGCAAGCGACCGGCAGTAGTGAGCTGCTTGAACCGCATGCAAAAGAATCGCTCTGGCCATTCCCAGGTGAATGGCGGTCAGAAGCTTTCCCCACTTTCGTGGACTTCTACACACGGCCCCACCCTCCACACACGGCCCCATATATATTTCGTAAGCTTCGTATCAAATGAGTATTCGCCTTTAGTGATAAATTTTCAAAACTCCCATAGTTACTACTTAAAAATAACTTACTATAAGTTTGAGTCAAAGTCGAGTCAGCAATTAGGGGGTTTGGAATATACCCGCGGCAGGTATGCCTATCGTAAGAGGCGACTAAAATACCAAATTGGTTCAAGGGTTGTGTAGCCCACACCTTTCAAGGTGTTGCCAGCGCAAAATATAGCTTCTCCAACCCAATTGTCAACCTCACCTTTCCGTGGCGAATCCTGTTACTTTAACAGCCGAGACTCTGGCGACCCCAAGTTCCTCATGGATCTAGGGGGTGGGAAGGCAGGGTGGACTTTAAGGTTTCATGTGGTCATACTAAATCGTTTCCGAGATGGTCGGGCTGAGCTCAGGCCAAGGGGGTCACTGCTGGCGGACAGTGAACGGCCTATTAATTAGGTTAGCTGCGAATATCAAATAAGCAGCCCTCGACCAAGAGCGGCTGGTGAGGAGGGTTTGGCTTAAAAGGCCTAAAGCACCCTGAGAACATCCAGTGGCAGGGCGAGTAGATGCCGCCCTGAATTAAGCATCCACAGCCTAGTACGGGGTTGCTTCGAGGGAATACCTACCCAAGATAGGGAGGCAACTATACGACGTGGGATACACACTCAGGAAGGTAAAGAGGTAAATTATTTGTAAATTTAAGGTGATTGTCACATTAAGACTGAGCCCAGTAAGGTCTTAATTAAGGTATACTGGAATCAACGACTCGGATATGTTTGTTAAGGGCTGGCGAATGTGGCATTCGGAAATCTCAGTACACGGCTTGACACACCGGCGAAATGACTTTCCGGTTAATGTCCCATTCGTCTCCGTCCCGTTAAAACTTTGGCAGGCCTTGGGGTACGTTCAAAGTCTGTCATCATTAAGTTGGTGGTGCAGGTTCGGTTGAGATCCTCCCGATTAATACTGATCTGGCTCTGAACGCAGTCTTCATGAGGGACTGCGTCAACCTTCACGTGGCCTCCCTGCCTTCGCATAGACAACCACGGGATCTATATAGGTAACTGCACACTGGGACCAAGATAGCGGCCTCAAGTGGGGACCCAATTAAATAAATGATGAGCAACAACAATACTAAAATAAAAAACCAAACACAGGAGAATGAAATGGCGTTCAATCCATTTGTAGGAAGGAAGCTAGCTCGCTCTCCAGAAGGGCGTGGCCCATCGGCTGGGGGCCTTAACATTTCGTCGCAAGTGGTAACGAAACCCAAAGGAGCGGAGGCCGAAAGCAAGCAAGGAGCGTTGTCGCCGGGTGCTACACCGAAGCTTTGCAAAAAGAACTCCGACAACAAGGCTCAAACGGGCACACCATTATTAAGTGAGCTAATTAAGCAGGCGTAAGCTGCGTTAAATCAGCAAAACCCCCTGGAGAAAAAAAGATGACCAAGCTAGGCAAGGCGATTGAGGACTTGATGCAGTTCTTCATAGGGCGTAATAACATACACGCGGAAATCAAGCGCTTTGCCTCCGTAATAAAAGTGCTGTACATCGAGTCGGCCCTAGAGGTAAAGAATTTAGAACATAAATTGCGTGCAAGCGAATGCGCCAAGGATAGAAGTCCATCACCCCCAGGAAAGCGACCGAGGAATAATTCGTACTCGACCAAGGAGAACAACGTGGTAAAACCCACTACTACACTAAAAGATGTCTTACCAGGGCACGTGGGTGGTCACAAACGACGGCAAGAAACGCAAGAGAAGGCGGAGCGGAAAGAGGAAACTGCAGCCCAAAAGACGGGAGAGTGGCAGTTAGCCAAAAAGAAGAGCAAGAAAAAATCACTTAAGGCTAGGCCGGATGCAATCATCATTTCCAAGGCGGGGGATGCGACGTACGCCGACATATTGCGTAAAGTGAGAAGATGCGACGAATTAAAATCCCTGGGTGATGACGTCAAAACGATTAGTAGAACGGCGAAAGGAGAGCTGTTACTAGAGCTGAAAAAATCGCAAGATGGGAAAACAAGCGCGTACCAAGCAGAAATTGAAGCGGTACTAAAGGACTCGGCTAAAGTTATAACAAAGTCCCAAATGGTCACGCTACAGTGCAGAGATCTCCATGATATTACTACGCCCGAGGTGATTTGCAACGCCCTCCACCAGCAATGCAACATCAAACTTCCAGATGTCGCTGCCATAAAAAGCATACGCACAGGGTACAGTGGCACGAAGTCGGCATTTATAAGCCTTACAGCGGATGATGCCAAGGCGGTTCTTAATACGCAAAGAATCCGGGTAGGATGGGTTTCCTGCCGAATTAGAGAGCTCAAGCAAGAAAAACGCTGTTATAGGTGCTGGGGCTACGGGCATATAGCTCAGAAATGTAAGGAGACTGTAGATAGGTCTAGCCTATGCAGGAAATGCGGTCAGGAAGGTCATAAGGCTGCAAGTTGCGAAAATGCACCGAAATGCGCCCTATGTGGGGGACAACATTCAGCAGGCAGTTTTAAATGCCCACAACGAGAGGGCAGCAAAATGACTGTCTCATGAGGGTATTGCAGCTCAATTTAAACCATTGCGAGGCAGCCCAAGAGCTATTATCCCAAACAGTCTATGAAGGAGGATATGACATAGTGGTACTCTCTGAACAATAGAAAAATCGCCAGGAGCAGGGTTGGCTCTCAGATTTAGCAGGGAAAGCCTCAATTTGGGCACCAGGGAAATTTCTCCCACAGGAAATTATGACGCCAACGGTAGCAGGATTCACGTGGGCAAAAATCAACGGTATATACGTCTTCAGTTGCTATGCCCCTCCGAGCATGACCATCGCCGAGTTCGAAGACATGATATACGGGATCACCATTGAAGCACGAGGTAAACACCCGCTTTTAGTGTGTGGAGACTTCAATGCATGGTCATCTGTGTGGGGAAGTAGACGAACCAACGAAAGAGGGAGAGTTCTCCTCGAAAGCCTTACTTCTTTGAGGCTAGAACTCCTAAATGAACCAGGGATATATACCTTCGATACAGGTACCAGACGATCCATTATAGATCTCACCTTCGCTAGCAGCGAAATAGCAAGACGAGCAAAATGGTCCATAAACAACGTCTACACACACAGCGACCATAAAGCTATTAGCGTAGAGCTGCTCGAAACTCCACGAACGGTAGCAGCAAGACATCGACAAAGTAGGAAATGGAAACAGCACCTTTTCGACCCACAAATATTTGACATTATCTGGAAGGACGCCATAGTACGAGAATCGCATGCGGAAGACCAGTCGGTTCAAATCACTAAGTTGCTATGTATGGCATGTGATGCTGCCATGCCCAGAAGTCGCGGAAAAGCACAGCGCACTCCGGTATATTGGTGGAATGACGAAATTGCGGAAGAGCGTAGAAAATGCCACAAAGCACGAAGAATAGCGCAGAGGGCACGCTCATCACCACGATATGCAGAGCTACACAGCACCTATGTCGCACAAAGAAAGGCACTTAAAAATGCGATAAAAAAGAGCAAGAAGTTATGCTTTAGGGAACTGCTGGATAATGTCGACCTAGATCCTTGGGGATCAGCCTACAGAACTGTGATGGCCAAAGTTAAAGGATCGATATCACAGCAACCTACGCGCCCGATACTGATGAATATTATTGTTGAAACACTTTTCCCGGCGCAAGATCGCTGGACTTATCCAAGCGAGGATCTAGAAAGTACGGAAATTCCGCAAATTACAGAGCAAGAGGTGCTGGACGCTGCAAAAAGAGTTGCTGATAACAAATCCCCAGGACCCGACGAAGTACCAAACATAGCCCTTAAAGCCGCGATTACAACTAGGGCTACATTATTTACTGATATTTTTAATGCCTGTATGCAAGAAGGCGTGTTCCCTCGCCCGTGGAAACGACAAAGACTTGTCCTATTGCTGAAACGTGGTAAACAGCCGGACCAACCATCCTCATATAGGCCACTTTGTATGCTGGATTCCCTAGGGAAGATTTTCGAGCGTATAATTAGTGAGCGCCTACAGCTGACTCTAGAAAGACCAGGTGGCTTATCGAATAGTCAAAATTGATTTCGCAAATCAAGATCCACCGTAGATGCAATACAAACAGTCGTCAATATAGCTAGAGAAGCTATCTCTGGAGGCCAAAATAAAAGGAAGTCCTGTGCATTGATTATGTTGGACATCAAGAATGCTTTTAACACTGCGAACTGGATGCAGATAATGGCAGCGCTGCAAAGCTTCGGCAGTCCAGCTTACTTACGCAGAATTATAGGTAGCTATCTTAAAGACAGAGTACTTCTTTTTGACACGGATCAAGGAGCAAAAGAGTACAAAATCACAGGAGGCGTTCCACAGGGATCTGTTCTCGGTCCAACGCTTTGGAATGTAATGTATGACCGGGTGCTAAAGATTGATCTACCAGAAAACACGCAAATTGTGGGATATGCTGATGATATTGCAGTGGTAGTAGTGGCCAAGAAACTGGACCTGCTTCAAGCATTATGTAATGACGCCGTAGCAAGAATAAAGGAATGGCTGACCAATACAGGACTGGAGTTGGCTAGCCAAAAGACGGAAGTGGTATTAGTAAGCTCCAAACGGTCGGCGAACGAGTTAGTCTTAACTGTCGGGGATCATCAAATCACCTCAAAGGATTCCTTAAAATACTTAGGAGTGCACATTGACTCTAAGTTAACTTTCAAAGAGCACTTCAGAGCGGTGGGGGAGAAAATTACCAAAGTGAATGGATCACTTCTGCGAATAATGCCTAACATTGGTGGTCCGAGCGAAGCTATACGTCAGCTATTGTCCACAGTAACCAGCTCAATAATACTATACGCAGCACCAGTGTGGTATGGATCTAAACAGACCCATCAAAAATATATATTAGCAGCGTACCGACTTGCTTCTTTAAGAATAGCAAGTGCTTATCGGACGGTGTCCGACGACGCGATCCTGGTTCTAACCCGGAAAATCCCAGTGGACTTACTGGCAAGCGAAATGGCCGATCTGTATAACACTAATATCGAGCGACCATCTTAAGAAGACAAGAAAAGAGCAAGGACACAAACAATAGCTAAGTGGCAAGAACGGTGGGAGGCCTCGAGTAAAGGGCGTTGGACTTTCACACTAGTTTGGAACGTAGCTCAATGGAATGAGCGGAAGCACGGCGAACTGAAATACCATCTCACGCAGATAATGAGTGGACATGGCGGTTTCAAAGAGTATTTATGGAAGCGTAGGATAGAGGAAGATCCTCATTGCCCAATGTGTACCACATAGTTAGAAAACGCAGAACACGTCATGTTCTACTGCCCCCGTTTCCACGAAGAAAGACTCATCTTGCATGGAGTCTTTGGGGAGGAACCTACCACGAGAAATTTAGTTTCACATATGTGCAACAGGAAAGAGTGCTGGACTGCAGTGAGCAAAATGGCATTTATAGTAATGACACGCCTGATGGATGCTGAGAGGGAGCGCAGAGAAATGCGCATGCGAAGCAGTGGCGATTAAATGGACACTCAGAGCAAATAGCGGGAACCTGGACGCAGGCACAACAGTAGGCTCTTAAAAAATGAGAAATATGGAACGACACCCTGAAGTAATGCGAAAGTGGTGCCGGGGTGGGCGACGGTTCCAGAACGGGGCTGTTTTTTAGTCTACGGACACACGGTTGCTGCGACGGCAGCAATTATGGTGCATTAGGCATTTTTCAGCCTCCCCGCAAAAAAAAAAAAAAGATGGTCGGGCTGGTGCCTTAATGGTGCTTGTTACCGGAACTTTAAGAGCTGGCACTTGCATTTTTTTGTCAATACTACCACACCCCTTTTTTTTAGGTATGCTTCTTGTTTTTCTTTCAATGTTGATGTAAAATTTAATTACTTTTCGTTGACCTTGCCTTGAATCTGTCCTATAACTGTGCGGAAAAGGTTTCGATATAGTCTTGAAATTATCCTGAAGTTGTCTGAAAGGATACCTAAAATAGTCCCGAAGTGATCCTGAAATTGTTCCGAATGGGCCTCGAGATAGTCTCGAAATGAACGCATGACTATACTGCCAGTCAAACATTTTGGAGTTAACATCTAACCAAGGCGAATTCAGTACCAGGTGTCATTATCCCAAATGCTGATTGCTTCTTCTTGATAATTTTCCAAATATCGCCTTGTACAACAATATGTCAGTTAATAGAAATCAATGAAACATTTCTTTGGTCTTGACATTCTTCGGCAAGGCGAATTGGTTGAATTCGCTTTGCCACCACCTGGTATAGATCCGCCTTGCATCTAACCATTGATAATTAATTAAAAATTGACCTACTTTAATTCAAAAATATCATTTTGGTTTAGCGACATCTGCAAATTTTTGGCTCCATTTTGAAAATTTTATCCAGGGTCCAATTCAGTTGTAGCATAAGCCAGTAGACCGCCCACCTGCAAAATTGAAAAGAAGAGTTGCCGTGGATTTTGCGACTTATACCCGTGAGAAGTATCTTTGGACGAATAGTTATTCCCTGACAGGTGGTGTGTTTCTTAGGTGATTCGCTTAGTCTCTTGTGCCCGAAAAAGAGGGAGAGACGCTACTGATACTGGTGCTCGGGAATACTCCTGTTCGAACTTCTGAAATTGTAGCCCTTTGAACGCGAATGGAGTCTGTCTATCTTGCCAGCATTTTGGCTAGTCATTGTGCCACGAAAGTCATGACTACAAACGACCGTTTGGGATGCATTTGTGAACATTAGTTTTCAAATACTTCTCAAATTGAAATTAAACCAAATGTTTAGTGGGATCAAAGCAACCTCTGTATTTGATTTTGAGACAATTTTCTTCAAAATGCCTCATAGTGCGGCACATCGCGACAACGACGACACTTTAATCAATCGGGAGCAGGCAAAGGCATACAGAAAGCCGACAGCCGGCAAAAGCGGCTAGAGCTAAAAATACAAATTTATGATAATGGTTATGGGGGTACATAAACTAAAAATTCTTATAAAAACATACATACATATGCATATGTACTAGATAGGTATATACCTATGTATGTAATTCATTAAATATTCAGAAGTGAGAGGGTCAACATAATGTCTGTTAAATTTGTAAGTAATAGAGCATGTATAATGAATTAGTCGCTTCGTTTTACGTCGTATCAGTGACACGATTACTCGTAACGCCGGCGTTGCAATTTTTTACAATATTTTGTACATTTTTCTTTCTTAGATTTTTTAACTTTTAGCCGTCATAATATAATTGATAACTACACGGCTGACGGGGCGTAAGTGTGCTAATTTCGAGTGGTTCCATTGTGCATACTACTTGTTATCTATTTTGCTTTTTATGGCCTTCCGGCGGCCACCGTATGCCCTGGGTTCGCACCCCGGGCAAAGCAACATCAAAAGTTTAGAAATAAGGTTTTTAAATTAGAATAAAATTTTTCTAAGCGGGGTCGCCCATCGGCAGTGTTTGGCAAGCGCTCCGGGTGTATTTTTGCCATGAAAAGCTCTCAGTTAAAACTCATCTGCCTTGCAGATGCCGTTCGGAGTCGGTATAAAACATGTAGGTCCCGTCCGGCCAATTTGTAGGCAAAATCAAGAGGAGCACGACGCAAATTGGAAGAGAAGCTCTGCCTTAGATCTCTTCGGAGGTTATCGCGCCTTACATTTTTTTTTTTTTATGGCCTTCATGAAATTTAATGGAATGGAATGAGTGTATATAAACTTTGGTCTTATGTTTGTAAATATTCGATAGGTGAGTAGTGAAAGTTGAGAATTGAAAGTCACACAATAATAGTAAAGTGTCAACCTTTTCTAAACGCCGCAGTTATTCCTTTTTAAAATTCTCAAAACTTGGCGAAAATGTCTCTTTTCAATGTGATGTTTGTTTATCATTTGGCACGCCGGGGATTTCGTTATGCCGTCATATAATGGGTCAGTGTTGAGTCAATGTTGCAAAAATGGCTGATATGTTTTGGCTTTTGCAAATATGATTCGGGACGTTTCCGCACTCCTTTTATGCTTGTAGCTTTCTGGGAAGTTTGTTTGGTCTTACCTTTATGTAAGAAATAATCACGCCCCATAGTTTCGTCGCAAATATACTTTAAGGATCTAAGCGACACCTTTACAGGTTGCAAAACAGTTGCGCATTTCGACCTTCATTTAGATCTATTGCGCTTGTCCTTTCAGCCTATAGCTGTATGTGGAGGCTTTTAATGTGTTTAAGTAGTTTTTCGGGCTTTTTACTCTATGTTACGAAGGGACTGAGAGCGCCGCATTTGCAGAGAACCGGGGCTTCATTTTCCAGCTCACAAAAGCGCAAGACTTGTGTATCATTGATTTCAAGTGTCCCTTATAGTACACAGTGAGAGTTCGTGGGCCCTTTCTGCTTAGATAAATGAGTTTGACTGACACTCTCGTTGCTGGGAGTATAAACAATTTGGCCTGCCTTTGCCCTGGGTATTCGATCCAGTGTCGTCTGATTTCTGACCTCTCTGAAGTTGGCAAGACAACTTTTACGTGGAAAAAAATTACCTATTGGGAAAATTGCCGTGAATTTTCCGTAATTTATCCGTGAAACAAAAAAATACAGGGTGGCACGCCAACTTCACGTGAAGTTAGCGTGCCACCCTCGGAAAACCACCTTAGAGACCAGCTAGGAAAATAATTCTTGCACACGAATTTGCCGTAAATTTGCCGTAGGTAAGTGGCATATTATATAATTTCGAAAAAATAAAATTTAACTTTTTTTTATGGTGCACCGCCAACTTCACGTGAAGTTAGCGTGCCACTTTTCGAAAACCACCTCAGACACCAGTTAGGAAAATAATTCTTGCACACGATTTTGCCGTATATTTGCCGTAGATAAGTGCCATATTTTATAAATGCGAAAAAAGAAATTTCAAATTTTTTTATAGTGCACCGCCAACTTCACGTGAAGTTAGCGTGCCACCCTCAGAAAACCATCTTAGTGCCCAGCTGGGAAAATATTTCTTGCACACGAATTTGCCGTAAATTTGCCGTAGATAAGTGGCATATTTTATAAATTCAAAAAAAAAATTTCAAATTTTTTTTATGGTGCACCGCCAACTTCACGTGAAGTTAGCGTGCCACCCTCAGAAAACCACCTTAGAGGCTAGCTAGGAAAATAATTCTTGCACACGAATTTGCCGTAAATTTGCCGTAGATAAGTGGCATATTTTATAAATTCGAAAAAAGAAATTTCAAATTTTTTGTATAGTGCACCGACATGAAGTTAGCGTGCCACCCTCAGAAAACCACCTTAGAGGCCAGCTAGGAAAATAACTCTTGCACACGAATTTGCCGTAAATTTGCCGTAGATAAGTGCCATATTTTATAAATTCGAAAAAAAAAATTTCAAATTTTTTTATGGTGCACCGCCAACTTCACGTGCACTTATCTACGGCAAATTTACGGCAAATTCGTGTGCAAGAATTATTTTCCTAGCTGGCCTCTAAGGTGGTTTTCTGAGGGAGGCACGCTAACTTCACGTGAAGTTGGCGGTGCACCATAAAAAAAATTTGAAATTTTTTTTTTCGAATTTATAAAATATGGCACTTATCTACGGCAAATTTACGGCAAATTCGTGTGCAAGAGTTATTTTCCTAGCTGGCCTCTAAGGTGGTTTTCTGAGGGTGGCACGCTAACTTCACGTGAAGTTGGCGGTGCACTATAAAAAAAATTTGAAATTTCTTTTTTCGAATTTATAAAATATGCCACTTATCTACGGCAAATTTACGGCAAATTCGTGTGCAAGAATTATTTTCCTAGCTGGCCTCTAAGGTGGTTTTCTGAGGGTGGCACGCTAACTTCACGTGAAGTTGGCGGTGCACTATAAAAAAAATTTTAAATTTCTTTTTTCGAATTTATAAAATATGCCACTTATCTACGGCAAATTTACGGCAAATTCGTGTGCAAGAATTATTTTCCTAGCTGGCCTCTAAGGTGGTTTTCTGAGGGTGGCACGCTAACTTCACGTGAAGTTGGCGGTGCACCATAAAAAAAAGTTGAAATTTTTTTTTTCGAATTTATAAAATATGGCACTTATCTACGGCAAATTTACGGCAAATTCGTGTGCAAGAATTATTTTCCTAGCTGGCCTCTAAGGTGGTTTTCTGAGGGAGGCACGCTAACTTCACGTGAAGTTGGCGGTGCACCATAAAAAAAATTTGAAATTTTTTTTTTCGAATTTATAAAATATGGCACTTATCTACGGCAAATTTACGGCAAATTCGTGTGCAAGAGTTATTTTCCTAGCTGGCCTCTAAGGTGGTTTTCTGAGGGTGGCACGCTAACTTCACGTGAAGTTGGCGGTGCACTATAAAAAATTTGAAATTTCTTTTTTCGAATTTATAAAATATGCCACTTATCTACGGCAAATTTACGGCAAATTCGTGTGCAAGAATTATTTTCCTAGCTGGCCTCTAAGGTGGTTTTCTGAGGGTGGCACGCTAACTTCACGTGAAGTTGGCGGTGCACCATAAAAAAAATTTGAAATTTTTTTCGAATTTTTAAAATATGCCACTTATCTACGGCAAATTCGTGTGCAAGAATTATTTTTCTAGCTGGCCTCTAAGGTGGTTTTCTGAGGGTGGCACGCTAACTTCACGTGAAGTTGGCGGTGCACCATAAAAAAAAGTTGAAATTTTTTTTTTCGAATTTATAAAATATGGCACTTATCTACGGCAAATTTACGGCAAATTCGTGTGCAAGAGTTATTTTCCTAGCTGGCCTCTAAGGTGGTTTTCTGAGGGTGGCACGCTAACTTCACGTGAAGTTGGCGGTGCACTATAAAAAAAATTTTAAATTTCTTTTTTCGAATTTATAAGTTGGCGGTGCACCATAAAAAAAATTTGAAATTTTTTTTTTCGAATTTATAAAATATGCCACTTATCTACGCCAAATTTACGGCAAATTCGTGTGCAAGAATTATTTTTCTAGCTGGCATCTAAGGTGGTTTTCTGAGGGTGGCACGCCAACTTCACGTGAAGTTAGCGTGTCACCCTGTATTTTCTAAAACGTGGCCGCGGCAAATTTTTTTGTTTCACGGATAATTCACGGCAAATTTACGGCAAATTCACGTGCAAGAATTATTTTCCTAACTGGTGTCTGAGGTGGTTTTCGAAAAGTGGCACGCTAACTTCACGTGAAGTTGGCGGTGCACCATAAAAAAAAGTTAAATTTTATTTTTTCGAAATTATATAATATGCCACTTACCTACGGCAAATTTACGGCAAATTCGTGTGCAAGAATAATTTTCCTAGCTGGTCTCTAAGGTGGTTTTCCGAGGGTGGCACGCTAACTTCACGTGAAGTTGGCGTGCCACCCTGTATTTTTTTGTTTCACGGATAAATTACGGAAAATTCACGGCAATTTTCCCAATAGGTAATTTTTTTCCACGTAAAAGTTGTCTTGCCAACTTCAGAGAGGTTGATTTCTGATGTATTTCTGCACGAAGAATAGTGGGGTATCATCCCAACAGTATTATATGTCCATTATTCCATTTTGGGCCCCCATGTTTGGCCATAGAGTCCAGTGCATATGAGTATTTCACGTGAGGATTCTGCCTAGTGTAGCCCCAAGGTATTTTGCTTCCATTGAAAATTGGAATTTGTGCGATCCAGGAATAGGGTTGGCATGTAGAGTTTCTTCGCCCGATGAAAGGCAAGCCTTAGGTAACACACCACCTTTCTATGATGCGCAAGGCTTTTTGCATGCGATCGGATATTGTTTCCATGTGATGCAAATTATTAAGTCATCTGCATACTGAAGAAGTCTATCTATGACTAGTGTACACAAGATTGTAGGGAGTACACTCCCTTGAGGGCATTCCCTAGTGGTTACAATTGACTCAGTTGTCCCTCCCAGTATTCCAAAACTTAACCCTGCAGCTATTTTTGGTCAGCTGTAAATACATATATGACAACGCCCAACGCACTGCTACAACAACAACAACAACGACTTGCGCCCAACAGATGCATGTATGTATGTATGTACATATATGTTTATTTACCATCTTTATGTCATATACTAAGGAAATTAAATTTTTGTTGCTATGCGCCAAATTGTGAGAAATGTTTTGGATTAAATCAAATGCAACAACAATGTAGTATATTACTTCCAAAAAATAATTGTGCAACAGAACTATCTAAATGGATTAAAATTCATTCGTTGAACCGGGTACTTTAATAAGATGCCTGTTCTATGTCTTACAAGAACAGGAAAGCATAAAAGTACGGTTTTCAAAAGCACAAAACGCATATTTTTAAGTTGCGTTCCTCAAAATAAGTAGTTTCGGTGTTAGTAATCTCCGAATCTCCATGACATGGGGGACATAACTAAAAAAGCTTTGCTTCCGCATTGACTTCTTGGGGTCCGGGGCTTTAATTTTATGCAGGAAAGAACTGTATACACTTAACCTTTTGGAGAGCGTTGCTGCCGCTACTCAAACTGAAAAAATTACCTGAGCGTATTGGACCCATATCCGGAGTGTTCGTCACCCGCAGCGCGTCAATCCAGTGTCTATGGTTTTAGAAGTCAAAAAGATCGTCCCCGAGGCAGGCGGGCTGGTACCAGGAGGTACCTACCGGATACGACCAAACTGTCCGGCAACAACATCAGCAAAATCGGCAGTGTTGTTAGGACGCTTCCCACGACATCTGGTTCTAAGTACCGGAGCGATTTGGGATATTTTCCCCCGGCCAAGGGTCACTATTTTAATGTAACCTTATTTAATATGCTGTTTTCCTCTCTCAAATTGTCGACCTCGGAGCATCTCCTTGTAACTGAATTGCTTTATACCCTCCTACTCCGTGAAACTATGAAACCTCATGCGGTTATATGAACTAAACTAACAATGATAAAAACCCGATTACCTGCACAACAAAATAAACAGACCGACTCTTTGTAGAAGTGATAACAACACATAACCTATAAATATACAAGTTTGGAGGTATACAACTGGCTCAGAATTACGAACCATGCATTAATATTCCTGTGCTGCTGTTAAATTGGCGTAGATAGATATACATACAAATATCCATGTGAGGTGTGTTTGTGTGTGTGTGTGCTTAAAAGTATACAAAAGCCATTAAAAGGACGGTAACCGAAAATTTACAAAAAGAAACCATAAATCCAATAACAATGGCTTTCAAAACAACAGCAGCTCCAATTATAACACAGTTACAACAAGAAAAACAAAATAAGCACAGACAAGGCGTAATTTCAGATACATACAGTGGATACAGAATGTAATCTTACATTGGGCTTTCTGGGATATATGTGCATATTGTAACAAATTAAGTGCAATTCCGCTTATTCCAAACCTTCTGCTAACGTTCGAATCGCTAAACTGTTGAATAAATAACTCCAATATTCAATAATGCAAAATGGTCTTTATTAGACTACTTTGAGAGTACTTCACAATAACCCTTACTTCACAACTAATTGCGTGTTTAAATCAAACTGATTACTGATTCCTCAGCTTGCGCTGCTTTTATACTCTCAGTTTTCTCGTTCATCCATTTCCCCTAAGATCTAGTCATTTCGGGAAACTGTATTCCGGAACAATTGTATCCCTTGCTTAGTTATTAGCTATACACATGGAAACTTATTTGTAGTTTATGTCTCTCTTATTGCCATATGCGGGTATATGCGTGAGTACAACTTCGGCTGATGATTACATGTGTTTGCCAGTATCTCTTCGTTGCCTTGTATGTACATATGTGTGTAAATGATGATTGATTGGTTTACGTACATAGGAGTGGATGCTTAGTATCAGCTTAGTGATACTAGTATCAGGTTAGTGATGCTAATATTCGTCACAATATGTTTAAATCTAGAATCTAGCTTATAGCATGCAGAAATGAAGCTAAAAGGTAACTCAAACTTGCAGCGGAGCTCTTCATTTAACATCTACTCTGTCTTTGAGAGAAAAGTTCTTCGAAAGATTTACGGAGCTCTACCCGTTGGTGACGGCGAGTATCCACAAAGATTTATTTATGAACAGTACGAGCTTTATGCAGACATCCACATAGTCCAGCGAAAGGATTTTTATCGGAACCCGGCTATGGGCGGTCCCACGTCGCTGGAAGGGCCAGGTTTAACGATTTAAATTCCCTCGGTGTGACCAATTGGCGCCAGTTAACCCAACAAAGAAGCGAATGGAGCGCCTTGTTGGTCGGTCATGGGCGTTTAAACGGTTTAAACGGTTAATAATAATAATAATAATTAAGTTAGTAAGAATAGGCACATTTTGCTTCACCAGGAACGGGGAAACACCCCTGCAAAAGCGTTGGATCATGTGGTCCACTTGTGTCATACTGGATTACTCCATGGATTACTCTGATGTAATGCTGAGCTGGAGTGTATGGACCAGTCCTAGGACATCGCAATGTTAATTGGACCATATTTTTTGTATGAATTGTGGTTAATTTTGGAGCACTCGCTTGGTCCAAAGCAAGTACTCCATACATGCATGCAACGCGATTTCTTAAGAAACTAAGCAGTACAACTCCTCCAAGTTATTTTAATATTCATACAGATTTTCCGGGAAGTTCTTGTTCGAATACTTTTTGTAGCCACTATATATTTTAAACACACATTCGCGGCAAACTGGCAAAACCCTACTAACAAAAATAACACCAAGTAGCAAAAATACCAACATCAATGGCAACGTATAGATGAAATTTTTAGAAAATTTCGAAAGACATGTGATCAATTACGTAGTTACCGACAGATGGCGCTGAGGTCGAAATATTTCGAAGATTCCTGTGTTCAGTTTGCTTTGGGTTATATTTTGAAAATAAATTAGTCATACGAAAGTAAAAATATCCAGGGAAAATTTTCTTCTGGTGGCGCTTCAGCATAAAAAATCGGACTTCGATTCAAAATAATTTTGCTAATTGGGTAAATCATTTCTGTTTTTTGTTTGGTCGTATTTAGTATTTTTATACAGCGCATATTTTTTATACTCAGTTGAGCAGAGCTCACAGAGTATATTAACTTTGATTGGATAACGGTTGGTTGTACAGGTATAAAGGAATCGAGATAGATATAGACTTCCATATATCAAAATCATCAGTATCGAAAAAAAATTTGATTGAGCCATGTCCGCCCGTCCGTCCGTCCGTTAACACGATAACTTGAGTAAATTTTCAGGTATCTTGATGAAATTTGGTATGTAGATTCCTGGGCACTCATCTCAGATCGCTATTTAAAATGAACGATATCGGACTATAACCACGCCCACTTTTTCGATATCGAAAATTTCGAAAAACCGAAAAAATGCGATAATTCATTGCCAAAGGCGGTTAAAGCGATGAAACTTGGTAGATGGGTTGACGTTATGACGCAGAATAGAAAATTAGTAAGATTTTGGACAATGGGCGTGGCATCGCCCACTTTTACAAGAAGGTAATTTAAAAGTTTTGCAAGCTGTAATTTGGGAGTCGTTGAAGATATCATGATGAAATTTGGCAGGAACGTTACTACTATTACTATATATGTGCTAAATAAAAATTAGCAAAATTGGATGAAGAACACGCCCACTTTTTAAAAAAATTTTTTTTTAAATTCAAATTTTAACAAAAAATTTAATATCTTTACTGTATATAAGTAAATTAAGTCAAAATTCAACTCCAGTAATGATATGATGCAACAAAATACAAAAATAAAAGAAAATTTCAAAATGGGCGTGGCTCCGCCCATTTTCATTTAGTTTGTCTAGAACACTTTTAATGCCATAAGTCGAACAAAAATTTACCAATCCTTCTCAAATTTGGTAGGGGCATAGATTCTATGACGGTAACTGTTCTCTGTGAAAATGGGCGAAATCGGTTGAAGCCACGCCCAGTTTTTATACACAGTCCACCGTCTGTCCTTCCGCTCGGCCGTTAACACAATAACTTGAGCAAAAACCGATATATCTTTACTAAACTTAGCCCACGTACTTATCTGAACTCACTTTATCTTGGTATAAAAAATGGCCGAAATCCGACCATAACCATGCCCACTTTATCGATATCGAAAATTACGAAAAATGAAAAAATGCCATAACCCTTTCGAACCGATAAAAAACTGTGGGATATGCAATATCGACACTAGTTGGACTTTAAAGACTACTAAAAAGTTAAAACTTTGACCGAGCCCGAATATCAATTTTCCTTATCAGAGGCGCCGTGGGGGGTGGGACAATTAATCCCAAACGGTTGTTTAAGTTTAAAATTTGGGATATAATGTCCCAGCAGTGTCCATAATTAAATATTTCAACCAGAGTAAGTTTATAAAATTTATTCATTCAAAAAACAAATATTACATATGATATGGTGTAAAACACTTAAAACATAGTGGCACTTCGCACGTCTTGCATGTGAAGAAAGTACGCTTATCGTTCTTTCCACCTTTCTTGTCCTTTGAGCACTTCACGCATCGGCGTCGCGTTGTGCCTTCGATGGGCATATGATCGCCAACTATGCCGTAATTGACGTCTCGATTCTTCAAATGTCGTCCAGATTTCTTCTTCTTGGGCACTTTAGTTTTCTCTAGCCCAAACTTAATCATATCCTCCGCTAATGAAATGACAAAATCAATGTAAGGGTAATTTGGCAAGTGGTGCGTTTCTCTTTATAGTATCCATGAGTTGACACATGTAGTCTGCAGAAGTTTGTAGAATACCTTTTTCCACCACTTTGTAGACTTCCTGTTGATATCGTATAGCTGTGACATCTGGTCAAAGAGATCGACCCACCCATGTATTGATTGTATTCGATAATGGACTTTGGGCAAGCCAAGTTGATTTTTTCACCGTTTTTCTATTTCCGTTGAATCCAACCTATGTCTCCGCCATGACAATTGCTCATTACAGTCACCAGTTTAGTGTCTTGCCAGAAGGCACATGATGTTCCAAATTGATTTTGGTAGCACAAACTCTCTCTTCTCTTCAACTTCTCTGTACACGTAGGAAGCTGCTTCCGATTGGAAATTGAAAAGTTCCGACCGCCGGAAATGGTATGCTGTTGAAGAGGTACACTGAGGAAAAAAATCTATCGAAGAAAAGTGCCACATTCGTTCGCTTTATAGTTTTTGTCAAACTTAAAACTACCCTCTCGCCCAATGCCGAGTTGTCGGATAAATTTCGTGATTCATCTTTCCCACAATATATATTGAAGTCGTATACATAGCCAGAGGATGAGTCAGATCTTTCCCAAATTTTAATTCCACGTTTTATGGGTTTCATTGGAAGGTATTGCTTCAATGCTGATCGTCCTTTGAACTTGACCATTGATTCATCGATGGCTTGAAATGAACTATCCTCGCGACACGCAGTGAAGGTATGTTTTTAGGCAATTGACCACCTCTTCAATATAGTAGCTTTTTGAGCAGCCATTTGGCTTTTCTGGAGAGTTGCAATAAAACTTTGAGTGGAGCAACAGGTATCGGTCTCGTGACATACTGTCCCTAATCAAAGCGTTGCCAACAGACTTTCTCTTAGACCAGTACATGGGGATTTTCGGTAGTCTATTGTAGGAAGTCACGAGCATTATTCCTAGCATTGTCAAAATTTCATTCTGGTCTGTTTCATGAATATTTACAGGTTTCTTTTTATATTCACCTTGAGCTCTCTTGACGATATTGATCCTTTCATTTGTGCACTGGCTTATCCATATGAGAAGACTTGGAGGAAATAGTAGTAGTAGTTTCAAAAAAGTGTCCAGTTCAGTGGAGCCTCGATTCAAATCGCAAAGCACGGATGGGGTGTACTGTGGAGGCATTTCTTTTCGTGGGCGGCCGCCGTCTGCGATTGTCCATATATTCTCCGTAGCAGGTGTTACTGAAACGGCAAAATTCTCTTCCACGTCATCGGCACCGATATCTTCATCGCAACTGGATTCCTCATCACTATATCCATCACTTTCCATATGTGGATCCTCCTCTTCCCCGGTAGATTCATCGTAATCTTCCGAAGCTAGATACCCAAAGCCACTATCTTCAAATGGCTCCGATTCCCCTGAGGAATTGTAGAGCACATTTTCGATGTCATCGTCTGTTAATTTAGCTCTCTTGCTGGCCATTGTGTCTATTAGGTATAAAAATTCTAAAAATACTTTAGTAAACTTATAAGCATTTTGTGAACTCCAGGGATATATAATCCCGAGTTAAAATACTACTGGGACATATAATCCCATAAAGAAATAGCCTTGATTTTATTACGAATCGCTTTATTTCTAGGCTCGAATTGTAAATGTTTATCATAAACACATAATAAACTTACGATAATTGAAAGAATTAATAATATTTACCGTTCTGGTCGTGGTATTTATCAAATTTTCTGCAGAATTTCACAACACGTGCTCACTTTTTCACTGTTTACAACCTATTGTAGCTGTTACATTTCAAAGAAGTGTCAACACAATGTAGTGAAGACTATAAATAACGGGAAAAATTTCTTTTCACGCATATACTTCAGCAAATCTTACCAATAGGTGTCTTTAAAGTTTTTTGGGATATATTGTACCGACCGGGTCGAAAGGGATAATTATATACCAAACACGAAAAAAGGGATGAAACATGGTAACTGGATTGGTTTATTGACGCAAAATATAACTTTGGAAAAAACTTTGTAAAATGGGTGTGACACCTACCATAGTAAGTAGAAGAAAATGAAAAAGTTCTACAAGGCGAAATCAACAGCCCTTGGAATCTTGGCAGGAATACTGTTAGTGGTATTGCATATATAAATAAATTAGCAGTACCCGACAGATGATTTTCTGGATCACCTGGTCCACATTTTGGTCGATATCGCGAGAACGCCTTCACATATACATCTAAGGGCCACTCGCTTTTAAAACCCTCATTAATACCTTTAATTTGATATCCATATCGTACAAACACATTCTAGAGTCACCCCTGGCCCACCCTAATGGTGATATCTCGAAAAGGCGTCACCCTATAGACCTAATGCCCACTCCCTCTTAAAATGCTCAGTAACACCTTTCGTTTGATACCCATATCGTACAAACATTCTAGAGTCACCCCTGGCCCACCCTAATGGCGATATCTCGAAAAGACGTCCACCTATAGACCTAATGTCCACTCCCTCTTAAAATGCTCAGTAACACCTTTCGTTTGATACCCATATCGTACAAACATTCTAGAGTCACCCCTGGCCCACCCTAATGGCGATATCTCGAAAAGGCGTCCAGATATAGACCTAATGCCCACTCCCTCTTAAAATGCTCAGTAACACCTTTCGTTTGATACCCATATCGTACAAACATTCTAGAGTCACCCCTGGCCCACCCTAATGGCGATATCTCGAAAAGGCGTCCACCTATAGACCTAATGCCCACTCCCTCTTAAAATGCTCAGTAACACCTTTCGTTTGATACCCATATCGTACAAACATTCTAGAGTCACCCTTGGTCCACCTTTGTGGCGATATCTCGAAAAGGCGTCCACCTATAGATCTAAGGATTACTCCCTTTTAAAATACTCATTACCACCTTTCATTTGATACCCATATCGTACAAACACATTCTAGAGTCACCCTGGCCCACCCTAATGGCGATATCTCGAAAAGGCGTCCACCTATAGACCTAATGCCCACTCCCTCTTAAAATGCTCAGTAACACCTTTCGTTTGATACCCATATCGTACAAACATTCTAGGGTCACCCTTGGTCCACCTTTATGGCGATATCTCGAAAAGGTGTCCACCTATAGAACTAAGGATTACTCCCTTTTAAAATACTCATTACCACCTTTCATTTGATACCCATATCGTACAAACACATTCTAGAGTCACCCCTGGCCCACCCTTATGACGATATCTCGAAAAGGCGTCCACCTATAGACCTAATGCCAACTCCCTCTTAAAATGCTCAGTAACACCTTTCGTTTGATACCCATATCGTACAAACATTCTAGAGTCACCGCTGGCCCACCCTAATGGCGATATCTCGAAAAGGCGTCCACCTATAGACCTAATGCCCACTCCCTCTTAAAATGCTCAGTAACACCTTTCATTTGATTCCCATATCGTACAAACACATTCTAGAGACACCCCTGGCCAACCTTTATGGCGATATCTCGAAACGGCGTCCACCTATGGAACTAAGGATCACTCCTTTTAAAAATACTCATTAACAGCTTTCATTTGATACCCATATCGTACAAACATATTCTAGAGTCACCCCTGGTCCACCTTTATGACGATTTCTCGAAAAGGCGTTCACCTATAGAACTAAAGCCCATTCCCTTTTAAAATACTCATTACCACCTTTCATTTGATACCCATATCGTACAAACACATTATAGAGTCACCCCTGGTCCACCTTAATGGCGATATCTCGAAAAGGCGTCCACCGATAGACCTAAGGCTCACTCCCTCTTAAAATGCTCAGTAACACCTTTCATTTGATACCCATATCGTACAAACAAATTCTAGAGTCAGCCCTGGTCCACCTTTATGGCGATATCCCTAAATGGCGTCCATCCATAGAACTATGGCCTACTCTCTCTTAAAATACTCTTTAATACCTTCCATTTGATACACATGTCATACAACCACATTCCAGGGTTACCCTAGGTTCATTTTCCTACTTGGGATTTTCCTTATTTTGTCTCCATAGCTCTCAACTGAGTATGTAATGTTCGGTTACACCCGAACTTAGCCTTCCTTACTTGTTGTTCTTGTTGTTGCTGTGCTGACGGTCTTACACATACATATGTACATATATCGGTTGGTTGTACCGTGCGATTCTGCGGAAATCGGCGCCCCACAACAAGTATTAAAGGCTGTTGTAGTTTGCCTTTTAACAGACGTCACATTGTGAGTGCATGCAATGGTAACACAATTTGATTATTACTCTTTGTTTAATGCTTGTTAGTTTTGTTTTTGTCATTAAGGTCTAAAAATAACACAGCGATTTTATATTGCTGACAATGTGATTCAAAAGGAAAATCTTAAAAAAATTAAGTTAACTACGTAGGCTGTCGAGTAGGTCTTGTAGCCTAATCTTTATGCGGCTATACTGCAAAAGGCTCGAGCTACATACATATTCTTCGGGCCGTTTTCTTTATCTTCTGTTAGTGATTTATCTATACGTTATCGAAATTCTCGTTTTCTCGACTGTCAGTTAAGTGCAAGGCAAAAGTGGAAACAAAAGTCAGTTGTTTTGTTGATTTTCGAGAATTCACAACAGATTTTCGCGACTTGTTCCACAAAATGTTCACAATTATCTATTTAATTGGTGGTAGATCACCCTGTGTTAATGAACACGAAAATACCAAGAAGGTTTAATGTGATCATATTAATCATTCCCTAGATGGTCAGGCTATTACCTTAATGATGATTTGTTACCGGAACGTACCGTATCTATATACGACGAAGGACCATCAACATCGATAAAACTCCCCGAAACAACAACAACAACAACGGCAGGAGTTTACTTTGGGGCTTATTGATCGTTTTAAATTTTGCAACTGCTTCGCTTCAGTTAGTCTTATCTCTAGGTTATCGACATTCTCATTTTTCATGCCAACCGAAGAATCGACTGTCAGTAAGTGTAAACAAAAGTAAGCTGTTTTGTTGCTGTTCGTGTATTCACTCCTCTAGCCAGTGGCGGAAACGTTGGAAATCGTCCTGCTCCCTCATTATTATTATTAGTTCTAGTATAAACAGCTATTTTCCAATCACCGACCAAATCTACGGCCGCGCTGTTTTAGACGTACAATAAAGAGATGACGCAAATATTGGACGTTCACATCGATGGCAGTCGCTTGCCGACAGCACTTAGGGAAAAGATAAAGAAACGCTGCTAACAAATTACGAAGCAATTAGCCGATCGTGCCACGCGTCGCCAGGCCAGTTTGGTCGCCTAGTCTAAAAAACACACACTAGAAAAGGCTGCATGCCTGTCCAAATGCTACACCCAGAACTTCCACGGAATGTCTTCTTTTGACCCCTGAACATCATCTACATAGTGAGGCAAAAGAGCTTAACTTTTATTTAATAAAATCGATGTTACCCTAGGGAAGAAACGACTGGCGTGCCTTGTTGGACGGCCATAGCCGTTTAAGCGGTTTACCGCCAATAAAGTAAAATCGACGTTTAAACTCTTAATCTCCCTGAGGATGATGCAAAAATGCGCGTGGGAGAAAAAATTAAGCGTTCATAAAGTCAACCGAAAAACTCCACAAACACTAATTTGCAAATCTGGTCCTAAAAGCTCACTTCATCTATGGGCTTGAATAATGACCAACATATTTACTTCCGAGCTTGCCACTTAACAAATTTTGCTTGGCAACACTACGAAATTCTCCATATTTTCGACTTTCATTTTGCTTTGTATTATAATTATCATTTCGCGTACTATTTAAGATTTTAACGAGCGAGTATTCTCTTAAGCCTTCGTACATATATTCAAAGACAAGAAAAACGAATAAGAAGTGTGGTCCACGAAATGGAATACATATATTGATTGTGGAGGTTAGAGAACAAAACAATTATTAAAATTTAACAAAAGATGCGAATGAACGCATTTTAACGAATCAACAACGAGCATATTTTAGATAACTACGTTCGCTTGACTTAAATTCAGACTTGAAAAACTTGGAATTTGCCATTCAATTCATTGTTATTGCTATTGCTGTATGTTTTTATGGTGTTTCTTTTATTTTGTTGGACTCATTCACTTAGTTTTAAGTTTTATTCCTTTTCTGTTGTTTACATTCTGTTCCTTCCCAGTTTTTACGGCGTATAAATATGCATGAGTATTTCGACTATTTCCACTTAAAAACCTTAAGACGCAGTAGTTAATCAGCATGACTGGACTTTGTGATTTATGGCATATAAAGGAGGTGCAAATAAAAATTTAAAAGAGCATAAAGAAAAAAGCTAAGAAACATAAATAAAAGCAGGTAAATTTAAAAATAATAAAAAAATCAGAAATTAAACTAATCATACACGCCTCTAAACAGAATTGAATTACTTCACCCTCTGGTTGACCTAATTATGCAGAAGTATATTCGTGACTTCTTGGATTTATGTTTATAAATAACCGTTTTCATCATCTCCAATTAAGTTAGATTTACATGGTGGATAGCAACCTTTCAGAAAGCTTCATTTTTTTTTGGTTTTCGTAATCAAACCTTCCAATTCCAATTGGTGGCAAGAGAACTTTTAAGTTGTCTCTAGTTAAAGCGCCAGCTTAACAAACGTATAAGGGGAATATACTTGCAACATTTAGACGTGCCTAAGCAGCTAACACATGTCGCAAAGTAAAAACCGGTAGCATAAAAGATTTTTTCCGTTTTATTATGGTCAAAGGATTTATGAAATTCCCTTAAAACACCAGGTTAAGCAAGGGTTGACGATTTATATACTGAATTTTAAACTTCTTTTGTATAGTAGCCGCTTATCCTTTGATAATGCTTAGGAGACCCATCTAGCGGCAGTGGTTAAACAACTAGCCATAGCACAGGGTGTACCGAAAAGCGGAGACACAACCCTCTGATGGTCATAGCGTATAACATATAGCTGAATCAGTTGCGATGAATTGTGGACACGAACCATTTTAAGAAGTGATACATAGAATTAGTGTAGAGGTGAAACATAGACACATATTTCAGTTACATCTGAGTATAATGCGCATTAAAATTTAGTAGTACTAATTTAATGCGCAGCAATTTCAGGTGTATTTAAAGTTTGACGCTTAGCAGCCCATATAAAGTTTAAGCGTAAACGTCTATAGATGTAAAAAAAACACAGCTGATATTAACAAAAGCTTCAATTCACAAAAGCTTTTCATTTTCGTTTTCATCAAAACAGGGTTACCAACCTTCCGTTAAATCATTAATAGTGAATATTTCGTAGAACCAATCGCAAAAATCTATTGCGAATACGCGAAAATCAATCTACCAGCTGGCTTCTGTTTACAACATAGTTCAGATCTGGGGGGCATTACAATGCAAGTGAAAAAAAAATTCGCTAGGTGGCGCACGGATCGAGATATACAGAAAATTAATTTTAAAATGGAAATTTTGCGGTCGACTTTTAACTAACTTCTCGGTGATCCAGAGACTTTAAACTTAGCACATAGTTTGTGGAAACCTAAATGCCGCCAGCTGGCAGACGAATCGAGATAAACGAAAATCCCTGAAAAAACGCGGGAATCTTGCGATCGATTTTTAAGTAACTTCCCGGTGAGCTGGAGATATGAAACTTGAGCCGTAAGTCGGAACCCGGTGACAATGCAATATATGATCAAAAAAATTTCGCTAGGTGGCGCATGGATCGAGATATTAAGAAAATTAGTTTTGATTTGGGAATCTTTAAATTCATTTTTAACTAACTTCCTGGTGACCTAGAGACTTGAAACTTGGCACACAGTTCGAGGCTTGGTGACACTTCAATTTACAGAAAACAAAATTCCGCTAGGTGGCGCGCTAATTGAGATAACTACAAATCCCTAAAAAACGAGGGGAATCTTGCGATCGATTTTTGAGTAACTTGCCGGTGAGCTAGAGACTTGGAACGTGGGTCGTGGGTCAGAACCCGGTGACAATGCAACATTTGATCAAAAAAATTCGCTAGGTGGCACGCGGATCGAGATAGTAAAAAAACAAATTTTAATTTGGGAATTCTCAATACATTTTTAACAAACTTTCCGGTTACCTAGAGACTTGAAACTTGGCACTTAGTTAGAGGCCTGGTGACAATACAACTTATAGAAAACGAAGTTCCGCTAGGTTGCGCGCTAGTAATATAACTGCAAATCCTTCAAAAACTCTATTTTGCGTCGTTTAAGAACTTCTGCTTCATTTTCACCTTTGGAGACCAGAAAAAACTTAGCTATACTATAGATTGTGCCACACATAACATACTCTGAGCTTGTCTGCAGTCAATTAGATTCTGCTTCGAGCCATAAAATTGATGTTGCATTTAATAATATAACGCGTTATGTCTATGGCCTTAAAAAGTATGACCACATCTCTACATGGAGGTGGAAAGTTCTAGTATGCAGTATTTTTGATTATATTGCTGCACGAAACTGTATATTTATGTTCAAACTTATTGGTATCAAAACACCAAATTATCTTTACGAAAAACTAAAATTTTCCAAGTCTTATAGACACCGCAAGCTCTTAAACTTTATTTGCATGTCTGGCGGAATCAAGCTCTTAAAAGATATTTTGTATTTTTATACATTCTGTACCAACGGACGGTAAGATTCATGAGGAAGTTTTCAGATGACTTTAATTTCGATATTTCAACAGTTCTCCAATATATCAACCAAAATATGATTGATTACACAGACCGGCAAATTTTAGACCCAGAAATGACACTATACTTTTTAAAGGCCTTCGGACCGTAGATATGTATATCCACTACGCTTTTTTGTCACAAAAACTTGTTCTTACTACAAAACAAATTGCTTGAACAAACACAAAAGTTCAAATATTTTTGTGAAGTCTCTTTTTGGGCACGTTAGTCACTTAGTAACCGCATGTTGGGGAGTTCAACAAACCATGCATTTTTGAAATGAAGTAATACTAAACTCATTGAATTAAAAATTCAAGTTGAAAGTATATATATAGACTACCCCATCTGCTACACAACTACAAATACAATAGGGGGATTCACTTTGTCTTGCAAGGTGCATGGATTGTTTATATGCTGTGCAATACTACGAAACTACAAGCGTAAAAATATTGGCATAGATCATCATAACAAAATACATAACACGAAAAATTATGAAAAGCAACTGTTCAATGTTGTGAGCGAAAGGGGAGGAAACCCGTTGAAGCAAGGTTGCATTCTTATTCCCTACAACTCGTTTCACAAAAATATGCATAGCATTAATTGCATGAATTGCATAAATTTGCGTGTTTTTATACTCAGCTGGGCAGAGCTCACATATATACATATATATTAATTTTGTTCTCATAACGGTACCCTTTAACGGCATAAACTAATCAAGATAGATATAGACTTCTATATATCAAAATGATGTGGGCGAAAAAGAAATTCATTTATCCATGTCCGTCCGTCCGTCCGCAAACACGATAACTTGAGTAAATTTTGAGGTATCTTGATGAAATTTTGGCATGTACGTTCCTGGACACTCATCTCAGATCCCTATTTAAAATGAACGAAATCGGACTATAACCACGCCCACTTTTTCGATATCGAATATTTCGAAAAACGGAAAAAGTGCGATAATTCATTACCAAGGACGGATAAAGCGATGAAACTTGGTAGGTGGGTTGACTTTATGACGCAGAATAGAAGATTAGTAAAATCTTGGACAATGGGCGTGGCACCGCCCACTTTTAAAAGAAGGTAATTTAAAAGTTTTGCAAGCTGTAATTTGGCAGTCGTTGAAGATATCATGATGAAATTTGGCAGAAACGTTACTCCTATTTCTATATGTACGCTTAATAAAAATTAGCAAAATAGGAGAAGGACCACGCCCACTTTAAAAAAAAAAATTTTTTTAAGTAAAATTTTAACAAAAAATTTAATATCTTTACAGTATATAAGTAAATATGTCAACTTTCAACTCCAGTAATGATATGGTCAACAAAATACAAAAATAATAGAAAATTTCAAAATGGGCGTGGTACCGCCCTTTTTCGTTTAATTCGTCTAGGATACTTTTAATGCCATAAGTCGAACAAAAATTTACCAATCCTTGTGAAATTTGGTAAGGGCATAGCTTCTTGACGATAACTGTTTTCTGTGAAAATGGGCGAAATCGGTTGAAGCCACGCCCAGTTTTTATACACAGTCCACCGTCTGTCCTTCCGCTCGGCCGCTAACACGATAACTTGAGCAAAAATCGATATATCTTTACTAAACTTTGTTCATGTACTTCTCTGAACTCACTTTATCTTGGTATTAAAAATGGGCAAAATCCGACTATGACCACGATATCGAAAATTTGGAAAAATGAAAAAATGCCATAATTACATACCAAATATGAAAAAAGCGAAGAAACATTGTGATTGGATTGGTTTTTTGACGGAAAATATAACTTTAGAAAAAACTTTGTAAAATGGGTGTGACATCTACCGTATTAAGTAGAAGAAAATGGAAAAGTTCTGCAGGGAGAAATCCAAAGCCCTTCGAATCACAACAGGAATACTGTTCGTGGTATTACATATATAAATAAATTAGCGGTACCCGACAGATGATGTTCTGGGTCACCTTGGTCCGATAACTCGAAAACACCTTCACATATACGACTAAGGGCCACTCCCTTTTAAAACCTCCATTAATACCTTTAATTTGATACCCATATCGTACAAACATGGAGTCATCCCTGGTCCAACTTTATGGCGATTTCTCAAAAAGGCGTTCACCTGTAGAAATATGGTCCACTCCCGTTTAAAATACTCTTTATTACCCATGTCATGCAAACACATTCCAGGGTTACCCTAGGTACATATTCCTACATGGTGATTTTCCCTTATTTTGTCTCCAAAGCGCTCAGCTGAGTATGCAATATTCGGTTACACCCAAACTTAGCCTTCCTTACTTGTTTGTTGTTGTGATTTTACAATCCACGCAGTCTATGCATTTCGTTCAATCTGTGCACCGTTCGTAAGACAATAAGTAATGGCCTAGAAGATTTAATGGTCATATTAATCGTTCCCGAAATTGTCGGGCTAGTACCTTAATGCTGCTTTGTTACCGGAACGTACCGGATCTGTATCCGGCAAAGGATATAGGACCATCGACATAGATAACACTCCCCAAAATCTTCGGGGAGTGCCTTTGTCGTTAATACAACAACAACTTGCGATTACTGCGGTCGACAGCTGAGTGGAATATCACCCGGTTCTAGCTCCCGTTGCAGCAGATTTCTGAATACAATTTGGCCGAAGAGCGGGTGTACTATAAACCAATTCTGAGTTATAGCCCTCTGAAACTGAGGCCGTCATTCTGTATTGCGATTGATGGCTTAGACGAACGAATCTCTAACATTTTTGTTCGGTATTTACGTTTCTTATCTTATGTCAAACAGGAGGAGGGATGTAATTGTCAAATGATATGTTGCCATCGTTTAACATAATGCAAATAAACGAACGATTCGTTTGAATCTGAAGCGAAGCGAACGTTTGTTTCGTAATATAGAAAGTGGCCGCTAACTCGAAGTTGGGGCTTTCTTCAACCGAGTTCTGAGTTAGAGAAGGATGTCAATCTATGTACATCTACAGCTTCCATAATATTAGCATTGATTTGTAAAATAAAATTTTCTGCGGATGTTTTAAATTTTCTGCCAAATTTAAAAATAAAAAATTGTCCCACTTCGTTTGGGAGAAAAACAAACACGATGAAATTAATATTCAGGTGTTCTCATCCCGTTGCCGTTTTCTCTTATTGTGACAATTTCGGCACGCATAATTTAATGGGTTGTCTATCATACATACGTAACTGCCTTTGAATTCTACTACGATCGGAGTAGATTTTATTATACCTTTAGAAATATAATCACTATATAAGCCGCTACGACAATTTTTAAAAACCCCCAGCGGGAGTAACCTTATCGCTACAACAACAAGAACAACAACATAATTTTTAAGACATAAAGATTAACGCAACTTTGTATTCCCCAAAATATTATAGGTAACATTTAGCAGAAAACTTTTGTTTTGAGGAAACTTGTACGAAAAATCAATGCAAATTTAACGAGACTTCAAACTTGGCTTCAATGATTTGGGCTACTCAAAACATTTTCCAAAACTCTAAGCAAATTTTGGATTTTTTTAACAGTTTTTAAAACTTTTCGAATTTAAGAAATTGTTCAGATACGTTGTCGAAATGTGATTACATAGTTTTTGTTAAATTATTCAGTCAAACAGTTTTAGGCAATTCAAAGTGCAAAGAATTTACGAAAAATATGAAATTTGGACACACGTTAACAGCAATATTCTATAAACGATGGCAGTACATATATATGCATGATTTTTTTTTCAATTATGAAACAAAATCTTTGAGAGGCAGAAAATAATGAAACTATTAATAAAAAAAAAAATGATTCGTGGAGGTCAACAAAAAGTTTTTATAAACAGAGTAAGGTTTTCGCAATGAAAATAATAATTGAAAACACTTGTTTTCGGCCTTGCACTCACTGGTATCCGCTATCGAAAGGTCACTAGACCTCAAGGAATACACATTGGTGACATTTCTAGATATAGCGGGTGCTTTCAATAACGTTCTCCCTGAGTCCATCACCTCGGCGCTGACCGATCTGGGGGTGGACGCGTGCCTGGTGCAGTTTATATACAATCTGCTTACGCGTAGGCAGATTAGAACTGAGCTAGGTGGATGCGTGATCCGCAGACCGGTCGGCAGAGGCACTCCGCAGGGAGGTGTTCTCTCTCCGCTACTTTGGGTCGTTACCGTCAACCAACTACTCCGCCTCATGGAATCGGAAGGTCACCAAGTGATCGCGTATGCAGATGACATCTGCGTCACCATGCGGGGGAAATTTCCGCAAACTCTTTGCAACCTAATGGAAGGGGCACTATCCAAAAACTCGCACTGGGCCACAGCCACAGGCTTGGAAGTCAACCCGGACAAAACCGAGCTTGTCCTCTTCACGAGGAGGTATAAGGTGCCAAATCTAACACCGCCAAGAATTGGGGGTACGTTTTTAGCGTTTAGCGATCGAGTCAAGTATTTGGGAATAATTCTGGATAGGAAGCTATTATGGAGTGACCATATAGTGGAGCGATGCAAGAAGGCAGCAGCAGCGCTGTTCATCTGCAAGAGGGCAATTGGCACCTCCTGGGGATTCTCCCCCAAGGTGACATACTGGATTTATACAGCCATTGTGCGACCGATTCTTCTTTATGGTGCCTTGGTCTGGTGGCCTGCACTAGCTAAAACTACCTATCTTAAGACGCTTCAAAAGGTGCAACGGAGTTCGGAGCTCTGCATCACCGGGGCTCTCGGCTCCACTCCTTCTGAAGCACTCAACACAATGCTATACCTTCCACCTCTTGACCTGGTGGCGAAGGAAATAGCGGTCATCGCCGCTCTACGCATAAGGGAAACAGGTATCTGGTCAAATGGATCTAGTGGACACGCGACAATCCTGGGCACGAGCGCCCCAGCCCCAATAGCGGCGCGCACTGACTACTGCACGCCAAATAACGTCTTCGTTAAAAATTATAGTATATACATATATACCATCGCGACAGGACTGGAATACCAGACAACATACGGTACCGGGTGCCATCAACATATTCACGGATGGTTCTAAGCTTGACGGGAAGGTGGGAGCAGGCCTTTTTTCGCCGGATCTGGGTCTAGAGGTCTTTTTTCGCCTACCAGATCACTGTAGTGTTTACCAAGCGGAAATGCTGGCAATACACAGGGCTGTGAACCATCTCGGGTCTATGCCTAAGGATGGTAAACGGGTGTTTATTTTCTCTGACAGCCAGGCCGCATTAAAGGCCCTGGACTCATTCGTCGACAACGCAAAGTCGGTCACTGAATGCCGCAGATCTCTTAACGAGATGGCTCAGCACTTCAGTATCAGCCTTATATGGGTACAGGGATATTGAAGGCAATTGCAGAGCAGACGAGCTGGCCAGAAGAGGCACCACCGACCATATCCTTCCGGGAAATGATTCGGTAGGCATACCCATGGCCACTTTCAGGCTTCGTGTGAGCACAAGCACTTTAAGAATCGCAAATGGACTATGGTCAGCCATATCTTCGTGTGAGACATCCAGGCAAACCTGGCCCTCATATGACAAGGGGCGCACAGAAGCGCACGAATTGTCATAAAAGTCCTTTAACGGGAGTCCTGGGTAACAAGCAGTTTCAACAGCTGTGGACCACAGGGAAGTTGCTGTTAGGGGCGTAGGTTTCACATTATAATTGAAGGACATGCATTACGTATGTATGTCGGAGTTGATTCTAGACAAGGAAGAATTTAAATTGTTACAATATCCAGAACCATGGTTCAATTATGTACAGGTTGGCTCATCTCATCAGCTGACTTTATTTATGTCATTCCATGGTCGAAGGGATTGTCAAAAGGAGATGGCAAACTCAAAATGAGACCAACACATTGGCAACATTTTACTTACACATACAAAAACTGCTAAGTTTTATGTTTCCATTCCATACCATTCGCACCAACACCAATACACAGATTTTGACAATTTGAACAGACATATTTTGTTGCTTTACAGATGAGCCAACCTGTATATAGTTGAACCATGATCCAGAACGAAGTTGGTACAGAATGACTCGTGTCTCGCTTGGTAGGATAGTGTTAATCGATATGCGATTCACCGGGCCGAACTAGCAAAGGCGTTCACCGATTTTTGTGGTTAATCAAATATTTAAAATATTTATTTATGTATTTAAAAAAATATTGTTTTATTTATTTGATGTTTAAAATTTTTATAAATCAAAAATTTTCATTTTGATATCACCAAAATTTTCATTTTTTAAAAACTAATTCGATAACAAAATATTCAAAATGTAAAGTATCAAATACAAAGTTAATAATTTAATAATAAATAATAAACACTATACCGATTATGTATGGATTTGGCCTAAGGCCTCATTATGCTTGTATGGACCAAACGGCTGTGTAGGCAGTAAGCAGGTGCCGGATCTCTTCATAGTGCTTACGAAGATGTTCCCTTATCCTTCTTGAAGGTGGGCTAGATCAAGCAGTTGTTTGCTAGGGCGTCCAGGTTCCTGGGAACGAAGCAAAAACTGTTCAGCATTTCGTTATGCTATTAATGTTGAGCACTTTTGCCTCACTATGTAGGTCATTAGAGGACATCCGGTCGCAGTTTTGAGTGCAGAATTTTGGCAGGCCAGAAGCCTTTTCCAGTGTGCGTTTTCAAAACCATGCGACCAAAAGGGAAAGTTGTTGATGTTGTTTTTTGTTGTATTAATGATAAGGACAATCCCCGAAGGCTTTGGGAGTGTTATCGATGTTGATGATCCTTTGCCGGATATAGATCCGGTACGCTCCGGTAACACAGCGCCATTAAGGTACTAGCCTGACCATCTCGGCAACGAATAATATGACCACATTAAACAAATTAAATAACTATACCGGGAATTGCCCCATGAATCCAGTACTCAAACAACAGTACCCAAAACTTGCGGAAGAGGAACGCATACTCCCCAGGGAAAGTATCGGCTTATCGTCTTATCTTTTGAAAAATTGTTTGGCTCTGGCATTTCCCCTCCTTTTAATTTTCAACAAATCTTTAGAGTGCTGCGAATTTATTGATTCGTGGAAGATAACCTTCATCAGCCCTATTTTCAAGTGCGGTAGCAAGAACAATGTCGCGAATTATAGGCCCATTGCAAAATTATCATCTGTTTCAAAATTATTCGAGTACATTGTGAAACAAAAAATGTACTTTGCCGTTAAACCTCTAATCACTGAAAATCAGCATGGTTTTATGGCCGGTAGATCCACTGTAACAAACCTATCTATCTTCTCTGATTTTTGCATATCTTCTTTTAATGACCGTTGTCAAGTTGATACTGTGTACACCGACTTCTCAAAAGCATTTGATAAAGTTAGTCATTCTATCCTGATTTCTAAATTGACTCGCGTGGGCTTCCACTCGATGTTTTTAGCATGGATTAAATCATACCTCCACCAGCGTAGCTGTGTTGTGGTTATAGACAATAACTCTTCAAACACATTCACAGCCACCTCCGGGGTGCCTCAAGGTAGCATACTTGGCCCATTACTTTTTGTAATTTTTATAAACGATATTTCCACCTGCTTCCAGCACTATAATTTTCTATTATACGCTGATGACCTAAAGATTTTTAATACCATCGCAAACTCAGACGACGTGATTAAAATGCAATCTGATTTAGATAACGTTGCTGTTTGGTGTCGTGCCAATAACTTGCCACTAAATGTTAGCAAATGCTTTCTTGTAAGCTTTTCTAAATCATGTGGCCTCATTCCCACTTCCTACTCTCTCGATGGTACCCACCTCTCAACTCTTAACGAGATAAAGGACTTGGGTGTTGTCTTCGATTCGAAATTTTCTTTCATGACTCATATAAATTCTACTATTGCTAAAGCGTATTCACTTCTGGCTTTTATTAGGCGTTCCTGCACAGACTTCACGGATCCCTGCACTAGTTCGTTCGAAGCTGGAATATGCCTGTTTTATTTGGAGGCCGTATCATGAATGCCATATTGTTAGGCTTGAACGTGTGCAGAAAGCGTTTGTTCGGTTCGCGCTGCGCTCGATGAACTTTTCTGAACCGATTCCATCTTATAAATCCAGGTGCTCACTTATCAAAGTAGAGTCCCTGGAATGAAGAAGAACTGCTATATCGCTCATGTTTGTTCATGACATCATTAATGGTGTAGTTGATGCACCTTGTCTCCTCAGGAGTCTCCGATTCCATATCCCTATAAGGCCTCTTCGTAATATACCTATTTTCTATACGGATTGTGTCCGAACCCTCTATGCCTCAAACGCACCTTTGCTTAGAGCTATGACCGACTTTAATCGCATCTCTGATTCTTCAGCTATTGATTTTGCTCTTTCTAAGTTTACTTTTAAAACAATACTTACTGATATGTTTTCAAACAGATAAATGTGCTTGTCAATCTCTTCATAGCATGTAAGTTTTATTGTGTCTATACTCAACTCATGTACTATACTATTAAATAATTATCTAATTTTAATTTAACATTGTTATCTAGTCTGTAAGGGCTTTAAATGCCATAGACTGAAATAAAGAAATATGAAACGCGAGTCACTCTAGCTCAACTTCGTTCAGCATACTGTAACAGATTAAACTCTTACCTATCCAGAATCAATCCCGAAATACGAAATGTATTCCCCGCTTGCAATGTTTCCCCATATGATACCAACCATCTCTTTAATTGTAATGTGGAACCAACGCCTCTAACACCCCTTTCATTATGGTCCACCCCTGTTGAAACAGCAAGTTTCCTTGGATCCCGTTAGAGGATATTGATGACAATTTGTGATCGGTCGCAACTATTAAGTGGGGGCGAAGCACTGCTACAATAACAACCACATTAAACCTTCTAGGCCATCCCGCCCTTCCCAACTTGGGGTCGCCAGAGCCTCGGCTGTTAATGAAACAGGATTCGCCACGGGTAGGTGTGACAATTGGGATGGAGAAGCTATATTTTGCGCTTGCAACACCTAGAAAGGGATTGCGCTACACAACCCCTTGAAACAATTTGGTATTTTAGTCGCCTCTTACGACAGGCATACCTGTCGCGGGTACATTCCAATCCCCCTAACTCGCTACGTTTATTTTGGAGCGGAGCACATAGCAGACTAAAATTTACGAATGATATGCTGTTTGTAAGGAGCGTTAGCAAAAAAATGTTAGTGCTATGTGCTCCATTGGGCCTTCCTTAGTTATGTTGGGGTCACTGCCAGGATCATACGTTTCGGAATGCTTTTTGGCCATTTTTCAGGGGTATTTCAGGGTTACGCGGGCATGACCTCAAGAACTATTTTAGCATTATTATTTATTTTTGGTATTTTCTGTACTTTTATTTTGGTTTCCACGTTTCTTTTTAATGTTTACTATTTTTATAGTTTTCTTAAGTGTTTTATTATTTAATCGTGTTTTGCTTTTATTTCAGTTTACATTTTCCAAGTTTTTAATTATCTCTTTTACTTTTTTACAAATTTGTTTTTTTTTTATATTTTTCTGTATAATCTTTTTAAATATTTTTTTCTTAAAATTTTTTTTTATTTAAAACTTTTTTTAATATTTAAGAATTCATGAGCTAATAATATTCAATTATTATTTTTGTTTTAAGAGAAACTGAAAAGAAAGAAACTTTTACTGGCATTTTTTTAAATTTATTTATTTCTTGATCTTTTCAATTGCTCTCATTTTAAATCCATATATAGTGCTAAATTTTTATCTTTTTTTTTATATACTTCATCATTTTATATCCTTAATTTTTATTAATTTTTCACTCATGTTTCATTATATTTTTCAATTTTTTATTTATTTTTAAATTTTTTATTTTGTTTTTTCTTTATTAATTTTTCTTAATTTTTAGTTTTATTTTATTATTTTTTATATAATACTGTGACGAATATTAGTATCACTAAGCGATACTATCATCACTAAGCCGATACTAAGCAGCCACTTGTATGTACGTAAACAAATCAATCATCATCTACACACATACATACAAGGCATCGGAGAGATACTCATAAACTTAATAATAAACATATATACAATAATTCGCCAACACATGTAATCAGCCGAAGTAGTACTCCCATATAATACACACGCATATGGCTATGCAAGAGGCTTTAAACTACAAATACACACGCATATAGCTGGTAACCAAGCAGGATATTCTGGAAGAATAAAAGTCTAGACATTTGGAGAAATGTGCGGACGGGGCAATTGAGAGTTTAAAAGTAGCACAAGCTGAATAGTCAGTAATCAGTTTGATTTAAGCACGCTATCAGTTGCGACGTGAAGTATAATTGTACTACTCCCAAAATAATTTAATAATGATCATTTTTCATTATTTTTTCGACAATTTAGCGATTCGAACGTTTGCAGACGGTGTAAAATAAGCGGAGTTTCCCTAAATTCGTTACAATACTTTATTTTTAAATTTTTTTTTTTTTTTTTTATATATACAATAATTCGCCAACACATGTAATCAGCCGAAGTAGTACTCCCATATAATATACACACGCATATGGCTATGCAAGAGGCTTTAAACTACAAATACACACGCATATAGCTGGTAACCAAGCAGGATATTCTGGAAGAATAAAAGTCTAGACATTTGGAGAAATGTGCGGACGGGGCAATTGAGAGTTTAAAAGCAGCACAAGCTGAATAGTCAGTAATCAGTTTGATTTAAGCACGCTATCAGTTGCGACGTGAAGTATAATTGTACTACTCCCAAAATAATTTAATAATGATCATTTTTCATTATTTTTTCGACAATTTAGCGATTCGAACGTTTGCAGACGGTGTAAAATAAGCGGAGTTTCCCTAAATTCGTTACAATACTTTATTTTTAAATTTTTTTTTTTTTTTTTTTCATTTTATAACTATGTTTCACTCTATTATTTTTTTTAATTTTCGATTTTTTTTCGCTCATTTTTTTATTTTATATTTATTTTTATTATGTATTTTTCTAATTATATGCCTCTTTCTATTTTTTTTTTTTTTATTACTTTTCAATTTATGCAACTGTTGTTTTTTCCAATAGTTTTAAATTTTTTCACTTTTCTTGAATTCTTTTTTAATTGACAACCTATTTTTTAGCTCTATTTGATTTTTTATTGTTTTATTTTATAAATTTTTTTTTTTTAATTTTTCTTAAGTATTTGATTTCTTTATTATTTTATCCTTTCGACCTATTCCATATTTAATGTTATTTCTTTCTTTTTTTATTTTACTTATTCTAGTTTATTACCAATTTTATATTTGTTAATATTCTTATTAACTACTTTCTTTACCCAATTTTTTGTTTTTTAAATTTATTTTGTCGAATTCATTTTTTTCATTTTTATTCCTTTTAGCTAATTTGCATATTTTTCTTTCTTTAAATAATTTTTTTTTAGATTATCACTTTGAAAATATGTATCTACCTCGTCAATATTTTTTGGTAATTTTTTGTTCAGATTTGCATACATATGTACGTATAGATATGGAGACATGCGTATAACAGTTACTCCTTTTCTGCCTGCACTGTCTGCGCTGTGCAGTGTTTTTTTTTTTTTTTTTTGTATGTTTCTTCCACCAACTTTCGAATTAATCAAGGAGAAAGTTGCACATCAACAACGAAATTTTATTACCCTTTTTTCAAACTATTTACGATTGCAACTTGCATTTTGGACGTGCGAAAAGAATACAAAAAGATGGGAAGAAAATGTGCTACGAAAAGTTTACAATGTTGCTGGAAGAAGCCTCGCGGTGTTGGTGGTGTAATTGTAGGAAATAAGTATGTGTATGTATATGGTCAAAAAGCCGGTTAGTAAGAGAGCAATTAAATGTAGCCATGCCAATGAAAATTTCAACATTACCATTACCAACTATTTACTATGTAAGTGCAAATTAAAATACTGTTGTCGCTAGGTACTCACCATCAACACGAGGCGTTGTATCATGAAAATGCTTAATTACATTCAGCAATTTCTCACGGAATAAATATTTCAGGTTACACCATTTAAAAACGGTATCACCAGTTTTGGCCACATACTGCAAATAATCATCCAGCTCCTTAGGTATCTCCTTTTGCTTCAAACGCGTAAAGCGATCTAGAATTTGCATTACTTCTTCGGCGTTTTCCATTTTAACCATCTATTTAATGGATTTTAAGCCAACAATGAATTTAAAATGTATGTGTGTGGAATGCAGGCAATTAACTGTCTGGGATTTGTAGAATAAAAAATTTGTTTGCTGCTGCTACGTGCGCTTATTTAACACGACTCTCCTTTTTTCGTCTACAGAGCACACTCTCTGTGTGAGTATAAGCAAAAAAAAAAACAGAGTTAACTAAATATTTCGCAATATGTAGTCTACACGCTGTGCTGTTGCGATGTCTTCAAAATGTGATTCGGATATGGTGAAACTGGCTGGCTCACTCTTGTCACTGCTATGAATTGGTTGATGATATAGACACAGAATAACGACCACGACGATGACGATGACAACGAAAAGCAACCGGCAAAATTTGTTAAAAAATTTTTCGTTACACTCCTTTCGATGCACACTTCGGAACCAAGCCACTCTCCGCTGACTATAGAGCAGCACAGATGATAAGTTGGTCGAATTTTGTTTTGCCGAGTTTTCTCGTAAATTTTTGTGGCACAGCAACAAATTTGCAAAACACGAAAATGAGATGAGACGGGAGCGAGTTCTGGAGACTGGCAACGTTACACGGCGCATACACAATTACGTATATAATGAATGCGGGCGCACGGGAACCGGTAACCGGACACGACAACGAAAAAGATCGCGACAAGGATAACGAGCTACAAAACAGTAGGTACAAACGCTACTATCGCACACGGACGCCTTCAAACTTACAATGGTACACGAACACGTTTACCAAACGGTATGGAAAATGTTACAACTAAGACAAAATGTATCCGTTCAAAAAATACAGGTTTATGCAAAATTTGCAAATGATACAAATATAAGAATTTTTTCCTTCCTTTTCAAATACACAACTGCCTTACAGGAAGGGGTGATGGTGGTGACTGCAGCAGTATATATATCTTAGATTTTTTATATATTCAATTTCCGTCGTGCTCGATATGACGATGCGTTGTTAATGATGACTGTTGGATGTGCGCTCTGAGACTAAACTGAAACCAAAGAGGATAAACTAACAAGAGACATCACATGTTTGTTTCGAACCCAAACTACTCGCTGATTTAGATTGGGGTTGCTGACATTTCCTTTTATGGCTGTTCGCAAACACGCGGCGAAAACCACGGTTGCCACTCCGGACTCCTTTTAGTGCGCTGGTACCTTTTTGTAACTTTTGGTGCTTTTTAAGCAAGTAGCCACGATTAAGATATTTTTGTCGTTTTCACTACTGCACAGATTCAAAAATCGTTCAATCATTTAATTGTAGCAGAACAAAGGCAATTCCGGCACATAAAGGAGTAATGTCGGATTTTCCAAAAAAGATAGTTGTAGATAGTTGATGAAACAACGGACTTATCAGAACGAGAGGTCAAATTTTGGTGGTTAGATATTTCGATCGATTAGCAAACAAATTTCGTCATAGATTTTAGTCACTAGTTGAACCTAATAAAAGTGATACAACACTGAATTAAAAATTTATTTCAAAATCACGTTTGCCTCTTGGTAATTTTATCAAACTTGCCATTGATGGAGCCAATAAAATGGCCAGCGATTAACTGAAAACAAACTTTTACATTTAGTGCATTCAGGCGAATCGACTTGGAACTAGGTAACCTGACACTGTGCAAAATGACTGAGTTTCTACCCCTTTTCTTATTCTGTACGAAATATTGCCACGATTTGTATGCTGCCACGACTTTGAAGAATAAATATAAGAAATAATCACATTAATTCTCATACATGATGAATAGCGCTGTGATATTTAGGCTTATTTATCTATATGGGCAAGTCTGGGTTCCTGCCGCGACATTTTCGTACATTTTAGCTTGCATAAAAGGGAGCATGAGCAGTGGACTGAATTGATATTATATTGTTTGGATAGTACTACCAGAAAGCTTCTTTCCAAAGTAATTTTGGCGATCTTGAACTTTTAAGTAATTATATAGGACCACAGAAGTATTTTTATTGCTGGTGAAAGTATGAGAATCTTCGCGGAGCTTAGGCGAAAATTCACATTCCTTAAATGAGAGGCTAATGCTCGTAGATTAACACACGCGACAATGTTAACTCAATTAACAACACTATATAACATTGAAAATATATCTTTTTCGAGACATACCTCAAGTTTTAGTTGTAGTCTGGTATACAAAATCTGTATACTTGGATTTTGAAATACGCCCTCAAAATCCGGAGTTGTGCTCCAAAAGCCCCCTTTAATAAGCGGAAACAACTACTTTCCATCTGTTTATTCTTCCATGTATTTTCAATTCATTGAAATCAGTAAATATGTGTGCTTGCAACGATGCACAAATGTAGGTTTAATTGACAGAAATATAGGAGAAACGGTATAAAATAAACCCAATGTTTGAATTTTTGTATTTTGAGTACCGTAAAACGCTTGAAAAGTTGCCTTTAACTTTTAGCTTTTATTCTTATACCTATATGAAACTATTTTATTTTCGTGTATTTTTTCTTGTATTTTATCTTCAATTTTTTGTCGCTCTCCCTCCTAATACGGGTTCAGTACTGGTGTAAGTGTGTAAACTATATTTCAAAAAACTAACGAAATACAAGGAAAATACAATGTAGTTCATTAAAAACAAACGAGCCAGTTTGTATTTCGTTAGCTTTTTTTGACATTCGGCCGTATTTTCTTAATTTTTTTCTGACACATGAAAATTTTGTTTTTAGTTTGAAAATTTGGTGCATAAAAAACAATTAAAATCAACTTTCTTGTGAAAAAGTGAACCATTATAGACCGAAAGAATTTTCGCGTGTTATTTGCAATGTTTTTACTGTTAAAAGTGTTAATGTAAGAATAAAATGTAAAACATAAACATAAACATCTCAAACTCACTAATTTTGGGGGAATAGTGGTCTCGCTTTTTCGTGATAGAAATTGTTTTTGTGTTTTGAAGTTCCGATAAAGTTTCGTCAGTTTTTTTAGCTTGGACTCCAAGCAAAAATAAAGTGTCATATAAGATTTAGCTTTAAAATTTTTTTTTCTTTTAGCCTTTAATTTTTGTCCATATAGCCTTTTTTCTGTAGAAAATGTGTGGCAACACTGCTCTAGTGTTTTGATGCGGCGAAAATTAAAATCAAAAGTGGGAAGCAACTGTCAGAAACCCCAATCTCTTGTAACGAGTGTTTGATATCAAACTTACGAACTGGCGTCTCATGTTATGTATGCTCTTTGCTGAAACGCGCATCACAATTACAAAAACCTTGATGTTCATATGCACAAAACCGACGAACATTGTTTACTATATAGTTGGCAGCTTAAATTGAGGTTATGTTGCGAATAGAGTGAAAGGCACTCGAATTCAGTGAAAGAGACACTCGAATGGAGTGGAATGAAGAACTGAAGGGAGAGTAGAGTTGCATTGGATCAATCATTGCATCAATATTAAAGATAAATTTAGAAAAAATAATTAAATACTTGAGTATAAGCAAACATTTTCTTTCAATTACTGCAACTAAGGTGTCCTAGATGCTATATATTCCAAAATTATAACATGTTATGTCTGTTTAAAAATTTAACTTCAATTTCCCTAAGATTTCCGTAATATGGCCATTAGTGATGTTTGTGTGTGTGCGCAAATTTTGAGCGATCAGCTGTTAGTTGCGCTACTTGGTAAAGTTTACAATGCCGACGAACAAGCAAATTTTGCTAATCTCACGGAGAGCCTAGAATACAACCGGCATTTATTTTTTTATGCGATTATGTGTGGATGTACGTATCTGCATATGTGCAGCAAGTATAAATGTATAGTTACCCGGCTTTTACAGCTGCAACTTTATATATATGGATGTGTGTATATTTACTCAATGGACGAGTTTCTGACAACGAGAGGACTTTGCAACTGAAGGCAATGAAAAGTGTGCTTTTGGTTGTTGTTGTTTTCAACGATGTCGCTGCTTCCCTTCCTTCAGCGGCAAATAAGGAACAGGCGCAAAACAGACGAGATTTACTCTTGACGATACCTACGAGTTGCAGCTGCCCCTTTTTCAACTGAAGTAGTTAATTATGCGCAAGTTTGTATGCCTTCGGAGCAGGTAAATCACAATTGCATGCGGCACGCTTCCCTAACTTTTGCACCTACAAGTAAATAATAAATAAATGATAGGTATATATTTATATAAAATACATTTATCTCCATTTATAACTAGTTTTCTGATATGTATACTCCATGATATCACACTTTTTGAGCTTAAGAATTGTCTGCTAGCTATAACGGAACTTCCTGGAATTTGGAAACCTGCCATAACCCCCATTTACTTACCTAACGAAATTGTGCAATCACTTGCCAGAAAATAAATTGCAGTTAACACCTATTCACAACTTTACAAACACTTTTGGAAAAGATTTTCAACTTTGCAAAATTCCTGACACCGGAAAAATGGCCGCAAACCTAGCTTTTTTTAATATAATTTGCAAACTTCCAGTGTAGTTTACCATTTGGAATGTTGTTGTTGTTGTTGTAGCAGTGCTTCGCCCCACCTAACAGCCGCGACCGATCACAAATTATCATCAATATCCTCTAACGGGAGTCCAAGGAAACTTGCTATTTCAACAGGGGTGGACCATAAGGAAAGGGGTGTTAGAAGCGTTGGTTCCACATTACAATTAAAGAGATGGTTGGTGTCATGTGGGGACACATTGCAAGCGGGGCATACATTTTGTATGTCGGGGTTGATTCTGGATAGGTAAGAGTTTAACCTGTTACAGTATCCAGAACGAAGTTGAGCAAGAGTGACACGCGTTTCCCTGGGGAGTATGCGTTCCTCTTCGGCGAGTTTTGGATACTTTTCTTTGAGTACTGGATTCACCGGGAATTCCCGGCATAAAGGTCCGACGCTCGTTTGTGGAGTTCACCAAGGACCTGCTTGTGTTTTTTCGTTTCATACGGCTGGGAGATGACTCCTTAAGCCCCTAGGCGGTGCTGGCTCATCAATCAGATGTCTATTGGGATGCTCAGGTTTCTGGGTATTCAACAGGAACTGTTTGGTCAGCATCTCATTTCTCTCTTCCGTTTGGAATCATATGTGATGTTACCAGCTGTTGCCGCTAATATATTCCAATGAGTTGCCAACGCGTGCTATATATCTGTAATACAGTGGCCACAATCAGCGTTGACAGATTGACGACGCCGTCGTCATTTTGACGATTTTCAACTAGAAAGACGCTTGGACGATTTTGTAATGAAAAATGACGATTTAAGCCTGCCTTCTATGTAAGATTTATTTTAAATATTCGAACACCAAGAAATTACATATATTTAAAATTCAGATACAAGCTTTTTATCAATTTGCACTTTTTATGCCATTTCCAACACTAAGTTTTATTGACATTTGCGCTTATCTTTTATACGCTTACTAGCGCTGTGTAAAGCCGGAGTCATTGGTGCCGAATGTCGTATCGCTGTATCCGTATCCCTAACGTAATCAGCTGTTTATCGTTACGACGGTAAACCAAAACCCAATTGGTTGGCTACGATACGGTTACGACCTTAGCGGCACCAATAATCGATTGCATTGATTCTCATAAGGTTGGTCGAATCAGCTGTTATAAAGTTACCGATACGGTTACCGATAAAGCACCAATGTCTCCAGCTTAAGAATGACATTTGATGTATGTACATTAGACTGGGTCGATTTATTAACCGATATCGCGCCATCGACTTTTCGATAGGATTTGGGCTCAGGAAAAAAAGTTCCACTACGCATACCCAAAAAAATAATTTTCGAACCTGCAAAATTTCATTTTTTTTACATCTTTCGACTTTGATTTTTAAGGTTTTTTTATGACCTACTAAAAACATTTTCATTTGATTGTAAAATTTTCATGTATACCCTGTCCGACCCAAAAATGTCCGCTAAAAACATTTGCGATAACAGTTTTTTGAAAAAAAAATAAAAAACATTATGAAAATTTTTTAGTAGGTCATGAAAAAAACCTTAAAAATCAAAGTCGAAAGAAGTAAAAAAAATGAAATTTCGCAGGTTCGAAAATTATTATTTTTGGGTATGCGTAGTGGAACTTTTATTCCTGACCCCAAATTCTATCGAAAAATCGTTGGCGTGATATCGGCTAACTTTCGTCCATACAAATCGACCCACCCTAATATACATACAAGACGCACAAGAAAAATTTGGGTGCGAAAGTGAAAAATGAAAGAGTTTAAGCAAAATCGATAAATTTGTGAAATTTTCGAGCAAGAAAAAGTCAAATTTAAACAACATTGTATTAGTTGTTATATTGAACAGTGTGATCAAATTCGAAAGCGTTTTGATTTTAACAATGTTGTTCTACAAAACTTAAGAAGTTTCATGTATCCCAAAGAAGTTGTTGGAAAAAAATTGATTCTTTGCATATGGTCCTGCAATATTTTTCGCACACAATCGATCAAAAAATTGTGAAGGATATTGCTAGCGAGTATGGGGAATTATAGTTTTCAGAATTTAAGACATATTTTGAAGACATTTCTAAGGTTCGTCCTGAAGTTTTTTGGAAAATTACTTCTCCTATCAAAAGAGCTAACTCTACATACGCTTTTTATAATTTATGTGCATTCGTTGCAGATCTAATGTGCTTGCCACACTCTTCAGCGAATGTAGAACGAAATCAGCCCACAAATCAGAATTTAAGACATATTTTGAAGACATTTCTAAGGTTCGTCCAGAAGTTTTTTGGAAAATTACTTCTCCTATCAAAAGAGCTGACTCTACATACGCTTTTTATAATTTATGTGCATTCGTTGCAGATCTAATGTGCTTGCCACACTCTTCAGCGAATGTAGAACGAATTTTTTCAAAAATAAATTTAAACAAAACAAAAATCCGAAACCGTCTGGAAAGTTATACATTAAAAGGAATGTTGATAGCCCAAGATTATTTAAAATTGAATAACTTTTCCTGCCATAATATTGAACCGCAAAAAAATGAACGCGAAAATGTATAAACAAGAAATTAAAATGATATAGGAGTTTATGCGAGCCTCGATTCGAGCAAAAAGAAAGCAAAAGAAAAATAATTGCTAAAAACACTAAAAACAAGTACCTTTTGTATGTAATACAAAATTTATCTTTTAAGACGTTTTTGTTATTTATAAAATAAAACGAAATGAATTGAAAACGATTTTATATGTTGTATGTGGCAACAAAAAATAACAATCAAAAACAATTTTCAGAAAAGCGCTTTTAAAATTAATATTGTTGAATGAAATCCGGCGATCTCATTTTGGTTTCCGGCGAATACAATCGTATGTCCCCTAGTAATAACCCAACTTCGTCCTAACTCAACTTTGGTTGTTATTGGTTGTTGGCATAGATATGACGATTTTTGACGATTTTTTGGGCGGCGTCTGACGACTTGGAAAAAAAATATATGGCAACGCTGGCCACAATAGTATTCAGTATTGCTGCCACACTAGCCCACAAATCACCTGAGAAATAAATTTTTTCATTTTATCACATCACTTTTTCATATTAGGCGATTCGTGTTCTTTGCAATACTCGTGAAAATCTAATAACGAGCACTGTGGTGAGTAAAAAAAATGATATTTTCTTAAAAAAAAAAAAATTTTATGAAAGTATAAATATTTTCAAGTTTTCAATACGAAAAGAAGAAAATGCCCAATATTCGCCTTTTGCTTTTTTTGAATTCACATCTCCGTCTCGCGACTGCATCGCATTCCATCAGGATGTGTTCTACAGTCTCACCTTCGCGATCACAGAATCGACAGAGGCTACTAGGAGATATACCTAGCTTATCCATGTGGCTCTTTGGCCTGCAGTGACCTGTGATTATGCCTGTTAAAATTCTAAGGCTGCTTTTTGGGAGCTTTATCATGGCTTTATATCGCTTATCCTCCTATCCCGGACTTTCGCGCCAGTGTTGTTCTCTGAGGCACGCTTTTTTTGCCTGAACTCTTCCCTTATTGTGTGTCATACTATCGGTATGATGGGCCCGGGTCCTATTGGCTTTTCCGCCGCCAACCTGGCAAGCTCGTTACCATCCACTCCTCTCTGTCCAGTTACCCAGGCTAAACGGATGGTGTTATTGGCCCCTAGATTGCTCAGCCTCTCTACGCACTGAAGGACTGTTGATGATTTAATCTCAACTGAAGATAGTGCCTTGAACGCAATCTGACTGTCGCTGAGTATAGCGATTCCCTCGTTTGTATATCCCCGCTGTAAATTTATCTCTGCTCACCGGCTCATGGCGAAAACTTCGGCTCGGAAGATGCTCGGACATTTTCCGATTGATAAGGACATTTTGGTTCGGGGGCCGAAGATCTCCGCTCCTTAACCCTCCGGTGTCTTAGAGCCATCGGTGTACCATAAATTCTGGAGGTGTCCTATATACACTTGTTCCCCAGCTCTATTTTGAAGCGCATCTCAAACTTAATTAGCTTCCTCGTCTCATCACTGGGAAGTTGGATGAGTGGAATCTGCTCCTTCATCTTCTGCATGTTCCGTGACGGTATCACTTTGCCTCTTCCGCATCCCTCTTTAGCTATGTTTACTAAAGTACTCCTGGCTGACTGCTCAATTATTATGTGTAGAGGCGTAAATTTAAGCAGGACCTCTATTGCCACCGTCGGCCATGTTCACATGCCAAGCGTTGAAGCTTCGTGAGTGACTTTTGTACGGTCACCATGGTTCTCCTTGATGCCCACGCAACTGCTTCATACACTATGATATGTCTCACTATAGTAGTGTACATCCATCTTAGGATCTTTGGGCTGCATCCCCAGGATCTACCTGCAATACGTCGGCACACCAATGGCTGTCTTGTTAGGGTTGATACTTAGCTCCACCTCAGTACACCATTCTTTCGTTACCCTCAATTCCCTTTGAATTATGTCGCAAATGGTGCTTTCAAATCTGCCTCTTACGATTACAACAATATCATCCGCGTAACCCTCACATCGGATTTCGTTCTCTGAGAGCCTCTGTTGAAGTTCATCTACTGCCAGGCTCCACAGCAGGGATGTCAGGACACCCTCTTGTGATCATCCCTTCGTTGTCTTGAACTCTACTGTACCGTCCCCACTCGAGGTTTCGGCAATCCTCGTATGCAGTATGGCGCTTATCCACATACGGATTGGACGTTGTATCTCTCTTCTCTCGAGTGCCCGATTCACACTCTCGTGGGCCGTGTTGTCGAATGCCCCCTCTATGTCCAAAAATGCGCATAGCACAACCGCTCCGCATTCGAACGCACTTTGGATTTCTGAGAGCTGATACAATGCAGTTTCTTCTCCATTGCTTTCAGAGCAAAGGATGTCAGATGCTGTAGTGACCAGCCACCTTAAATTTGCGGCTTGCATTTAGCTCTTGACAAAAGGCCCCCACTAACCTTTCCGTCCATATCCGACCCATCTGTCAACAAGTAAACCAGTCCTCTTCTCCATTCCTCTCCCGGGGAATGACTGGGGTAAAGGTTGCACAGGGAGCAGTTATCGGCATACAATAGTCCGTCCTGTCAGGGATAAAGTCGAAGGCTAGAGTGTCCAAAGTCAGAAAGCCCATAGCCCATATCAGTAGATCCCCTAGTAAATAATAAACAACTTTTTAAAGAATTTTTGCAATTAGTGCGTCTAATTTATTTGTTTCTTTTTGGCATTAAGCATCTCTTTAGCCTCATTCTTATGTCTCTTCCTCTTCTCCATCTTTGTATATCCCTCCCTCTCATTCTCCTTCCCCTCGGTCTCCTCCTCTCCCTCCGCCTTTCCTCTCCTCCCCTTTCTTTTCCCTCTTCCTTCCCCTTTTCCGTTCCGTTTTTCTTCTCCTTTCCTTCCCCTTCTTTTCGTTTCCTTTTTCCTTCTCTCTTTCCTTCCCCTTTTCCTTTTCGTTCTACTTTCCTTCCCCTTCTCCTTTTCCCTTTCTTCTCCTTTACATCTCCTTCCCCCTCTCCTTCTCTTCCATCTTTTTATCCCTCTCCTTATCAACCTTTCTCGTTCGCCCTCCCGATCTCTTACTCTTCTCCATTTCCTTGTCTCTATACTATATAATCGTTTACGTTCCCTTTTCCTTCTCCTATGCCTTCTTCCTCTCCATATTCCTATGATTTTTCTACCCTTACCTGTATTCTTGTATCTATTCTTATTCGTCGGATAGGGACCATTCGCAAGAAGTGGGTTAACCTCAAGTGGTATGCATCACTACTATATATATATTATACTAGCTTATCTTGTTTGGTTGATTTTCCGACAGGGTGGATAAATGATGTATATTGGAACGATTTTCCGTCATCCCTTGTCAAATTTGGTTTTGAGACAAACCGGTTTCGGCGTTGTGCCATCATCAGTGTCGATTTTCGTTCTGATCTGTTGTTGTCATTTGTCCTGTATTTATAGTTCGTAGGTATATGAGCAGGTATTGTCAAATTGATGCTTGTGTATATTTAGTTATGTGTATGTGTTGTGTGTTCGTTCAGAACCGAGGGTGGTTTACTAATCGATTTGTGTGGCTGACTGGGGTAGGTAGAAATCTGTGATTTTAGTCGTTTGACCTTCTTTGTCGGTTTTTTGTTTTGGTGTGTTAATTGTTTTGTGTTTATTTGTTGTTGTGCGTTTGTCTGTTGTACCTGTGTGATTAAGTTGTTTCCTGTAAACAAGTTTTAAAGGCTCGAATATTGTGTCAGAAATGGTGTTTATCTGTTCGTTTATTATTCTACCGTCGAATGTTTTCTGTTTGTAGATTTCCATGTTTTCGAGTACGTTAAGACGTCGGCCCTTTTCTTGTATGTGAAGAACCCTAACTGTTTTATTGATGTTTGCTGGGGAACATTCATTCTCGACCATGTGATTCGCGAAGTTAGACTCGGGTATAATGTTTGGATTCCGTATTTTTTTGTTGTAATCTCTAATATGTTCTCTGAACCTCGTTCTTATTTGCCGTCCTGTTTGTCCTATGTAACTATGCTGGCATCCGCAGGTAAGCTTGTATACCCCGTGGCTGCTAAACGGATCCTCTGAGTTAATGTTAGTTCTTAGTTTTCGCCCTAGATTGTTCGATGTTTTGAATGCTGTGTTAATGTTGTATTTTTTAAAGAAATTTGCCAATTTATATGTTGCTTTTCCAGTATATGTCATAGTCGTCCAGCTATTATTTTCTTTTTCATTATTTCTTTTTGGTTCTCCACTTGTCCTTCTGAGCTTATCTACTAGTGCTTTTTTATATCCGTTGTTTGCAGCGATATTATATATGACCTCAAGTTCTCTCTTATATGCCTCTCGTGTAAGAGGTGTTCTTTCAAGTCTATGTACCAAGTGCCTTAATGTTGCATTTTTATGATGTTGAGGGTGATTTGAGGTATTGTGTATTATTGTGTCGGTGGCCGTTGACTTTCTATATATGTCATAGTTAAATCTTTTGGCTTCTTTATCAATATTTATCGTGAGGTCTAGATAGTTGATTTCTCCGTCTTTTTCGGTTTCCATTGTAAATTTTATATTGCCGTGCTGTTTGTTGAGGTACTCCAGTACGAGCTCTTCGTTATTAGTAGTTAAAACGCATATTATGTCATCCACGTATCTAGCATAAAATGACACGCCTAATTTGGAATTCAGCTCCTGTATGTACTTTTCTTCCAGATTTTGCATGAACACTTCCATAAGAATTGCTGATGTGGGGCTTCCCATTCCAAGACCGTTTGTTTGTCTATATATTTTATTGTTGAATTTAAAATAGTTTTGACGTAAAGTGGTTCTTAGCGTATTTGTGATTTGCATACTTTTCACTTTGTTTTTTGTGTTGTGAACTATTGTTGAGCTAACTATGTCCAAAGTCTCCGATAGTGGTATAGATGGGTATAGATCTTTTATGTCAAAAGATACCAATTTGCTGTTTCTTGTTAGCTCTACGGTCTCGAGTCTCTCTATTAGTTCTGTTGTGTTAGCTATTGCATATTCGTTCCTTAGCTCCAGAGTGTCTATCAAGATCGTTTTTAAATATTTGGACAGTTTGTAACATGGTGCCGATTTAAAATTAATGATGGGCCTCATTGGCGTGTCCGGCTTGTGGATTTTTGGTAGCGCAACCAGTGGAGGAGCCGAAGGGTTCATTTGGACCAATCTATGTGCCATGTTAGAATCTACTATATTTGTTGCATTTTTTATAGCAATTTTGATTTGTTTTTGGTATTCATCTGTGGGATCCTCTCTCATTCTACGACATTTCATTTCCTCTATGAGATCCTCGGTTTTGGATATATATTGCTCTTTTTCGATTAGCACAGTGGTGTTTCCTTTGTCCGCTTTCGTTGTGACAATATTGTTTTTCCTTAGTTTATGCCGTAGATTCTTTATTGTTTTCTCCTCTGTATTCGGTTTTTGTCGTTCCTGTGCTTTCACCTCCTTTCTTATGATTTCCCTGCACATGTGTCTTGCGTGCTCCTGTTCTTCCTGTGGTATCAATGATATTGCGATCTCCGCATCTACAATGGCTTGCTCCGTTTTTCTTACTGTATTCTGGTCCATGATATTGTGCTTCAGGCCCTTTTCGAGAAGTTGTGCCTCTTCCTTGGTAATGGCCACTGTTGTGAGGTTAACGAACTTGTCATGAAACTGGTGAGTGAAAGAATCTACGGCATAAACTAAGGAAAAACAATATTGTCACAACGAAAGCGGACAAAGGAAACACCACTGTGCTAATCGAAAAAGAGCAATATATATCCAAAACCGAGGATCTCATAGAGGAAATGAAATGTCGTAGAATGAGAGAGGATCCCACAGATGAATACCAAAAACAAATCAAAATTGCTATAAAAAATGCAACAAATATAGTAGATTCTAACATGGCACATAGATTGGTCCAAATGAACCCTTCGGCTCCTCCACTGGTTGCGCTACCAAAAATCCACAAGCCGGACACGCCAATGAGGCCCATCATTAATTTTAAATCGGCACCATGTTACAAACTGTCCAAATATTTAAAAACGATCTTGATAGACACTCTGGAGCTAAGGAACGAATATGCAATAGCTAACACAACAGAACTAATAGAGAGACTCGAGACCGTAGAGCTAACAAGAAACAGCAAATTGGTATCTTTTGACATAAAAGATCTATACCCATCTATACCACTATCGGAGACTTTGGACATAGTTAGCTCAACAATAGTTCACAACACAAAAAACAAAGTGAAAAGTATGCAAATCACAAATACGCTAAGAACCACTTTACGTCAAAACTATTTTAAATTCAACAATAAAATATATAGACAAACAAACGGTCTTGGAATGGGAAGCCCCACATCAGCAATCCTTATGGAAGTGTTCATGCAAAATCTGGAAGAAAAGTACATACAGGAGCTGAATTCCAAATTAGGCGTGTCATTTTATGCTAGATACGTGGATGACATAATATGCGTTTTAACTACTAATAACGAAGAGCTCGTACTGGAGTACCTCAACAAACAGCACGGCAATATAAAATTTACAATGGAAACCGAAAAAGACGGAGAAATCAACTATCTAGACCTCACGATAAATATTGATAAAGAAGCCAAAAGATTTAACTATGACATATATAGAAAGTCAACGGCCACCGACACAATAATACACAATACCTCAAATCACCCTCAACATCATAAAAATGCAGCATTAAGGCACTTGGTACATAGACTTGAAAGAACACCTCTTACACGAGAGGCATATAAGAGAGAACTTGAGGTCATATATAATATCGCTGCAAACAACGGATATAAAAAAGCACTAGTAGATAAGCTCAGAAGGACAAGTGGAGAACCAAAAAGAAATAATGAAAAAGAAAATAATAGCTGGACGACTATGACATATACTGGAAAAGCAACATATAAATTGGCAAATTTCTTTAAAAAATACAACATTAACACAGCATTCAAAACATCGAACAATCTAGGGCGAAAACTAAGAACTAACATTAACTCAGAGGATCCGTTTAGCAGCCACGGCGTATACAAGCTTACCTGCGGATGCCAGCATAGTTACATAGGACAAAGAGGACGGCAAATAAGAACGAGGTTCAGAGAACATATTAGAGATTACAACAAAAAAATACGGAATCCAAACATTATACCCGAGTCTAACTTCGCGAATCACATGGTCGAGAATGAATGTTCCCCAGCAAACATCAATAAAACAGTTAGGGTTCTTCACATACAAGAAAAGGGCCGACGTCTTAACGTACTCGAAAACATGGAAATCTACAAACAGAAAACATTCGACGGTAGAATAATAAACGAACAGATAAACACCATTTCTGACACAATATTCGAGCCTTTAAAACTTGTTTACAGGAAACAACTTAATCACACAGGTACAACAGACAAACGCACAACAACAAATAAACACAAAACAATTAACACACCAAAACAAAAAACCGACAAAGAAGGTCAAACGACTAAAATCACAGATTTCTACCTACCCCAGTCAGCCACACAAATCGATTAGTAAACCACCCTCGGTTCTGAACGAACACACAACACATACACATAACTAAATATACACAAGCATCAATTTGACAATACCTGCTCATATACCTACGAACTATAAATACAGGACAAATGACAACAACAGATCAGAACGAAAATCGACACTGATGATGGCACAACGCCGAAACCGGTTTGTCTCAAAACCAAATTTGACAAGGGATGACGGAAAATCGTTCCAATATACATCATATTATACTAGCCTTTACCCGTGGCCTCGCCCGCAAGGAGAAAATAAAATATATGGACTATTCACTTTAACCTGCTTATCAAGTTATTTGTTTTAAAAAAAGTTTCTAATATAATTCATTTTTGTAATAGAGTAAAAAATATAACTAAATGAGCTGATAACCTGATAGGATCCCCAAATGATCGAAATTATCCAGAAAAAGCGACGAAATGACCCCGACGGTATCGCGGACGGATCCCGAAAAACATCCAGAAATGCTCCCGGAAGGGTCTACTAATGGTCCCAGAATAGTCCCAAAAAAGTGCCGAAATTACAACGACGCGATTCTAGACTGATCCATAGAACCACACAGAACTGATCCCTGAAGGGTACCCAAATAATCCCGAAATAGTCTCGAGAAAGTTCCGAAATGACCCTGACGGGCTCCCGAAAATCATCAAAAAATTATACGTCTGTCATCTTGATGGCGAGGAGACAACAAAAATTGAAAAGAAAAACGAAGCATCGCAGACAGTTACGAGCACAGACTTGAACATGATATTGGCTGCAATATCTGCACAAACATCGACAGTAACATCCAAGATGGAAACACAACTGGCAGAACAGAAGACGTATATGCTTTCCCATCTGGAATCCCAGGAGACATGTTTAATATCCAAGATGGAATCACAGGAGACACGTATATCCGAAATGTCGTCGCATATGTCATCCCAACTGGAAGAACAGAAGACATATATGGCATCACAACTGGAAGAACAGAAGACATACATGATATCTCAGTTAGCTGAGTAGTCGAAAGCACAAGAGGATCGCATATCCTCGCAGCTGGAGGCACAGGTAACAAAATTCTCATCGCAGCTGGAGGTTTTTAGTGAAAGACAAGATAAAATGGAGGCCGAGATGGATGCTTTGAAAGATCGGATTCAGGAGTTACAATTGAACCGTCCAATCACTTCAACGTCTACTCTGAAGATAAAATCGCCAACGTTTGGTGGTTCTGTTCCTTTCCAGGTATTTAAGCTCCAATTTGAGAAGACGTCAGCAGCGAACAACTGCAATGCCGAAGATAAAGTTGCTGCATTGTTCGTGGCTTTAAAAGGACCAGCTGCTGAGATCTTACAGACCATCCCAGAGTACGAACGTAACAGTTATGAAGCATTGATGGCTGCTGTAGAACGACGGATGGAAGCGAACACAGGAAACAGATCTACCAAATAGAATTGCAAAACCGTTACCAAAAATCGAATGAGACTTTGCAGGAGTTCGCATCGGATGTCGAAAGGCTGGCACATCTAGCAAATGCCAACGCACACGTGGAATACACCGAGAGGGTAAAAATCCAGAGTTTTATAAATGGCATACGGGACGTGGAAACGAAGCGAGCTACATACGCAAACCCAAAGCTAACATTTGCTGAAACGGTATCCTATGCACTGACTAAGGAAACAGCGTCACTTTTGAGTAAGCCCGCATACAAAGCTCAGCGCGTGGAAGTGTAAAGGCCGGACTGGGTAGACACAATTTTGGAAACATTAAAAGGAACGAGCAGAAAAATGATGGTGCCGTCAAATGCTTTAAGTGGAAAGCCAGGGCACATTGCACGTTATTGCAGTACCAACCCTAACAATTCCAACAATATGGGTGGCCGTAAACGCAGAGCTGAAGGAGATGAGCAAATCTCTATATCTACTCAATCGTTAAACTAAAGCGAGTCAGCCGCAAGGGGCGACAGCTGGCTCCCGCAATTGAATGCCCCATAATCTCTATCTCGCAAATTGGAAGAAAGTCAAGCAATCTTACTGTCGGAGGACATGTGGATGGAAAGGAACGTTTACTGACTGTAGATACGGGTGCATCTCATTCCATCATTCGAGCGGATTTAGTCAACAAGAAGATAAGACCATTGCATGGAGCAAGATTGCGTACAGCCACTGGAGAAGACACCACGGTTCTAGGAGAAGTAGCATGTGAAGGCGCAATTGGGAACGTCACGGTAGTACACAATTTTATAGTGGCAGAGATTGTTGATGAAATCATAATTGGAGTGGACTTCTTAATCGACCAAGGCATCAAGATCGACATGCGATATAAGAACATGGATGTGCCACTTAATTTCGGCTACGAGAGAGGCTACAGCAGTAAACGAGTGCTGGTGGAAGAGAGTCAGCAAATACCACCCAAATCCGAAGCAGATATTTGGGCAAACGATTATGGAGATTGTGGGACAAAAAAATTGTGGGTTGTTGAAGCAGGAAACAGATCAACACCGAATGTACTTGTAGGAAAAACCCTGGCTATGACAAAACAAGATGGACGTATTCCGGTAAGAGTACTCAATGAGTTCAAGTCACCACTCAAACTGACAAAAGGAGCTTGATTGGGAAGATGCCAAGAGGCTGAAGTAGTTATTAACTGTGAACAGCTGAAGGAACACGTTTCAACTAGCAAGGCTGATCTTTCAAATGACATCACGGCATGGACGGAGGGGCTAGAGGAAGATTATCAGAGTAAGGCAAAGCAACTGCTCCTAAAGTACGCCAACATATTTGACCAATATGGCTCCAAACCCGGCCGCACCAACGTTGTGAAACATCAAATTGACACTGGAGATGCGAGGCCGATCTGTCAAGCTCCTCGTAGTGTTCCACTGGCGAAGCGGGAAGTTGTGAGTCAAATCGTACAAGAAATGAGCGACAGCGGCGTCATCGAACCATCAGCTAGTCCATGGAGCTCACCTGTGGTACTTGTATAGAAGAAGAAGAAGGATGGAAAAATGAGGTTTTGCGTGGACTATGGAAAGTTTAACGACGTTACTAAAAAGGATAGCTACCGATTGCCAAGAATTGACGATACTCTGGACTCGCTATTTGGTACGAAATGGTTTTCTACACTGGACTTGAAAAGCGGTTACTGGCAAGTGGAGGTGAAGGAAGAAGACAAAGTTAAAACAGCCTTCAGTGTCGGTGATGGCCTTTGGCAATTTACAGTGATGCCTTTTGGACTTTGTAATGCACCAGCTACTTTTGAGAGACTCATGGACCAGGTTCTGAAAGGACTACATTGTATTGGGAAAGAACTTTGATCCCAAATCAAGAAGCGGAAACAGTAGCAGAAGTGTTTATAAACAATTGGGTTCCAAGGTATGGTGTACCAATGGAGTTACATTTTGACCAAGGAAGGAATTTCGAATCAGCTGTGTTCCAGGAAATGTGTAAATCATTGGGCATTCGAAAAACACGGACAACTGCATTGCATCCTCAGCCCGATGGTATGGTGGAACGATTCAGTAGAATATTGGAGGAGCACTTAAGGAAAGTAGTGGGTAAGTTCCAAAAAGAGTGGGATACCCGCATACCATTATTCTTGATGGCTTACCGATCAGCAGTGCATGATACAACGGGCCAAACCCTGCCAGCTGATTTGAAGTTTGGGATAGATGCCGATGCGGAGAGAAATTTCAAGAAATCCACTGGTGTTTTGGAAGAAGAGCTGAGAGAAATACACGATCTGATAAGGCAACGAACAAAGATTATGAGTGACAAGATGAAAGCCAGTTACGATAAAGCAATTAGTTCGGAAGGTTTTCAGGAAGGAGATTTGGTGCTGTTATACAAGCCACAACGAAAAAAAGGTTTGTCCCCGAAATTGCAGTGTAATTGGGAAGGCCCATACAAAGTTGTAAAACGGATCAACGATGTAGTGTACACCATACAAACCATTGGTAAACCACGAACCAAAATGAAAGTGCTTGATCTGGAAAGGCTGGCGGCGTTTAGATTAGGAAATTTGTCTGATCGGGACGATCAGACTTAGGTGGAGGGCAGTGTGACCAATATTAGAACCACTAAGGGATACATCTTTAAGCCGATACTAAGCAGTCACTTGTATCTACATAAACAAATCAATCATTATGTCTACACATATGTACATACAGCAGCGGAGAGATACTCACAAAAGTATGCAATCATCAACAAAGTAGTTCTCACACATACATATGTATATTTCTGAGATACTCACAAAAGTATGCAATCTTCAGCGAACTAGTAAATTCTAGAAGGAGAAACGCCTAGAAATATTCCAACGAGGGAACCGAAGAGTGTAAAAGCAGCACTAGATGAGGCATGAGCAATCTGTTTGATTTAAGCACGCTATCACTTGCGAAGTATAAGTGTTATTGTGAAGTATTTTCAAAGTAGTCTAATAAAGGCCGTTTTGCATTATTGAATATTGGAGTTATTTATTCAACAGTTTAGCGATACGAACGTCAGTAGAAGGTTGCAAATAAGCGGAATTTCCCTAAATTCGTTACAATATGAAAGTTTGAACCCTATGAGTTAGTCTACTAAGAAAATAATAACAAAATGGCTCAAGGAGTATGAACATGGAGGTGATTTTGAAGAAGAAGGCTTTAATTGTGTATGAACTTCTCGAGATTGTACATATGAGATATTTTCGGAAGAAAATGTTGCTAAGTTCAATCCAACTGACCATAATAGAGTATCCCAAAACTGCTTAGTCTTACTTCACTTGTCAATAATTAATTTATCTCACATGTGCCTCATTCGAGTGACTTTATCCATTGCACGAATTTTTCTTTTTTAAGGGGAGCAAACCTTGAAGGTTTATTTCTTAAGAATCATGTCATGTTTAAATGAAGTAATGAAAATTTTCATTTTCCTTGCATTAATTTTAAGACCTTTTTTCGTTTGTCCTTTAATTTTCAACATTTTTTTAACGAACTCAGAAAGGTACACTAAACCAAAAAGAAAACCTCTCCAAAACCCGTATTAAGAATATAAATAATATGATTTCTTATATTATAAGAGCGAAGTTTTGTCATAAATATAATTTTACGAATTTTTTCTAAGATCATACGCAAATTTTCTTAAATTATATGTTATTTTTCTTAAATTTTAAGAAAAAATTGGATTGAATTTCTGTGAAACTTTTTTTTAAGAAAACATGTACGTTTTTGGTTCAGTGTAGCAAAAAAATAAAATTTATGACGAGTTTAATAATTTGCTTTATTTTTTTTTACTGGCGGCCGCCGTGGTCTCGTGCCTTGCAAATGCCGCTCGGAGACGCCAAATCGCGCTAAATATTTATTATTTTTTTAAGAAATTAAATTCTACATTTCAGTTTAATAAAATGATTAAAAAAATAATGGCACATAGTCATAGTAAAAAAATAAAATGGATTTAAATTTAGTTGCAGCTCTTTTGACATATAATTCAAAGGAATTTATGTCAAAAAGCTTCATTTAAATTTAGAACCTAGGTATTTTACTTTGACTATAACTATGCGCCAATGACTTTAATGGTTCTTGTTAATTTTATTACTCAGAGTGCTTTGCACACAGAGTATATTAACTTTGATTGGATAACGGTTGGTTGTACAGGTATAAAGGAATCGAGATAGACTTCCATATATCAAAATCAACAGTATCGAAAAAAAATTTGATTGAGCCATGTTCGTCCGTCCGTCTGTCCGTTAACACGATAACTTGAGTAAATATTGAGCTTATCTGGACCCAGAATAGATTGGTATTGAAAATAAGTGAATTCGGATGATAACCACACCCACTTTTTATATATATATTATATTTTGGAAAACACAAAAAACCTGATATTTGACGTGCTATTGAGACTCTTGATAAAAATTTTTTTAAAATGGGCGTGGCACCGCCCACTTGTGATAAAATCGATTTTACAAATATTATTAATCATAAATCCAAAAATCGTTAAACCTATCGTAACAAAATTCGGAAGAGAGGTTGCCTTTACTATAAGGAAGGCTTTGAAGAAAAATTAACGATATCGGTTAAGGGCCACGCCCACTTTTATATAAAATATTTTTAAAAGGGTCGTAGACGAACAAAATAAGATATATATTTCATTTCATTTCATTTCATTTCATTTCATTTATTTTTTTAGTCTATGATTTCATAATCTTACAGACTAGATGTACATTCATTCAACTTAAATGGTAATAAATTTATTTTATACATAATACGAGTAAAGCTTAGCGCTAAAGGACGCTCTCGGGAGTGCGAAGTCAAGCTCAAGGCTAAAAAAGATCCTGTTATATTCACTGAGGGCCCTAGAGATTGGATCAAAATTGTGATAGTTAGCTCCGATAACTTTCACGTGGAACGGATATTGGGCACGAAGGGTTCTGCTCGGGACGTTGAAGCCAATTTGCGCTAGTAGTTCCGGGCAGGCAACCCAACCACATATAAGATCATACACAAACAGCAGAGATTGAATATAACGTCTGGCCGCAAGCGACTTCATGTTTATGAGGGCACAGCGGGCGCGGTAAGAAGGTATTGGTTCTAAAAAATTAAGCGGTTGGAGTGCGAATCGAGTGAAACTTTTCTGTACTCTTTCCAGTCTTTGAGAATGAGAGGAATAAATTGGGTTCCAAATTATGGAAGCATATTCCAGCTTTGAGAGAACTAAAGAATTATATAAAATTTTTCTGGTGTATGGATCTTTGAAAGCTCGTCCATATCGCCGCAGGAAAGCCAAATTGGAATAGGCTTTAGGAAGAATGGAGCTAATATGATTCGCGAAGGTAAAACCAGAGTCAAACATTACTCCAAGATCAACGAATTCCCTGACGCTAGAGAGATTATCATCAGCAATTGAATACGCGGTATTAATCGTATTGAGGTTTCTCGAAAGCGTCATAAAGAAACATTTCTTTATATTAAGGCGTAGATTATTTATAATGCTCCAATTAGCTAATCTATTTAGATCATCTTGTAAAAGACACACATCTGACATGCTCGAAATTGTTCTAAAAACTTTTAGATCATCTGCGTAGAGCAGGTATTTTGAACTCCTAAAACAGGTTCCTATATCATTTATAAAAAAAAGAAATAAAATTGGCCCGAGAATACTACCCTGAGGTACCCCAGATGTGGCAATGAATGAATAAGACTTGGTATTCTCAATTTCGACGAACGAGGTTCTATTAGTGAGATAGGACCCAATCCAACGTAAAAAGGTAGAATGGAAACCCAATAGTTCAAGCTTGCCTAATAGTATGCTGTGGGTGACAGTATCAAATGCCTTCGCGAAGTCAGTATATACAACATCAACTTGATGTCCATTTTTGAAAGACGAAATGCAAAAATGAGAAAATGAGGCTAGGTTCGTAACTGTGGAGCGACCACTGACAAACCCGTGTTGACACTCATCTATGGAACCTTTTATTACAAAGGATAACTTCTCTTTTACCACTTTTTCAAAGAGCTTAGAGCAAGTGGGCAGTTTAGAGATGGGTCTGTAGTTAGTTACTATGTTTTTGTTGCCAGATTTAAAGATAGGAGAAATCGAGGCTATTTTCCACCTATCAACAAACTCACCTCTTGCTAGGGAAAAATTGAAAATGTAACTTAATGGGACGCAAAACGACGTGCTACATTTCTTTAGAATAAACGACGAAAGACCGTCAGTATCGCCTTTTATCGACGTTTCCAGAGCTAGGATGGCTTTCATAACGTCTTCCTCTGAGACTAACATGGATCCGAGGTCAACCATTTGTTCGACATCGGCGGAAAAATTATTAGCAGGGTTGCTAGTAACGAAGTTTGATTTAAAGAAATCTGCGAAAAGATTAACAGTATCCAATAAGCTCTCAGAAGCTATACCGCCGTAGGACATACAATTTGGGATATTAGAGCAACCTTTTTTAGATCGTATATATCTCCAGAACGCCTTAGGGTTTTCCTTCATCTCTACTTCATACCGGGAAATATATTGCTTGTATAAAAATTTGTCAAGTACATTAAAGCTTTTACTATAATAAATATATTTTTCTTTATGGGAGACATCCTTCGAAGCTTTATAGAGTTTAAGATGTTTATTTCTAAGATTCTTAAGCTTTTTTAGATTTTTCGTATACCACGGAAGTTTATGCGTTCTCGCGGGAAGTAAGGGTAGATTATCAGAGAAAATTTCGAGTATATTAAGAAGAAAGGCATCGTAACATTCCGCTACGCTTTTAGAGGCGAAAATTGAATTCCAATTTAAATCCAAAATTTTTTCATTTAAAGCATTAATATCGGCGGCACGAAAATCAAACTTTGCAGTGGAGATTATACTCGGGCCTGATACAAAATTAAAAAATTCCAGAGTTAAGGAGAGTGGGACATGGTGCATATCGCACCTGCATATAGGGAAAGTGGCCTCCGAAACACTAAAAATCAAGTTTTCATCTACAAAGATAAGATCTAAAATATTATTAAGCTCATTGTAAAATGAATTAATTTGGGTTAAGTTAATGCTGAAAAGACTATCTATAAAATTTATTTCGTGCGAGCTATTCACCCTTGTTGGTGTTAAGATACCATTATCAAGTAAATTTGACCATACAATTTTATTGAGGTTAAAATCACCCAAAATACAAAAATGACACTCTTCATTATTCTCATAAAGATTCACAATATTGTTTATATGAGCAGCATATAAAGAATCGGGGCTGGAAGGTGGAATGTAAGAAGTACAAATGAATAATTTACCGAGACTTCCAAAGATGCATACACACAACTGGTCGAGGAGAGAATCATCATTTTCAAAATGGACTGAAAAAGAACGGAACATCCGATTCACCGCAATTAAAACGCCTCCACCTCTCAAGCAATTTGTTTTATTTGCGTCTCTATCTTTTCGATATATATTATAGATATTAGGATCGAAGAATTCAGCATCCGCGAAGTTGCTGTTCAACCATGTTTCCACAATAACATAAACATCAAACTCACAGCGAGACGAAGTTAAAAATACGTCACTAGCTTTTGAACGCATTCCCGAGATGTTTTGAAAATAAATACTTAACAACTTATTATTTATAGCACTAGTGCTATATTTGTAAAAAAAACTGTATATCAATGGTATTCCATTTCCCAAGTGTATTTATAACAATAAATAGGAAAAACTTCAAATTTAAAAAAATTGGGGGTGGAAAAGTTCATTTTATGACTAAGCAATTTTCTATGTTTCGGGGGCCATAACTCGAAGAAGAATTAACATATCGTAATGAAATTGTTTACACATATTTTTCTTATAGCGGAAAATATTTCTAGTAAAAATGGACGGAATCGGTTAAAGACCATGCCCACTTTTATATAAAAGATATTTAAAATGGTCGTGGACGAATAAAATAAGCCATATCTTTGCAAAAAACAGCTTTATATCAATGCTATTTCATTTCCCAAGTGTATTTATAACAATAAATAGGAAAAACTTCAAATTTTAAAAAATGGGCGTGGCACCGCCCCTTTTATGACTAAGCAATTTTCTATGTTTCGGGAGCCATAACTCGAAGAAAAATTAACATATCGTAGTGAAATTGTGTAAACGTATTTTTCTTATAGCAGAAAATATTTCTAGTAAAAATGGAGGGGATCGGTTAAAGACCACGGAAACTTAGATATAAAACAAGTTTAAAAGGGTCGTAGACTAGAATAATAAGCTATAACTTAGCAAAAAATAGTTTTGAATCAATGATATTTTACTTTTCAATTTTTATTGTAAAAGGAAATGGGGAGACATGTTTTTAAATGGGCGGTGCCACGTGTTATGTAGAAAAGTAATTTATCTGAAATGAAATGTACAATTGAAGCTCACGCTGAGTATATAAAGTTCGGTTACACCCGAACTTAGACATCTTTACTTGTTTTTTTTTTTTTTTAATGATGAATGTTGCTCGGAATAGTGTTTTTCGTAATTGGGTGCGATTGAGGGTTAAATTAAAAAAAAAAGTTTTTAAAAGTCCTGCGAACTTTGCCTTTGTCCATAACTTTTCTGCTTGATGCTTGATTTCAATTGATTGGTATACTGCTGCAAACGTATTCACACAGTGAGGACATTATCGACAAGGTATCTGTTTTTTGTTTTAAATATTTGCAAAGACTTAGTAAAACGTGGTCCGTGAAGAAAATAAGTAAGGCTGCTGTCCAAATTGGGAGTTGACATATTTTAATTACGCAGATATATTATATATGTATCTAACAAATATTGATCGAAGAGTAAAGATGTTGCATGCGCGAACTTCAGTGGAAAGCAGCGGAGCTTCACAAAATTCTAGTAGGTCACTTCCACCACACCACAAACTTTAACACAAGTTTTAACATAATTTAAGCACACAATATACACGTATTGTAGATTTAGAGTATAAAAATGAAAATTCTAAACACATTAGCTGAATAAAAAGTGTACAAATAATTGTTAAATAACAAACACAGACAGTGGTAGTTTAACAAATTCTGCTGTGGTAAGTGGTGAATGTGACCTACTAGAGTTTTGTGAAGCTTGCTTCACACTATTTTTCGTCCCTGCAACATCTTTACTCTTCGCTCAATCTTTGTATCTAATAGCAACTCCAAGGCTAACTGAATATAAAAGAGATAAGCAAGGTTTACGTTTTCATAAGTTCGACAATTATCAAAGTGGTTCAAATATGTTTCCGCATACATACATATTTGATTGCATTTTCAAACACAAATGTTATATTTTCATTGCCTTCCTTAGATATATGCAATCTTTCATACCTACAAAAATAGCTAAATATCACTTACCTGCAGTCACGTGCTCTTTATCTTTCTTCTTACCTCAAGACATCGTACATTACTATTGTTTGCAGTACAGAAGATTGGTGAATACTTTCACACTTATTTGTATTTATGTAAAATTTGGCTTTAAAAAGGCAGTGAAATTACGCACAGCGAAATCGCTGTAGGTATAACATCTAGAAGGACACCTGCCTTGCATTACATATATGCGTAGTTGTATAGCATTAGCGGATTTGCACTACTGACCCAAAAATAATACTGAGAAATTGTTTTTTGAATTCGAATGGGTTTTACGTTTGCCATGGAGCAGAGTTTGCATTTCAGGCAAATTTTATATAAAATGACAATGCAATCATTTTATCGTGGGGTAACATAAGGTCAACGCACATACGGTCAGTTAAACTTATGTCCACTTCAAATGGATCATATTGTTGTAGCGATAAGGACACTCACCGAAGGCATTGGGGAGTGTTATCGATGTTGATGGTCCTTTGCCGGATGCAGGTCCGGTACTTTCCGGAGGTTCACAATTGGGTTGGAGAAGCTATATATTGCGCTGGCAACACCTTGAACGGGTTGCGCTACACAACTCCTTGAATCCAGGGACGGAAAATAATAATAATTTTTTTTTTTGGGGTCGAAAAAGTCTTGGTCAAAAAATTGTCCTAGGTGAAAATCTTTGAGTTCCCAGGTATCCCTATAGAAATATCATGTAGAATCATGCATCCTTTTTATTTTTCGAACTTTTTCCATAAAAGTAAAATCTGTATTTTTATTTTTTTAGTCCGATAGAACTAGTTAAACTCGGACTTTTGAAAAGAAAAGTCCGGAACATGTCCGAGTTTAACTAGTTCTATCGGACTAAAAAAATAAAAATCCGAAAATAATAATAAATATATTAAAAGTCCATAATTAATAGTTTTGCAAGGAATTATATTATAAAAGGAATAACAGTTTCGGCCCCTGCTTGAACCAATTTGGTATTTTACGACAACCATAAATCTAAAAGCTGAAGATTGGCAATATAGAAATGTGCCGTAATAAGGAAAGCGGAGCCATTTTCACTAAGGCATCGAGCCCCGAACATCATTTGCAATCCCAGGATTTCCGGATTTGAAAATGGTAGTCTCGGGATCCAGCGATTTTTCATGATTTTCCAGAGACTGTTAGCTTTGAGTTTTCAATGTTTTAACAAGAATTCAATACAAATATTATAGCCAAATAAAAAATTAGTTCTGTTTAAAAAAAATTTATAATGTACATTGTGCACGTATTACATGAAAGTTCGGCCAATTCAAATATGCTAGATCACTTAAAGTATCTGCTGAAAGGCTATTTAGCCGTAAGTAGAGACTCCAAACTAGTAAGGGAAATTGTTATATACCGCGTAGAAAATGTATATTTCATTTGAAATCAGATCATTGAGATTTGTAACACCTACTTGGTAATTTTGTTATTGTGATTCCTGTGGATTCCAGTCATTACCCATATCCTATTAATACTAATTGGCACTTTATTTGACTGGCATTGTCAAAAATATAAAATAAACAATGAAATCATATTTGGTTTTATTTAACTTTTATTAAGTGTTTTATTGTTATGGATGTGTGCATGATCTTATGGAGATGCTGATTGTTTGGAATAGTCGTTATTTTCTTTAAATTAAATTCTATCATAATAATTTGCTCAAATATTCTCAATGGGGAAGCCATTATATGAGATCGTTTTTCAGTTAGTCAAGTAATTTTCGCAGTAGATTTAAAAAAATGAACGGAATGGTGCAAAAGTATTTATAATTTATGCTTTATCGATAATCTAATATGTATTTCTATATATTATAACACAAATTGTGGTCTCCCCTTAAATACAGTTAAGTTATTTAAGGACTAGTTCATAAAATTGCGCTGTCTCGTATGTGCTTTAAAGTGTCTTAACTCTCTAAACGTAGGTATATGTAATTAATTGTGCTAGTTTAAGAATAAGTATGTTGATGAATGATTCAAATGTGTATGTAGATGTAGCTAAATACTCGTAAAAGCAAATAATATATTATGGCTAATTTTATAATAATATACTTAAATAATCTAATATGTATAGTAGACATTTCATTGTATAGCAGTTAATGCGTCTTTTACGAATACGTACTTCAATGGATAATCGATAGTTTAATCCCCATACAAAATTTGCCTTCAATAATAAGTAATTATGGAAAAATGTATGAATAAGGTTGAAATAAATTTATTCAGCATATTTGAGCTATTTTTAAAGTTAATGCATAGATAAATGTTATAATTCTTTTGTTTTTGATTAGTTTCGAAACTTACCTAATTCTTAAACCTAAATATTGATCAGCTTACAAAATATTCGTCATATATGTCATGGATGATGGTGTTATGTTGCAAAATTTAAATTTCAAGAAAATCTAATTTCAAAGTTTGAAGTTTTCAGTAGAGTTCTTATCAATTAAATATTTTCGAAAAATTTCAAGAAAACTACTTTTTTACGGCTAAGGAGTCTATAATACATAAAAACTTTCCGTATATGCTTAAAGTCCTCAATAAAGATTTTATTATAAAAGATATTGTGATTTCTCTTTAAATGCAGTTGAGTTATTTAATGACTAGGTCCATAAAAGTACTTGGTTTCTCAAGTTCCCTAAAAGATCTTGATTATCTAAACGTATATTTAAGTGCGCTAGTTTAAGAATAAGTGCTTTAATGAATGATCGAATGTGTATATATATTTAGCTAAATAATAGCAATAATATTTTATGGCAAGTTTTATTATAATATACCTAAATAAAAATATTTACCAAGTTAATGCATCATTTACGAATAAGTAAGTACTTCAATGAATAATCGATAGTTTGACCCGCATAAAAAACTCTTCTTCGATAATCGGTAATTATGAAAAAATTTATGAGTAAAGCTAAATTACATTTATACAGCACATTTCAGCTATTAAAGTTAAATAATGTTTAGATAAAAATTATTTTTTCTGTTTCTTTGACTTGTCGCGAAACTTGCCTAAATCTTAAACCTAAATATTAATAAGCAAAACTTTTAAAATATTCTTCATATATGTCATGGATGATGGTGTTATGTTGCAAAACTAAATTTTCATGAAAACTAGAATGTTAAGTTCTTCTCTATTAAATATTTTATTTAATGTTCAAGAAAACTACTGTTTTACGGCTAAGAAATATGTAATATATAAAAAATTTGCGACTATGCTTAAAGTTCATAATTAAAATTTTCTTATAAATGATATTGTGATTTCTTTTTAAATGCAGTTGAGTTATTTTATGATTAAGTCCATAAAATTTCTGCGTTTCTTAAGTCCCTTAAGTTGTCTTAACTCTGTAAAAGTATATTTAAGGGTGCTAGTTTAAAAATAAGTACTTTATTGAATGATTAAATATTTAATTAAATAATCGTAATAATATATTACCGCTAATTTTATAATTAAATACTTAAATTACTACTTATCAATTAAATATTTTCAATAAGTTTCAATAAAACGATTTTTATATGGCTAAAGGTGATTTCGTTTCAACAAAAAAATGCGCCGGTGTATATTCTTGCACTATTGCACTCAATCCTTTAAAGGTGTGTCTGCCCTTTTTCTTTGAAACAAACACAAACCAATAAAGCGTCTCTCTTCTGGAACAATCAAATCTGCATGAAAAAAAAAAAAAACAAATTAATTTTGCCAAAATAATACATCGAATAAAAATAGCCGCAACTGATTTGCAAGGCAATCATCCACCCTGACAAAGCTTAACGGGCAGAAAATTTATCTTCTTTCCATTTTTGAAAGAACACAAGTTTTGTTTGACGTTTATCCTTTAATTGCTATCGAACACGAAAAAATGGGAAGGTAATAAAAATGCGCCTATTTTGTTGAAACGAAATCACCACAAGAAATCTTCAATACATAAAAATGTTGTATGAAAAAAATCATATACAAGTTTTATAATAAAACAATCTCCACTTCCTAATAAATATTTGGCATATCTTAACAGCATAACCAAGTCTTTCAATTTTGCGTAACACGTAGCTCAATTCGTTTTTTCAGCGACTCAAATGTTTGTTGCATGCTGCGCATTTGAAAGCGTATAGATGTAGTGACGTCACGTTGCAGCTGATGTACTTCTCGTAAATTCTGTACTAAATGATGATATTCCGCCTTGACCTCCTCCATGGACTCAAGCAGTTCCATAACACAAACTCCATCAATATCATCTAAGCTGCTTGTATGGTTCAATGTCGTTTCGACTTCATGCAGTTTGTTAGCGACCGTATACAGTTGGGTACCAGCATGAACGACCTGTTTTTTACGTCATTGAGGAGCAGAAAGAGAAAAGGAAGTAAATTCGAGATAAAATGAATGCATATAAGGGGAAATGTATTAAGCTACGAGGGTTGCTGCGTAATAGATGGGATTATTGGAGCATTTTTCTAGGTAGAAATAATAAATATTTCCGGGTCTTTTGTTTGTCTGCGATGATTGGCAAGTTTTTATGAGTAATTTAACATTTCCATAACTACAATTTGAGGTTATGCGCTTGAGTTGTTCGGTACTTTAATGGATTTAGTTGATCGAAACATGTATAATGATGAGCCGTAAGAGCTGTACGCAGATATGACGAAAATACAAAGAATAGAAGAACAAGGGCTTCTCTGGCAACGTCATGCTATGCTTGCGTGACTTGTTACGAAGCGTCCAAAATAACTTAACTGGTGACGTCAGTGCCAATTAATGATTTTGATACCTCGTTATAGCAAATGCTGATGGCTTAGTAAGCCTTGAATATAACCGGGACCAGAGGCTAACCGAGTACTTATGTTGTTATTCTTAAACATTTCCCAACAAGGTTTGTGGGCTTGAACTTGTCCATTTCTTAGATCCGGTGCGAAAATACAGAGCCATGAGATCATTCGTACCTCAATTCAGAGGTATTGCGCCGTAACCTGGAACACACATACCTGCTATCTGCATTCGATTGCTGTGTATCTTCGTTAGAACCTTCCTGAGGAAAGAAGCTTTGACTTCTTCATGTTACAGTAAATCTACACTGACATAACATTTCTAGTAGCCACCAAAAGAAATATTTGTAAACCTGAGTAGCAGCCCTTCTAAAGTGTAGGTATGTGCAATGCATTTGGTGCAACAACAATGTTCACTATAAATACTTAAAACACACGAATTGAGGAAATATTGGTTATAGGAAAGTAATGAGGGAAAGTAATGAATACAAAGCTGATAAAATAGGTCAACGCACATACATTTTGAATAAGCCGCAGTACTATTTATACTTTAATACGCAACCTAATTATATATAAAGTATATTTACCGACTTTTCCAATTCGCTCATATCCTGATAGGGTTCCATTTTAATGCGTTTTAAAGTGTATATTTAAATGGCGGCGTGTAAAGGCTCCTCTGTATTATTTGCCTTGACTTTTACGTCTGCTCAACTTTATTTTTATATTTCTCAATTACATACATATTTCTATGTTTTCTAAATGTTAAAGTCATCAGATAAAAGAATTATTTGACAAACACTTTTAATTAGCACTTTGCAATACTATTTCATCTAAAGCTTCTCTATTCTTTATAGAATTTCAGTCACTCTTATTTATCGGTTTTATTTATTTTATAAAAGTATACTTCATAATAAGTATTTTAATATCATTCTAAATATTTACACATTTTATCTAGTACGTTGCAGTCTTCACATGTTAATATACGTTCCGCCCAAACTTCAATGCTATTTATATCAAAACCTCTGCTAGACTTTAACATTAGCATCAGCTACTATAGTAGACACTGTAGCAGAGGCATCCTCCATTTCAGCAGTAAATACCTCAAACTCCTAACCTATGTCAACACATTTTACTCAAACCTTCATTTAGCAGCTGCTTAAACTCTTTTATTCTCGGGATAAAAACCATCGGCACATGAAGTGAAATGAATAGATTCAGCTGCGCGCAAACATGCCTTAAGCTTGTACGTGTTTCAAACAATAACAAAATGTAGAGAGGCCAATAAAATCCGCTATAACTTTCCGCCCCACTCATTCTGTCAATATAGAAGTCTCTTATGTCGGTAGATGTTAATAAACATTATGAGAGCGTGATGCTCTCTCTCTGTTATTTTACACTATCCCAGTGCACGGACTTTTAAAAAGAGAATGTTGGTAGACGAAAAATGAAAATAGTGGTAGAAGTTGGTAGATTTTTTTCCAAGAAAACTGTAACGACACCCTAAGAGCAACTCACCACATCAACCATACATCAGCTGATGTATGCACTAGTTGACCGAACACGCTCGCACGGGCGAATGCAACCCGGCGCGTGAGTGGCTCGGCCATTATAATTTGGCAGCGAAATCTGTAAGTTGAACTTACAAAAAATGTATTTGTGCAACGTTTCGACAATTAAAGTTATAAAAAACTAAAAAGTTAAATTGTTGGACATAAATTTTATTTATTTGCTTCATATTTGGATGCGCTTATTGGAAGCCCTCCAAGATCCGCCTTACAGCATTTTTACAAATCGTAAGTAGAGGCCACATGGCGACCGTGACATCGAAACCACGCCACGCGAAATACAAAATGGTGGCATTACACCTGATTTTCTTCACAATTTCACAATATCATCAAATTCTGAATATCACCATTTCACAAACTTTAACTCAAATTCATGCTACATTCATTCTACCAAACATTTTTGGGATGCCGATTTTAGTCCATACGACTACAACACAGTAAGTGGCATATTTTCAAGGTACAAGCACCAGTAGGAACCAGCAAAGACCAGCAACAGAAAATATGTATATAATATGTATGTATGCAATACATTTTTTTACCTACGTCTTTTTATTAAACACATATGTATGTGTACGAAATATTGCAATCTTTATTAAATGCGGTGCGTTCGCATAATATATTTTGGATTTTGATTACAACGGTGCGTCTGTTAATAAAACACCTGGATTTTTTTTAACAAAACGGTGCGTGCGTCTAAATTCTAAACTTAACCACTAATAATTCTGCAGTTTTCAACAAGTTTTAAAATTTTCAAACCATTTTAAAAGTATCAACATTTTCAAGTCTGCAATTTTTATTTTGCCTCCAAATTTATCTCATTTTTACCAACTTACATTTTCTTCAAATTTTTCTTATTTTCAAATTTCTAATTTAAAAAAAAAATGTATGATTCATCTTACAAATTCTCATATTTTCAATTTTCCATCATCATCTCACAAATCTTCCATTTAAAGATTTCTCTTCCTCCAGGTAGAATTTCTTCAATACATTCATTTTTCAACAAAATATCATCATATAAGACTGAGTGAACTAGATAAACAGTCTGCAAGTACCCTATAAAATTGAAAATTTTTTTTGAAATATCCATCGCCTATATTCCGTTAAAAACCAATTAAAATTTTTTTGAAATATGCGATGGTTCCGTTAAAAACCAATTAAATTTTTTTGTAGCTACACTTTATATTTGTACAAAACAATTCATATTTTATTGTAAAAAAAAATAAAGCACATTTCACGGAAATAACATTTAAAGAAAACATGAAAAGAAAACAAAAAAATTCATGTAAATCTGTATATACATATGTACATAACTTGTGCCTATATGATACTTGCTTTTTTCCTGTATTTTGAGCTTGAAATACTGAGGAAACTTTACCGATATGTCTAATTACAAAAACAATTTTCCTATGTACCAGTATTTTTCTGCCACACTGGCATGTTATCGTGTACTTAAAACTTTTTTATTTTCGTTCAAAATTATTCATGAAAAACTGATGAAAATAGCGCAGAAAAATATTTGCAAGTAGATAACTGCTACATTTCTTTCATAAACAAATTTATTTCCTGTATTGAATTTGTGAACAAATTTTCAAAATAAAAACCAAATTTTCAACAAAAAAAAAATTTTCAGAAAAAAACAAAAGAAAAATCTAGTGCCATGTGGGTGTTATTAAATACAAAGAAGAAAATCACCTTCTACAAATTAAATTTTTTTATAAAATCTTATTAATTCAATTGGAAGCTGAAATAAAGTCCATCCGATACAATACCCTTTTATTAATATTTGATTGGAAATGCTTGAAATTTTTAATCCATTACGCTTGGTGGTTTTTATGTCGTTCATTATAGAGAACGACCTTTCTGCGGCTGCACTACTGTGAGGTAATATTGCTAAAGAGCACATTTTTTCATTCAAATTTTGAAACAAATTTTCTTCTAGAAGACTCTTTTCAGTTCCCAAGATTATCCATTCTTTAAGAATATCGTCGGAAAATGTGTTTTCTATTTTTTTTCTTATTATATAACATTACTGATCGCCATTCGTTGTTAAGAATTTCCATGGAAGTCTTGTGAAATGGAAAAGCTTTAAGTAAGGGAACACTCGTTGTCATTTGACTAGATTGAATATTTTTTGCATCAAAATATTCCAAAAGGTGTAATTTTTCGTCTTCGAAATTGAATCGTTTCTTAATTTCCTTACAAAGGCAAATATTGGTAGTTTTTTGGGGATTTGGTGGTAGAAGTGGTAGAAAATGAAAATGGGCTAAAAAGTTGGTAGATCTACCAATAAAGTGGTAAAGTCCGTGCACTGAGCTATCCTCCTAATCTACATTCACATTAACAGTACACCATAGCGTATACGCAATATTTTCTTTTCTTTATTTATAGCAAAGCCGGCCAAAAGTTGCACATTGTGCAATTTGAGTTCGTATTTTCACACCGACACTAACGATGTGTGATCACGAGCGTTTGCTTTCGCTTGTCACTCACTAAAATCAACAGTGAATGCAAAAGGAAAAGGCCATGCTACTTTTTGGGCACATAATAAAAAAAATATGCTGCGATGTTAAAGTGACTTTTAATACGTTTAAGTTCCTTTGAACATACATATTAATATTGACAATTTAAATATTAATTATTAATAATTAATAATAATTAATTAATTAATTATTAATAAATATTCACAATTTAATATAAATATATTTTTATACGTTCTACTTAGTTTTATTAATTTTCATACATTTTTTTTTTGAATAACTTTATGTTTTGAAAATACTTATATATTTCTATCTTTACATTTACTTTGTTTTATAGTTTTTTCTTAATGAAAAAATGAATTTTTTAAAGTAAATTTTGCATTGAATAAACACCATACCTTCTTTTATAAAAAAGTTGTATCTAACTAGCTCGACCTCCGCGTTCTTAGTTATACGAATATAAGTAAATATAGTCAGGATTAGCTTGAAATCAAATAACCAAAGTCCTTTTTAATTTCAAACTTCACTGCTCACATTTTCTTTTAGCACACTGTGGGGAGTTGTCACTCAATTTTTACACACACTTATGCAATTGTTTTAGTATTTGTGTGGCCGGCTCTGATTTATAGCATTTAGTTTTTGCTGGTATTTGTGTAGCATATGTGCATGTGTAAACAAGGAAAACTCCATTGTATCACAGGATATGCTGTGATGTTTGTCATCCGTTTAATAGCCGTTTTTTTTGTATGTACATTGAAGATGGCGGAAATGTTGACAAACAAACAAACAATTATTGTGGTATATAATGACGGTTTCTTTTTCTATGATTGGGCTACCTTGTTGGGGGTATTGACCAGGGTTTGCGTTGCTAACCAAAAAATTACTACCGTATAATGAAAATGGAATATGCAAACACTTAAATGAAAGCAACTGCTGATGTGACGACTACCAAAGACAGACGAGAGTAAGCTGACAGATACAATTCTTTGCATAAAATTTCACTGTTGCTGCTAACAACAAGAGCTAAGTGTAATTGTTGTTGTAAAACCGGTTAATAGTTTGCAAGCGACCCAAAAAATGACTTTACATTGGAAATAAATGTTCAGTCAGAAACAGGAACCATGATATTTTCTCGTGTAAAGCAACCATGAAATTACTATTCATACTTCGGCTTAGTCAGATGTAGATTTTATCGTTTGTGATTGCAGTACGAGCCTCATTATCTATTGTTTAGTTATTGAAACGATGAGAAGAAGTGCTCCCTTCATAGCTCAAGTACGATTTGTACATCGATAAACAATCAAGTGAATTTTTTCGAGGACGATTTCCCAACGTCCAAAGCACCTCGGATTCACAAAGTATAAAATAACTTTATTTTTTTTTTTTTATGTCTTATTTCTTCGATTTACGATCGCCTTTTCACAGAATTCGCCAGAAGCCCTCTCAAAGAGCCCTACATGCAGCGTTCTTTTATGCGGAGTACAGCGACATTGGTAATCGTATCGTGTCGTAGTTTAAAAAATATTAATCGCTGCAATTATGCGCCTATCTTGAGTGTATGATTTAGTTTCGGGTGTTTCATTCAGTTAAAATTTTTTCGTTCTGCAATATACATAGTACGGCAGATCACCGAAATCTAAGTTTTCGGATTTTATGGCTTGCGGAAAAGGACGCTGCCTACAGAACAACATTTTATTCGATCACAATGAACGTTGGAAGTGAGGAAAAGTATTAAAAGACTGAAAGGTATGAATGAATGGAACTTGAGAAGATGGCCGATAAGAATAATCCTAAAATTTTTGCCAGCAAATTCTGAGGATAAGAGAGGGTTTCAAGTTCAAGAAATGCCCCTGCCGAAGTAAGACCCGCGATCAGGTAACCAACGTTCAGCACGTTCTGAACTAGTACAGTTAACGAAGAGGGGGGAATAGAGGAGGTGATGGTAAAACTAATACCCGTTGAATATATGTAGTAGCAGGCGAGGCGTACTGCACGAAATATTGAAGTTTACCGTCAACATGTCTATTAGAGCCGCTTCAGGTGAAAATAGTATCAATCAGATCTCGAAATTCGTCATATCTTTACCGACATGTCAGCATGAGTTGGAGTTGTCCGCATGCCGTTAAGTCTGGATTTGGTGTCTCTTCCACGCTTATGTCGGATGAGAGCAAAATCCTCTTTCAAATTAAGATAATTTTATATGGTGCTGACGGTAAGTAGATATAAGCGCTAATTTTATAAGGAGATACTTATGAATAAGAATGCTACAAATCGGAAGGTTTTTATCAAAAGCCACCGATTAAAAGGAGATTTACCCACTTGCCTTAGATTGGTTCCTCTTCGGTTAGTGCAAAATAATAAGAATATTTTAAATGTAATTACTTTTTTACTCTAAATTCACATACCCTTATTATTTTATGGAGGGTGGGGCCGTGTGTAGAAGTCCACGAAAGTGGGGAAAGCTTCTGACCGCCATTCACCTGGGAATGGCCAGTGCGATTCTTTTGCATGCGGTTCAAGCAGCTCACTACTGCCGGTCGCTTGCGGCCAAGTATCCTCTGGGTAGCCGCTAAACACCCGTTTAGCGGTGAGCTAATGTGAGAAGGCGACAACCTGGCTAGGCCACTCTGACATAATCGGTTTAAGGGCTAGCCGGGGGAGATTTCATCGGCAGCGTCTGTACACCTCTAGGTGCGGCTGCAAGCGGGCGTCTGTCTTGGAGCAAGCGGCTCGCTATATAAACGTGCCAAGTAATATTTTCACCCCCGCTGAGCGGGTTGTGCGCTGGGCTTGGGACCCGCCACCTAAAACCATACTCCAATGAAATATAACAACAAGCCTCGGATAAATACACTCTCTATTGATGACGACCATGGCAAACGTTTGAAGGACAATGAATTGAGGGCATGCACCTGGAACGTCCGCTCCCTGAATGGGATTGGTGCAGATGCCCGGCTGGTTGATGTCCTCGTCAAAGCAAAATCTGACATCACCGCCATCCAAGAAATGCGTTGGACGAAGCAAGGAAGAAAGAAGATCAAAAATTGTGACATATATTGGAGTGGCCATGCGAATAAGCGCAGTTTCGGCGTCGGATTCGTGGTGGGAGAGAGACTTTGTCGCCAAGTGCTGGCGTTCACGCCTGTGGACGAGCGTCTCGCCGCTATTCGAATAAAAGCAAAATTTTTTAATATATCATTCATCTGCGCCCATGCGCCGACAGAGGAGAAAGACGATGAGGTGAAAGACACTTTTTATGAACAATTAGAACGCACATACGAGCGCTGCCCCCGTCATGATATAAAAGTCGTGCTTGGCGACTTTAACGCCAGGGTGGGCAAAGAAGGTGTTTTTGGCCCTACAGTCGGAAAGTTCAGCCTACACAATGAAACTTCTCCTAACGGACTGAGGCTGATTGACTTTGCCGGTGCTCGAAACATGGTCATATCAAGCACGAGGTTCATGCATAAAAAGATACATCAAGCTACATGGCTGTCTCCTGATCGAAATACTCGCAATCAGATCGATCACGTTGTGATAGACGGACGGCATGCCTCCAGTGTTTTAGATGTGCGAACGATCCGAGGACCTAACATCGATTCGGACCATTATCTCGTTGCAGCCAAAATACGCACCCGCCTCAACGCGGCTAAAAACAAGGAACAAAAAACACAAGGAAAGCTAGACGTCGAAAAGCTTCAATCACAACAGACTGCCAATGATTTCGCAACTCGACTCTCACACCTGCTCTCTGAGGGCACAACTCATCCTGAAGGAATACAGGAGCAGTGGGAGCGTATCTCCAAAGCACTTCATACTGCCGCCGAGGAAAAAATTGGTTACCGGCGGCCACGAAAAAACAACTGGTATGATGAAGAATGCCGCGTTGCAACCGAAAGAAAGGACGCTGCCTACAGGGCTACGTTAAAAGCGAGCGCGACAAGAGGAGTGTGTGAACGCTATCGTGAGTTGAAAAGGGAAGCGAGACGCCTTTTCAGGAAGAAAAAAGCAGAAGCAGAAAGGCGTGAGTGCGAGGAGCTTGAGCTGCTAGCCACCAGGAATAACGCCCGAAAATTCTACCAAAAAATACGGCGACAGACGGAAGGTTTTAAGACCGGGGCAAACTCCTGTAGGAATGAAAACGGCGACCTTGTAACTGATGTCCAGAGAGTGCTTAGATTATGGAGGGAACACTTCTCTGCTCTCCTAAATGGAGGCAGCAATTCACCGCGCAGAGATGAAGAACCCGATCCCGCAATCGATGATGATGGAATATATGTCCCCCCGCCCGATTATGACGAAGTTAGAATAGCAATAACCAGATTGAAAAACAACAAGGCCGTGGGCGCTGATGGATTTCCTGCGGAGCTATTCAAGTTCGGCGGCGAGGAGTTGGTAAGGCGCATGCAGCAGCTTCTTAGCAAAATATGGGCGGACGAAAGCATGCCCGACGGTTGGAATCTAAGTGTTCTTTGCCCAGTCCACAAGAAGGGGGATACTGCAAAATGCACCAACTATCGTGGAATCAGCCTTCTTAATATCGCATATAAGGTCCTTTCAAGTGTATTGTGCGAAAGATTGAAGCCCACCGTGAACCGGCTGATTGGACCTTATCAGTGCGGCTTCAGACCTGGTAAATCTACCATCGACCAGATTTTCACAATGCGCCAAATCTTGGAAAAAACCCGTGAAAAGAGAATCGACACACACCACCTCTTCGTCGACTTTAAAGCCGCCTTCGACAGCACGAAAAGGAGCTGCCTATATGCCGCTATGTCTGAATTTGGTTTCCCCGCAAAACTTATACGGCTGTGCAAAATGACGTTGAGCAACACCATCAGTTCAGTCAGAATTGGGAAGGACCTCTCCGAGCCGTTCGAAACTAAACGAGGTTTCAGACAGGGTGACCCCCTATCGTGCGATTTCTTTAATTTGATGCTGGAGAAAATTATACTAGCTGCAGAACTTAACCGCACTGGAACAATATACTATAAAAGCGTGCAATTACTGGCATATGCTGATGACATTGATATCATCGGCCTAAACACCCGCGCTGTTAGTTCTGCTTACTCCAAGCTGGAAAAAGAAGCGGTAAAGATGGGTTTGATGGTGAATGAGGACAAAACGAAGTACCTGCTGTCATCGAGCAAAGAGTCAGCGCATATGCGCCTTGGCAACCACGCTACTGTTGGCAGCCATAATTTCGAAATAGTAAAAGACTTCGTTTATTTGGGAACCAGCATCAACATTAGCAACAACATCAGCACTGAAATCCAGCGAAGAATCAATCTTGCCAATAAATGCTACTTTGGACTAGGTAGGCAATTGAAAAGTAAAGTCCTCTCTCGGCGAACGAAAATCATACTCTACAAGTCACTTATCGTACCCGTCCTGCTATATGGGGCAGAAGCATGGACCATGACAACAGCAGATGAAGCGGCTTTGGGAGTGTTCGAGAGAAAAGTTCTTCGAAAGATTTATGGACCTCTACGCGTTGGCGATGGCGAGTACCGAAGAAGATTTAATGATGAGCTGTACGAGCTATACGCAGACATCAACATAGTCCAGCGAATTAAAACGCAGCGGCTGCGCTGGCTAGGCCATGTTATGCGAATGAAAGATGATGCTCCGGCCAAGAAAGTGTTTCTATCGGAACCCGCCTATGGAAGCAGAGGTAGAGGGCGGCCCCCACTCCGTTGGAAGGACCAGGTGGAAAACGATTTAAACTCCCTTGGTGTGACCAATTGGCGCCGGTTGGCGGAGCGAAGGAGCGACTGGCGCGCCTTGTTGGACGGCCATAACCGTTTAGACGGTTAAGCGCCAATTAAGTAAGTAAGTAAGTTATTATTTTCTCATTTAAACTATGTCTCAGCCCTTCCGTCGTATTTTTATTTCCTACTCTTTATAATAATATATACTTACCTGCTTTTGAATTTGACCTATCTGGTCAACAGCATTTATAACTATCACTTCCTTTTTTATAAGCAAATATTACTCAAACAGATGTAAACAAATTGAGGCGAAAGGACGAGTTTTTGCAGTAATCCAATGTCGTTGAAACTATCACAAGAAAATAATTTACGATTGTCTTTGAGTAAATAACACTTTCTATTTACATATTAACGTAAGGTAGTCAGGGCATAAAAGCGAAGAAAGTTTGATGAACGAGAACAAACACTAGATACTTATTTTCTTTTTATATGATTATCATTCTTCTATTTTTATATATACATCAAAAGCTATTATATCTCATAGCATACATAGATAATAAATGATTAATCGGCATTTTTTGGTTGCGTTGTACTTAACATCATCCCATTACCTGCTTAACAGTTTTTTTTGCAGCGGCTGCAGTGCTCTCCTATGATTTTTCTCTTAACTCATTCAATTGACATAATTTTCTAACTTATATGTCAACAAACTTTTTATATGGCGATAAAACTCACTCAAAAAACGGAACTGCTTGCGTCGTACACTACTTGTTAGTAGCATAACCCGCTGTAAAATTATACACCCCTATGACCCTGTTGTTGGTGTTGTTAAAGGGTAAATGAGTAATTGTGTAGCAAAAAGGTGAAAGGTGACGGTATGAATAGAGGATATGTCTTGCTGTTGCGTTATGTGCTAAATGCGAATCTGAGATCTGGAGCCCTATTCGCTAACTGTGAGTTTTAAGGTGTACACAAGAAATTGTGTAAACTTTGAAATTCTGATTATGTAAAGCAAAACTGTGAACAAAAAACTCACTGATAAAAACTTCTTGAGTTTTCTTGGCAGCCAGTGTACACTTTTATGACATTCAAAACTCATATGCACTGTTGCAGAATGACATTTTTGTTTTCACGGCGTTTGATGAATATTTTCTCACTGACATACGACTTTTACATTCAGCGCTCATTCAGCAAAACAATGTGCACAATAATTTAGAGAATCGCATGCAAATTTAAAGTGTAAATTGTGTGTGCAAATGAGTTTGTAATGAGTGTACATTTTTCAGTTTTTCACAGTTAGAGAATTGACCCCCTGTTTACCTCAAGCAACCCAGCAGAATCCGTTACAAATTTAAACAAAACCTCTGACTGGCAAAATCTTCTGATGGACCTTTGATTCAAATGCATTACGTCGAAATAGATGTCGATAGACTCAGATCCACTTGTAGGGGCGTGCTCCGCAAACCATACCGAAGATCATATAGCATAAATGGGATATATTAAAAAGGAGGCAATCGCGTATTTATTATAAACGAATTTTGATGTTGCTTTTCTCTGAAATTTAACCTAAAAACATAAAAGGTCTTACATTTTCAGATATTCCGAAGGTTTTGGGGAGTTTTATCGATTTTGATGGGCCTTTACCGGATGTTGATTCGGTATGTTACATAAAAGTATTACCCCGACCATCTCAAGAATGATTTTATATTACCATGTTGAGCCTCATCCAACTGCCTCCTTTTTTGGGAACCTTAGGGTCGACAAAGACTCGTCGGCTAAAAAAAAAACATGATTAACCACGGCTAAGTGAGGTTCAACATGGTTGGGTTGGAGAAGCTATAAATTGCGCTGACAACTCCTTGAAAAGGTTGCGACGCACATAGCGCAAATGTGGAATGTAAATGATTTCGTAAGTTTACATCATCCTACCGAAAAATGCCGGGATCGCGAAAATTTTCCGTGATCCGATGGGCTGCGTTCTCCTGTGTAAGGCATCAATTCCCCGTAGTTCCGAATCATTTTGCCATTCCGAAATCCCGGGATTACATTCAATAAAATGCCGGGACTTCGGGATTTCGGTAACGTTTTACAAGACGGTATCAAAAATTATCAAAGGTGGTATCAAAAGACGCGTCTCGGCCTCCGTTTTTAGAATCCGAAAGCGAAAATTTAAATTTTTATTTCTGTCAAAAATTTATTTAGTTTTAATCCCCAAACCGGTGTCGGACCCACCCAGGGCTATTTCTTTAAATCGCGGCCGAAGGCCGCTAACACAGAAAGGTATTCTATGCAAAAAAAAAACTATGGATCTGGCCCCATATTTCGGATCCTCTCAGGGTCATTTACGGTTTTTTGTAAATAACTTTAGACAGAAATAAAATTTTTCATTTCCGCTTGCGGATTCTTAAAACGGTGGTCAAGACGCGTCTTTTGATACCACCTTTGATAATTTTTGATACCGTCTTGTAAAACGTTACCGAAATCCCGAAGTCCCGGCATTTTATTGAATGTAATCCCGGGATTTCGGATATTTTGATAAAAATTAGGTGGTGCAACGTCATTTAAAACTTTACCGGGATTTCATGAGGCTGTCATATTGCAGATTTAAATATCTTTCGTTTTTTATGTTTCAGTATGAAATCACAGGAAGTCCATTTTTCCTGGTAAAGTAAAGCCTTCATTAGACGTTTGAAATTGCAATCATCCGATGTCAAAGGAAACAGACATTTTTCTAATAAATGTTTTTTGCTAAACTACTCATAACTGCAAACGTTATATAATTATTGTTGAACCAAAATTCAAATGTAACGGTATCTAAATGCTCTTGAAAAATACCGGTGCTCCGTGATTGTCATTTTCAAATCCCCCAATCCCGGGTTTGCAAAAGGTATTTGGGAGCCGATGCATAAAGGCCAATTAATGGTGACTTATAACCATATAACCATAACCAGATAAAACAGCTGATCGAACCTACCTTATACGCCAATTACACGGCTCAAGTATCCTTATCCCAATTACCAATTTGCACAAGGATTTGCCCGGTGTGTGCGCTGGTTGCGCTATTTGCGCAGAGAACTGCGCTAAAATCAAAACGATTTTGATATTTACGCATGCTGCAAATATTGCACATGCTTTTTTCTTCGTGTGTGGTGAATGTTACACAGTTTACCCGTTGTTTCTGATAATATAACATCAGTAATTGTTGCTTAAAAATGTTAATATCGAAGGCATAAGGACCATCTTAGCTTGCAACAGGAATTCACACAAATTCAATAATACATAATAATTTTTTATACAATTAGAAAACGTTTCATTTGTTGCGCTAGTTGAAAAATGAATATTGCGCAGTGCTGCAATGAGTTGAGCTGGTCTTGCAACTAAAATATAAAAATTATAAATACTATGGAAAATAAACGCTTCTGGTGCGAGTTTTTCCACTTATACTGTGAATTACCAGCACTATGGAAAATAAATAGTGTTTTTTTATACAATTAGTGCCTTTTTTATACAATTAAAACACATTTTTCATTTGTTGCGCTACATTAAAAATGAATATTACGCAGTGTTTTTGACATTGTAAATTTTACCAAGTAGCGCAACTAACAGCTGATCGGTGAAAATTCGCACATTCACACGCACAGTTCTCGACTCAGTTTCAAAACAAAACTTTAGATTATTTAATTCAAATTTTAAAGTGAGATAATCCTTACAAATTTATGTATACAGAATATATATGGGGTTTTTGTTGTTATTAAAACAATAGTTTTATTTATATTAAAGCCTTTATCATTTTTTTTTAACTTTGAAAAATCTCCGAACACCATTCCTTCATTATATGACATTCGACTACCTAGTCCATTGCCTTCCACTCTATTCGCAACATAACCTCTACTTAAGCTGCCAAACTATATAGTAAACAATGGTTTTTGAGCCGTGTATGTCAAAATTTTCATTTGCACAAATTCCGTCGTTTTATATTTGCGCATGGCTTTTGTGTCATGTATGGGCCGTCTTATGGAAATCAATGTAATCGATCAATGGTGCCACCATTAATCGATCACATTGGAGATGGTTATGGATATGGGTATGGTTGCGACTATGGTGCTAGGGTTAAAGGGCTAATTAAACTTCCTTAACCCTAACGCCATATCAATAACCATCTCCAATGTGATCGATTAATGGTGCCTTACCCTAAAAATCGTGAAAATTTCATAAAAATGAAGAAAACGCAAAAAATTACAAACACATTCCACAAAAAATAAGTCTCTTAGTCATAACGTATCCAAAACAATTAATAAAATCTACAAAAAGTTATTAAATTCACCAACTCAATTATTTTTAGGTTATAGATATGGCGAGAAACCAAATCCAATTGGTTGACTATGGTATGGTTATGGGGTTAGCGTCATGGTATGGTACCATTGATCGATTACATTGATTTCCATAAGGTAGGTTCGATCAGCTGTTTTATCTGGTTATGGTTATAAGTCACTATTAATTGGCCCTTAAGGAAGTTCAATTTGCCCTTTAAGCCGGAGTCATTGGTGCCGTATGTCGTATCGCTGTATCCGAATCCCTAACGTAATCAGCTGTTTATCGTTATGACGGTAAACCAAAACCCAATTGGTTGGCTACGATACGGTTACGACCTTAGCGGCACCAATAATCGATTGCATTGATTCTCATAAGGTTGGTCGAATCAGCTGTTAAAAGGTTACCGATACGGTTACCGATAAAGCACCAATGTCTCCAGCTTTACTTCTGTCCAACTTCTTCAGGCAGCACTCTAATCAGCTGTTTTCTGTCTTGGCAGCACCACCGTAATTTCTTTTCAGTGGATTGAATATTTCCAGCTGACTGCTCGTTTGTTTTGATTCTTTGAACTATGCAAATACAGCCTGCCATAAAAAGTCCAACAAGTTGAGCTCCTTATCTGTTCATATTTATTATTGCTATCTACATTAAAGATGATTCTCGCTGAAAGATGTGCTATAATTCAATGAGTGTGTATAAATTAAGCCAAAGTGCAGCAGCTGTGAACGTAAAAGACGTTTGAAAAAAAAAAACTATAATAAGTAAAGCTCAATAGCAGCGGAGCACACAACAACTACTGCTAATGGCATCATTAAAGCCCACATGGATGTCCAATGTGAACAGAGTCCTTCATTGGTCAACGAAACAACGACCAAATTCATTTAACATGAATCAGAATAAAAGACACTACCACCAGCTACGGAATGCTAATAACAATACAAACATAAAAAAACAATTTACATACATAATGCAAAACCGGACTTTATTCAATAAAAGAACGGCATTGTTTGATGCCTCGGCATATCTGTTATCACCTCCAATAACAACGTGGTCTTCATTACGAAAGTCAGCGCCGTGGTCGTCGACGTCAACATCGTCATTGCATTTGTTATTGTGTAATAGACGTTTTAGCAAAAACAATACAAAAAATCATATATTTGACAGTTGTTATCATAAGTGCAATCAGCGAAATTGTTATTGCAACTACGTTTTGTCATCATCTCGTCATTCTCTTTTACAACCCATTCAACGCCAACAGCTGCTAGACGATTGTCAACGAGCGCTAACGAAAATACAAAAACGTTCTTTTTCCAGTAAATTATCAAAGTAAGTTGAGATATTTCTACTTTTTCTGCTTTGATGCATAAATATAAATCGATAATTTATTATATTCTTTGTTTTAAGAGGACCTGACTCTTGTGTTAAAGTTATGGATGTGTGTGAGGATGTATTTCGTGGTTGCGTCGATCGCTTCAATGGTGTCACAGTGGAATCGGCCAAGGAATATGACGAAAGCATCGATTTTCCAAAGAAATTGCAGGGTGAGTTGATAAATAACTAACTGGAAAACTAAAATTTGTCGATATAGGGCAGAAGGAAATATTTGTCTTGTTGTTGTTGTTGTTGTTGTAGCAGTGCTTCGCCCCATCCTGGGCATAAGAGTTTAACCTGTTACAGTATCCAGATCGAAGTTGAGCTAGAGTGACTCGCGTTTCCCTAGGGTGTGTGTGTTCCTCTTCTGTAAGTTTAGGGCATTGTTCTTTGAGTACAGGATTCACCGGGCAATTCCTGACATAGAAGTCCGACGCCTGTTTGTGGAGTTCACTGAAGACCTGCTTGTGTTTTTTGGCTTCATACGGCTGTGTTCTCAGGTGCCGTATTTCCTCATAATGCTTACGGAGATGACTCCTTAAGCCACTGGGCGGTGTTGGATCTTCAATCAGATGTGTGTTGGGATGCCCAGGTTTCTGGATATTCAACAGGAACAACAAGTAATCGTCTAGAGAAGTTTAAAGATAAGCTGTTGTTTGACGATTGCTTTTAGCTTATTCACCTTCAAACGTTTATATTGTATATATGTACATACATATGTAGGCATCGAATTATAATGAAAGCAATTATTTGTTTAGCTATTTCTCCACTTATATGGAAAGTATGTATGGAAAAATGTATGTATGTATGTGTATCTTTTCAGTAATTTATTAATATTGATTAATTTAATACAACGATATGTACCCCGCAGTAAAATTGCGAGCCAGTTTTAAAATAATGGTGTTTTGTTGTTGTTGTTGTTGTAGCGATAAGGACACTCCCGAAGGCCTTGGGAAGTTTTATCGATGTTGATGGTCCTTTGCCGGATGCAGATCCTGTACGTTCCGCACCATAAAGGTACTAGCCCGACCATCTCGGGAACGATTTGGCATGACCACTTGGAGCCTTCTAGGCCATAACGCCCTCGCACCCCCTAGATTCATCAGGAGTTTGGGGTCGCCATAGCCTTGCCTGTTAATTAAACGGTATTCGCCACGGGTAGGTGAGGTTGACAGTTGGGTTGGGGAAGCTATATATTACGCTGGCAACCCCTTGAGAAGGTTGCGCCACACAACCCCTTGAATCAATTTGGTATTTTAGTCGCCTCTTACGACAGGCATACCTACCGTGGGGGCGGGGTTGGCCAAGAAGGTTAAAGTGGTCGTATTAGTCGTTCCCGAGATGGTCGAGCTAGTACCTTAATGGTGCTTTGTTACACGAACGTACCTGGTCTATATTCGGCAAAGGACTATCAGCCATCGAAAAACCTTCAGGGAGTGTCTTTATCGTTAATACAACAACAACAAATTTTATACCATAATCATACCATATAATATAGTCTCCATATATCCACACTTCCAATCAATCGTCAATGCTGTACAAAATTTAGGCCACCGTATTGATAATGTAATATTTATATTACACATGTATAGGAGCCATAGGAATATATTTCTAAGTATTAGTGCAATGCATTGAGCTAGAAGTAGTAATGCATACAATTGTCTAGCTCAACGCTAGTTCTGAACTAGTCTGTTTCGCTGCATGGCAACCACATAGCAACTTACATACCTAGATTGTGTTAGCTGTAAAAATAAATAGAGAATTTCGCTTTAAGACTGTGCTGTGACCTTCAGATCTATTAATACCATTATTTCATCTAAAAATGTTGAGAAACACGTTTGAATCTTGAAGTTGTTTATGCATAAGCTCTAACTATATCATACGGTCATAGATTACGTACCTACATACATTCCGTTTTCTTGAATTAGATCACCCAGTAACGGTGGTTCCAACTGCCTATGGTAAGGAACGACTAAATTCACTTATCTGAAGGTTCGACGGGTCTACCATGCGCATTTACGCCAACTACTATTATGATTGGAATTGGCATTATATAGACCGCTCGAATTTTTATCATTTTAATTGATGGGGACTTTAATATGTCGATGCCTTATTTTTTCAATAAATTAGGGTTTCAACCGGTCTTGTTGTAGTAGCAATAAAAAGAGGGCTTCACCTGGGGGACATTGCCGGAGAGACAAACACAGTATAAAGGCTGGTCCGACGATCGCCACACAGACAGATCGGACCAACGGAACGTATCGAACTCATTCGTCATAAGGCTATGGTGACACTAACTAACACTCCCAATATCAACAAGAAGCTTTCCTAGTGTTTGACTAGAGGCGGTGCTACGATTTCTTAGATGTGAGATTGCGAAGTTCCTTTAACATCTATACACTTCTGCTCGATTTTAATTTCTTACCACTAAGGCAAACAAATATGATAATTTGCGCACTCACTTTTACGTAAAACCAATACATACTAGCAAATTATTTCCCACTTGTCTCCCTTTACAGCTTCGCTAGACCATTGGATGTCTATTAAACGTCGCGCAATCTGGTTCACTGTACAAAAGGAGCATGCCGCTTGGGTGCCACATCTTGCCAAAGTCAGTGAGATATCATCAAATACTTTACAATAAATACATTTTCATCTAATAATTACTTATATTTGCCAGGCTGGCTTTGAATTCCATCATGTAAAAACAACAACTTCCGTTGTTGTAATGTATCGTTGGCTACCAACAGACGAACATGCTAACATACCACCATTCTGTCATACGATGCTTGGTGTGGGTGGACTTGTAGTCAATGACAATAATGAAGTGCTTGTAGTTAGTGATCGTTTTGCATTAATACCAAATAGTTGGAAATTGCCAGGTGGTTTTGTGGAGCCAGGTATGTAAAAGTAAAGTTTTTGATAAATATTTTTAAAACTAAATTTTACAAAAATTCAAGGTGAGGAAATCGTCAACGCAGCTATACGCGAGGTGAAGGAGGAGACGGGCATTGATACTGAATTCCGTACAGTTATTTGTATACGACATTCTCATTCTGGAAGTTTCGGTTGTTCCGATATGTATGTGGTTATCGCATTGAAACCACTCAATTCGGAAGTTTGTAAATGCGAACGTGAGATTGCACGAGCGCAATGGATGCCTATCGATGAGTATTTACAACATCCAGATGTACATGAAACCAATCGTCATTTTGTACGCACCTATTTAGATTATAAAAAGCGAAATATAAGTTTTACTTATCAGCGTGCACAGCATCGTATGCTGAAGCGTGAATACGCATTATTTTATATGAAACCAATTGAAGATGAAAGCAATAGTGGAAAGCTGTAGCCCTAATGAAGTATTGCTTATTTTAATAGGCGGCGGGATTTGCACTGTTATATAGTTACGTAAATAATGATTTACAATGAAATACACACAGTGGTCTTTTTTCAAATAACACTGGATCACACATTCCAACTTTTTTGCTGCACCAGAGACGCCATTATGAAACTCCTTTCCGAAAATCAAGGTTATTTTTAATTCTATGGTAACGTTTTATTGAGATATTTACGAATCACCGTTTTACAAAAAAAAAAAAAAAAAAATTGGGTCCACTTAATCATATATATCTCAAGAACGAATTGAGCAATTCCAAAACGGGTTTGAAGCTTTTAAAAGGTAATAAAATTTGCTGTAAACTGTGAATACAACACTTGTTGCTAGACCCTGCAGATTGAAAGATAACGAACAATCATTACGGATTTTTTAAATTTTTTTGTAAAAATATAAAAAAATTTGTACTTTGCGAGGAAGGATCTCGAAAACTTTTTATTTTTTTGCAAAGTTTTTTTATCTCTAAGCTCTGTTTTATTACAAAAAAAAACAAAAAAGCTTTCGTTCAACAAAATCGATTGACTAATACAAAAGATATAAGCATTCATGTAAATATTTCCATTCAATACTTAAGTACCCTACTGGTGCATATGTGTTAGTATTCGTATATCAGTTAGTTAGCGAATACTAACACATATGTACCAGTAGGGTACTTAAGTATTAAACGGATATATTTACTCGAATGCTTATAACTTTTGTATTAGTCCATCGATTTTGTTGAATGAAATCTTATTTTTTTTTGTAATAAAACAGAGCTTAGAGGGGAAAAAAATCTGCAAAAAAATAAAAAGTTTCCGAGATCCTCCCTCGCAAAGTACAAATTTTTTTAAATTTTCACGAAAAAAATTTAAAAAGTCCGTAATGATTGTTCGTTACCTTTGAATCTGCAGGGTCTACCAAAGTGTGTTGTGTTTGCTAATTGCTCAATTCGTTCTTGAGATATATATGATTAAGTGGACGCAATTTTTTTTTTTTTTGTTTTGTTTTGAAAAAACGGTTATTCGTATATATCTCAAAAACGTTACCATAGAATTAAAACTAACCTTGATTTTCGGAATCAGGGGGTGATTTTACAGAGGAATTTCATAATGGCGTCTCTGGTGCATTTTGGCTGCAAACCAGTGTTATACGTATGCAAACATTTTAAATTACCATGCAAGTAAATGCTTACACGTAATGTTCCAAAATAACGCAGGGATATACTAATAAGTCTAACTCAGCTCAATTTTGTGCAGCAAAGCACAACATTTGTTTGAAACTAATAGTAAATTACATACATGTTTAAATTTAAAGAAAGAACAAAAAAAAAAAAAACATTTGCTGTAATTTTTGAACTGCTAGGTACTTGCCTTATGTTTATAATAAAAGCGAAAAATGTATACATATGTATCTAAGGATATAAGCTATTTGTTCCAATGAAGTTTGACACCTGTTCCATGTTAGAAAACCATAAACACTATCAATTTCCCCAATTATAAAAAAAAGGATCCCGCAAGTATTGCATAGTAACTAGTTCACATATGGCATCAAATTGCCTCGTAATATAAGAACTTTTTGCTTGGTGGAGTCAACATTTTGAAATGACACACGAAAAGAGAAAGCGTCGAAACGACTGTTGAGTGGAATATCATCCTATGTCGGCTGTCATTTCGCAAAACGCCCTTTATCTCTCTCCCTGTTACAGAATTTGTATCATAATTTAAGTATTGCAAACTGGAGCCTAAATTGCGAGATCACCTAAAGACACACTTTTTTCAGAAGACGCGAACAACTTATTGACTCTCCTTCCTAAAGCGTTTTTCAGTTTTGATCGCGTAAGATTTTTTTTTTTTTTGTGTAGGCATTCGATTTTGTACCTGAAATCTTTGTAAAAAAGACATATCACTGGTTTTCTTTTAATATTTTTTTTCGCATTATAATATATTTGTAATGCTATTTAGTATTATTTACGTAGACATAGTGAAATTACATGATTTTGTTTTTTAAATTAATTTATGTACTTTTTAAGACAATATTGGTATACTTGTTTTCTCAACAAAAGAAAAAATTTCTTTCTTTAAAATAAACAATTAAATATAAATAATTAATTTAAATGTATGTAGTGGATTAGCTGCTTGACTAAGAGAATTCAATTTTTAATTTAAGTTTAAATTTTATTTAATTATGACATAAATTTTTGGTGATTTTTTAGGTTTCAAATATGAAAAGAACATGTCAATTTACCTATGTTCATTTATCTACTAAAAAAAAGTTAAATATTAGACAGCACATGACACCTAATATAGATTACGATAAAAATGCATACACTAACATTTGTCTTGAAAAAAAATACAAGCTTATTATAACTACACTGCACATAGGATGTTGCTGAAGGAAGTTTTGTTGTTTGCCACCAAATGTGGCCCTTTATTAACTAAGCTTCAAAAACGTATCTTAAACAGCTATTCATTCAGTTGTCGCTCAAATGCATGCGCTTTTTTAATGCCGTAATTTCCTGCAGCCTTTCTTCGTGTGTATATGAGATGACAAAACCAAATTATTTCCTTAGCTAAGCTTTTATATGCCGGCACGCTCTAAAGCGTTTAACTGATGACCCAAACGTTCTTCTTTGGCCTTGCGTTCAGCACTAACTTTCTTCGAATGTGTGTAATTATTTAAAAACGTTTGTACATCAATTTTGCCATTAAGGAATTGCTCTACATGGCGATCACAATCGTTGTCTGCATTTGAAGCGGCTATTTGTAGGAGCTCCTGAAAAAATTGCAAAAGCAATGTGGCTCATATGTATATTTGTGAAAACAGATGATATATGTATGTAATATAGTACTTACACGTATATGCTGCGGCGCATACTCCTCTGATTTCTTCAAGTACTTTTTATTTAATTTATCGCATTTTTCACCGAGATTTTTCAGTGCAGTAACATCATCGCTTAGTTTGCGTTTCAATTCAACCAAATGTGTCTCCTTCGATTCATTTTCACCTGCCGAAAATTAAAAAAAAGTTTTTACATGCTTGATATTGAAATAGAATGAATTAGTTTCTGAACGAAAACAAGTTTTCTAATCGTAATAGCTCTTAACTAGTGAATATGATTAATGCTATGTGTGTACTAGTGATATCGTGAACTCAATAGATTCACAATTTATTTTTATATTGCATCTATCCCAAAACTAATACCACACACTTACGCGATATTATTTCCACTTGATTAATCATCGAATCGAGCTCTTCATTCAAATGCTGCACCACAGACATCTCCTCTATAAAATCATCGAAAAACTCCGGATCAGTATCTAGCTGTTTAAGCTCATCTAGCGATAAAGTGGAAAGATTTGGCAAACTACTTTCATTAATTTTACAAGATTTTGTTGAATCCAGTGGTGAATTTTCTTTGCTACTATCTAACGATTTAGCCGCAATATTTGGTGGCGTCGCATTACTCGAACGTGTTGGTATATTAATTGGGCTGCCAGCTTGAACTGTCGGTGGCGGAAAACGCTCAAATTCACGTATAATCGCTTGAACAACGCGCCCTAAATCAGAATGTTCTGAGTACTGTAAGTAGAAAAGAGAGTGTAACTATTGAAGATTCTTATGAAATATAAATTTTGTTTATATTGGATTGACAATTAGTTAAGTGAAGCAAGCATATTAAAATAGTTCAAATATCCGAATTTAATCCGCACATTAGCTTAACTTTTTGAGCCAGAGCCTCTTTCATTCCACAATAAGTTATCATAGACTTATGTCGTTAATTATGTCAGAGTTACGTCTGTCGTCGTTTCACCTTTTTAGAATTCGGTAAAATTAGTAGTATAGTTTATTAATTCAGTCTATGATCAAGAATCTTACAGACTAGATACAATAACATATTAAAAATAAAATAAATATAGGTATTAAACATATACATTAGGTACAACATTATGTAAAGAGTAAGACAAAGGAAGCCTTGAATGTATCTCTGGACGCAGAAAAATCAATATTTAGTCTAGTAGAGATTTTATTTAATTCAGTAAGGGCGCGGAAAATTGGGCTAAAATAAAAGTAATTTGCTCTACAAGAACTCAAGTAAAAAGGCAGGAATGCGCGCAAATTTTTTTGCGGCACATTAAACGATATTTTCTCAAGAAGAGTCGCACAGTCCAAAGAGCCCACAATTAAGTCATACACAAACATAACCAAGTGCACCGTACTCCTCGCTTCAAGTGATTGCAGATTGATCAGTTGACAACGAGAAGAATAAGAAGGCAGCGGGTTATCAAAATGTATGGAGTTCAAAGCAAAACGGACAAACTTTCTTTGAACTCTTTCTATTCTGGCCGAATGATTACTGTAGATGGGGTTCCAGATATTGGAAGCATATTCAATTTTGGAGCGCAGTAACGATATATATAGGGCTTTCTTAGTATACGGATCTTTAAAGTCCCTTGCATATCTGCGAAGAAAAGCAAGGTTCCTGTAGGCCATTGGGAGCACATAACATATGTGAATGGTGAATGTGAATTTTGAGTCAAAGACAACGCCTAGATCAACATGTTCGTTAATTGACGCCAACTGGATGCCTGAAATAGAGTACAACGAAGAATAGTAACTCATGGATTTTGAGAAAGACATACTAAAGCATTTTTTAACATTTAAGAAAAGATTATTAGCGCGACACCAATCATCCACATTATTAAGGTCACTTTGCAGAAGGCAGGAATCCGAAGGGGCATTAATTCTACGGAAAAATTTACGATCATCAGCAAATAGCAGAAAACTGGAGTTTTTGAAGCAGGAACCAATATCATTTATGAAAAGCACAAATAGGAGTAGACCGAGAATACTTCCCTGAGGCACTCCAGATGTTGGGACAAATGAGTTAGACTTAAGATTTTCGATCTTAACACACAAGAGCCTATTCGTCAGGTAGGATTTCAACCAGCTTAAAAACACAGAGTGAAAGCCAATACACTCAAGTTTATATAAAAGAATCTGGTGAAAGACCTCGTCGAAGGCCTTCGAGAAGTCCGTGTATATAACATCAATTTGAGATCCATCTTTAAATGCGGATTTACAAAAATCCGAGAAAGACGCCAAGTTAGTGACAGTAAAGCGTCCGGCAGTAAAACCATGTTGATTGGGTTCAACAATGCGTTTGACTATAAAGGATAGTTTATCTTTTATTATATTTTCGAAAAGTTTCGAACAGACAGTAAGTTTAGCAATAGGCCGATAGTTTTAAACATCGTTTTTATTCCCGGTTTTGAAAATCGGTGTTATCGAAGCACGTTTCCATCTATCTATAAAAATGCTAGATGAGAGAGACAAATTAAAGATGTAGCAAAGAGGTGAAGATAAAGATACACTGCAGTGCTTCAGAACATACGCGCAGACGCCATCACTGTCGCATTTCAGTGAGGGCTTTAGTGTTAACATAACATTGCCAACGTCAGTATTGGAGTCCGTAGCGATCCAAAATCCAATCGTTCATTGACAGCAGAGAGCAGATTCGGAACAGCAACATCACCTTCAAAATTAGATTTAAAGAATTCAGCAAAGAGTTCAACAGAATCATCCAGAGACTGCGCGCACTTGCCATTAAAGTGCATGCAAGTGGGAATATTAGAAGAGCCACGTTTGGAGCGAATAAAATTCCAAAAAGCCTTAGGATTTTCTTTTAGATCCGTTTCGAGCCTTCCCATATACTGGTTATACAGAAATTTATCGAGAACGTTAAACTGTTTCACACTAGTTGTATATTGCTCCTTGAGGAACGTATCCGTAGTATTAGCCCTATAAAACTTGTTATACTTATTTCGTTTATTTTTTAAATTTTTTAGAGCTTGGTTGTACCAAGGCAGTTTGTATAGTTTTGGCCCAAGAGGAGGCACCTTGATATTAAAAATCTCACACAACTTATACAGAAAGGTATCGTAGCAAGCGCTGACGTCCTGAGAATTAAATAGATTTTCCCAACTAGTATTTAAGTCTTTTTTAATCCCGGACAGAATTAATCTTTTTTAACCATCAAAATGAGCCGTAAAGACTCAGTACACCTTATTTAGAAATTATTAAAAATAATCTTCGAAATGCAATATGGGTGAGGACAGTTGATAAAGATAATTTTGTGTATAAATAAATATACAAATGTATGACCGTGTGTGATGGTAGCGTGCTCCGCCTGCCACACCGTATGCCCTGGGTTCACACCCCGGGCAAAGCAACTTCAAAATTTTAGAAAAAAGGTTTTTCAATTAGAAGAAAATTTTTCTAAGCGGGGTCGCCCCTCGGCAGTGTTTGGCAAGCGCTCCGGGTGTATTTCTGCCATGAAAAGCTCTCAGTGAAAACTCATCTGCCTTGCAGATGCCGTTCGGAGTCGGCATAAAACATGTAGGTCCCGTCCGGCCAATTTGTAGGGAAAATCAAGAGGAGCACGACGCAAATTGGAAGAGAAGCTCGGCCTTAGATCTCTTCGGAGGTTATCGCGCCTTACATTTATTTATTTAACACATGACGAACATATAATTGAACATCATTTCGTATTTTATTTCGCCGTTTAACAAGCCTTTGAACTTATGTTCGTTACTTTACACTTTGCTGTGCTTTCTATTTCTGTACTTATCTTAACAATTGAAATATTGCATACGTCAATTGGCTTGTAACTCAGCATCACAACTACACTAAATACACTTATAATGATTTGCCCACATGAATCCTTGTACTTGGATATATGTATGTATAGCGCATCATATCCTTGATCTTATGAGTATGAAGCGTTGATTACGTACCAAAAACCAACACATTTCTTTTCGAATGAATAAATCGTTAATATGAAGGTCAACCATCACAATCGTGATCAAATATTAGGGGGTGCACAGCTGTTTAATGTTAGTATATCCCTGACCGCCAAGTTTTTGATTTGACAACATAAAGGTCATCTACTTATAGATATAACAAACCTTTCAAATAACTTGAAACAAACTTAAAAAGCACTTACGTTGAGTAATCCCGGCGCAGTTTCCACTTCTCCTGTTGTAATATTAACCCAATGATGTTGCACAGTAGGTGATATAACTATTTTTGGTCGTTCATTTGGAAAATTAACACCAAGTTTTACTGTTAGTAGCAATGTGCGATCACCAGATTCAAAATGTATGCAATACTCCTCTTGCTCCGCCACTTCAACAACACTAAGGATGATATATAAAAAGAGAAAGAACAAAATTGATATGTTAATTGGACAATGTCAAACGGGTTAATAAATATTTTGATTACTTATAGGTACCTATGTAGGTACTTACTTGTCGTTAAATACTTTAAGTGTATCAATTTGTCGTTTGCGAAATTCCGAATTGATGCATTGCTGCTGCGTTGCTTGTTGCCTTGGAAGCATCCTTTGATGCAAGTTTTCCTATTTGTTGAATTTTTACTACCTGCTATCTAGGGGGTTTTCTCGTTTTGCTTTTTGTGTGCTTTGTCAACCAAATTTCTCCGTTGCGGTCACAAATCGTTTTATTGTCTTCACTTTTCTTACTCACATTACAAATTGGAACTTGTTTGTTGCACTGCTGCGCCTGTCGGCCTTCGTGCTGTCATAAATAGTTTTTATGTTAATTTTGCACTTTTTGTTGTATTATTTTGATTGCTACGTTTCCGTTTTTTATGTGTTTTTTTAATAACATTTTCTATGCAGCAGTGGATTTATTTTTGTTGTTTAACTGTTGCCTACATTTGTTTAAAGTTTTTTTTTTGTTGTTTTTATATGCGGTATGTGTTAGAATTTTGCAATATGAAATCGAAAATTGAGAAAAATAGGAAATAAATCCAAATTCTACAGTAAACAAAAAACGTATGACGACGACGTATTTTATTTTGATTATGGAATCAAAGATGACTTTGGAATGTTGCCACATCGGGCTTACGAAATGCCACAATGTGGGGTGTTTGAAAATTTGTTGTTTTTGCGCCGCAGCAGTGTTGGTATACGACTGCTTGATAAGGCCACAAAACAGATGGTCAGAATTGCTCCGCTGGGATTTTTTAGGGACAACCGAAAAACTGCAGCCTCATAATCTTTAACGCTACTATGCCCAAAACGACAATCGTTCGTCTGTTTGTAGTGCGGTTAGCAATACGGGTAAAAGTCTAGTTGAAGGGTCGACTGCTAATACGCGTCCAAAAATATGGAGAGAGGTAACAAAAGACACGTATTGACCTCGACAACAATAATCCGAAGGCGGAAAATAAAAATTTGGGATTGTCAAGAGATATTTGGGTAAAAGTCTAGTTGAGGGGTCGACTGCTAATACGCTACCAAAAATATCGAGAGAGGTGTCAAAAGACGCGTTTTAATCTCGAAAACAATAATCCGAAGGCGGAAAAGAAAAATTGTATCTCTGTCCGTAGATATTTGCAGTTGAAGTTGGCGAATTTCATGTGGTTGTTGTTGTGTTGTACCCACAAAAAAATTGTGCATCACCATCGTGGCGGTACCACACACCCGGACTTGGCATGGCGTAGCCCAGGGTTATTTTTTATAAGCGGTAGTTGTTCTGCGCAAAAATACTATGGATCCCACCCCGGTTTCGGAGGTACCCGCGGTCGATTCACTCACTGTATTGACCAATGAAATGTCACTAAAAATGAACTTCTCTTCCTTTCTCTTCTCTCCTCTTCTTTTCTCTTCTCTTCTTTTCTCTTCTCGTCTTTTCTCTTCTGCAGAAGGGTGTACTACGCAGAAGGACATCACCGTGGCGGTAGACCCCAGCGGGTTGGGGGATCAGAATATACCCGCGGTAGGTATGCCTGTCGTAAGAGGCGACTAAAATACCAGATTCAAGGGGCTGTGTAGCGCAGCCTTTCAGGTTGCCAGCGCAATATATAGCTTCTCCAAACCCATTTGTCAACCTCACCTATCCGCGGCGGATCCTGTTTCACTAACAGACGAGGCTCTGGCGACCCCAAGCTCCTCATGGAACTTGGAGGTAGGGAGGGATGGAATGGCCTGAAGGTTTAATGTGTCCACATAAATCGTTCCCGAGATGGTCGGGCTAGCACCTTAATGGTGCTATGGTACCGGAGCGTACCGGATTTGTATCCGGCAAAGGACCATCACATCGATAACACTCCCCAAAGCCTTCGGGGAGTAACCTTATCGCTACAACAACAACAACAACAACCGTGGCGGTAGCCACGTTTATACCACACACCTGGACTTGGCATGGCGTAGCCCAGGGTTATTTTTTATAAGCGCGACCGAAGGCCGCCTATGCAGAAAGGTGTTCTACGCAGAATTACTGTGCATGGCGCAGCCGGTGTTGGATCGTCCACGAATGCAAAAAAGAGCTTTTTCAATTTTTTGGTAAATAAAGACTAGAAAAGTTAAAGATAAATATACATCAGATGAAAGGTATTTTTATGTTATATTTCGATTTTTTAAATTTTGAAATCCATCTACTAGTTTCGCAGATATTTTGATTTGAAAAATTCATAATTTCGCCTTTTGACATGGAATTACCCCAAACCTTTCATTTGCACCAAAAAAGAAATATACCGTTGGAATCAGCATAAAAATATCTATAAAATCCGAAGTTTTTTTTTTTTTTCTGCACTTGTTCCAATTAAATACATTAATTTCAAATTATTCAGAGAATTACAAAAACAAAATACATTGATAGTAGCCGTGTTTTTTAACACGCGTATATCTTTTAACGCTTAAACTTGATATGGACTGCTAAGCGACAAACTTTAAATACACCTCTGAAATTGTTGCGCCAAAATTTTCTCCTACTAAATTTCAATACGCATTATACTCAGACGTAACTGAAATATGTGTCTTTGTTTCACCCTCTACACTAATTCTATGTATTCTATGTGTGTCCACAATTCATCTCAACTGATTCAGGTATATGTTATACCCTATGGCCATCAGAGCGTTGTGTCTCTGCTTTTCGGTACACCCTGTTGCTGTAGCTAGTTGTTTAACCACAGCCGATAGATGGGTCTCCTAAGCATTATCTAAGCGAGGATAGGCGTTTTTTTCACCCGCAAACGAAACGTATACGTGTTTAAAAAAAAAACACGGCTAGTGTATGTTTGTTTGCATTTATGTCGACATGCCACCACTTTATAATGTTATACCAATATAAAAAGATATTGTTGCGGAGCTGGCAACACTATTCACAACCTTCATAGCATGGCGGAACGATACAAGGTGGCAGCATTGTGACATACCTACAAACATAAATAAAGATTCCATGTACTTTGTTTTTGTAAATTCGATGGACAAATGTCAAAATCGTACTGCGCCGGAAGTTGATGTATCAAATCAAATAAATAAAGTTAATTATCAGCTGTCTCATGCTGCCACCTTGTATCGTTCCGCCATGCTTCATATGTTTTCGTTTGTTTAATTGCAATAACGAAAAAAGCAAAAATAGTGCCGATGGGTTTTCCGTGAATAACTTTTAAAAGAGATAAAAAATAAAATTTATGCTTTCAAATTCTGAATCTCGACGACAATACGCGTCTTTTGATACCGCTATCGACCCGAATTTTAAGTACAGGACTTAAGTTGAAATTTTACTAAATTTGGTAATTAAAAAGCTTATATTTCATAAACTAAGAGTTTCCTTGAGTTGCGGATGATAATTTTGTGATTTTTAGGAGGGGGGGCCTGTGATCCTGTGGTCGATTAATGGTGCCTTAACCTAAAAATCGTGAAAATATCATAAAAATGAAGAAGAGGCAAAAAATTTCAAACATATTCCACAAAACATAAGTCGCTTAGTCATAATGTATCCAAAACAATGAATAAAATCTACAAAAAGTTATTAAATTCACCAACTCAAATATTTTTAGGTTATGGATATGGCGAGAAACCAAAAACCAATTGGTTGGCTATGGTATGGTACCATTAATCGATTACATTGATTTCCATAAGGTTGGTTCGATTAGCTGTTTTATCTGGTTATGGTTATATGGTTTTAAATCACCATTAATTGGCCCTTTAGTCATGGGAACAGTCATATCACAAATCACACACACAATCGTCTGTGTGTGATTTGTGCAGTCATATGATTGATCATCGTAAGTGACAGATCACAAATCACACTTAGGAGATTGCGCATTGCGCATGTTAAAAGGTCAGCTGTTTTTTAGTGGCATTTCATACGTCATTTTCCTTTAGCTTTTGTTCTTTCTTTCATTCGCTCAAGCAGTCAACTGTGACGTAGATGCGTAGAACGAAGCAATTTTGACTTCGTGAATGCGCAATCTGGGATGTGAAATGTGGTGACAGATATAACAAAGATCGATAGCTTTGCATCAACATTTGTCGTATTAAAGCAGAGTGCCATCTTTAACAAAATATTCTGGTTAATTTTCTGAAATTTTAAGCGAATTGTGCCAGTGTGTAATTTTTGAATATTAAAGACTTCCAGGGAATCAAAAATAAAAGTAAAGTGCATTTTGCAATATCGCCCCTTTAATAAATGAAATTGCTTTTGCGATACACAACCTATACAAGTTCGTGGTGCCACCATAAATATAATGGATACGTTTGATGTGTCAGATCGGAACAGTTGGTACTTTGGGGCAATGTCTCGTCAGGATGCCACTGAAGTGCTCATGAATGAACGTGAACGCGGTGTGTTTCTAGTGCGTGATAGTAATTCAATAGTTGGTGATTATGTGCTGTGCGTTAGAGAGGACTCCAAAGTTAGCAACTACATTATAAACAAAATTCTTCAGGACGATCAAATTTTCTACAGAATAGGTGATCAAGTGTTTGAAAATCTGCCAAAACTCTTAACATTTTATACTTTGCACTATCTTGACACTACACCACTACGACGGCCTGCTCAAAGAAAGTTGGAAAAAGTAATTGGAAAGTTTGATTTTGACGGTACCGACCAAGATGATCTGCCATTTAGGCGGGGAGAGGTTTTGACTGTACTAAGAAAAGACGAAGATCAATGGTGGACAGCTAGAAATCAACAAGGACAAATCGGTCAAATACCAGTACCTTACGTTCAAAGATACGAAGAAAGCAGAGATGATAATTGTATAGCGCATAACGCTGCCTTACCAAGTGGTAGTGTTTGTGGCATTAATCTACCACCTATCAGTAGCCGTCGTTCACCACTTCTGGCAAGTGCTGGTCCACAGCTTTCAAATACAAATGATCACCAATTAAGCAATTCGCTTAAACAGTCTGATCTTCATCGAAAACTACCAGCATTTGCGTGTGTAAAACAAGCCCGTGTACCCAATGCATACGATAAAACCGCTTTAAAACTGGAGATTGGCGATATAATTAAAGTAACTAAAACTAATATAAATGGTCAGTGGGAGGGCGAATTAAATGGTAAAAAAGGCCATTTTCCATTCACGCATGTTGAATTCATTGACGATTCCGACCCACATCATAATGCTGAAGTTAATAAGGCGGATAATTAACCGAATAATTGTTGGAAATACATAGATATGTAAGAAATTAATATTCTGTATTTGACATCTTTTTCTGCACATTACAAGAACCACAGCGGCAAATTCACATCTTAAGTGTTAATTTAGTAGTCGGTAGTTTTTTTATGTATAGCATTGTACTTTGTTTTATTAAAAATGTGGAATTACAATTTATAAAAACAAAATACTCATAAAAAACTATCGACTTGAGAACTAACGGCCAGGGGTGAATACCGCTAATATTAGGTGCCGATAATGTTTAGTAAAATTTATATAAGTACTACCAATGTATGTATATTAGTTTACATCAACATAAGATATCTAAAAAGTATTTTATTTTTATTTTAAGAGCGCTTATATAACAATAAATTATGATATACACTTAAATAACGGGAGCTCAAGAAACAGTGATTTTTGATTGGTTTTGAAAACATGGGTATCAAACGCTTCTTTGGTAACCATAGTAGATTGTTGTGCTATATATTTTTAAATTCATCCGCAACCTGCCTGTACTGCTGTTATTGCTCAAATATTAAAACATTAAAGGACGGACTGAACCCGGGAAACCAAGAAAAGAAGGTCGCTTTAATTAATTCAAACTATGGTAAGCGTAATAAATAATTGTATAGAATCTCCAACCAAATTGTCACTCTCCCTTGCGCATAAGCGTGCGTAATATTGAAACTAGCAGGCTTTCCTATTATTTCATTTTAAACTCGAACATCAAAATTGTAACACGAGTATAAAGTGTTAAACTAAAATTGCTAACTCATAAACTGAAATGTGATTTTGGAATATCAAAAAGAAAGATCCTCCTTTTTTATTTATTTTATACGCATGTTCCGTAAATGTTTCTAATAAACTTTTATTTTGGCGCTTCTTTATTGATCGTGTTATCAAATTCCGTTTCACCAACACGCGTAAATCCAGAGTATCGTATGATTTTGCCTTTTGTTACGTTCAGGGTAGAAGAAAAATGTTGAGCTGGTGTTAAATTCGCCTCTTCCTCAGTTTTGTAGCCATAATAGCGCGGCCAATCTGCACGACCGGTATACATCATATAGCAAACAAATCCGAAGGCATTCCATGCCAGCAGCGCATATGCAATACTTAAACGCTCCTTCCATAACGCTGCTCTGTCTTCCGGTATGGGGTTTGTGTTTCTGCGCACGAAACGCCGTAACCATTTCATTTGAAAAAGTGCCATTTCTTATCTAATTTTTGATCAGTAACATATATATTATTATTTTATACTAAATGTTACGTATTGTATATGCAGTTTGATCACAAATTTCCAATCATCAGCTGTGATTGTGCCAGTGATAGGAAGCTACCGATAGTTTTCATTTCTATTATCGGGGACTTTAAAAATACTTTATCGATTGTTTTCATTCCCTACAAGAACACTTTCGGAAAGCCTTCCCCAGGTTCGGGCTTCCCGAGCCAACAAAAAAAAAACGGGACTTCGGGACCACATATTGCACAGTTAAATATCTTTAATTGGTTTATTTTTTAAATTTTCAGCTCCAAACCACAGGAAATTCTCTTTTTCGAGCTTCTCTTCTAATTTTATGTTTTAAATTTTCAGCTCCAAACCACAGGATATCGTCTTTTTCGAGCTTCTTTTCTAATTTTCGTATTTTTCCATTTAATTTCTCCTACAAATTGGCTTCTGAGAACCGCATCTGCAAGGCAGAAAACACTTTTGTTCTATTCTGGCTTGGAACCAGGATCTTCGGCGTTACAGGTGGCGCACGCTACCATCAGACAACGGGGGCCTTCTTTAAACGTTACAAATTTCAATGGTCTGAGGAAACAGACATTTTTCTATTAAATGTTTTAGCTTAAACTACAAATATATGGATACGTAACCAAAAAATCACGGGAACCCAGGGCTGCCACTATCAAGTCCCGAAATCCCAGGATAGCTAAAGATCTTCAGGATTCGGTGCCATAGTCCCATGGTATAATTATGTACCACGATCGAACTTATCTAATGAAAGGTATTGCTCCGAAATTCATTTTAATAATTGTGAGCGACGGCAACTTTGCCAATACCACACCAACTGGCAACGCTACCCCAACTGTCAAACAGATGGATACATAAACGAAAGAAGAAGAGGAAACTTAATACTTGGACAACGAACGTGTCATACACCACGCCTTCAATACATTTATTTCATTTTATTAAACTTATATATATATTCATGTAAATTTCAAAACTTTAATTAATAAAATTAATTTTGGATATCGCACAAATAATTGTGTGCCTACAGTTTTAGAGTGGGATCAGAATCCACTTGCTTCGAATAACAAAATCAAAAGCGTATGATTTTGTGGCAGCGCATGTGAGTACATGCAAAGCGGCAAGTCACCTTTGTTTTCTTGCAACGAAATACGAAATGTGCAGCGACTGCGCATAGTAACTGTGACGCAGCAGTGACGGAACAACGAATAAGTACCACTTAATAACGTAAAGCAGTGGACTTAAAACGAAATCGCTCAGCAGCAGCGACAACGATTTACAACGAAAACGACTACAAGCAAGTAGGAAACGATACAACGGCTAGCAAGCATCGCTCAGCAACGTCAAAACGAACGAAAAGGAATTTGCAACGTAAAAACGAAAAATCATTGGCTTATACATAAAAATGGTGAAAATTAACCAACTTAAAGTAGAGCAATTGAAGAAATTGCTACGCGAACGAGATTTGGCAACGACGGGTACAAGGGATCAATTAATACAGCGTCTCGGTGCACACGAGGAATCCGATGAAGTGGACATACAGGACGGGAATGTTCAGGAAGAATCATCTCAAATGTTAACGATATCCCAGCTACAGTAAGAAATGAAGCAACTTCGTGAAATGATGGCGCAGTTTTTGCAAACGCAGAACGCCAACGCTAGTGACAACACGTCAAAAGTAGCAGAGCAGCGCGCAGAAAAAGACAGCACGGTAGCAGGAAAAGAAAATGCAAACGAACGTAATAGAAACGACGAGATTGTTCTAGAAGACGATGACAGCGCAGTGTCAGCTAATGTTGGCGCAACACTACGAAATCAAGGAAATACAAATTTTTTAAACGGAAATATGAGGCAAGCATCGGTCTTTGACCGATACCCTGCTGGAATTTGATCCGACAAAAAACGCAAGCATAACCGTAGAGCAATTTATAGATAGGGTCAATAAAGTGCTGCACGTATGTGGTTGGATGCATCACCCACAATGCACACAGCTTGGAAAGATTTTGCCAACGCTTTGCAATGCGAGTTTGGCTCAGTGAAAGACGAAGCGGAAATTCACTTTGCCATGGCTAATGCGACACGACGACCAAAAGAAACCGTGAAGGAATATTGTTTCCGTATATCAGCACTAGGTATTCGGTACAAGCTTAGTGAAGCAGCAGTCATCAGATACGCTAGGTCGGGTTTGAAACACCGTGAGCCCCAGCACAGTATAGCAGCAATGAAGTTTGCAACCATGAAGCACATGCGCGATACAATCGAGGATTATTTCATTAATCGTGGCGAGGCTAGTGAGCCGCATGCAAATCAAGTAATCAAACGAGATGAAGCAAAAACAAAATTGTACGCTGTAGAGAAAGGAAACGAGACGAAACTGCAGCTGAAATGCTACAACTGCAACGAACCGAGGCATTTCTCAAACAAATGTCCACTACCACAGAAACGTCATCGCTGTACAACGTGCAACAAAGTACATCCAAATGGAGGAAATTGCGATAAAACGACGGCAGCTACAAGACGACTTGGGGCAAATAATCTCGATGGATGTTTCCACAAAATAATTTACATACAAACGCTTGTATATCGCTTTTATCGATACTGGTAGCCAATGCAGTATCACACGTAACTCAGTGGCAAATCGTATAAATGCAAAATTTAAAAAGTGTTGCATGCAAGTAAAAGGTATTTGTGGAGGAACACGAATGCTCCACGAGTCTATGGTCATAGACATAATCATCGATACAGCTGTCATAAGAGCTGACGTTTACATCGCTGACGACGAGCTACTGCAGGAAGAAATACTTTTAGGACAAGACGTCATTGTCAACGCCAACGTTACAATGAAGATTGAGGATGGTCGAACTATTTTCGGGAATAAACGAGCTACAGCAGATTTGGTAATATCCGAATGTAAAATTGTCAAACTTTTGTCTAATTTCAGAGTTCCAACTGAGCAAGTTAAAATGCAAAATCTTTTGACGAGTTATGAAGATGTTTTCTCTAACGGGTTAAGCGGCATCGGCAGAACCGATGTGGTCCAAGCGAGTATCGAACTGGAGAACGGTCAGATTGTATCCCAACCTCCATATCGCATTCCATAACCGAAAAGAGGCATCGTCAATAGTATGATCGACGAGCTATTAGAACATGACATCATCACGAAATCCACATCCGAGTATGCTAGCCCAGTCGTACTCGTGAAAAAGAAAAATGGAAGTGATCGATTATGTATCGATTACCGACGCATCAACAAGTTAACGAAAAAGGAGAACTTTCCGGTTCCAAATATCGAAGAAAGGCTGCAAGAAGCCAAACGTTTTCGTTATTTTTCGTCGCTCGGTCTGAATAGTGGCTACTACCAAATCGCAATGGCACCCGATAGTCAAAAATTCACCGCATTTATTACCACCGACGGATTGTACGAGTTCAAACGTATGCCGTTTGGGCTTAAGGACGCACCAGCAGTTTTTAATCGACTCATGGCCGAAATACAAAAACGAATGAAGAAAGGCGACATGCTTCACTACATGGACGACATTCTAATTGGCAGCAACACTTTCGAAGAAATGTACGATAAACTTTCCCGAATACTTCAAGTGTTACGATCATGTGGACTCACACTAAACGTCAATAAGTGTGAATTGTTCAAACAAACCATCACATTCTTAGGACATCAACTACATCCTACAGGCATCAGTCCAGGAGAAGTTAAGACAAATGCAATAGCCAACTTTCCGCCACCACGAAACGTCACCGAAGTACGCAAATTCTTAGCTCTTAGCGGCTATTTTCGCAAGTTCGTCGCCGGATATTCCATGATATCTGAACCGTTACGTCAGTTACTACGCAAGAATACAAAATTCGTATGGGGAGAACAACAAGAATCAGCATTTAACAAACTGAAAATATGCTCATCTCAAAACCAACAATACGGACGCCAGTTCCATTGGCCTTGCAAGCGTCCTTGTCATTTCATAATAAATTTAGCAAACAACGCAAATTAAAATATATTGCTGGACTACTGAGCTGATCTAATTGTCTGCTGGGTTTGCTCAGTTATTTACCTTTTTAATACAAGTTACGGTGCACTTTCCAACATAGAAAACCATACAATAACAAATACATGCTAATGTTGTTTATTGCTTTGAACATTACTGCAATTTCAATGCATAGCGGCACAATCGTATGATTTTGCTGTTCTTTCATTGTGCACACATTTGTATTTATACAGGGACCACATTGAACAGCAGGACAGTTATCGAAAAGAAGACGAGTCGAGTGGCCAGCAAGGGCAGCAATTTTTTTAACGCATCATGTCAAGTTAATATTGCCTTTTAAATCTGCCACCGTGGTGTGATGGTGGCGTGCTCCGCCTATCACACCGTATGCCCTGGGTTCAACTCCCGGGCAGAGCAACATCAAAATTTTAGAAATAAGATTTTTCAATTAGAAGAAAATTTTTCTAAGCGGGGTCGCCCCTCGGCAGTGTTTGGCAAGCACTCCGGGTGTATTTCTGCCATGAAAAGCTCTCAGTGAAAACTCATCTGCTTTGCAGATGCCGTTCGGAGTCGGCATAAAACATGTAGGTCCCGTCCGGCCAATTTGTAGGGAAAATCAAGAGGAGCACGACGCAAATTGGAAGATAAGCTCGGCCTTAGATCTCTTCGGAGGTTATCGCGCCTTACATTTATTTATTTTATTTAAATCTGTTGTATTTTATTTAAAGTTTTACCGTGTTAATTAAATGTAATCTAAATACATAAAAAACTTTCGCCTTTTATATAAAGTCGTCGACATAAAAGTTTAAAAAAATTGCCCTTGCACTCGATCAAATCGTCACGGTAAAATAAATTAATGCAACAAATTACTTGTGAACGTGAACTGTGCCTGGCCTAAATCTTATACCACGGAGTTTTCCGCTTAATTTGGTGTTAACGTTATTGTTCTCCGTCAAGTGAACATAGTCAACGTTCGTTTATTTGGTGGTAACTGGGCAAATCTCCGTCAAGTCAACGTAATTGTTCTCCGTCAAGTGATCATAGTCAACGGCATCGTTTATAATTTGTGCAAATATCCGTAAAGTGGTCATAGTCAACGTCATCGTTTATTTGGTGTGGCCATAATCAAAGTCATCGTTTATAATTTGTGCAAATTGGTCAGGCCATAGTCAACGTTCGTTTATTTGGTGGTAACTGGGCAAATCTCCGTCAAGTCAACGTAATTGTTCTCCGTCAAGTGATCATAGTCAACGTCATCGTTTATAATTTGTGCAAATATCCGTAAAGTGGTCATAGTCAACGTCATCGTTTATTTGGTGTGGCCATAATCAAAGTCATCGTTTATAATTTGTGCAAATTGGTCAGGCCATAGTCAACGTTCGTTATTTGGTGGTAATCTGGGCAAATCTCCGTCAAGTCAACGTAATTTTTCTCCGTCGAGTCAAAGTCAACGTCATCGTTTATTTGGTGTCATCGTAATTGTTCTCCGTCAAGTGATCATAGTCAACGTTCGTTTATTTGGTGGCCATAGTCAACGTCATCGTTTATATTTTATACGCATATCTCCGTCAAGTCATAGTCAAAGTCATCGTTTATAATTTGTGCAAATTGGTCAGGCCATAGTCAACGTTCGTTATTTAGTGGTAATCTGGGCAAATCTCCGTCAAGTCAACGTAATTGTTCTCCGTCAAGTCAAAGTCAACGTCGTCGTTTATTGGTGTCAACGAAATTGTTCTCCGTCAAGTGAACATAGTCAACGTTCGTTTATTGGTGGTAATTTGTACAAATCTCTGTAAAGTGGTCATAGTCAACGTCATCGTTTATTTGGTGGCCATAGTCAACGTCATCGTTTATATTTTTTGCGCATATCTCCGTCAAGTCATAGTCAACGTCATCGTTTATAATTTGTGCAAATTGGTCAGGCCATAGTCAACGTTCGTTATTTGGTGGTAATCTGGGCAAATCTCCGTCAAGTCAACGTAATTGTTCTCCGTCAAGTCAAAGTCAACGTCATCGTTTATTTGGTGTCAACGAAATTGTTCTCCGTCAAGTGGCCATAGTCAACGTTCGTTTATTTGGTGGTAATTTGTGTAAATCTCCGTCAAGTGGTCAAAGTCAACGTCATCGTTTATTTGGTGTCAACGTCATTGTTCTCCGTCAAGTGATCATAGTCAACGTTCGTTTTTTTGGTGGTAATTTGTGTAAATCTCCGTTAAGTGGTCAAAGTCAACGTCATCGTTTATTTGGTGTCAACGTGATTGTTCTCCGTCAAGTGATCATAGTCAACGTTCGTTAATTGGTGGTAATCTGTGCAAATTGGTCAGTGTCATAAAGTCGTAAGTTACAAAGAAGTAAATTTGATTCAAAGCCTGTTGGAATTTCGCCATTAATCCATTTACATTAAATAAATTGTTCGTTTTGTACTAGGAGTTTTTTCAGCGTTACAGGTGTAGGGTGTCAAGGCAGTCGGCAGTATAAACATAGGCTAACATATAAAGGTTTAGGCAACTGTTCGGCACTGTTTCCTCAGAAATCTTCATTGTTTTTTTTAATTGGCTTTTTAATATGAACACTCGTCAGAAAGTAAGGACTACGTCCGGTCAAGCGAATGATAGCGACACCGGGTCCGATGGAGAAACTACGGCTGTGAACATAGGTGAGGGCACCGCAGCATACACACCGACGCATGGTGCAAACGAAACGCTGGCATCTTTGGTGGCAAGCATTGCATCGCTTCGAGACTCTGTAAAAGAACTTCGAAACGAAATGAGTCGTAGTCAGATAGAGGTGCAGCAGCTTCGACAGCGGATCGAGGCAGAGGCTAGTAATGTCGTTCCAACTGCGGGTACATATACCAATTTTTCACAGCCTCCACCGACAGCACCGCAAATAACAATACCACCAGCGGAGTTGCAAGCATCGTCGTCATCAAACCCACTGTGGCTGGTAGAGAGTTCCGCCGTAAAATTACACCCACTACCTACCTTCGATGGCAATCCAGAGGATTGGCCTCTATTTTTAGCGAAAATCAGCGACAGCACAGCCCAGTTTTCCGGTCAACCGGCAGAATTTAATGCGACTGCAGAAAGCACTTCAGGGTAATGCAAAGCGGTCAGTAACGTCAATGCTAATATACCCTGATGACGTTCCAAAAGTTATGAAGGAACTTGAATTCAACTTTGGACGCCAGGACTTGCTGATACGCTGCCAATTACAGAAAGTGCAGCAGTTTCCTGTCATTAACGATAGCCACCTTGAGCAGATATTACAATTTTCGAATCGTGTCGCCAATATTTCAGCGTTTTTTATGTCAGCCAAATGTGAGCACCATCTTATGAATCCCATGTTGCTGGAACAATTGGTTTCTAAGCTTCCTTCATCCAAACAATTTGAATGGAGTAAGTATGCCGCTAATGTTTCCCGCTTCCCCACTGTTGACGTATTTTCAAATTGGTTGAGCGATTTGGCAAAAGTAGTGGCGACTATGCCCGGGGTTAGTAACAGTTATCTGCGTTCTAGCCAACAAACATTACCACAGCCGCGATATAATGCACAAACTAATCGTCAGTCCGGACCAAATGGAGGGTCGGCTCGCAGAGTTCTTCATAGCAACCACGAGCAACTGGCATGTCCTTCATGGAACGAAGCTCACCCTTTGCCAGAATGCCAAAGATTTCAGTCGCTCGACCTAGTCAACAAGTGGTCACTGGTCAAACAACATCGTCTTTGTTTTGGATGCCTGGTAAAAGGTTATAGCCTTTTAAATTGTCATCGCGGCAAGCAATGTTCCATCAACGGTTGCAAACGTATGCATCATAAGATGTTGCACAAGGATATGGGATCATCATCTACGTCGTCGTCCGACCGGGAACGAATTTTGAATTGTCGAAAGGACCAGGTAACCAGTCTTTTTAAAGTTGTCCCAGTTACATTGTCAGGTCCTCGAGGAAAAATGTCTGTCTACGCGATGTTCGATGAAGGGTCATCAGTGTCGCTTTTGGAAGAAGATGTCGCGACACAGTTAGGTCTACGAGGTCGTGTCATGCCTCTCACTCTTCAATGGTACGGTGACAGCCAGACAACAGAAAGCTCCAGGAAAGTGTCTCTTGAAATAGGAGAAGTAAATAGTCGCCATACATACTCACTGAAAAACGTCCATACGATAAAGGGTCTCCATTTGCCAAAGCAATCATTTGAAAAAAGTAAGTTTAATCATTTAAAATCTTTGCCTATAGAGAACTATGAAGATGTCGAACCAGTCTTACTGTTGGGTTTGGACAATAGTCACTTGTGTTTGTCCAACAAAGTCGTCGAAGCCGGACATGATCAACCAGTAGCAGTGGAAACTAAGTTGGGTTGGGTGGTATACGGACCACACCAACAAGAAAGCGTTGACATGCCCAGGGTGCTTCATATACGTAAGTCGGAATCATATAAACAATTAAACAATTTAATGGAGGAGTATTTTTCAAATGAGAGCTTTGGAGTGCGGAGTACCAAAATCGTATTGGAATCGGATGAAAATCAGCGAGCCAGGAAAATCTTGTTAGAAACCACAAAAAACATCGGCCAGAGGTATGAAGTAGGATTGCTTTGGAGACAAGATTTTACCGAACTCCTGTCGAGTTATGCAATGGCGAAGCAGCGCTTATTGAGTATTGAGTGTAGAATGCAGAAGGATGCCGTTTATGCTGAAAATTATAAAAAGGAAATCGCCAAATATATAGAAAAGGGGTATGCCAGAAAGCTGACACAAGATAAAGCCGCTATTGAAAATCCCAAAACATGGTATCTCCCTCATTTTGGTGTTGTTAATCCGTCGAAACCGGGAAAACTGCGTATTGTCTTTGACGCAGCCGCCGTTACAAATTCTACATCGTTAAACTCCGCACTACTGAAGGGCCCGGAACAAGCGCAACCGCTTATAGCGATCATCCATAAATTTCGCCAAGGTATTATTGCAGTAGCCGGAGATATACAAGAGATGTTCTCTCAGGTACGAATAATTGATAAAGATCAAGATTCTCAACGTTTTTTGTGGCAAAATGGTAAGTTAAACGAACCAATCTCTACCTATGTAATGTCGTCGATGATATTTGGAGCTATTTGTTCACCTTGCTGCGCCGAATATATAAAGAACGTCAACGCCTCTAAATTTGAGACCGCCATGTCAGGTGGTAGCCATGCTGTCATAGCTAACACATACGTTGACGATCTGGTCATAAGCTTTGATAGCGCCGAAGAAGCTCTAAATATCACAAAAGAAGCCATTAAAATAAATGCCACCGCGGGTTTTAAATTACGCAATTTTATATGTAACAATAAAGAGGTTCAATACAAATTAAATGGGGAAAATTTAGATAGTAACTCGGAACTCGTCAAAATGGATCGCAATACAAAAACTGAAAAGGTGCTTGGTATGTATTGGAATACCACTAATGATGCTCTTGAATTTCAATTTCAGTTTCACAAAATCGCCCGGGATGTTCTGAATGGCACGCGAACGCCAACAAAGCGAGAACTGTTAGGCATATCTATGTCAATTTATGACCCATTCGGACTTCTGGCAAACATCACCATATTTTTGAAGCTGTTAGTTCAGTCATTATGGCCACTAGAAATTGAGTGGGATGAGGTAGTACCTCAAGACTTGGCACATCAATGGAAGATATGGTGGGAAAATTTTCAGTCGGTGAAGAATTTCACGGTGCCGCGCTGTTATTCTGCATTATTGTCTGTTGCTGATGATATTCAATGACATATTTTTGTGGATGCAAGTTCCTCGGCATATGCCGCCGTCGGATATCTCCGAATAAAACGAGGGAACGAGGTCGATGTTACGCTGGTTTCGGCCAAAGCAAGATGCACACCACTCAAGGGTATGACAATACCACGTTTAGAGCTACAAGCCGCAGTTTTGGGGTGTCGCCTAAAAGAATCACTGGTCCACTGTCATGACTTTCGCATCAATAGTACAACATTTTGGAGCGATTCAAAAACTGTCATATTGTGGATTCGTTCAACTAGCAGAACGTACAAACAGTTTGTCGCATTCCGCATAGCTGAGATTTTAAGTACGACAACATCGGATCAATGGCGATGGGTTCCTACAGCGCTTAACGTAGCAGACGAAGCAACGAGAACGTCTACAACATTTCAGTACGATACACCGTCAAGATGGCTGAATGGTCCATCCTTTCTCCATGAAGAAGAAGCACGCTGGCCGCGGGAAACATGCGAATTGATGTCTGAACAATGTGCTGTGGAGGAAGCACCTAAAAGAGTCATACTTACAAACCAAGGGGAATATCCAATCAAATTTTGTAATTTTTCTTTATATTTAAAGCTCACCAGAGTTCTGGCCTGGGTACTAAGGTTCGCTAAAAACACTAGATGTGATATTCGTCACAAGGGGGAATTAAACGCCATGGAAATTGCCGATGCGGAAAAAACTATTTTACGTCAAGTTCAAACCGAATCATTCGCCGAAGAAATACATTCCATTAAAACGAAGAAGTCAATATCGATGTCATCAGCCATATATCAGCTAACACCGTTTTTAGACGATGATGGTTTGTTGAAGGTTAACGGTAGAATTGATGCTGCCTATTGTTTACCTCTTTCCGCGCGTCGTCCTGTAATTCTGCCACAAAATCACCACGTCACGCGTCTAATCGTTCAGCAATACCATAGTAAGCTGCATCACCAAAATGATCGTCTGGCAATAAATGAAATACGCCAAAAATTTTGGCTTCCACGCCTAAGTGCCGTGTTGAAATCCATCAAGAGGGAGTGTCCAGCGTACATTTACAACAATGCGAAGCTAGCTACACCACTCATGGGTCAGTTGCCAACAGATCGTCTTACACCATACGTTCGCCCATTTTCTTACGCCGGTGTCGACTATTGTGGGCCATTTTTTGTTGCAATTGGTCGAAGAAGGGAGAAGCGATGGGTTGCCCTATTCACGTGCCTGACAACACGAGCCATACACTTAGCAATAGCGGAAGATCTATCGACTGACGCATTTATTATTACCTTTAGAAATTTTGTCAACCGCCGAGGAGTGCCAGTGAAGATTAGAAGCGACAACGGTACTAACTTCGTGGGAGCCCAAAAAGAACTTAATGAAGAAAACCGCTTATTTGACTTTAATCTTATTGAACAGGAAATGTCTCGCCAAAATATTCAATGGGTATTCAATTGTCCATCTAACCCATCAGCAGGAGGTTACTGGGAGCGCCTCGTACAATGTATCAAAAGGTTATTACAACGAGTCTTAAAGGAAGAAACTCCGCGACTGGAAACGTTCAGAAGCGTACTGATAGAAGCCGAAAACATCGTAAACAGCCGCCCGCTAACTGAACTGCCTGTAACGCCACAAGACGAGGAGCCTTTGACACCCAACCACTTTCTGCTAGGATGCCTCAACTCAACGCAAACTCCTAGTATAAACGACGAGCATGTATGCCTTCGAAAACAATGGCGAATATCGCAAAATATAAAAGTTAGACTGTGGAAGAGATGGACCACCGAATACTTGCCTCAAATTTTACGACGCTCTAAATGGAGAGATCAGGCAACGCCTTTAAAACCGGGGCAATTAGTGATTGTGTGTGATCACACTGTACCACGAAGCAAGTGGATGCGAGGTCGGGTGACGGAGGTATTCACTGCGAAAGACGGCCAAGTACGGAGTGCTGTGGTGGGATGGGGGGTGCCGGGGGGTGGGATGTCATTTCATAATAAATTTAGCACACAACGCAAATTAAAATATATTGCTGGGCTATTGAGCTGATCTAATTGTCTGCTGGGTTTGCTCAGTTATTTACCTTTTTACTACAAGTTACGGTGCACTTTCAAACATAGAAAACCATACAATAACAAATACATGCTAATGTTGTTTATTGCTTTGAACATTACTGCAATTTCAATGCATAACGGCATAATCGTATGATTTTGCTGTTCTTTCATTGTGCACACATTTGTATTTATACAGGGACCAAATTGAACAGCAGGACAGTTATCGAAAAGAAGACGAGTCGAGTGGCCAGCAAGGACAGCAATTTTTTTAACGCGTCATGTCAAGTTAATATTGCCTTTTAAATCTGTTGTATTTTATTTAAAGTTTTACCGTGTTAATTAAATGTAATCTAAATACATAAAAACTTTCGCCTTTTATTTAAAGTCGTCGACAGTCCTAATGCAAGCCGAGAAGGGGCAACTCCAGCCGATTGCATACATTAGTCGATCCACTACAGATAACGAGAAGCGTTTCCACAGTTATGAGCTAGAAGCTTTGGCGGTCGTGGAATCATTGGAAAGATTCAAGTATTACGTATATGGAAAGAAGATTCGAGTCATTACTGATTGTAACGCTCTGCGGACTACAATGGAAAAACGAGAACTGATACCACGTATAGCCCGATGGTGGTTGAGAATCCAGGAATTCGACGTTGAGATCATTCACCGACCAGGTTCCCGTATGGAACATGTGGATGCACTTAGCCGTATGCCATATGAATGCGCCACAAGATGGAAACCGCTGATCTCAAAATTGCTAAAACAATCATCGACAAGCCGGATTGGTTATTCAGCATCCAATTGCAAGATGATAAACTCAAGAACATCGTCGACGAGATGAGGAATGGTACAAATCCAGAACACTCGGATTACCCTGCAAAAATCGCGAGTACTCCATGCATGCATGTATGGAGTACTCGCTATGGACCAACCGAGTGCTCCAAAATTAACCACAATTCATACAAAAAATATGGTCCAATTAACATTGCGATGTCCTAGGACGGGACCATATACTCCAGCTCCGCATTACATCGGAGTAATCCATGGAGTACCGACAGTCCAATAAACATCGTGTAGTGATTACAATCGTTAAAAACGAGCAATGATCGGCTTACAATATGTTCGTGTAGAAACATGAGTTGGTCCATTGCTGCATTACAGTGGAGTATACTGGTAAGTACTCCAGTGGACCACATGATCCAACAGTTTTTGCAGGGTATGTCATCGAGTTAGGACGTCTATACAGGAAGTACAACGACAAACTTCTATGGGTAGTCCCGAAGCAAATACGACATGTGGTGTTCCATGAATGCCACGACAAAGCAGGTCACATGGGCGTCGATAAAACGATAAAGCGCATTCTCACTATGTTTTGGTTTCCTCGCATGCGTAATTACGCGAAGAGCTACATCAAATCCTGCGTCGGATGCGCTCTGAACAAAACACCAGGTGGAAGACGAGAAGGCCAGTACCATTACGACAACGTTAAGCCGATACCATTTAATACAATTCACGTCGACAATTTAGGTCCGTTTCCGAAAAGTTCCAAACGCAACGAGCACATATTGAACATTGTCGACTCATTCACGAAATTTACCATAATACGCGCAGTAAAGAGCACAGCAACAAATCACGTAATCCAGGTGTTATTAGAAGTAACGAGCTACTTAGGAACGCCTGAACGCATCATCTCCGATCGCGGAACGGCTTTCACTTCCAAAACGTTCCAGAAGTTTTGTAATGACAACAACGTCAAACATGTTCTCAACGCCGTGCGTACTCCACGTGCAAATGGTCACGCCGAACGAATGAATCGCATTATACTATCCATGCTATTACCGACAACCGAAAATGAAAAACGATGGGACGACGATCTACGCCAGATCCAATGGTGCATCAACACCATGCCCAACAAGACTACCGGTTGTGCTCCATTCCAGTTACTCTATGGGTATACGCCACGAGATATCCTGCACAACCAGCTCATCCAAGCGCTCCAAGATGATTCCAATTACATGATGACCGATACCGAATTACAGCAGCTACGAGGAGATGTAGCTAATCGCATCGACGACATTCGAGTACACGCAAAAGCTCTGTACGACTCGCAGCACTCCAGGCCGAAGACGTATAACGAAGGTGATCTAGTGCTTACCACGAATGAACCGATGAGCACGGGTACATCACGTAAGCTGGAACCTCGATACAAAGGTCCTTTCATTGTTAGCAAGGTATTATCAAATGACCGCTACGTGATAGAAGATCTCCCTCATGCTGAAAGAACACAACGCCACTATACATCCGTCTTTGCATCTGATCAAATACTACCATGGTGTCAGTTACCACCTGATGATCTTGATGACATCAGTGACAACAAAACCAGCATTTCGAGCGAGGGCGCTACGAATGGTCAGGAAAGCCGACTGTGAGCGACGGCAACTTTGCCAATACCACACCAACTGGCAACGCTACCCCAACTGTCAAACAGATGGATACATAAACGAAAGAAGAAGAAGAAAGTTAATACTTGGACAACGAACGCATAGTGTACCTATACAAGTGTGTCAGCTAAGCGATAAACGTTAAAACTACAAACAGCTTCGCTCACCTGATGCAATTCTCAGGTCTAGAGTTGCACTTTTGGTACGCAAGAGTACTTCAAGCTGAGTTGCATTTGATAGTTTAATAAAATTTTGTAGTATTTACAGATGAAATAGTTGCATATATTTCCGCGAAAATAAGAATACTAGAAGATTTGTAGCCTGCAACAATGCGGAAACATACGTAAAGCAAAATTTATTTAAATTAGAGTCAAAATTTAAAGCGCCACACGTGTAACATGAAAAATTTCACTTCTAAGGCTGTTTACACAAATGCATAAAGGCAAAATTATATAAACGCTTTGGTCGCTTCAAAGCAAGATAACGTACGGCGTTTCATTGTTTTTCGTCTGGCGTTGTCAAAGCGTAGGCACGCAACCAAAGCATTTCTGTAAATTTTTCGATACTTCGCCCGACAGATGAATTAATGAATGCAACACAACCAAAGCGTCTATGTAAATCCGCCTTAAGCTGCAGACATTGGTGCTTTATCGGTAACCTTATAACAGCTGATTCGACCAACCTTATAGGAATCAATGCAATCGATTATTGGTGCCGCTAAGGTCGTAACCGTATCTTAGCCAACCAATTGGTTTTTGGTTTACCGTCGTAACGATAAACAGCTGATTACGTTAGGGATACGACTACAGCGATACGACATACGGCACTAATGACTCTCGCTTTAATTTTTGTAGCTGTAAAAGTCTCCTGCAAATAAAATGGTGCTGTAAGTGCAAACAAATCAAACTCCTATATGACACTACTTTATTTTCTATGTATTCTTCTTGTATTTTCTCTTATATTTTTTGTCGAAGGAGCCAGTAAGGTTTCAGTACTGGTGTAATACTACGTTTCCACCAAACCCAAACTCCGTGTTTGCCAGTTTCGTATGACTGTTAAAAAATGTCTAAAAATATCGCGTAAGCTATCGAAAAACGTGTTTTAACTTCGGTATCAATAACGCGAAAGCAAAAATCAATAGTTGCAGTTCTGCCAAGAGATATTTTGCATAAAAGAGTTGACAAACACGGAGTTTGGGTTTGGTGGAAACGTAGCATAAGTGTGTGAACTATATTTAAAAAAAAACTAACGAGATACAAGAAAAATACAACGTAGTTCATTAGAAACAAGCAAGACAGTTTGTATTTCGATAGGGTTTTTTGACATTAAGCCGTTTTTTCTTTATTTTTTCTGACAAATGAAAATTTTGTTTTTAGTTACAAAATTTTGTGCTTAAAAACACAACTAAATTCAAAGTGTAAATTGTGTGTGAAAATGAGTTTTCAATAAGTGTACATTTTTCGGTTTTTCATAGTTAAGGAATTGACCTCCAGATTCTTTTGTTACACAAATATAGTGAACTTGGGTACAGAAATTCAAATTAAAAAGTTTTTCACAATAATTTGAAAAACTCTACTTTTTCTCTGCTTTTTACACTTAAAGGAGTAACCCTCCGTAATAAATTAAACTTTTAATGAAAATCAATAACTCTGAACTGAACACTTTTCGCCATGACACTTTTGTGACTACATAAACCCTGTTTCAATCTTTTACGTCTCTGCACAGAACCCTAATTGACCGTTTTCAACCGAAACAACAATGGCAACCCATATTTTCCCGTTATGCTCACTTAAGCGAGTGCCTGTCAGAAAGAAGTCAACACACTTGTACTTGTACACTATGAACGAACGTGTCATACACCACGCCTTCAATACATTTATTTCATTTTATTAAACTTATATATATATTCATGTAAATTTCAAAACTTTAATTAATAAAATTAATTTTGGATATAGCACAAATAATTGTGTGCCTAAATGATCTAGTAGGATACAAAACATTTCTGGAAAACAGCCCTTTGATCTAAGGAGCCCTCAAAAGATGTATAGGCCTTTGTGGCGTTGATTTGATTTAGGGATGTACTCAACGTATATCCTGCTACAAAAAGTTTCTAAAATATAAAGAGAAGCAAAAATTTAAGAAATTGTCAGCTTTTCGTGGCTTAAAATTTTAAGCACAGAAGCGTGGCAAGGAAAGCGGCAGACGTTACGTTGTTCTTTTACTTCAGAGGCCAGTCACTTTAGGAACGTTCCCAAAACCTGCAGAGCATTATTTCCCGTTAAAGAAGGAACAAGAGCAACACATTGATGATTTGATTTGGTATTTCTACGTAATATCTACTGAAAATTGTATTCACTCATGTGATGCATATTGCACAAATCATATGGCACTGCCCATTCACATGCAAAATTTCGCGAAGCACTGTTATAAACATTCTCCCTATACAAAAAAAATACTCGCTAACATATTTTGTGTCGTATTCGAATGTTATATTGCAGTTTTTAATTGCGAAAAATTTTAGAAAATTTACCAACCAGTAGGAAAAATAATTTCACTTGCAAAGTTGCCCAACACCCTTAGCAAAAGCAAATGTCAAATTCTTCTTCTTATGATTTGCTTACAACAAAATTTGGGAGCTTGCGAATTTTCAATATAGATGGCGCCAGTGTCACTCATTCTACCGTTCTCCATAAAAATACGCGCAATCTACTCATATAACATAACCTTGCGTAAACATATACGAAAAACTGTTTATGTGTGGGGGCTTTAACGTAGCAAGCACAATGCGAACCTGTCATAAACGGTGAAACGTTAGAACATTTGACAATTAACATCAAAACGGCGGGTAAAAAAAATGTCTGCAATCAATTTTAGGCGAAAAACCTTTTGCTAGCCACTTTAATAAATATTTTGCACAATTCGAATAATAAAAAAATTGAATGCACTAAAAATGAAGTGCGAATTGTGTGGCTCAGCCCGGCAAAATAGTGTGTTATATGGAGAATTCCTTAAGAAAAGTGGGAAGGGAGTTCATACACATTGTTTGGTAAGTATACTTGGGCATGGCTGGATAAAAAAGGAAAATGTGATAATTTTGTAAAAAATTTTCTGTGCGTTTACAGTATTTATCCTCTGGCTTAAAACAAAGTGGTAAGGATAATGAGGGAATACTTGGGTTTCTGCCTAGTGATATTGCAGCAGAACGTAAACGCGTTGCAACAATTGTAAGTAAATATGTGCATACATAATTTTGAATAAATGTAAACAAACTAAGAATACGATTAATATTTCTTTAATCTAAAGCAATGCATCTACTGTGGTAAAATGCGTGCGAATATTGGCTGCTGCAAAGTGCGTTGCTATCGAAACTTTCATATGATATGTGGCATTGATAATGGTGCTATGAATCAATTTCTATATACATTTCGGTCATTTTGTGATCGACATGTACGAAAAGTACCTACACGTCCAAAACCCACAGAAAATTGTTATATTTGTTATGAGAGCCTTTTCGCTGAAAGTAAACGTTTTAGAGCTGTAAATATTATACGTGCCCCATGCTGTAAAAATGGTTGGTTTCACAAGTATTGTTTGCAAAAATTCGCCAAAAGTTCTGGGTATTTCTTCAAATGTCCGCTCTGTAATGACTGTGAGAAGTTCAAAGCGCATATGTCGTTTTGGGGTATTTTCGTATACGACAAGTAAGTGGAATATTTTAATTTATTAAAATAGCTAAAGTCGACTTGGCACAACAGAAACGGTAATTTCCAGGGGGAGGAATAATTAATTTTGGGCTGAAAGACCTGCGTCAATAAATTCAAACCTTCAAATATATCTACAATCTAAGCTTATTAAATTTAGTTTATTTACTTGCTGTGTGTGGAGAGCATGAGGTCATACTGCATCCAAAAATATTTTCATCAAAGTTTATCAGATAATGATGAGTATTTACCTTTTTTCAAGTCGACTTAAGCTGATCCATTTATATGCACCTATATTGTTGAAAATTACTTTTACAGAGACGCTGAATGGGAGTTGGTGCCCAATGCGTTTGCAGAATTGCTAGAAAGACCCAGAGTATGTAGAGCAGAGATTTGCCATAACAAACGTGGACGGGAACAGCATAACTCTACAACAAATCCCTTAGTTTATTGTACAACATGTGGATCAGTGGCTGTACATCGCAGTTGTGTGCGCGACCAGAGCAATACATTTGATTGTGAAAATTGTAAACAAATACTTTCTAACGCAGATAGTGGGCGAGAAAGTTTAAGCTCACAACAACAAAATGACAGTCAAGACAATGAATGTTCTCAAATTGTACAGGATACTGAAAACTTAGATATTGATGTATGCGACAGTGATAGCGAGGTTGAGATAAATAAAAATACTCAAGAAAATGGCGATCTTTCTCCTGTTAAAGATAACATACTAAGACGGCGTCAAGCTGACGAAGATGACGAAGTTATAATACCTCATAACTCGTACAAAAGTGAAACAGCTAAACTACATGTAAATAAAGCAGAAAGAAGTGAAATTGTAGGAGAAAGTAACACACTAAATTGTAATATTAATGAGGTCATAAATGATGATAAAAACAAATTGAACTGCAGTAAAACTGTGAAATTTAGGTGTATTGTTACCGATAGTGACTATAGTGGTGATGAAGGTCTTATAGACACAGCTGACTCGAGGAAGCATGTGAAGGGTATGTTAGGTAAAATTAAGTTTTTTCGTCTGTTAATAAATATTTACTTTCAGCAACCCGTACAAGGATTTCAACAACGCAAACACAAACCCATGATATACATAACATTACAACTTGTATTGCGCAACGCACGCGTCGCAAGTCAATGGCTTTTCGACCACCTTCGCTCGATGAACCACTTACTAATTCCTCTGATGATGTTTACAATGATGCTAGTATCAGAATTAACTCCTATACAGCACCCAAAAGCTATCAGGTTTTTCAATATGATGATGACGGAAATGATGACGTTGCACAAAATGCAAGTATGGAAGAAACGGAAGGCGGGCAGGAATATGGAAGCGCTGATCCAATTAAAGATGACAGCATAAACGAGAACACAAGCTTAGGTGAAGATGATAGTGAAAGCGTTTATGGAACTATGCTAAAACCGCAATCAACCGTAGAAATAGTAAAAGATGAAAAAGGTGATTTACTCAAAATAACTATAATTGTAACTTAGTAAACTTATTTCACTTGGTGCTGAATTTCAGATGCTAATTTTAATCGAAATAGTGTCACAAATCCATTAGACGTCAGTTGTATAGCGAATCGTACACGACGGCGTTCTTCAATCAAAATTCAGTCGTCTGTTCATAATTCTGCAACTGTAGACATCGACGACAAACAAACTATTCCAACTACTTCAAAAAATTCAGCAGAAAAAAGGAATGCATTTATTTATGAAGAAGGCTGTGAGTATATAGAAATTGAAAGAGAAAACAATTGCAGTCCAGTTGAAGATGACGTAACAAATAAGAAAAATGGACAGATAAGAACGTATTTTTTAAAAATTCTAAGTGAGGTGAAAAATAATACAAATGCAAATCTTGCTACAAGAACAAATAAAAACAGAGAAGATGTAACAAAAAATAATCATATTTCGAATGATCCATTAAACACAAGCTGCATAGCTAGTCGTACTCGTAGACGTTCGATACATACTAATATAATACAAAGTTTAAATGAAGAACAAAATGAAATGGAAAGCAATACATATGTGTTCCAAAGAGATATCGGCCCTATTGTTATTAATGGAAGCAATAATAGTGTAATCGATGGGAAAAGCATAGACAGCAATTCAACTAGCGAATCGTTTAATTCATCAACATATTTTGGTAAAACGGTTAAAACTGAAAATTTTGCCAAAAGTGATAATGAGAGAGGTAAATAAAATTTGAGATATGTTTTTAAAAGGTATTAGCTATTCATCCAGAGGAAAATATCTCTTTTGTCCAGAATAGGCAATAAAAAAAGTTCGGAAATTTTTTAGTTAATTTTCCAGACGAGTAGAGATATCCTTTTTATAAAAATGACATATAAAGTCTTATTTTTATTTTAATATTTAGAGATCAATGACTGCAATCCAAGTAAACGGTGCGAGGCGAGCTCAAGCAAGGATATCCAGCAAACAGCACAAAAACGTAAATGCATTTATGATACAAAAAAACCAACAAAAATTACTGCTTTATGCGCTGAACACAATACTACGAGACATGCAAATGATCTGTCACTGAATTATTGTAATGAAATATGTGAGCAGCACGAACATATGCCGTCTGTTACGACAAATGAAACTGCTACTCCACAAGCGCTTACAAGCATCATCACAATATCGTTAATTGATTCATCACCTGAAAGTAATGGCAGCGATATAATATGCCTTGATACACCAACTCAAGAAAGTACAATTGAACATGTCCCTAGTATTGAAAGACCTTGCACACCTACTACAACTTTATTTACGAACTCATCAATGCCATCAAATCCTAGGCGTGGTGAAAGATTGCGCGGACGGCCGCGTCGTGTTTTGAATATATATAATGAACATGCTTATGCTAAGCCTAGTCGTGGACATTCGCCCACTGACAATATGGCGCATTGGTCAAGTTTAAAAGAAAAAGTGGATCCATATATTATGCCGCGGTATGTGCGCATCAATGGCAAGCTCAGAAGAGGTGAGTGAAGTCGTCTGTTCTTGTCACGTCGTAGAAGTTGCTTGCTGTTGTTGTTGTAGCTATAAAGTTACTCCCCGAAGGCTTTGGGCAGTGTTATCGATGTGATGGTCCTTTGCCGAATACAGGTCCGGTACGCTACGGTAACACAGCTCCATTAAGGTGGTAGCCCGACCAACTCGGGAACGATTTATATGGCCACATTAAATTTTCAGGCCACCCCCCCCCCCCCCCCCCCCCACGTTACATGAGGAGCTAGGGGTCGCCAGAGCCTCGTCTGTTAGTGAAACGGGATTCACCGCTCGATGGTGGGGGGTTTGGAGAAGCTATATATTGCGCTGGAAACCTGAAAAGGTTGCGCTACACACCCCCTTCAATCTGGTATTTTAGTCGCCAGGTCACGCGCGGTGAAAAAACCATATGTAACCCCGTTTAACTTGAATGATGATCCTATCTAAAAGAGAATTTTCTACAAAACTAATGGTAAAAATTTATATATCTTTCCTTATCTTTCAGTTCCAGCCGAAACTGCGCTACAGCACCAACAGCAAGCAAACGGTACACCTGATGCTCAAACGCATTTCACCAGAAGTTATAATTTACTTTTACACACCACCAATGACCATAGTCATGCGAGTAGCAGTTGCAATATGTCGAACGCATAGACAACGGCCAATCACCAATAAGCTGAAATGCCGGCCTTATTGTATCTTTTCACACAGCGGGGGTTTTCAATAATCAAAACGATTCATTGCTGGTGAACCTAAATAATATGAATTATGTAAAAAGTTATCAAAGATAAAATCAAAAGCGCTAAAATGATTGATGAAAAATTTTTTGTTGGCGCAAAACTTTAGAAGATATGCTGATTTAAAATCTATTTTTAATTTATATTTAAGTTATACTTCCAACATTCGCATTGCATAGTCTTAGCATATTGTCTATATATTTTATAAATATGCATCTTTAATTAAGCATTTACTTGTTTCATAAGTTGAGGCTCCGCCTTATTGAAATAAATTAAATACTAGTTTATTTTTTTTTATGCTAGTGCATATACATATGTATGTTTAGATTTCTTGAATATTGACAACCTATAGCGTTGTTTATTTACTAAATTACTACGCTTTAATGTATCGTGACTGCATATGCGATGTTATACATTTGAAAAGCGTTTTGCATTGAAAACCCAAAAATGCATTGTAGTTGTGATACACATACATACTTATGGTATTCGTAAATCTGTTTAGCCAACTTTGAGTCATCTTTTAGCTCGCATAATATCAATTAAGATTCAGCATAATGAGGCACTAACCTAATTGGATGGCCAAAGTAGTGACCAAACCCGAATGAAAGTGTGTTGCAGTAGAAATGCATGAATTTAATTTTTTTGTTTTTGCAAAAAAAAATTGTAAATAAGCGAATGTAATCGAGAGTGTATGTTTTATGCGAACTATGTATTTTTAGTTATATATTAAAATGATGTATTTCCTTAATAAATATACACATATATACAATGAAAAAAGCATTAATCTTCACTATATTTTCAATTTAAAGGGATGCAGGCATGACGGAACGATACAAGGTGGCAGCATGGTGACATACCTGCAAACATAAATAAAAATTCAATGTATTTTGTTTATGTAAATTCGATGGACAAATGTCAAAATCGTACTGCGCCGAAAGTTGATGTATCAAATCAAATAAAAAAAGGGTATGATCAGCTGTCCCATGCTGCCACCTTGTATCGTTGCGCCATGGATGCAGGGGTCAAAGCATTGTATATTTTACCAAGTAGCGCAACTAACAGCTGATCGTTGAAAATTCGCACATTCACACGCACAGTTCTCGACTCAATTTGAAAAACAAACTAGATTATTTAACTCAATTTTTAAAGTGAGATAATCCTTACGAATTTATGTATATGGAATATATAAGGCGTTTTTGTTGTTATTAAAACAATAGTTTTATTTATATTAAAGTTTTTAACATTTTTTTTTTAACTGAAAAAACTCCGAACACCATTCCTTCATTATATGACATTCGACTGCCTAGTCCACTGCCTTCCACTCTATTCGCAACATAACCTCTATTTAAGCTGCCAAACTATATAGTAAACAATGGGTCAAAGGTGCATAGTGTACCTATACAAGTGTGCCAACGAAGCGATAAACGTCAAAACTACAAACAGCCTCGCTCACCTGATGCAAATCTCAGGTCTAGAGTTGCATTTTTGGTACGTAAGAGTACTTCAAGCTGAGTTGCATTTGATAGTTTAAAAAACTTTGTAGTATTTACAAATGAAATAGTTGCATATATTTCCGCGGAAATAAGAGTACTAGAAGATTTGTAGCATGCAACAATGCGGCAACATACGGAAAGCAACATTTTTTTTTAAATTAGAGTCAAAATATAAAGCGCCACACGTGTAACATGGAAACATTTTACTTCTAAGGTTGTTTACACAAATGCATAAATGCAAAATTATATAAACGCTTTGGTCGCTTCAAAGCAAAGATAACTTACGTCGTTTCATTGTTTTTCGTATGGCGTTGTCAAAGCGTAGGCACGGAACCAAAGCATTTATGTATATTTTTCGATACTTCGCCCGACAGATGACTTAATGAATGCAACACAACCAAAGCGTCTGTGTAAATCCGCCTTACAAGCCAACCTAATAAAACCGCACTGCGTTTTTATAGCGCACGCAAACAACCGGCGTTTTTTGCCCTAACCCAAATAAGCATGCCTTGCGACAATGTAAAGCATGTGTGCAAACGTAAAATCTAAATGTCACGTAGAACAAAAATTAGAAATCGAGTTAGGTTTTCACGCAGCAAATTCAATTTGGGTTGCTCTCATACAAGTTGTATGTGCATGAGACATTTTTGACAGAAAATGACTTGCCTGCGTTTATATTAGGTTGGATTGTTAATTGTTGTAGCTGTGAAAGTCTCCTGCAAATAAAATGGTGCTGTAAGTGCAAACAAATCAAACTCCTATATGACACTACTTTATTTTCTATGTATTTCTCTTGTATTTTCTTTATATTTTTTGTCGTGGGAGCCAATAAGGTTTCAGTACTGGTGTAAGTGTGTGAACTATATTTAAAAAAACTAACGAAACACAAGAAAAATTCAACGTAGTTCATTAAAAACAAACAAGCCAGTTTGTATTTCGATAGGGTTTTTCGACATTAGGCCGTTTTTTCTTTATTTTTTCTGACAAATGAAAATTTTGTTTTTAATTTCAAAATTGTGTGCATAAAAACACAACTAAATTCAAAGTTAAGGAATTGACCTCCAGATTCTTGTGTTACATAAATATAATGAGCTTGGGTACAGAAATTCAAATTAAAAAGTTTTTCACAATACATAATTTGAAAAACTCTACGTTTTCTCTGCTTTTAACCCTTCGTAATAAATTAAACTTTTAATGAAAATCAATAACGCTGAACTGAACACTTTTCGCCATGATATAAAATTAAAATGCTGTGGAAGAGGAGCAACACTTTTGTGACTACATAAACCCTATTTCAATCTTTTACGTCTCTGCACAGAACCCTAATTGACCGTTTTCAACCGAAACAACAATGGCAACCCAGATTTTCCCGTTATGCTCACTTAAGCGAGTGCCTGTCAGAAAGAAGTCAACACACTTGTCTTGTACACTAGGGGGACTCATGAAAGCATATAAACTTATAAGGTGTAAAATTATGTCCATTTACACACGCGGTTATATGAACGCACCTAGCAATACTCTTGATAAACTTGATTATTTATCAGCTGTATTATTGCCAAACAAAATTTTTTTGATTGTTATACATATTAAAAAATACCAAGATTAAGTGAAAAATCAAAACTAAAACGCCTTTACTTGCTGATGTTGGAGATTTCTGATGAAAATGCCTGCTGTAATGTCTGCAAGGTTGCATTCCTTCGAGTTTATCGCGTTTACACAATAGGGGGACTCATGAAAGCATATAAACTTATAATGTGTAAAATTATATCCATTTACACACGAGGTTATATGAACGCACCTAGTAATACTCTTGATAAACTTGATTGTTTATCAGCTGTATTATTGCCAAACAAAATTTTTTTGATTGTTATACAAATTAAAAAATGACAAGATTAAGTGAAAAATAAAAACTAAAACGCCTTTACTTGCTGATGTTGGAGATTTCTGATGAAAATGCCTGCTGTAATGTCTGCAAGGTTGCATTCCTTTGAGTTTACCGCGTTTACACAATGAAATGTGCGCTTAAATTTATACAAATTGTGTAAATGATTTTTCATACAAAATTTGACAGCTCGTTTACGCACTAGATAAATTTATACGTTTACACACTTTATAAGGCATTTATACGGTTACATGAGTCCCCCTAATGAAATGTCCGCGTAAATTTATACAAATTGTGTAAATGATTTTTCATACAAAATTTGACAGCTCGTTTACGCACTAGATAAATTTATACGTTTACACACTTTATAAGGCATTTATACGGTTACATGAGTCCCCCTACTATGATAACCATAAAACCATAACCAGATAAAACAGCTGATCGAACCTACCTTATGGAAATCAATGTAATCGATTAAAGCTGCAGACATTGGTGCTTTATCGGTAACCGTTACGGTAACCTTACAATAGCTGATTCGACCAACCTTATGAGAATCAATGCAATCGATTATTAGTGCCGCTAAAGTCGTAACCGTATCGTAGCCAACCGTTCAAAACGCGAGTACTCTATAAATAATGTAAGGAATACTCCTTTGGGAGTATAGGACTGCTCCAAATCTAATCTGTATTCATACAAAAAATGTGCTCCAATTAATATTGCGATGTCCTAGGAGAGGAGTAGGTGATCCCACCCTCGCTTTGTTTGTGAGTATTCAATAGAGTACATACGTGAGAGTACTTTCCAAAGTACTTTCACTGTAGTACCCCATGGAGCACCCACAGAGGAGCATATGCCAAAGTACTAAAGAGGAATTGTGTCGGAAAGAATTATCGAAGTGAATTTAATTTAAAATGAAAGTAAATGAAGAGGGGCAATACAACTTTTATATTTTATACTACGAATATTCTTATGTTATTTAGCATTTGCGTGGATAAAGAAACTAATATTTCTCTATTGTAATAGAATAAGTTATCTGAATGTAAATATAGTAATCTGGCAGCACGAAGTGTCGAGCAGGGTTTGGTGACTTCCGGTTCCGGAAAGTATGTAAAAAGAAGAGAATAAGCCCAGCCAACGCGTTGCTTGCGATATCGAAGTAAAATAAAGGAATCGATCACAAAAGATCATATATCAGGTGTGGAAATCCCACAGGCCAATATTTTATTTAGTACATCAAGATATTTTAAATTCAAATCGAAATTTGAAGAAACTAATTGATAATGGCAAATATGCTGACACGGCAGCAAATGATTAATACGCTGACGATGGCTAATGTTGAATTTGATAAAGAGGTTACTCTTGTACAATTGCGTGTCTTGTACGACCAGGCTGTAGCTATTCTGCCAAAATTATTGGATGACGGTTCGCTGAATGGAAAGTTACAAAACGTGAACGTGCCAGATGACAATGTACCGGACAAAAATGTGCCAGATGAAGGTGTACCAGAGGAAAATAGGCCACATGAAGACGTGCCAGATGAAGGAGGGCCGGGGGAGGACATAACCGGTGTAGATGTGGTGAATGCTTCAAATGTTGATAATGATTTGCTACTTCCGTTGACCACTTTGACCAAGCCAAATTTACAGGCGAGTGGCAGCTCAATTGATAGCTTAAAGGCTGAACAAGAGCACTTGGCACGGATGCTAGCTGTTGCTCGCAAAAAGCGTGAACTGATCGAACTGCATCAACAGATCAATCAAATTGATAGACGCAGAATTGATCTGCGTCTGAATAAATTCGACGGGTCAGAATTCCAAGATGTTGTTAAGTGGATCGGTGAGTTGGAGGCAGTATTTGAATTTCTACGCTACAATGATAGAGACTAGCTGATTGCTGCTCGATATTTAGTAACAGGCCATGCCAAAAAATTCCTGGACATTGCTCTAGTCCGTTCGTATAGTGACTTAAAGTCTGCTTTATTGCTGGAGTATCGACGAACGTTTTCGCTCCAAGATGTATTTAGCCAGTTGAAAACACGTAGTATTAAACCAGGGGAAACCCCTCGACAATACGTGGTGGAAATGCAACATATGGCTAGCCGAGCTGACATACCAGAAAGTGATTTAGTCGACATAATTATTGACGGACTCAACGACAAATCTACTTATGTGTCGCCGTTATATGGTGCAACGTCAATCAGAAGTTTAAAAATGTTGATGGAGCGTTACAAAAAAATGAGAAAAACTGTTGTTACAGTGGATAATCGTGTCAAAGAGATGCCCGCCGTAACTAGCCGTGTAGATGTCAATAATGTGCGTTGTTACAATTGTTTCCAGTACGGGCATTATCAGAGTGCATGTACACAACTCAGACGTCCACCTAATTCGTGTTTTATGTGCGCAGAAGTAGGCCATACTCGCCATAATTGTCCTCGTCGTGTATCATCAGCAAACAATCGCAACGTCGCAGCTGCTGTAGGTGATGAGGAGATTCGAGAAATTAATAAATTAACTGAACGACTTCCGTCAAACAACATGGTAAGTGTTGCCTTCTATAATGGAGAAAAGTGTACTGATTTAGTCTCTCTTTTTGCATTATTCGACACGGGTAGTCCAATTAGTTTCATAAAACGATCCCTTGTGCCAGAGTTAGTACAACTAAGCAATAAACGAAAATTAACACGATACCACGGAATTGGTAACAAGCTAATAAAAATGTACGGTATTTTGCATTGTAAATTTATATTTCGTAAGCATTGTATCATTCACAATTTTGTTATTTTGCCAGATTCGGATGCAGTTGTTCCAGTATTGGTTGGACGGGACCTGTTAACAAAATTGCGAATAATGTTGTGCCAATTTAATAAAATTGGTTATAATCCAAATGAATTGCTAAGCTTGAACTTTCAAAATAAATCCCATCTTTCGGATATCCTTGTCAGTACACTTCGCTGCTTTCATTTATATAAAAGTCCACAAGTTGTTGACCAGGTTGCTTTCATAGAAAAACAAAACAATGTAAACTTAGAGATGTCAGAATTAGAGATAAGCGAGAATTGTTATCGTAATAATATCAATGTGGGAAAATTGATCGATAAAGATGTAAATGATTGCAATTAAATTATTTGATCTGTTGATGCAACTGAGGAAGAGAATGTTAGCGATTATATTAATATAGATCCAAAATTGAATAAAATAGAATCAGATATCCTTCGCGCTATAATATTGAATTAATGTAAAAGTACTAGCAGAGCGATTGTCAGCCGGTATTCGATGAAAATCAAATTGAAAAATGATACACCAGTGTACAGTAGTCCGAGGAGGCTATCGTTTAAGGAAAAAATTGAGGTCCAGAAAACTATTGATGAATTATTGGCTAAAGGTATTATAAGACAAAGTGAGTCACCTTATGCGTCGCTTATAGTTTTGGTACGAAAAAAGAATGGTTCATTGAGAATGTGCGTGGACTATCGGGCGCTCAATAGTTTAAAAATACGTGATCACTATCCGTTACCTCTTATTGAAGATTGTCTCAGCTATCTAGGAGGAAAAACGTATTTCAGTACTCTTGATTTGAAGGATGACTTCCACCAAGTACCAATGAGTGAGGAGTCCATACCACTGACGGCTTTTGCCACGCCAATGGGTCAATACGAATATTGCTATATGCCATTTGGACTGACCAATGCACCTGCAGTTTTCCAGCACTTAATTAATAAAATTTTAAAACCACTTATTGATGCTGGTAGGATTATAGTGTATTTAGATGACATTAATGTGGCTACCAAAACGTTTGATGAGCATGTTGAAATATTGAAGCAAGTAGTAAATCATTTAAGTGCTGCTGGGTTGCAATTAATTTGTCAAAGTGTCGATTTGCATATAAAGAAGTTGAATACTTAGGGTATTGTGTAAATGATAGGGGTATAAGTCCAAACGAAGCACACCTTAAGGCAATTAAAAATGATCCGATTCCTAAAAATGCAAAAGAGGTAAAACAATGTGTGGGCTTATTTTCTTACTTTAGGCGCTTTGTCCCAAGTTTCTCCCGGATTGCGGCCCCTTTAAATCAGTTGACGCGTAAAGATGTAAAGTTTGAGTGGACAGATGAGTGTATGAGTAGCTTTGCAACATTGAAAGATAAATTGACAGAACCGCCTGTGTTATGTATATTCGATCCACAACGTGAAACCGAGCTGCATACAGATGCGAGTGCTCGGGGGTATGGAGCGGTATTATTACAAAAGCAGGATGACAGAAAACTCCATCCGGTTGCATATTTTTCTAAAACAACTACTGAAGCGGAATCGAGATATCATAGTTTCGAGTTGGAAATGCTTGCGATTGTTAATACATTGGAGCTGTTTCGTACATTTTTGGACGGGGTTCCTTTTGTGCTTGTTACGGACTGCAACTCGTTGGTGTTGACATTGGAAAAAAAAAAAATTGTGAACCCTCGTATTGCGCGGTGGACCTTAAACTTCTCAAATTTTGATTTCGTTGTAAAGCACAGGGGAGGGGATCAGATGTCACATGTAGACGCTTTGAGTAGGGTATCGGTGTGTTATATTGGGGAGAATGAGGTTGATCTGAATATTCAAATTGCACAGTCGCGTGATAGAGTTGGAGAATGATTTAGTATTTCGCGTTAGTGGACGATACCAGCAGTTATATGTGCCATCGGAAATGGAGGAAAAAATAATGAGAACCGTACATGAGAATTATGGTCATCAAGGAATAGATAAGTGCTCAAATCAAATACAGAAGCATTATTGGTTTCCTTTGATGAGGAGAAAGCTGAATAAATTTATACGAAATTGCTTGAAGTGTATATATTATTCTAGTTTGCCTAGCAACAGAGAGCGAAATCTTTACAGTATTCCGAAAAGGCCGGAGCCATTTGATACATTACACATTGACCACTTTGGACCATTGGAGTCGGTAAAATCGAAACAAAGGCATGTATTGGAGATCGTTGATGGGTTTACGAAGTTTGTTAAGTTATATGTGGTTAGACCAAGCTCCAAAGAGAGTATATGTGCACTTAAAAAGTACTTTGTAGATTACAGTCGTCCACGAAGAATCGTAAGTGATCGGGGAACAGCATTTATTTCCAATGAATTTGAGAACTTCTGTAAAGAATGTAACGTGAGTCATATTTTAAATGCAGTAGCTTCACCCCAATCGAACGGCCAGGTAGAACGAGTGAATAGGGTGTTAAAAAGTATTTTATCGAAGCTAACGGACCCAATATGTCATCCCGATTGGAGAAGGAAGTTGTTTAGGGTGGAGTTTGCAATAAATAATACTGTACACTGTGCAACTAAGCAGACTCCCAGCCAAATGATGTTTGGTGTTGAACAAAGGGGGGAGCAATTTGATGAATTAACCGAATACTTGCATGAAATTTACTCTAAGCCCATTGAAAATTTAGAAGTGTTGAGAAATGAGGCTGATATTAACATTCAAAAATCTCAGTTGCATAATCAGAGCAATTTCGAACGAAGTCATAAACCGCCACGAGAATTTAAAATAGGGGATTTAGTGGTAATAAAAAATGTGGAAACTACTGTGGGTCAAAATAAGAAACTAATCCCTCAGTATAAATGTCCATATGTAGTGCATAAGCAGTTGGGTTGTGACCGATATGTAGTTAAAGATATTGAAAATTGTCAAGTTACTCAAATATCATACAATAATGTAATTGATTCAAGTCGCATGAAGAAGTGGTTAGAGCCTGGTCAAGGTGTGGATTTGGAAGGCAACATAGTCCTGATGACTCTATGTCAAATGATTATTGTACAGATTATGAGTATTTAGAAGAAGATATTGTAAGTGATTGTACTGATTATGAATATTTGGATGAAATTAAGGATTGTATGGATCAATCGAGGTCGATTGATTGCCAGGTTGACCGAGCTGTAATAGAATAAGTTATCTGAATGTAATTATAGTAATCTGGCAGCACGAAGTGTTGAGCAGGGTTTGGTGACTTCCGGTTGCGGAATGGATGTAAAAAGAAGAGAAGAAGCCCAGCCAATGCGTTGCTTGCGATATCGAAGTAAAATAAAGGAATCGATCACAAACGATCATACTATACATACTGTCACGGATATTAGCATCAATAAGCAATACCATCACTAAGACGATGCTAAGGCCATGCTAAGCGGTATTTACGTCAATAATCAAATCATGTATACACATATATAAGGCAGCCGAGAGATGTCACACACAGATGCATTTACTTATATGCCTTTGTGTGTGCGAGAGACTGTAAACTACAAACTCACATACATCTGAGAGACGCTGAAAAGTAGAAAATTGTAAGCAAGTAGAAACTATATGAGAACTATAAACACTCGAAATAGTTGGTAAGTTCTGGAAATAGAAGAGCCTAGATGTATGCAACGTAAACTATAAAAGCGGCGCAAGCGAGTAAAAAGTAATTCAGTTGGATTTGAGTTGTCAAGCAATTTCGATTAAGATGATATCTAGCGAGCAATAGCAGTATTATTTTGAAAGTCAGCTATCAGTTTGGTTATTACGCCAGCTAATTGCAAAGTATAATTGTTATTGTGAAGTACTTTAATAAAGGCCATTTTTCCATTATTCAATATTGGTGTAATTTATTCAACAGTTTAGTGATACGAACTTAGCAAAAGGGCAAATAAGAGCATTTGCAAGTAAATTCGTTACAATTGGTGTCAGAAGAGGAATTGTTGAATAAATTCCGAAGATTGGGAATAAAACTTGGACATGGCAAAGCACGACTACGAGAGGCAATGGAAGCAGAAGGAATTAACGTGGAAGAGTCTTTCCTCTTGATGGCGAAGAGACAACAAAAATTGAAGAGAAAAATGAAACATCGCAGACAGTTACCAGCACAGACTTGAACGTGATATTGGCTGCAATATCTGCACAAACGTCGTCAGTAACATCGAAAATTGAAGCACAAGAAACACGTATTTCAGAAATGTCGACACAAATAACATCCAAGATGGAAAAACAACTAGAATCGCAGGAGAACCATATAACAGCGAAGATTGAAGCACAGGAAACACAAATTTCTTCACAACTGGAAGAACAGAAGACGTATATGTTATCCCAACTGGAATCGCAGGAAACCCGTATAACATCACAACATCCTGAAATGTCGGCACAAATTTCGGAACAGGTATCATCGCAGCTCTTTGTGAAACTGGAAGAGCAGGATGCAAAAATTTTACAACTCGAGGACAAAATTGATGCCGAAATAGAAGCGTTAAAAGGTCGTATGGAGCAGTTACAACTAAACCGGCCAACTGTTTCAGCAAGCAATCTAAAGGTAAAAACACCATCATTTGACGGTTCTGTTCCTTTCCAGGTCTTCAAGCTACAGTTTGAGAAGACCGCAGCAGTGAACAACTGGAATGCGGAAGATAAAGTTGCTGCACTCTTCGTGGCATTGAAGGGGCCAGCAGCGGAAGTCCTACAGACGATTCCCGAAGGAGAGCGGAACAATTATGAAGCATTGATGGCTGCTGTAGAACGACGTTATGGAAGCGAGCATAGAAAACAGATATTCCAAATTGAGTGGCAAAACCGCTACCAAAAAGCAAATGAGACATTGCACATTTGCAAAATGCGGACGCACCCGTGGAGTACAACGAGAGGATAAAAATCCAGAGTTTTATAAATGGCATACGGGACGTCGAAACGAAGCGAGCCACATACGCAAACCCAAAGCTAACTTTTGCAGAAAAGGTATCCCATGCACTGACTCAAGAAACAGCATTGCTTCTGTGTAAGCCAGTTTACAAAGTACGCCGTGTGGAGGTAGAAAAGAGGCGCTGAAAGGATCGCAAAAGCGGAGTGAAAAAGTTATCAAATGTTTCAAATGCGGGAAGTTCGGTCACATTGCCCGTCATTGCGATCTTGATCCTAGTAGTTCCAACAATGTGGGTGGCGGTAAACGCAAAGCTGGAGGAGATGAGCAAGAGCGAGTAAGAGGTAGAGATGGAGAGCTAGATCCAGCTATTGAATGCCCTGTGATATCTGTGTTGCAAATTGGTAGAAAATCGAGCAGTCTTACCGTCAGAGGGAATGTGGATGGCAAAGAACATGTACTGACTGTAGATACGGGCGCATCTCATTCCTTGATCCGATCTGACTTGGTCAACAGGAGAGAAAACCGTTACCCGGAGCGAGGTTGCGTACGGTCACTGGCGAGTATAACCAAGTCTGGGGAGAAGTGATCTGTGAAGTCTTAATTGGGAAGGTCATGGTTTTACACAAATTCGTTGTGGCGGAGATTGTTGATGAAGTTATATTGTGCATTATAGTATATTATTAGTTATAGTGATGCATTATGAGAACCAAGATGTGCCACTTAACTTCAGTTTGGAAAAAGGGTTCAGCAGTAGGCGAGTGCTGGTGGAGGAGATTCGACAGAGACCACGAAAGTCAAGGAAAGTAGATCGAGCAAAGGTTGATGGATCGAATGGGCCAAATAAAGCGAAATCAAAAGTACCTGCGAGAAAAACACTGGCATTGACAAACCCTAATGGACGCACTAAAACGACTGAAAGAATTTTCCAGAAAGAATTCAAGGGTGGTTTCAAGCCAGCGCGTACTACTGTTGTGAAACGTCAAGACGATACTGATGATGCAAAGTCAATCCGTCAAGCTCAAGCTCTGCGAAGTAGTTCTTCATTGGCCAAGCAACAGAGTGTGAGGGAACGATCCAGGATAATGAGTAGTAAGATGAAATACAGGTACGACAACAAGAATAATTCGGAGGGTTTCTTGGAGGGAGATTCGGCACTGTTGTACAACCCTCGCCGGCGGAAAGGTGTTCCTTCCAAATTATGGTGCAGTTGGGAAGGCCCGTACAAAGTTGTAAAAAGGATCAGTGATGCCATCTACCGCATACAAACAATTGGGAAACCACGAAATAGAAGGGTGGTTGATTTGGAGAGATTAGCAGCGTTTAGATCGAGAGATTTGTCTGATCGGGACGATCAGACTTAGGTGGAGGGCAGTGTCACGGATATTAGCATCACTAAGCTATACCATCACTAAGACGAAGCTAAGGCCATGCTAAGCGGTATTTACGTAAATAATCAAATCATGTATACACATATATAAGGCAGCCGAGAGATGTCACACACCGATGCATTTACTTATACGCCTATGTGTGTGCGAGAGACTGTAAACTACAAACTCACATACATCTGAGAAACGCTGAAAAGTAGAAAATTGTAAACAAGTAGAAACTATATGAGAACTATAAACACTCGAAATAGTTGGTAAGTTCTGGAAATAGAAGAGCCTAGATGTATGCAACGTAAACTATAAAAGCGGCGCAAGCGAGTAAAAAGTAATTCAGTTGGATTTGAGTTGTCAAGCAATTTCGATTAAGATGATATCTAGCGAGCAATAGCAGTATTATTTTGAAAGTCAGCTATCAGTTTGGTTATTACGCCAGCTAATTGCAAAGTATAATTGTTATTGTGAACTACTTTAATAAAGGCCATTTTTCCATTATTCAATATTGGAGTTATTTATTCAACAGTTTAGTGATACGAACTTAGCAAAAGGGCAAATAAGAGGATTTGTAAGTAAAATTCGTTACAATACTATAGAATGTATACATAAAACCAGTGCGGTGTTGCATTTTATCAGAGTTGCCAAAGTAAAATTTTATTATTAGTTATTTGAATGCAATATTTTACTTTTGGCAACTCTGTTCGATCGTCATCGTGTCGTGATCACTGTCGTTAAAAAACGAGCAATGATCGGCTGATGGTGGTCCGCAAACGCATTGCAAATGAGTATTGTTAGAGTACTCCAACATGAAGAAAATGGAACACGTAATCCAACAATTGTTGCAGGGAACCAATTGGTTTTTCGTTTACCGTCGTAACGATAAACAGCTTATTACGTTAGGGATACGACTACAGCGATACGACATAAGGCACCAATAACTCCCGCTTAATGGTGCCATATCATAACGCTAACGCCATAACTATACCATAGCCAACCAATCGGTTATGGTTTTCCCCATATCCATAACCTGAAAATATTTGAGTTGGTGAATTTAATAACTTTTTGTAGATTTGATTCATTGTTTTGGATACGTTTTGACTAAGAGACTTATTTTTTGTGGAATATGTTTGTAGTTTTTTGCGTTTTCTTTATTTTTATGAAATTTTCACGATTTTTAGGTTAAGGCACTATTAATCGATCACATTGGAGATGGTTATGGATATGGGTATGGTTACGACTGCGGCGTTAGGGTTAAAGAAGTTTAATTAGCCCTTTAAGTTGCGCACCGCTTTCAAGGGGTTATAAGCGCAAGATATAAGCTGAAGACATTGGTGCTTTATCGGTAACCGTATCGGTAACCTATGCCGTATGTCGTATCGCTGTAGTCGTATCCCTAACGTAATCAGCTGTTTATCGTTACGACGGTAACCAAAAACCAATTGGTTGGCTACGATACGGTTACGACCTTAGCGGCACCAATAATCGATTGCATTGATTCTCATAAGGTTGATCGAATCAGCTGTTATAAGGTTACCGATACGGTTCCCGATAAAGCACCAATGTCTGCAGCTATAGCTTCTCAAACCGAATTGTCAATCGCAAAAACATCGCCGAAGTAGCAACATCGTAATCATTGTAAATTTTACCAAGTAGCGCAACTAACAGCTGATCGGTGAAAATTCGCACATTCACACGAACAGTTCTCGACTCAGTTTCAAAACAAAACTTTAGATTATTTAACTCAAATCATAAAGTGAGATAATCTTTACGAGTTTATGTACATAGAATATATAAGGCGTTTTTGTTGTTATTAAAACAGTAGTTTTATTTTTATTAAAGCTTTTATCAATTTTTTTTTTAGTTTTGAAAAAACTCCGAACACCATTCCTTCATTTTATGACATTCGACTGCCTAGTCCACTGCCTTCCACTCTATTCGCAACATAACCTCTGTTTAAGTTGCCAAACTATATAGTAAACAATGATCGTAATTGTTAAAATGTTCGCGTTATACATATTACATGTTCGTTTTAATGTAATATTTTGTTTTTTTTTTTGTAAAGAAAATGTGCAGTGTGTAATTTAAAATTAATATTGTAACGAATTTACTTGCAAATCCTCTTATTTGCAATCCTCTGCTAAGTTCGAATCACTAAACTGTTGAATAAATAACTCCAATATTGAATAATGGAAAAATGGCCTTTATTAAAGTACTTCACAATAACACTTATACTTTTCTACTCGCTGGCTTAATAACCAAACTGATTGATAACTCAAATTAAACTCTACTATTGGCCGCCAGATCGCGTGCTTAATCAATAACTGATTGATTGCTCAACTCAAACTGAATTACTTCTTACTCGCTTGCCCCGCTTTTATAGTTTACGCTGCATACTTCTAGGCTCTTCGATTTCCAGAACTTACTAGTTGTTTCGGCTACAAAATCGCCAGCCACAACTACGTGCACAAATTATTGCTCTCTCTTGTGACAACTCAGATAAGATATATGCATGTGTTTGTGCATTGCCGCTCCGCTGCTCGTATACGTACATATGTGTAGACGCAATTATTTATTCGTTTATGTAGATACATAAAGATTGAATTATTGATGTGAATGTTTGTAGTTTACAGTCTCTCGCGCGCACATAGGCAAATAAGTAAATGCATCTGTGTGTGACATCTCTCTGGGCTGCCTTATATATGTGTATACTTGATTTGATTATTAACGTATATACTGCTTGGCATGGCCTTAGCATCGCCTTAGTGATGGGATAATTTACTGATGCTAATATCCGTGACACTGCCCTCCACCTAAGTCTGATCGTCCTGATCAGACAAATCTCTCGATCTAAACGTTGCTAGCCTTTCCAAATGGACCACCTTCATTTTGGTTCGTGGTTTACCGATGGTTTGTATGCGGTACACTACATCGTTGATCCGTTTTACAACTTTGTATGGGCCTTCCCAATTACACTGCAATTTCGGGGACAAACCTTTTTTACGTTGTGGGTTGTATAACAGCACCAAATCTCCTTCCTGAAAACCTTCTGAATTAATTGCTTTATCATATCTGGCTTTCATCTTGTCACTCATAATCTTTGTTCGTTGCCTTATCAGATCATGTATTTCTCTTAGCTCTTCTTCCAAATCACTAGTGGATTTCCTGACATTTCTCTCCGCGTTGGCATCTATCCCAAACTTCAAATCAGCTGGCAGTCTAAGGTCATTGCCAAAAATTACTTTTGCAGGGGTTTGGCCCGTTGTCTCATGCACTGCTGATCGGTAAGCCATCAAGAATAATGGTATGCAGGTATCCCATTCTTTATGGTACTTGTCCACTACTTTCCTTAAGTGCTCCTCCAATGTTCTATTGAATCGTTCTACCATACCATCGGATTGAGGATGCAATGCAGTTGTCCGTGTTTTTCGAATGCCCACTGACTTACACATTTCCTGGAACACAGCTGATTCGAAATTCCTGCCTTGGTCAGAATGTAACTCCATTGGTACACCATACCTTGCAACCCAATTGTTTATAAACACTTCTGCTACCGTTTCCGCTTCTTGATTTGGGATTGGGTATACCTCTGGCCATTTGCTGAAATAATCCATAACTACCAGTACATATTTGTTTCCGCCGTTGCTAGTAGGAAATGGACCGGCGACATCCATAGCGATCCTTTCAAATGGCGCACCTGAGTTATATTGCTTCATCTGGCCATGACTTCGTGTTCTGGGCCCTTTCGCTCTGCTGCAAACCTCGCAGTTCGCAATCCACTCAGTGACCGACTGACGGCAACCAACCCAAGAGAATCTCTGTTTAATCTTCTCGAGCGTCTTCGTGATTCCAAGATGACCTCCGCTTGGACCATTATGCAGCTCGCTGAGCACGTCAGGAATCCTCTTTCTGGGAACAACTATCAGTTTATTCTTGTATTTACCATCCTCACTCTCCCATACTCGATGAAGGCAACCGGATATCAATTCTAAACTGTTCCACTGTGCCCAATATGACTTCGCAATGGGACTCTCTGCTGACATCTCTTCTCTGTTTGGTCTTTCATTTCGTTCGAGCCCTTGCATAACACGTGACAGATCTGCATCTTCTAGCTGACATTTTCTTAGTTGTTCCTTGTCCCATTCATCTGTACATGTTATATTCATTAGCCGGACATCTATAATGTCTTCTTTAGCCTCGGCTTTTGAACAGTGCTTGCATTCCAGACTACATGGTCTTCGTGACATTGCATCAGCATTTCCATGGGTACTACCTTTTCGATGCTCAATGGAAAAGACATAGCTTTGTAGTCGCTCGATCCACCGTGCCAATTGTCCTTCCGGATTACGGAACTGCAGAAGCCATTTCAACGCTGCGTGATCTGTCCTGACACGGAATCGCTTGCCGTAGAGGTACAGCTCTCTCCGCGTAACACAGTAGTTCCTCTCTGGTTTTCCAATCGAACGGCTGTAATATGCAACTACCTTCTCCTGTCCATCGACCAGTTGTGATAAAACGCCTCCTATAGCATATCCACTCGCATCTGTATCTAGAATAAATGTTGCTCCTGGAATCGGATATGCTAACATTGGGGCAGTGCACAAACGCTCCTTCAATGTTTGGAAAGCCACTTCTTGCTCCTTCTTCCATTCAAAAGCTTTGTTTTTTCTTGTAAGCTCATGGAGGCTATGGGCTACGCTGGAAAAATTTAGTACAAATCGGCGGTAATATGTGCACAGCCCAAGAAAACTTCTGAATTCATGTAGGTTCTGTGGTCTTGGCCAATCCTTTACAGCCTCTATTTTTTCGTTCGCAGTGCAGATGCCATCTGTCGTTACCTTGTGACCCAAATAATTGACTTCCTTTTTAAACAGCGCACACTTTGTGGGACTTAACTTCAGACCAGCGCCAGCTATTCTCTGGAAAACTTCCTCCAAGTTCTTAAGATGTTCATCAAAGTTCTTGCCCAATACGATGATGTCGTCCAGGTACACCAAGCATGTTTTCCAATGTAGTCCTTTCAGTACCTGGTCCATGAGTCTCTCAAAAGTAGCTGGTGCATTACAAAGTCCAAAAGGCATCACTGTAAATTGCCAAAGACCATCACCGACACTGAAGGCTGTTTTCTCCTTATCTTCCTCCTTCACCTCCACTTGCCAGTAGCCGCTTTTCAAGTCCAGCGTGGAAAACCATTTCGTACCAGATAGCGAGTCCAGAGTGTCGTCAATTCTTGGCAATGGGTAGCTATCCTTTTTCGTTACGTCATTCAACTTCCGGTAGTCCACGCAAAACCTCATTTTTCCATCCTTCTTTTTTACAAGTACTACCGGTGAGCTCCATGGACTAGCTGATGGTTCGATGACGCCGCTGTCGCTCATTTCTTGAATGATTTGACTCACAACTTCCCGCTTCGCCAGTGGAACACTACGTGGAGCTTGACGGATCGGCCTCGCATCTCCAGTGTCAATTTGATGTTTCACAACGTTGGTGCGGCCTGGTTTAGAATCATCCTGGTCAAATATGTTCGCGTACTTTAGGAGCAGTTGTTTTGCCTTACTCTGATATGCTTCCTCTAGCCCCTGCATCCACGCCGTGATGTCATTTGAAAGATCAGTATTACTAGCTGAAACGTGTTCCTGGAGCTGTTCACAGTTAATAACTACTTCAGCCTCTTGGCATCTTCCCAAAATAGCTCCTTTAGTCAGTTTGAGTGGTGACTTGAACTCATTGAGTACTCTTACCGGAATACGTCCATCTTGTTTTGTCATAGCCAGGGGTTTTCCTACAAGTATGTTTAGTGCTGATTTGTTTGCTGCTTCGACAACCCACAATTTGTTTGTCCCACAATCTCCATCAACCTTTGCCCAGATGACTGCTTCGGATTTTGGTGGTATTTGCTGACTCTCTTCCACCAGCACTCGTTTACTGCTGTAGCCTCTCTCGTAGCCGAAATTAAGTGGTACATCCATGTTTTTATATCGCATCGTCTTGCTTTGCATGTCGATCTTGATGCCCTGGTCGATTAAGAAGTCCACTCCAATTATGATTTCATCAACAATTTCTGCCACTATAAAATTGTGTACTACCGTGAAGTTCCCAATTGCGACTTCACATTCTACTTCTCCAATTACCTGGGTGTCCTCTCCCGTGGCTGTACGTAGTCTTGCTCCAAGCAATGATCTTATCTTTTTGTTGACTAAATTCGCTCGAATGATGGAATGAGATGCACCCGTATCTATAGTCAGTAAGCGTTCCTTTCCGTCCACATGTCCTCCAACAGTAAGATTGCTCGATCTTCTTCCAATCTGCGAGATAGAGATTATGGGGCATTCAATTGCGGGAGCCAGCTGTCGCCCCTTGCGGCTGACTCGAATTAGTTTAACGATTGAGTGGTCTTGGATATTTGCTCATCACCTTCTGCTCTGCGTTTACGACCACCCACATTGTTGGAGCTATTGGGACCGCTGCTGCAATGTCGTGCAATATGACCTGGGTTGCCGCACTTGAAACATTTAATAACTCCGGCATTTTTCTGTTGTGATCCCTTCAGTGCTTCCAAAATAGTGTCTACCCAATCTGGTCTTTCCACTTCTACACGATGAGCTTTGTATGCTGGTTTACTCAATAGTGAGGCCGTTTCCTGAGTCAATGCATGTGATACCGTTTCAGCAAATGTCAGCTTTGGGTTTGCGTATGTAGCTCGCTTCGTTTCCACGTCCCGTATGCCATTTATGAAACTCTGGATTTTTACCCTTTCAGTGTATTCCACGGGTGCGTCCGCATTTGCAAGATGAGCCAATCTTTCAATATCTGAAGCAAACTCCTGCAATGTCTCATTTGCTTTTTGGTAGCGGTTTTGCAACTCAATTTGGAATATCTGTTTTCTATGCTCGCTTCCGTAACGTCTCTCTAAAGCGCTCATCAATGTTTCGTAATGGTTCCGCTCGTACTCTGGGATGGTCTGTAAGATTCCCGCGGCAGGCCCTTTCAGTGCCACGAACAGAGCTGCAACTTTATCTTCAGCATTCCATTGGTTCACTGCTGCGGTCTTCTCAAACTGTAGCTTAAAGACCTGAAAAGGAACAGAACCGTCAAAGGATGGTGTCTTTACCTTTGGATTACTCGCTGAAACAGCTGGGCGATTTAGTTGTAACTGCTCCATACGACCTTTTAAATCATTTACTTCTGCCTGAAATTGAGCCATTTTTGCATCCTGCACTTCCAGTTTTGATGATACCTGTTCCAAAATTTCTGCCGACATTTCAGATATACGTGCCTCTTGCGCTTCCAATTGAAATGCCATATATGTCTTTTGGTCTTCCAGTTGAGATGACACTTGCGACGTCATTTCTGAAATGCGTGCCTCCTGTGATTCCAGTTGGGATGCCATATATGTCTTCTGTGACTCCAGTTGGGTTGTTATATTTGTCTTTTGTTCTTCCAGTTGGGATGTTATGTTTGTCTTTTGTTCTTCCAGTTGGGATGTTATATTTGTCTTTTGTTCTTCCAGTCGTGATGACATGTTGGTGGATATTTGTGATGACATTTCGGACATTTGTGCCGATATTGCAGCCAATATCATGTTCAAGTCTGTGTTTGTAACTGCCTGCGATGTTTCGTTTTTCTCTTCAATTTTTGTTGTTGTTTCGTCCCCATCAGGATAAAAGACAAACTCGTCCACATCAATTCCTTGCGACTCCATTACCTCTCGTAGCCGTGCTTGAAGTTCGATCTTATTGCCGGTTGTATTTAATCCACGGTTCTCCAACTCCTTTTTCAGTTGCCGGATCTTCAATTCACTGAACTTTGCCATGTCCAAGTTGTATTCCCAATCTTCGGAATTTATTCAACAATTCCTCTTCTGACACCAATTGTAACGAATTTACTTGCAAATCCTCTTATTTGCAATCCTCTGCTAAGTTCGAATCACTAAACTGTTGAATAAATAACTCCAATATTGAATAATGGAAAAATGGCCTTTATTAAAGTACTTCACAATAACACTTATACTTTGCTACTCGCTGGCTTAATAACCAAACTGATTGATAACTCAAATTAAACTCTACTATTGGCCGCCAGATCGCGTGCTTAATCAATAACTGATTGATTGCTCAACTCAAACTGAATTACTTCTTACTCGCTTGCCCCGCTTTTTTAGTTTACGCTGCATACTTCTAGGCTCTTCGATTTCCAGAACTTACTAGTTGTTTCGGCTACAAAATCGCCAGCCACAACTACGTGCACAAATTATTGCTCTCTCTTGTGACAAATCAGATAAGATATATGCATGTGTTTGTGCATTGCCGCTCCGCTGCTCGTATACGTACATATGTGTAGACGCAATTATTTATTCGTTTATGTAGATACATAAAGATTGAATTATTGATGTGAATGTTTGTAGTTTACAGTCTCTCGCGCGCACATAGGCATATAAGTAAATGCATCTGTGTGTGACATCTCTCTGGGCTGCCTTATATATGTGTATACTTGATTTGATTATTAACGTAAATACTGCTTGGCATGGCCTTAGCATCGCCTTAGTGATGGGATAATTTAGTGATGCTAATATCCGTGACAATATTATCTAATTATATAAATTTTCGTTTATTGAAACTGTATTTTTGTGTACATGACATAATGGAGCTACAAAACTCTGGATTTTTTAACAAATTAACTTGACACATGAGTAGCCACAAATGAACAATTAAAATCAAATAAATTAAAAATATTGTCAACTTTAATTTAAAAATTATGTGATATGTAAAAATATAAGTAAAAATTTCGTTTTACATAAATGCATACATATATGATAAACGGAACACATAACGGGGTTGAGATTACCTTATTTATAAATTGTGATAAAAAATGTGCTCCAATTAACATTGCGATGTCCTAGGAGAGGAGTAGGTGATCCCACTCTCGCTTTGTTTGTGAGTATTCCATAGAGTACATACGTGAGAGTACTTTCCAAAGTACTTTCACTGTAGTACTCCATGGAGCACCCACAGAGGATCACATGCTAAAGTACTAAAGAGGAATTGTGTCGGAAAGAATTTCCGGAGTGAATTTAATTTAAAATGAAAGTAAATGAAGAGGGGCAACACAACTTTTATATTTTTTTACTACGAATATTCTTATGTTATTTAGCATTTGCGTGAATAAAGAAACTAATATTTCTCTATACTATAGTATGTATACATAAAACCAGTGCGCGGTTCCTTTTATCAGAGTTACCATAGTAAAATTTTATTATCAGTTATTTGTATGCAATATTTTACTTTTGGCAACTCTGTTCGATCGTCATCGTGTCGTGATCACGGTAGTTAAAAAACGAGCAATGATCGGCTGATGGTGCTCCGCAAACGCATTGCAAAGGAGTATTGTTAGAGTACTCCAACATGAAGAAAATGGAACACGTAATCCAACAATTTTTGCAGGGTAATGGGAATGAAAATACCCTTATTATATATTAATGTACAGTCATGTACACATGTAACTGGATAGAAATTCACATAATACATAATTAAATGTACGGTTATGTACATACATATTGTAACGATTTTGCTGCAAATCCTCTTATTTGCAATCCTCTGCTAAGTTCGAATCTCTAAACTGTTGAATAAATAACTCCAATATTGAATAATGGAAAAATGGCCTTTATTAAAGTACTCCACAATAACAATTATACTTTGCTACTCGCTGGCTTAATAACCAAAATGATTGATAACTCAAATGAAACTCTACTATTGGCCGCCAGATCGCGTGCTTAATCAAACTGATTGATAGCTCAACTCAAACTGAATTACTTCTTACTCGCCTGCCCCGCTTTTATAGTTTACGCTGCATACTTCTAGGCTCTTCCATTTCCAGAACTTACCAACTATATTCGTGTGTGTATAGTTCTCATATAGTTTCTACTTGTTTACAATTGTCTACTTTTTAGCGCTTCTCAGATGTACGTATGTGAGTTTGTAGTTTACAGTCTCCCGCACACACATAAGCGTATAAGTAAATTCATCTGTGTGCGACATCTCATCTCTCGCTGCCTTGTATGTAAATGTTGCTCGTCGGAATGTGTACATATGTGTAGACGCAATTATTGATTCGTTTATGTAGATACATAATGATTGAATTATTGATGTGAATTCACATCACTGCTTAGCATCGGCCTGGAGATGGCAGCACTCCTCAGTTTTGCTAATATTCGTAACACTGCCCTCCACCTAAGGCTGATCGTCCCGATCAGACAAATCTCCAAATCTAAACGCCGCTAGCATCTCCAAATGTACCACCCTTCTAATCCGTGGTTTCCCAGTGGTTTGTATGCGGTAGATGGTATCACTGATTTTCTTCACAACTTTGTACGGGCCTTCCCAACTGCACCGAAATTGGGCTGGAACACCTTTCCGCCGGTGAGGGTTGTTTAACAGTACCAAATCTCCATTCCGGAAACCTTCCGAATTATTTTCCCTGTCGTACCTGTGTTCCATCTTACTACTCATTATTCTGGATCGTTCTCTCGCACTCTGTTGCTTGGCCAATGAAGATCTACTTTGTAGAGCTTGTTCTTGACGGATTGGCTTCACATACTCAGTATCGTTCCGACGTTTCCCAACAAAAGTGCGCGCTGGCTTGAAACCATCCTTGCATTCTTTCTGAAAAATTCTTTCAGTCATTTTAGTGCGTCCATTAGGGTTTGTTGATGCCGGTCTTTTCCTCGCAGGTACTTTTAATTTCGCTTTATTTGGCACATTCGATCCATCAACCTTTGCTCGATCTACTTTCCTTGACTTTCGTGGTCTCTGTCGAATCTCCTCCACCAGCACTCGCTTACTGCTGAACCCTTTTTCCAAACTGAAGTTAAGTGGCACATCTTGGTTCTCATAATGCATCACCCTTCTCTGCATATCGATCTTGATGTCATGGTCAACCAAGAAATCCACTCCCAATATAACTTCATCAACGATCTCCGCCACAACGAATTTGTGTAGAACCATGACCTTCCCAATTAGGACTTCACATATTACTTCTCCCTGGACTTGGTTATATTCGCCTGTGACCGTACGCAACCTCGCTCCAGTTAATGACTTTACTCTCTTGTAGACCAAATCAGATCGAATCAAGGAATGAGATGCGCCCGTATCTACAGTCAGTACACGCTCCTTGCCATCCACATTCCCTCTGACGGTAAGACTGCTTGATTTCCTTCCAATTTGCGACACAGATATCACAGGACATTCAATAGCCGGGGCAAGTTTTCGTTCTTTATCTCTTACTCGCTCTTGCTCATCTCCTCCAGCTTTGCGTTTACGGCCACCCACATTGTTGGAACTATTAGGACCAAGATCGCAATGACGTGCAATGTGACCGGACTTCCCGCATTTGAAGCATTTGATAACTTTTTCACTCCGCTTTTGCGATCCTTTCAGCACCTCCAATATTGCGTCTACCCACTCTGGCCTTTCTACTTCCACACGGCGTGCTTTGAAAACTGGCTTACACAGAAGCGACGCTGTTTCCTGAATCAGAGCTTGTGACACCGTTTCTGCGAATGTTGGCTTTGGGTTTGCGTATGTAGCTCGCTTCGTTTCCACGTCTCGTATGCCATTTATAAAACTCTGGATTTTTACCCTCTCGGTGTATTCCACGGGTGCGTCCGCATTTGCGAGATGAGCCAACCTTTCAACATCTGAAGCAAACTCCTGCAAAGTCTCGTTAGCTTTTTGGTAGCGGTTTTGCAATTCTATTTGAAATATCTGTTTTCTGTGTTCGCTTCCGTATCGCCGTTCTACAGCAGCCATCAATGCGTCATAACTGTTTCGCTCTCCTTCGGGAATCGTCTGTAGGATTTCCGCTGCTGGCCCCTTCAATGCCACGAACAGTGCAGCAACTTTATCTTCCGCATTCCAGTTGTTCACTGCTGCGGTCTTCTCAAACTGTAGCTTGAAGACCTGGAAAGGAACAGAACCGTCAAAAGATGGTGTTTTTACCTTTGGATTACTAGTTGAAACTGCTGGGCGATTTAGTTGCAACTGCTCGATACCTCCTCTCAAAGCATCCACCTCGGCCTCGATTTTTTCTTCAAACTGTAAAATTTTTGTGTCTTGCGCCTCCAACTTCGAGGAAATACGTCCTTCTTGCTCTTCCAGTTGAGCAGAGATCTGCGATGATATCTGTGCTGAAATTTGAGCCGACATTTCGGATATCCCTTCCTCTTGTGCTTCCATCTTCGATGTAATCTGTGTCGACATTTCTGACATACGCGTTTCTTGTGCTTCAATCTTCGATGTTATTCGCGCCTCTTGGGATTCCATCTGTGATGACATATACGTTTTCTGTTCTTCTAGTTGTGATGACATGTTGGTGGATATTTGTGATGACATTTCTGTTATACGTGCCTCTTGCGCTTCCAGTTGGGATGCCAATTGCGACGACATTGATGCTACTGTCGATGTTTGTGCAGATATTGCAGCCAATATCCTGTTCAAGTCTGTGCTCGTAACTGTCTGCGATGTTTCGTTTTTCTCTTCAATTTTTGTTGTCTCGTCGACATCAAGATGAAAGACATACTCTTCCACGTTAATTCCTTCTGCTTCCATTGCCTCTCGTAGCCGTGCCTGAAGTTCGAGTTTAACGCCGCTTGTATTCAATCCACGGCTCTCCAACTCCTTCTTCAGTTGCTGGATCTTCAATTCACTGAACTTTGCCATATCCTTGTTGTCTTCTGGAATTTATTCAACAATTCCTCTTCTGACACCAATTGTAACGATTTTGCTGCAAATCCTCTTATTTGCAATCCTCTGCTAAGTTCGAATCACTAAACTGTTGAATAAATAACTCCAATATTGAATAATGGAAAAATGTGTCAGGTCGTTGGTCGTCCCCGCGTTGGGCTTCACTCACACCTTGGCCCGCTTGGATGTAGGGAGCCTCGCATGTCGAGGTGGAGTACGCTGGTAAAAACAGAAAGATGGAATTAAATTTTTCCTTGTTCAAAATATATGAACAAATTAACCAAAGATTTACCCTCCGGTCCCCCTCCTAAACCAGGGGTGGTATCCACAGTAGGTTTGCGCAGAACACCTCTCTACGTTGGTGGCCTACGGCCGCGCGTAGAAAGTAGTACCCTGCGTGGTTCCAACACCGGTTTGGAGACCAAAACTATATCCGCACAACACACTTATGTTCACAGTTTTTTTTGGTGGGTACTTAACAGCAAGCACCTGAAGAGCACAAACTTTCACCGCAAATATCTCCGGATAGAGATACAATTTTTAATTTCCGCCTTCGCTATATTGTCCGCGAGATTAAGACGCGTCGTGGGACACCTCTTTCGACCTTGTAGTAGCAGTCGACCTCGCACCTAAACTCGAAGCTTTAATAAAATTTTATAAAATTGTGTTTACAAAAAAATGTAAACACGAGAAATGTCAAATGAAATGTCCCAAAATAAAACACCATGGTGAACTCACATAAGTTCACAATGATGAAAAAAGCTTCATTTGGAAGATTACCAGATGGCGTGCTTGATATGGTGAGAATAAGGACAGGGATGGATATAGGGTGGTCAGGATTGGAATAGACAAAAGAAAGACCGTGGGAAACGGCATAAGGAAACGGTTCTTTTCAGCGGTTCGGATGGTATAAAAGGGGGTAACTGAAGGAGAACAAAAATAAAGTAAAGTATAGCAGCATATCAAGCTGAAGTGCGCGCGCCGCTTTTTTGTAAGGAAGATATCCTCGAAAATTTTGTGTGTGGTTTAATTTTTTTTAAATTCCCTGTGCGCGGAGACCCAGAAAGGGTCAGTGTAGTGCCGAGAATAACAATTCGGTAGTTTTGATATAAGACAAAGTGCCTTCGGTTCTGAACGCGGTTTCGGTCGATAATCGGGAGGGAGAAGGGCAACACAAAACCCAACTACCGTGACAGGATTCATCGCGGCAGAGAGAGGTGGAATAATTAATAAGCAGGTGAGTCCGTAAATGTTAAAGGATTTTTTTTGTCATCTAGACTTCCGCGCCGTTTGGGGTTCACGCGACCTCAATTTTGACTTCGGTCACCAGCCTCCTCATTAAATCCGCAGGCACGGATTCTCTTGGGTGAAGATTCCCACTCAAGCATTGTTTTCGTTTGCATAATCCCAAACTCTAGAATTTATTATCGCTTTGATTTTTTTTTTTAACAAAATAATAAATTTTTGTTGTCATATTGCGCGTAGGTATGAGGGCAATATAACAGTGATGCACGTGGGACATAAGGCGCGTGAACGCCAAATCGTGTTTGGGAGCCGTAGTGAAAAAAAAAAAAGGAAATTTGTTTTAAGTGGCGCTAATTGAGATTTTATTCTCGTAGTGGGAACCGGAGGTGGCCAGTGAAGCCTTCTGGAAGCGCCAGGGAATCACATTTTTGCGAATCACAGTTTTTTTGCGCACCACGAATTTTCTACAAATCACGAATTTTTTACGAATCACAGTTCTTTGCGTATCGTATTCTTCACGTATCGTACAAAAATCCAATTTTATGAAGCTACGAATTTCCACGAATTCGGCATCAAAATTTTTCAAATACAACAATTCTTTGTGCAACTTCGACGTCAAAGTGTTGCGAGTATCAATCTTTTTGATAAAATTCAACACCATTGTTGATGCAAAGTCCCTATTCGTTCTACGTAGTCGACGTCATTTTTATACGTACTCGGCGTTATTGCGGGCAAATCCGCTACACATTCGATCGCCGATTTATTCAAAACCCTACAACAAATCTTGCATCTCGGAAGGCTGCATCCAATTGGATTTATTTGTTCGTCTCGCCATTTACCTTAACGCTGGAGCGACCTACCTCGTTATAGCACGCAGCATAAAAGTTCACCATAGTGTAATTTGTATAAAAGCTTTTTAGCTGAGATAAGAATTAATAAACAAGTCAGGGTAATCTTAAAATTGTTTTTTTTTGTATCCCAAATTGTACATGCTGTAAAATCTGAATATCACCTGGATGTGCCCTGGCATGCATCCGAGTCCATGGTCCGTTTTAGTCTTAAACATAATGTTCCTAGTATATCGGAAATTCTAGAAAATTGTAAGGTGTCTGTCAGTCACAATAGATACCGAAACGATTTAGACTGTTTTTTTTTGTCTTACCTTTTTTTTATGGCAGAGGGTATGAATCCTGCATCAACAAGCCCCCCAATCCCCACATAAAAGAGCTCTTTTAGGCAGGCATTAGGGTGTGGTTAAAACTATTCCTTTTTTCTCATAACTCCAGCTGGTTAGATAAGAGTTTGGTATTTTTTGGTGACGGAAAGACCCGGGAACATAGTCCCAAAAGAATATTGGTCATAGATATTTTTATTATATACGGAATTTACATGTACATTGGGATTTTTTTTGGTTTATTATAAAATTTGTATACGTCAGGAATACAGTTTCCATACGTTTATTTTTCTGCTCCTATAAATCTGTGTAAATTTATATTTGTACGTTTTTTTTTTGCGAGATAAAGCAAAAAACCCAGATGTGGTAAATTCAAATTTGCATGTATGTATATGGAAGTCAAGTGTTTGAAGGAAAATATTGTTTAATTTAAACGAAGCTTAAGTCTTTGTGAGTAAGATTTTATTTCCTTCGTGTGTAGAGTTGAAGATCATGTTAATTATTAAAATACGTCATTGAACTGAAAAGAGCAGTAGTATGGCTTGCTGATTTCTTTTTGGGCGGGGTGTGAGGATGGCAGGATGAAGAGGTAAGTAGAGGTGGGTGGAGCATGGCAATAGGGTGACCGCAAAAAATGAGGCGAGCGGTCCAAGGTTGGGTGGGCTTCTTGGGGTTTGAAGGTGTGTGGGTAAAAATGAACGAAGAAGAGATATGAATATGTGTCCGTCTGGCTCTTTGGGGGGTAGGGTTAAGGACCACTACCCATTGTTGTACTGAGCTAGTAAAGAGTACCCCAAAGAGCCGAAAGTAGGTGTACGTGACAATATTTATATGGCGCCCAAACTAAAACGAAAACTTCGCTAGTGTACTGCTGAGTATCACTGAGCTTTTTAGAAATAAAATCAGCGCTGAAAGGGTTAAATTGGCGCCCATGAACAAAGCAATAATAATCCTAAGCAGTATGCCTTAGGTATATAAACACATTTTTTAAAATTATTACTCCTTGCTTTTCAAACTAATTTTATTTAAACCTTTTTATCCAAATCGTTCATTGCAATGGGGTGGATGGAAGCTGTCATCCTGTCGAGTAAGGTGACTTGCTTAAGCGTTTTTTTAAGTTCAATTGCCCTAGTGCGTCGGGGTCAACTCATCTGTCCCCCCCCCCCCCCCCCCCCCCCCCCCCTACAATAGTCAATCGGTGACATAGGTATCTACCGGCACATTGACCTATTTGCACCGCCATAACACAATACATATTTAGATTTCAATTTTTTTATCATAGTTGGATGATTTGATTCTGCAGTTTAGTCTTTGTGTATGGAGACCGAAATTGGAAATTAAATTTGTGATGCTTCATACATAAGTACATACAAAGTTGTTTAGTGACCACAACCATGCGGTAACATGCAGAGGATGTGATGCCTAAAGTTTTTTGTTGATAAATAGCCACACACTACATAACCCAGGAACGTTAATCTATGCTCCAAACCCTTCGATTGGAAAACCTTTTCGGGTGTCATGCTATCCAAACTGCCGCAAAATTAGCACATCGTTATAGATTTGAATTTATGAAAGATTAGTCCTACTTATATTTGAGTTTTTTCTTTTAAAATATTTGAGAACAAGGCGTGCCGTTTAGCACATATAGACGACCATAGATATTCTAGTTTTTTTATACAAATGTTAGCTAAAATATAGGGGTCCATAGTCGGTAAAATTTCTATTATTCTGTTTTGAGATACAGGGAAAATAATTTCTTTTTATGAGCAATACACCACCTGCACATAACACTCGAGCCAAAACAAAGATTGCAGCCATGGCATCTAATGACACAAACGCGAACGCCGCGGTTGAAGAGGATGCCTCATTCATAGATTTGTCAGATCGTTTTGGAGGGGCGAAGAGTAGTGGGGATAAAACGGGAGAGAAAAGGGACAAAGAGGGAACCAGCAGTGCGACACCTATGACAGGCAGTATAACCGGGACGATGCCCAAGCAGAACACCGGAGCACAGGTAACTCAATCCGTGCTCGTACGGCCACCCGTATTATCTTTCTCGCGCCCGCCACCCTTCCATAATCTTTCGAATCACGCCACAGCCCAGCGATCTAAAACCCAGCACATTCGTGACGAAGTTGCACCTATGATTAAAGAAATGATGGGTAAAGCGAAAGAGGCCCTTTTAGGGGAAATGAGAACCAACATGCAGGAGATGATGAATAGTTTGCGAAACTCAAACGGTGAGGGGGGAGCTGTTTGGGGAGGAAATAGACCGCGTGTTCCATACAAGCGAAGGAGACACAACGTTAGTAGTGAGTCCATGGAGTCGAGGCGGTCGATTCCTCGAAATGGAATTGCCGATGAAAATGTCAATAGCAATGGCAATAGAGATAATAGGGACACCCTTAACCATGTAAGGCCTGCGGTGGGTCCCTTGCCGGCGTTTACAGGGCAAATACATCATCGTCAGATCCAAGCAGCACAGCCAGCTAGGCAGGATTCGTTCTCGGAAAGCGTCCCAGTCGAAAGTCAAGTTAGAACGGCAGTTGGTAGATCTGAACTTAACATAGAAAAGTGGGGAATTAGTTTTCAAGGATTCCGGGATTCCATGACTATTGAGGATTTTCTATTTAGATTGGAATATTTAAAGGAAAAATATGGGTGTTCATGGGGAGATATTTTGCGTGATTTCCATCGTCTGCTGGGGGGGGGGGGGGGGGGGGAAGCACGAGAATGGTATTGGTTGTACATTCGTACGAACCGAAGCGTAGATTGGCCAACTTTGCAATTTGCGTTACAGCGACAATTCGCCTCCCAACTCACAGATTTTGAACTAATGAGGGAAATCAATGAAAGGAAACAAAAGCTCGGAGAAACAATTGACGAATATTTTAATGCTATAGGGGTACTTCGTTCTCGGCTAAGGAACCAAATACCCGAATACGAAATGGTACGTCTGGTCAAGGGGAATTTAAGAGAATCGTTGGCGAAAATGGTTTACCCCATCGCGGTGTACTCCGTTGAGCAGTTGCGGATGGAATGTAAGGAGGTGGAGAGGTGTTTCCCCCGTCGCGAACGTATGCCGCAAGGCGGATACGTGCCCCGATCTTATCAGGTAAACGAGGTCACACTCACACAGAGTGATGATCAGGAAGCTCCCAGAGACGAGGGTCAAGTCTCTGTGGAGGAAGTCCGATATCAGCGCGTAACGAAACACCCTCCAGCGCGCGACCAGACCAGCCGTAAAATAGTATGTTGGAATTGTGGAATTGAGGGTCATTTGTTCACTGAGTGCATGTCCCTACAGCGACGTATATTTTGCTTTAAATGCGGAAAGTCGGATGTTATAACACCTAAATATCCCGTATGTAATGCGACGGGAAACGCGAAACGGAACGCGACGACGACGGGGGTGTCGCGCTCCACACAATCCCCGCAAGAATAGATAAGTCAACCAACACACTCACAGATTTTGAAGACGCCAGAGGTGAAAATGAACAGGTCGCAGAAAACTTTAAAATTAATCAAAACCCTGATAGACAGAAAAATGGAAACAACAAAAATATCCTTAACCGTCCAGTTACGCTTTCGCTTGAGGAGCGTTTGCGAAGGTATCGAGAAGCTCGCGAACGAATTTTTGCCGACAGCGTGTTGCTGGGTCGACGGGTGGTATCGCGCAGGATACAAAAGGCCAGAGAACTGTTTCAACGAAGAAAGCTTGTGCGTCGGGAAGCTGTGGCCACGGTTAAGAGAGCAGAGCGAAATGACCCGCGAGTATACGCTGATATAGAGGTAAAGGGGATGAAATTGCGCGGATTGTTGGATACGGGGGCATCGGTGAGTATTCTAGGACGGGGATGCCGCGAGCTAGTCAGCAAGGTAGGGGTACCTATTGAAAGGTTTATCTCAAGTGTAACGACGGCGGGAGGTGGCGCACATACGGTACTGGGAAAGCTAACCGTACCTGTAAGATACAATAATTTAGAAAATAACATTACATTCTATCTATGTCCATACCTCGAGCAAAATATATATCTGGGGATTGACTTTTGGCGTGTATTTCAGTTAGCTCCGAGCATTATAGGGATCGATGAGATTGATTTTTCGCGATTAGAACAACAGATGGTGACAGTGGAGGATAGACACGAGCGGCGCATATTGCATGACTTAACCGCTGAACAACAAAAACGGTTGCAAGAAGACAAAGATAGTTTTAAGACGTTTGAACAGGATGGACTTGGTCGCACGCCGCTCGAAAAACATTCCATTAAGTTAGTTGACGAAGCCGTGCCTGTGAAAGATCGTCACTATCCATTGTCGCCGGCCATGCAAGCCATTGTATATGCTGAAATAGACAAAATGTTAGAACTAGGAGTAATCGAAGAAAGCGAAAGTCCCTGGAGTAACAGAACGACTGTTGTTCGAAAACCTGGAAAAAACCGATTTTGTTTAGACGCGCGGAAGTTGAATGCCTTGACCGTTAAAGACGCCTACCCGTTACAGAACATAGAAGGCATAATCAGTCGCATCGATGATACGCATTACATCAGCAGCGTAGACCTAAAGTTCGCCTTTTGGCAAATAGAATTGGAGGATAAATGCAAACCATACACTGATTTCACCATCCCGGGACGTCCCTTGTACCAGTTTGTAGTTATGCCATTCGGCTTATGCAATGCGGCACAGCGGTTGTGCCGATTGATGGACCGCGTCATACCGCAGAGGTTAAAGTCCAACGTTTTTATATATCTGGATGATTTGCTCATCATTGCTCCAGATTTCGACGCACATTTGAAAACTTTGGAAGAAGTGGCTGGTTGTCTAAAAGGAGCAGGGTTAACTATTGGGTTAGAAAAGTCAATGTTTTGTTTCAAAGAATTGCCATATTTAGGTTATATTGTAGGCGGAGGTATGTTAAAGACGGATCCTGAAAAGGTGAAGGCTATCCTAAATATCCCCTTACCGAAAACGGTGAAACAAGTTAGAAGTTTTCTGGGAACAGCTGGGTGGTACCGTCGATTTATAAAGGATTTTGCAATGATGGCTGCACCACTGACTGATACCTTAAAAAAATCGAACAAGTTCCAAATGACATCGCAAGCCATAGAGGCCTTTAATAATTTGAAAAAAGCACTAACGAGCGCACCTGTACTAAAGCACCCGGATTTCACAAAACGTTTTTGGGTCCAATGTGACGCCTCTGACTATGGCGTTGGCGCGGTGCTGTATCAAAAGACGGATGATAATGCTGAAAATCCCATCGCGTACTTCTCTCAGAAGTTAAACGAGTGTCAACGGAAATATAGCACAACCGAAAAGGAATGTCTCGCGGCGGTGGTGACAGTGCGAAGATTTCGACCGTACATTGAACTTATGCCATTTACAGTAGTGACGGATCATGCCAGTCTAAAGTGGCTCATGTCACTTAAAGATCTGAGCGGCAGGCTAGCGAGGTGGTCCCTGCATCTGCAGGCATTTAATTTCAAAATCGAACATCGAAAAGGGTCGGAAAACATAGTTGCTGACACGCTATCTCGCTGTATAGAAGATATATCGCAATCGTTAATAGCAGGCATGGATACGATAGAATTCGAATCTGAGGAATACTTAGGGTTAATAGGCACGATTGAGAAAAATGCTGAGCGATTCCCCGATCTAAAAGTAGAGGACGGTTTTGTTTTTAAGAAAATGCTAGCTAGGGATATCGAGTTTGAAGAAAGCCAGTGGAAGCTATGGGTACCGGCGTCATTAACATCGACGCTAGTTGAAAACGCGCATTGTGCTGAAACAGCCGCACATGGAGGAATGACCAAAACCTTGCATCGTTTGAGGCGCATGTACTACTGGCCTAACATGGTCGTACAAGTCCGGAATTTTGTCCGTGACTGCCAGGTCTGCAAGGAAAGTAAGCCTAGCAATGTAACTTTGAAGCCAGGTATAGGGTCAGAGGTTATCACGGAACGACCTTTCCAAAAGATTTATGTAGATTTTTTAGGAAAGTACCCCAGATCTAAGAGTGGGAACACGTATATTTTTATAGTTGTGGATCATTTCTCTAAATTTACCTTTTTAAAGGCAATGCGTGAAGCAACGGCGACCAACGTCGTGAAATTCCTGTCCGAAGAAATCTTCTACAAGTTCGGGGTACCGGAAACAATACATTCTGACAATGGGAAGCAGTTCACGTCAAAGCAATTTACCCAAATGGTAGAGACGTATTGCATCAAACACCAAAAAACCGCCTTTTATTCGCCTCAGTCTAATGCAGCGGAGAGGGTCAACCAATCGGTTTTGGCCGCAATCCGCGCCTACTTGAAAACAGACCACCGAGATTGGGATATCTACCTACCGGAAATTGAATGCGCATTGCGAAGCGCAGTGCATTCGGCCACGGGTGTATCGCCCTACTTTGCCCTATTCGGAATGCACATGTTCACCAGTGGTGCCGATTATGCTTTGGCCCGAAAACTTAGTTCACTTGATGACCACGAATTGCTATCGCTGAACAATACTGATCGACTTTGGATTATGCGGAATAAAATTAAGGATAACTTACATGAGGCATATAGAACAAATGCGACACGGTATAATAAAAGGATTCGCGAAACGCGTTTCGTACTCGGGCAGGAAGTATACAAACGGAATTTTGTGCTAAGCGACTTCAAAAATAATATTAACGCGAATTTTTGTAAAAAATTTACGAAATGCAGGATAACGAAAGCACTCGGGAAGAACATGTACCTGTTAGAAACACTTTCTGGACGTAGTTTAGGCGCCTGGCACGCCAAAGACTTAAAACAATAGGCTCCTGTCCATTTTGATGTATCTCCGGCGATGAGGGTCAAGTCGTCCGGAGAGCAACAATCGATCGATGATGTCGGCCAACCTGAAAGAAGGATAAACAAAGTATCCACAAAGTAACTCGCTTATATGTGAATTGTAGAGATAATAATACTTCCCGTAAATCTATCTCCGGCGATGAGGGTCAAGTCGTCCGGAGAGATCCAATATCCAGTATATACACAATGCCCGGCATAGCTCGCGAAGCAGGAGACAGTGTCAGGTCGTGGGTTGTCCCCGCGTTGGGCTTCACTCACACCTTGGCCCGCTTGGATGTAGGGAGCCTCGCATGTCGATGTGGAGTACGCTGGTAAAAACAGCAAGATGGAATTAAATTTTTCCTTGTTCAAAATATATGAACAAATAAACCAAAGATTTACCCTCGGGTCCCCCTCCTAAACCAGGGGTGGTATCCACAGTAGGTTTGCGCAGAACACCTCTCTACGTTGGTGGCCTACGGCCGCGCGTAGAAAGTAGTACCCTGGGTGGTTCCAACACCGGTTTGGAGACCAAAACTATATCCGCACAACACACTTATGTTCACAGTTTTTTTTGGTGGGTACTTAACAGCAAGCACCTGAAGAGCACAAACTTTCACCGCAAATATCTCCGGATAGAGATACAATTTTTAATTTCCGCCTTCGGTATATTGTCCGCGAGATTAAGACGCGTCGTGGGACACCTCTTTCGACCTTCTAGGTAGCAGTCGACCTCGCACCTAAACTCGAAACTTTAATAAAATTTTATAAAATTGTGTTTACAAAAAAACGTAAACACGAGAAATGTCAAATGAAATGTCCCAAAATAAAACACCATGGTGAACTCACATAAGTTCACAATGATGAAAAAAGCTTCATTTGGAAGATTGCCAGATGGGCGTGCTTGATATGGTGAGAATAAGGACAGGGATGGATATAGGGTGGTCAGGATTGGAATAGACAAAAGAAAGACCGTGGGAAACGGCATAAGGAAACGGTTCTTTTCAGCGGTTCGGATGGTATAAAAGGGGGTAACTGAAGGAGAACAAAAATAAAGTAAAGTATAGCAGCATATCAAGCTGAAGTGCGCGCGCCGCTTTTTTGTAAGGAAGATATCCTCGAAAATTTTGTGTGTGGTTTAATTTTTTTAAAATTCCCTGTGCGCGGAGACCCAGAAAGGGTCAGTGTAGTGCCGAGAATAACAATTCGGTAGTTTTGATATAAGACAAAGTGCCTTCGGTTCTGAACGCGGTTTCGGTCGATAATCGGGAGGGAGAAGGGCAACACAAAACCCAACTACCGTGACAGGATTCATCGCGGCAGAGAGAGGTGGAATAATTAATAAGCAGGTGAGTCCGTAAATGTTAAAGGATTTTTTTTTGTCATCTAGACTTCCGCGCCGTTTGGGGTTCACGCGACCTCAATTTTGACTTCGGTCACCAGCCTCCTCATTAAATCCGCAGGCACGGATTCTCTTGGGTGAAGATTCCCACTCAAGCATTGTTTTCGTTTGCATAATCCCAAACTCTAGAATTTATTATCGCTTTGATTTTTTTTTTTAACAAAATAATAAATTTTTGTTGATGCATTCATGTCATATTGCGCGTAGGTATGAGGGCAATATAACAGTGATGCATGTGGGACATAAGGCGCGTGAACGCCAAATCGTGTTTGGGAGCCGCAGTGAAAAAAAAAAAAAGGAAATTTGTTTTAAGTGGCGCTAATTGAGATTTTATTCTCGTAGTGGGAACCGGAGGTGGCCAGTGAAGCCTTCTGGCAGCGCCAGGGAATCACATTTTTGCGAATCACAGTTTTTTTGCGCACCACGAATTTTCTACAAATCACGAATTTTTTACGAATCACAGTTCTTTGCGTATCGTATTCTTCACGTATCGTACAAAAATTCAATTTTATGAAGCTACGAATTTCCACGAATTCGGCATCAAAATTTTTCAAATACAACAATTCTTTGTGCAACTTCGACGTCAAAGTGTTGCGAGTATCAACCTTTTTGATAAAATTCAACACCATTGTTGATGCAAAGTCCCTATTCGTTCTACGTAGTCGACGTCATTTTTATACGTACTCGGCGTTATTGCGGGCAAATCCGCTACACATTCGATCGCCGATTTATTCAAAACCCTACAACAAATCTTGCATCTCGGAAGGCTGCATCCAATTGGATTTATTTGTTCGTCTCGCCATTTACCTTAACGCTGGAGCGACCTACCTCGTTATAGCACGCAGCATAAAAGTTCACCATAGTGTAATTTGTATAAAAGCTTTTTAGCTGAGATAAGAATTAATAAACAAGTCAGGGTAATCTTAAAATTGTTTTTTTTTGTATCCCAAATTGTACATGCTGTAAAATCTGAATATCACCTCGATGTGCCCTGGCATGCATCCGAGTCCATGGTCCGTTTTAGTCTTAAACATAATGTTCCTAGTATATCGGAAATTCTAGAAAATTGTAAGGTGTCTGTCAGTCACAATAGATACCGAAACGATTTAGACTGTTTTTTTTTGTCTTACCTTTTTTTTATGGCAGAGGGTATGAATCCTGCATCAACAAGCCCCCCAATCCCCACATAAAAGAGCTCTTTTAGGCAGGCATTAGGGTGTGGTTAAAACTATTCCTTTTTTCTCATAACTCCAGCTGGTTAGATAAGAGTTTGGTATTTTTTGGTGACGGAAAGACCCGGGAACATAGTCCCAAAAGAATATTGGTCATAGATATTTTATTATATACGGAATTTACATGTACATTGTGATTTTTTTTGGTTTATTATAAAATTTGTATACGTCAGGAATACAGTTTCCATACGTTTATTTTTCTGCTCCTATAAATCTGTGTAAATTTATATTTGTACGTTTTTTTTTTGCGAGATAAAGCAAAACACCCAGATGTGGTAAATTCAAATTTGCATGTATGTATATGGAAGTCAAGTGTTTGAAGGAAAATATTGTTTAATTTAAACGAAGCTTGAGTCTTTGTGAGTAAGATTTTATTTCCTTCGTGTGTAGAGTTGAAGATCATGTTAATTATTAAAATACGTCATTGAACTGAAAAGAGCAGTAGTATGGCTTGCTGATTTCTTTTTGGGCGGGGTGTGAGGATGGCAGGATGAAGAGGTAAGTAGAGGTGGGTGGAGCATGGCAATAGGGTGACCGCAAAAAATGAGGCGAGCGGTCCAAGGTTGGGTGGGCTTCTTGGGGTTTGAAGGTGTGTGGGTAAAAATGAACGAAGAGGAGATATGAATATGTGTCCGTCTGGCTCTTTGGGGGTAGGGTTAAGGACCACTACCCATTGTTATACTGAGCTAGTAAAGAGTACCCCAAAGAGCCGAAATTAGGTGTACGTGACAAATGGCCTTTATTAAAGTACTTCACAATAACACTTATATTTTGCTACTCGCTGGCTTAATAACCAAACTGATTGATAACTCAAATGAAACTCTACTATTGGCCGCCAGATCGCGTGCTTAATCAAACTGATTGATAGCTCAACTCAAACTGAATTACTTCTTACTCGCCTGCCCCGCTTTTATAGTTACGCTAGGCTCTTCCATTTCCAGAACTTACCAACTATATTCGTGTGTGTATAGTTCTCATATAGTTTCTACTTGTTTACAATTGTCTACTTTTTAGCGCTTCTCAGATGTACATACATATGTGAGTTTGTAGTTTACAGTCTCCCGCACACACATAAGCGTATAAGTAAATTCATCTGTGTGTTACATCTCATCTCTCGCTGCCTTGTATGCAAATGTTGCTCGTCGGAATGTGTACATATGTGTAGACGCAATTATTGATTCGTTTATGTAGATACATAATGATTGAATTATTGATGTGAATTTACGTCACTGCTTAGCATCGGCCTGGAGATGGCAGCACTCCTCAGTTTTGCTAATATTCGTAACAATATATTCATATTTTACATACAATTGCTACGCTATGTATATAAACCTAATAAGACGAAACACATAACCAGAAAGAATATAAATTCATTAAAATATGACACCTGATACGATGAAAATACATTTACAAAAATAAAAAGATTATGTAAATATTGGCAAAAAAGCATAACATAACAACTATAACAAGCGCATTACAGTACCTTGTCTAACCTGGTTTCAACTTCAGAATTTTACAAATTTCTACAATTGGAATTATAACTTTGCAATTAAAAAATTAATAATCTACATAAAGAAAACAAGTCACACTGGGAATTACCCAAAACGGTGCTTGATATAACGGATCTACAAACATTTTTGTATTACATTTGCATGACAAAACGGAGCTACAAAACTGTAAAATGAAAATTAATTGCATAATTAGTTCTACCCAACATTTAATACAAATACATAAAACATTGTATAAAAATTAATAATCACATGAATAAAACAAATTATCACATATGGTACCAGCTGGATTATTTAACAAATCAACACGACACATGAGTAACTACAAATTTGAGCTGCTATATAAATGATACATACACATTAGGCCGGGTCTATTTTTGGGGAGGCAAAAAAATCGCCCATTGCTCTATGAAAATCATATTCTAGGGATCAAAATAAGAAACTTTGCCGAAGGAACGATACCTCTAAAACGAATTCTGATGTCGTCCCTTTGGGTCGAACTTGCAAATTTTGAAAAATCCCACTTTAAAATGCCTATGTTTTTTCTTTTTGGAGTTTATTTTTCTCTTTAGAAATTTATTTAGTCAGAACATATGTAAATGAAAAAATGTATTTAACTTAGTAATAGAAAAGAAATTAAAAAAAATTATTAGAAATTAACGTTTTTACAACCCCCTTTTAAAACCAAGGCATCACTGTGATGCATTTGCGTGTCGTAAACATAGTTGTGTGGGTTTTTTCATTCAACCGTTTTAAAAAATGAAGGTATCACTGCGACACAATTGCAGATCGTAAAATTGCTTGTTTTGTTTTTTTTAAGCCACCACAAGACACATCAGGTAGAATTGAAATTGCCCCTACCCAAAAGTTTGACCCAAAGGGGGGGGGGGGGGGACATCAGAATTCGTTTTAGAGGTATGGTTCCTTCGGAAAAGTTTCTTATTTTGATCCCTAGATTACGATTTTACAGAGCATTGAGCAATTTTTAAATCGACCCGCCCTAATACACATGCATTATTCACATGGTCAAACTTTAAGTGACATTAATTATTTTAATTAATTCAACATAAAGTGACTAAATTAATATTTCTATGACAATTGGAGGATGTCTGAGGCCACTGGCTTGGGCATGATGGGGGTACCACTTGCTGGATGAGAGAGAAATTATAATACTGACACAAAAATATAATTCACGAAGAATTACAAATCTTGAAAAAGCACATGGCAACAAGCCATATATTTAACAATTACAAGGAACACATTTGTGCTACGGATTTTTACTTTGCGAAATGTGTTAGCTGCTTAGGCACGTCTAAATGTTGCTAGTATATTACCCTTATACGTTTGTTAACCTGGCGATTTAGGAGGCAATTTAAGGGTCCTCTTGCTATCTTTGGAATTGAAAAATTCAATTCCCAAAACCACCTTGGAGGGGGAATACTCTTTCAAACATGAATGTTTCATACACATATTAAGCAGGTTTCTAGTGGCAATACGGAATGGGATGACCTAGAAATTTCAACGTACACGATCGATATCCACTTAATCACGATTTTCGTCGATACCACTCCTTTGCTGGATATAAATCCGGTACGTTCCGGTAACGAACACCATTATGGTACCAACCCGACCATCTATGACCGACCACATGACTTCCAGGCCATCCCGCTCCCCACATCCGAGTTCCATTGTAGTTCTGGTACATAGAACCGACTGCCTTGAGAAGCGCATGCTGTTGCTCGCGACAAACGGTGCTTCCAGCTAACCCGGCCACTCCAACTCATTGCTAAAATATACGTAGCATCGATAGAAGCATTGTCGAGCTCCAGCTCCTGTTGACGTCTCGCTCCTCCTAAACACAAGCACCAACTTAAGAAGACCAGGTAAACCGGCAGCAGTCAGATAGCCCGAACGATTAAACCTAACTCCATCAAGGCGTGCCCGCTCATCTCCGAACATTGAAAAAAGCTAATGGGGTAGATTACAAGACTTTCACAAATCAATGCTTCGCTGGTCCACCCATTCACGCGAGCGCGCGTTCCGCAAAGTCAGCCCTAACAAAGGAATATGGCCTAGTGAGTCAGCTCGACCCCAGATACCCTCATATCAGGAGTCTCAACTTGTATATTATGTTTGGTCAACGAACAAAAACGTGCCAAATAGGTAGAGCAGCTAAAAAACTGTAACCCCTTGATGGGGGTTCGGTAAATTGTGGTCAGCCGTCAATGCCTTGCTTAACCCGACAAAATATCCATCGCATTCAGTAGACAAGGCTTCACGTCGTGCAAACAGACGGGCACATAAACACAAGCATCATTACCCTTGGTGATGAGGGAGTAGGCTACCTGACTCAAGTTTTTTCGTTGAAGTCCCTGGTTGTTCCAGAATAGTGCTTGGTCGTTCCAGAATAGTGGAAAGGATAATTCCACTGCTAAAGGCTGGGAAATTAGCTAAGAAGACATTGGAAACCACCCTACTCCAACATCTTACTGCGAGTCTTTGGTTAAATATCTGCTAGGCTTCCGCAAAGTGCACAGCATTACCGCCGCGCTAAACGCCTTAAACACAGGACTGATCCAATCGAAACTCCATCATAGGACGGCACTCGCAGCACTTGACCTGTCAGAAGCTTTTTACACAGTCCACCACGGAATTCTACTTCAAGATAGAGAAGGTTCACTCCTTGTTTCACTATTATCACTATGGCCTCATTGAGTGTCCACCTTGTATAAAAAGATGGACCGCAAATTATTTTACTTCCCGGCAAGCGTCGGTTCAAGTTTGGAATGAAACCACAACACCTAGGAGAGTTAAACAGAGGGTGCCGCAGGGTGGTGTCCCATCCCCGTTTATATTTAATTTCTACTTACCAAAGCGTTCTTCCCCAGCAGAAGGAGTTACTATGATGCCGACGACTGTACAATAATGGCAACAGGACATAGTCCTTCAATCGGCGAATTAGTTCCCAAAATAAATAGCTATCTCTCCACCTCGTGCGATCTGACACTGTCACCAACCAAGTCCACAGCCACTCTGTTTACGACGTGGAAGGAAAAGATGACGTAAAAATTGAACCTTAACGTCGATGGCTTTATGCGACCCCACCTTCAAGGCACATGCCTCCGAAATTGTACCCAAAGTACAGAGCCGCAACAAAATCCCCAAGTCGCTTGACAGCAGTACTTGGGGAAAAGATGAAGAAACGCTGCTAACAAGTCACAAAGCTATTGGCCGGCCGCTCATGTGCTATGCGCCGCTGGAAAGTACGAAACAGCTGACAGACAAGAAAGATAAAGATTTTTGAGGGAGTCTGGAGAAATGCTATGAGCGATAATCTGCTTAGCTTGCAAACCTTATCTTATCCTTTACGGACAACGTGGCTGCTGTCGTCATATTCCGAAATTAAGAGCTTGCGCACTGAAAACAGATATTAAGACAAAGACGGGTAGTCATCTTCCCGAAGATACGCATAAATGTGATATTCAGAGGCCAGCGAGTAGATTCCTTGAAGTACTTAGGATGGGTAACCGCATCTATCATGGGTATTGTATTCATATGCTGCGCAAATATCTGCGGATTCAACTACAGGAGCACTGAACTGCTAGCACAAGGAGATAGATTAAAAGTTCTTTTAGTTTATAGGTGCAACTCAGAGCAGACGGAAATCGGTTCGGCGTCGGCAGCAACAATGGAGTAGTTGTGCTTTTAGCAGTCAGGGCAGAGAGCGAATGATAGAGACTCAGTCATGTCAATTGTGATTGCACGGTGAGGTAGACTCCAACTTGAATCAATTTCTGTGTTGTTGTTTTTCTGCCGAAGATAGGTCCCGCAGGATTTTGCGAGGTTTATTGAAGTGACAATTCTTTGACGGAAATGAGTCGGGTAATAACATCTTCAGGAATAATTCCGCCTGTCATGCAACTATTTCGTTTGAACATACGAAAGTTCTTCAATCCTAGCTGCCCTGGTGTACGGCTCATGGGCACTGTCAAAAGCAAATGAATTCATTTTTAGGGTATTCAAGATAAAAGTGTTTCGAAAGGTTTCTTGTCTTTCTGTTAGCGATAAGGCTAGTAACGGCGCAAATGTAATGATGACTTGTACGAGCTTAAGAGTTTGTACGGCGAATAAGCGGAAGACTACTGTACTAAATAGGTAACATAGTGCGAATAGATGAAGATGCTACGGGCCATAATCTTATCCACACTGTGACGGTAAACTCTTTTGTCGAACCATAAACCCGGTGTAGGGTTCTTATTATTTTTATTTAACTTTGTATTTTAGTTACTTTGAACTTTGTAATTTTAAAATGTTTTATCAATATTTAAATTTTCAATATTGATTTTTCAATTTTCAAAAATTTTGATGATGGTGAAAAATTTAAAAAGATATTGACGCATACATTTAGGCGTATTCTTTATTAAATAAAAATTTTTTCATATATAAAGTTAAAAGTGGTTTCACTCACCACACTGGTGATCCTGCCAGGAGCTAATAATTAAATAAAAAAAAAAACATTTTTGGTGTGTGTGCGATAAATTAAAGTCGTTGTGGTAGCACCCAAAGGTCCAACCTTGGGGCCGTTGCAGTGAAATTAAACTTTTGCATTTTAACAAATCACAACAAAATAATAAGATACAAAAACATACGTGACAGAACGAACAATACCAATACCAGTACGATATTTGTTGAAAAAATTTTAAAACAAAATCGGTTTTAAACAGACATAAACTATATCATAGCGGCGAAAAGGCCAATAAATGTGATCTTTGTGATAAGCGATTTATACATGCTGCGTACTTAAACCAGCATATGCGTACTCGTACCGGTGAAAAACCATATAAATGCAAATACTACAAACGGTGCTTTGCTACAACAAGTGCACTGAATCCGCATTTACGTCTACATCTGGGTGATAATATACACAGATGTAAGTTTTGTTCCTTAGCTTTTCGTTTGGCTTCGGAGCTACGATTACACTCAACTACCCATAAAAATGAAGATCCAGAGACGTGTGAGCGAAATATGGCAGCTTTAAGGGAAGAAGAGGTTAAATTGAAAGTATATAGAACAAAAATATGATTTATAAACCTTGAATACTATATGAAGTAAATAAAGAGATTGCTTAGCTGAATTGTTGCGAGATATTGAGGAGTTAAAGCCAGAAGATAAGAAGGAGTTGGAAGATTTATTTGACAGTTACTTCGATCCAGGAAAAACGATTATTAAGCTAAAGCGTAACATCAACAAATTCCACTGTGAAATTATCAACAGCCAACACAATTTAAAAGTACTCAAGTGGCGTCAAAACATTATCATCGAACCAGTTTCAAACAATTGCTACAGTACATCATCATCATTCATAGGCAGAACCTTCAAACGTTTAAAAAACAACAAAAGCAATTATTATCCTCGAATAACTTAAAGGAGAAGCAGCAGCAACAGCAACAACTACAAACACAATACCATCAAAAGCCATTGCATAAGTATAAGTTACGGCAACAAACTAAATATTCGCAAGTATTTGAATAAAAATATCATCTTTTATATATGTACAGTGAAATTCCTTATAACCGGACACTCACCGTCACAGTGTTTTTGTCCGGATATGAGAGATGTCCGCTTATAAGGGATGAAGTCACAACATACATATATACCACACATATAAATTATCACCCCTATTATGAATTTGCATACGATAGACGATAAACGCTTGCTAGCGTATCGTAAAAAATCAGCTATGATATTGCGATTTTCACACGCCCGATGGATGTACTATTGTGAATGACAGCAGAGTTTTGTTTACAAATTTTTGTGAATCTATACGAAACAGATAGCAAAACAAAACGCAAATACTAAAAATTCAATTGTTTTGTACGTAAAAGTGGCAAAAGTTTTTAAAACCTGTGATAATAAAATGTTTTCTGCAACCTCTGTTGCCTTTTTTATAAACTCAAATGAACAAATTGACGAAACTTGCATAGAGGTTATGGAAAGAGGAAAATTGAGAGATGCTTCCAATCTTCTTGAAATGAACTCTACACTGTAAGTACTTGACATACTAAAAGTAAAAAAAAAAGTTGAATAAAAAATAGATTTCAGAGTATGTCTTAACAGAAGTAGAAGGCAATTTGCGCGCCCGTAAAAATAGGTCATCCATCCCAAATATTTTGAAGGTTTTTACTACTTTAAGGTTTCTTGCCCAGGGTGTTGCAACAGAGTGTTGAGGCTTTAGTTGGAGTCTTTTGGATTTTTTATTAATTTTATATTTACTTTTATTTAAATAGCTCCCAACGTATCGTGCAAAAATTTATCAACGATAGCTAGTGTAGAAAATTGAACAGCTGGTGCGGTAGTAGCGTATGGCAATATCACGATAACCGATAAACGCTAACGATCGGATTTCACACGCTAGAATTTATTTCATAATACGGTAAAACAGATTGCAAGCGTTTATCGTGTATCGTATGAGTTCATAATAGGGGTGTATATTGTACATAGGTTATCTAAGAAATTTTTGGAAGTAACGAAAACTTGCATACTTTGGTATAACATTTAAATACATATACATATATCGATTAAGTACATTGTACATTGTATTCCTTATCTCCAGCATTTCCTTTGATAGTTTACCGCCCACGCATTTTTCGGATTTAAGAGCGAGGATTTTGTCAGGTAAGGCACGAAAGGAAAATCCACTTTCATCTGCGTTGTAAATGTCTTGAGGCTTGTAGCAGGTCAACAGAGATCGCAGTTTTGTTCTAAACTGTTCGACACTATCCTGGTTTACATCTGCAGCTTCAACAGATACGCATTTGAAAGCAACATTATTCCTTATTCGCCACTTGTTTAACCATCCATCTGAATCATTAAAATTAGGTACACCCAGTTTGCCTGCAATTTCCATTGCCTTGCTTTCAAAATGGGACCAGAAATCGGAATGTTTTGACTTCTAGCCTTAGCGAGCCAATTAAAACACATCCTATCTATGTCAGAGCTACCTTCTTTAAGAAAACTTCGCTTTTGGTGAAGACTAACTCCAGATTCCCATTTATAACGAATTTGTTCTTTATTTTTATTGATTTCAGCAGCTTGTGTTTTGCCAATATTCAACCTTTCAAAGCAAAAGAAACGTGTACCTACTACCACTAAATTTTTGGGCTCACTATACTTTACCTTTTTGCAACTCCACGTACTGATAATTTATCTTTTTCGAATACATTAATAATTTCCATTTTTTATTTAATAGAAAGTACCTTCTTTTTCGGCGCCATATTATTACGAACTTTGAACGCAAACATTCGCATGCAACTGACAACAAACTGAATGGAAAACTTCCCTTTATTTGAAACACACGGCTTGAATGTGTGCACACATGTTAAAAGGGGAATCACCTATTTCATTTTTATAATGAACAACAAAGCTTGCTTGTGATATTTTCGAATTTTGTCCGGTTATGAGATATTTTTTTATGAAAATGGTTTGAAATACTTTGTCCGCGTCCGGTTTTTAAGATTGTTCGTTTATTAGGATGATATTTGTATGAAAAAATGAATAAAAAACCTGTGTGCCCAAAATCTGTCCGGTTATTGGAGCTGTCCGGTTATAAGGACTGTCCGTAATGGGGAATTTCACTGTATACTAAAATATAGATATATTATTATTGTAAACTCTCTTTTCATAGAATTACTAGTTAATTTTACTGTTTTGTTAGTGAACTCCCTTTTCATTTAATTCAATATGTTTCGTTCACCACAACATAATACACAAACATCTACACTTTCTAATAATCTAAATGATTCATTTATAAATAAACAAAATATTACAAATCCGTATGATAATTACAATCAAAACGAAATTTCAGCAACATCAGTCAAACTTCCACAGTTTGGACTAGTTGTCAAGAAGCGTGGTTTATACATGCTGAAACACAATTTAGTAAAAAAAAAATATTACAAGAGAATACCAAATACGAACATATTATAACAGCACTTCCACAAGAAGTAATAGTAACAATTTTAGATTTAATCCAAAATCCACCCCTCACCAACAAGTTTAGTGAACTTAAAAAAGTTTTGATAGAAAGACATTCACTTAGTGAAAATTCAAAGCTAGACAAAATTTTAAGTGATTCAGAAATGGGTGATCGAAGGCCCTCTGAGTTTTACCGGTCATTCATTTTATTAGCGGGCTCAAATTTTAGTGAACATATTTTAAAGAGAATTTGGTTGAGAAAACTTCCCAAAATTTAAATGCCATTTTGGCTAGCTCAAGTTGTGATAATATTAATGAGTTAACAAAATTAGCAGATAACATTTTTGAAGTTATGAATAAAAACGAAGTTTTCTCAGTAAATACAAATTCAGATACAAAAGTTCAAAACTCCGTTGTTGAAAATCTAGTTAAAACCACCTCTTTGATGTGTGAAAATTTTCAGAAACTCTTAGGAGTTGAAATTAAAACAGAAATGCATCGGAATCAATCTAGGAACAATTTTAGAAACTCTTTTAGGCGTCATTCTAACTCGCGTAATAATCCAAATTAGTTGTGTAGATTTCACTACAAATTTGGAAATAATGCTAGAAGTTGTGAACAACCTTGTTCTTATAACAAAAACAAAGATTCAACAAACTAAATTCTTCCGTTGTTGCAGCGACGAACAACGGAAATTTAGAATTTTCGGCGCATCGCTTATTTATTTTTGATAGAGAGAACAAACCAAATTTTTTAATTAATAGTGGAGCAGAAATTTCGGTATTACCCGCGTCTAAATTTCCCCATACGAAACGTTCAGACATAATTCTCACTGCAGCTAATGGCTCAACAATTGCCACTTACGGGAAAAAGCTTTTAAACGTAAATTTGGGTTTAAGACGTGAATTTCCCTTTACATTTTTGATTGCGGATATAGCCAAGCCAATAATTGGCGCTGATTTTCTTTGTAAATATGGTCTTTTTATAGAAATTAAACATAAACGTTTACTTACTTACTTAATTGGCGCTTAACCGTCTAAACGGTTATGTCCGTCCAACAAGGCGCGCCAATCGCTCCTTGGCTCCGCCAACCGGCGCCAATTGGTCACACCAAGGGAGTTTAAATCGTTTTCCACCTGGTCCTTCCAACGGAGTGGGGGCCGCCCTCTACATCTGCTTCCATAGGCGGGTTCCGATAGAAATACTTTCTTGGCCGGAGCATCATATTTCATTCGCATAACATGGTCTAGCCAGCGCAGCCGCTGCGTTTTAATTCGCTGGACTATGTTGATGTCTGCATATAGCTCGTACAGCTCATCATTAAATCTTCTTCGGTACTCGCCATCGCCAACGCGTAGAGGTCCATAAATCTTTCGAAGAACTTTTCTCTCGAACACTCCCAAAGCCGCTTCATCTGCTGCTTCAACATAAACGTTTAGCAGATCCATTAACCAATCTCTCAGTTAATACAGTATCCTACTTTTGTGATATTCCATTACCTAAATTATTTGCGGTTGACAATAAATTTACAAAATTATTAAAAGAGTTTCCGTCACTTATTTCAGAGCCAGATTATACTAAACCTGTTAAACATACAACAGTACATCGACTTGTAACAGAAGGTAGTCTTCCATTTTCTAAGCCTAGGCGCTTAGATCCGGTAAAATACAAAGTTGCAAAAACGGAGTTTGATTTCTTAGTTAAAACAGGTATTTGCCGGCCTTCAAATTCTTCAGCAGCATCACCACTTCACCTTGGGTCATACCTCCCATAATTTTCTACTTTATTCTCAATACACACTGAGAGAAAGTGTGAATGTATGGTGAGATTTACTGTTTTAGTTATACGCTTTTTCTCTCTGACTTTTGTTTTGCTGATAAGCGAGAACCGCTGCTCAATAGCACGAACAATGAGAAAGAGCTGTTGGCCCTACAAAAAAACAACAAAGTTTTGGTGTTAGCAGACGCATTGCTACCACCCACCGCTGGGAGGCGAGGACATCTTTGAAGTATCAACAATTTCATATGAGTATGTGTGTGTGTTTGTATAAAATTTTGTGGAAAATACGAATTTGTTCGATATGCGAATCGTGCATTGAGCTGCGTTGTTGTGGGGCAAATGGAAATGAAAAAAATTGTCAGTTGTGTCTGAAAAGCGGAATGCTATGCACGTCTACTGGACAAAGCACGGAACAAATTTTGAAAAAACAAAAAAAGTGAATTAAATGAATAACATTTTTTTGGAGTTCTACTAATATTGTGGATCAAGTGAAGGAAGCGGATTCATAAGTAGCAAAAACCTATAAAAAATAAAAAAATTGAAGTTTTATAAAAAAAAGTTTATGCAAAATAAAGCAACAACAGTTTAAGTTGAAATTGAGGTGAAAAGTGTTTTACGAAAAGTATACATATATACGTACATATGTTTGACAATTGGAATACACATACCTATACATACATAAATGTATATAAATACATAAGTTTATGTACTTGAATGTATGTCAGCGTGTTTGTGAGAAAGTGTCATTATCCTTACAACAATATAATCTGTAACAGCAACAAAAACAACAACATATGCAGTCGCATTACAATAAATGGTAAACATTTTCTGGTTTTCTCTTCGGTAATTTTGCAGTTTATGGTACGCACCGAAATTTGGGCCTTTTTTAACACGGTTTTATTAGCTTGGCCTGTATGTAACGGAATCTTTGAGCTTAATTTCCACCGGTTTCTAGAAGTCTGATTAATTTGAAACTTTGCATACGTATCAAGGACCGATGACAATGCAATAATGTGATGGTGTGGTGACATAAGGTTAATGGCCATAAGGTCAATTGGCCTTATTACCACTTTGAATGGCCACAAGTTTGATTGAAAATTTGCTCACGTATCAAGGGTCGATGACAATGCATTAATGTGATGGTGTGGTGACATAAGGTCAACGGCCATAAGGTCAATTGGCCTTATTACCACTTTGAATGGCCATAAGTTTGATTGAAACTTTGCACACGTATCAAGGGTCGATGACAATGCATTAATGTGATGGTGTGGTGACATAAGGTCAACGGTCATAAGGTAAATTGGCCTTATTACCACTTTGAATGGCCATGAGTTTGATTGAAACTTTGCACACGTATCAAGGCTCGATGACAATGCATTAATGTGATTGTGTGGTGACATAAGGTCAACGGCCATAAGGTAAATTGGCCTTATTACCACTTTGAATGGCCATAAGTTTGATTGAAACTTTGCACACGTATCAAGGGTCGATGACAATGCAATAATGCTTTTTACTCTGAATTAAATTATTCTGTTAATAACTTAAATTTTATTATAATTTTATTTTGAGGTGATTAACTATAAACGATTGTTTGACCTTCTACTACTGTTATATAAACTCTTTTTAATTGAAATTTATTTTCTATTTTTTAGTTCGGTTTGCTATAGAAGCGTGTTTTTTAGTTTTTTTAAACTATTATTTATTTTCGAGTGAGGTATTAAAACACGCGTATTCACGTCTAGATTAAGAATCCGAAAGCGGAAGTTAACTTTTTTTTACCCGTTTAAAAGTTATCCGCGAAAAACAGGTTTGTGTGATACATATTGTTCCCGCACGTTTACAATCTTTTAAGTGCACACATCACTTTACTTTTTTTATTTAGTATATTAACACAATCTAACTTGCACGAAGGAACGAAAAAATTATGATAAATTTCACGAATTTACTTACGATATAAAATATCAAAACAAATATTGCAACAAATTTTTGTCGAAATGAAAACACATGAAAGTAAACAGTGTTGCCAGCTCTGCAATGCTGGTGATTACTTTTGTTGTTCTCTGTTAGGATTAATACAAGGCGGTGGCGGCTCAACATAAATTTAAATAAACATACAATTACATCGTTTTTGTAATTTACTGAATATGTTGCTATTTTATATATTAAAATAGAAGAGAATACGTCTTCAATTTATCGAAATAAAGAGATGCTGGCAAATATTTGGAATTTTCATTTTGGAACAAGTGCAGAATACATATGTACATTTGTAAAAAAAAAGAAATCGAACTTTATAGAGATTTTTATGCTGATTCCAACGGTATATTCGTTTTTTGGTGCAAATGAAAGGTTTGGGGGTAATTCCATGTCAAAAGGCGAAATTATGAATTTTTCAAATCAAAATATCTCCGAAACTAGTGGATGGATTTCAAAAATTAAAAAATCGAAAAATAACTTATAAAAATACCTTTCATTTGATGTATATATATCTTTAACTTTTCTAGTCTTTATTTACCAAAAATTTGAAAAAGCTCTTTTTTGGTGGCCATGCACAGTAATTCTGCGTAGAACACCTTTCTGCATAGGCGGCCTTCGGCCGCGCTTATAAAAAATAACCCTGGGCTACGCCATGCCAAGTCCGGGTGTGTGGTGTAACCGTGGCTGCCGCCACGGCGATGTCCTTCTGCGTAGTACACCCTTTTGCGTAGGCACCCTTCGGCCGCACTTTAAAAACATAACCCTTAGCCGATCCAACACCGGCTACGCCATGCATTATTTTTTTTTTGACAAATGTATGTATTCTGCACTTGTTCCAAAATGAAAATTCCAAATATTTGCCAGCATCTCTTTATTTCGATAAATATTAATTGCAACATATTCAGTAAATTACAAAAACAATGTAATTGTATGTTTATTTAAATTTATGTTGAGCCGCCACCGCCTTGTATTAATCCTAACAGAGAACAACAAAAGTAATCACCAGCATTGCAGAGCTGGCAACACTGTTTACTTTCATGTGTTTTCATTTCGACAAAAATTTGTTGCAATATTTGTTTTGATATTTTATATCGTAAGTAAATTCGTGAAATTTATCATAATTTTTTCGTTACTTCGTGCAAGTTAGATTGTGTTAATATACTAAATAAAAAAATTAAAGTGATGTGTGCACTTAAAAGATTGTAAACGTGCGGGAACAATATGTATCACACAAACCTGTTTTTCGCGGATAACTTTTAAACGGGTAAAAAAAGTTAACTTCCGCTTTCGGATTCTTAATCTAGACGTGAATACGCGTGTTTTGATACCTCACTCGAAAAAAAGGTCCAAATTTCGGTGGGTACCATAAACTGCACTACTACCTTCTCTTCTTTTTTTGTTGTTGTTTTATGACATGAAATTTATTAAAAAAGTTCTTTAAAATTTTTTGAAAGAATTTGCTGTTTTTTGAGTATCTACTTTATTTTTTTTACAACAAACATATGCAACTGCAGTGGCGGCCAACAAATTAAGATAGGTTAGGTTGAACTGGCCGGTCCGTGAGAGCCTCACAAAGGCCAGGAAACCAACAACAACAACTAGGAAACTAGGACCTACGTTATGAAATAACTCCGTCCTCTTGGCAAATACTAGAAGCTTTCTAGGACGTGCGCTAATTGCTGCTTCTAGATCTTTTAACTGTGCCAGTCCTAATAGCTGGAGCTTTAGTCTGGCGAGCGCAGGGCACGAGCACAAAACGTGCTCAATTGTTTCCTCCTCCAACGCGCACCTCCTTCATCTGCTATAGGCGCTTAACTGTTTAAACGGTTATGGCCGCCCAACAATGCGCGCCAGTCGCTTCTTCGGTGGTTTAACATGCGGCAATAGGTCACACTAATGGAATTTAAAGGTTTTTCAACTGGTCCTTCCAGCGGAGTGGGGCCGCCCTCTTGCTCTGCTTCCATAAGCGCGTTAAGATAGAAATACTTTTTTAGCCGGAGCATCGTCTGTCATTCGCATACCATGGTCTAACCAATGTGGCCGCTGTGTTTCAATTCGCTGGACTAAGTTGATGTTTGCGTAAAGCTCGTACAACTCATCATTTAATCGTTTTCGATACATACCGTCACTAATACGTAGAGGTCCGAAAATCTTTCAAAGCACTTTTCTCTCGAACATTCCCGGAGCCGCCTCATCTAATGTTGTTGTTAGTGTTAATGCTGCTTCCCAAATAAACGAAGTCTTTTACTATTTCGAAGTTATGGCTGCCAACAGTAGCATGGTTGCAAAGACGCATTGCGCTGACTCTTTGCTGGATGATAGCAGGTACTTCGTTTTGTCCTCATTCACCATCAAACCCATCTTTACCGCTTCTTTTTCCAGTTTGGAGTAAGCAAAACTGACGGCGCGCGTGTTCAGGCCGATGGTATCAACGTCATCAGCAGAGCGGTTAAGTTCTGCAGCTAGTATAATATTCTCCAGCATCAAATTAAAGAAATCGCATGATAGGGGGTCACCCTGTCTGATACCTCGTTTAGTTTCAAAGGGCTCGGAGAGGTCCTTCACAATTCACAAGACTGCACTGATGGTGTTGCTCAGTGTCATTATGCACAGCCATATAAGTTTTGCGGGGAAACCAAATTCAGACATAGCGGCATATAAAAAAAATGTAAGGCGCGATAACCTCCGAACAGCAGAGCTTCCCTTCCAGTTTGCATCGTGCTCCTTTTATTTTTTCCTGCAAATTGTTTTATGCCAACTCCGAACGGCATCTGCAAGGCAGTTGAGTTTTCACTGAGAGCTTTTCATGGCAGAAACACACTCGGAGTGCTTGCCAAAATGTTCCTCTAATTAAAAAAACTTGTTTATAAAATTTTGATGTTGCTTTTCCCGGGGCGTGAACCCAGGATCTTTGGTGTGGACGGCGGAGCACGCTACCATCACACCACAGCGGAATATAGGCAGCTCCTTTTCGTTCTGTCGAAGGCGGAGAAGAGGTGATGTGTGTGTATGGTAGATTGACCAGGTCTTAAGCCGCGTTAATAAGGTCCAATCAACCGATTCACGATAGGCTTCAATCTTTCGCACAATACACCTGACAGGACCTTATATGCGATATTATGCAGGCTGATTCCGCGACAGTCACCGCAGTTTGAAGTATGCCCTTTCTTGTGGAGTGGGTAAAGAACGTTTAGATTCCAATCGTCGGTCATGCGTTCGTCCGCCCATATTTTGCAAGGAAGCTGATGCATGCGCCTTACCAACTCCTCGCCGCCGTTTTTGAATAGCTCCGTAGGCAACCCATGAGCGCCCGCGGCCTTGTTGTTTTTTTTATCTGGTTATTGCTATTCTGACTTCATCATAATCGGGTTGATGGAACATCAACCAAAAACAATTAATGAAAAAATTGTTGGTCCTAGCAGAGTTGCTAATTTGCTGATTGCCACTGTACTTTTGTATATCACATTTATGTGTACAATATTGAATTGAAAATTATTTATTTAACTAAAAAATATTCAACTGCATATTTGAGTCTTTTGGACTCTTCTTCTCAAATTTACTACGCTCTTAACTTTATATTTTTATTGTTTAATTTTTCTGTTTTCATTTCTTGTGCTGAATTTTATTTGGCTATCAAATTAATGCCGGTCTTGCAAAAATACATATACAAATTAATTTAAATTATTTATGTACATAGCTAGGCATGTTTATACTATTTATTTCGTTTATTAAGCCAGTTGTGACCACGAAAATTATCAACAACTGAAACTTTTTTTTGCGTAATCAATAAACGTCAGCAAGTGTACAAATACAAAACATAAAAATAATAATTAAAGCAACAACATTAGCAAAAGTGTAAACAGCATCAGTAGAACAAAGCGGCAGCAAATAGAAACAGCAAACCGTTATTAGTTCAGTGGGGTCAATGACGACAATTTTTATTGAATTTACGATTTATTCAAGTGAGTCAAATTTTAAATAAATTTTATTTACATGTCTATATAAGGCGATTTTCTAGTAAATAATATTTATATAATGTAACAGCGGAAGAATTGCTAATATTGCACTACTAAAAATCTAACATTACTAAGTTCTGTTGAGCGGGCCTAAAAATATTCTTCTAGAATCGGGAAGGTAGGTCATACCACTAAGGCCCGGTTTATCAGTGGTTGGTTAAGCTAAGCTTAAACTAAGCTAGTCTAGTCAAATTTATACTCCAGTTAAACTACTGAGCGGTTTTTCAGTCAGAGTTTAAAGCCGCCTTTGGGGTATGCTGATTTGTGCGGTAACATTGGTTTTTTTATTATCTAGATAATTTGTAGATACGGCAACAGCTGTATTTTGTTTACCCAACAAACATGGAAAAAAATTCTCCGGCGAAATATATATATAGTTCTGGAAGTGATATCCAACATCATTATTTAATTATTCTTAAAGTAGATAGTTCTCCAGTTGATATCCAACTTCATTCTCCAGCCACTATCCAACCTTTGAGAAATTTTGTAAAATTAAAAGTTTTCCAGTTGATCTCCAACATCATTAATATTTTCCAATTATTATCCTAATTTCGAGAGATTTTGATAAAGGTACAGTTCTCAAATGAATATTCAACCCATTTCTCCAGTTGATATCTTACATTATCAGACCAATTCTAAATATTCTCGCGGAATTTTGTTCTCGCGGATTTTTGTATTCCAGCGGAAAAATTCCTCCAATTCTTTTCTCCTAGGGAGAAGAATAATTGGCGAATAGGAATTTCGAATTTTCGAAGTCAGCTGTTTTGTCAATTGAAATTTCGTTGCGCATATCTTATTTTGTTTAAAAAACTGAAAAGTTTAATTATTGTTGCGAATTTGTTTGAAATTAAGAAATAAGGTATAAACAATGCACATTATTGCATTTCATGTGGTATTCACTGAAATGAGTAATGAATAAGTGCCACAGCAACATCAACAGAGGAGCGTAGGAAGAAGACGGCGGGATAACACAAATCCGCCGGAGTTGCCTGCTTTCATTCTGCAAAGCAATTTTCTGACGGCCACGTCGAGTTGAGTTCGCCTTATGCCATATGCCAAAATCTATTTAAGCCTTCTTAAAAATCCTTGCGCAATTTCTGGATAGCTGCATCAAATATACAAAGAGCTCTTCCGTTGCTTATGATATACTTTTCGACTTAAAATAAAGAATATTGTGGTTGTTGTATTAACAGTGAGAATATTGTGGTAGAATGTAAGGTAATAGTCTAGTTGAGGGTTCGACTGCTAATACGCTACCAAAAATATCGAGAGAGGTGTCAAACGACGCCAGTATTAATAATCCGAAGGTGGAAAATAAAATTTTTAACTCGTTCAAAAGATATTAACGAAAAACCGGAAAAAGACTTGTGGGTACCTCCGAAACCAGGGCCATAGTATTTTTGCGCAGAACATCTTTCAGCGTTGGCGGCCTTCGGCCGCGCTTATACAAAATAACCCTGGGCTACGCCATGCCAAGTCCGGGTGTGTGGTATAACCGTGGCTAAGCCCCACGGTGATGCACAATTTTTTTTGTGGGTACAAACACAACAACAACCACATGGAAATCGCCAACTTCAACTGCAAATATCTCCGGACAGAGATAAAATTTTTCTTTTCCGCAGTCGACCCCTCAACTAGACTATTACCGAATGTAAATACATATTTTAGCACAAATTTGTACAAATAAGTGTTCTTTCTTAAAAGAACGAATTTCCTTTAACTATTTTGATGCATTTCCTTTAATTTAACTAGTGAAAAAACTCCTATGATATGGCAAAGAAATCTCCGTCTCCCTCACATTCATAATACCTACTTTTCTCCCATAACCGGTTTCCTCTTTTTCGAACAGTGTTCAGAATAGGAGGAAAGGGAGAAGTGAAAAAACTCACAAGGAATTTTTATTTAGAATACGAGGAATGGGAGAAGGGAAAAAACTCGCACGTAATTTTCGTTTAGAATTGGGCTTTATATATCGAGTTGAGGTGGAGATGAAAAAAATCTCCAAGGTGGTACCACGAAAACCAACAGCTGTTTATTGTGAGAAAAAAACACCTGGTTGATAGCAGTAATGAAGCGTAATTAATCAAGAATAAATTATATAGACGGCCGCCGTGGTGTGGTTGTAGCGTGCTTGGCTTGCCACACCGAAGATCCTACATCAACATCATTGAATCATACATTTGAATCCAGTTAGAGAACCACAAGTTGTTAATTACATTTTTACAACTTAAGTAATAGCGTAGCTTGCTTTATAAAAAGTTCCCTCTTTTGCTGAGTACGCTATGATTCTCGAGTTGAGCCACTGTTTCGAAACAACTTGAGATTTAAGAAGTATGCCTAGTTATCAACATGAGCTCTAATGGTACTCAAGCCCAAATGCTTGTTAGGTATATTCGACGCCATTTCGAACGAATGGAAACCACCGATAGGTTAACTAGAGTTTAACGCAGCCAGATTGGCCGCTTAAGCTCAGCTTAAACTTCAGTTAAAGTAGACTGAAAAACTGCAGAATAAGTTTAAGCGTAGGTTAACTGAAAAAGTGAGTTGAACTTGTACTGAAGAATCCGGCCTAAGGCAGCAAGAGCATTAGTAGGGGACGTTTCGATCGCACCCATTATGCCAATATGAACTAGTCTATGCAGTTTAGGTAATTTTGTTATTGCTGTTCTCTGCATGATCTTCGGCCGCCAAAACTAAGGAAGCATAGATGACTATTGGATTCATAATAGTATAAACTCTGCAGCACACAATTTTGGGAGATAGCCTAGTGTTTTTTCATAGAGTCGATTGCAGGCGAAGTAAGCCTCTATTACTTTGATTAAGATAGCATCTAGATGAGCATTCAACGTTCTGTCCAATGTAACCCCAGGGTATTTTGATTCCATTGAAATTCGGATTTTGCCGCCACACAGGGATGACTCTGGCATATCTAGTTTTCTTCTTCGTGTAAAAGGCACTAGAACAGGTTCGTTAGGATCGATGGAGAGTCCTTTGGTACCACACCACCTTTCTATATGGATATTTTTTCCTCGTGCATCCCAATGATGCAGATTACTAAGACATCTAAGACATCATATATTTGATCCCGACATCGACCGCAGGGACAGTGTCTTAGAACGTCAAGGATTATCTGTCCGGTCGGGCGATGCAAATCTAGAAATCATCAACATCTACATCCCTCCTGTCACCTGTTGCCCCAGTGGATACCGCCCTGATATCAGCGGGGTACTCACTGGAAACAATCGCATTATCTTAGGCGATTTCAATACCCATCACGATCTATGGAATTCAAACTTGCGGGTGGACAGTACGGGTGAGATGTTAGCGGATCAAATAGAAGAAACGACGTTCTGCACAATAAACGGAGACGCCCCCACACGTATGGTAGGAAGCTGTTACAGTTCGCCGGATATTTCAATCGTGAGCGCAGAACTCTTAAACTGCGTCAACTGGCAGCCGATGGTAACATTGGCATCCGACCACCTGCCTATACTTATTTCGCTCGAGCGTTCCGTCGACTTCATCGTCGCAGAAAAACGCACTTTCATTAACTTTAAATTAAGTTTGTACGGCAGCCATAGTTCTGAAAAACCCCATTTGTAGGGATGGTGCCATGCTTCTTTTTTCCCAATTCCACATTTTAACTTCATATAGCTCCTTACCAATTTTGATTATCCTACCATTACTACATTCAGAGATATGCAGTATGATATATTCCATTTGTATGGGAGGTGCCACGTTCCCTTTTTCCTAATTCCACATTTTCTTGGTGGTGCTAAGGAATGACCTCATATAACTCCTTACTGAATGTCAATGTTCTGGCATGTATACCTTCAGAGTAGGGCTGGGACTACCCGCATATTCGAATATCCGGATATCCATACGGATATCCGTTGACACGGATAAAATCCGGACGGCATGGATATCCGGTTAATATTCGTTTGTGAAGCTATCCGGATTTATGAAGATCCGGTTAATAACCGTATTTTTGGATATCCAGTGAAAGCAAGAAATTGATGAACCATATATGTTTATTTAACATTAATAACAATAAATTCGTGGGGCATTTAAATCAATTAACAGCGTTTTTTCACAATATAAACAAATGGCACTGTTCTTATTTTCACTTGTTGATATGCAGATATTCAACTTATATATTCCAGTATCCGGACATACGGATATCCGGATTATCCGTTTACGTATCCGGATAGCCGAACAGCGGATATCCGGGTTTCCCATTTATGAATGCGGATATCCGGATAGCCGGATTTTTTTCTTACCTATCCGGTTATTCGAATATCCGGTTTATCCGTATAGTTGAAAAATCCAGATGCAGTTCACAGCCCTACTTCAAAGTTATGCAGTACCAAAGATTCCATTTGTATGGGAGGTACCACGCCCCTTTTATATATCAAAATTATTTTTAGCTTAAAAACTTCGTGTTGATCGAAGGAACCTATAGTCAAAATTTGGTGATGATTGAAGTGTGGGAAATACGTTTCCATAGCGAACATACACACACACAGAATTTGATTTTTATATATATAGATGGATATTTATTTATTTACACAGCATGAGCTGCGAAAGTTGAGCTGAAAAAATATCACTTAAAAGAGGATGCGGCTTAGTCTTGCATGATTTCATCGTTGACTTCATTCACCAGCTGGTATGAAGGTTCCACTTTAGTAGTCAAAACGTCCGTCCGATAACTCTTCCTATGTCTCGAAGTCACAGATTCTATTGCCAGTGATCTAGAGCTCTTAAAATAATATGATTTTTACCTCACCTAAAGACAGATTTATTTGAGGACCCTCATGGAATGTAATTGTCGCTCTTCTTCATGGGTTCAACGTTCGCCTCGTCTTTGTTTCGAACTTAACCCACAGAGTATGCTAGTAGTCGGGCCTCATCCGTAAGTCGTAATCGCTTTAAATTTCCACCTAGCTGAAGTTTACTTCCATCTCATTGTAGCTGGGATTATTATCAGTCTCCACCATAGACGCCAGGTTAACCAGGATTCCGAACCAACATTGTAGACTCGGAGGTAAAATTCTTTGAGGCTACAGCTGGCTTTTTATTAACACCAAACCAGAGTGCATAGTTGCTCTCTTCATCGACGTTGAAAGGCGTACAATTTTTCGTCAGGAGGCTAATATTAAACATATTAAGGAACCCATCCACTTGGCACCACTGGCTGTCACGCTATTGCTTTTGGGCGTTTCATTCATTTTGCGACATGCACGATGCACCATTCCCTATCTCGCTCCATTTCGATAGATATGATATCGTTATAGGCGGTCTCCAGGGGAAATCTTACCCAGAGTTTTCTTTGTTGTTGTTGTATTAACGAGAAAGATACTCCCCGACGATTTTGGGAAGTTTTATCGATGTTGATGGTCATTTGGCGGATACAGATCCGCTACGTTTCGGTAATAAAGCACCATTATGGTATTAGCTCTACCATCTCGGGAACGATTTATATGACCACATTAAACCTTCTAAGCCAACCCGGCCCCAACCCCCTATTTTCATGAGGAAGTTGGGGTGGCCAGAGCCTAGACCTGCAGTGCAACATAAAAACGGCTGACTCGATTCATTTTCGTGACTGCTTAGGAATTCAGATCTTTGTATATAGTGTCAATAATATTTCGCTGCTTAATAATTCCTTTTCCTGTGGACCTTATCAGTGCCCCTGCGTTTACCTCCTCGTTGAGCGGTGGCGTTTCATTGTTTCTCCTTTGCCGTATAGTTCCGTATTGAAATGCGGTAATGTCTTGTCGCCTCTTTCCGCTGATGCGATATTTACGCGAATATTTCGGTACGCCTATCCTGATGGTTGGTTTTTGATGATTGCCCACCTTGAAAGTCCTTGGGTCTATAGTTATCTACCCCTCTGAACGCTGCTTCACAAGCGCGCTTCCGTAAGCTTTGGAGTTTGGTCGTGAACCAAACTTCTGGTATCACGACGGGTTCATTCAGTCTATGCGAGGTCCTCATGGACCAGCCAGTTCAACGTAACCTAACTTTGGGGTGCGAGATATCTGCACGTCCGATAAGTATCTTTATCGTTGGTTTAAGGGTGGGTTAGATTTTTGAAAAAATTGGGCGGTGCCACGTCTACTATAAAGAAACATTTAAATTTATCTTATGTCCTCAATTATTTGAAGAAGGTATTCAGCATTTATTATAGGGACTCCATATATGAGTGGGGGTACAGTGGGAGTGAAAGTTCGAGTGGGAGTGCGAGCGAGAGCTGGAGTGGGAATGGGAGTAAAAGCGGGAGTGAGAGTTGCAGCGGGAGTAAGAGTGGGTGTGGAAGTGGGAGTGAGGGTGAGAGTGCAGGTGAAAGTGGGAGTGATAGTGGGTCTGGAGATGGGAATGAGCATTGGAGTGGGCGTGAATGTGGGAGTGAGAATTAGAATGAGAAGGGTATTGAGTTAAAGAGAATAACATATGCAGTTGTTTATACAAATTTTGAATAGCAATACCGCTCCCATTGCATAAACTCGCAAGCCTTTTGAAATTCTTTCACAGCACTTATCTGTGTTCATTAAATTCCTATTTGAATATTCATTAAAAATCTCTACACGCCTTAAATCAATATCAATTCCTCAGACAGAAAATAGCTTAACTTCAATCCGCAAAACCCTGTCACACATACATTCATATATATAAATAATTATACCGTCAATATTGAAGGGTCGCACGTGTCAGTCGATATGGCCCATCTACCATTGTTATCGTAATAATGATCGATATTTAAATTTCAATATTTATACTTTTTTCTGAACTCAAAAATACATAAATATTTATGTAGTATATACATACATATGTACACAGAATAATTTAGTTGATAATTATGACACCCAAGGGAATATGGGTGTGTAGTTTACTGCCTAGCCAGTCAGTGACAGGGCGCATCTTGTTATTGTAGTTGACAAGTCTGCATAACCATTTAATATACTATATATGCGTTTCTGTGTGTATTTGCGAGCATTAGGGTGGTTGGTGTATAGGTTCATTAAAAGAATGTATCAGCAAATGTTTAAGGATAAAAGGACACGACATTAGTTTTTCGGTGGTGATGAACAGCACGTTACTACAAGACCTGGAAGGGTCCTCCCTACCCCCAAGTCTCAAAAATGTGGACCGTAAATTATCTGTCTGGCCGGCAGGCTTCGGTGCAATTCAGAAACATATCATCCAAACCAAGAGGAACTAAACAAGGAGTTCCAAAGGGTGGTGTCCTATACTCACTTCTGTTTAGCTTCTACATATCGAAGCTACGTTCACGTCCAGAAGGAGTCACTATCGTTACCTACGCCGATGACTGCACATTAATGGCCGCAGGCCCAAGCCCACCCATCGATAAGCTTTGTAATAAAAATAAACAGCTATCCCGCTGATCTCTCCAGTTTTTTCGCATCGCCAAAACTCACATTGTCACCTACCAAATCTTCGGCGACCTTATTTACATCATGGACGTGCCAAGTGTCGACCATATTGAACATCCACGTAGATGGCATTACGCTACCGACTGCCTTACACCCAAAAATCTTAGGTGTGACGTTTGATCAGGGTCTACATTTTAGAGAGCATGCAACCGCAATTGTTCCTAAAATCCAGAGCCGTAATAAAATCCTCAAATCTCTTGGCGCCAGCACTTGGGGTAAATACACAGAAACGCTCATTACTACTTACAAAGCGATTTGTCGGCCGATTGCATGCTACGCGTCCCCGATATGATCGCCAAGCCTAAAGGTTACCCTCTGGAAGAAAATAGAGGCCTGCCAAAATACTGCCCTCAGAATCGCTACGGGCTTATGTTCACAGAGCACCACTTACACAATGTGGCGAGGTTACTTCCCATTAGGCAGAGAAATGAAATGCTGAACAGTTTCTGTTGAATACCTAAAAACCTGGGCATCCCAACAGACACCTGATTGATGAGGCTACACCTCTCAGGGGCCTAAGGCATAATCTCCGTAAGCATTATGAGGAAATACGCCACCTGTGTACCATTTCACGCAAAGCTACGGTTTCAAGTGGCCTTTTATAGTCAATCCGACCCTTTTCGGAAAGACTAAGCTTACGACTCTAACGCTCTCTCCTTAATTATTTGTTGATTGAACTGATCGCACTGTCAGCGTTGTTTTTACGGTTGGAAGCTCCGTCGCGGAATCATATTTTGCCTCCTAACTCCTCCTAATAACTGTGCGAGCACCAGTTAATACTGTAACGAATTTTGAGGTGTTCCTGATAATTATGCACCTTCTGCTAACATTCGTATTGCAAAATTATCTTTATTTAGACTAACTTGGGAGTAGTACAATCATACTTCACTAATAGCGTGTTTAATAACCGTTTAGACGGTTAAGCGCCAATTAAGTAAGTAATAGCGTGTTTAAATCAAACTGATTTCCGATTCCTCAGCTTGCGCTGATTATATACTCTCGGTCACCTTGCTTGCCCATTTCTCCTAAGGTCTAGTCGGTTCACGATCATGCGTTCTAGAACAGTTGTATCTCATGCTTGGTTATTCAGCTATATACATGTATATCTGTATTTTATGCTTGCTGTTTTTATAGTTGTGATTATTTACTAACAGCATAGTGATGCTAATATTCGCCACAATAGCGATAATTCAGAGACTTGAGTTGCGTTTTTTAAGTCAAAGCGGAAGTATAGATGAGATTAGATGAGAAGGTTAGGTGAAAACTAGCGTGAGCCGCTCATGCAGCGCTTCCTCTAATATATATCTTTCTAAGCGAAAACGCGGTAACATGAATTTTACATGCTCAAAGTTCTCTAAAATGTTAGTCTTTAAGTGTTAAACAGTGTCTAGCTTCTTCATGTTTACATGGATAAAAGAAAGTATCTGCAACAACCGTGTACTGTCAGCAACTATGTCAAGTAAATGTTCCTCCCGAAAGCTTCTCAGAGATTAAGGGCCATCGGCCGTTGTGTGAGTTAGCACGTCGTTATTGATGAAGGCTGCAGGTAACTGGAGCCGTTATTAGCCCCAACAGATGCAAAGAACTATACAGATTATGCAGTTATAAACCCTCTCCCGGTGTTTGCATGGCGTTAGCTCTGTGATGCCGCTATTAACCTTGCAAAAGTCAGCGAAAGAGCGAAATGCGGCGATAAGACTTGACTAGACTACCTGGTTTTCTTGTTCAAACAGTAGAAAATCAGTAGCTCGTGGCGAGCTCCTCAACTTTGTAAAATAGCTTATTCTTATGTTTCAACATAAGTGAAGTAATCTAATTTTTCGGTATCTTGCTATATCTTCAAGTGGAGAGTGTTTTCGATGAGATCAGTCCTTTGCCGTATCTGAAACAGGTACGCTTCGTTGTAAGCCTCTAAATAAACTGGTCTGAAGGCCGCGCGATCAATTTTACCTACACATCGAACCTGCTTATCGACTTACCCAATTTATCTGCTCACCAACCTTCCATAGGAATTTCGGTACGACGATACACAGCCGCAACTGGTTCCCTTAAGTGTGGCAAACAATTCACGATTAATATAGTTTCTGTGCTTTTAAGGCGAGTTTAAAGGTGCTGTACTCATTTGCTGGTTAAAAAGTTGTCGAGCCCCCACGTTTAGATCTCTGACGTGCAGACCTACATTACCTGCTTAATTGATAAAAGGTTTTTAGGGAACTGCATTGGGAAAACCGTTTTTCTAAGCGGGTTCGCCCGCCGTCAGTGGTTTGAAAAATACTTTCAGTGCAGTTTTGCCATGAAAAGCTTCTCAGTGATAATTCATCTGCCTTGCGGCTGCCGTGTATGTTACGGGACATATTCGTAGGAAGTATTAAAAAGATCATAACGTAAATTGGAATGCAAGCTTGGCCTAAATCTCTCCGGAGGTAAATATTTATTTTTTATCGGGCGAGTTGACACAGCTTAACACTATCCTCGAAGGTCGCTCAATATTCCTTCGACAGGTAGATAAATAAGTACATGGTGCGATTTAGCTCCAAGGAGGTTTAGGCCGAGCTTCATTTTCAATTCGTGTCGTTCTCCTTTTTAATTTTGCCTACACACTGTCGGTACGGTTTATGTATTATGCCGACTCCAAACGGCATCTGCAAGGATATGGATTTTTTTTACTGAGAAGCTACAGGAAAAGGTTTTGTTTTATCCTCATACGCGTTTCACTCTACGTTGCATCTTCTTCAGGGAGATTTACACATCACAAAAACTTAAAACAAATACAATTATCATAAGCTTTGTAGACAAACTGGGCTTACGCGCTTTTTATTTTTTGGGATTGCCCTGTAGTTCTGCAGGTCTACCACTATACACATTGTATGCCCATTGGACGTGGCGTCCTGCCACACTTAGTAAAATAAAGACCTTGGAAAATATCACACCCTTGCCCTTATAGCAAAGGCGTTCACACATTGCAGACTTCGATGTATATTATTTCTCAACATTTCCCACATTTTAAGCTAAATGACGTGAGAAATATCCACAATAGATGCCTAATAATGGACATGGTAATAGGGTCATGAGAAAGTACTTGTCCTAATTGGACAACTAGATTAACAGAGAGGTTCTTTTTAGATTAAGACTAGATCAAGTTTTTCACTGAATGTGCCTCTTTGGTCTGGATGGAAAATTCTGGGCTAATCCGACTTCAATACAGTAGAAACTGTTTGGGCCATAAAAACTAATCCACCCTAATGCATATATGGTAGTATATATGTATATTAAACATATGACGTTACAACTAGGGAAGCGGATAACCACATTATGCGGCAGTGAGTGTTGTTGCATTGCGTGTCATTATCTAGTCGTACTATGAGGTGCGGCAGGTAGGTTGGGCTTCAACAACTCAGGTGCGTAAACACGCCATTTGCAAACGTTTACCCTAAAGAGTTTATAGTTTGCGCTCGAGTCAAACACAGATATGTATTAACGTTTATTATTAGAAAATTTTGAATTTGTATACAGCTCGGGACGTTAAAGCTGTGCAAATGCTTACAGGTCCTTTCCTTGATGTTGTTGACATTTTCAGGTTGTTAGGAAAAGTAGCAGTGGAATTTGGGTGGGCTTTGTTAGATCTTTACTAGAGAAAGCATGAAGGGAGATCTGCTTTATGCACTTATTTGAGATCCTCCGCGTATAGGACTCTCTTCTGCTGTGTGCCCATTCGGCCCACTGAATTAGAACGTCATACGAAATTTTATTTATACTTTAACCATATTTAGCAGTTCTAAAGGAATGTCACTTCACTTCGGTTACAAGCTAATAGAGCAATCATTCGAAAGCAAAGAGTTATTGCTGTGTTCCTTTCTAAACAACGGGGGGGGGGGGGGGGGGGGGCTTTCAACAATGACCTGCGGCCTAATATAATATGGGCCATAATAGCCTTGGCCAGCCCTCCGAGTGTATTTCTGCCATGAAAAGTTTTAAGTGAAAAATCATCTGCCTTGCAGATGTCGTTAGCAGTCGGCATAAAACATGTAGGTTCCGTCCCACCAATTTGTAGGGAAAATTAAAAAAAAAGAAGGACGCAAATTGGAAGAGAAGTTCGGCCTAAAATCCCTTTGGAGGTTCTCGCGCCTTAGATTTACATATTTATACTAGCCTTGGAAATCAAATCTACCCCAGTGGACTTAATTAGCAGACCGCTGAGCAACACACCGGTCACAGAGAAAGATGGAGTGAGGTGTAATATATCCTTTCCTCTGAATTGTGATTGGGAATTCGCTGGACCAGATGCTATTGAGTATAGGTTGTTGAAAATCCTGCCTACTCGGCAATTATTATCAGAGTAAAGCTTATGCGTGTACGGCGGTAGTTTTAGCTAGAGTTACTGGGTGTTATCTGGGGTATGGGACCGGTTAACTTGTTCACGGATGGGTCGAAGTTGGACGGAAAGGTTGGCGGGGGGTCTTTTGTCAAGAGCTAAATGTAAGCCGCAAGTTTAAGTTGGCTGATCGCTGCAGTGTATTCCAAGCGGAAGTTGTTGCGATTAAGGATGCGGTGGATGAAATGCTATCCAGCGCTACTACGGTTAGGGAATTTAACATCTACTCTGATAGCCAAGCGGCTATAAAGGCATTGAGCTCAACTACAGTGCGATCGAGGGTGGTCTGGGAGTGCCTGACCTCACTTGCGATTGCATCGAATTATTTTACAATTAAGATTATCTGGGTCCCGGGCCATAGTGATATTCCGGGTAACTGTCAAGCGGATCTCTTAGCCCGAATCGGTACAACTGAACCGGATGAAGATGGCTGTAGGGATTTCGGGATTCCGCTAGCCACCTGTGGATTGCTTTTCCATAGCTGGGCCTCGAGTCAGCTCAGCAAACGTTGGGCGGAAACTACGTCTTGCAGGGTATCAAGATCTTTCTGGCCGAAAGTGGATGGCAGGAGGTCTGCTGAAATAATTGGGTTCACTAAGGCTCACCTATCAATAGTCATTGGGGTTTTGACAGGGCACTGTCCCATGGGTATCCATGCGGTACGTCTCAATATATTGGAAACTCCATCCTGCTGCAGCTGTATGGAGGATGATGAGGTGGAATCACCAAATCACTTTATGCTTGACTGCCCAGCTTTTGCCAGAACTAGGCGAAAGTATTTCGGTCGTGACTCACTTGGATCTCCCGAGGAGCTATCCAAGGTTGAGATCGGGATCATTCGGAACTTTATCGTTGCTACCCAACGATTCTCTAAGTAGTTATATCTACGTCACCGTTAGTTTAGTTTATTATATGAGGTATCACAACGGACCGTCATGTTGTCCAAGTGAGCTTCCCCTATCAGGGAAGCTACCACCCAACTTAACCTAACCTACTGGGTGTCACGACTGGGTGTTTTGAACTATGTGCACAATCATAAAAAAAAATAAATGTAAGGCGCGATAACCTCCGAAGGGATCTAAGGCCGAGCTTCTCTCCCAATTTGCGTCGTGCTCCTCTTGATTTTGCCTACAAATTGGCCGGACGGGGCCTACATGTTTTATACCGACTCCGAACGGCATGTGCAAGGCAGATGATTTTTCACTGAGAGCTTTTCATGGCAGAAATACACCCGGAGCGCTTGCCAAACACTGCCGAGGGGCGACCCAGCCTAGAAATATTTTCTTCTAATTGAAAAACCTTATTTCTTAAATTTTGATGTTGCTTTGCACGGGGTGTGAACCCAGGGCATACGGTGGGGTAGGCGGAGCACGCTACCATCACACCACGGTGGCCGCCTATGTGCACAATCAACCCAAGGAAAATGGAACTGGATTTGTAAGTTGTTACAAGGTGCCTGCATTCCATTCAATTGGGAGCGTAATGTTGGCACTATCTGTACTTACACTTAAATGAGCACTTAAGTAACTTGGATTTATAATAAACAGCAAGCTGTCATACAGAGCCCAGCTTACCTCTTCCTGCTTTTTTAATGAATTTAAAAAAAATGCTGGGGGCTTTCTCTGTTGATGCTAATTTGGTAGTGTGATGTGGTGGACGAGCAGATTATCTTCTGTGAAATTCTCTGACTGCAGCTTGAAGTTAGCTGGAAGTTTACGCTGCCAGTCTTCTGAAGCGTCCTCCAGATGAGGTCGCACCCACTTCAGCGTACCAATCAAAGCGCTTGGTATAGTTGCCGTTCGATAGAGGATTGTCAGGAACTAATTGATCCCACCTGCAGTAGAAATACGCTTTTTTGATTATTTGAATCATTTAGTTTCAGCGCAGAATAATATCTCTCGCAAATGCAACGCGGATCTCTTGGCTTGGGGTAACTGTAGGAATTTAGGAACTCCTGTTCCGTCAACCTTGTAAACGAGCTGTGCTATCCAAGCTAAAAGACGAACTCGCACATTAAGCGCCATATAGCGATTTAGGCGCCACTGCTTCTGATGCGCATTTCTCTGCGCTACCTTTCGGCATGCATCAATCGCGTCATCACTAGAAATGCCATTTTACACACTGGAGTCTAACATTGTTTGTCTCTGCACATTACGGGAACTAAATTCCTAGTGTAAGGCTCCTCTCCTTTCGCCGTGAAAACATTTCGCGTTTTTCAATTCAATGGGACAGTGTGGACAGAAAGGATCCTCCTCTATCCTACGTTTATGTGGATAGTCATTGAAACCGTCGTGCCAACTCAATATCTGCGTAAGGTGGTAGTTTAATTCGCCGCGCATTCGCTCTTACCATTCTAATATATATCGAACTAACATGAAGGTCCAGCGCCCTTTCCCCGATTTTCTCACCTTTCTTGGAACACAGACACGGTTAAAGGAACAAGCACATTGCCTCTGTGTGCTACATGGCGAACTAAACTGGGTGCCAATCTTCGTATACTACGGAAGAGAGGCACTATAACCTTGGTTATATCACCAGATCGCATGCGTACTTTAACCACAAAAGTTTACATGAAAAATAATTAATATTAAGGGTTAAAAACATTTCAGTCAAGTTCATGAACATTTTCAAAAAACTTTTCGAATTTTTTATCTGCATATTGAAATGGAAAGTTTGTAACCAAAATTGACAGAGCAAAAATTAAAAAAAAATATTTTTATTGTCACATGTCCAGATGTTGTCCAGATGTTGTCCAACCTTCTTACATACCAGATATGTCTTACATGAGCTCGAGCACGAACTCACATTGCTGTGTTGACCGTAAAATTAAATATATGTACATTTGGTGCTTATGGCATGTAAAGGAATTTATTAGGCATTATATCACAACCTATAAAATCACCATTAGGGAACCTAAATCTCAGGGATATGCATTAGGGTGGGTCGATTTGTATGTACGAAAGTTAACCGATATCGCGCTATCGATTTTTCGATAGGATTTGGACTCAGGCAAAAAAAGTTCCACTACGCATACCCAAAAAAATAATTTTCTAGCCTGCGAAATTAATTTTTTTTTTTACTTTTTTTCGACTTTGATTTATAAGGTTTTTTTCATGACCTACTAAAAAATTTTCATAGGTATACCCTGTCCGATCCAAAAATTACCGCTAAAAACGTTGTCGATAACAGTTTTTGAAAAATGAAATGAATTTTTTTTAGGTCATGAAAAAAACTTTAAAAATAAAAGTTGCAAAAGGTAAAAAAAAAATGAAATTTCGCTGGCTCGAAAATTATTCTTTCAGGTATGCGTAGTGGAACTTTTTTTCCTGAGCCCAAATCCTATCGAAAAATCGATGGCGCGATATCGGCTAATAAATCGATCCAGTCTAATATGCCTATATGGCGCATACATACATATATACATTTATATAAGCGTATTAAGAAAACTATGCTGAAGAATTTAATTATTGTAATAAAAGTGAATGAGTGAATGACAAATTTGTTTATATTTGTCTCAATTAGTGTCAGCTTTTTGTTTATATATGTATGTATGCTTGTTTTTTTAAGCCAATATTAATAAACATACATACACACATAGAGAGAAGTCATTAAATTTGAAACTGTGTATAAAATCTTACATATGTGCTTATTGTTGTAAAAAGTATGCGTTTTATTAAATTTATTCGTATTTAGTATATATGTATGTACATAAATGCATTAGGGTCTGCTGAAACAATTTTTTTATACTCAGCGTGTTTTGCACACAGAGTATATTAACTTTGATTGGATAACGGTTGGTTGTACAGGTATAAATCGAGCTAGATATAGATATATATATAAATCGTGAGTATCGAAATAAATTTTGATTAAACCATGATCGTCCGTCCGTCTATCCATCCGCTAACACGATAACTTGAGATAATATTGAGATATCTTCACCAATTCGGTATACGGGCTTATCTGAACCCAGAATATATTGTTAGTGAAAATGAGCGAAATCGGACGATAACCACGCCCACTTTTTACATATATAACCTTTGGGAAAGCAGAAAAAACCTTATTATTAAAGAAGTAATACACCAAGAATATTGAAATTTGATGTTAGACTGATAAAGGGACTCTTGATAAAAATCAGGAAAACTTTTTGAAATTGGGCGTGATACCGCCCGCCCACTTGTGATAAAATCAATTTTAGAAATATTATTAAACATATACCAAAAACCGCTAAGGCTATCATAACAAAATTCGAAAGAGAGCTTGCCTTTACTATAAAGAATGACTCAAAGAAAAAATTATGAAATCGGTTAGGAACCACGCCCACTTTTACATACAAATATTTTTTTTAAAGGGTCGTGGATGAATAAAATAAAAATGAGCATTTTATCACTGGTTTTTCATTTCCCCAGAAATTTATTATGTTTCGGGAGCCATAACTCGCAAAAAAATTAACGGATCGTAATAAGATTGCGTATACATATTTTCCTTATAGCAGGAAATATATCTAGTAAAAATGGACGAAATCGGTTAAAGACCACGCCCACTTTTATTTATACAGGATGTTTAAAAGGGTTTAGACGAGAATAATAAGCTATGTATTAGCGAAAAGTAGTTTTGTATCAATAATATTTCACTTACAACGTTTTATTGTAAGAGGAAATTGGGAGACATTTTTTTTAATGAGCGGTTCCACGCCCCTATTCCGATCAAGCATTACACAATATTTCTAGAGCCTAAAAAAAATAAATCCCTTGTAACAAAATTCGAAAAGGTAATTTACAGTTACTCAACAAAATTAATACACACTTGGTTTATGCTGAAAAAAACACAAATGCAGTGGCTCACAGCTTATTTGATAATTTTAATTTAAAATATCGTAAATTCCCTAAAAGAAACCACATTCAAAAAAATGTCAAAGGTTATTGAAAGGTAAGGAGAATTAATCAAAATTTCAAAAATGATCATCAAAATTTTTAATTTTTTTTTCAGAATTTCTAGAAAAATTTTGAGTATGCATTTTTGTACCCCAAGGAATTTTAGTACAATAATGTGCAAGTTAGAAATAGCTCGAATTTTTTCCTGAATTTTCAGAATTTTTTTCGTCGAGGGTGTTGAGCAACTTCTTCCATACAAAATGCATTTTTGTTCATGCGATGTATGGAAGAAATTGCTCAACACCCTCGACGAAAAAAATTCTGAAAATTCAGGATGCACATTATTATACTATAATTTATTGGGCTACAAAAATGCATACTCAAACTTTTCTAGAAATTCTGAAAAAAATTTGGAAATTTTGATGGTCATTTTTGAAATTTTGATTAATTCTCCTTACCTTTGAATAACCTTTGACATTTGTTTGAATGTGGTTTCTTTTAGGGATATTTTAAATGAAAGTTATCAATTAAGCTGTGAGCCACTGCATTTGAGCTCTAAACCTTAGCATCCAAGTCACTAGCTATATATATATATATAGATTGAAATTTAACTTCGATTAATTTCCTATAAGAATATATATGGCCTTTGACTTAAGGGTTAGAGCTCTGGTACACTTTTTATAAGAACTTGAAAATTTGCCATACGATTTCTATGAAAAAATTTAAGTCGCGTCAAGTCTCGTCCAAACATTAAAAAAGAAAGCTAAACTTTTTACGGGATTTCTGTTTGGATGTCCTAAACAATATTTTCACTATAACGAAAGAAAAAAAAACATTTTCTTTGCATACCCTAATATGTTTGTACATATGAGCATATGTATATGAAAATGCACAAGAAAATACAATTAAATTGAATTTCATTATAGAAAAAACAATAAATAAAGTCTCATATAGCACATTTTGCACTTAATTATTTTAATAGAAAAATTGTTGTTTTATATAAAATAAAACGTTGATACGGTTTTCGATGTGTAAACAAATTTGGTCACGGTATAAGGGAATGCTGAACGTAAGCGTAAGGTGTAATTGTAAGCGTAAGTGTGGCTATGTTTAAAGTCTTAAGTCTCTATCACACATGGAGTTTAGTGAAATTCGGACGATTTTTTTGGTTTTTCCGAACCCCGCGCAATCTAGCGAAACTGGTATCGGGCTCTGAAGTATGTTCCAAGACTCTAAATCCACGGTAAGGTATTCACAAAAACGATTGCAAGATTCCCCAATTTTGCACTAAATTTCGCAGAAAAACATGAAACGAAAATAATTCAAAGGATTAAATAAAACAAGTAAGGAAGGCTAAGTTCGGGTGTAACCGAACATTACATACTCAGCTGACAAATTACAGCTTTGAAAACTTTTAAATTACCATCTTTTAAAAGTGGGCGGTGCCATGCCCATTGTCCAAAATTTTACAAATTTTCTATTTTGCGTCATAAGGTCAACCCATCTACCAAGTTTCATCGATTTATCCGTATTTGGTAATGAATTATCGCACTTTTTCGATTTTTCGATATTTTGAAAGTGGACGTAGTTATAGGCCGATTTCATTCATTTTAAATAGCGATTTGAGATGAGTGCACAGGAACTTACATACCAAATTTCATTAAGATACCCCAAAATTTACTCAAGTTATCGTGTTTACGGACAGACGGACGGGCGGACATGGCTAAATGAATTTCTTTTTTCGCCCAGTTCATTTCGATATATAGAAGTTTATATCTATCTCGATGAGTTTATGTCTTTAAGAGGTACCGTTATGCGAACAAAATTAATATACTGTGTTAATAATATACGGCTCTGCTCAGCTGAATATAAAAATCTCTACTAGTGCAAGTGGCACCAGGGCGCGTATAAGTAATGTTATTGAGTCGCGGCTGCAAGTAAGGTGGTGTGTGTGCAGCTCTCATATTAGTGTATTTTAGAGGCAGTGGGTCGGAAAGTAAGACCTGCATGAGCGAAACACTTCAAACGACATTACATTATACTCTGCAAGTCTCTCCTCATACCTGTCCTGATGTATGGCTCGGAATCATAGTCAAGAGAAGACGAGATTGCCCTTGTACGAGAGTGAAGTTTTGATAATGTCTCAAAATTTTTGATATTGTCTCAAAATCGGAAGGCGTGGTGCTATCAATTTGTAATCGAAGTACGTATTACCAATTTCTTATCGAAAAGTTATCGGTGTGTTATAAGTGTGCTTCCGACTAACTATAGGTTTACTATCGTAGATTTATCGATTTAACGTCGGAATGTAATTTATCGAAAAATTATCGATTTTTTATCAAAAAGTTATCGATTTACTATCGAAATCTAATCGAATTTTTATCAAACAGTTATCCACTAGCTATCGGAAGGTAGTTACCAATATTATCTCAAAAATTTGTCGATGAGCTATCGAAAATTCAAAAGGTTATCAATTTTTTATCGAAAAAATATTGTTTTGTTTTCAGGGTGTTATCAGCGTTTATGATCGGCGTGTTATTGATGTTACCGAAAATTTATAGAAAAATTATCGTTTAATCATCGAAAAGATTTCGATTATTAGCAAAAAGTTATCAATGTGTTATCAATTTCCCATCGACGAGTTACCGGCGTATTAAAGGTGTGCTTTCGACTAGGTATAAGTTTTTTATAGAAAAGTTATCGATTTAAGTCGGAATGTTTTTTTTTTGCAAAATGATTGATTTGTTATCGAAAAATTATCGATTTATTATCAAGCTGAAATCAATTTTTCATCAAACGGTTATCCATTACCTATCGACAAGTTACCGATATGTTCTCGAAAATTTGTCGATAAGCTATCGAAAATACGAAAGGTTATCGGGTTTTTCATCGAAAAATTATCGATTTATAGTGGGGGTGTTACCAGTTTATCACTGGCAATATCAAAAAGTTTTAGATTTGTTATCGAAAAATTATCGATTTATTATCAAGCTGAAATCAATTTTTCATCAAACGGTTATCCATTACCTATCGAAAAGTTACCAATATGTTCTCGAAAATTTGTCGATGAGCTATCGAAAATACGAAAGGTTATCGGATTTTTCATCGCAAACTTATCGATTTACAGTCGGGGTGTTACCAGTTTATCACTGGCGTTATCAACAAGTTTCTGATTTGTTATCGAAAAGCTATCGATTTGCTATCGAAAAGTTGTCGATTTATTTTCAACCTCTTATTGATATTTTACTGAAAAGTTATCGATTTTCAATCGAAAAGTTATAGATATGTTCTCAAAAAGTTGTCGATAAGCTACCGAAACGAAATGTTATCGATTTTTTTTACCGAAAACTTATGGATTTGTTGTCGGAGTAGTACCAATTTATCTTCGGCGCGTTGCTGATGTTACCGAAAAGTTATCGTTTAACCATCGAACAAATTTAGATTATTAGCGAAAAGTTATCAATGTGCTGTCAAAAGGTTTTTGATTTGTAATCAAAAATCTATCGATTCATTGTCGATAAGTTATCGATTTACTAACGAACTCTTGTCGATATTTTATAAAAAAGTCATACATTTCCTTTCCGAAAATTATCGAAAAATTGTCGATGAGCTATCGAAAACATATCGATTTGTTATCGAAATGTTACCAATTTATCATAGGCATGTTTTTGTTGTTACAGGAATGTTTTGGAACAACTATCGCTTTATCATCGAAAAATTTCGATTATGTAGGGAAATAGATCGATGTGCTATCAAAAAGCTTTTGATGTGCTATCGAAAACCTTTCGCTTTATCTTCAAAAAGTTATCCAGTCATTATTGGAGACTTAAAACTTTGATATAAGCTCATTATCGGTTTATTATCGACGGCTCATCGGCTTGTTATGAAACAGATAACGAAAAGAACTTAAATGTAAATTCGTCTGTTATGTTTACACACCGAACTGAACGAGTACACAGCTAACTGTTGCTATGCTCTCCCTTAATATAAATACACGCAGCCATACATAGTTTGGCATTTGCATATATGTACATACCGATATGAGAGATATTCTACACAAACAGCATATGACAGGATATTTCGCAAAGCGTATTATTCTGGCCATTTTATAACTTCACTGGAACGTGCATTTTAACGGTAAAGCATACTTTTAATGCATATTGTATATTCTCTTACATACATAAATAGCTATTGTTAATATTAAATGGAGTGTAGAGTGTAGAGAAGGAATGAAGATATTGTTGTTGACTATGGTAATTGTCTAGAAAAGAAAATTACATGTAAATAATTAGAAGCAAATAAAATGTAAGGAAAAAGTAAATATAAAAATGAAGGAAGATAATAAGAATTTCAAGAGATGAAACGAAATGGGAGAGTAATGTGTGTATTAGTGTGGGTATACGTGCGTGTACAATGGTAGTCTTATAATTAGATACGTTGGTTTCGTTTATCAGATTTTTATTTTCAAAGGGTGTGTAAGTTGGGCTATCGTTATGGTTCGTTGCGATTCCACTTTAACTAACGACCTCACGATCCCAAAGTAGTCTGACATCCAAATCCAGTTTGTAAGTTCCGGCGCGGCTTAAGAGATCGACGTGATAACTGCCAGCATCCCTGTATGTCAGGGTACCCAGACAATTTTGATCGAAAGGCATTTGGATGAAAACGCGAACAAGTTCAGTTACTCCACCACCACGCTCGAGCGCACATTTATAAGCACAGCGTTTTAATAGCTGCCTAACTGGCCAAGAAGATGTTAGACTCCCTAATACGTGATGTCATTCCGTTTCAACGTATCCTTGATAGCGGTAACTTCAGCTTGAAAGACGCTGCATTGATCACTGTAATAACTCGCCGGCTGATTTACGAGTTCCGTATAAAGTACTCACCTCCAAGTATCCTATACAGCTTGCAACCATCGTGTTTACAAGTTCAGCACTCACCCCTAGATGAGTTGCCCACCCAATTGCTCCCTTGAGGCTATATAAGTTGTAAACTCAGTGCTCAGTATTCTGTTCTGCTTGAGATGACCCCGGTTTTAGTTAGCACATTTTAAGTATCTTGAGATCGAGAAATAATTACAGTTCGGGCTGCGGCCACCCTCTCAACAATCTTCCCCGGATACCTTTTCAACACTGCAGTCCCTATTGTGGTATGAACAGCACCAGCCTACATTTACGGTCCTACGTTGCAAGTTTGCGTGTGGTGCATTCCACTAACAACCAACACACCATAGCAAAGGATCGGCTTAACCAGCACATCATATAGCCAATATATCGTTTTTGGAGATAGTCAGTTGCCAATGGGTCCACGACAGAAGTATACTGAGTAAGAGGCTAGTTCTATCCTTAGCATTAAGACATGTTGATATTAAGAATAACGTAAGGGTACTTGGTTGTTGTTGTTGTTGTAGCGATAAGGTTGCTCCCCTAAGGCTTTGGGGAGTGTTATCGATGTGATGGTCCTTTTCCGGATACAGATCCGGTACGCTCCGGTACCACAGCACATTAAGGTGCTAGCCCGACCATCTCTGGAATGATTTATATGGCCACATTAAACCTCCAGGCCATCCCCTCCCTCTCCAACCCCAAGTTCCATGAGGAGCTTAGGGTCGCCAGAGCCTTGTCTGTTAGTGAAACAGAATTCGCCGCGGATAGGTGAGGTTGACAATTGAGTTTGGAGAAGCTATATATTGCGCTAGCAACCTGAAGGGTTGCGCTACACAGCCCCTTGAATCTGGTATTTTAGTCGCCTCTTACGACAGGCATACCTACCGCGGGTATATTCTGACCCCCTAACCCGCTGGGGGAAGGGTACTTGGTCCTATCCGATTGTGCCATGATACTCTGCCAAGAACGGGTGGTCTGCTAAGTGTAGTGGGCGCGAAGCTTCTGGGTTCAAGTATGGGACAAAAGAATAATCAAAATACTTTTGAAAAATGTTTACCTAAATGGGGTCGCCCCTCGACTGTGGTTGCAACCGCTCCGAGTGTATTTCGGCAATGAAAAGCTTTTTAGCGGAAATTCATCTGTCTTGCAGTTGTCGCTCGTAGTCGGCATAACGCATGTGACACATCGATTCGTATGAAAAATTAAAAAACGTCAACGCAAATTACAAGCGAAGTCGGCTCAAAGCTATTTGAAGGTACACCGCACCAATTTATTATTATTTTAAATTGTGTAGTTAAATATATCAATTTTATTTTCATGTACAGCTACATGATTCAATCACAAGAGGTTTGCTCGACAGACACATTTTTTGACAATTGCAGCCATTTTGCTCCCAAATCGAATTGACATCCGTTAACTGTGTTGTTTCTTTGGGAATTTTTGAAAAATAATAGTAGTAGAAATAGGAAGCAATTAGTTTACAAATACCCGATAAGTACTTAACTGCATAATTCCTTACAACATTTATTTTAATTTTATGATGAATTTATTAACTATGCCATGATCTATTAGTGTGGCTGAACATAGGTTTTATGAAAAGTACGGACACCAAGGAATCGTGCATTTTCGTATACCTATGAACATAAAAACCTAAACTAATTCAAAATTCATCGTTCAACGTCAAAACCTCGACTATTAAATCGATTCACGTAAAAATGTCATTAGTAAACAATGGAGATGCCATAACGAAATGTACTCATTGGGCATGTTAACTTATTCAGGTAAAAGTCTAGAACAGGAGTCTACTGCTAATACGCGTCCAAAAATATCGAGAGAGGTGACCTCGACAACAATAATCCTAATGCGAAAGAGAAAAATTGTATCTCTGTTCGGAGATATTTGCAGTTGAAGTTGTCAATTTTCATGTGGTTGTTGTAATGTTTTTGTGCACTGAAAGAGATTTTGTGTACAAAGGCATATTGCACGCATTTATTTTGATCCCACCTCATTAGTGGACCGGCCAGAGTAATTTTTTATAAGCTCGGCTGAAGGCCGCAACCCGGGGTCATTTTTCGGTTTTTCGTCAATATCTTTTGAACGAGCTAAAATTTTAATTTACGCCTTAGAATTATTGTTATCGAGGTCAATACGTGTCTTTTGACACTTCCCTCGATATTTTTAGGCGTTTATTAAAAGTCGAACTTCTGTTCTATTAATTCCGTATGTTCGGAACATTCGTCTTCATTTTAGAATTTGGATAATCGGATTATATTTGGAATATTATGCATATTCGGAGCTCGTGAGGTAGTATCAAATGAACGTATTCCGAATATTCTAAATTAACGGTTTATCCGGAACGCTTCCATGAATACTTAACGGAAAAGAGCTTTCCGAAATTTCAGAATAAAAAGGTGAATACTCCCTGTGTAGCAGGACCGAACAAAAGCTTAACTCTTCTGTGAAAGTCAAGGTAGGTATAAAGTTCTAAGACAATAAGCCATTTGCTTTTATTTTTGTTTTTGTCAGTTCATTGCGGCTACTGAGTAGCATATCACCCAATGTCGGCTGCCTGTTCAAAATCATGCTATCTCAAAATATTTTTCAAAATTTTCCCAATTCAGGATTTGTCACAAAATCGCCCTATATTAGAGTTAGATTGAAGAACGATTCATCACAGAATACTTTTCATTAACTACCTGTTATGACAAAATGCATTCAACTTATGCTCATGTAGGGAGTTCTGGAAACAAATTTTGAGATAGTGCATTTTTGAATAAAATTCTAACGTACGGCATTCTTCAAACAATTTCTGAAAGAAGGACCAAACCAACATAACACGAAATATTTAGACGAAAATGAATTATTTCCCCAAAATCTATGGGCATTTATAAATTTATTATCACTACTAATATACTACCAAAGATACTTGTCTACTACAATTTCACTGAAGGGGATTAAATTATTCCCCGTTTTCCTTACTTCGTAAAAGCAACCCGTCCAGATTTTTCAATTTGGGAGTGTCAAAGATCTGTCATCATTGAAGAACAAACCTCTAGTAATTGAATCATGGTACAGCTACTCCATGTGACTCTGACTACCCATACATCGTACTCAGGTATCATTTCAAGTGGAGCCGCAAGGTACACCAAACTTACACCTTGTGGAGTATTTCGAGGTCTTCGGGGATTTGGAATAGATCAGTTAGGGTCGTAACCCAGAGGAGAAGAGACGAAGTACATCCCTGCCACGTACCCGTTTTCACCCTTTCACTACTCACTGCAATTTAGACTACACTATGGTCAACATTTTCGAAATTCGTTGGTCTAGCCAGGTTGTCGCTGGTTTAACGGACACCACTTCATGCATGGGGCTACCTAGTTTAGTTCCCAATCTGATTCTAGCGGACGCCAGTCATATGGACAGAAAATGCATCGAACAGAAAGGGACACTTTAGAGCCAAAACCTCGTACCTTATTCTAGCAAAATGCTCCACCGTCTCATACTTCTCACATCAGTAAAAGCAATAAATGGGGATAAACTACTTACAGATGAGTTTTCTACCGCCTTTCGCACTGGGTAATTCGAGTTTTAGTGGCCGTTTACGATAGCAAAACCTTGAAATGGATACATTCTAACCTCCAAACCCGCTGGAGTTTCTAAGCACTTTATTAATAGCGGAATTAGTTATTTACAGTTAAAGCAATGAAAACATATCCAAAGCGATTTTGATTCCTTAACGTGCCGTTTCGAATTATATGAACATCACTGTATGTGTGGCTTTGAGCGACTGTGGAAAGAAAATGTGTTGACATAACCGTTATCTGTCATTGTGCATGCATTAAAAAGTGGAAAATATGAACGAAAGGAAATTAGGACACAGAGGAATTAAAATGTGAAGAGTGAAAGATGAAAATTTAGACGAGCACACTCAAACACATGCGAGCATATATGTAAGTATATATGAAAGAGTACCATGGAAGTTTGAGAGAAAGTTTGACAGTTCAACAGTTAAGTTGGAGAGTTGAGTTGGTATTATAACCACATACACGTACACACACACACAATCAAATGGGTATGCCGGAAATGTGAGCCGTATGGGAGATATGTGAAAGATGTCGGTGCTGCTGTTGCTCTTGTGGAATGCCAACCAAATATTCGAGAAACTAGTAGATATGACATTTAAATGTGCTTTAGTTAAGGATGAAACCAAACAACAAATGAAACAGGCGAGACGGCACAAAAAAATCCACACTATTAAACACAAGAGACGCACAGAGATCCTTTGTGATCATAAAAGACTAAAAAGCCAAGCAATATGATGACAGCGTTGAAATCATGATAACATTTAGATGTGGGACCAACAACGATACATTAATGGACATCAAGAATGTAAACATATTTTACAATGGCCCTTAAACACTACATAGGCTATTGTGTGGTACAACAATATGCCAGCGGCATCATGAAATGCCGACTAATAGAATGTGTGGTTGAGTAAGTGGGGCTGAATGTAATAAGTACGTGACCCAATGATGACAAATGTCAGTCGCAGTGACACCCCCAACGCAGACGTGAAAAGACAGTGAGGGGATAGGAAGACAGCATGACATTATGCTCTTCGCCGCATTTAAGTTTTAATTTCAAATATGCTATTTCAATACTTTCAATGTAAGGCCTATCTATATGTTAGCCTATATTGGCAGTGACCGTCAAGAGGTCCTAAGATTGAAGTGGGCGTTGGAAGGAGAGTAGATTTATGTGAAAATTGTTCTGAGGTACAATTGCAGGCCGTATAAAACGGCATCCCAGAGCGTCGCTAGGGTTGGTGTTGAGTGGACGTGCATGTAAATTTCCAGCACTTCCATTCGAACACATTTTGTCCATTAAAACTGTCCTCGATAAGTGACGCGAGATACATCCCCATTATCAAGAAATCCTACACCTTAAATTATGAACTCAAGTATGGGTGAAAGATCGACTCACTATGTCAGAATCTCGAAAAACCCTGCGACTTTTGGAAGAGGGAGGAATAAATCGTCTCCATCTCCTCCTAATCTTGGTAGCTTCTGCAGAGGGAGCTTGTTGATATGCGCCGTCATTGAAGCATAGGTACAACATTTTGGATACCTGTGATAGGGCGCTCAAGTACTATCTTTTTTGTGCTATTTTCTTACGCGGGAACTTCGCTGCCCTTATAGTGTACTTATCGATTCTCCCCAGTAGATAACCATGTGGTTGTCGTGCGGATCATCCCGTTTCGTTTATAACCTTAATGAAACCTTTTCTGGCCATCTCATCAGCAAATTCATTATCTTCAATATTTCTGTGCCCTGCAACGCTGCAGAAGGGGATATATATTACATTTTATCAAGTTGAGTTATAATACCTTAAGGGAAGCCTAGCCGTCAAGAAAGCTTGGTACATTCGTTTCTGAGACTGCATTGATCCTGAGCAACTTAGGTGCTTTTTCTATGACGTAGACCTCCGTCTGAAAGACACTGCCAAATGCGGAAAGTTAGTCAGACTGATTGACCCACAGATGTTTCAAGTGCAGCCCAGCCTCAGTTTCCTTTCTTTTGAGCAGTCTGTATAGACTATAGTATCCCTGCCGTTATATAGGCCCTCCTCCCATTCCTCTTCATGTTATGTACCTGGAAGTCAACAATTACCGTAATATAAGCCATGCCACACCCTTCGCCAGTTTGGACACTGATTAACTATCCTCCCACCATGTCATCTAGTATCGTGGCGTATACGTGCTCGGCTGATGACACTAACTCTTTCTAGGGTGCTCACTGCATATCATATTCTCAGGCATATTAGAGCTTTCACTTTCCCAACCTTGGTATTTTTTTGTATAGTGCCTTCCATCAGTAAGGCCTGTAGGAGCTGGAATCCTGGAGAGAGCATACATTCAGGAAAGATCATTATCTATTCAATGTTTATGCCTTCTTTATCAGAACGAAAAAATAATATACTTACAGTTTTTAGATAGTTCTCGAACAAACGAAAGTAAATTGAGAAGAAGGCTCAAGGATTTGAGCTTGGGTTCTGAAGACGGATCCAAAATAAACTGTAGAGAAGGATCTTTTACACACTGCTAGTCACGTCTATATTAGAGGTGAATCTTGCTCTTCTGGTTTCCTAAAACCTAGGATATTGACGTTGAATTTTACGGTTATGATGCCTCTCACTATTAACTGTCAAACTCCTATTTGACCTCACCTTGGGGCCTGCCTTTTTTCAAGAAAATCTCGAACTCAACGATGCTATGTTGGAGTTCCCACCAGGCCTTTTAAATATTTATCAATCTCTTTCCGATACTTTTTACGTTGTCAGGGCTAATATAATGGGACTACGTGGTCCCATGCCTAAGTTTCGAAAGAGATATTTGGGCCAGAATAGAGCCGAAGTGTTGGCGCAAGGGTGCGAAAGGGCAGAATATACTATATACGTGTATACTTATGGCGCTAAATTAACGGTGTTGGGCCCTCTGTTTACTGTGTCGCTCTAGCCGTGTTTTAGCTGCAATCCTATCAATCTTAATATATATACATTTCGTGTCATGTTGTTTTGTCCGCGATGGACTCCTAAGCTACTTAACAGAATTCAATCAAATTTGCACGCCGTGTGCAGTTTGAACCAACTGGAAAGATAGGATAGCGTCCCTGTGAAGTTTCTTTCCAGGAAGTGGACCAGGGACCGATCTATTCCAACAAATTTCTATTCACTGTTCTATTTGCTTGAAATTCGGTATATAGGTAGCCCTTTGCGAGATTAGTATTTACGATCCCCCAGCGCGTTAGGGGGCGGCAGGTATGCCTGTCATAAAAGGGGACAAAAATACCAAAATGATTCAAGAGGCAATTTATAGCTTCTACAACCCATTGGTCAACCTCACCTACCCGTGGCGAATCGTGTTTCGTTAACAGCCGAGGACCTGTTCCTCATGGTTCTAGGGATTGGGAGGTCGAAATGGGCTAAAAGGTTTCATGTAGTCATACTAAATCGTTCCCGAGATGGTCGGGCTAGTACGTTAATGGTGCTTGTTACCGGAACGTACCGGAGCTGCATCCGGCAAAGGATCATCAACACCGATAACACTCCCCAAAACCTTCGCGGAGTTTATCGCCACAACAACAACAACAACAATAGTAGGTAGGTAGGTAGGTTGAACTGGCCGGTCCATGAGGACCTCACATAGACTGATTGAGTCCGTAGTGTTACCAGAAGTTTGTTTTAACGACCAAACTGAAAACCCTATCAAAAACCAGGACCTATGTTATAAAATAACTCCGTCCTCTTGGCAAATACTAGAAGCTTCCTAGGACTTAAGCCACTTGCTGCTTCTAGATCTGACAGCTGTATCACTCCTAATATCAGGAGTCTTAGCCTGGCAAGTGCAGGGCACGAGCACAGAACGTGCTCGATCGTTTCCTACTCCAACCCGCACTTCTTACACCTGCTATCACTGACCAAGCCTAATTTAAAGGCATGTGACGCCAGAAGGCAGTGTCCAGTCAGAATACCCGTCATGAGTCTACAGTCCTCTCTTTTTAATGATAGAAGCAACTGTGTTAGTCTAAGGTTGTAAGACCTACACATAATCTTCGACACTTTACAGCCCCGCGCTTGAACCCACGCCTTTTCTGCTTGGTCGATCATGTGCACCTCTCGCATTCGCTTAATATCGCCCAATCTAATTGGGACGTCTACGGAGCAAGCTTCAAGGGATGCGCCCTTTTTAGCTAATTCGTCCGCTTTTTCATTCCCATCTATTCCCATATGCCCTGGGACCCAATATAGATGTATGCTTCTCCCTGTCCCGATTCTCTCCAGAGACTGCTTACACTCTAACACGCATTTAGATGCTGTGCTATGCGAGATTATTGCCTTAATTGCTGCTTGACTGTCAATATAAAAGTTAACACGGTTGCAGCTTAAGCTATTCTCTTCCAGGGTTTCTACTGCTTTGGTTACGGCTAATATTTCCGCTTGGAAAACGCTACAGTAATTCAGCAGCCTGTAGGATCTGCTTAATTCCGGATCAGCGCAGTATACCGCAGACCCTACTCCTTCCACTATTTTGGAACCATCGGTGTACACATGTATCGCCTCGTCCGCCATTTGCGCACCCTTGCGCCAACCATCCACCTCTATTGTGGCCTTAAGATCTCCCTCAAAGTGCAGGTAGGGAATCATGTAGTCTGTTCGTCTTGTGACTGAGGACGCTATACTACTATGGCCATATGGTCGGCGCTCAAGCTGCCCCGAAGCATCGAGCCTGGTTGCGGTCGTTAACGCTTTGTTCTTTGCTACCAGGTCTACAGGTGGAATGTGCAGAATGGCATACAGTGCAGCCGTCGGGGTTGTTTTCAGGGCTCCCGTAATGCAAAGCATCGATAGTCTGCATACCCCCTCTAATTTTTTGAGGTATGTTGTTTTTTGTGTGGCTTTCCACCAAACAAGAACTCCATAGTATAGAATAGGGCTTACAATCGCTGTAAAAACCCAATGAGAAAGAGAGGGCGATAGGCCCCACGTACACCCCAGCATTCATTTACATGCATAGAGTGCCGTTGAGGCCTTCTTGACCCTCTCCTCCAAGTTGAGCTTCCATGACAGCTTACTGTCTAGGATGATTCCTAGATATTTTGTGCAAGGTTTCTCCTGTAAGGTCACCGCTCCTAACTTAGGCCTGGTCCAATTTGGGACCTTGTACCTCTTTGTAAACAAGACCATATCCGTCTTCTCCGCATTGACTTTCAGCCCGACATTAGATGCCCAGGTATGAATATCCCGAAGCGCCCGATCCATCAAAGAACTAATCGTTGGAAGGCATTTTCCACTTATGACAATTGCAACGTCATCTGCGTAAGCCGTAAGTTTTACGGGTCCGTCATCGAATTGCCTGAGCAGTTGGTTGATGACCAGTGTCCACAGCAGAGGTGATAGCACCCCTCCCTGCGGCGTGCCCCTGTCCACTGATTTCGTGGCCTCGTACAATCCCCATTGTGATGTAATCTTTCTGCAATTTAACATGCAGCCGATCCATCTGATTAAGGCAGGATGTACTTTAATGTAATTAAGACCATCCATAATCGCCCATTTTGCAACATTATTGAAAGCCCCGGCAATGTCCAAGAAGACTCCAAGAGCATACTCCTTATATTCCAGGGATTTCTCTATGCTTATTACCACCCTATGCAATGCGGTGTCTACCGACTTGCCTTTGGTGTACGCATGCTGTGTTGTGGAGAGCAGCTTTTCATCCACGTTGGACTTTATGTACACATCCTCTCAAAGGTTTTGAGCAGAAATGATGTTAAGCTAATGGGTCTATAGTCTTTGGGATACACGTGACCGATCTTCCCCGCCTTTGGTAGAAAAGCTACACGAGCAGTTCTCCAAGAGTGCGGTACATGATTCAGGCTTATGCACCCATCGAATATTATTTTAAGCCATTCCACGACCGCCCTACTTGAGACTTGTAGCATGGCCGGGAATATACCATCTGGGCCCGGCGATTTAAACTTAGAAAACGTCTTCACTGCCCACTCGATCTTGGTATCGGTCACCAAGCCCGGCACCACTAGCTCCGTGATCGAAGTGTGAGTGATGTCTGCTGGTTCTTCTAAACCGTCTCCCGATGGGAAATGTGTATCGAGAAGCACCTCAAGGGATTCCTCACTATCACGTGACCATTCCCCGTTCTCTTTCTTTATTAGTCCCTGGACTATGTTTCCCTTTGCTAGGACTTTTTTCAACCGTGCTGTTTCACTGGAGCACTCTATGTCCGTACAGAAACTTTTCCATGAGTTTCTCTTCGCCCTGGTAATTTCACGCTTGTAGATCCTCAGTAGATCCCTGTACTCGTCCCGACACGCTTCGCTTTCCGCGGTCTTTGCGAGTTTAAACATTTCTTTTACCTGTCTTCTTAGAAGACTCAGCTCATTGCTCCACCATGGCGGCTTTGCTTTTCCTCTGAATCTTCTTAGATGGCAAGCTTTGTTATACGCAGTCATAAGCGTCCTTGTTAGGAATTCATTCGACTCCTCCAGTTCCTCTACATTAGCAACCTCTTTGGGTTGTCCCAGTTTCGTTTCTACATGTTTCTGGAATTTAGTCCAATTCGTTGCCATAGGGTTTCTAAAGGTTCCTCCCTTCTCTACCCTCTTTAGTGGGATGCTGAAGCTTATATACGCATGGTCGGAGAAGGATGGTCTATCGAGAACCATCCAATCATACCTTGATATATCACGCTCGGAGCTCAATGTAATATCCAGAATATTGCTGGATGTTGGACCAATGTATGTAGGAACATTTCCCCTGTTGGCTATCTGCAAATTGGTTTGCAGGATGTAACAAAATAGAGATTCGCCTCTCTCGTTCGTATCTGCTCCTCCCCACGCATTGTGGTGCGCATTTGCATCTGCGCCTATGACCAACCGCCCTTTGCGCCCTTCCTCCTGTACTAGCCTTTTGCACTCCATCGGTGGAACCTCCGCAGCATGGGCCATGTAGCAGGACGCCAGGATAAATGCCTGTTTATTCTTTTGCTCAACGGCCACCGCTACGAGATCCTCGGTGGTGTAATTAGGCAGCATATATGAATGCAGCTGTTTCCTTACCATTCCTACAGCTCGCACCCGTCCTTCCGTTTGCGCTTAGTAAACGCCAAGCCCGCGCGCGCTAAGTCCAGAAACCTTTCCTCCCGATGAGAGCCACGGCTCCTGGATCAGCGCCACGTCAAACGAACCCTCCTCAAGGGTTAGGAGGAGTTCGCTCGACGCCACTTTACTGTGTTGGAGGTTTATCTGTAGGACTCGCAGCACCATTGGGCTGTTTGTCCCCCTCCAGCACCTTCGTCTTGACGTCGTCGTCCTCCTCTTGCCCTTTTGGTTTAGAGTATTCGAGGCCCCCTTCAGCCCCTCGTGAATGTTGTGCCGTGTGTTCCTCTGGTCCTCTTCTAACACGTTCGTGGTGACGTCGGGGACCTCCACCTGTCTTTTTTCCCTTAGGCTTCTGAGGTCCTTTTCGACTTCGCCCACTTCCAGCGTGTTAGGATTTTTATCCTCGGGACTTCTTTTCCTGAGTCGCATGTAAATTTTGCCAGTGCCAAAAGACATTTTGCCAAGCTGCGTGTACAAAATATCCTCCGCCTGCTTGTTTATTTGGAAGATGTAGAACTGACCATCCTCGGTAGGCCGAGATACAGTAAGTACCTTCCAATCCTGTGTCGGTATGTTCGGATTCTGATTCTGCAGAAGTCGCAGTGTATCCTCCGACTTCATCACGCATGGTATCCATACCTTAACTTTTGGTACCGTGGGGATTTGCGCTTTATCTACCACCTCAAACCGCGCGTTCGTGCCTTGCATTTGGAGGTTTGGAACGACTTTCTCCAGCCACCGCAAGCTCGCGATGTTGTCGCACGCTATCATCTTCACACCATTATACCATCCCCCCGAATCAAAGGTTGGAAGGGGCTTACTTGGTTGTTCCCGCATCATCTTAAGCATTAAGCTAATAAGCTCCCTTTCCACAGATCTCCACGTTTCAGTAGTCATTTGTCCGAACGGACTGCTACGATCAACCAGCGCCACAGTCAGTGACTGCTGTGCCACATCACTCATCTTCTCATGAAAAGCAGGAGTCTTAGTGTTATCTCCCTTTGGAACCTCCGAGAACACCGGAGTCTTCGCGTTAACTCCCTTTAGCGCCTCCGAGAAAGCCGGAGTCTTAGCGTTATCTCCCTTTGGCTTATCTCCTACTTCCGTAGTTGTAACTTCCATCTGACTGGCAGCTTTCGAGGTAGTTGCTGCCTCGCTATTGGAACCCATCTGTCTTACAGCTTTGGGCCTACTTGTCTTGTCTATGCGACTGCCCTGCCTCGCGGCTCTAGGACTGGGTCCTTTCTGCCTCTTGAAAGCAGGCTTGTCGCCTTCTGCCGAACGTTGCCTCTTCATTCTGCCATTCGACGCTTCTTCCTCCTCGTACCGGTTGCAGAACCGAGGGTTTCTCGCAGCAAACCTTTTGAACTGCCTTCGACCTACTTCTACCGCTTCATGGGCCCATTCCTAGCGCTCGATCTCCACTTCTGTTGGGTCGACCACTGCTCCCAAGCGTTGTACAATTCTTAGTGCTGCACGGTACTGCGAGAGAGCTCTTTTACTTCCTCTGCTCCGTACCCTTCTCCACTCTTCTACTCCGTTTTAATTTACGTGCTTCTCCAACACGGAGTTCATTGAATCAGCACTACTCTCGCTCCCCGAGTCCGACGCATCGCTTAATTCGTATTTGTCGTCCTTGGATTGCGACTCAGTCCTCCTCTTTACATCCTCCTTATTACATTCAGGTAATGAGTTGTTCATCTTGGTCGTACGACCACCTGCCCGACAAGGCGGGCTCAGCGGTCCAGTATTATATACGGGGAACGAACCGTCCGCCACAGCAGCGCCCCTTACTGCGGTAAGGCCATAACTACTTCCCGAGATGGCCCGGTATCGGGAAGGCTCCGTTCGAATACAGCCGAATTTATCCCCTGGCTGCAAATCGTCCAATAGGCACGGTCCGCATAACACCCTGGATTAGGGGGTTGGCAGTTCTTGGTCACCGACATCCCGCCGCCCTCCTATGAGGCGAAACGGCGTAGATGTCAGTCCTAAACAGCTCCGCCTCATAGTCGGGCGCTATGGAGCTCGGCTAAGCCCTCACACCAACGACAAGGTGCCTACCCTAGTGAGGGAACAACAATAGTATTAATGATAATTTTTTTTCCGGGAAGAGGACCAAGAACCGATCTTTTCGAAAAAAATCTGTTCTTTGTTCGCTTCACCTGAAATTGGGCATATATGTAGTCCTTTGTCAAGATTAGTATTTATGACACTTTTTTCGGGAAATAGAGCAGGGACTGACTGGGACTAGGACTTGGACTAGGACTGAGATTGTGACTAGGACTGGGACTGCGATTGGAACTGGGACTGAGACTGAGAAAAAGGGCTGGAGAAGAACAAGAAGAACTAGAGAAAAGAGAAAAGAGAGAAGGGGAAGGAGAGAAACTTAGACGAAGATAGAGAGATATGGATAGATGGAGAGGCAGAAAAAGAGAAAGGAAGAGTTAAGAGTGAATAAAAATATAAGGAAAAGGGGGAGAGAGGGGTAGGGAAAGTAAGAGGTAAAAACTGCTTAAAAGTTATGCAGATAGAAAAAAGCTATGACAAGCTAAGCCGGGTCTCCAAATAAGCATTGGAGAGACTTCGCTCAGGCCGGACTATAGATCTTAACTGGGCTCCCGGTCATAAAGGGATAGAAGGTAGAAAACAGGCCTATGAGTTGGCAAAGGAGGGTGCAGCACTCAACGAATCGACGATTGACGTCCCTATACATGTGGGAGAAATCAAAAAAGAGACAGAAGTTGCATATGATCCTTCAAGTGGGAAAGACGTGGACACAACCCGGCAATGTAATATGGCTAAGATCATAGGCAAATCCTAAGACTACTAACTAACTGTACACTGCCTTCACGAGTCACATAGTTATAAGTTAGCCCTCTGCAGTAACAGCAGATGTAGGAAGTGCAAGTTGCAGAAAGAAATGGCTGAGCACGTTCTGGGGTCGTGTTTTGCGAACGTGAGGATTGCCAGATTTGGCTGATCTTTAGGCAGCAGGTAGGTCCCATCCCACCAAAAGGAGCACGTCGTAAATTGGAAGAGAAGCTCGGCTTAAAATCTCTTCGGAGGTTATCGTGCCTTCCTTTTTATACTCAGTTGAGCAGAGCTCACAGAGTATATTAAGTTTGATTGGATAACGGTTGGTTGTACATATATAAAGGAATCGAGATAGATATAGACTTCCATATATCAAAATAATCAGGATCGAAAAAAAATTCGATTGAGCCATGCCCGTCCGTCCGTCCGTCCGTTAACACGATAACTTGAGTAAATTTTGAGGTATCTTGATGAAATTTGGTACGTAGGTTCCTGAGCACTCATCTCAGATCGCTATTTAAAATGAACGATATCGGACTATAACCACGCCCACTTTTTCGATATCGAAAATTTCGAAAAATCGAAAAAGTGCGATAATTCATTACAAAAGACAGATAAAGCGAAGAAACTTGGTAGATGAGTTGAACTTATGACGCAGAATAGAAAATTAGTAAAATTTTGGACAATGGGCGTGGTATTGCCCACTTTTAAAAGAAGGTAATTTAAAACTTTTGCAAGCTGTAATTTGGCAGTCGTTGAAGATATCTTGATGAAATTTGACAGGAAGGTTACTCCTATTACTATATGTACGCTTAATAAAAATTAGCAAAATCGGAGAAGGACCTCGCCCACTTTTAAAAAAAAAATTTTTTTAAAGTAAAATTTTAACAAAAAATTTAATATCTTTACAGTATATAAGTAAATTATGTCAACATTCAACTCCAGTAATGATATGGTGCAACAAAATACAAAATTAAAAGAAAATTTCAAAATGGGCGTGGCTCCGCCCTTTTTCATTCAATTTGTCTAGGATACTTTTAACGCCATAAGTCGAACAAAAATTAACCAATACTTTTGAAATTTGGTAGGGGCATAGATTTTATGACGTTAACTGTTTTCTGTGAAAATGGGCGAAATCGGTTAATGCCACGCCCAGTTTTTATACGCAGTCGACCGTCTGTCCTTCCGCTCGGCCGTTAACACGATAACTTGAGCAAAAATCGATATATCTTTACTAAACTTAGTTCATGTACTTATCTGAACTCACTTTATCTTGGTATGAAAAATGAACGAAATCCGACTATGACCACGCCCACTTTTTTGATATCGAAAATTACGAAAAATGAAAAAAATGCCATAATTCTATACCAAATACGAAAAAGGGATGAAACATGGTAAGGTAATTGGATTGTTTTATTGACGCGAAATATAACTTTAGAAAAAACTTTATAAAATGGTTGTGACACCTACCATATTAAGTAGAAGAAAATGAAAAAGTTCTGCAGGGCGAAATAAAAAACCCTTAAAATCTTGGCAGGTATTACATATATAAATAAATTGGCGGTATCCAACAGATGATGTTCTGGGTCACCCTGGTCCACATTTTGGTCGATATCTGGAAAACGCCTTCACACCACTCCCTTTTAAAACTCTCATTAATACCTTCAATTTCATACCCCTATCGTACAAACTCATTCTAGAGTCACCCCGGGTCCACCTTTATGGCGATATCTCGAAAAGGCGTCCACCTATAGAACTAAGCCCCACGCCCTTTTAAAATACCCATTAACACCTTTCATTTGATACCCATATCGTACAAACATATTCTAAAGTCACCCCTAGTCCACCTTTATGGCGATATCTCTAAAAGGCGAACACCTATAGAACGAAGGCCCACTCCCTTTTAAAAATACTCATTAGCACCTTTCATTTGATACCCATATCGTACAAACGCATTCTAGAGTCACCCCTGACCCACCTTTATGGCGATATCTCGAAAAGGCGACCACCTATACAACAACCACCACTCCCTTTTAAAACCCTCATTAATACCTTTAATTTGATACCCATATCGTACAAACACATTCTAGAGTCACCACTGGCCCACCTTTATGGCGATATCTCGAAAAGGCGTCCACCTATAGAACTAAGCCCCACGCCCTTTTAAAATACCCATTAACACCTTTCATTTGATACCCATATCGTACAAACATATTCTAAAGTCACCCCTAGTCCACCTTTATGGCGATATCTCTAAAAGGCGAACACCTATAGAACGAAGGCCCACTCCCTTATAAAAATACTCATTAGCACCTTTCATTTGATACCCATATCGTACAAACAAAGTCTAGAGTCACCCCTGGTCCACCTTTATTGCGATACCTCGAAAAGGCGTCCACCTATAGAACTAAGGCCCACTCCCTTTTAAAATACTCATTAACTCCTTTCGTTTGATACCCATATTGCACAAACGAATTCTAGAGTCACCCCTGGTCCACCTTTATGGCGATATCTCGAAACGGCGTCCACCTATGGAACTAAGGATTACTCCCTTTTAAAATACTCATTAACACCTTTCATTTGATACCCATATCGTACAAACGCATTCTAGAGTCACCCCTGACCCACCTTTATGGCGATATCTCGAAAAGGCGACCACCTATACAACAACCACCACTCCCTTTTAAAACCCTCATTAATACCTTTAATTTGATACCCATATCGTACAAACACATTCTAGAGTCACCTCTGGTCCACCTTTATGGCGATATTTCGAAACGGCGTCCACCTATAGAACTAAGGCCCACTCCCTTTTAAAATACTAATTAACACCTTTCGTTTGATGCCCATATCGTACAAACAAATTCTAGGGCCACCCCTGCTCCACCTTTATGGCGATATCTCGAAACGGCGTCCAGCTATGGAACTAAGGATTACTCCCTTTTAAAATACTCATTAATACCTTTCTTTTGATATCCATATCGTACAAACAAATTCTAGAGTCACCCCTGGTCCACCTTTATGGCGATATTTCGAAACGGCGTCCACCTATAGAACTAAGGCCCACTCCCTTTTAAAATACTCATTAACACCTTTCGTTTGATGCCCATATTGTACAAACAAATTCTAGGGTCACCCCTGGTCCACCTTTATGGCGATATCTCGAAACGGCGTCCACCTATGGAACTAAGGATTACTCACTTTTAAAATACTCATTAACACCTTTCTTTTGATGCCCATATTGTACAAACAAATTCTAGGGTCACCCCCGGTCCACCTTTATGGCGATATCTCGAAACGGCGTCCACCTATGGAACTAAGGATTACTCCCTTTTAAAATACTCATTAACACCTTTCAGTTGATACCCATATCGTACAAACGCATTCTAAAGTCACCCCTGGCCCACCTTTATGGCGATATCTCGAAAAGGCGACCACCTATACAACAACCACCACTCCCTTTTAAAACCCTCATTAATACCTTTAATTTGATACCCATATCGTACAAACACATTCTAGAGTCACCACTGGCCCACCTTTATGGCGATATTTCGAAACGGCATCCACCTATAGAAGTAAGGCCCATTCCCTTTTAAAATACTCATTAACACCATTCGTTTGATGCCCATATTGTACAAACAAATTCTAGGGTCACCCCTGGTCCACCTTTGTGGCGATATCTCGAAACGGCGTCCACCTATGGAACTAAGGATTACTCCCTTTTAAAATACTCATTAACACCTTTCATTTGATACCCATATCGTACAAACGCATTCTAGAGTCAACCCTGATCCACATTTATGGCTATATCCCTAAATGGCGTCCACCTATAGAACTATGGCCCACTCCCTCATAAAATACTCTTTAATGCCTTTCATTTGATACACATGTCATACAAACACATTCCAGGGTTTCCCTCGGTTCATTTTCCTACATGGTTATTTTCCCTTATGTTGTCACCATAGCTCTCAACTGAGTATGTAATGTTCGGTTACACCCGAACTTAACCTTCCTTACTTGTTTTCTATAAAACTTGTAGTATTTGCCAAGAGAACGAAATTATTCTATAACGTAAGTCCTGGTTCCTTATTGGGGTTTTCCGTGTGGCCATCAAACAAACTCTGGTACCAATATGGACACAGCTTATCTGAGCTCTTTATTGACCAACCAGCTCTTTATTGGTCGCCAGAGCCTCGGCTGTTAATTAAACAGGTTTCGCCACGGGTAGGTGAGGTTGAAAACCGGGTTGCAGAAGCTACATATTGCGCTGGCAACCCATTGAGAGCGTTGCGCTACACCACCTCTTGAATCAATTTGGTATTTTAGTAGCCTCTTACGACAGGCGTACCTACCGCGGGTATATTCTAAGCCCTCTGACCTTATCGATACTTTTTGTTCGAAGGGGTTTCTCTAATGATCTGCATACATGCCTTCCTATGTAAGTAAAGTAAAAGTAAAACAAATTTAGTGTTACGACAAAAATACAACAATAAAATGCTTTTACTTTATACAAATATAAACAAAATCAAAAGCAACAATTTCACGTACATTCATAACATGAATGAGCTGACGTCGGCTTTGGTGCTACGCGTTAGAGCAACAATATTATGGGACAGTTGATGGCCCACAAAATAGCACAAAAACAAAAACACCAAAGTGGGCCACATACAAATATATGCCGTTATACACAAGTTTAAGTGCTAGTGAACTGCTTGGGCCTCTCATTATTGTCAGCTTATTGATTTTCTCCGTTATTTTGAATTTACGAACAACAAAGAACATAAAAGTTGGATAAAAATAAAAGTGAGAGTGAAGAACAAATAAAACTTGTGAATGGCATTTATGTATAAGGAGGAATGCATTTCCCGACAAGCAGGCTATATACATCATCGTTGCATACATATATATGTATGTAGGTTAGATGCTAGCATATATTCGGATGGTCAGGTAGACGGCGAATATGAGAATTAATAGTATTTGCCACAACACGAAAAGTAAGCTCACTGATAGTTTTCTAAATAAAAGAAGTACAAAGCACGAAGATGAGGAATGCGAGTGCAATAATATGATAAAGTGAAAACGGAAATACTTCAGATGAAGGTCGTTTCTTGCATTATGTGCATAGTGACAACGGATATTCTTAGGTGTGGGTGTTGATGGGTATATAAAGCGAGCAACTCAGACGGTTTGAATGAGTATGGAAATAGAGATAAACAATGCATATTATTCGATTATAAGTGGAACTACATACATACAAACATCATCATCTGGAACACAAAGACGAGATACCAGGCGGTATAGGTAAAGAGGCGTCACTCGATACTTTGTTATTGCCAAAGCAACCCTGTCATGTCGAATGTGATTCTCAAGGAAGTTTTGTTTATTTTTTTTTTAACTGAATCCTATATATTTATGCGGTAAAGTGACTGCATAATTACGATTTTTGGAAAGAGAATTAATTAATTAATTTAATACAATCAATAAAATAAACACAAATACTCCACGAAAATGTATAGAAGGCGTTTTTATAAATACATCTGACAAAAAAAACCAACGACTACCTTGAGAAAACATCGAGTAATTTGCTTTGGCAACAACAAAAGTATCGAGTGACGCCTCTCAACAAATATATACTCTTTGGTATTAGAGACTAAAGTGCTAATCCCACTCAGATAACAGGGACTAGAACATAGAGTTGGGAGAAATATTAGAAAGCTCAAAGTAGAAAAGGTGCCAGGGATTAAAAGATATATGAGACACCATAGAGTAGACCAATGGAATGACTAGATGCCAAAACCGAAGCTAGCACACTAAACTTGAAAACGGTCGCTGCAACCAGAGAATAAAGACTTGAAAACAGAGGGCGCAAAACAGGCACTAGAAACCAAAAATGAAATACCAGCTGAGTTTGGAGATCAGAAACTATGGATATCGGACATAAATTCAAGAGAGACCTCGTCTATTTGGGAATCAGAATTAGATATCGAATGGAGAATAACCCTTGAACTAAGTAGGCAAATGTAAAGTTAACATCTCTCTCGACGAACAAAAATCACGGCTTACAATTCGCTCATCATATCTATCCTAATGTATGGCTCTGAATCATGGACGGTGTCTAGAGAAGATGAAATGGCTCTTGCGTTGTTCGGCCGAAAAGTTCTCCGAAATATTTATGGTCTTGTCCGAAATGCCAACGCCGAGTTTTGAGGAAGGTGTGCTGTCGAGCTTTATGCGCTTTAAGCAGATATAAAGAAAGTGCAGCGTATTAAAGCTCAAAAGCTTCGGTGGTTTGGACATTTTATGCGAATAGACGAAGACACTCTGGCCCAGAAAGAATTTCATCAACACCACCTTATAGAATCGGAGAAAGGGGGATACCTCCATTGAGTTGTGAGAGGCAGGTGGAGGCAGAGATGCCCCCTCTTGGGGTAACACCACTAAACAGGAATACCTGACGTGACTTGTTACGAAACGACTAAAGTCGCTTAGATGCTTTGGTTGCATTTACGGCTGCGAGTACTACGGTGGAAGCTTAAGGCTGTACGCAAAGCTACGTTTAGGGCAGCGAGTATTGGGGTTAGGCGAATGCCTGCGGACAAGGCGACTATGGTTATTGCAACGTTTGAGATAACGGTAATAGTTACTTTTATCTTTACCTCAACGGTCATGATTAAATGCCTAGTATTGTTATAGTGAATCATTAAGCTAACTTCGACTAAGATTTACGTATACGGTTTGGGTTGCAGTTACGTCTAAGACTACGTTTATAATAACAGTCACGCCTACGGTCATGGTTAACGTTACAGTTATAGTTTCGGTCACGGGTGGGGTTATAGCAGCTGATACATTTATGGTTACGATTACGGCTACGGTTGCGCCTATAATAACAGTTACGATTATAAAAAAATTTAGTATTTATTTTACTATTTCTTTTTAGCGACGAGGACTTTACCTGTATTAGCCTCGAGCTACAGGGTCAAACAATCTAATCTGGCTGATATCCGCATATCTCCCGCACGACCGCCCAACTTCTGTGCACGACCGGCTCTGCAAAGCGGTACGGGAGGCCCACAGTAAAGGGTTCCCGATAATAATTGGGGCTGATGCCAATGCACATCACACTGCTTGGGGCTCTACCGATATTAACAGTAGGGGTGAGTCTCTTTTTGATTCTATTATAAGTAACAATCTAAGTATATGCAACTCTGGAGACAAACCAACTTTCATCACCTCAAACAGGAGGAAGGTTCTAGATTTAACTCTAATTTCTGAGGCATTCTCTGACCTTGTCAAAAATTGGAGAGTTTCCAACGAAAACTCCTACTCTGATCATATGTATATCACTTTCACTCTGCTCTTGCGTACACCGCCTAGGGTGGCTTACAAGAATAGGAGACGTACCGACTGGAACCTTTATAAAAAAGTCCTATCCTCTACTCTCCTAAAGAACGCTTCTCACGGTAGGCCGAGCCTACCGCTAACAACTGATGAAGCACCTCCTTTAGACACAACATTTGCTTCTCTCGGTGAGCTAGACTCATCGTCAAAAATAGAAGAAGCAGTAGATCTTATCACCAAATCTTGTAACGCTGCCTTCACAGTAGCCTGCCCGGAGATTAAGGTGAGGGGTAAAAAGAAACCCTATTGGTGGAACCAAGAAATCTCCGAGCAGAGGAAAAACAGCAGAAAACTCTTTAACGAGGCTAAGCGCACGGGAATCTGGTCCCATTATAGGGATGCCTTAAAATCTTTTAAGAAGGTTATCCAGAAGGCCAAAAGGGACTCCTGGAAGAACTTCACCAATGACATCGAAGAAGTCTCAGGAGCCAATCGCCTACGAAAGGTCCTCTCCAAAAACCCCATACCTCCAAGCTGCATTCGCACAACGAGCGGAGAATGGGCCACTTCTAGTACGGAAATTCAGGAAACCCTGATCAGCACTCACTTTCCAGGCTGCAGATCTCAACCATACATCTTAAACACGCAATCTAACCCAGGGCCATTTCAACCCCTGGACCACAGTGTAAGCGAAAAAGGAGTTATCTGGGCAATCAAGTCCTTTAAACCCTTCAAATCTCCGGGAACGGATGGAATATTTCCCACTGAATTGCAAGCTGCAAGCGATCTTATAAGCCCGCTGCTAGCTAAAATCTACAAGGCTTGCCTCAATCTGGTCTATATCCACACGGAAAGGACCAAGGCAAAGGTAGTCTTCATACCCAAAGGAGGCAGGATATCGGGCAACAGTCCAAAGGATTTCAGACCAATAAGTCTGACCTCCTTCCTCCTAAAAGTTCTAGAACGATTGCTGGACGCCTACATTAGACGATCGGCAAATAAGGCACTAATCTCCAACAACCAACACGCCTACTCTAAGGGTAAATCCATAGAGACAGCTCTACATGCTATCACTACTAAGATAGAGAAGGGTCTTGCCTTTAAAGAATTTACGCTGGATATCTTTCTCGACATAGAAGGAGCCTTCAACAACGTTCTCCCAGCAGCGGTCACAAAATCTCTACGTTCACTAGGGGTGGAAGAGCCTCTTGGGAAATTCGTCGAACTCCTTCTAAACAAGAGAATCATTACCTCTGAGCTGGGAAGCTCATCGTTAATAAGGTATACCAACAGAGGAACCACCCAGGGGGGCGTTCTTTCTCCTCTAATATGGAACCTGAAGGTGAACGCTCTTTTATCTATACTACAGCCCACCGGATGCCAAGTCATTGCATATGCCGACGACATAGCCTTGACAGTTACCGGAAAACACCTTCCGGTGCTTGGCGAACTCTTGCAAAATGCTCTTAATCTAACAAACACTTGGTCTATGGAATGCGGACTCAGCATCAGCAGTGAAAAAACTGAGATGGTGCTTTTTACCCGCAAACGCAGTATACCGGAATTTACCCTTCCGTCCCTAAACGGGAAGAAAATCCAACTCTCTACCGAGGTTAAATATCTCGGAGTTATTCTAGACAGGAAGCTTGACTGGAAGCGAAATGTGGAGGAACGATCCAGGAAAGCCACAATGGCTCTCTACGCTTGTAAGTCGGCAATCGGAAAAAGGTGGGGTCTCCACACATAGTCCATTGGATCTATATGGCAGTGGTGAGACCCATACTCTTCTACGCCGTCACCGTATGGTAGACGGCACTCGATATCGAATCTAACAAGAGTAAAGTAACGAGAGTGCAGAGGATGGCGGCAATGCTCACCAGCGGTGCCCTTCCCTCCACTCCCACCAAAGCTCTTGAAACCATATTATTCCTTCTCCCAACTGATCTTTATGGTAGATACTGTGCGTCCTGCAACGCGACAAGGCTCAACGCTATCGAAACATGGAGGGACTGCAGGTTTGGTCACACCCGGATCCTGAAGCAAGTCCCCGAAACCTTCTTGAAATTGGACCATACAACATCGACCCCTTGTTGGGACAACAAATTTTCCACAAGAATCCCAGAGAGGAACGAGTGGGCAAACGGCGTGGAGCCGGGATCACACGAAATCTCCGTTTTTACAGATGGCTCTAAACTAAACAACAGAGTCGGCAGCGGAATATTCTCGGAGAAGTTCAATCTAAGCGAGAGCTTTCGCCTACCCGATCACTGCAGTGTTTTTCAGGCTGAACTCATAGCTATTTGGGAGGCAGCCCGCTATCTTGCTAACCTGCAGGTAACCAATTCTATTTCAATTTTCTCTGACAGCCAAGCTACCATAAAATCCCTGCAATGCAGTAACACCTCGTCACTAGTCACTAGGCATTAAAGTGCAGAGAAACCCTCAACAAACTAGCTGAAGATTGCAACCTAAGCATAATATGGGTTCCTGGCCACTGTCACATCACAGGAAACTGCGCCGCGGATGAGCTAGCTAGGGAAGGCACCAACTTGCAAACAATAACCTCCGCTGGTTGGGCCAGCCCTCCTCTAAACACTTGCAAATACCACCTGCGATCTCTTTTCACGGATGAGGCAAACGCCAGGTGGGCGAGGGAACCTCTGGCCTAAGCTGGATGAAAAGAGATCGCGATCGGTGATATTGTTAAACCGTATCTCTATAAGCCCATTAGTGGGCCTTCTTACAGGTCACTGTCTCATGGGCACTCACGGTGCCTATATGGGCCTGCATACAAATGACTTCTGCCGCAGCTGTAGGGACGAGGAGGAGATAGAAAGCGTTGAGCACTATCTGTACCACTGTCCCGCACTGTCAAAACCCAGGCACCAATGCCTCCACAGACACTCTTTTGGGTGCCTTGCGGAGCTTGAATCTATAAACCCAAACGACATCTTGCGTTTCATTAGGCAAACGCGCTGGTTTAGCCTCACTGGGGTCTAAACTTTCTTCTTCTTCGAAGGTAGGGTAACAGGAAATGGGGGCCCCCCTGTGTGGTAGCACAACGGGCCCCAACGGCCTACGTGGGTCTCCGCTCGGGTAGCGGAGGCAGCCACTCTAACCTAACCTAACCTAACTTACGATTATAGTTGCAGGTTCCATACCGTTACAATAGCTCACACTGTTAAGAGTCGGCACTGTTACGGGTTTGGTTACAGTTAGGGTTACGGTAATGCATACGGTTATCAAATTGTACAATTAGTGGAGCTTGTAAATTCATTTTTGTTGTGTATACATCTTCGCTCACGGTAGGGGCGATCCTGAATATACTTAAGCGTAAGGAAAGAAAAGGAAAGGAATGGGAAAGGAAAAGAAAGGAAAGGAATAGAAAAGGAAAAGAAAGGAAAGTAATGGAAGGGAAAGGAAAGCAAAGGAAAGAAAAACAGGAAAGTATAGGAAAAGTGAGGAAAAGAAACGAAAGGACAGGAAGGGAAAAAGGAAAGCAAAGTAAAGGAAATATTGGAAGTCAAAACCAAAGCCTGAACCAAACCGATTGTAATCAATTTGTTATCGGTTTGTTTTGAAAAAGTATAGTTGAGTTAGCGATTTGTATCGCAGTATTATAAACTTTCATTCGATTACACAGAATATCAATATTTTATCAACGAATAACCGGTTTGTTATCGATTATTTATTATTGTCGAATGTTTATCAGAAATTATATCAGTATGCTATCGAAAATTTATTGATTTATTAACAGATTGTTTTTTATCGCGGTGTAATCGATATTGTATCAAAAAGTTATCGATTTGTTATCGAAAAATTGTTTATCGGAACTTTTCTATAAATTATTGAAAATATTGTCAAATTGTCGAAAAGTTGTCGATTACTTATCAGTAAATTATCGATGTGTTATTAAAAAATTATCGGTTTGTTATTGATGTGTTAACGAATTGTTAACTTCGTATTATCGATTTGTTACCGAAGAGATATCAATGCTCAATCAAGGGAAATCGGTTGTTTATCGAAAACTTGTCGATTTTTTATCGGAGTGTTTCCAAACTTATACCGATAGAACTTCCATAAAATCGATGACAAAACTGTAAAAAGCCGTTGACTCGAAGATAGCCATATAACTCGACGATAATTTTGCTTTCAATAATACCTTATGTTAGATTGAAGTAGCTGCCCGAGGGCACACTTAGGCCAGTGATATTAGGTCCGTTGTGATACCACGAAAAGACACTATAACCTTTCCTCTGCGAACCATTTTGAGGACCTGATATAGGCTACGTCACGCTCCACAACCTGGCTCAGATTATCTAGAAATATAGCACCCAGGAAACACTGCACTGCGTCATTTGGTGCCGGGCAGTTGTAGATGAGTGAAACCACCGTTTCCTCCTCTTCATACTCTTTACAACTCCTGCAGCATCGACGATATGGCGCTCTTAACCTTTCTGTATGTCTACCTATAAGGAGATACCCAGTTAGTGTCCCTACAACTGTGGAAATAGTGTCCCTACTTAGGTTGTACACGTGAAGGCATAGTTTGGGATGCCATTTTGGCCAGGTTTCCTTCAATTACCGAAACCCCGTCGCTTGTAGCCATCCTTCGTCGGCTTGACGGTGGACTTGCTCTTTAAGCATTAGCTTGCATGTGACTAGGGCATACCTAAGCTTTCTTGGCTAGGAAGAATCTGCCTGGTTGTACGCTGCTTAGCGAGTTCATCTGCAATGCAATTTTCCTCGATGTCCCTATGTCCCAGGACCCATGTTAGCTGTACACGGTTCTGTGGGATCATCTCTTGAAGAGATCGGCGACAGTTTAGTGTTAGTTCAGAAATTTCGCTCGCAACTGTTTGATTTCTCCCAGCAGGGTATGTACATTAGGGTGGGCCGATTTATTAACCGATATTGCGCCATCGACTCTTCTATTGGATTTGGGCTCAGGAAAAAAGAGTTCCACTACGCATGGTGGAAAGCCACACAAAAAACAACATACTTCAAAAAATTAGAGGGAGTATGCAGACTATCGATGCTTAGCATTACGCGAGCCCTGAAAACAATCCCGATGGCTGCACTGTATACCATTCTGCACATTCCGCCTGTACACCTGGTAGCAAAAAACATAGCATTAACAACCGCAACCAGGCTCGGTGCCTCGAGGCAGCTTGAGCGCCGACCATATGGTCATAGTAGTATAGCGTCATCAATCGCAATACGAACAGACTACTTGATTCCCTATCTGCGCTTCGAGGGAGATCTTAAGGCCACAACAGAGGTGGATGGTTGGCGCAAGGGTGCGCAAATGGCGGACGAGGCGATACATGTGTACACCGATGGTTCCAAAGTAGTGGAAGGAGTAGGGTCTGCGGTATACTGTGCTGATCCGGAAATAAGCAGATCCTACAGGCTGCCGGATTACTGAAGCGTTTTCCAAGCGGAAATATTAGCCGTAACCAAAGCAGTAGAAACCCTGGAAGAGAATAGCTTAAGCTGCAACCGTGTTAACTTTTATATTGACAGACAAGCAGCAATTAAGGCAATAATCTCGCATAGCACAGAATCTAAATGCGTGTTAGAGTGTAAGCAGTCTCTGGAGAGAATCGGGACAGGGAGAAGCATACATCTATATTGGGTCCCATGACATATGGGAATAGATGGGAATGAAACAGCGGACGAACTAGCTAAAAAAGGCGCATCCCATGAAGCTTGCTCCCAATTAGAGTGGGCGGGATTAAGCGAAGGCGAGAGGTGCACATGATCAACCAAGCCGGAAAGGCGTGGGTTCAAGCACGGGGCTGCAAAGTGTCGAAGATTATGTGTCGGTCGTACAACCTTAGACTAACAAAGTTGCTTCTATCATTAAAAAGAGAGGACTGTAGACTCTTGACGGGTACTCTGACTGGACACTGACTTCTGGCGTCACATGCCTTTAATTGGGTATGGTCAGTGATAGCAGATGTAGGAAGTTCGGGTTGGAGGAGGAAACGATCGAGCACGTTCTGTGCTCGTGCCCTGCACTTGCCAGGCTAAGACTCCAGCTATTAGGGGTGATACAGCTGTCAGATCTAGAAGCAGCAAGTGGCTTAAGTCCTAGGAAGCTTCTAGTATTTGCCAAGAGGACGGAGTTATTTTATAACAAACACCTGGTAACACTACGGACTCAATCAGTCTATGTGAGGTCCTCATGGACCGGCCAGTTCAAGCTAACCTAACCTAACGCATACCCAAAAAAATAATTTTCGAGCTTGCGAAATTTCATTTGTTTGACCTTTTTCGACTTCGATTTTTAAGGTTTTTTTCATGACCTAATAAAAAAATTTTCATTTGATTGTAAAATTTTCATGTATACCCTGTCCGACTCAAAAATGTCCGCTAAAAACGTTGGCGATAACTGTTTTTTGAAAAAAAAAAAAATATTTTCGGGAGTGTTTTGGTCGAAAAATTTACCCTTTCTCTATTTTTGTAAGGGTTTATCATCTTTTTGTTTAGAGGATATTTTTGGGTCGGACAGGGTATACATGAAAATTTTACAATCAAATGAAAATTTTTTTAGTAGGTCATGAAAAAAACCTTAAACATCACAGTCAAAAAAAGGCAAAAAAAATGAAATTTCGCGGGCTCGAAAATTATTTTCTTGGGTATGCGGAGTGGAACTTTTTTCCTGAGCCCAAATCCTATCGAAAAATCGATGGCGCGATATCAGATAACTTTCGTCCATACAAATCGACCCACCCTAATCTACATATATCTTGTCGAGTGCACTATTATATCCAAACACATCAAAAGAGTTCAGAGTGACGTTCACAAAATTTATCTGACTTTTCGTTGCAATGACGCTGCAAACTTTCAGCGCTCCGTGTCTGGTGGTGTGGTGGAATTTTATTGCTGAATGGTTTATTCTGCCACAAAGCTGCAATTTTTTTAATGTGTATATGTATATATTTATATATATAATCTTCTTTTTGGATGCCAATTGAAATAGCGTCGGCAACGGAAATAATGTTTAAGCAGATCAGAGATAAACTGGGTCACTGGCACTGTTACTCGTATACAGAAAGAGCTTAACATACAATTAGGCGTATATACTTATTACTGTATCCAGTACATATACAGCATACATGTGTAAAGAAACAGTGCCAAATTTTCGTATGTAGTCACATTAATATGTATGTATATATGTATAATTTTAGCATTATTACAAATCCTACTCTAGGATGAAGCAAAATTTTATTTTCTTCTATTTTGAGCGCCTTAAAATATGCATCATTTTTTCTGTCTTGTGTTCGTTCTATTGATTGTGCCAACTTTGTACTTAAAACCCAATGGATATGAAGTCTAATTCATTACAATAAACTGGGTCGTTGGCATTTTATATTTGGCATGTCCATTTATATCTACGACTTGTCGTTACTGACTGACATTCTGACTGACAGTAATGATACACAAGGGGTCAAATAATTCCGAATTGTTCATTATCAGTATCACTGCATGCCATTGCTAATATGCTCTTGTGCCTATTTAAAGTAAAGTAAAGTATATTTTACACCGAACTAAACCTTCTATCATGTAAGTACCATTCTCTTCGATACTACCGTCAAGTACTTGGATACCTTCCAATCCTCTGTTGGTATATTCGGGTCCTGACTCTGCAGAAGGCGCATCGTATCCTCCGAATTCATCACGCATGGTATACATACTTTGAGCTGATAAACTTCCTTTCTATAGATATCAGTCCATCAGTAACCGTTTACTAGAAAATATTGCTACTATCAACCAGCGCCACTGTAATTGACTGCTTAACCACATCACTCATCCTACCGGAAGCAGCAGGAGTATTAGTGTTACCTCCTTTTGGACCCTCCGAGAAAGCCGGCTGGATTATCTCCTACTTTCACATCCGCCGTTTGCAAATCATCACTTCCTCCATCTGAATTTTGGCTTTCGAAGTTGCTGCTACCTCTCTATTGGGGCTCATATATCCTACAGGTTTGTACCCACTTATCTTGTATATGCGGCTGGCCTGCATCACTACCCTACCTACCCTACTCTACCTCTTGAAAACATGCTTGTCACCTTCAGCAGAACGTTGTCTCTTCATTCCGCCACTCAAAGTTCTTTCTCGCACCGAAACTTGTGAACTGCCTTCTACATATTTCTATCGCCTGATGAGCCCATACCAAGCGCTTTCTCTCGAGGTCTGTTGAGTCGACTAATGCTCTCAAGCGCTGGACAATTTATAGTGCTTTAGGGTACTGTAAGAGAGCCGTCTGACTCCCTTTGCTCCGTAATCTTCTGCACTCTATTTTTCCGTTTGGATACACCTTCTGTTCCATCGCGGAGCTTCGTCACTCTGCACTACTTTCTCTCCTCTAGGCTGATGCATCGCTTATAGCGCTTTTGCTTTTCTTCTCCCGTTCTCCCTCTCTAATTCCCAATTACCATAACATCTTGAGTTATTCATCTTAATCGTTCGACTACCTGCCCAGCAAAGCGGACTTAGAGATCTAATATTAAATATGTATGCGGAAAAACAGCAGTGGACTTACTGTGGTGAGGCCAATGCTACTTTCCGAAGCGGGCCGCTATCGGGAAGGGTCTCCATTGCAACATAGTCGGCGCCACATAGTCGGGTGCTATGGAGTTTGGCTAAACCCTCACACCATCGACAAGGTGTCTACCCTAGTGAGGGCATTCATAACCAAGCTTCGAAGTAATTGTGTAAGGATGCAGGTTATCCGGTAGGTCAGCATGGAAAAAATCTCGTTTTTAGGCTTCTCTCCACTGACTAATTCTGATATCCAGAATTCTGTCTTAGATTCTCAGGGGTATCAATAAATGTCTTATCCAATGCTAACTTTGAGTGCAGACGCATTTTGAACTTCGCGTTAGGGTCAGACTATCTTATCTTGACAGATTTTACAGTCTGCTATGCATTACTTCAAACTCCATTAGCTACTATCCATTTTGACAACAGACATTGTTAGAGCTATAAGACAAAATACAGTTATGCGAAGCTCCTCTTTGACTGGGCTTTCTTATCAATATTAGTTTGTAATAACTCTTTTTCCAGGTGAAGAAGAAGTGAAACAGAACTCTACATCAAAATGAACGATGAACCATATTTTTTGGCTCATTGACTCATCTTCAATGCTGAAAATACTCCAGCAGGAAGTTAAATTTTTGTAGTTTTTTCCGTCCCATTGCGTACGCTGCATATTTCTACTGTCATAAAATAAATAAATAAACGTAAGGCGAGCTTCTCTTCCAATTTGCGTAGTGCTCCTTTTAGTTTTTCCTACAAATTGTCGGGACGGGACCTACTTGTTTTATGCCGACCCAGTTAGTTTTCACTCAGAAGCTTTTCATGACAGAAATAAACTCGGAGTTGTTGCCAAATACTGCCAAGGGGCCACCCCCTTAGAAAAATTTTCTTCTAATTGAAAAAACTTGTTTCTAACACTTTGATGTTGCTTTGCCCGGGGCGTGAACCCAGGATCTTCGGCGTGGTAGGCGGAGCACGGTACCATTACACCACGACCGCTGTCCGCTTTGCCTATTATATTCTCATTACATTGATTCTTGAGACGCTGTTTTTGTTGTTTGTCTACTTCTACGTTCTAATTCAAAAGTTTAGTTTTGTTGTAATTCAAAGGTCATTGCATTAAATTCCAAAGCGCATACCATTAAGCCGATCAACACAAGCCACCCAACTCTAGCCTTCCCTTGGTATGCCGACATATATGTAGTGTGAGTATGTAAGCAGCATAGCTCCCCGGTTAAACGAGAACGACGCTATTAAAAAAAGACAAAAATGGCTTGAATATGAGTACTAGTGACGCCAAACTGTGCTTCGTATTACGGCCGTCATACCCAGTCCGCGACTGCCCACCCAAGAAATGTAGTAAATACACTTGGCGGATGTGTTGCTTTTCTTTCTGCTTCTTTTTCAGCTTCTACTGCCCGAGCGACGGTGCTCAAATACGCACATAGTACTTATTCGGCACGCCTCTATTTTCAGTACATATCTACAATGGAAGTACTTATTTATATAAGTACTTCGGCTCGAGAATTCATTTACAAGCTAGCAAAACCATTCAATATTTTTCACAGCTTAGGAAGCTCTATGAGTGCGTTGGCATTTTAGTTCTGTATCTAAAAACGGTTCGCATAATATTTAACATAGTTTTATACCATTTGTTCAAATCGCTTGATCTTTTAGGTGCAGGTACATAGTTACATACATACATAGCCACTCTATATACAGGGTCCATCAGAAATAGTTTGAATATGTCTTCGCATAAGATATTGGCCAAACAACTCTAAGTAAGATTTAACGATGATATGTACGAGACATAAACATAGTGCAGCGAATTAAAACGCAGCGGCTGCGCTGGCTAGGCCATGTTCTGCGAATGAAAGATGACGCTCCGGCCAAGAAAGTGTTCCTATCGGAACCCGGCTATGGAAGCTAAGGTAGAGGGCGGCCTCCACTCCGTTGGAAAGACCAGGTGGAAAAGGATTTAAACTCCCTGGTTTGACCAACTGGCGCCGGTTGGCAGAGAGAATGAGCGACTGGCGCGCTTTGTTGAACGGCCATAACCGTTTAAACGGTTAAGCGCCAATTAAGTAAGTAAGTAACTGTGAGTATCATTATCAGTGAAATTACCAACAAAGCAACCTCTGCCAGACTGAAGTTTTTGGTATGCACCGCTGTTGGAGCAGTGGCGCAACAGCGCAATGAACTGAACTGACACCCATAAGTACGCTCACTGCAGACTGATTTGGTTCGGGAAGTAAGCTAATTTATTTCCTATCTAAATGTGGCCATAAGAACCTCGATACATCGTAATCATTCCGATTGATCCACAGCAAGTTCGTTCTCCTATCCTCATATTACTTGGTTGTCCTCTGGCGATACCCCAAGCGGTGTTCGTACGGAGTGGTCTGCGTCGCTCATAACTATTTCGGAAACTTGCCTGGGCATCTAATTTGTAAATTCATTCCTTTCAATATCGCTGTGACTCGGTACCCAGAAAAGGAGGCATTTAGGTCCTTTATAGACACCGTGAAGCTCGAGGCCTCTGCACGTTATCCGATTTCAGCACGTTGGATTCTAATGTTTTAAAGGCGATCTGGCTGTTGGCAAGGATCGTTAAATTGATCCCCGATACCGTATAACCATGCAGCAGTGTGACTTCTCTTTCTATGTGGCACGGGTCTCAATCTGTAAACTACTGCGTGAGCCAGGAAGTTGGTACGATTGATTTATCTTCAGATGCTTTAAATAGATTTTAGAACCAGTTCTCTTTTCCATTTTAGAGCCGTATGTATAGATTCTTATACCTTACCACTGTCTAGGCCATCCTCCCATTCCTCCTTTGAAGGATATGTTATGTGTGCTGCACCTGGAAGTCAAGCACCAGAGAGATATGGCCGGTGTCGAACATTCGGTCAGTTAGGTTATGTCATATTATATCGTCGCGCGTCCGTTTTCGATTGATTTGCACATATTGGATTCTCTAAGTCATAGAGCCACTTCCGCGGCAAATCCCTGCACGAAAATTTGTACAGTCATCGAGTGAAAAATAACGTTTAACTCTTCGTGAAGTGCGTTGCTCACTGCACCTGGCATACCCAGAGAGGCTACCCTTTGCACCTCGTAGCCATAATTTGATTGCTCTTTTTGTATAGCGCCTCCCATCAGACAAGAGCTCCATACGTTGGTATCGGTTGAATGACTGTGTTGTATATGTCATGAATGATAAGAACTTTTGCAGGTGTAGTATGCTGCCAGAACTTTCTGTGATCTCTCCTCAACGTTGCTAAGACTAAGGCTAATTTGTACATTAATCAGTGAAAGCATAAATTAGTCAATTATTCAAGTTATCATTCAATTAATTGGTATATTCTTTAATCAATTAAATATCACGACAGATCCTACAATCTATATTGGGTCCCAGCACATATGGGAAAGGATGGGAATGAAAAAGCGAACGACCTAGCTAAAAAAGACACATCCCTCGAAACTTGCTCCGTAGACGTCACAATTAGATTGGGCGAGGTTTAGAGAAGGCAAGGGGTGTAAATGATAGACCAAGTGGTAAAGCAAGGACCCAAGCACGGGTGCTGCAAAGTGATGAAGATCATGTGTAGGCCTCACAATCCTAGACTAGCAAAGCTACTACTATCATCAAAAAGAGAAGACTGTTGGCTCATATTGGGTTTTCTGACTGGGCACTGCCTTCTGGCGGCACATGCCTTTAAATTAGGCTTTGTCAGTGATGAAAGATGTAGGAAGTGCTGGTTGGAGCAAGAAACGATCGAGTACGTTTTGTGTTCAAGCCCTGCGGTTTCCAGGCTAAGACTCCAGCTATAAGGAGTGATGCAGTAAGTAGCATAGGTCCTAGAACGCAACACGGGCATGATTATACATCTTCTGGAAACTTTACGCTTCAACATACCAAGCGCCCATTCATTTTCTATCGACACCGCCCAGCGACTTATAGAGCATGACTTTAGTCCGTCGAGAGATGACTTTACTTTTCAGTTCCCTACTCAGTCCAAAGTAGCAACAACTATTCTCCGATTGCTAATGTGCTCCCGAAAAACCAAAAAAAAGAACGTGTGGCACTCGGGGACTGCCGCGGTAAAGCTATTGCATATTATCAACTTATGCAATTATAATATTTATGCAACATTTTGTTTTCTTTGATATTAATTCAAGTTTTGTCTTTGATATTAATTCAAGTTAACCTTTTTAAGCGTGGTGACCGATAAGAAAACAAATTGTTTACTTTTATTGAATAAATGAGAAGTTAATATTTAACTTTCACTTTAACTTTAACTTTATTTTTAACTATAACTTTAACTTTCACTCTAACTTTAACATTCACTTTAACTTTATTTTTAACTTTAACTTTAACTTTAACTCTAACTTTAACTGTAACTTTAACTTTAAATTTAACTTTAACTTTAACCTTAACTTTAACTTTGACTTTGACTTTAACTTTAACTTTAACTTTAATTTTGACTTTAACTTTCATTTTAACTTTAACTTTATTTTTAACTTTAACTTTAACTTTCCCTTTAACTTTAACATTCACTTTAACTTTAACTTTAACTTTAACTTTAACTTTAACTTTAACCTTAACTTTAACTTTGACTTTAACTTTAACTTTCATTTTAACTTTAACTTTAACTTTATTTTTAACTTTAACTTTCGCTTTAACTTTAACATTCACTTTAACTTTAACTTTGTTTTTAACTTTAACTTTCGCTTTAACTTTAACATTCACATTAAATTTAACATTCACTTTAACTTTAACTTTACCTTTAACTTTAACTTTGACTTTAACTTTAACTTTAACTTTAACTTTAACTTTAACTTTAACTTTAACTTTAACTTTAACTTTAACTTTAACTTTAACTTTAACTTTAACTTTACCTTTAACTTTAACTTTAATTTTAACTTTAACTTTAACTTTAACTCTAACTTTAACCTTAACTTTAACCTTAACTTTAACCTTAACTTTACCTTTAACTTTAGCTTTGACTTTAAATTTAACTTTAACTTTAACTTTACCTTTAACTTTAACTTTAACTTCAACTTTAATTTTAACTTTAACTTTAACTTTATGATCCGGGGGGGCGTGAGCTTAGCACCTGCTAATAAGCCAACCTAATATAAGCGCACGCAAGCCATTTTCTGTCAAAAATGTCTCATGCACATACAACTTGTATGAGAGCAACTCAAATTGAATTTGCTCCGTGAAAACCTAACCCGATTTCCAATTTTTGTTCTGCGTGACATTTAGATTTGACGTTTGCACACATGCTTTACATTGTCGCAACGCATGCTTATTTGGGTTAGGGCAAAAACGCCGGTTGTTTGCGTGCACTAAAAAAACGCAGAGCGGTTTTATTAGGTTGGCTTGTAAGCGACATATATGTATACGATAAGCGATAGCACAATGGCTACTTCGTGAAAATCAACGACAGCTCTTTTAGTTTGATTTCGATGGTCGTAGTGTGAGGAAGTGTCGCACGCGCGCTTAAAACAGAGTACCAAAGAGTGCGTGTGACACGTGTTCACCGTTCAAGCATTGAAATCAAACTAAATAAATAATTGATTTTGCTTTCGTGCTCGCTACGCGTTCGTGTTTACTAACACATTCTCAATTTAGTAACCGTGTAAATGTAGTGGTGCCCACCGCTGTTTATGATAGAGCATGGCGGAACGATACAAGGTGGCAGCATGGGCCAGCTGATTATACGCTTTTTTTATTTGATTTGATACATCAACTTCCGACGCAGTACGATTTTGACATTTGTCCATCGAATTTACAAAAAGAAAGTACATGGAATTTTTCTTTATGTTTGCAGGTATGTCACCATGCTGCCACCTTGTATCGTTCCGCCATGTGATAGAGTTCCAATTTTATGTATTTGGCCTGTTGCTAACACCGAACCTTTACGAACCTTTTCGAAACTTTTCGAACCTTTTCGAGCCTTTTCGGATCTTTTTGACAAATATCCGTTACGGTTTTTTTTTGATTTAGTCGCCAAGCCCGCGATAAAATCTATGCAATAGCTTAAAAAAAAAAGTCCTGTAAAAATGTTATGCTGGAATGATACTTATGGAACACCCTGTTTAAAGTGTAAAGTGCTCATTGATTCTCTCAGCGTAGGCAGTAACAATCTCTATCCACTTGCCAAGCCCTTTTAATAGTTTATCGCATACGAATGTATATTTATATGTAAACTGAGTGTTAGAACACAACGAGGTAAAGATACCACTTAAGTGTTCACGTTTATAAGTAATCCTTTACTCTTTTAATTTTCTGAAGGGTTCCTAAGGTAAGTAAGTATGTTGTAGGTACGTACGCTAGTCAACGACCGCTTATACCGTAAAAACTATGCTGGGGTCGTTTTGGGCAGGCCTTAGAAGGTCACGTATTAAAAATCAATTTGAAATATTTTCTAGACTTACAATTGCTAGCTTAGGTAAATTTAATTAAAGGTCCAACCCATCAGTTAGGCCTTCGAATTTCGCTAATGTGGGCGTTTCATTCAACAGCATTGTGTACAACATGTGGAAAGCAAGTGCAAGATATGGTAATTATCCCGCATCAGTTACTTCAGAGAGAGGGAGCTTCAGTGAGGCTGCTCTGTTATTTTCCGTTTAAGACTTCACTGAAGTAAATGGCATAGATTCATCAAGAGGAGCGCCTTGGTAGCGGCACATAAATTTCAATTCCATACAAGACCACCCTCTCTAGATGACAAGCACGGCAAATGAGCTAGATCTGTGATATTAGAGATTTCATCCAGAGTGAGTTGACTCTTAAATAGACGGGCAAGGTACGACAAGCTTGGCAACTTTTTTGGTCCGACGTGCTACTTCATTCACTATCGGTGATAAGTGCTTACAATTATTTGGCGAAACGCTGCATTTCAATGATAAAGTTACGGTTAAGGCAGAAAACTTCCTTGGAAATACATGCCGACCGAGATATTTTTGCTTTGTTCTAGCAGTGTCCAGACAGCTGAGAATTAAGTGCCTGGATAATTCCAAATTGTTGTCCTCAATGCAGCTTACACTGCCAGGACTGTCCTGGGTATTAGCGCACAGCATAACACTCCAATTAACATAAAATATAAATTTTCCCTAACCCCAATAACCCCTCACTAAGGTAGGCACCTTGTTGTTGGTGTGAGGGCTTAGCCGAACTCCATAGCACCCGACTATGAGGCGGAGCTGTTTAGGACTGACATCTACGCCGTTTCGCCTCATAGGAGGGTGGCGGTATGTCGGTGACCAAGAACTGCCAACCCCCTAATCCAGGGTGTTATGCGGACCGTGCCTATTGGACGATTTGCAGCCAGGGGATAAATTCGGCTGTATTCGAACGGAACCTTCCCGATACCGGGCCACCTCGGGAAGTATTTATGGCCTTATCACAGTAAGGGGCGCTGCTATGGCGGACGGTTCTTTCCCCGTATATAATACTGGACCGCTGAGCCCGCCTTGTCGGGCAGGTGGTCGTACGACCAAGATGAACGACTCATTACCTGATTGTAATAAGGACGATGTAAAGAGGAGGACTGAATCACAATCCAAGGACGACAAATACGAATTAAGTGATGCGTCGGACTCGGGGAGCGAGAGTAGTGCTGATTCAATGAACTCCGTGTTGAAGAAGCACACAAATGAAAACGGAGTAGAAGAGTGGAGAAAGGTACGGAGCAGAGGAAGTAAAAGAGCTTTCTCGCAGTACCGTGCAGCATTAAGAATTGTACAACGCTTGGGAGCAGTGGTAGACCCACCAGAAGTGGAGATCGAGCGCTTGGAATGGGCCCATGAAGCGGTAGAAGTAGATCGAAGGCAGTTCAAAAAGTTTGCTGCGAGAAACCCTCGGTTCTGCAACCGGTACGAGGAGGAAGAAGCGTCGAATGGCAGAATGAAGAGGCAACGTTCGGCGGAAGGCGACAAGCCTGCTTTCAAGAGGCAGAAAAGACCCAGTCCTAGAGCCACGAGGCAGGGCAGTCGCATAGACAAGACAAGTAGGCCCAAAGCTGTAAGAAAGATAGGCTCCAATAGCGAGGTAGCAACTATCTCGAAAGCTGCGAGTCAGAGGGAAGTTCCAACTACGGAAGTAGGAGATAGGCCAAAGGGAGATAACGCTAAGACTCCGGCTTTCTCAGAGGCGCTAAAGGGAGATAACACTAAGACTCCTGCTTTTCCCGAGAAGATTAGTGATGTGGCAAAGCAGTCACTGACAGTGAAGCTGGTTCATCCTAGCAGTCCTTTCGGACAAATGACTACTGAAAGGTGGAGATTTGTGGAAAGGGAGCTTATTAGATTAATGATTAAGATGATGCGGGAACAACCAAGTAAGCCCTTGCCAACCTTTGATTCGGGCGGATGTTATAATGGTGTGAAGATGATAGCGTGCGACAACATCACGAGCTCGCGGTGGCTGGAGGAAGTGGTTCCAAACCTCCAAAGGCAAGGCACGAACGCGCGGCTTGAGGTGGTGGATAAAGCGCAAATCCCCACGGTACCAAAAGTTAAGGTATGGATACCATGCGTGATGAAGTCTAAGGATACACTGCGACTTCTGCAGAATTCGAACATACCGACACAGGATTGGAAGGTACTTACTGTATCTCGGCATACCGAGGATGGTCAGTTCTACATCTTCCAAATATACAAGCAGGCGGAGGATATTTTGTACACACAGCTTGGCAAAATGTCCTTTGGCACTGGCAAAATCTACATGCGACTCAGGAAAAGAAGTCCCGAGGATAAAAACCCTAACACGCTAGAGGTGGGCGAAGTCTGAAAGGACCTCAAAAGCCTAAGGGGAAAAAGACAGGTGGAGGTCCCGACGTCACCACGAACGTGCTAGAAGAGGACCAAATGCTAAATGGTGCTGTGACTCGCACAGAGGAACACCAGGCACAACAGTCACGAGAGGCTGAAGGGGGCCTCGAATACTTTAAACCAAAAGGGCAATGGGAGGACGACGACGTCAAGACGAAGGTGCTGGAGGGGGACAAACAGCCCAATGGTGCTGCGAGTCCTACAGATAAACCTCCAACACAGTAAAGTGGCGTCGAGCGAACTCCTCTTAACCCTTGAAAAGGGTTCGTTTGACGTGGCACTGATCCAGGAGCCGTGGTTCTCATCGGAAGGAAAGGTTTCTGGACTTGGCGCGCGCGGGTTTGGCGTTTACTACGCCCAAACGGAAGGACGTTCCATCCTGTAAACCAACAGGTGAAATGTCCCTACATACATTGGTCCAACATCCAGCAATGTTCTGGATATTACATTGAGCTCCGAGCGTGATATATCAAGGTATGATTGGATGGTTCTTGATAGACCATCCTTCTCCGACCATGCGTATATCAGCTTCAGCATACCCCTAAAGAGGGTAGAGAAAGGCGGAAGCATTAGAAACCCTTGGTCATCGAACTGAACTAAATTCCAGAAACATGTAGAAACAAAACTGGGACAACCCAAAGATGTTGCTAATGTAGAGGAACTGGAGGAGTCGAATGAATTCCTAACCAGGACGCTTAGGACTGCGTATAACAAAGCTTGCCCTCTAAGAATATTCAGAGGAAAAGCAAAGCCGCCATGGTGGAGCAATGAGCTGAGTCTTCTAAGAAGACAGGTAAAAGAAATGTTTAAATTCGCAAAGACCGCGGAAAGCGAAGCGTGTCGGGACGAGTACAGGGATCTACTGAGGATATACAAGCGTGAAATTACCAGGGCGAAGAGAAACCCATGGAAAAGTTTCTGTACGGACATAGAGTGCTCCAGCGAAACAACACGGTTGAAAAAAGTCCTAGCAAAGGGATACATAGTCCAGGGACGAATAAAGAAAGAGAACGGGGAATGGTCACGTAATAGTGAGGAATCCCTTGAGGTGCTTCTCGAAACACATTTTCCATCGGGAGACGGTTTAGAAGAGCCAGCAGACATCACTCACACTTCGATCACGGAGTTAGTAGTGCCGGACTTGGTGACCGATACCAAGATCGAGTGGGCAGTGAAGACGTTTTCTAAGTTTAAATCGCCGGGCCCAGATGGTATATTCCCGGCCAAGCTACAAATCTCAAGTAGGGCGGTCGTGGAATGGCTTAAAATAATATTCGATGGGTGCATAAGACTGAATCATATACCGCACTTTTGGAGAACTGCTCGTGTAGCTTTTCTACCAAAGGGGGGAAGATAGGCCACGTGTATCCCAAAGACTGTAGACTCATTAGCTTAACACCATTTCTGCTCAAAACCTTTGAGAGGCTGATAGATGTGTACATAAAGTCCAAAGTGGATGAAAAGCTGCTCTCCACAACACAGCATGCGTACACCAAAGGCAAGTCGGTAGACACCGCATTGCATAGGGTGGTAATAAGCATAGATAAATCCCTGGAATATAAGGAGTATGCTCTAGGAGTCTTCTTGGACATTGCCGGGGCTTTCAATAATGTTGCAAAATGGGCAATTATGGATGATCTTAATTTCATTAAAGTACATCCTGCCTTAATCAGATGGATCGGCTGCATGTTAAATTGCAGAAATATAACATCACAATGGGGATTGTACGAGGCCACGAAATCAGTGGACAGGGGCACGCCGCAGGGAGGAGTGCCATCACCCCTGCTGTGGACGCTGGTTATCAACCAACTGCTCAGGCAATTCGATGAGGGACCCGTAAAACTTACGGCTTACGCAGATGACGTTGCAATTGTTATAAGTGGAAAGTGCCTTCCAAGGATAAGTTCTTTGATGGATCGGGCGCTTCGGGATATTCATACCTGGGCATCTAATGTCCATATTGTTTACAAAGAGGTACAAGGTCCCAAATTGGACCAGGCCTAAGTTAGGAGGGGTGACCTTACAGGAGAAACCTTGCACAAAATATCTAGGAATCATCCTAGACAGTAAGCTGTCATGGAAGCTCAACGTGGAGGAGAGGGTCAAGAAGGCCTCAACGGCACTCTATGCATGTAAAAGAATGATGGGGTGTACGTGGGGCCTATCGCCCTCTCTTTCTCATTGGGTTTTTACAGCGATTGTAAGCCCTATTCTATACTATGGAGTTCTTGTTTAGCGGAAAGCCACACAAAAACAACATACCTTAAAAAAATTAGAGGGGGTATGCAGACTATGGATGCTTAGCATTACGGGAGCCCTGAAAACAACCCCGACGGCTGCGCTGTATGCCATTCTGCACATTCCACCTGTATACCTGGTAGCAAACAACAAAGCATTAACGACCGCAACCAGGCTCAGTGCTTCGGGGCAGCTTGAGCGCCAACCATATGGCCATAGTAGTATAGCGTCATCAATCACAAGACGAACAGACTACCTGATTTCCTATCTGTGTTTCGAGGGAGATCTTAAGGCCACAATAGAGGTGGAGGGTTGGCGCAAGGGTGCGCAAATGGCGGCCGAGGCGATACATGTGTACACCGATAGTTCCAAAGTAGTGGAAGGAGTAGGGTCTGCGGTATACTGTGCTGATCCGGAAATAAGCTGATCTTATAGGCTGCCGGATTACTATAGCGCTTTCCAAGCGGAAATATTAGCCGTAACCAAAGCAGTAGAAACCCTGGAAGAGAATAGCTTAAGCTGCAACCGTGTTAACTTTTATATTGACAGTCAAGCAGCAATTAAGGCAATAATCTCGCATAGAACAGCATCTAAATTCGTGTTTGAGTGTAAGCAGTCTCTGGAGAGAATGGGTCCCAGGGCATATGGGAATAGTTGGGAATGAAAAAGCGGACGAACTATCTAAAAAGGGCGCTTCCCTTGAAGCTTGCTCCGTAGACGTCGCAATTAGATTGGGCGAGATTAAACGAAGAGGAGAGGCGCACATGATCGACCAAGCGGGAAAGGCGTGGGTTCAAGCGCGGGGCTGTAAAGTGTCGAAAATTATGTGTAGGTCTTACAACCTTAGACTAACACAGTTGCTTCTATCATTAAAAAGAGAGGACTGTAGACTCATGACGGGTATTCTGACTGGACACTGCCTTCTGGCGTCACATGCCTTTAAATTAGGCTTGGTCAGTGATAGCAGATGCAGGAAGTGTGGGTAGGAGGAGGAAACGATTGAGCACGTTCTGTGCTCGCGCCCTGCACATGCCAGGCTAAGGCTGCAGCTATTAGGAGTGATACAGCTGTCAGATCTAGAAGCAGCAAGTGGCTTAAGTCCTAGGAAGCTTCTAGTATTTGCCAAGAGGACGGAGTTATTTTATAACATAGGTCCTGGTTTTTGATAGGGTTTTTGAGTTTGGTTGTTAAAACAAACTTCTGGTAACACTACGAACTCAATCAGTCTATGTGAGGTACCAATAGGGTTTATTGCGACGCACAGTGGCGCTTCTGCCGTTAAAACATGGCAAAAATCAAAAAAATCATGAAAGCGTTCGCTAAATCTAATACATGCTTATAATAGAGAATTTTCCAGGGATCAAGAATGTTCAACTGTTTTTTCACAGATGAAAAAAAAAATGTTAAAATATGTGCTCCGTAACAGTAGTTATTTGTGAAATATTCAGTTACCTAAATTCATAAAGTCTACCTGCGTCCAGCTGCAACTTCACTTTTTACATCAAATAAAGTTAAGCAACCTTGGGCATAAATACGCGCCTGAGCAGGTATATATAATTCAGTACGGCCATAAGGCCGTTTTTGTTATTGGAACTTGTTAACAACATACATTTTTATACTCAGTTGAGCAGAGCTCACAGAGTATATTGACTTTGATTGGATAACGGTTGGTTGTACAGGTATAAAGGAATCGAGATAGATATAGACTTCCATATATCAAAATCATCAGGATCGAAAAAAAATTTGATTGAGCCATGTCCGTCCGTCCGTCCGTCTGTCCGTTAACACGATAACTGGAGTAAATTTTGAGGTATCTTGATGAAATTTGGCATGTAGGTTCCTGAGCACTCATCTCAGATCGCTATTTAAAATGAACGATATCGGACTATAACCACGCCCACTTTTTCGATATCGAAAATTTCGAAAACCCGAAAAAGTGCGATAATTCATTACCAAAGACGGATAAAGCGATGAAGCTTGGTAGGTGAGTTGAACTGATGACGCTGAATAGAAAATTAGTAAAATTTTGGACAATGGGCGTGGCACCGCCCACTTTTAAAAGAAGGTAATTTAAAAATTTTGCAAGCTGTAATTTGGCAGTCGTTGAAGATATCATGATGAACGTTACTCCTATTACTATATGTACGCTTAATAAAAATTAGCAAAATCGGAGAAGGACCACGCCCACTTTAAAAAAAAATTTTTTTTTAAAGTAATATTTTAACAAAAAATTTAATATCTTTACAGTATATAAGTAAATTATGTCAACATTCAACTCCAGTAATGATATGGTGCAGCAAAATACAAAAATAAAAGAAAATTTCAAAATGGGCGTGGCTCCGCCCTTTTTCATTTAATTTGTCTAGGATACTTTTAACGCCATAAGTCGAAGAAAAATTAACCAATCCTTTTGAAATTTGGTAGGGGCATAGATTTTATGACGTTAACTGTTTTCTGTGAAAATGGGCGAAATCGCTTGAGGCCACGCCCAGTTTTTATACACAGTCGTCCGTCTGTCCTTCCGCATGGCCGTTAACACGATAACTTGAGCAAAAATCGACATATCTGTAATGAACTTAGTTCACGTGCTTACTTGAACTCACTTTATCTTGGTATGAAAAATGAAGGAAATCCGACTATGACCACGCCACTTTTTCGATATCGAAAATTACGAAAAATGAAAAAAAATGCCATAATTCTATACCAAATACGAAAAAAGGGATGAAACATGGTAAGGTAATTGGATTGTTTTATTGATGCGAAATATAACTTTCGAAAAAACTTTATAAAATGATTGTGAGACCTACCATATTAAGTAGAAGAAAATGAAAAAGTTATGCAGGGCGAAATAAAAAACCCTTAAAATCTTGGCAGGTATTACATATATAAATAAATTAGCGGTATCCAACAGATGATGTTCTGGATCACCCTGGTCCACATTTTGGTCGATATCTGGAAAACAACTACCACTACTCCCTTTTAAAACTCTCATTAATACCTTTAATTTGATACCCATATCGTACAAACTCATTCTAGAGTCACCCCTGGTCCACCTTTATGGGGATATATCGAAAAGGCGTTCACCTATAGAACTAAGCCCCACGCCCTTTTAAAATACTCATTAACACCTTTCATTTGATACCCATATCGTACAAACATATTGTAAAGTCACCCTGGTCCACCTTTATGGCGATATATCGAAAAGGCGAACACCTATAGAACGAAGGCCCACTCCCTTTTAAAAATACTCATTAACACCGTTCATTTGATACCCATATCGTACAAACAAAGTCTAGATTCACCCCTGGTCCACCTTTATTGCAATACCTCGAAAAGGCGTCCACCTATAGAACTAAGGCCCACCCCCTTTTATTTATTTATTTATTTAATTTTGAAATTGTTACATTTCTTACAGACTAATTACAAATGTAGGCAAATACCAACTAACTTAACTGGTCATTAAGTAGCATTTTAAACCTATTTTCACAAAAGGAGAAATCCAAAACTGGAGAATTCGGAAGCAAATTAAACTCTTTAAGAGCTCTGACAACAGGAGCATTGGCAGCATAATTAGTCCTCGCCAGCCCCACATAAAATGTGGCATGATTCCTTAAACAAATATTAGGAATAACAAAGAAAATACGTTCAAGTAAAAAGGGGCAGTCCACCACCCCAGATATCAAATTAAAAATGAAAGTTAGAGATAAGAAGGTTCTCCTACAATTTAGTGTCTTAAGACCGATAAGCAAACATCTAGACTCATAAGCGGGAACCGGAAGTTCAAAATGAAGGGGTCGCAGAGCATACTTAATAAAGATTTTCTGAACTCTCTCCAATCGACTAATATGACAAGAATAATACGCACGCCAAATAAAAACAGCATATTCTAGTTTCGAGCGTACCAGTGAAGTAAAGAGTGTCTTTAAAGTATACGGATCGGAGAAATCTGAACTGAAACGTCTGACAAAAGCCAGCATAGAGTACGACTTAGCTATGGTATAGTTAAGATGGCTATGAAAAGTAAACTTGGAATCAAAGACCACCCCAAGATCAGTGGTTTTAGAAACAATGTCTAGTTGTGAGCCACCAATAAAATATGAAGTAGGGATAAGAGTACGGGACTTGGAATAGGAGACATGGGAGCATTTTTTAATATTTAAGGGAAGCATATTTTTCTGACACCAAGCTACAACATTGTCAAGATCACTCTGAAGTTTCGTCGAGTCAGACGAACACGTTATTTTGCTAAAAATCTTCATGTCATCAGCATATAAGAGCAATTTAGAATATTTAAAACAAGTAGTAATATCATTGATGAACATCACAAAAAGAATCGGACCCAATATACTTCCCTGAGGAACCCCAGAGGAGGCAATAAAAGAATACGAGGACACCCCATCAACTACAACTTCACATGATCTATTAGAAAGATACGATTTAATACAATTTAAAAAATTTGAATGAAAACCAAAACTTTGTAACTTTGATAACAAAATACGATGGTTAACTTTATCAAACGCTTTCGAAAAATCCGTATACACTGTGTCAACTTGGGCGCGGTTACTAAAGGCTTCAATGCAGTATTCGGAGAAAACTGCTAAATTAGAAGTGGTTGATCTCCCAGACATGAATCCATGCTGATCAACAGAGATGAGACGATGAATGGAGAATATAATTTTATTTTTCACTATGCATTCAAAAAGTTTTGAGACAGTGGAAATTTTAGAAATAGCGCGATAATTGGAAATATCGTTTTTATTGCCAGATTTAAAAACTGGCGTGATAAAGGAGATTTTCCATGCATCAATGAAGACGCCTTGCTCAAGGGATTTATTGAAAAGCAGCCAGATCGGGTAGGCGAGAGCTGCGCAGTTTTTAAAAAGGTGAGACGACAACCCATCGACATCAGTCTGTGACGACATCTTGATTTGACGAATCCCAAGTTCAATATCATCTAACGAGAGTTCAAGAGCCCCAAAGTTTAGTGAAAAACCACTAGCATCCAAGGCACTAAAAAAACCACCACTACTCAAGACAGGGTCAGCCTCGAAATTCGTGCTGAAAAAATCTGCAAAAAGATTTGCAGCATCTAAAGCCGAATCCGCTTGTGTATCTTTGTAAAATACAGCAGAGGGAATACTAGAACACGATCTCTTTGACTTCACATAACGCCAAAAAGCCTTCGGATTCACTTTAATATCGTCTTCAAATTTACTTATATAATTCCGCTTCAAAACTTTGCTCAATGATTTAAATTCTTTCAAATATTTTAAATACAATTCCTTGGAAGTAGGAGACCTAGATTTTTTAAATTTTTTGAAAAACTTGTTTCGCAAATTCTTCAGTTTTTTCAACTCTTTTGTGAACCAAGGAATTTTGTAAACTTTTATTCGTACACTCGGAATATGTTCACAACAAATGCAGTTTAAATTATTCTTAAAAATATTAAAACAACTTCTTGGTAACTTCAACCTCAGCAAATAGCGAATCCCAATCAATGGACTCAATTGCCGCATTAACAGCATCAACATCGTAATTTTTAAAACAAAACTTGGAAAGTGAATCTTCTACGTAAGAATTAAACTCATAAAATTCCAAATGAAGAACAAGCGGTACATGATGGGGACCAGGAGTGGACAAAGGGTCTAGACATTCCTGGAGGCAAAAATTCATATTATCACTTAAAAATATGAGATCTAATATTCTATTAACACTGTTATTAAAACTGTTAATCTGACTAAGGTCACATCTTGAGAAGCCGTCAATCAAATAGGTTTCAGCAAACGCATTTGAAGACATAGGAAGAAGCCCCCGACTATTATCAAAAGCAGACCATTCTAGATTACTGAGGTTGAAGTCGCCAAAAACGCAAACATTTTCATGACTAGATACTAAGGCTAAAATATTATCAACATGCTCTTTATAAAGTAAATCGCTACTAGTAGGCGGTACATAAGAAACACAAATTAAAAGTTTAGAAACTCCATGTACAGAAACGCAAAGCATATCTAAAAGAGAATCAGCATTCGGCAATGGCACCAGAGTCACTCGATATTTTCGCCGAATTGCAATTAAAACGCCTCCTCCTATAGACAAACCAGTTTTTAATGCATCGCGATCTTTTCGAAAAACGCAGAATAAATTTTCATCGAAAAATTCACCATCCATAAAAGTGTCATTTAGCCAGGTCTCGACAATAACAAAGATGTCAAAATCCAAGTTTGAACTCATCGTATATAGTGAGTCAGACTTGGTTCTTAGGCCAGATACGTTTTGAAAATAAATTTTAAGATCCTTGTAAGAATGAATATTAGCTACATCCCGCGTCGAGGTTTGTATAGAAATGTTTAAACGGTTCCTTGTACCATCTGACCCAACCGATTGCCATTGGACATCGGTTGGACCTTGTCGTTTTTTGAACGAAAATTAAAAGGACGCACGGCAATGTTTGAAGGCCATAAGTCAGGCACCAAAAGCTTAGGTAGTACACTTTCCTCAACACCCAATTTAAAATTAATATAACGCAGAGAATTGGAATCCACGCCAATCTTCACCAACGGAAAACAAACAATGGAGTGAACATCAATGCCAGTATGCTGAGAAATATGAAGTTTTATTTTATCGGATGTGACCGAGGCAGAGAAAGGCGAAATATGCAACCACTTCCGTTTAGAAACAGCACTTAAGTCACTATTAATGCCCGACCCAACAACTAAAGGTGGCGCTAACAAGCGCGAATTAATTTTATTACCATAATTGGGGGAGGGTCTAGTGTTATCATTAGCATTGGCAGCGTTATTGTTGCTTACAGCATTATTCGGAATTGAACTAGTACCTGTGGTACCTGCATCAGAATTATCATTACTAGGACTGGGTCTAATGTTAACATTAGCAATGCCAGCATTATTGTTGCTTTCAGCACTATCCGGCAATAAACTAGTACTTGTGGTACCTGCATTAGCATTATCATTGTTAGAAGCGCTTTCTTTGTTGAGTTTTATTTCTTCGTTTGAATTTTTTTTTATTTTGCACTGTCTTCCATTCGTTTTGATTACCAACAACTGCAGGAGACGAAGTAGGCGAAGAAGATTGCAAAGCAACGGCGTTAGAAATTGGCGTCACAGTTGAAACATTGTTAACAACAGCAGCATCATTAGGCAACAACAACAACGATGGTTGAGCAGCAGTACAAATACCAGCTGATAATACGTCGGCAATAGAAGCGACGTCGACAGAGCCAGTAGCAACCGTTGGGGCGCACACAGAGGCTGCCTGCATTGATGTAGCAAAGTTTTTTTTTGTTTACACTACAAAAACTTTCAAATTGCGTGAGCAATTGAGATAATAAAGAATTATTTTCGTTGAGCTTACAGTGCAAGTCACTAACTTCAGCTTGAAGAGAATCGGTTTTATGACGTAAGCAGCCATTATCTTCACGCAAAGCAGTCACAGCAGAAAGAAGTTGAGTATTGACAATTTTTAACTCAGCAAAATTATTAACAATATCAGAGCGCGGAATTGGCATTTGCACTTGTGTGGCTTGTTGTTGTTGTAACGACGACTCGTCTTGCTGAGCGGGAGCACACAAACCACAGATGTATATATTATCAGCATTATTAAGATGATTGAACTCGGCAGGCATGTTACCAACAACACAATTCATGTGATAAATTTCTCTGCAATTTTCACACTGCACTGAAGTTTGAGCGCGCTCAACTCTGTGGCCACAGAAACAAGGCATATTAAATCAAATGTTAAAATATGATATGCACAGAAAAAAAGGCAAACAAGAGTCAATGTCTCTAACAATTATTGATTGTTAAGCGGCATTAAATAAAAAAGTTAAAAACTCAAAAATTAAATTAAAAATAGAAGAAAAACTCAGAGCACGGAAAAAACACAACCGTTCACGGCGACGTACTCAGACTTTTAAAATACTCCTTAATTCCTTTCGTTTGATACCCATATTGCACAAACGAATTCTAGAGTCACCCCTGGTCCACCTTTATGCCGATATCTAGAAAAGGATTCCACCTATAGAACTACCACCACTCCCTTTTAAAACCCTCATTAATACCTTTAATTTGATACCCATATCGTACAAACACATTCTAGAGTCACCCCTGGTCCACCTTTATGGCGATATCTCGAAAAGGCGTCCACCTATAGAACTAAGCCCCACACCCTTTTAAAATACTCATTAACACCTTTCGGTTGATACCTATATTGTACAAACGCATTCTAGTGTCACCCCTGGTCCACCTTTATGACGATATCTCGAAAAGGCGTCCACCTATGCAACTTAGGATCACTCCCTTTTAAAATACTCATTCACACCTTTCGTTTGATACCTATATTGTACAAACACATTCTAGAGTCACCCCTGGTCCACCTTTATGGCGATATCTCGAAAAGGCGTCCACCTATAGAACTTAGCCCCACGCCCTTTTAAAATACTCATTAACACCTTTCGTTTGATACCTATATTGTACAAATGCATTCTAGAGTCACCCCTGGTCCACCTTTATGGCGATATCTCGAAAAGGCGTCCACCTATAGAACTAAACCCCACGCCCTATTGAAATACTTATTAACACCTTTCGTTTGATACCTATATTGTACAAACGCATTCTAGAGTCACCCCTGGTCCACCTTTATGGCGATATCTCGAAAAGGCGTCCACCTATAGAACTAAACCCCACGCCCTATTGAAATACTCATTAACACCTTTCGTTTGATAGCCATATTGTACAGACGCATTCTAGAGTCACCCCTGGTCCGCCTTTATGCCGATATCTCGAAAAGGCGTCCACCTATAGAACTACCACCACTCGCTTTTAAAACCCTCATTAATACCTTTAATTTGATACCCATATCGTACAAACACATTCTAGAGACACCCCTGGTCCACCTTTATGGCGATATCTCGAAAAGGCGTCCACCTATAGAACTAAGCCCCACGCCCTTTTAAAATACTCATTAACTCCTTTAATTTGATAACCATATCGTAAAAACACATTCTAGAGTCACCCCTGGTCCACCTTTATGGCGATATCTCGAAAAGGCGTCCACCTATAGAACTAAGCCCCACGCCCTTTTAAAATGCTCATTAACACCTTTCGTTTGATACCTATATTGTACAAACGCATTCTAGAGTCACCCCTGGTCCACCTTTATGGCGATATCTCTAAAAGGCGTCCACCTATAGAACTAAACCCCACGCCCTATTGAAATACTCATTAACACCTTTCGTTTGATACCTATATTGTACAAACGCATTCTAGAGTCACCCCTGGTCCACCTTTATGACGATATCTCGAAAAGGCGTCCACCTATAGAACTACGCCCCACGCCCTTTTAAAATACTCATTAACACCTTTCATTTGATACCTATATTGTACAAACACATTCTAGAGTCACCCCTGGTCCACCTTTATGACGATATCTCGAAAAGGCGTCCACCTATGGAACTAAGGATCACTCCCTTTTAAAATACTCATTAACACCTTTCGTTTGATACCTATATTGTACAAACGCATTCTAGAGTCACCCCTGGTCCACCTTTATGGCGATATCTCGAAAAGGCGTCCACCTATAGAACTAAACGCCACGCCCTATTGAAATACTCATTAACACCCTTCGTTTGATACCTATATTGTACAAACCAATTCTAGGGTCACCCCTGGCCCACCTTTATGGCGATATCTCGAAACGGCGTCCACCTATGGAACTAAGGATCACTCCCTTTTAAAATACTCATTAACACCTTTCATTTGATACCCATATCGTAAAAACACATTCTAGAGTCACCCCTGGTCCACCTTTATGGCGATATCCCTAAATGGCGTCCACCTATAGAACTATGGCCCACTCCCTTATAAAATACTTTTTAATACCTTTCATTTGATACACATGTCATAAAAACACATTCCAGGATTACCCCCGGTTCATTTTCCTACATGGTTATTTTCCCTTATGTTGTCACCATAGCTCTCAACTGAGTATGTAATGTTCGGTTACACCCGAACTTAACCTTCCTTACTTGTTTTAGTTACGAATTGTATACCTGAAATTCATTTTAATAATTTGAGTAGGTATATAAAGCTATCCATCATACAATGCACATTATCATTCGTCTTTTGGAGATTAAGGAACTAAGTATTCTGTTTACTTAAATAAAGTGAATAATATTTTTAAATATAGTTCACAGTTTAATATTTAGTCAGATACACTCGAAGCCAATTCTAATATGTATCTAGAGAACTCGAAACTATATGCGGTGTTTAAATCTACAAAGTCAAGACGGGACTTCGTTTAGGCTATTATGAGAGAATTAGCGAGTGAAACAAGCATTAAAGAAAAGGAAGGCCTGGAAGAAAAAATTGGTTTGTAATACATTATGATAGAAAGAAAATGGAAGGACGTCTATCGTAACAATTCAAAATTTCTAAGTAAGCATGAAAAGTGGCTAGCTGACAAAACTTTTTTTGACGAAGAAACGCCTAGCACGTCAACCAATCCAACTAGAGGGAGATCAACAAAACCCATAGAAGAGTATTCTACCTATACAAGGAAAGGGAAGCTGTCTCATACCACAAAAGCTATGGCCATGACTCATCTTTCGGAAGCACTGGCTATTAAATATAAAAAAGACGAAGGAAACGTGAAGTCTCATATAACAGAAGCAGTTGCGGTAGCAAGTCCAATGCGACTGATGAACAGGATCAAAAACAGCATTCCCACACTACCAAATGCGTTACCTAGGAAATACACTCCCGAAGAAGCTTTGGCGCTGTTTATAGATCTCGGTTTAATGAAGAAAAAATATATTATATTGCGTAAGTCATTATTGCAACGTAATGCCGATATTTTACCTGGATACAAAAAAATTTGTCAAACCAAGAAAGAAGCAGTTCCTCTAAGTCCCAAAATAACCGAAGTATCAGCTGAAATTGAGCTACAAAACCTAATGGAACATACGTCTAGACGACTCCTTCAAAGTTTTACTGAAGAAAAGTTGAAATCACTGCCAAAGGAGCTAGCATTGATAACTAAGTGAGGCTGTGATGGATCATCAGGACAAAGCGCATATAAACAAAGAATAAATGTAGACGATGAAACAATTACAGATATTAATATGTTTATGGCTTCTAATGTTTCATTACGACTAAAAGATGAAGCTTCAGAATATTGGAAAAATCCACGTCCGTCATCAAATATATTGTGCCGCACGATATTATTTAAATACGAGGAGGAGACTTCGGAACTCATAAAAGCTACAGTGAGTGATATAAAAAATCAAATTGCCAAATTAGAACCAACAATAATTGAAATTGAAGAGGGGAATGTCATTACAATAAAGCACGATTTTCTTCTAACAATGGTCGATGGAAAAGTTTGGAACTTAATAACAAATACGACATCTACAATGAAATGTCCAATTTGTAAGAAGAGCCAAAAGGACTTTCAAAATCTTGATGATTCAATAACTGACGAACTAAATTATGAGTATGGAATATCTCCTTTGCATGCTAGGATAAGATGTATGGAATTTGTTTTGAAGCTGGCTTATACACTACCACAACAAGGAGAAGTTTTCGACGACAATACAACATGTAAGGAGAAACAAAACAGGAGAAAAAAAATAATTCGGGAGATGCATTCTATAAAGAGATTGGCCTTAGAGTTGACTGTCCAAAGTATGGATACGGAAATACAAATGATGGTAACTCCTCAAGAAGATTTTTGAAAACAATGAAGTGACTGCTCGCATAACAGGAGTTGATAGAGATATTGTGAAAATATTGGGAGTAATTTTAATTCTGATCCAGTCATATCATCTATGAGGTATGTAAGAACACAAAAAGATCTTACAGATGCGTATAGCTCAGAAATGTTTCCAGTGACGATGACTATGTTAAGATAAAATAAGTTTCTCACTTCTTATCACAACAATGAAAAAGAGATTTACTAGTCAATTTTGTTACTTTATTGAAAAATGAGATATCTATGTAAAAGTTAATTTTTTATTTCAAATAAAAGAATTAATTAATTTAGTAATTTATAAATATATACTTTTCGTTATTGCATTTCTCTAAAGTTTATCAAATTTATTTTAAAGGTTGGGCATTTCGCCTTCAAACGGGTATTAAATTTTTATAGAAATCAATACGTCTATCGAGTTTGGTAGAAAGTGGTAAAGCGGTTACTAAGATCAAACTTTTTAGCATAAATGGGCAGTGCTACTCCCCTTTTCCAATATTCGTTGGCTGTTTAATCTTGAGCTCAAATAAAATTTCATTGAACCACTTTCAATAACTTTTAGTTATTAATAAAATACATATTTGGCTTGTAAATTAAAAAAAAAAAAAATATGTAAAATTTTACGATGAATTTTGAAGCACCTTGTTATTGTGGCACCAAAAACGGACATTTGAGTTTTATAAGAGTATTGCCATTTAAAAGAAACAATACGTCTATCGATTTTGGTAGTTATTGATTACGTGACTACTTAGATATAACTTTTTATCATAAGTGGGCAGTGCCATGCTATCTTATCAAAATCAATTGTTTATTTTATTTAATGCTTAAATACGTCATTATAAAACAAATCTCATTTTATGTTTTTTATTTTTTACTAAAAACGCTTTGTTTTTGCATTTTTCTAAAGCACCCTGTATATGTGACATTCTGAGCTTCCACACAATAAAACCTCAAATAATTGGCTTTCATTTGCATTTAAAATTTTTAAAATATCTTCATTGGTTATGATTTTTGCAAAGAAAAACTCAAGAGGCGCCACTGTGCGACGTCTCAAGGTCTCTATGGTCATATTTGTATTGGAAAGGAACTAGCTTTCTTCTCAAGCTTTTGAAATATACAGTGAGGGGGCTTACTGATCTTTGCGTTGTTGCACAAATGCTCTGGCTGTCAGATTGAAGAGGAAGAGTAGTGGATTTATTACTTTCTCTGCCAATGTGCAGACCTGCAAACAAGATGACTTAAATTTCTTGGCGCATGGTTTTTCGACAGTTTGCCAGAGGTTGGCAAGGTGGATCTTTCACACATACTTAATTTCATCAGAAAAAACAAGTGGTTCGTTGAGGACCAATAAGAAGTAATCTGATTGAACGAATGTGCCGCCACCTGGCTCTCACTGAGGGCACTTACAATGGACAAAAATTTCTCTGAGTGGAAATGTGGGAAATTCTCACGCACGCCCTGAACTGAGTATTTGAAGTAGCATTAAAATTATTTTTAATGCGTAGTTTTACTTTGTTTTTCATAACGACAACATTAACACCACTTTGTCCATGCCAAGTCACCATTAGCGTTCGCCTGTTCTCCTTTTCTCCTCTTCTCTGAAATAAAATATGTTGACTGTCAGCCATAGGGACACCTGCACTTTTATCATAAACTTTAGCGCCAGTTTTTTATAAAAACATTTTCTGTTAACTCTTGTGTTTTTTTATTATTTAATGTAGCGTCGTCCAGCTACGGTCTCGTTCTCTCCATCCCTTTTCCTTTAGGTCTTCTTCTTGACTGCTCAATGTGACTAACTTTTTCTTAACTGCTTAACAGGAAAATATTTACTAATTTACGCAAAGTGCTTTTCCTACTTTGGCAAACACAAATGTTTTATATACTAAGTAGTACGTTGATATGTATGCATGCACATATGTTACAATTTAAATGTTTTCATTCATACTTTACGAAAGTAAGTTTTGTTAACACATACATCCAAGAAAACAAAAAAAAAATATTTTAGAACGTTAAGACCCCAAAAGGCGCGACTCTGTGTCCACAATACTTTTTAAAGAAAACAATAACAAAAAATAAAATTTTATTTTATTTACTAGTAATTTCAGACTTAGCAAAAGCAAAATAGTGACTTATAAGTTTTCTATGAATGTATGTGTATGTGAAACATGGCATATGGCATGAATATAAAATAGTAGTTGGTGTGTCAGATGGTATGGCTGAGCTTTTTGCGTTAACAGCTGTGCCTCTGTCAATATGCTTTCTTATGTTATCTTCCCCTTTATATGCATTCGTAAGGGTCGCAAAGTGTAAACTTTCAGCGAAATTGCTTTTTGAAAAGTTCATGGATGTCATCTACTCGTATATAAAAGTTCCACTAGGCATACCTAAACAAATAATTATCGAGCCTGCGAAATTTCATTTTTTTTTACTTTTTTTCGACGTTGATTTTTAAGCTTTTTTTCATGACCTACTAAAAAATTTTTAATTTTTTTGCAAATTCTGAAACTATAGTAGGCTGTCGCAGATCACTTAATGTGGTGGCTGAACAGTTTACTCTGCATCTGGTATGGGTTCCGGGACATAAGGGCATAACAGGTAATGAGATGGCGGATGAGCTTGCAGGAAAGGGTACCTCCTTTCCACTTTCGCCATCCTGGAAGATGTTGGGCATGCCGCTCTCCACCTGCAAGCTCAAGATAAAGGAGGCTCTACTGATGGAATGGGAGCCAGGTGGAAGCATCATGATACATACATGCCACACGGCAAAACTCACATGGTCGGAATGGAATGAGAAGAGATCGCGAGAGCTTCTCACCGTTCGTAAGATGGATCTTTCCTTAGTTGTAGGTCTTCTCACGGGTCACGTTTGTATTAGACCGCATGCGGAAAGGATTCGCGCTCCATTAATTGATTATTGTAGAAGCTGCGGCAACGAAGAAGAGCCTGAAACTGTTAGGCATCTACTCTGTGCTAGCTAGAAGAAGGCGACGTTTTATGGGCAAGATGTTTCTCGTAGATCTGACTAATATAGCTGAGGTCAATACACGACGCTTAGTTAGCTTCATAAGCTCAACAAAGTGGTTTTATTAGGAGAGTAGGAACAAATCCGTGTGGTTTCACAATGGGCCTATAAAGGCCTAAGTGTGCCGCTCCAATGTGGTCGGTAGCCACTTGAACCTAACCTAACCTATAGTGCGATTTAGTTAATTTTAAATAGCGATCTGAGATACCCCAAATTTTACTCAAGGTATCGTGTTTACGGACAGACGGACGGACGAACATGGCTAAATGAATTTCTTTTTTCGCCCAGATCATTTTGATATATAGAATTCTATATCTATCTCGATTAGTTTATGCCGTTACGGGGTACCATTATGCGAACAAAATTAATATACTCTGAGCTCTGCTCAGCTGAGTATAAAAAGGAACGTGGCACCTACCATACAAATGGGATGTTTGATACAGCATAACTCTGGAAGTATTCATGCAAGAGCATTGAAATTCAGTAAAGAGTTATATGAGGTCAGTCCATAACAGCACTAAAAAAATAAGGGATGAGTAAGAAGGGGAGTGGCACCTCCCATACAAACGGAATATTTCATACTGCATATCTCTGGATTCAGTAATTGTAGAATATTGAAAATTGGTAAGGAGCTATATGATGTTAAGTCCTAACAACACCAGTAACATATGGAATTGAGAAAAGGAAGATAAATGGGATTTTTCAAAACTATGGCTGCCGTACAAACTTAGGTTATTTCAACACGTAAAGTTTGATTGCAGAGCTGAGTTTGGCTGTTATTCCTTTAGTATTCTTTTAGGGTTGTTATGTTTAGGGTTGGTATTTTTGGATACGCTTGGACGAACCGGAAAAAAACATTTCTGCTAAATTTGATATTAATTGATGTAAGAGCAAAAAGAGATATCACTATGGCAGTTGCTTCTTCAGGTACAGCGGACACCCTTTATGCGGTGGACGTACAGCTCACTCCGCATTTGAATTACCACTGTCTGCAAACGTCTGATACACCGATGTGCAACATATTGCAAACAGTACGGCCAAAGTGAGTGTGTGGGATGTGTGCACCATGACTCATAAATAGCCGCTGCAAATTTTATACCGAACCCTTAAGGATTTGAGGTGTAAATCAAAAGAGTGGTGCTTTTCACTTACTTGCTGGAACAGCCGCATATGAAGTAAATGCATCTTTTTCGTCTATAGACGGCTTTACGTACAAAAATTTACTCTCTTTAGAAATATGCGAGCGCATTTTGGCGGAAACACTTCAGCAAAAGCTTTTGCCAAACAACTTCGTGCAGTTGATTATGGCAAAATTCCTATTTCTTTACTAGCAGATTTGATTTCTTTTCCTGCAAGTTTTTGAGAGATTATGACATCACCTGAAGCTTTAATAGCTAATGTTTCTCCCAAATATTGAATCTATCTTTACAAACTGTAAATGGCTTCGAGAAAGGGCATTTTTGGCCCCATAAAATGAGGATTTTAATACCATTAGGACTGAGACAACTTATCACTCTATTAACACAGTCGTTGAAGAAATCCAAGCTGTGCATCTGCGGTTGAGTTTCATAACACTTTGGAGTAATCAGGAATTCCTCCTCATCAATTGATCACCGAAAAAGGGCGCATAATATTTACGCTTAGTTATTTGGATTCTCCGCGCTTTTGTAGTGGGACAAGGCTTTTCATCATAAAACTTTTACGAATTTCATTGAAGGCATTCATTTTATCGAAAAATTTTGAAAACAAAAAAGTATAAAACCAAGGATTCGATAGATACTGATAGATACGCCCTTTCAATTTTAAATGCCCCCAATTGCCTATGCCAATCAATGATGCTCAAGGACGGTCATTAGCTGGGATTCAAGGGATTGATAAGCGCAATACGAACCTTAATAGCTTCAGTGTTTCCGCAACCCAATTGTCAACCTCATCTACGCGGAGGGAATCCTATAACAAATATGAATGTATCATACAACAACAGTCATTAGCTGTAGCAGAAGTCGATCTTACCAACTCATGTTTCAGAAATGGCCAATTGCGCGTAACCTGCATATTTTTATAGAAACGTGCGGTAAAACTCACGGGCATAAGTTAGTAAACTATAGCATTATGCATGGTGCCCTCTTATCTCAACACGTTTGTGGCATTATGCATCATGCTCTCCTACGCCAATGCAATTTTTATGCGGACTGTAGTGTAAACAGACAACAATTTAATCCCAAATATTTAACTCAGTCTAATATGCTACCCTGCTACAAAAATAGTCAAAATGTTCTTCAACACATAAATATGCATTTGATAATTGCTGACATAGCCATTCACACGATTTAACACAGGTGTGTGTACAACACGCAACCAAACAAATTTGAATTCTAGCAAATTTGCAAACATTGCATTTCCCTTAGAAGTCAGAGCTCAACACAGATGTGTAGGTACATATTTTGTATCAAGTTGTATGTAGGTATGTAAGTATGTATACTTAAGGTAGATATGCATGCAAGTATGTATGCTTAAATGTAAATATGTATGTAAGAATATGTTTAGAATAATTTAATATAAATAAGCTGAAATATTTGAATAAAGATTCATTCATTCATTCAGAATTCACTCATTGAGGTCACAACTCTTTTTATTGCATTTTAATCTTTTATAGGACCACACGCAGTCATATTGCAGTCACATTACAATATCGACCTACATACGTTAGGTAGCGGGAGTTCAACATCACATACAATTGCCGACAGCAAGAACTATATACGATTACATTTAACTGGCGCATTGACCAATTTATTAATGGCGTGACCGACGCCTGTGCCTGCCAAAATATCTACACAATAACAAATTTCTAAAATTAGATCAAATAATATGCTGAAACAAAATATATACATATATCAAGAACTAGAAGACCCAGAAGACGTTCTTCTGCCCTAAATTTGGCCTATCTGCATACATTTTAATGTGCTTTTTCTGTCTAACTCTGCCCTCCTGCCCTCTTCACTTTTTCCTAATCCTTTTATTCACTCCCCCTCCATCTTTTTCGCTTCGTCTATCTCCATCTTCGTCTCATTCTATCACTCTCTCAGCCTCCTTCTCCTTCTCTCTTTTCTCTTCTCTCAAGTTCTTCTCATTCTTCTTCATCCCTTATTGCCAGTTCCAGAGGGTGGTATGTATTTTGTTCCATTCCCACTCCGAGTCTCAGTCCCAGTCCCTCTGGTCTACTTCCCGGAAAAGAATCGTAAATACTAATATTGCTAAGGAAAATTTATATACCAAATTTCAGGCCAATCGAATGGGACGCATGTAAATAGGTATGTTTGAACAAAATCGACCGACGCATCTCTCCAAACACCGGCTACCAACTAACACACATTTTAGCCTTTCTCTTAATATATATAGACTAGCCTTTACCCGCGGCCCCGTCCGCAAAGAGAAAATAAAATATATGGGCTATTCCCGTTAGCCTGCTTATCAAGATATCTGTTTAAAAACGTCCCGAAATAAATCCGACGGGATCCCGAACAGATCCCGAAAATTATGCCGAAATTAACCCGGAGGGGCCCCAAAATGATTCCGAAAGAGTCCCGAAAGAGTCCCGAAATGACCCTTACGGGATCCCGGACGGACCAGAAAACCATCTAGAAATGATGCCGAAAGGCACCCCAAATGATCCCGAAATAGTCCCGAAATTGCCTCGACGGGATCCCGGACGGATCCCGAAAACTATTTAGAAATGTTGCCGGAAGGCACCCCAAATGATCCAGAAATAGTCCCGAAATGACCTTGACGGGATCGCCGACGGATCCCGAAAACCATCCAGAAATGAATGCGGAAGGGACCCAAAATGATCCCGAAATGACTCGACGGGATCCCGGACGTAGTCCGAAAACCATCTGGAAATGATGCCGGAAGGTACACCAAATTATCCCAAAATAGTCCCGAATTGACCCCGACGGGATCACGGACGGATCCCGAAAACCATCTAGAAATGATGCCGGAAGGCACCCCAAATGATCCCGAAATAGTCCCGAAATGACCTAGACGGGATCCCGGACGGATACCGAAAACCATCTAGAAATGATGCCGGAAGGTACCTCAAATGATCCCGTATTAGTCGAGAAAAAATTCCAAAAACACCCTGACGGGATTCCGGACGGATCCCGAAAACCATCCAGAAATAATGCCGAAAAGGTCCCCAAATGATCCCGTATTAGTCGAGAAAAAGTCCCGAAATGACCAAGGCGGGATCCCGGACGGATCCCGAAACCCATCTAACAATGATGCCGGAAGGTACCCCAAATGATCCCGTATTAGTCGAGAAAAAGTCCCAAAATGACCCCGACGGGATCCCGGACGGACCAGAAAACCATCTAGAAATGATGCCGGAAGGTACCCCAAATGATCCCGAAATAGTCCCGAAATGACCCGACGGGATCCCGGACGGATCCCGAAAACCATACAGATATGATGCCGAAAGAGTCCCCAAATGATCCCGTATTAGACGAGAAAAAGTCTCGAAATGACCAAGACGGGATCCCGGACGGATCCCGAAACCCATCTAGCAATGGTGCCGGAAGGTATCCCAAATGATCCCGTATTAGTCGAGAAAAAGTTCCGAAATGACCCCGACGGGATCCCGAACGGACCCGAAAACCATCTGGAAATGATGTCGGAAGGTACCTCAAATGATCCCGTATTAGTCGAGAAAAAGTCCCAAAGAGACCCTGACGGGATTCCGGACGGATCCCGAAAACCATCCAGAAATGATGCCGAAAAGGTCCCCAAATGATCCCGTATTAGTCGGGAAAAAGTCCCGAAATGACCCCGGACGGATCCCGAAAACCATATAGAAATGATGCCGAAAGGCACACCAAATGATCCCGTATTAGTCGAGAAAAAGTCCCGAAATGACCCCGACGGGATCCAGGCCGTATCCCGAAAACCATCTGGCAATGATGCCGCAAGGTACCTCAAATCATCCCGTATTAGTCGAGAAAAAGTCCCGAAAAGACCCCGATGGGATCCCGGATGGATCCCGAAAACCATCTGGAAAAGATGCCGGAAGGCACCCCAAATGATCGCGAAATAGTCCCGAAATTACCCCGACGGGATCCCGGACGGATCCCGAAAACCATCTAGAAATGATGCCGGAAGGCACCCCAAATGATCCCGGAATAGTCCCGAAATGACCTTGACCGGATCGCGGACGGATCCCGAATACCATCCAGAAATGATGGCGGAAGGGACCCAAAATTACCCCGAATAAGTCCCGTAATGATCCCGGAAACTATCAAGAATTTATCTCTCAAAGGTACGCAAATTATCCCGAAAATACCTCGACGGGATTCCGGACGGATCCCGAAACCCATCCAGAAATGTTGCCGAAAGGGTCCCCAAATGATCGCGAAATAGTACCGAAATGATCCCGTAATCGTCCCGAAAATGTCCCAAAATAACCCCGACGGGATCCCGGACGGATCCCGAAAACTATACAGTAATGATCCCGGAAGGGTCCCCAAATGATCGCGAAATAGTACCGAAATGATCCCGTAATCGTCCCGAAAATGTCCCAAAATAACCCCGACGGGATCCCGGCGGGATCCCGAAAACCATCCAGAAATGATCCCGGAAGGGTCTCGATATGACCCTAACGGGATTACAAATAGGGTGAAGAAAATTATAAAACCATGTTAATAAGGCAGCAGGCGCGTTGGAGCGAATGAAGAGTTACAAAGAAACACACAGGTAAAGCTAATAAAAGCGTGCTAATAAAAACAATTAAAGGAGGGTGAATGGCGGGAGGAGAAGGAGAGGACCACTGATCGTTTTTCCAAAATTGTTTAGATCTCGATCTGATGTGCCAGATACCAAAAACTATTGATTTAGGAGAAAATGAATATTGAGTTATAACAATTTATAGATTTTACATCAGAAGGGGAGAGAAGTGGGAGAGGGGGCGGAGGGTGTCACTGCTCACTTTGTAAGCCCTCGACTTATTTGACCCATTGAGTCTGTGATATTGGTGAAGGCCAGTATACGTAAAGTTATAATGTGTAAAAATTATTAAAAATTAGTTGCTCGAAGGGGTCGTGGGACCCCCACCCCTCTTTCCATGTTCGAAGAAAATTTCGCTAGTAGACTACTGTCTGTGTTCCAAATTTCATCAAAATCCGTGTAGCCGTTCTGGCGGGATTCAGTCACAAAGACGAAAAAATACAATAATTAAATTATAACTGTTCCTAGGGGGCGGGGACCTCCCCCTTTTCAAAAAGTTATAGCTAGTAGATCCTTCTAGACTATTGGCTATATGTGTGCCAAATTTCATCCAAATCGGTCCAGCCGTTCTTGCGTGATTGAGTCACAAAGACAAACGTCTGGACAAACATCCAAACATACAAACATAAAAACATCCAAACTTTCCCATTTATAATATATATTAGACTAGCCTTTGCCCGCGGCCCCGACCGCAAGGAGAAATTTAAATATATGGGCTATTCGCGTTAGCCTGCTTATCAAGTTACCTGTTTAAAATTTAGTTTTCTGTCTAATGCATTTTATTTTTGTAATTGATCCCGAAATTATCCAGAAAAAGCTACGAAATGAACCCACGCTATCGTGGACGGATCCCGAAAACCATCCAGAAATGCCCCGAAAGGGTCTCCAAAAGTTCCCGGAATAGTCCCATGAAACCCGAAATGACAACGACACGACCCTAGACGTATCCAGAGAACCACAAAGAAATGATGCCTGAAGGGTACCAAAATGATCCCGAAATAGTCCCGAAAAAGTTCCGAAATGACCCTGACGGGCTCCCGGACGGTTCTCAAAAACCATCAAGAAAATATCCAGGAAGGTCCTTAGGGGATCCACGACGGATCGCGAAAACCATACAGAAATGATTCCGGAAGGGTCCCAAAATGATCCCGTATTAGTCCCGAAAAAGTCCTGAAATGACCCCGACGGGATCCCAGACGGATTCCGAAAACTATCCAGAAATGATGCCGGAAAGTTCCCCAAATGATCCCCTAATAGTCCCGAAATGACCCTGGCAGGATCTCGAACGGACTCCTAAATGACCCTGACGGGATCCCGGACAGATCTCGAAATCCATCCAGAAATGATCTTGGAAACCCAAAATAATCCCGAAACAATATCTGAAAAGTCCAGAAATTACCCCGACGGGATCCCTCACGGATCCCAAAAACTATCCAGAAATGATGCCGGAATGTCCTCAAAAGATCCCCTAATAGTCCCGAAATGACCGAAAACCATCCAGAAATTATGCCGGAAGGGACCCCAAATGATCCCGAATACCATACAGAAATGATGCCGGAAAATACCCCAAATGATCCCCAAATAGTCCCAAAAAGTTCCGAAATGACCCGGAAGAGATCCCGGACGGATCCCGAAAACCATCCAGAAATTATGCCGAAAGGGTCCCCTAATGATCCGATACCAGTCGATAAAAAGTCCCGAAATAACCCCGACGGGATGCCGGACGGATCCTCAAACTCATATAGAAATGATGCCGGAAGGTACCCGAAATGATCCCGAAATAGTCCCGAAATGACCCTGGCGGGATCTCGAACGGACTCCTAAATGACCCTGACGGGATCCCGGACGGATCCCTAAAACCATCTAGAAATGGTGCCGGAAGGTACCTCAAATGATCCCGAAATAGTACCGAAATGACCCCGACGGGATTCCGGACGGATCCCGAAAACCATCTAGAATGATGCCGGAAGGTACCCCAAATGATCCCGAAATAGTCCCGAAATGACCCCGACGGGATACCGGACGGATCCCGAAAACCATCCAGAAATGATGCCGAAAGCGTCCCAAATGATCCCGTATTCGTCGAGAAAAATTCCCGAAATGACCCCGACGGAATCCCGGACGGATCCTCAAAACCATATAGAAATGATGCCGGAAGGTACCCCAAAGGATCCCGAAATAGTTCCGTAATGAACCTGACGGGATCCCGGACGGATCCCGAAAACCATCTAGAAATGATGCCGGAAGGTACCCCAAATGATCCCGAAATAGTCCCGAAATGACCCCGACGGGATCCCGGACGGATCCCGAAAACCATACAGAAATGATGCCGAAAGCGTCCCCAAATGATCCCGTATTAGTCGAGAAAAAGTCCCGAAATGACCCCAACGTGTTCCCGGACGGATCCCGAAAAGCATCCAGATATGATGCCGAAAGGGTCGCCAAATGATCCCGTATTAGTCGAGAAAAAGTCCCGAAATAACCCCGACGGGATCCCGGACGGATCCTCAAAATCATATAGAAATGGTGCCGGAAGGTAACCCAAATGATCCCAAAATAGTCCCGAAATGACCCTGATTGGATCCTGGACGGATCCCGAAAACCATCTAGCAATGATGCCGGAAGGTACCTCAAATGAACCCGTATTAGTCGAGAAAAAGTCCCAAAATTACCCTGAAGGGATCCCGAACGGATCCCGAAAACCATACAGAAATGATGCCGAAAAGGTCCCCAAATGATCCCGTATAAGTCGAGAAAAAGTCCCGAAATGACCAAGACGGGATCCTGGACGGATCCCGAAAACCATCCAGAAATGATGCCGAAAGCGTCCGCAAATGATCCCGTATTAGTCGAGAAAAAGTCCCGAAATGACCCCGACGGGATCCCGGACGGATCCCGAAAACCATCTAGAAATGATGCCGGAAGGTGCCCCAAATGATCCCGAAATAGTCCCGAAATGACCCCGACGGGATCCCGGACGGATCCCGAAAACCATCCAGAAATGATGCCGAAAGCGTCCCCAAATGATCCCGTATTAGTCGAGAAAAAGTCCCGAAATGACCCCGACGGGTTCCGGACGGATCCCGAAAACCATCGAGAAATGATGCCGAAAGGGTCCCCAAATGATCCCGTATAAGTCGAGAAAAAGTCCCGAAATGACCAAGACGGGATCCCGGACGGATCCCTAAAACCATCTAGCAATGATGCCGGAAGCTACCCCAAATGATCCCGTATTAGTCGAGAAAAAGTCCAGAAATGACCCCGACGGGATCCCTGATGGATACCGAAAACCATCTAGAAATGATGCCGCAAGGTACCTCAAAGGAACCCGTATCAGTCGAGAAAAAGTCCCAAAATGACCCTGAAGGGATCCCGAACAGATCCCGAAAACCACACAGAAATGATGCCGAAAAGGTCCCCAAATGATCCCATATTAGTCGAGAAAAAGTCCCGAAATGACCCCGACGGGATCCCGGACGGATCCCGAAAACCATTTAGAAATGATGCCGAAAGGGTCCCCAAATGATCCCGTATTAGTCTAGAAAGGGCCCCGAAATGACCCTGACGGGATCCGGACGGAACCCGAAAACCATCCAGAAATGATGCCGAAAGGGTCCTCAAATGATCCCGTATCAGTCGAGAAAAATCCAGAAATGACCCCGACGGGACCCGGACGGATCCCGAAAACCATCCAGAAATGATGCCGAAAGGCTCCCCAAATGATCCCGTCTTAGTCGAGAAAAAGTTCCGAAATGACCCCGGACGGATCCCGAAAACCGTCCAGAAATGATGCCGGAAGGGTCCCCAAATGATCGCGAAATAGTCCCGAAATGATCCCGGAATAGTCCCGAAAATGTCCCAAAATAATCCCGACGGAATCCCGGACGGATCCCGAAAACTATACACAAATGATCCCGGAAGGGTCCCAAAATAATCCCGGAATAGTCCCGAAAAAGTCCAGAAATGACCCCGGCGGGATCGCGGACGGATCCCGAAAACCATCCAGAAATGATCCCTGAAGGGTCACGAGATGACCCAAACGGGATTACAAATAGGGTGAAGATAATTATAAAACCATGTTAATAAGGCAACAGGCGCGTTGGAGCGAATGAAGAGTTACAAAGAAACATACAGGTAAAGCTAATAAAAGCAATTGAAGGAGGGCGGATGGCGGGAGGAGGTATCTAATATATATTATAAATGGGAAAGTTTGGATGTTAAGATGTTTGGATGTTTGGATGTTTAGATGTTTAGATGTTTGGATGTTTGGATGTTTGGATGTTTGGATGTTTGGATGTTTGGATGTTTGGATGTTTGTCCAGACGTTTGTCTTTGTGACTCAATAACGCAAGAACGGCTGGACCGATTTGGATGAAATTTTGCACACATATAGCCAATAGTCTAGAAGGCTATTATACTACTAGTGCTACTAGCTATATACTGCTACTAGCTATATATTTTTCAAAAGGGGTGTGGTCCCCACCCCCTAGGAACAGTTATAATTTAATTATTATATTTTTTCGTCTTTGCGACTGAATCACGCCAGAATGGCTACACGGATTTTGATGAAATTTGGGACACAGACAGTAGTCTACTAGCGAAATTTTCTTCGAACATGGAAAGAGGGGTGGGGGTCCCACGACCCTTCGAGAAATTATTTTTCATAATTTTTACACATTATAACTTTACGTGTACTGGCCTTCACCAATATCACAGACTCAAGGGGTCAAATAAGTCGAGGGCTTACAAAGTAAGCAGTGACACCCTCCGCCCGCCCCCCTTTATCTCCCCCTCTGGTGTAAAATCCATAAATTGTTATAACTCAATCTAAATTTTCTCCTAAATCAATAGTTTTTGGTATCTGGTACATACAGAACGAGATCTAGACAATTTTGGAGGAACGATCAGTGGTCCTCTCCTCTACTCCCGCCATCCGCCCTCCATCAATTGTTTTTATTAGCACGCTTTTATTAGCTTTACCTGTATGTTTCTATCTAACTTTTTATTCGCTCCAATGCGCCTGCTGCCTTATTAACATGGTTTTATAATTAGCTTCACCTTATTTGTAATCCCGTAAGGGTCATATCGAGACCCTTCCGGGATCATTTCTGGATGGTTTTCGGGATCCGTCCGGGATCCCGTCGGGGTTATTTTGGAACATTTTCGGGACTATTCCGGAATCATTTCGGGACTATTTCGCGATCATTTGGGGACCCTTCCCGCATCATTTCTGGATGGTTTTCGGGATCCGTGCGGGATCTCGTCGGGGTCATATGGGGACTTTTTCGGGATCATTTGAGGGCTCTTCCGGCATCATTTCTGGATGGTTTTCGGGATCCGTCCGGGATATCGTCGGGGTCATTTGGGGACTTTTTCGGGATCATTTGGGGGCTCTTCCGGCATCATTTCTGGATGGTTTTCGAGATCCGTCCGGGATCTCGTCGGGGTCATTTGGGGACTTTTTCGGGATCATTTTGGGGCTCATCCGGCATCATTTCTGGATGGTTTTCGGGATCCGTCCGGGATCCCGTCGGGGTCATTTCGGGACTTTTTCGCGACTAATACGGGATCATTTGGGAACCCTTTCGGCATCATTTCTGGATGGTTTTCGGGATCCGTCCGGGATCCCGTCGGGGTCATTTCGGGACTTTTTCGCGACTAATACGGGATCATTTGGGAACCCTTTCGGCATCATTTCTGGATGGTTTTCGGGACCCGTCCGGGATCCCATTAGGGTAATTTCGGGACTATTAGGGGATCATTTGGGAACCTTTCCGGCATCATTTCTGGATAATTTTCGGGATCCGTCCGGGATGCCGACGAGGTCATTTCGGGACTATTTCGGGATCATTTGGGATACCTACCGGTATCATTTCTGAATGGTTTTTGGGATTCGTCCGGGATCCCGTCACGGTCATTTCGGGACTATTAGGGGATCATTTGAGGACCTTTCCGGCATCATTTCTGTATTGTTTTCGGAATCCTTTCGGGATCCCGTCAGGGTCATTTTGGGACTTTTTTGGGGCTAATACGGGATCATTTGGGGATCCTCTAGGGGTCGTTTCGTGACTTTTTCTGTTTTATTTCGGGATCATTTGGGGACCCTTCCGGCATAATTTCTTGATGGTTTGCCGGATCCATCAGGGTCATTTCGGGTCCATTTTGGGATCATTTGGGGACCCTTCCGAGATCATTTCTGGATCCGTCCGGGATGCCGTAGGAGCCATTTCGGGATTTTTTGTTACTTTTCCGGGATAGTTTTTGGACCCTTCCGGGATCATTTCTGGATCTGTGCGGGATCCCATCTGGGTCATTTCCGGACTATTTCGGGATCATTTTTGGATCCTTCCGGAATCATTTCTGTATGGTTTTCGCGATCCGTCGTTGATTCCCTCGGAGCCATTTCGGAACCTTTTCTGGAGTATGTCGGGGTCATTTGGGGACTTTTTCGGGATCATTTGGGGCTCTTCCGGCATCATTTCTGGATGGTTTTCGGGATCCGTGCGGGATCTCGTCGGGGTCATTTGGGGACTTTTTCGGGATCATTTGGGGGCTCTTCCAGGCATCATTTCTGGATGGTTTCCGGGATCCGTCCGGGATATCGTCGGGGTCATTTGGGGACTTTTTCGGGATCATTTGGGGGCTCTTCCGGCATCATTTCTGGATGGTTTTCGGGATCCTTCCGGGATCCCATCAGGGTAATTTCGGGACTATTAGGGGATCATTTGTGGACCTTTCCGGCATCATTTCTGGATAATTTTCGGTATCCGTCCGGGATGCCGACGAGGTCATTTCGGGATTATTTCGGGATCATTTGGGATACCTACCGGCATCATTTCTGGATGGTTTTTGGGATTCGTTCGGGATCCCGTCGGGGTCATTTCGGGACTTTTTCTCGACTAATACGGGATCATTTGCGGACCCTTTCGGCATAATTTCTGGATAGTTGTCGGGATCCGTTCGGGATCCCGTCACGGTCATTTCGGAACTATTAGGGGATCATTTGAGGACCTTTCCGGCATCATTTCTGGATAGTTTTTGGAATCCTTTCGGGATCCCGTCAGGGTCATTTCGGGGCTTTTTCGGGATCATTTAAGGATGGCTTTCAGGATTCGTCAGGGAACCCGTCAGGGTAATTTCTGGACTTTTCCGAGACTATTTCGGGATCATTTTGGGACCTTCCCAAGATCATTTCTGGATGGATTTCGGGATTTGTCCGGGATGCCCTCAGGGTCATTTTGGGACTATTAGGTGAGCATTTGAGGACCGTTCCGGCATCACTTCTGGATGGTTTTCGGTATCCGTTCAGATTCCCGTCGGAATAATTGCGGGACTTTTTCGGGATCATTGGGGTCCCTTCCAAAATCATTTCTGGATGGTTTTTGGGATTCGTCCGGCATCCCGTCGGGGTCATTTCGGGACTTTTTCTCGACTAATACGGGATCATTTGCGGGCCCTTTCGGTATCATTTCTGGATAGTTGTCGGGATCCGTTCGGGATCCCGTCAGGGTCTTTTCGGAACTATTGGGAGATCATTTGAGGACCTTTCCGGCATCATTTCTGGTTAGTTTTCGGGATTCGTCCGGTATCCGTCAGGGTAATTTCTGGACTTTTCCCAGACTATTTTGGGATAATTTTGGGACCCTCCCAATATCATTTCTGGATGGATTTCGGGATCTGTCCGGGATGCCGTCAGGGTCATTTTGGGACTATTAGGTGATCATTTGAGGACCTTTTCGGCATCACTTCTGGATGGTTTTCGGTATCCGCTCAGGATCCCGTTGGAATTATTGCGGGACTTTTTCGGGATCATTTGGTGTCCCTTCCGGCATCATTTCTGGCTGGTTTTTGGGATTTGTCCGGGATCCCGTCAGGGTCATTTAGGGGTGCGTTCGAGATCCCGTCAGGGTCATTTCGGGACTTCTTCGGGAATATATCGGGATCATTTCTGGATGGTTTATGGGATCCGTCCATGACCCCTTAAGGGTCATTTCGGGACTATTAGGTGATCATTTGAGGACCTTTCCGGCGTCACTTCTGGATGATTTTCGGTATCCGTTCGGGGATCCCGTCGGAATCAATGCGGGACTTTTACGGAATCATTTGGGATTCCTTCCGGCATCATTTCTGGATGGTTTTCGGGATCCGTCTGAGACCGCGACGGGGTCATTTCGGGATCATTTGGGGTACCTAGCGGCATCATTTCTGGATGGTTTTCGGTATCCGTCCGGGATCCCGTCGGGGTCATTTCGGGACTTTTGCGGGATCATTTGGTGTCCCTTCCGGCATCATTTCTGGCTGGTTTTTGGGATTCGTCCGGCATCCCGTCGGGGTTATTTCGGGACCTTTTCGGGGCTAATACGAGATCATTTGGGGATCCTCTAGGGGTCGTTTCGTGACTTTTTCTGTATTATTTCGGGATCATTTTGGGACCCTTTCGGCATAATTTCTTGATGGTTTGCCGGATCCATCAGGGTCATTTCGGGACCATTTTGGGATCATTTGGGGACCCTTCCGAGATCATTTCTGGATCCGTCCGGGATGCCGTAGGAGCCATTTCGGGATTTTTTGTTACTTTTCCGGGATAGTTTTTGCACCCTTCCGGGATCATTTCTGGATCTGTGCGGGATCCCATCTGGGTCAATTCCGGACTATTTCGGGATCATTTTGGAATCCTTCCGGAATCATTTCTGTATGGTTTTCGCGATCCATCGTGGATCCCCTCGGAGCCATTTCGGAACTTTTTCTGGAGTTAGTCGGGATAATTTAGGGACCCTTCCTGGATATTTTCTGGATGGTTTCTGAGATCCGTCCGGGAGCCCGTCAGGGTAATTTCGGAACTTTTTCGGGACTATTTCGGGATCAATTTGGTACCCTTCAGGCATCATTTCTGTGTGGTTATCTGGATAAGTCTAGAATCGTGTCGTTGTCATTTCGGGTTTTTTTGGGACTACTTCGGGAACTTTTGGAAACACTTCCGGGGCGTTTCTGGATGGTTTTCGGGATCCGTCCGCGATAGCGTCGGGGTCATTTCGTGGCTTTTTCTGGATAATTTCTTTATCATTTTGGGATCCTATCAGGTTATCAGCTCATAAAGTTCTTTTTTTTACTCAATTACAAAAATAAAATGCATTAGACAGAAAAAAAATTTTAAACAGATAACTTTATAAGCAGGCTAACGTGAATGGCCCACATATTTCATTTTCTCCTTGCGGACGGGGCCGCGGGTAAAGGCTAGTATATTATAAATGGGAAAGTTTGGATGTTAAAATGTTTGGATGTTTGGATGTTTAGATGTTTGGATGTTTGGATGTTTGTCCAGACGTTTGTCTTTGTGACTCAATACCGCAAGAACGGCTTGACCTATTTGGATGAAATTTTGCACACATATAGCCAATAGTCTAGAAGGATCTACTAGCTAAATATTTTTCAAAAGGGGCGTGGTCTCCGCCCCCTAGGAACAGTTATAATTTAATTATTATATTTTTTTGTCTTTGCGACTGAATCACGCCAGAACGGCTTCACGGATTTTGATGAAATTTGGGACAGAGATAATAGTAACGAATATCTGCATTTCGTTCTAATATTATAGTGAAGTGTGAAAAATAAAAATCTATATGTATTAAAAGAAAGGCTAAAATGTGTGTTAGTTGGTAGCCGGTGTTTGAAGAGATGTGTCGGTATGTATGTATGTATGTATGTAAAGTTAAATAAGCACGTGCACAAACATATCCATACCAACTGAAAAGATGTACACCACTGCGTATACGTAACATTTTATTGTTACGTATAAACAAATAAAAAAAATTGCAATAAAATAATATTGCGACTATAAACTGAGAAATAACCTATCCTATGTCTCAAGTTAGATCAAACTACATACGGGGTGCAAAACAAATTCAAAATCGGTTCAGTAGTTTAGGAGTCCTTCGCGGCCGAAAATGTTGTGACACGTGTTTTTTATATATTAAGATGTAGATACCTTTAGCTTGTAGGTAGTATATGTAATTATGTATGTGCAAAATAAAAAATTCTGTATAAATGATAAGGCATTTCTACAATAAAGTCAATCACTTTTTAACGCTACAGTTCGGCGATCTTCATTATTTATTTTAAAGATTCCAAAACAATATTTCATGCGATTAAAAAAAGATAAAAAAAATTTTTGAAAAATATCAAGTTTTATTCAATAATAAGCTTGAGGCTAATTTCTGCTGCGCCTTCATTAAGTAATCACATAAATTTTGCAATTCAACAATTACGTTCATATTTCAATGAACTTGGTAAATTGATAATAATTTCACATCACCAAACAGCAACGAATAATTGAGTAAAAAAGCCACAATCCCAACAAATAACAACAACCAAAAACAATACGAAAAATTGTGATATACTTAAATCCTCGTAAATTTGATTAAATAAGCGTAGGTAAAATGCCAATTAAACACAAAAATAATTTATAGCAATTTTTAAACTGACAGCGACCTCTTTTAGGAAATCTTTCAAATTTCGATGCTGCGGCATAAATTTAAGAGAATTTCAAATGGAGCGTAAAACTATGTTACTTGAAATAATTTAATGTTTTTCCGGTCAATTTACTTTTATAGTTAAATCAAAATTAGGCTTTTTGGCCAATTTTGTTTGAAGTGCAAGTTCCATTAACTTCACTTGTTCCACCCTGCGTTTCGCTAGGCTTGCTAGTATCCTCAGGGGTGATCTATTTTTTTTACTTACTTACTTAATTGGCGCTTAACCGTCTAAACGGTTATGGCCGTCCAACAAGGCGCGCCAGTCGCTCCTTCGCTCCGCCAACCGGCGCCAATTGGTTACACCAAGGGAGTTTAAATCGTTTTCCACCTGGTCCTTCCAACGGAGTGGGGGCCGCCCTCTACCTCTGCTTCCATAGGCGGGTTCCGATAGAAACACTTTCTTGGCCGGAGCATCATCTTTCATTCGCATAACATGGCCTAGCCAGCGCAGCCGCTGCGTTTTAATTCGCTGGACTATGTTGATGTCTGCGTATAGCTCGTACAGCTCATCATTAAATCTTCTTCGGTACTCGCCATCGCCAACGCGTAGAGGTCCATAAATCTTTCGAAGAACTTTTCTCTCGAACACTCCCAAAGCCGCTTCATCTGCTGTTGTCATGGTCCATGCTTCTGCCCCATATAGCAGGACGGATACGATAAGTGACTTGTAGAGTATGATTTTCGTTCGCCGAGAGAGGACTTTACTTTTCAATTGCCTACCTAGTCCAAAGTAGCATTTATTGGCAAGATTGATTCTTCGCTGGATTTCAGTGCTGATGTTGTTGCTAGTGTTGATGCTGGTTCCCAAATAAACGAAGTCTTTTACTATTTCGAAATTATGGCTGCCAACAGTAGCGTGGTTGCCAAGGCGCATATGCGCTGACTCTTTGCTCGATGACAGCAGGTACTTCGTTATTCACCATCAAACCCATCTTTACCGCTTCTTTTTCCAGCTTGGAGTAAGCAGAACTAACAGCGCGGGTGTTTAGGCCGATGATATCAATGTCATCAGCATATGCCAGTAATTGCACGCTTTTATAGTATATTGTTCCAGTGCGGTTAAGTTCTGCAGCTAGTATAATTTTCTCCAGCATCAAATTAAAGAAATCGCACGATAGGGGGTCACCCTGTCTGAAACCTCGTTTAGTTTCGAACGGCTCGGAGAGGTCCTTCCCAATTCTGACTGAGCTGATGGTGTTGCTCAACGTCATTTTGCACAGCCGTATAAGTTTTGCGGGGAAACCAAATTCAGACGTAGCGGCATATAGGCAGCTCCTTTTCGTGCTGTCGAAGGCGGCTTTAAAGTCGACGAAGAGGTGATGTGTGTCGATTCTCTTTTCACGGGTTTTTTCCAAGATTTGGCGCATTGTGAAAATCTGGTCGATGGTAGATTTACCAGGTCTGAAGCCGCACTGATAAGGTCCAATCAGCCGGTTCACGGTGGGCTTCAATCTTTCGCACAATACACTTGAAAGGACCTTATATGCGATATTAAGAAGGCTGATTCCACGATAGTTGGTGCATTTTGCAGTATCCCCCTTCTTGTGGACTGGGCAAAGAACACTTAGATTCCAACCGTCGGGCATGCTTTCTTCCGCCCATATTTTGCTAAGAAGCTGCTGCATGCGCCTTACCAACTCCTCGCCGCCGAACTTGAATAGCTCCGCAGGCAATCCATCAGCGCCCACGGCCTTGTTCTTTTTCAATCTGGTTATTGCTATTCTAACTTCGTCATAATCGGGCGGGGGGACATATATTCTATCGTCATCGATTGCGGGATCGGGTTCTTCATCTCTGCGCGGTGAATTGCTGCCTCCATTTAGGAGGACAGAGAAGTGTTCCCTCCATAATCTAAGCACTCTCTGGACATCAGTTACAAGGTCGCCGTTTTCATTCCTACAGGAGTTTGCCCCGGTCTTAAAACCTTCCGTCTGTCGCCGTATTTTTTGGTAGAATTTTCGGGCGTTATTCCTGTTGGCTAGCAGCTCAAGCTCCTCCCACTCACGCCTTTCTGCTTCTGCTTTTTTCTTCCTGAAAAGGCGTCTCGCTTCCCTTTTCAACTCACGATAGCGTTCACACACTCCTCTTGTCGCGCTCGCTTTTAACGTAGCCCTGTAGGCAGCGTCTTTTCTTTCGGTTGCAACGCGGCATTCTTCATCATACCAGTTGTTTTTTCGTGGCCGCCGGTAACCAATTTTTTCCTCGGCGGCAGTATGAAGTGCTTTGGAGATATGCTCCCACTGCTCCTGTATTCCTTCAGGATGAGTTGTGCCCTCAGAGAGCAGGTGTGAGAGTCGAGTTGCGAAATCATTGGCAGTCTGTTGTGATTGAAGCTTTTCGACGTCTAGCTTTCCTTGTGTTTTTTGTTCCTTGTTTTTAGCCGCGTTGAGGCGGGTGCGTATTTTGGCTGCAACGAGATAATGGTCCGAATCGATGTTAGGTCCTCGGATCGTTCGCACATCTAAAACACTGGATGCATGCCGTCCGTCTATCACAACGTGATCGATCTGATTGCGAGTATTTCGATCAGGAGACAGCCATGTAGCTTGATGTATCTTTTTATGCATGAACCTCGTGCTTGATATGACCATGTTTCGAGCACCGGCAAAGTCAATCAGCCTCAGTCCGTTAGGAGAAGTTTCATTGTGTAGGCTGAACTTTCCGACTGTAGGGCCAAAAACACCTTCTTTGCCCACCCTGGCGTTAAAGTCGCCAAGCACGACTTTTATATCATGACGGGGGCAGCGCTCGTATGTGCGTTCTAATTGTTCATAAAAAGTGTCTTTCACCTCATCGTCTTTCTCCTCTGTCGGCGCATGGGCGCAGATGAATGATATATTAAAAAATTTTGCTTTTATTCGAATAGCGGCGAGACGCTCGTCCACAGGCGTGAACGAAAGAACTTGGCGACAAAGTCTCTCTCCCACCACGAATCCGACGCCGTAACTGCGCTTATTCGCATGGCCACTCCAATATATGTCACAATTTTTGATCTTCTTTCTTCCTTGCTTCGTCCAACGCATTTCTTGGATGGCGGTGATGTCAGATTTTGCTTTGACGAGGACATCAACCAGCCGGGCATCTGCACCAATCCCATTCAGGGAGCGGACGTTCCAGGTGCATGCCCTCAATTCATTGTCTTTCAAACGTTTGCCATGGTCGTCATCAATAGAGAGTGTATTTATCCGAGGCTTGTTGTTATATTTCATTGGATTATGGTTTTACGTGGCGGGTCCCAAGCCCAGCGCACAACCCGCTCAGCGGGGGTGAAAATATTACTTGGCACGTTTATATAGCGAGCCGCTTGCTTCAAGACAGACGCCCGCTTGCAGCCGCACCTAGAGGTGTACAGACGCTGCCGATGAAATCTCCCCCGGCTAGCCCTTAAACCGATTATGTCAGAGTGGCCTAGCCAGGTTGTCGCCTTCTCACATTAGCTCACCGCTAAACGGGTGTTTAGCGGCTACCCAGAGGATACTTGGCCGCAAGCGACCGGCAGTAGTGAGCTGCTTGAACCGCATGCAAAAGAATCGCTCTGGCCATTCCCAGGTGAATGGCGGTCAGAAGCTTTCCCCACTTTCGTGGACTTCTACACACGGCCCCACCCTCCCTTTTTTTTGCAACAACAAATATACATTGGAAATCAAAAACGAACCGTCATGGTACATACGTACAAACATATAACATTACTTACAAAATTTAATATTAATACTTGAAATAATTTATGAGAAGTTCAGTAGCAGAGAAGATTAAAATTTACCTGTATGTATAACGGGTGCAAAGCAGACTCAGCTACATTTGATTTGATTGTGACTGTATGTAGATTTGTGGGTAAATTCTTACAAATGGGAAAATGGTTTTTCGAATGCCCAACAAAAAAGGGCATACGCGGTTGTAAGCAATAAGGAATACTAGTTTCACTCCTGATAGATAAGCCTAAGAATAAGGTAAATAAGGTACATCATACGCCCTCTAATAACGCCTCATTTAAAGCGTATTATTGCTACAAACAAGCCATAACTCTAAGGTAAATACAAACAAGTAAGAAAGTCTAAGTTCGTGGGAAACCGAACATTACATACCCAGCTGGGCACCTGAAACGCTGTTGTTGCCAAATTTCGTTGGGATTGGGAGATTTTTAGAAAGAGTAACAAAAAGGGGGCGGGTGACGTCCACTTTCAAAATTTGTTTAAGTTTTGTTCTTGGCTCAACCATAGCACTACTGACGTAGAATATCAGTCGAATGTAGTTAAACACCATAGATTTACTGTAAACTTTGTTAAGGTTAGACCTTTATATTAAATTGGCGTAGCCTTTAACCGATTTTTGAGTATATTCACTCAGTCTAGGTATATAATTTAGCCAGGTTAGTGTGTATGCCAAATTTCAATGTAATATTTTTAACGGCATTTGATTTACGGCTTGTTAAACTTCCAAATTTTTTTCATCTAAATGTGGGTGTTGCCACGCCTATATTCCAAAATTTTTTTGGAATTTATGTTTTGCGTCATAAAACCAATCCACCTACCAAATGTCATTAGCTTAGCGGTATTCGTTTTGGCATTTTCTTTTTTTTTTTCTAAATTTTCGATATCGAAAAAAGGTGAGCGCGGTTATCGTGTGATTTCGCTCATTTTCAATACCAATCCCGCACACTGAATTTGGTGAATATATCTCAATATTTTCTCAAGTTATCGTCTTAACGGACGGGCAGACGGATGGACGGACATGGTTTAAACAAATTTTTTTCGATACTCATGATTTTGATATTTGGAAGTCTATATCTATCTCGATTCCTTTATATCTGTACAACCAACCGTTATCCAATCAAAGTTATAATAACCTGTGTATAACTACTGATGGTTATAGTTAAAAATATACGTTACCTAAACGTAGGCAGCCACCGTGGTGTGATGGTAGCGTGCTCCGCCTATCACACCGTATGCCCTGGGTTCAACTCCCGGTCAAAGCAACATCAAAATTTTAGAAATAAGATTTTTCAAATAGAAGAAAATTTTTCTAAGCGGGGTCGCCCCTCGGCAGTGTCTGGCAAGCGCTCCGATTGTATTTCTGCCATGAAAAGCTCTCAGTGAAAACTCATCTGCCTTGCAGATGCCGTTCGGAGTCGGCATAAAACATGTAGGTCCCGTCCGGCCAATTTGTAGGGAAAAATCAAGAGGAGCACGACGCAAATTGGAAGAGAAGCACGGCCTTAGATCTCTTCGGAGGTTATCGCGCCTTACATTTATTTATTTATTAAACGTAGGCAGAATACATGATAAATAAAACCCAACTATACTCGATATATTTTCGTAATATTTTTAAGGAAACCTTTTTCACTTTCAGCTAGAACTGAATTTCGGAATTTTCAATTTATGTTCAGAAAATTACTACTGAAGTTCAGAAACTTAAAATTGAATTTCAGAAAATAAAAAGTCATGCTCAAAATTTCTATTTGTAATTCAGAAAATAACAATTGAAGTTCAACTGAAAATTCTGAACTTCAGATGTAATTTTCTGGGCTGTACTTTCTGTACTTCAATTGAAATTTCTGGACTACAATTGTAATTTTCCGAACTTCAACTAAAATTTCTAAGCTACAGCTTTCTGAACTGCAATTGCAACTTTCTTAGCTAAAACTGAAAAAGATGTGGTTTCAATAAGTATCTACTTAATATCGTTTCAAAAAATCCGTTAAAGACCTAAATCATGTATGTTTAGCTGGCTGAGGAGATCTTTTTCCTGTTTTTGTTAACTATTTTTTTTTATCTTTCCTACACACATGGCTGATATAGACTTTCCGGAATGGCCGAAGAACTGCCGAGGATTGATCCCGCTTAGAAAAACTTTCAAAAAGTATTTTTAATATTAGTTGTCCCGTAACTTTAATCAATTTATACTTAAAAATTTTTGAAATAGTTGGTGTCTTATTATAAGTCATATGGAAATCTGATAAATGCACAACAACAGTCAGCAAGTAGGAACACACATGTATGTACATGTAAACCAGACGTTGGCAAAATGAAAATGCAGCTGTGTTAATGAAAGTCGCACAAATCACGTGATGCATCGTTAGGCAAGCAAGAAGCGAAGATCGTTTGTAAACAATGGTCGGCAAATAGTGAAACATAGGCAACATTCCTAAACATTGCGAGCGGCGTACACAACCGATGTTACTGCGCCAAATGCTCAGCGACTACTAAACTAAAAGAGAATAAGAATACGTGTGAATTGAATGTGCACAATTGCTCTACTATTTGCCCATGTCTGATGTATACTTTAAAGCAAGCAGCCACGCATACATGTACATAGCACTAATAGCAAAGAGAATATTTCACATATATACATGTAGGCAGCTGCTAAGAGCAGAATTTATTACTCACGCATACATACGCATATAACTAGAAGGCTAACGTGAATATCAGATACATAAAGGAAAAATAAATCAGCAGCTGTTCGCGAAAAGTGGACACCTTAGGAGAAATATGCGAACGAGGCAACAGCGAGTATAAAAGCGGCGCAAGCTGAGGAATAATGAGTCGGTTTGATTTTAACGCGCTTTTAGTGAAGTACGCGACTATTGTAATTGTGAAGTACTACTACTACAGTAGAGTTGTAAATAAAGGAGATATTGCTATACTGAATATTTGGGTTATTTATTTGACAGTTCAGCCATTCGAACGATAGCAGAAGGTGCAAAATAATCAGAATTTCCCAAAATTCGTTACAGTATTATCTTATTATGACGCGTTATGTGAGACTCATTTGTATTGAGTTATGAGCTTTTATAAACGAGTAGTATCTTAAAATAAGACTTTATGTAAGCCATATTTGATTTGGTGCATTAGCCAAATAATAGGATTGTTACATTCTACCTAATAACTTATAATAGTTCCTTATGTAATCCTTGTTTTATATGAGCTATAAGCCTTATACATAACGTTCGCTTTAAGATAAACATGACAACATAAGTAAAGCAAAATAAGAGTATTATATAGAATACGCCATACAACTTATATTCCTTATGGAATTAAGACCGGATGTCATATAAAATAAACCTTATACAAGGTTAAAATTTTTTGCTGAGTGATTCTGCTACTCCATACATATTGTAACGAATTTACAGCAATTCCTCCTATTTGCAACGTTCTACTAACGTTCGAATCACTAAACTTTTGAATAAATAACTCTAGTATTCAATAATGTAAAATGGCCTTTATTCAAGTACTTCACAATACTACTACTTCTCGACAGATAGCGTGCTTAAATCAAACTCATTACTGATTCTCATCTTTACCTCCTTTTATATTCTGTGATTTCTCGTTCGCATACTTCTAGGCGTTTCTATTTCTAGAATTTACTTCTCGTTTACAAGCTATACATCTCTCAGCAATAACTACAGATGCACGATTTTATAGCTTCCCGCATAGCCCATGCGCGTGTATATGTGAGTGATACTTGCACAAATGATTGCATACTTTCGGGAGGATCTCAGATATATGTATGTGTTTGTGCGTTACTCTCCGCTGCTTGTATGGACATATGGGTAGACATATTGATTGATTTGTTGATGTGCATACAAGTCACTGCTTAGTATCGGCTTAGTGATGATAGCATCCCTTAGTGTTGCTAATATTCGTCACAATATATATGTTACAAAAAAGAAACCTTTTAACACAAACATTCATATATAGCACTTAAACATATGTATATACATTAACATAGCTGCAGTAACTTATTAAAATGTGCGTGTTAATGGCATATAAAAACACTGAAGAAAAATGAAAGGCAAAATTAAATAAGTATATTGAGTGAAGAAAACTTTTCTTAATAATATTGTTTATGTGTATATATGTACATTAAACTCAAGATGTTTGCACTAATTATTCCCGCCAGAACAGCAAAAGTTCATAAATTACAAAATAAAATATTTTTGTAAAGGGTAAAACCATTTATTGCTGCGCAGTTGTAATGAACAAGCACATATTTGCATGAATACATTCATATTAGGGTGGAACGTAAGTTAATCAAATATTTTATCATAGTATTGATTCGCAAACATCTTTGCTCATGGTTTGAGGGAATGATGAATATAAGCGTAAGATGTAAGTATGACCGTAATCGTAAGTGTAAGCGTAAGCGTCAGGGTAACGTAACAATAAACGTAGTCTTTGTAAGTGGTATGATATGTGGGGATATCTGTAGAATGTAAATGCAGGCGTGGTGTGCGGTATTGCTATATTGTATGGCGCAAATGTAGTCACTACAATGTAGCGCAATATAGTAACAAGGTACGTGGTAGAGTTGATATGAGCGAAATCACACAGCAACTCAAAGCAAATATGTCACTTACATATAAATTAAAGTTTGTGAGCATATACACAATTTTTATGCATGCAAGTGCACAAAATAATGTATACACTGCTATTTTGTTGGAAATCATGTTTCAACTATAATGTTTGCTCATCTTTTCAGTAACAACATACCTTCGTTCAGATGTCAAAATCTGTGCGTTTGTGCAAGGAAAATGGAATGAAGAAAAAACATAAAATTTTCCAATTTTTGTGAGTTTTGCGAAATTGAGGAACTAAATTAAATGGAACAACTAAAAGCGATGTGAAACTAGTTATTAATACAATATGACTGCCAAGAGGTGGTTACATTTTGCGTTTTCCGTCTCCTATTGACCACCCCTATGCAATGAAAAAAATTAAAATCAGTTGATGAAATGGGCCAACCATATAACTGAGCCATGTTTGGCCGGAGATAAAATGGAAAGTATGATCAAATGCTTGACATTCATTACTAACACATAAAGTGTTTACAAAAACAAAGCACGTTGTTGGGTATTCAGGTTTAAGTTGAAATTTGTTCCTCTTTAGGGTTTTGTTGGTTATAATATCTTTGTATATTATATGTTTGGATTTATATGAAATATAAAAGTGCAAATAATATTTAAAATGAAATAAAATAGAACAAAACATAATTAAATAAAATAAAGATAAAATTAAATCAAACAATAACATATAAAATAAATAATATTATTAAAGTAATTAAAATAAAATAAAAAACGAAAAAAAGTAAAATAAAACAAATTAAAAAAATATATCATAATAAAATTAAAAAAAAAAATACAATAAAAAAAATAAATAATTGGGAGAACTAAAATAAAATGAAATTAGTAAAAAAATAAAAATAAAAGCAAATAAAATAAATTTAAAAAAAAATATATTTTAAAATAAAATAAAACAAAATAAAATAAAAATAAAATATTACAAATAAAATAAAACATAGTTGAGATAGAGTAGAAAAATAACAAAACAATAAAAAATAAAATAAATAGATAAACTAAAATAAAATAAAATAAAATAAAATAAAACAAAACAATATCCAATTAAATGAAAAACGAAAAAAAAACAAAGTAAAATAAGATAAAATAAATATAAATATATCATAATAAAATTTAAAAAAATACTATAAAAAATAAATAAATCGGAGAAACAAAATAAAAATAATAATAAAAATAAAATAAAATAAAACAAAATAAAATAAAATGATAATAAATAAAATAGAACAAAGTTGAGATAAAATAGAAAAATAACAAAACAATATAAAATAAAGTAAAATAAGGTAAAAAAACAATAAAATAAAGAAGATAAAATAAAATCAAATAAAATAAAAACTTGGTTTTATGTGTACCGGCTCGAGGTCAATATTTTGGTAATAAAAACACCAGTTTTTATTTTTTATTCCGATATATTTCGGTTACACATCGGTAACCGTCTTCAAGGGACTATACAAAACAATGTAAAAACAAATTTTCATACATGTAATATGTCATATATTATAAACATACATACATTTTTAAGTTAAACGTCCGTTGGCGTTGGCGTGGAGTTTTGTACTGTCGATTTTGTTGTGAGTAAGTGTCTGTACAAGTGAGCGACGTTGATCGTGTCTGTTTTGAAGTTTAGTCGTATGTCTGGTGGTGTCTGTATTATGTGTAACATTTCCAGTGTTAATCTCTTTCTATAGTGATTTTGTTGTTGTAATACTGACGCTTTCTCAAAGTTCGGACAGTGGCCACTAGATGCACAGTGGGCTGTTAATGCAGTTTTTTGGTTATTTAAATTATGACAATATTTCATGTCCGATTTGTGCTGTGCTATTCTCGTTTTTAACTTCGATTTGGTGGTGCCTACGTAAATACTTCTGCATGCTTCGTAGTTATTGCCATTGCACGGAATTTTGTAAATGACGTTGCTTTTTTCCATAGGAGGTATTATGGACTTGGTTTTGTTGAACATGTTTTTGAGTGTGTTACAGGGTTTATGGGCTATTCTAAATTGATTATTGTTGTAACAGTTGGACTTGATTAGACGCTCTGAAAGTTGAGGTACGTAGATTACCGATTTAAACGTTTTTGGTGTTACGGATTTTTCTAGATTACCTGCACACATCGATCTTCTTATTAATGTCCTTATAATATTTTCAGGAAAATCATTTAGTTTGAGTAGCGAAAAAATTTCTTGTCTAATTTCTTGATGATAGACATCATCAGATATCTGTAGCATGCGTCGTATACAGCTCATTGCTGTATTCATAATCATACTCTTCGGGTGTTTAGAGTAAAAATTTATTAGTCGCCCTGACGCAGTTGGTTTCTTATACCATATAAGTTTTAACTGGCTATCTCTTTTTATAACCATAGAGTCTAAATAAGATAGTTTTCCTTCTTCTTCCATTTCTATGGTGAACTTTATGTTTTTATGAAAAGTGTTCAGCGCGTTTAGGGTATTCTGTATTTCATCATGTTTTACAATTGCGAATAAATCATCCACATATTTTGTCATAATTCTTGGTTTATGCACTAATTTTTCAATCGTATTGTTCAAAAGTTCTTCCATTATAATGTCCGCGATAACTGGAGATGCCGGCGATCCCATGGGCATACCTCTTAATTGTGTATAAACCGTGTCATTGAGTTTAAAGTATCTGTTTTCTTCGATACAAAACTTTAATATGTCCATAAATAGTTGTTTGGGCATATTAGTATGTTCTTTTATAATCGTCCATTTATTACGTATGATGTCAAGTGCCATTTGTGTTGGTATACTTGGAAACAATGAAACCACGTCAAAGGAGATGAGTCTTTCATCTTCGCAAATGAAGGTATTATTGATTCTATCTTTAAATTCAAGGGTGTTCTTAACGTTGTATTTGGAGTCAGCCGTGATATTTTTTAAAATATTTATTAGAAATTGGCATAGACCATATGATGGAGAGTTAAAAGCTGAGCAAATCGGCCTGAGAGGAAGTCCTTTCTTGTGGATTTTCGGTAGCCCATAAATCCTGGGCGGTAGTGCCGTCGTTGTCGAGAGTTTGCCTTTTTCCGCCTTCGTGATGCATCCCATTCTGTATAGTTTTTCCACTAAATTGTTGTTCTTCGTTTGTAGCCTTGAGGTGGGATCTTTTCTATTCACTCTGTAAGTCGTCAAGTCATTGAGAATCTCGCTCATTTTATTGTTGTAATCGTCTATCTCCATGGCTACGGTTTTGTTTCCTTTGTCAGATGATAAAATTCGTATGTGGTTATTTTTACTAAGAAATTTCCGCGTCCGCTCTACAGTATCTAATATTGCACGGTCTATTGCACTTTCCCTTTTAGCTGTTACATGATTTTTTACCAGTAACGAGAATTTTGTGCGCGCTTCTTCTTGCTTTTCTTTGTCAGTAAGAGTTTGTATTAATTCCTCTCCATCAGCAATATATTGGAAAAGAGGGAATCGTTGGCTCTCAATCGGCAGCCCAAACTTCGGTCCCTTTGCTAATAGCGCTTGTATATCTTGCGGAATATCTATCTTTGTCTTGTTTACAAACCAATCCTCGTGGTTGTTGTTGGTAAGTATTTTGTTTCGTTTATTTCGAAGCTTTTCATGTTTTAGTTGTTGCCGTTGTTTTAGAGCTATTATCAGTTTACCTGCTACATTATCTTCCTTTTCCACAAATTCTTTGAAGTCTTCTGCGCTTAGCCGTTTCTCTATTTGTGTTCGTATTTCTTGAATTTGTTTATCTTTCCTCTTTAATATGTTGTGTTTGTGTTTGATGAGTAGATTTAAGATTTTGATATGGTAAAGATAAGTATGTCCGTCTAAAGTTCTGTCTATGTTTGGATGTATGTCTCGGTCAAATACAAATAATTTATTACACTTAGATGAATTTTTAATAAAATTTGGGATGATTTTTGATTTTCTGCATTTTAACAAGAACTTAATGCTAGACCTAAGTTTTACCAGTTTTTTTGAAATAGCTTGAAATTTGTTGATCATCGTTTTTGTGTTTATGTTGTTATCCTTTAATGTATGTATGTTTATAATATATGACATATTACATGTATGAAAATTTGTTTTTACATTGTTTTGTATAGTCCCTTGAAGACGGTTACCGATGTGTAACCGAAATATATCGGAATAAAAAATAAAAACTGGTGTTTTTATTACCAAAATATTGACCTCGAGCCGGTACACATAAAACCAATTTCTTTAAATATAAGGTCGCCAAAAAAGAATATTATTTGAAAAACGGAAGGCACGCCGTACGCATACAACAACAAACATGGGGTATGCAAAAATAAAGGATAACAACATAAACACAAAAACGATGATCAACAAATTTCAAGCTATTTCAAAAAAACTGGTAAAACTTAGGTCTAGCATTAAGTTCTTGTTAAAATGCAGAAAATCAAAAATCATCCCAAATTTTATTAAAAATTCATCTAAGTGTAATAAATTATTTGTATTTGACCGAGACATACATCCAAACATAGACAGAACTTTAGACAGACATACTTATCTTTACCATATCAAAATCTTAAATCTACTCATCAAACACAAACACAACATATTAAAGAGGAAAGATAAACAAATTCAAGAAATACGAACACAAATAGAGAAACGGCTAAGCGCAGAAGACTTCAAAGAATTTGTGGAAAAGGAAGATAATGTAGCAGGTAAACTGATAATAGCTCTAAAACAACGGCAACAACTAAAACATGAAAAGCTTCGAAATAAACGAAACAAAATACTTACCAACAACAACCACGAGGATTGGTTTGTAAACAAGACAAAGATAGATATTCCGCAAGATATACAAGCGCTATTAGCAAAGGGACCGAAGTTTGGGCTGCCGATTGAGAGCCAACGATTCCCTCTTTTCCAATATATTGCTGATGGAGAGGAATTAATACAAACTCTTACTGACAAAGAAAAGCAAGAAGAAGCGCGCACAAAATTCTCGTTACTGGTAAAAAATCATGTAACAGCTAAAAGGGAAAGTGCAATAGACCGTGCAATATTAGATACTGTAGAGCGGACGCGGAAATTTCTTAGTAAAAATAACCACATACGAATTTTATCATCTGACAAAGGAAACAAAACCGTAGCCATGGAGATAGACGATTACAACAATAAAATGAGCGAGATTCTCAATGACTTGACGACTTACAGAGTGAATAGAAAAGATCCCACCTCAAGGCTACAAACGAAGAACAACAATTTAGTGGAAAAACTATACAGAATGGGATGCATCACGAAGGCGGAAAAAGGCAAACTCTCGACAACGACGGCACTACCGCCCAGGATTTATGGGCTACCGAAAATCCACAAGAAAGGACTTCCTCTCAGGCCGATTTGCTCAGCTTTTAACTCTCCATCATATGGTCTATGCCAATTTCTAATAAATATTTTAAAAAATATCACGGCTGACTCCAAATACAACGTTAAGAACACCCTTGAATTTAAAGATAGAATCAATAATACCTTCATTTGCGAAGATGAAAGACTCATCTCCTTTGACGTGGTTTCATTGTTTCCAAGTATACCAACACAAATGGCACTTGACATCATACGTAATAAATGGACGATTATAAAAGAACATACTAATATGCCCAAACAACTATTTATGGACATATTAAAGTTTTGTATCGAAGAAAACAGATACTTTAAACTCAATGACACGGTTTATACACAATTAAGAGGTATGCCCATGGGATCGCCGGCATCTCCAGTTATCGCGGACATTATAATGGAAGAACTTTTGAACAATACGATTGAAAAATTAGTGCATAAACCAAGAATTATGACAAAATATGTGGATGATTTATTCGCAATTGTAAAACATGATGAAATACAGAATACCCTAAACGCGCTGAACACTTTTCATAAAAACATAAAGTTCACCATAGAAATGGAAGAAGAAGGAAAACTATCTTATTTAGACTCTATGGTTATAAAAAGAGATAGCCAGTTAAAACTTATATGGTATAAGAAACCAACTGCGTCAGGGCGACTAATAAATTTTTACTCTAAACACCCGAAGAGTATGATTATGAATACAGCAATGAGCTGTATACGACGCATGCTACAGATATCTGATGATGTCTATCATCAAGAAATTAGACAAGAAATTTTTTCGCTACTCAAACTAAATGATTTTCCTGAAAATATTATAAGGACATTAATAAGAAGATCGATGTGTGCAGGTAATCTAGAAAAATCCGTAACACCAAAAACGTTTAAATCGGTAATCTACGTACCTCAACTTTCAGAGCGTCTAATCAAGTCCAACTGTTACAACAATAATCAATTTAGAATAGCCCATAAACCCTGTAACACACTCAAAAACATGTTCAACAAAACCAAGTCCATAATACCTCCTATGGAAAAAAGCAACGTCATTTACAAAATTCCGTGCAATGGCAATAACTACGAAGCATGCAGAAGTATTTACGTAGGCACCACCAAATCGAAGTTAAAAACGAGAATAGCACAGCACAAATCGGACATGAAACATTGTCATAATTTAAATAACCAAAAAACTGCATTAACAGCCCACTGTGCATCTAGTGGCCACTGTCCGAACTTTGAGAAAGCGTCAGTATTACAACAACAAAATCACTATAGAAAGAGATTAACACTGGAAATGTTACACATAATACAGACACCACCAGACATACGACTAAACTTCAAAACAGACACGATCAACGTCGCTCACTTGTACAGACACTTACTCACAACAAAATCGACAGTACAAAACTCCACGCCAACGCGAACGGACGTTTAACTTATGTATGTATGTTTATGTATGTATGTTTATAATATATGACATATTACATGTATGAAAATTTGTTTTTACATTGTTTTGTATAGTCCCTTGAAGACGGTTACCGATGTGTAACCGAAATATATCGGAATAAAAAATAAAAACTGGTGTTTTTATTACCAAAATATTGACCTCGAGCCGGTACACATAAAACCAATTTCTTTAAATATAAGGTCGCCAAAAAAGAATATTATTTGAAAAACGGAAGGCACGCCGTACGCATACAACAACAAACATGGGGTATGCAAAAATAAAGGATAACAACATAAACAAAAAAACGATGATCAACAAATTTCAAGCTATTTCAAAAAAACTGGTAAAACTTAGGTCTAGCATTAAGTTCTTGTTAAAATGCAGAAAATCAAAAATCATCCCAAATTTTATTAAAAATTCATCTAAGTGTAATAAATTATTTGTATTTGACCGAGACATACATCCAAACATAGACAGAACTTTAGACAGACATACTTATCTTTACCATATCAAAATCTTAAATCTACTCATCAAACACAAACACAACATATTAAAGAGGAAAGATAAACAAATTCAAGAAATACGAACACAAATAGAGAAACGGCTAAGCGCAGAAGACTTCAAAGAATTTGTGGAAAAGGAAGATAATGTAGCAGGTAAACTGATAATAGCTCTAAAACAACGGCAACAACTAAAACATGAAAAGCTTCGAAATAAACGAAACAAAATACTTACCAACAACAACCACGAGGATTGGTTTGTAAACAAGACAAAGATAGATATTCCGCAAGATATACAAGCGCTATTAGCAAAGGGACCGAAGTTTGGGCTGCCGATTGAGAGCCAACGATTCCCTCTTTTCCAATATATTGCTGATGGAGAGGAATTAATACAAACTCTTACTGACAAAGAAAAGCAAGAAGAAGCGCGCACAAAATTCTCGTTACTGGTAAAAAATCATGTAACAGCTAAAAGAGAAAGTGCAATAGACCGTGCAATATTAGATACTGTAGAGCGGACGCGGAAATTTCTTAGTAAAAATAACCACATACGAATTTTATCATCTGACAAAGGAAACAAAACCGTAGCCATGGAGATAGACGATTACAACAATAAAATGAGCGAGATTCTCAATGACTTGACGACTTACAGAGTGAATAGAAAAGATCCCACCTCAAGGCTACAAACGAAGAACAACAATTTAGTGGAAAAACTATACAGAATGGGATGCATCACGAAGGCGGAAAAAGGCAAACTCTCGACAACGACGGCACTACCGCCCAGGATTTATGGGCTACCGAAAATCCACAAGAAAGGACTTCCTCTCAGGCCGATTTGCTCAGCTTTTAACTCTCCATCATATGGTCTATGCCAATTTCTAATAAATATTTTAAAAAATATCACGGCTGACTCCAAATACAACGTTAAGAACACCCTTGAATTTAAAGATAGAATCAATAATACCTTCATTTGCGAAGATGAAAGACTCATCTCCTTTGACGTGGTTTCATTGTTTCCAAGTATACCAACACAAATGGCACTTGACATCATACGTAATAAATGGACGATTATAAAAGAACATACTAATATGCCCAAACAACTATTTATGGACATATTAAAGTTTTGTATCGAAGAAAACAGATACTTTAAATTCAATGACACGGTTTATACACAATTAAGAGGTATGCCCATGGGATCGCCGGCATCTCCAGTTATCGCGGACATTATAATGGAAGAACTTTTGAACAATACGATTGAAAAATTAGTGCATAAACCAAGAATTATGACAAAATATGTGGATGATTTATTCGCAATTGTAAAACATGATGAAATACAGAATACCCTAAACGCGCTGAACACTTTTCATAAAAACATAAAGTTCACCATAGAAATGGAAGAAGAAGGAAAACTATCTTATTTAGACTCTATGGTTATTGTTCACGGAGTAAGAGAAAGAATATTGTTTTCAAGCAAGCTAAATTTCACGTTATTATTTATTAATTGACAATATAATTAATAGCGCAGCAGGCTTTAAAAATTTTAATTTATCTTCCCTCTCTTCTCTGTTTTTATCAAGTAACGATGACAATTACCAACTCTTGCCCGAATATGACATTCGTTCAGAGTTGCCTGAGAGAAGATAGACTTTTAGGGTTTCCAAGCCTGCATTAAATAAATACAAGGTTTAATATTACAAATGAGTTCAACTAATATCATGTTCACATTAAGTGTTAATTATGGCGGTAACATTCCCCCCTCGTAAGTAGCCCCGGTGCTTACTAAGCTATTACCGACATCTAACTTGGCTATCTTCGTCGCTGGTCGCTCCATTATCCCTAGAGGGGTCTTTACCGTCACTCGCCGAACTTGTCCGTCTTTGGCTACTATGGTGCTGATTACTCTTCCTTTCGGCCATAAGTTACGAGGGAGAGTTTCGTCGATTACAATAACCACATCATCGATTACTATGGGTGTAGCTTTTTTCAACCACTTGGCTCGCCTGGTCAGTATCGGCGTATACTCCTTCACCCAACGTTGCCAAAAGACGTCTGCAAAGAGCTGCGTTTTGTGCCACCGTTGCCTTAGGTCCATACCGTCGCTGAACGCGGGTTTATGATCATCTGCCGACCCCAATAACATGTGGTTCGGTGTGAGAGCAATATCATCCGACGACTCAAGACTAACGAAAGTAAGCGGTCTCGAGTTTATGATGAATTCTACTTCCATCAGTGCGCATCGCAAGCTTTCGTCATTAAAAGAGTATGAGGGGCATATGCTTCGCAAGATGTTCTTAGTTGTTCGTACGAGACGTTCCCACGCGCCTCCCATGTGGGGTGCGCCTGGTGGATTGAAGCGCCACTTAATACGGTCATATTTCGCTGTAATTCGATCGAAGTCAGTCGTGATCAGTTTTTCTCGGACGAGTTTCTCTGTCGCTTTAAAATTGGTGCCGTTATCGGAAAAGATCTCCGCTGGAGTACCACGACGTGCCATGAAGTTTCTAAGAGCCATAATACAAGAATTTGTATCGAGACTATGAGCGATTTCAAAATGTACTGCCCGGAGTGTCAAGCAAGTATAAAGCACTCCCCATCTTTTCTCCTTATGTCTCCCTACGTTGACAAGCACTGGACCAAAATAATCGACGCCTGTGAATGTGAAGGGTCTAGTAAAACTGGCTAATCTTGCAGTTGGTATCGGCGACATTTGTGGAGGTTCTGGTAAGGCGTTGTTAATTTTGCACCTTTGGCAAGATTTTCGTATTTTATTGTACAATACTCGTAGACGCGGAATACAATATTTGCCTTTAACATTATTAATGACTGTTTCGTGTGCCATATGATGGTTCTTTTCGTGGTAATCTCTAACGATCAAAAACGTTATGTAGCTTTCTCTCGGCAGTACGATGGTATCCGTGTGCTCGTTAATTGAATCTAATCTGCTTCGTATGCGCAGAATACCTTTGTCGTCCACATAAGCGTTAAGCTGATATAATTTGCTTTGCTTGTTCAGCGTGTGACCCGCATACAGTACATTAATTTCCGATGAGTAAATTTCAGCTTGTGCTTGTTTGAACAGAATATTTGCGGCGATCTCAATCATATCTGGTGTAACTTCTTTTGGCATGATGCGCCTTACTCGTCTGGATTTTAACTTGAATATGTACAAGATGAAGGTCGCAACTGCTCTATATAGATTGCGCCACTTTGAAAAATACTCAACATTGAGAGCTATTGGTGCGACTTTATAGTTTACGCATACTCGCTTTCGAAGCTCGGTGGTATCTAATACCTCGCTATGCATATCGGAACTCGGCCACATGCTACTATGTAGAAATAAGAAGTTAGGCCCTTTCAGCCACTGTTTGTCATCGACCGCGCTGTTGATTTTTGTGGCTAGATCGGCTACGTTCAGCTTCGTAGGAACCCAGCGCCACTGTTTGCTGTCGGAACTCTCTAGGATTTCCCCGACGCGATGCATTACAAATTGCTGAAAGCTGCGTGGGTCCATATTAAGCCATTGCAGTACGGTTTTGGAATCTGACCAATACGTGGTGTTTCGGTGTTCAAGCCCACGCATTTTTATTACCTTTTGCGTCAAGCGTACTCCCACTACGGCGGCTTGCAGTTCCAAACGAGGAATAGAGATTGGTCTTAATGGAGCGACTTTACTTTTTGCCGCTATCAATGACACGTCGACGTCGTCTCCTTGGCGTACCCTCACATAGCAAACTGCAGCATAGGCATGTTCGCTGGCATCAACGAACGTATGAATGCCGACGTCGGTAGCGAATTTCAGATTACGTGAGTAGCATCTCGGAATTTCCACCGCTTCAATCAGTGGTAAAAGTTGCCTCCATTTTAACCAGTCTTCGTATAGTGTCTCGGGAAGTTCTTCATCCCACCCAATATTTGCTCGCCAGACTCGTTGGATCAATATTTTTAGCCCCACTGTATAGCGTGCTAACAGCCCCAAGGGATCGAAAACCGACATCAGTACTTGGAGTACTTCCCTTTTAGTTGGAACTACGTCCTGTGTGAACAGATCTCGACGCAGTCGGGTGAACCTGAGAATAAATTTAAAAACGTCAGACTGTGGTTCCCAATACATACCTAGTATTTTTTCGGTATCTCCAAACTGGACTGATGTTTGCACGCCTGGGTTGCCGCCAAGTAGCTTTGCTAGAACAACTACTGAATTTGATGCCCAATTACGTATTTCGAATCCGCCGGCTAGATGGACTTTACGGACTTGTTCCGCTACCTCCAAGGCTGCCTCGTCGTCGTCTGCCGTGTCAATGTAATCGTCGACATAATGCGCATTGTTGATGGCTTCATATGCGCGTGGATATATGTTGCGATACTCCTCTGCATTTTTATTTCGGACATAATGGGCGATACAGGGCCCGCAACTTATGCCGAAAGTCATTGCTCGCATAACGTACACCTTTGTTTGGTTGTTCGACTTATCGTACCACATGAACCGTTGGGCGTGCATGTCTTCATCGCGGATGTTGATTCTGTGAAACATCTCCGCGATGTCACCGCACACGGCCACCTGACCAACTCTGAATGCTAGAAGTACCTCGACAAGTGGTTTTAGTAAATCCGGCCCGGTTAGCAAAAAATCATTTAATGATTTGCCATGAGACTTTGCGGCAGCGTCCCACACAAGTCGCACCTTATTTGGTTTGTTGGGATTAAGAGCTATAAATATTGGTAAATACCAAGTGCGGTCAGGCTTAACTGCCATTTCGTTTTCTGATAGTTGTAGCGCATATCCCTTTCGAATTAGATTGTCTATTTGATCGTTGATTTTATCATACATTTCTGGCTGTCGACTGATTTTTGTTTTTAAACATGTAAGACGGTTGAATGCGTTCGTGTGGCTTTCGGGTAACGACTCGTTTTCGTTGCGCCACAAAAGGCCAATTTTAAAACGTCCATCTGTTTTTGTGCAAGTTCGGTCTAGAATTTCCATAGCCTTCTTATCATCATTAGACTGCAGATTGTGTGGTTTTACTGCGTCCAGATTAAAACTGTCTTTAACGACGTCGTTGAGCTCTTGCCACCCACAATCACAGTGATGCATCGTCACGTAGCTCGCTGCATTCGAAGTGCCTTGAACGCACCATCCCAACAAACATTTTGATGCGATAGGTTCGCTTCGCTTGCCTTCGCGTATTTTACGCGGAACAGCAATTTTCCAATTATCGGTGCCGATGAGCAGCATCGGTCGAATGTCCGAATATGACGGAAGAGGAATACCTCTTAGGTGCGAATACTTAGATTGAAGCTCTTCTGCGTTCATGGATTGCTTGGGCAAAGCGATGTTTTCAACCGTATGCACGTCATTGAGCCAATACAGCTTACTACTATTTAGTGCGGAAATTTGAATCGACGCTCGCACTGAATTATTTTCATTACGCGTAGTATTGCTGGTCCATTGCAAACATATCGGCGCTGGAACCCCTTTAACACCGAGCTCTCGGAACATCGACTCGTCTATAAGCGTTACGGAAGACCCTTCGTCAAAAAATGCAAACACTTCGACAGTCTTTCCAGCTGAATGTAGATTTACTGGCATAATACGAAAGTATTGTGTACTATGCTTGCCGCTCTGATGCGTACTTACAACTGCTTGATCATTGGTCTTGTTTTCAGATTTTTGTGTACGATCGCTGTGAAGCAACGGGTGATGTTTTAACATACAGCCATTTACGCCGCACTTCCTTTTTGAAAAACAACTTTTGCGGTGACTTTTGAGACACGTATAACAAGCCTTATTGGCCTTCACCATGTTCCACCTTTCTTTTTCCGATGCGTTTTGAAATTGTGTACAGTGCGCAGCGGAATGGTCCGATGCGCCACACGCAATACATTTCGTGGTCTGCTTTGGTTGAGACTCGATAACGTTGCTTTGAACCTCTTTAGACTGAGTCTTTGATCCGCAGCTGTCGTTGCTACTGTGCGTATTTATTGAGCCCGTTTTGTACATAAACGCTGGTGACACAACTGTTGATGCCGCTTCGGCCATACGATACAACCAATCGCTGAATACCTTGATGGATGGTGAAACATTGTCGCGAGGATACATCGCCCAGTTGAGCTTGTGGTGATTTGGCAATTTGTCTACAAGTTCTTTTACCAGCATGGGGTTGTTTAGATGTGCTTTGAGTTTGCACGTCTCCATTGTCGCGCAGATGTTACGCACCGCGAGTGCAAATTCTATAAGTGACTCAAGTTTATCCTTCGGACCAGGAAGCTTTCGTACCTTGTCGATCATCCTCTCCAAGATATGTTCTGGCCTACCAAAAAACATTTTTAATGTGTTTATGACATCCGGAACCATCGCCGGCAAGAGAAGTTTATCTTTCACCAAATCACGTGCCCGCCCTTTTAGACACCTTTGTAGCCGGAGCATGTTTTCGACATCTGAAAACCCAGCGACAGATGTGCTGTGGTCGAATGTACTTATGAACATCGGCCACTCTTCCGGGTCACCACTGAACGTTGGTAAGTCTTTGGGGATGGCTTGCCTTGCAGCTATTTGAGCACTTGATGGCCCATTGTTTGATGCATGTTGCATCGATGATAAAAAATTCGACGTTGATAAACCAGCGTTGTTCATCTGTGAAAGTATGTTATATTTTTGTTCTATAAATCGTTCCTCGGCGGCTCTTCGCTCTTCGAGCATGGCCAGCATGAGCCTTTGTTGATCACCAGGTTCGTTCATAGCATTGCGTGGTACTGCGGTTAATTTTAGTGAGCTAGTATCGCTCTGATTTTCGAGGTTGGCATTAACCGATGTGGTCGCTGGTGCTGGTGTAGCAGCCGATGTTGTTATTGTTGTAGTTGCTGGCTGCATTGCGTTTGCAGAAGTGTGTGGTGCGCCCACACTAAGTGCCTGAGTACAGGAAGCACAACTCCAGTCGCGATCTTGCACGCTAGCGTCTACTCCAGCACATCCGAAATTTAACCATAGTTCGCAGCTGTCGCACTGCACCCAATCCTCAGTACCACTAGCATCTGCCTTTTTTCCGCAGACATTGCAAATGCACATGCTTGATGATGAAGTATATTGAGTTGAGACTCCTGAAATACGAACACGCGTTTATAAGCGTCAAATCGCAAATGGATCGATTCGCAAACAAAATGTACGCTTTTAAATGCGGATGCTGTTGATTTTGATGGATTTTATTCTTGCGAATGCCTTCGTCGTTGCCGCTTTTTCTCTCAAAGTTTTGGTGGCACGTGCGTTACCGAAGATTTGTCGGTATAGCTAATCCAAGTAATAATCTCCAATCTAAATTAAAATTTTTAAAGAATTGTTCACGGAGTAAGATAAAGAATATTGTTTTCAAGCAAGCTAAATTTCACGTTATTATTTATTAATTGACAATATAATTAATAGCGCAGCAGGCTTTAAAAATTTTAATTTATCTTCCCTCTCTTCTCTGTTTTTATCAAGTAACGATGACAATTACCAACTCTTGCCCGAATATGACATTCGTTCAGAGTTGCCTGAGAGAAGATAGACTTTTAGGGTTTCCAAGCCTGCATTAAATAAATACAAGGTTTAATATTACAAATGAGTTCAACTAATATCATGTTCACATTAAGTGTTAATTATGGCGGTAACAGTTATAAAAAGAGATAGCCAGTTAAAACTTATATGGTATAAGAAACCAACTGCGTCAGGGCGACTAATAAATTTTTACTCTAAACACCCGAAGAGTATGATTATGAATACAGCAATGAGCTGTATACGACGCATGCTACAGATATCTGATGATGTCTATCATCAAGAAATTAGACAAGAAATTTTTTCGCTACTCAAACTAAATGATTTTCCTGAAAATATTATAAGGACATTAATAAGAAGATCGATGTGTGCAGGTAATCTAGAAAAATCCGTAACACCAAAAACGTTTAAATCGGTAATCTACGTACCTCAACTTTCAGAGCGTCTAATCAAGTCCAACTGTTACAACAATAATCAATTTAGAATAGCCCATAAACCCTGTAACACACTCAAAAACATGTTCAACAAAACCAAGTCCATAATACCTCCTATGGAAAAAAGCAACGTCATTTACAAAATTCCGTGCAATGGCAATAACTACGAAGCATGCAGAAGTATTTACGTAGGCACCACCAAATCGAAGTTAAAAACGAGAATAGCACAGCACAAATCGGACATGAAACATTGTCATAATTTAAATAACCAAAAAACTGCATTAACAGCCCACTGTGCATCTAGTGGCCACTGTCCGAACTTTGAGAAAGCGTCAGTATTACAACAACAAAATCACTATAGAAAGAGATTAACACTGGAAATGTTACACATAATACAGACACCACCAGACATACGACTAAACTTCAAAACAGACACGATCAACGTCGCTCACTTGTACAGACACTTACTCACAACAAAATCGACAGTACAAAACTCCACGCCAACGCGAACGGACGTTTAACTTATGTATGTATGTTTATGTATGTATGTTTATAATATATGACATATTACATGTATGAAAATTTGTTTTTACATTGTTTTGTATAGTCCCTTGAAGACGGTTACCGATGTGTAACCGAAATATATCGGAATAAAAAATAAAAACTGGTGTTTTTATTACCAAAATATTGACCTCGAGCCGGTACACATAAAACCAATTTCTTTAAATATAAGGTCGCCAAAAAAGAATATTATTTGAAAAACGGAAGGCACGCCGTACGCATACAACAACAAACATGGGGTATGCAAAAATAAAGGATAACAACATAAACAAAAAAACGATGATCAACAAATTTCAAGCTATTTCAAAAAAACTGGTAAAACTTAGGTCTAGCATTAAGTTCTTGTTAAAATGCAGAAAATCAAAAATCATCCCAAATTTTATTAAAAATTCATCTAAGTGTAATAAATTATTTGTATTTGACCGAGACATACATCCAAACATAGACAGAACTTTAGACAGACATACTTATCTTTACCATATCAAAATCTTAAATCTACTCATCAAACACAAACACAACATATTAAAGAGGAAAGATAAACAAATTCAAGAAATACGAACACAAATAGAGAAACGGCTAAGCGCAGAAGACTTCAAAGAATTTGTGGAAAAGGAAGATAATGTAGCAGGTAAACTGATAATAGCTCTAAAACAACGGCAACAACTAAAACATGAAAAGCTTCGAAATAAACGAAACAAAATACTTACCAACAACAACCACGAGGATTGGTTTGTAAACAAGACAAAGATAGATATTCCGCAAGATATACAAGCGCTATTAGCAAAGGGACCGAAGTTTGGGCTGCCGATTGAGAGCCAACGATTCCCTCTTTTCCAATATATTGCTGATGGAGAGGAATTAATACTAACTCTTACTGACAAAGAAAAGCAAGAAGAAGCGCGCACAAAATTCTCGTTACTGGTAAAAAATCATGTAACAGCTAAAAGGGAAAGTGCAATAGACCGTGCAATATTAGATACTGTAGAGCGGACGCGGAAATTTCTTAGTAAAAATAACCACATACGAATTTTATCATCTGACAAAGGAAACAAAACCGTAGCCATGGAGATAGACGATTACAACAATAAAATGAGCGAGATTCTCAATGACTTGACGACTTACAGAGTGAATAGAAAATATCCCACCTCAAGGCTACAAACGAAGAACAACAATTTAGTGGAAAAACTATACAGAATGGGATGCATCACGAAGGCGGAAAAAGGCAAACTCTCGACAACGACGGCACTACCGCCCAGGATTTATGGGCTACCGAAAATCCACAAGAAAGGACTTCCTCTCAGGCCGATTTGCTCAGCTTTTAACTCTCCATCATATGGTCTATGCCAATTTCTAATAAATATTTTAAAAAATATCACGGCTGACTCCAAATACAACGTTAAGAACACCCTTGAATTTAAAGATAGAATCAATAATACCTTCATTTGCGAAGATGAAAGACTCATCTCCTTTGACGTGGTTTCATTGTTTCCAAGTATACCAACACAAATGGCACTTGACATCATACGTAATAAATGGACGATTATAAAAGAACATACTAATATGCCCAAACAACTATTTATGGACATATTAAAGTTTTGTATCGAAGAAAACAGATACTTTAAACTCAATGACACGGTTTATACACAATTAAGAGGTATGCCCATGGGATCGCCGGCATCTCCAGTTATCGCGGACATTATAATGGAAGAACTTTTGAACAATACGATTGAAAAATTAGTGCATAAACCAAGAATTATGACAAAATATGTGGATGATTTATTCGCAATTGTAAAACATGATGAAATACAGAATACCCTAAACGCGCTGAACACTTTTCATAAAAACATAAAGTTCACCATAGAAATGGAAGAAGAAGGAAAACTATCTTATTTAGACTCTATGGTTATAAAAAGAGATAGCCAGTTAAAACTTATATGGTATAAGAAACCAACTGCGTCAGGGCGACTAATAAATTTTTACTCTAAACACCCGAAGAGTATGATTATGAATACAGCAATGAGCTGTATACGACACATGCTACAGATATCTGATGATGTCTATCATCAAGAAATTAGACAAGAAATTTTTTCGCTACTCAAACTAAATGATTTTCCTGAAAATATTATAAGGACATTAATAAGAAGATCGATGTGTGCAGGTAATCTAGAAAAATCCGTAACACCAAAAACGTTTAAATCGGTAATCTACGTACCTCAACTTTCAGAGCGTCTAATCAAGTCCAACTGTTACAACAATAATCAATTTAGAATAGCCCATAAACCCTGTAACACACTCAAAAACATGTTCAACAAAACCAAGTCCATAATACCTCCTATGGAAAAAAGCAACGTCATTTACAAAATTCCGTGCAATGGCAATAACTACGAAGCATGCAGAAGTATTTACGTAGGCACCACCAAATCGAAGTTAAAAACGAGAATAGCACAGCACAAATCGGACATGAAACATTGTCATAATTTAAATAACCAAAAAACTGCATTAACAGCCCACTGTGCATCTAGTGGCCACTGTCCGAACTTTGAGAAAGCATCAGTATTACAACAACAAAATCACTATAGAAAGAGATTAACACTGGAAATGTTACACATAATACAGACACCACCAGACATACGACTAAACTTCAAAACAGACACGATCAACGTCGCTCACTTGTACAGACACTTACTCACAACAAAATCGACAGTACAAAACTCCACGCCAACGCGAACGGACGTTTAACTTAAAAATGTATGTATGTTTATAATATATGACATATTACATGTATGAAAATTTGTTTTTACATTGTTTTGTATAGTCCCTTGAAGACGGTTACCGATGTGTAACCGAAATATATCGGAATAAAAAATAAAAACTGGTGTTTTTATTACCAAAATATTGACCTCGAGCCGGTACACATAAAACCAATTTCTTTAAATATAAGGTCGCCAAAAAAGAATATTATAAAATAAAAACAATAAATAAAATAAAATAAGACAAATTTTAAATAAAATAAATTACATAAGTAACACAAAATCATGTGAAAAAATACAACAAATATAAATAATAAAATAAATGAAAATAATACAAAATAATATAAAATTTCAAACTGTAAAATACAATAAAATAAAATTTGAAAAATAGGATAGAAAAATAAAATATAATTAAATTAAACGAAATAAATTAAAATTAATTGAAATTAATAAAAACAATAAATTGAAATAAAATAAAACAACAAAATTATTTAAAATAAAATAAAACAAAAAATAAAAAATAAAATAAAATATACATATAAAAGAATAAAAAATATAAATAATAAAATAAAATAGCATAAAATAATATAAAATGAAAAAGAATAAAACAGAAAAAATTTAATAACATTAATTTGAATTAAAATAAAATCAAATAAAATTAAACAAAATCCATCTTTAATCCACCAGTTGATTTATATACAAACAGTTATCGATATGTTATACAAATGTTTTAGATTTGTTATCTGCTTTTACCAATTTTTTTTTGGACTGTTATCGAGAACTTCTCGATTTGCTATCAAAAAATTATCGATTACTTATCGATATGTTATTAGAAGGATATCAATTGGTTTTTTTTCGGAAACTTGTAGATTTGCTATGGGAGTGTTACCACTTTGTTATCGACGTATTATAGAAAAGTTATAGCTTTTGTTATCGAAATTCATATCGCAGTTTTACCAATTTGTTATCGACATGTTATCGATTTCCTAACGACGACATATCGATTTGTTATAAAACAGATATCTGCAAAGCTTCAATAAAAAATCGATGACACACGTCTAACGCTTCGATAACAAGCCGATAAGAACTCAATAAGAAAACGATGACAGCTGATAACAATTCGAAAACCCGACGATAATAATTGGCTATTAATATGAACAGATAATGAAACAATGGTTTGTCGGTATCGTTTGTTACCGAAGCCAACGAAGCTCTACTAAAACAGCCCGAAATTATTTGTTTCTGGTAACGTTAGCTAAATTTTCCTAATGAAATTCCAAATGCACCATCCTTGCTCATCCTGGCGTCAATACCACCTAACACGATTTTGATGTTATGGCAGCGCTAGTAGAATTGTATGAACATGGCAACTCTCATAGAAGGGGTACTAATTTTTTTTGTTTATTTCTCCTCTCTCCACCCTAATGTGCCTTCATATAAATATATGTACCACATGTACTGGCATTTTCCATTTGATTTGCCTGTTGCTATTGCTGTTGGCGACTGAATTGTAACCTTGATGAAATATTCTTCTTTGCCTTTTAGGGTAATAAAACCGGGTTGCGTGCCATGAGTTATTGCGATTTATTTACGTTATTTCATGTAAGTTTCTTGTACATAATTTCATACACCTACTTCAGCATATTATTGTTGTACCTTTTGGAAAACTTTTTTGAGTCATGAAGTTTTAATTTGTACAAAGTAATTTGGGTTAACTACCATCAATGAGTTTCAATGAGCTTTAATCGTTTAGGTTTGAGGCAAACTGATTGTGATTTTTGTCAATTAGTGAAAATACTTAAGTTGAGACTTTGAGTTAATTGGTTTGTATAAGTTATCCCGTAAAGAAAATATTCGCTTTGTTTCTATAAAGAAGAAGTGTACAGAATATGAGTAAGGAGCGCTTAAACTGTAATCCAATATAGCCGAAGGCTTTGTGTAACCTAAGCTGGATGGGGACTACTTAAAAATTTGTAACGAATTCTGGGAAATTCCTGATAATTATACACCTTCTGCTAACCTTCGAATCGCTGACCTGTCGAATAAATAACTACAATATTTAGTATTGCAAAATTGTCTTTATTAGACTACTTTGGGAGTGGTACTTCGGAATTACACTTATACTTTACTAATATCGTATGAAAATCAAACTGATTACTGACGTCTAGACGTTTCACAAACATGCCTTCTAGAACAGTTGTATCTCATGCTTGGTTATTTAGCTATATACACGTATATCTGTAGTTTACGTTCTTCTTCTAGCCAAATGCGTGTGTATGTATGAGTAACAACTCCTGCTCTTAACTGGCGGCTACATATATGTATGTCAAATAATCTCCCTGCCTCAAGTTGCTGATTATGTGTATGCCTTGTACAGAAGTGTGGCTGCTGGCTGTTTTTGTTGTTTGAAGATCTTATCAAGAGTAAAAATGAACATGTATATATTTATTTCTTTTTTTATCAACAAATCTCTTATATCTATTTTTTCTCATTTTCAGATTAAATTTCTGTGAACGAAGAAAACGTAGGTAAGTTTATTATGGATATTGGAACGATTTTCCGTCATCCCTTGTCAAATTTGGTTTTGAGACAAACCGGTTTCGGCGTTGTGCCATCATGGGTGTCGATTTTTGTTCTGGGGGCCTACTCTGTATTGCGATGCGAAAGGCAGTGCGATGCGAAAATAAATTGCGATGCGAAAGGTAATTGGAACTCTGTAGCGATATCGCATCGCTAACAATGTCGCTTTTTATTTTTCGCAAATTTTTTGCTTGAGTATGCATCACTGAACAAACTCAAGGAAAGAGAACAAAAGAAACAAGGCGATTACAATTTCGGCAAACGATTAATTTTTGTTGAACAAATTAAAAAAAGGATTCTGTAGCATTATGGAACGATTTAAATGAAGAAAGGATTGATTTAAATGAAGAAATCCTCCCAGTTCAGAAATTGTACTGGAAGAAGTGAACGTGATAAATACAGAAAACGTGGAAAATCATAGAATGGGAAATATTGCTAGTTGTATCAGAGAACAAATAAAAAATGACATGATTTCAAATAGAAATGCTTTATAAAAAAGTGTTTTCGATTTAATTGTTATTTATTTATGTACTTTAAGTCCACTAGGATTACAAATTGTTGCTTTTGTGTTTGTTTTGTTTTTTGAGTTGTCCTATATATTTTTAAATGAATATAAAGATATCAATTTATAAAATCATCAATTAATACTTACATATTTGAACAATGCGAATGCCTATTACTTGTAGCAAGAAAATGCGACAATGAATGCTGTTTGACATTCGCTTTCGCTTTACAGAGTGCCGGCAATGCGAAAAGGGAGAAAAATTGCGAATGGCAAAAATGTGAATGCGAAAGTCAAAATATACATGCGAATGTCAAGATACAGAGTACCGATTTTGCGATTTCGCGTATTTTTTCTTTCGCATCGCAATACAGAGTAGGCCCCCTGATCTGTTGTTGTCGTTGGTCCTGTATTTATAGTTCGTAGGTACATGAGCAGGTATTGTCAAAAGTGATGCTTGTGATATTTAGTTATGTGTATGTGCTGTGTGTTCATTCAGAACTGAGGGTGGTTTACTAATCGATTTGTGTGGCTGACTGGGGTAGGTAAAAATCCCTAATTTTAGCCGTTTGACCTTCTTTGTGGGTTTGTTGTTTTGATGTGTTAATTGTTTTGTGTTTATTTGTTGTTGTGTGTTTATCTGTTGTACCTGTGTTATTACTTTGTTTCTTGTAAACAAGTTTTAAAGGCTCGAATATTGTGTCAGAAATTGTGTTTATCTGTTCGTTTATTAGTCTACCGTCGAATGTTTTCTGTTTGTAAATTTCCATGTTTTCGAGTACGTTGAGACGTCGGCCTTTTGTTGTATGTGAAGAACCCTAACTGTTTTATTGATGTTTGCTGAGGAACATTCATTCTCGACCATGTGATTCGCGAAGTTAGACTAGGGTATAATGTTTGGATTCCGTATTTTTTTGTTGTAATCTCTAATATGTTCTCTGAACCTCGTTCTTATTTGCCGTCCTCTTTGTCCTATGTAACTATGCTGGCATCCGCAGGTAAGCTTGTGTATGCCGTGGCTGCTAAACGGATCCTCTAGTTAGTGTTAGTTCTTAGTTTTCGCCCTAGATTGTTCGATGTTTTGAATGCTGTGTTAATGTTGTATTTTTTAAAGAAGTTTCCCAATATTTACGTTGCTTTTCCAGTATATGTCATAGTCGCCCAGCTATTATTTTCCTTTTCATTATTTCTTTTTGGTTCTCCATTTGTCCTTCTGAGCTTATCTACTAGTGCTTTTTTATATCCGTTGTTTGCAGCGATATTATATATGACCTCAAGTTATCTCTTATATGCCTCTTGTGTAAGAGGTGTTCTTTCAAGTCTATGTACCAAGTGCCTTAATGCTACTTTTTTATTCTGTTGGGGGGGATTTGAGGTAAGTTTACAAAATTTTGTGGCAAAAACATTTTTTTTAGTATATGTGACCCGGCCTATAAAAAGGCGGCTTATGACTCAAAAAAAAAAAAAGAAGAAAATTACTAAGAAACTGAAGAAACGCCTTGTTTATCTTTAACAGCTGTTTCTCGCAATTTCTTTTTTGAGTCATAAACCACCTTTTCATAGGCCGGGTCACATATATATTCAATGTCCTCAATGGCATACTTCTTTGTCTGCATACTTCTCGGTCTGCATCTAAAAAAACAATAGTTTCCTTTCTAATATAACCACAAATGTTTTAAACATTGATAAAAGGCAGTTGTTCGTATGTTCGCTGTGAACCAAACGTCCAAACAACGCTCAGCCTTTTTTTGTTTTGTTTTTTTTTTTTTTTGCGGGAGGGGTGAAAAATGTCTAAGACACCATAATTGCTGCAGTCGCAGCAACCGTGTGTCCGTAGACTAATAAACAGCCCCGTTTTGGAACCATCGGCCACCCAGGTACCACTTTCGCGTTACTTCAGGGTCTCATTTTTTTAAGAGCCTACTGTTGTCCCTGCGTCCAGGTTCCCGCTATTTGCTTTGAGTGTCGATTTAACCGCCACTGCTTCGCATGCGCATTTCTCTGCGCTCCCTCTCAGCATCCATAAGGCGTGTTATGACTATAAATGCAATTCTGCTCACTGCAGTCCAGCACTCTTTCCCGTTGCACATTTGTGATCCTCAATTACTCGTGGTGTGTTCCTCCCCAAAGACTTTATGCAAGGCGAGTCTTTCCTCGTGGAAACGGGGGTAGTGGAACATGGCGTGTTCTACGTTTTCTAACTCCGTGGTACACATTGGGCAAAGAGGATCTTCCTCTATCCTACGCTTCCATAAATACTCTTTGAAACCGCCATGCCCACTCAGTATCTGCGTGAGATGGTAGTTCAGTTCGCTATGCTTCTGCTCATTCCATTGAGCTACGTTCCAAACTGGCGGTAAGGTCCAACACCCTTTACTCTAGGCCTCCCACCTTCGTTGCCACTTAGCTATTGTTTGTGTCTTTGCTCTTTTCTTCGCTTCTTCAGATAGTCGCTCGATATTAGTATTATACAGCTCGGCCATTTCGCTTGCCAGTAAGTCCGATGGGATTTTCCGCGTTAGAACCAGGATCACGTCGTCGTACGTCGTCCGATAAGCACTTGCTATTCGTAAAGCAGCAAGTCTGTACGCTGCCAATATATCTTTTTGATGGGTCCGTTTAGATACATACAACACTTATTAAGCTTGTTACTGTGGGCAATAGCTGACGTGTAGCTTCGCTCGGACCACCTATGTTAGGCATTATTCGAATAAGTGCTCCATTAACGTTGGTAACTTTCTCTTCCACCGCTCTGAAGTGCTCTTTGAAAGTTAACTTAGAGTCAACATGCACTCCTAAGTATTTTAGAGAATCCTTTGGAGTGGTTTGATGATCCCCGACAATTGAGACTAACTCGTTCGCCGACCGTTTGGAGCTTACTAATACCACTTCCGTCTTTTGGCTAGCCAACTTCAGTCCCGTATTGGTCAGCCATTCCTTTATCCTTCCTACGGCGTCATTATATAATGCTTGAAGCAGGTCCAGTTTCTTGGCCGCTACTACCACTGCAATATCATCAGCAAATCACACAATTTGCATATTTTCTATTTGCTCTGAGATTAATCTTCAGCACCCCGTCATACATTACATTCCAACGCGTTGGACCGAGAACAGATCTCTGTGGAACGCCTCCAGATATTTTGTATTCTTTTGCTCCTTGATCCGTGTCAAAAAGAAGTACTCTATCTTTAAGATAGCTACTTATTTTCTGCGTAAGTAAGCTGGTGTGTCGAAGCTTAGCGGCGCTGGTATTATCTGCATCCAGTTCGCAGTGTTAAAAGATTCTTGATGTCCAACGTAATCAGTGCACAGAACTACCTTTTAGTTTGGCCTCCAGAGATAGCTTCTCTAGCTATATTGACAACTGTTTGTATTGCATATACGGTGGATCTTTGATTTTCGATATTGGTTATTCGATAAGCCACCTGGGCTTTCTAGAGCCAGCTGTAGGCGCTCACTAATTATACGCTCGAAAATCTTTCCTAGGGAATCCAGCATATAAAGTGGCCTATATGAGGATGGTTGCTCCGGCTGTTTAACACATTTCAGCAATAGGACAAGTCTTTGTCGTTTCCACGGGCGAGGGAACACACTTTCTTGCATACAGGCATTAAAAAGATCAGTAAATAATGTAGCCCTAATTGTGATTGCGGCTTTAAGGGCTATGTTTGGTACTCCGTCGGGTCCTGGGGATTTGTTATCAGCAACCCCTTTTGCAGCGTTCAGCAACTCTTACTATGTAATTTGCGGAATTTTCGTACTTTCGAGATCCTTGCTTGGATAAGTCCAGCGATCTTGCGCCGAGAAAAAATTTTCTCAGCCTTAGATTTTCACCATAACTCATATGTAAGTTGATTTTTTTGCAAGCGAGCTTGAAAAAAATGCTTCAACTAGCTAAACGGTTTTGTCATGACGGACCCATACTGGTGGCGGAAGTTTAACAGCTTATTGGTACTTTTTTTATCTGCTTTGACATTTCTACTTCTGGCGCAGTACGTTTTTGACATTCAACCAGAGCATTACAAAAACAAAATTCATGGAATGCGTGTGTTTGTTTGTATGCACTTCACCCTGCCGCCGCGCTGTTATATTGTTATGTGAACTGTGAACCATTTGTTTGGCATTAACTAATTCAGGTATTTGTCCATCTTTGATATTTTTCTTTTATTGAATTATTCATTTTTATATTTGACATTTGTCAAATGGTGTTAATTATATTGTGATTTGTTGTTGGCGAGCGCAAAATTTATTTGACAGAAACTCTCACATTTTTATGTTAATAAGTTTATTTATAAGAAAAGCCAATAATATTGTATGTATATTTTGAATAGTTAATACGCCAACACATACATACAAACATTAAACAGAAAAGCCGATGATAATTTGATAAAGATTTAACCGCAGTGCTTAAATTTGATATTGACTATAATTGGCTTTGGATTTTGACTGAAAGTCAATACTACAAATTTCTGGATATTGAGAATGAAGTAGGTCATCACATTATGAAACCTTTCAATTCTACCTTCTATTTTTATGCATGATTGGCGTTAGTAACAAGAAATTAATATGAACCGGGTTTTTCTATTTCTGAACAATCCCGACTCATACGTCGTCGTTGGCACAATCTGGCCGTAATGTCCATAACTCAAGCGCCGTTGTTGTAACCAAGCTGTGCTTAGCAATGTGTCATGGGAGAAGGATATTCAGTGGTGGTGGTTTACTCGTTTTAAAGGCTTCAGAAGTCGGCAGTGTTTGTTCACGATGTTGGAAACGAGATTGGCTGATAGACGTGTATGTAACGACCAACATGGATAAAAAACTCTTCTCCAAAACAGAACATGCATTGACCAAAGGAAAATCGGAAACGAGACACTGCATGGGGTGCTTACAAAGAGAAAACCTTGGAATATAAGTAGTACGCCTTAGGCGTTCTAAGAAATTGTTGGGGCTTTCAATAATGTCTATAAACAGATGATCATGGCGGGTCTTTATTAAAATCGGTGCACAGCAGCACGATGCGGGGCGGGAAATTATCACCTTTACTGTGAACGCTGGTCACCAACCAACGTCTCAAGCGGTTCCATGAAGGACCCGTTGAACTTATGGCGTAGCTTTTTGATCAATGGAGCGCTCGGGATATACATGCTTGGGTATCTAATGTCGGGTTGACCGCCAACTCGGAGAAGACTGATATATTACTGTTGATCAGCACTTATTAGGTGCCAAATTGAAGCAGAACTAAGCTAGGAAGGGTAACCCTGCAGTACAAACCTTGAACAAAATATCTAGGAATCGTTATGGACAATAAGTTGTCGTGGAAATTCAACATGTAGCAGAGAGTGAAGAACCTGGGGTGTACGTAGGGTGCTCTCTCTCATGACATATTTACAGCGATTGTAAATGGATTCCTTGTTTTGTAATATGGACTATGTACTTTTATTGTACTATAGAGTTCTTGATTGGTGGGCGGCCACACAAGGAAGTTCCTGCCTCAAAATGAGGAGGAATATGCAGGCTATCATGTCGAAGGAAGATGATCACTACATCTCAGCCCTAGACCCAGCCAGCCTAAGGTCGCCTTCACGGCGCCGCAGAGGAACTTTTGCGAAAATTTGGCGCCCCCCTTATATATAAGACAGCCGAGCCAGTGCAGGATCACTTGAATTGGGACAGTCGCGTACCTACCTGAGAGGTAATGTTAGGTTGAACTGACTGGTCAATAAAGACCTCACTTAGTCTGAATGTGTTCCTAGTGCTACCAGAATTTATTAGCGAACCCGAACGCAAAACCCTTCAACAGATACCAGGATTTATAGTATAACTCATATTCTTGGCAAACCCCAGAAGTTTTCTAGAACCTAGTTTAATTGCTGCCTCGTGGTCTAGCAACTCTGCCGCCCCTAGTAGCTACAGCCTTGAACTAGCGAACGCAGAGTACGTGCACTGAGCCGTTTCTTTCTCCAGCACGCAGTTCCTACATCTGCTGTTTCTGACGAGAACTAAATTATAAGCATATGACTACAGAAGGCAGTGTTCACTTAGTATGTGCATCGTGAGTTTTAAGTATTCTCTATTTAGAGAGATATGAATAACTTTGTGATTAAGATTCGCACATGCTTCTAAAAATTTTGCTCCCCTCGCGCTGCTATGCGAGCCTTTCCTGCTTGTTCAAACTCACGCACCCTTCTTTACCAACTCACCGGCCTTTTCGTCAGCATCTTTCCCATTTTTAGCGGCAACCTGGAACCAATGTATAGTCAGACTTGACCGGAGTCTCTCTTAATGCATTTTTGCATTTTTGGACACTTTTTAATAAAGTACAGTGTACATATTGAGGCGACTGCAGCTTGAGCACGCTTCCATACAGTAAACAGCAGACCCGATCCCTTCCGTTAAATTGGAACCAGCGGTTATACGAATACGGCATGTTCTGCTATTTCTGCATGCTTGCGTTAACCCTCCGGCTTTATTGTAGCCCCAAGATCTATTTCGTGTCTAAGGCACGGTAACCTGTAGTTCGTTCACCCTATATTAGTTGGCTGGATTTTAGGTAAACCGTTTATTCTAGTTTTTGTTTATCGAAAGCACACTCCACACAAGTTACATCCTACTAAAATGAATTTTTCATAAAGCGGGTTTCAAAAGAGCTTAATTACATGGGGAAACTATTATGGGTCGATCTTACTTCCAAAGTAAAACTCGTGGCTAGTACTTTGACCGCAATAAACGGCGCGGCTCAAAACAAATAATTTCGGGAAACGTGCACATAAATAATCTTCGCTAATTATCTCGTGCATATACTGTGGCGAATGTTAGCATCACTATGCTGTTAGTAAATAATCGCAACAACAAAAAAAGCAAGCAGCCACACTTATGTGCATGTACACATTAAAGCAAGCTGCCACACTTATATACAAGGCAACGAAGAATATGTCGAACTCATAACACTGGACCACGAATTTCAACTTTTTCTCTTTACCAGAAACGCCGTTGTGAAATTCGAATGTAAAATCACCTATAAATACGTCATACATTGTTTTTTGCTCCACCAGATAGTTTTCGAGATATTAGCTTATCATTTCAGATTTTTGTTTTTTTTTTATAAAAAAATATAAAAAAATTACTCTTTGCGAGGGCAGCATTCCAAAACCACAACTTTTTTTCCAGATATTTTTTCTTTACGTAAAGCTCTGTTTAATTAGAAAAAAGATAAGCTATCATCGAAGAAAACCGATGCAAAACTACGTAAGTTATAAGCGATCAAATAAAAATACCCAGGTTGCGCAACTTCAATGTATGTATACATACATACATATTGTAACGAATTTGCTGCAAATCCTATTATTTGCCCTTTTGCTAAGTTCGAATCACTAAACTGTTGAACAAATAACTCCAATATTGAAGAATGGAAAAATGGCCTTTATTAAAGTACTTCACAATCACACGTATACTTTGCTACTCGCTGGCTTAATAACCAAACTGATTGATAACTCAAATGAAACTACTATTGGCAGCCAGATCGCGTGCTTAATCAAACTGATTGATAGCTCAACTCAAACTGAATTACTTTTTACTCGCTTGTGCCGCTTTTATAGTTTACGCTGCATACATCTAGGCTCTTCTATTTCCGGAACTTACCAACTATTTCGAGTGTTTATAGTTCTCATATAGTTTCTACTTGTTTACAATTTTCTACTTTCCAGCGTCTCTCAGATGTATGTGAGTTTGTAGTTTACAGTCTCTCGCACACACATAGGCGTATAAGTAAATGCATCTGTGTGTGACATCTCTTTCGCCTGCCTTATATATGTGTATACATGATTTGATTATTGACGTAAATACTGTTTGGCATGGCCTTAGCATCGCCTTAGTGATGGTAGAGCTTAGTGATGCTAATATCCGTGACAATATATTAAAGATATAAAGAGCAAATGGGATATTATCTGGATAAACGAATAACACGATAACAATGATAATACTTTTTCCTTAAATAAATCAAATAGTACTTTTAATACTCGAATTGTTTTATAGTAGGTAGAGTGGTTGCATCGAAAGGAAGAGTGGTTGGGTTCGAAACCTGCTGTAGGCATGTAGTTATAAACATGTATTTCCGTCACTTATGGGTAAGTATGCAGGTAGATTTTCAAAATTATAAGACACAGAAAATTTTTTAAGCCTACATCTAAAGCAGGTAGTATTTTCTTTTCCCGGCTTCGTATAAAAAGGAACCTTTCTGTCTAGGTAAGATTTGATTTTTTCAATTTTATTCTTGTTCCGAGTATAAATATGAGTTAATGCGCCTTGAAACTTCATAACATCTGCAAAGCTCGCCGGAGATAGTTCAGTTCATAAGTAAAATTTCAAAACCGTGATTTATTAAAAAAAAATAAAATCAGTAAAAGGACGCGAGAATTTGAGTGTAATAACGATCCAGATATGTTCTGTTTCATGTGTGGCCAATATACTATCATAAGGCGACGACGAGTGTTCTCAGATCATATCAAAACTTTATACTCCAAGTATTTTGGCATTGAGCCTAAAAATGCTGAAAAACCATGGACACCGAACACTTTGTGTACATCGTGTCGAGTAGAATTGATTCAGTCGGAATCAGGACAACAAATATAATTTGGTACACCAATGATATGGAGAGAACCTACTTGCCATTCAATAGAGTGTTATATTTGTCAAACAAAAGAACTTGGCGTTGGAAGATCAAGAAGAGTAACCTATGCCAGCGTACCTACAGTGACATTACCAGTACTACATTCAACGGCAGTTGCGGATCCAGTTCCATTGTCAACAGTAATATCTGAGTGCGAGGAATCAAGTTGTACTGAATTTCGCATGGGAAACGAGAGAAACGTTCTGTCACAAGCACAACTTAATGATTGGATAAGAGATTTGGAACTATCCAAGGAAAATGCCGTGATCCACACTTCTCGTATGCAACAATTAAAATTTGTGTCATCCGATGTTAAGGTGATATATTGTAGAACTCGTCACAAACCATTTTCCAAACACTATACCAAGAAATACAGTATACGCTACTGCAACGATATTCCTGTTTTATTCAAAGAGTTTGGTCAAACATATGATTCAAAAGTGTGGCGATTGTTCATAGACAGCAATAAACTGAGTTTGAAGGCTGTATTATTGCATATTGGTAACAAACAGCCTTCTATCCCGATCGCACATGCAGTAAATACAAAGGAAACCTACGAGAAAATGCAAAAACTACTCAAATTTATCAAATATGAAGAGCACGATTGGAAAATATGTTCTGATGTCAAAGTCGTTGCAATGCTATGTGGTCTACAAAGTGGCTACACCAAGCACTGCTGCTTCCTCTGCAAGTGGGATAGCCGAGCTCGTAAGGACCACTACGTCAGAAAGGATTGGCCGGAAAGAGTTGAGTTTACCGTTGGTGTGGATAACATCAAATACACCCCTCTTGTCAAAAAAGAGAAAATCATACTTCCACCCTTACACATCAAGCTCGGTCTCATTAAAAACTTTGTTAAGGCTTTGGACAAAGAAGGCGAAGCATTCGACTATTTGAAAACAATTTTGCCAGATATTTCTCAAGCCAAGATAAAGGAAGGTATTTTTGTTGGACCACAAAAAAAGAAGTTGATCAACAATAATCAATTCAAAGGACTACTCTCATCAGTTGAGGCAGCAGCGTGGAAATCCTTTGAAAAGGTCGTTGCTTCTTTTCTCGGTAGACACAAAAGCCCTAACTACGAGCAGATAGTGAACGACTTAATCAATAATTATGCTAAAATGGGTAAATATTAAAAAAAAAAAAATTAATAAATATTAAAGGCTTATTAAAATTAATTTCCCAAAAGTCTATAACTTGTTTACCTAACTAATATTTTCTTTCCAGGCGTAAATATGTCTTTAAAAATTCACTTTCTGCACTCACATTTGAGCTTTTTTCCGGCAAATCTTGGCGACGAAAGTGACGAACATGGCGAAAGGTTTCATCAGCAAATGAAACTAATTGAGAATCGATATCAAGGATTCTGGGACGTCGCAGTGATTGGTGATTACTGCTGGTTTCTCATAAGAGAAACCGATCCTAAACTGAATAAGCGTCAAAGTAGAACACATAATTATTTCGACTACATAGTAAAATCAAATTAAGATAAAGATGGTTAGAATATAGTATAAACATAAATAAATTAAAAAAAGTTAAAAATATGGGTAATTTCATTCATAAATTGAACTTTTAACTAAATAGAAACAGAGCATAGCTAGATATATCACTCTTCTTTATACCATACATACGTTTTGAGGTATACGTTGAAATTGCGCAACCTGGGTATTTTTATTTGATCGCTTATAACTTACGTAGTTTTGCATCGATTTTCTTCGATGATAGCTTATCTTTTTTCTAATTAAACAGAGCTTTACGTAAAGATAAAATATCTGGAAAAAAAGTTGTGGTTTTGGAATGCTGCCCTCGCAAAGAGTAATTTTTTTCATATTTTTTCATAAAAAAAAACAAAAATCTAAAATGATGAGCTAATATCTCGAAAACTATCTGGTTGAGCAAAAAAGAATGTATGATTCATTTATAGCAAATTTTATCGTCTTTCCGATTCTGTAAACTCTGCAATTGCTTGACCCGTTCGTGAGACATACGTAATTAAAGGGAGCCATCTTTTTGGTTTTTTCGAATAGCGGTAAATTCCAAATATCTCAACAACGATACCATAGAATCAAAAATGATCGAAATCAGGGGGTGGTTTTACATACGAATTTCATAACGGCGTCTCTGGTAAATTTTGGCCGTCGACCAGTGTAATCAGCAGCTGGAAGCAGGAAGATTATTTCTCATACATATATGTGACCCGGTCTATGAAAAGGTGGCTTATGACTCAAAAAGGAATTGCGAGAAACAGCTGCTAAAGATAAACAATGCATTTCTTCAGTTTCTTAGTAGTTTTTCTTTTGCACTATGAACAGTCATGCCCAAAAGGCAAAGTACAAACCAGTTTCTGACCGATATTTTGGCTTCATTGTCATCGAAAAAAATGCAATCAAAAACATCTGAGGATGCTTCACCAGCCACCAAAGTGGCATCGAAGGAAGCAAAGGCTTCATCGTCTTTCATTTGTTCTCTTCTTGCTCTATATTTTTAGTATACTTCTAAGCAAGTTAGGGCTTTCTAGTTTTCACCACGTGAAAGAGCCAGATATGCAGGTAAATAGCTAAATAACCCAGCATGAGATACAACTGTTTTAGAAGGCATGTTCGCGAAACGTCTACACCTTAGGAGAAATATTCGAACGAGGCAACGGAGAGAATAAAAGCCGCGCAAGCTGAGGAATAATAAGCAGTTTGATTTAAGCATGCCATTAAGTGAAGTATAATTGTGAAGTGCTACTCCCAAACTAGTCTAAATAAAGACTATTTTGCAATACTGAATATTGGAGTTATTTATTCGACAGTTCAGCGATTCGAACGTTAGCAGAAGGTGTATAACTATCAGGAATTCCTTAAAATTCGTAACAGTATTATCGGCACTAACTAATAGCCTAAGCTTTCACGACTGACGGCAAAAAAAGTTTGCAATTACGCAGTATCGAAGCTCTGTTAATTCACACCAAATACTCGAATACTTAATTAGCGCGGATGACCGTGTGAAAGCTAAACGCAAATGTAACGCTTCCAAAGCTCATTATCTAAATGAGCGGCATCAAAGGGGAAACAATACAACATTTTTTTGTTTCGTAAAAACGGATTGAAAGAAATAAATTCATTCCGTTCACTTGTCTAAAATAAATAGCCAATTGTCAAAAAAAATAATGTTTCCGCTCATGATGAATAATATTTACAAAAAATGTATTCAATTGACCGCCTACTTAACCTAACGGTTGAGATGCAGTCGAGCGTAAAAACGTTTTGTGCCGGTTGTGAATATTGCCGAAACTGAAATTAATTTAATTTGTAGGCTTTTTTTGGCAAAATTATGTACCCAACTCATTGAATTCAATTCATTTTCTGGGAAACATTTCTTTTGAAAATGTGACTAAACGCATATAGTCGATTTGGTGTTGTCTATTGGTAAGCGGGCGGTGTGTGAAGTGGACACAACCGTTAGTTGGGCGTACAAAAAAAAAGCAAGTAAGAAAGTCTAAGTTCGGGTGAAACAGAACATTACATACCCAGCTGTGTACTTGAAACGCTGTTGTTGTTTGCTTTGTGTGGTTAGTAGTGTCGTAAGGCTGCGTTATAAGACCCTTAGTAAAAGCGGGTGTGGTCTTTAACCGGATTTGAGTATATTCACTCAGTCTATATAATTTGGCAAAACTATTGGCACTGCCAAATTTCAAAGTAATATATTTATCGTCTTTTTAAACTTCAAAATTTTCTTCTTCTAAATGTGAGTGGTGCCATGCCCATATTCAAAAATTTTTTGGAATTTATATTTTGCGTCATAAAACCAATCAATCTACCAAATTTCATTAGCGTAGCGGTATTCCTTTTTGAATTATCACATTTTTCCCATTTTTATAAATTTTCGATATCGAAAAATTGGACGTGGTTATCGTCCGATTTTGCTCATTTTCAGTACCATTTTCTATTCGGTACAGATAGGCCCGTTTACCGAATTTGGTGAAGATATCTTAATATTTGCCCAAGTTATCGTGTTAATGGGCGGATAGACGAACATGGCTTAATCAATTTTTTTTTCTCGATACTGATGATTTTGATACATGAAAGTCTATATCTATCTGGATTCCTTTATAATCGTACCTGTACAACCAACCGTCATCCAAGCAAAGTGATAACACCCATGTACAGCTGGGTATAAAAATTGAGCAATTTTTACTTTGGTAGGTACTTCATTTGAAACAAATTTTCAAGCCATCAAACTATCTGATTGGTGAAAAATATGGCAGCACTGACAGCTGACAACTGACGTTTTGATTAAAGCTCGCTGACAGCTGTCACAAAAATTTTCATTGTTATAGTCTAAAGTTGACTTAAAGGTAAAAAAAGTGAGTGCTTTTAATTTGGACATAATTTATAAAATATGTGAAAAGTTGTGAGTGAAATTGTATAAAAATTTTTGGTACATGTTTACAACTTATTGCAATGTAAGGTGGTTTTCGCCAAAGGTTGAGGTAGCGCTCAGTCAGTGCAGAATCAAGAAGGCACTTGGTGACCCAAATTCATCATGGATTTAGGGGGTTAAAGCTGCTTGTTAGTGGAACGAACCGGATCTATATCCGACAAAGTATCACCAACATCGATAACACTATACAAAATCTACACATTTTCAGCGGTGCCACGCCCATTTTGAAATGGTTTTTAAAATTTTTATCAAAAGTCTGTATATCAGTCACACACATCAAATTTCAACATTCTAGGAGTATTAGTTACTAAATAATTAGAGTTTTTCTATTTTCCAAAGTGTTATATAAATATTAAAAGTGGGCTTGGTTATCATCCGATTTCGCTCATTTTAAATTGCGATGGGAAATGAGTGCCAAGAAATCCATATACCGAATTTTAATAAGATATCTCTTGGATAGTTAGTAGTACTTTACAATTACAATACTCACGTATAGGGTGTTAAAGTCAGCTGATATTATACTCTCGGTTACCTCGTTCGCACATTTCATATAAGGTCTAGAAGTTACGTGAACATGCCTTCTAGAACAGTGTTATCTCAAGCGTGATAATTTAGCTATATACATGTATATCTGTAGTTTATGATTTTCTTCAAGCTATATGCGTGTTTATGTGTGAGTAACAGCTTCTGCTCTTAGATACATATGTGTATGTGAAATAATCTCTTCGCTGAGAGCGGCTGATTGTGTGTGTGGAATATTCTTCGTTACCTAGTACAAAAGTGTGTGTGCTTGCTTTAATGTGTACATTTAGATAAGTGTGGCCGCTTGCTTTAATGTGTACATGTACATAAGTGTGGTTGCTTGATTTTTTGTTGTTGTGATTATTGACCAGCGTCATAGTGATGCTTATATTCGTCACAATACACATGTTTTTTAATATCCAAATACTACGCAAAGAAGCCAATTGGGAAAAGTTGCAGAATAACAAAGGCATGGCTTTGGCAGAATGCATTTGCAACAGTTCAACAATCGCAAAAGTGCGGTTTCAAATTCCACTTCCCGGAGAAAGGACACTATGAACACATTCAGTGTATGTGAGGTGTTAATTCACCGGCCAGTTCAACTTAACCCGGCAGAAAGATTTTTGAAGCGATTTATAAGGCATAATCGAAACAGCTGTCGCCTTGTTCGTTCTATTATCGGGTTATTTAAATTTTTTTTTGGAAATTATTCAACATATTTTCAAATTGGTTTGCATAGTCTTAGTTACAAAATTTATGAAACCCTTTTCTTGCATTATCGAACGTAAAACAGATAACTAAATTGACGAAATTTGATACAAAATGCTGCTGCTATTTTCGTGTTCACTGCTGTAGATTTTCCGTCTTTGAAACACAAGCTTCTACTGGGCATATGTGGATCTACAAGCGGTCATGAATAAAGTATTATATAACATACGTTTGAAAAATAATGAATTCAGCCTCCAGGCTTCATCAGCGGCTTATAAAAAAATTTACAAAAAAATTCAATGAATTTATTGTTGTCGCCAGATCACATTACAATCGACTAAATTAGTTTTACAATAACAGCAAAATAAAATAAAAATTGTTCTGTGTTACACAAACAATTAATTGAATTGTTTTGAGTAAAGTGAGAATGTAAGGAGCGTTAACCCCCGAAGAGATGTTAGGCCGAGCTTCTCTTCCAATTTGGGTCGTGCTCCTCTTTATTTTTTCGTACAAATTGACGGGACGGGACCTACTTGTTTTATGCCGACCCGAAAGGCATCTGCAAGGCAGATGAGTTTTCACTGAGCGATTTTCATGGCAGAAATACACTCGGAGTACTTGCTAAGCACTGCCGAGGGGCGACCCCGCTTAGAAAAGTTTTCTTCTAATTGAAAAAACCAGGATCTTAGGTGTAGATAATTATAAAATGAGAACGTTATCAAAGAAAATCGAACAAACAATTAGTAACAATTTGTTTTTGTAATGAATGGGATGCCTCCTCGCTTTTGGTGTATTTAAAAGTCGTTTGCGATGACTTGACATTTAGATTACTGCGCATGGAACAACTTAATGGAATAAATAAATTTAACTATTACCCTTGTTTCAACCTTGGAAACCTACGCGAGCTCAGTTTAAAATGGTTGACCGAGAGCAGCCGACCTCCTTCTATTAAATGCAGGACAGTGGCGATTATCTTCTTCTCAATACAGCTGCAGTTGCGGCAGTAATCGCAAGATTCGATGCCCTTCTTAGCGGCGTGTGTACCTATGATGACTTGCATGAAGGAAGCGCTGTAAGAGAAAGTTACTTAAAAGAGGCCATAGTATACCTACCGAGTAATTTTCGGAAAGCATGTGGACGTTCATACCATATCTGGCCTGCTCGTCAGCTTTACAGTTGCCTTCAATATCTCTGTATCGAGATAAGCATAAAAGTCTTATACTAAAGTGCTGGGCCATCTCTTTCTCTTATTTTCCTCTAGCAACAAAGAAAATACTTGGTCAATGCTTTTAGTGCCAAAACTTCAAGCTCAATCCTCTTAGCAAACTCTTACTTGTCTTTCTCCTCACCTAATCCTTTGTTGAACCCTCCCTTTTGTTCATTCATGCTTCATTGTGTATTTCATCCCAATGGCAAACTGAATGGTTGGCCATTCCTTTACTGCGCTACACCCAACTACAAAGCGAATTACATTACACCGCAAGGCATTTGTGTTCTTTGTTTTTATTGTTGTTGTTATTTTCATGTTGTTTGCACTAAAATTGCACAACGTATTGCATGAGAAAATGATTGCGTGCTTGTTTGTCATATTTGTCGGTAATATGAGTATATGATAGGCTGGTTTATAGTATCTTGGCTCGACCTCCAGTTAGAGCAGAGCGTCCTTCCTTGATGCTATCAAAAGCAAACTATCGCTGTGCTATCGCGTAAAGTGTCACATTACCTATGGACATGTTGCAATAGGAACAGGACGGCTTTGCTCCCATCTGGTATCGGCCGGATATTTCGATAATATTGTGACGGATATTAGTGGCACTAAGTGATACTCATATTACTAATCTGATACTAAGTAAATAAAGCCACAACAACAATACAACAAACAGTCACTTGTATCTATATAAATGAATCAATCATTATGTCTACACATATGTAGATACTCCCAAAAGTAGGCAATCATCTGTGGAAATATCACTCACATATACACGCGCATGGGCTATGCGAGAAGCTATAATCATCGTGCATCTGTAGTTGTAGCTGAGTAATTTAATAGCTGGTAACTAACTAGTAAATTCTAGAAATAGAAAAGCCTAGAAATATGCCAACGAGGAAACCAAACAGTATAAAAGCACTACCAGCTGAGGCACGACGAATCAGTTTGATTTAAGCACGCTATCTTTCGAGAAGTAGAAGTGTTATTGTGAAAGTAGTCTAATAAAGACCATTTTACATTATTGAATATTGGAGTTATTTATTCAACAGTTTAGTGATTCTAACGTTAGCAGAAGGTTGCAAATAAGAGGAATTTCCCAAAATTCGTTACAATATCATATACTCAATAATTGTTTGTTCAGATGCTGTTGTCATAGTGCGTTGGCAGAGGAAGCGATTAATCATTTTCTTTGAAGAAATGCAGGACTGCAGGCTAAGCGACTCAGATTTCAGGATTGTTCTTCCGCTAGTATTTCGGGCATATGCTCTATTTGACTTTTAGCTCCTACTATAGTTGATATGAGAAATTAGGTTAAAACGGATATGAATGGCAAGTCAATGTATGTGGAGAACCAAGGTCAATGACTCAAGAACAAATGCCCAAGGATTTTGTCGCTACGACAGAAACTAAAATGTTTAGAGTTAACTGCATTTTTCCTGCTCGGGCGCCACTTGGATTTGTTTGAAGTGTGGCAAAACCACTTTTTCTGCAAGGAAATTGATGCTATTGTAAGATAATAAATGCAACCATGTCAACCAGTTAATAGAATAAAAAAAAATACATCACTGTAAAAGAAGAAAAGAGAAGATGGTGGGCTTCCGGTTCATTATTGATTTGACGACTGAAGAATAAAGTATTAAGATATTTAATCCGGACGTTTCTGCTGTTTTATTAACCATCGAAGGTAGAAATTACATCTCAGGTGTGGGGTTTCCACCATACAACATAAATAATCTTATATTTCATTAAGAACCATGTCCGATATGGCTAATCGCAGTGAAATCATAAACACATTGAATGAAATGGGAGTGGAATTCCCATTGACCGCCACAAACACCCAATTACGGCGGCTTCTCCATGACGTAAGAGGAGATGGAGCCATTGCCGATATGGCTACTAATTCTGCCCATGATCATACTGCCGTTTCCAATAATTCCACCACTGCTGCTGCTGATGACATCGCAATTACCACCACTGCCGTTCCAACTGTCTTTACTACCGATGTTTTGGTTGAATTCAATTCAACACCTGCTGTTCACGATGGTTTTGCTGCCGCCCCATCAAACTCTGCCCCCATTGACGCAAGAGCCACGACCATAAGTGTGGATGACGAACTGGTGGCGCTACGAAAACGTATGGAAATGTTAAAATTAATGAAAGAAATCGACGAGCTAAGAGCTAGTACTGGGGTACAGCAGCCACGTAGACTGGATTTTGCCGATACAGAGCATGCTATGCCCAAGTTCAGTGGTGATGATATATCAGTGACGGTGGGACATTTTCTTCAAGATTTCGAAGAAGTAATGGAGTCGTCAAGAGTAGACGAACGATTTAAATTGCTGGGTTTTCGTCGCTGCCTGGTGGGAACAGCCAAAGTTTTCCTTACCACCACCAAAGCGTTAAGCTATGCCGAGTTAAAAAAGGCCCTTACGACGGAATTTGACGTGCCGATACAGAGGAACGAAGTTTATAAGATGTAGGCAAGACGCAAGTGGGACAAAAAGAGCGAGTCATGCAGGCAATAGGAAAACGGGCAAACATATGCGAAACAGAAATCATCGATTTCATAATAGACGGCATAGGCAATGTAGTGCCAAATGCACATCTACTGTTACCGGCCAAAACTCTTGATGAGTTGAAGGTATTAGTGAGCCCTTTTCAAAGAAAATATTTCACTGTAGAACCAGACTAATATTTGTTAGAAATTAAGTTATACTGTATCGAGGTCGATTACAGTGTCAGATTGGCCGAGCGGTAACTCTGAATACAAATAGAGAATTGTATTAGATTAGGTATTAGATTTAGATTAAGTATTAGATTAAGAAATGTACGATAGTGAAAATATAAATTAAGTTATAATGTGTCAAGGTCAATACAGTGCGAGCTATAACTCTGAACACAAATAGCGAATTGTATCAGATTAAGAAATGTATGACAGTAAAAATAGGAATTAAGATAATGTATCGAGGTCGATACAGTTGCAGGCTGGCCGAGTTGTAAGATCATAAATGCAACCATGTCAACTAATTAATAGAATAAGCAAAAATACATCACTGTAAAAGAAGAAAAGGTTCATTATTGATTTGACGACTGAAAAATAAAGTATTGAGACAATTAATCTGGACGTCTCTGCTGTTTTATTAACCATCGAATGTAGAAATTACACTATCTTCATTTTGGGGCATTTATTTTCTATTTACACTTTAGAGCATTTTCCTTTTAACTGCATCCAGGAGAATGTGACTTCGTATCGTCGGATTTGGAAATTTCTTGTCCGCAGTAGAAAAAAAAATTCGAGAAAACTTGAATTCCAATTCAGAAAGAGGCAGCTTAAAATCTTTTACAGACTAGGCCAGGACTGAGCACTGGCTGTGTGAATAAGCTAAAGATTTGACCTACACAACATTACATTCTCTACAAATGTTGCAGTCCTTTGACGGATATAGATCGGGAACGTTCCGGTAATAGGCACCCTTCAGGTACTAGTTCAACCATTTCGGGAACGATTAATATGACCACATTAAACCTTCTAAGCCATACCACCCCCAGTTCTATGAGGAAGTTGTTGCCGCCAGAGCCTCGCCTGCTAAATATGTGTATGATGCATTCATATTTGTAATAGGACTCCACTCGCTTAGGTGAGGTCGACAATTGGGTTGCGGAAGCTCTGAAGCTATATGTATTGCGCTTATCACACCCTTGAATGCCCTCTACCAATGTTAGACCATCCAAATAGGATGTTTTCATTCTTCGCTTTATTCAGACAATTTTGAAGTATATAACTCTTCTGTGGCAGGCTTTTGGCAGTTTTGAGCCAGCTAAATGTTTGCTAGAAATATGCGTTGTCATATATATGGCTGCCATTGAAAACTTTATGAAATTCGCATTTTATTTTTAGAACTGCAAATATTTCACTTAACTTTTTTTTTACTCTTTTTCATTTTATTTAACCCTTGCTATTGGCTACCTTTTTTCTCTGCTTGCTTCTGCTTCATCAAATGCTCGGAATGCACATTTAGTGTCAACGCAGGCCGTTGCGCCTACGCAACATTTATTTTGTTGTGTAAGTTTAAGGTTACTCATAAGACCTGTCCAAAAAAAAATATTTAAAGAATTTTAATATATCATTCTATCGGGCGGTCCTAGGTGAGCTAAAAGTGTTGTTGGATAAAAAGTTGCAGTTTATTAATTTAATCTAGTGAAAGACAAGTTGATTGCAATAGAGGAGAGCTCGAGGGGGGTTTTATACTGCTTTTGCTAAGAATTCAAACGTTTGTTTGTAAGTACATATTTCATTACAGAAAATTTTTAGTTGTGATCACCCAAAAAGGTATAAAATGGGTATTTAAAGTGTAGCATTGTGATATGATGGCCAACTGTATGTTTCAGAGAGGTCAGAGTCTTACACGATGTTCTTCAAATGGTATCGAACTCTAGAAGAAAATTCCCTATTGAAGCTGCTGGATCAAGTAACTATCTGCATATGGACCGGTTACCTTAAATTTGGCTTATTTCAAATTGTACCCTCCTAAGTATGGAATTTCCAGGTGCAGTTCTGTAGTTGGAGTGCACTGCTTTCTTGTAAGTAAGTATTATGCATGAATCATGATTGGAATATTTTGGATGGAGGATATTTTAAGGCAGTATGCATCTCAATTCTCAATAAAAGATACGCTAACCATTTTGCTGTTGTAGTTACTGTTGTAGCAATGCTTCGCACCATGCAATACGTTCAATGCCGCACAAATAGTTATCGTTATACTCAAATGGGAGTCCAAGAAAATTTGCAGCTTCAGCAGGGTTGAACCGAAGTGATATGAGCGTTGGAGGCGTTGACTCCACATTGCAATTAAGATGTGCGGATATGTTGCATTCGGGACATACATACATTGGATATTTCGGGGTCAATTCTGGATAAGTAAGTGCTAAACCTATAACAGTATCCAGATCGAAATTGTGTCAGTGTGACGCGCGTCTCTCTGTGACAATTGTTTTCCTTAACTGCCAATTTTAGGGTATTTCGGCTTCGTTTCTGGCTTTGATTTTGACTTATAATATCTCCTTTTCTTTACTTCCCTTTTTTTGCTTTCTTTACTTTTATTTTCTTTTCTTTTCTTTTCTTTTCTTTTCCTTTCTTTTATTTTATTTTCTTTTCTTTTCTTTTATTTTATTTTATTTTATTTTCTTTTCTTTTCTTTTCTTTTCTTTTCTTTTCTTTTCTTTTCTTTTCCTTTCCTTTCCCTTTCTTTTCTTTCCTTTTCTATTCTTTTCTTTGGTTTTGTTTTGATTTCTTATCTTTTCTTTCCTTTCCTTTCCTTTCCTTTCCTTTCCTTTCCTTTCCTTTCCTTTCCTTTACCTTTACCTTTCCCTTTCCTTTCCTTTACCTTTCCCTTTCTTTTCTTTCCCTTTCTATTCTATTCTATTCTTTTCTTTTCTTTTCTTTTCTTTTTTTTTTCATTACACATTACATTTCATTTCATTTCCCTTTCTTTTCTTCCCTTTACTATTCTTTTCTTTTCATTTCATTTTATTTCATTTCATTTCATTTCATTTCATTTCATTTTATTTCCTTTCCTTTCCTTTCCTTTCCTTTCCTTTCCTTTCATTTCCTTTATTTCCCTTTCCCTTTGTACCCTTTCCACTCTATCACGTACATTGTTCCCACATTACGCTTAAGTGTAGTGACTAACGTTACATTCTGTATTACCCATAACTTGAGCAAAGATGTTTACACTTCAAAACAGCATCGCAAAGGAGAATAAGAAGTGAAATTAATGGGTAAAGGGATTTTGATGACCATGGTGATGATGTGGTAGTGATTATGATGAAACACAAACGAGAAGAAGACACAGATATAGACGGAGGCGAATATGACGCTTCCCAAGGCAGCGATCCGATGAAGGTCTCTCATTTCAGTGTAATCCCATTTAATTTGTTGCGTCCTTCCCATAAGGCGAATATGAACACGAAGTTGAGTATGAAAAAGTGTGTCGTTAAATATCTTAGAGCTCCAGCGCGCTTACAGTTACAGCTACTGGAACGGTTATAGTCACGTCTATGATTACGGCTACTCTAAAGATCATTGTAATGATCACGGTTCCCGACACTGTTACTGTTATGATTAGAGCTGTATACACAACACGAGTGCTATATACTCACGGGACAAGAATCTCGAAACCCCAGTATGAAATACAAAAACAAATATACTACGAAAATCGGTGACATTTGGCGGCCGCCGTGGTGTGATGGTAGCGTGCTCGGCCTACCACACCGAATGCTCTGGGTTCACACCCCGGGAAAAGCAATATCAAAATTTTAGAAATAAGGTTTTTCAATTAGAAGAAAATTTTCTAAGCGGGGTCGCCCCTCGGCAGTGTTTGGCAAGCACTCCGAGTGTATTTCTGCCATGAAAAGCTCTCAGTGAAAACTCATCTGCCTCGCAGATACCGTTCGGAGTCGGCATAAAACAAGGAGGTCCTGTCCCGCCAATTTGTAGGAAAAATTAAAAAAGGAGCACGACGAAAATTGGAAGAGAAGCTCGGCCTAAAATCTCTTAAGAAGGCTATCGCGCCTTACATTTATTTTATTTTTTTTATCGGTGACTGATGGGTAAATTAGTATTAATTTTTTCACATGTAAAGCGAAAAGATTGCGGTATTAATGATTTCTAATGCGTATAAGCACATTTGTCCATACATAAAAGTATTTTCGCACCATTTGTGAATGCGCAAGCCGAGCCCATCATTTAACGCTTGTGCCTTATACTAGCTGTGATCTTTCGCAATGAAGGTGCAAAAGGAAAAACTAAGTTCTTTTACAATCACAAAGGAATTGCTATCAAACGGAGGGCGCACGCAAAACTACTCCTAATAAAGATTTTTGTTTTGAACTTTATGTAAAGTGTTCTTTTGCCACTCATTGTCAAAAGATAGTGTTCCTCATACAAATATTATAGTTGCCAATACAAGCAAATAAACGGTTTGTTATGCTTTTTGTGCGCCCTACTAATGGGCCTAGAAGTGAAATGTCACATTTCTTTAATTTACAGCTTTTAATAAATGTTCTGTAATTACTTAAATATTATTTTTGAACAAAAAAAAGTAAACCATTGTTTGGCGCTTTATCGACTAGAATGAATGAATGATTTATTGCCTGAGTGCGAACGATGATTATACAGATCTACATCTAGTTAGGTATAAAGAAGCAATTTTATGAAATGCTGTTATATGCTCCTTATAAATGGGGTAGAATATTTGTAAAAGGGAGGAGAATGGGGCGTTGGACTCAAGCCTTTGTTGGAAATACTAGCAGCAACTTAGGCAGAAGCGTTAGTATTTACTTAGCCACCCATATCTCTCTTTGAGTAAGCTAGTATGTTTGAATAGTATGTGTGAGTTCTTAAATTTTTGCTATCTCGGAAGCTCTTTTAGAAAGCACGCTGGTTCAAATTATGCATCTCGGCTGCATTTTTATTTTTCTAATTACACATTTGTTGTATTCAATCATTATAAAAGTCAGAACTGCCTTGCAATTCTGGGTAAATTATGACTTAAGGAATCGTTTTGCCTCGCAGATTTTTCAGTTTTAGTTTCGCATGACCGAAGGGATTTACAAATGACTTTAATTTTGTCAGGAAAAGTGATAAATTTTTACCTAAATTAATCTGAGAATACAGATATGTATATTAGGGTGGCTCGATTTGTATGGACGAAAGTTAAAAGATATCGCTCCATCGATTTTTCGATAGGATTTGGGCTCAGGAAAAAAAGTTCCACTATGCGTACCCAAAAAAATAATTTTCGAGCCTGCGATTTAATTTTTCTGACTTTTTTCGACTTTGATTTTAAAGGTTTTTTTCATGACCTACTAAAAAATGTTCATATGTATTATAGGTTTACGCCGATCACTTTATCGGCGGCGGCGGCGTAGGCTCTGTTATATACCGGCGGCGGCGGCATACGTCGGTGTTCTTACCTTAAAAGCTTGATTTTTCTATTTAAAAAAATAATATTTAGGAAAGGTTTTGTTTATATGTATTTAAGGAAAACAACGTGTTGGCCATTTCGGAAAGACCCGGGGTTTTTGCATCAAAATCTCGCAGACCGTTCAAAAATTTTCAGGAGTAGCTCCTTGCGAAGGGATTTTCCCTCGTTCGCTTGCTCCAGAGAGGCTTCGAACCTAACCCCGGTCTTTGGAATTGGTACTGCTGCGTCTGCTGAAAAGAAATAGAGATACATAAAATAGTCACACATAAACAGGCAAATGTGTGACTAGTGCAAAGCGTAGTTTCACCTAGGGTTAACTCCTAATAATCGTCGCGAACACAATTTCTTTAATTCATTTGTCGCTCCTTGGCGGTCACGCATAAAGGCGACTTAGGGTTGCTATTAATGGTCTATTAATACTCATGACTATCGTGGCACAGGGCACCTTCAGTTTTTTCGGCTGTTTTTAAGAGCTACAATTTCCGATGTGCGAAGAGTAGGAATCCCTACCACCAGTCGCTACCACGCTTCCTGAGCCTCACACCATATGCCAGTACAGAAGCTATAGGACTGCGACTTCGAACTCATACCTTCGTGGACGTCACTTTCCTAGAAGCTCTAGGTGTAGCTCCGAAGATTTTCCAATGGATGCTTTTGTCGCGCTATGCTACCGAGCTACACCTTGAAAGGTTAGGGAGTGACTATTTGGCCAAAGATGCCGCCCTCGAAATCATAAGCAGTCTAAGTGGATGTCGGGTGGATGGATACAATTTTTAAAATGTAGACCAAAGATTGCAGACGTTTGTGTTCACAACATTGATTTCAGTAGTCTTCGTTAAATCAAATTTAGAATGAAAGTCGACGGATTTTAAGTTGAAAGTTGTTAACTACTGTTTTCCGGCCTTACGATATAGGAGCTCATTATGGATGACCGCGTAGCTTCAGTTTTCAGACAAGTTCGACTGTCCACTACGTTAGGGTAGTATCACACACGGTCATTAGTTCCACTGTCTTGGGAAAGCTTTTGCTTCACCACTTTGAGTGTTCTTGCGAAGGAAAAAGCCTCACCTGGTAGATATATGTGCCTACGTATTCACAATTGTAAAAGGAGCGGTAACGTGTAGGTGATGTTTAAACTTGGTTGATAGGCTATAATCAATGTGATTCACTCCAAGGGCTAGTTTTGGATAGGGCCGCCAACTTTAGGAAATGTCAAACCGGGAGACTTGGGTGTTGAAGGATGAAGTGTGAAAATCAAAATTAACATTTTAGACGCTATTGTATAGTTTCGCAAATAAACAATAGATGTTTGAATGCAAGACTTAGTGATTTTTCAAACCCTTCTCATAAGTACGTATGTATATCCTCAACTTAAGTATGAGGTAAGAATTATTTCAAAGGAGTGTTTATGCTCCTAGAACCTACTAAAGGATTTTGCATCACTGATTTCGCTTATTCTTGAGGACAATTTAAAAACAAGTTCGCCTTGGATCATTTTATTCGAATTAATTTTTCATTATTAATTTTTTCAAAAATGCAAAGTGAGCATATACATACGTTTATTATATAACTTTTCTTTTAGTATATTTTCATAACTTGCTGAATTGGGTGATGCAAAATCCGTGTTAAGCTAACATCGAAAGCGCCTGTTATTTTAAATAACTTTTGAATAGTTATAAAGAGTTAAATTTCGCAATTAGTTTCTTATAACTGGCAGTGATGCGCATCCGTTGATACCACTTTCGACCATATCCGACCAATTTTCGACATGAACAATAAATGGCCTAAACAGTCTTAAACGAGTAGAAAATATAGTAATGCGCCGGACGCCGCGCCGCCATGCCGATATTTTTGACATTCGGCGGCGGCGTGCGAAAAACGACCAAAATCGGCGGCGGCGGCGTTTATCGGCGGCGTATATCTCTAATATGTATACCCTGTCCGACCCAAAAATGTCCGCTAAAAACGTTGTCGATGACAGTTTTTAGAAAAAAAAATATTTTTACAGGGTATGAAAATTTTACAATCAAATGATTATTTATTTTTTCTTATTATTGCATTGTCATCGGGTTTTGAACTATATTCCAAGTTTCAACCTTATAGCTTATTGGGAAGTTACTTAAATTTCAATTATAAAATTTGTGCCAGCCAGCCAACCAGCCATCCAACCAACCAGCCTAGCCTATCAAGTCAAGCTAAATAAAACCGTTTAAAAATAAACTCGGTGTGAAGTGTGGCTAGTTCAGGACTCCAATGAAATGTATCCGAAAATGAATAGAAAGACTGGTTAAAGGAATAGAAAGACAGAGAAATAAGCGTAGGAAGAGCGCGAGCGAGATGGAGCTAATATAGCAAAATTGTTCAAATGTAGACAAAAAAGAACATTTCGTTTCGAAGTAAGTCTGTGGGGTCTGCTAAAGTATTACAAAAACGGAAGTGCTAAAACTAACATTGAAGATGACACAACGACGAAAATGGTTTTTGTCCAAACCAAATTTGATAAGGGAAGAAGAAAAATCATTCCACCAAAAAGCATTACCCACTCAGCATTTAGGTTATTCAATTTTGAATTTCCCTACATGTCAATACAATTTGATTACTCTTCCTGACTAAATAATGAGTTATCATACAATTGAACAAAAGAAATAATCAAATATGAATACTTTTGATGATGAAAAACTAAAAAGCATTTTTCGATCACTTTTTGGAATCATTTTTGAAGTCCTTTAATGACTAAATTTTAATATTTCATAAAAACCAACAAAAAGAATAATCAAATATGCTTACCTTTGATGATCAAAAACTGAATATAGTTTTTCAATCACATTTTGGAATCATATTTGAATCAAATGTGTTTACTTTAGGTGATCAAAAATTTATAATCATTTTTCATTCAGCTTTCTGAATCTTTTATGAATATATTTGTTGACTGAATAATGAATTTTATACTTGTTGAAATTTTACTTTTCATTAAAAATTTTATTTTTTTCACATACACATATTTTTTGAATCATGAAGCTAAGAAAAAATATATAAAAATTTTATTATTTATGCAAAAGATATTTTTCAAGACAAAAATAAAGTAATGCTGCTCGTGAACGAAGATTTCCCCAACCATTTCTCCCCTTCAGCTTTCCAGAAAATAATGATTGGACAATACATAGGTTGTGAGCTATTTGAACTCCAGGTAAGTGAAACTATCTTGACATACCTGGATACGGCTTTAACATCCCGTATCGTATCCATATTTTAAGATGCAAACGATAATGCTGATGTTGGATGTTGTAGTCGCAGGTGTATATCGGTCAAGTTTGTTTGCGAGTGACCTGTGGTTCAAATAGCTCACTTCCGCATGCTTTCTTCCCCTTATGAAATAAGATTACCATGTATCCTATTTTGAATAAGACATGAAGAATAAATGCATTATAATGGCATTCTAAAATGCAATAAAAACCTCAACAAAAACGATTGAAATATATTCACGAATATGATCAGAAAATGACTGTGAAAAGCAGTCAAATATTACTCTAATTTTACAATGATATCAAATATGAATAAAAAGCGTTTCGAAATAGGAATCATAAATGATTATTCAGGAATAATCACATTTATGGTACATTTTTCTCCCGACGATACGTTAATTTTCGAACAGAAAATGCTTTTAAATTTGAACGTTTTTAATCATCTTGGGGTATGATATTTAAATATTTTTTGATCAAAATTTTCAAAAAATGCTGGCTGGGTATGTGGTGTGCTGATTTCTGGACTCCAATTGAAACTGTTTTCCATTGTGTCTGAAAATCTCACATTAGGTGCTACCGGTTTGTGATACTCACGGCAAACATTGGCTAGTACACAAATACCACAGTCAATACTAAGAAGACGAGTAATTTATCTTAAGAATAAAAACAAACAATTTTTTGTGCTATGATAACACGGAACCGAGAGTCAAAAGAGCCGATAACCTGAGGAGCTAAGCAAGAGAAGAGCCATATGATAATGCGAGACAAATGTTACTCTAGTACCAAATTCAACAGCAGCCGATATATACTTTATGAGTATTATTGATAATTTTTAAATAATATTTTAATAATATTTTAATTTAATAACGATTTTTATGAAATTCCTTATTATTTTGCAGCTGCGGTTAACGTTCGAATCGCTGAACTGTCGAATAAATAACTCAAATATTCAGTTTGGTAAAATGTTCTTTATTTACAGCTCTACTGTGGCAGTAGTACTTGACAATTACAATACTCGCGTACTTCACCAATAGCGTGATAAAATCAAACTGATTGACTATTCTTCAGCTTGCTCTGCTTTTATACTCTCTGTTTCCTCGTTCGCATATTTCTCCTAAGATCTAGACTTTTCCCGAACAGCTGCTTATTTATTTCTCCTGTATGTAACTGATACTCACGGTTTTATCTTCTATTATATGTGTGTGTGTGTATAAATTTCCCTGCAAAAAATAGTGCGACTAATCTCTAAAGAGAGCGGTCTCCGATTAATCTCGTTTTTCCACATTTTGGCATAATTGATCCCCTCTAGTCCCTTTTGCGTACAGTTGGGATTAGTCTGGTTGAAATCTCTGTAGCTCATTTTAAGAAACATAAAAAAAAAATGGGCAACGATGTTAGCTAAGTTATAAAGATTATAGGTGATTGATTAAAATTTTGTAAGAAAAATGCGGTGCCTTATACCGAACCTAAATGACTTGGACCATATGTTCCCTTATCGTCGACCCATATCTCTTGGAATGAGTTGGGGACTTACAATTTTTTTTTTACATATATGTATGTAATAATTTTTTGCAAGTTATGATATTACGTTTAAACTGTACATAACCTCGTAGCATACGAAAATTAACACTTTTTGATGAAAGAAGAGATAAGTCTTCATTCGTTCCCATATGGGTACAGAGGTGATTGGCCCTATTGTTCCCGTTCGGGTATAGATATAATAAGTCTCTTCATAGGACATGCTCAAGCAAAAGGGAACAGTTCAACACATACTATGAGATCAAAAGTAGCATTAATTTCATACTCCTTTGCGACTCATCCCGGACTCATCCTAGAGTTATCGCATTTTTTGCAAGGTCTGCTCTTAGCTGCTGCCTACATGTATATATGTAAAATATTCTATTTGCTGTATAGAACTGCTAATATTCGCGTAACATAAACGCTTATCCTCGTTTAGATAATGCTTATGAGACACATCTAGCGGCAGTGGTTAAATAGAAAAGGGTGTACCTAAAATCGGACACACAAACCTCTGGTGGCCATAATGTATACCATATAGCTGAATCAGTTGCGATGAATAGCGGACACGCATAGAATACATAGAATTAATGTAGAGGGTGAAACATAGACAAATATTTCAGTTACATCTGAGCATAATGCGTATAGAAATTTAGTAGTACAAATTTTATGCGCAGCAATTTCAGAGGTGTATTTAAAGTTTGACGCTTAGCAGTCCATAAAAGGTTTAAGCGTAAACGTCTGTAGATGTAAAAAAAACACGGCTAATATTTTGTATGCCTACTGGCTAACGAAAATCTTTGATTGATCTACGCTCACTGCCCCTGCGAGCTGTATATTTATTTGCGTATATGGCCAGTAGTGTTGTAAAGATACCGCTCTTATTCCAAATATTTGATGTGCTTTTTGATTCGAGGGAACCCGGTTGCGGCGTTGTGTAATCTTCACCGTAATCTGTATGTTCCCCAAAATCAAACTAGAGAAGGAATGATCGAAAGGTGTTACATTTTCTGGGGTGAAGTCGGCTAATAGAGTAATTTTGAAAAAACAAAATTATTCATTTCACTTTTAAGCACCTCCCTAGTGTAAATTCATCAAACACAAGAAGTGTTAGAAATCGAATTGATGACTAACGGAAATCAACAATTTCATCAATGAATTGTTGCCTACATGAGAAAATTTATTTTTGATTGAAAATTTTATCACGCCTACTTCATGCTCTCCCCTCATCTGTATAGCCAACGCCAGCACTCTGTCTTGGCTTGTGTTAAGATATCTAAAACAATCAATAATGAATATTTGAAATATTTTACTTTTACTTTATAATTTCCTTTCCTAAATTGTTAGTTATTTACCATATTCAATTTAATTAAAATACGCTTTTTTGAATAATAGAAGAATATTAAACATTTTTTTTAAATTTTTATATAAATAGGAATTTATCGCTTCCGTTCGCTTATAATATCTTTTTTTGAATTTTATGTTTTTTGGTTTCCTTCCATAAAAAGTCATAAGTACTGATAAGCCCATTTGAACTGATGGTTTGCTATAAATTTATTTGTAAAAAATTGATTCTCATAATTTTCACTTTAAATATAGGTTTTGTTTTGTTTTGTCTACTTTTTGTTTGTTTTTTCTTTGAACTGCATTTTTATTTGTATTAGTTCATGTGAATTTATGTACCCTAGTGCTTGAATTTTTTTATACTCAGTTCAGCAGAGCTCACAGAGTATATTAACTTTGATTGGATAACGGTCGGTTGTACAGGTATAAAGGAATCGAGATAGATATAGACTTCCATATATAAAAATCATCAGTATCGAAAAAAAATTCGATTGAGCCATGTCCGTCCGTCCGTCCGTCCGTCCGTCCGTCCGTCCGTCCGTTAACACGATGACTTGAGTAAATTTTGAGGTATCTTGATGAAATTTGGTATGTAGGTTCCTGAGCACTCATCTCAGATCGCTATTTAAAATGAACGATATCGTACTATAACCACGCCCACTTTTTCGATATCGAAAATTTCGAAAAACCGAAAAATTGCGATAATTCATTACCAAATACGGATAAAGCGATGAAACTTGGTAGGTGAGTTTAACTTATGACGCAGAAGAGATAGCTAGTAAAATTTTGGGCAATGGGCGTGGCACCGCCCACTTTTAAAAGAAGGTAATTTAGAAGTTATGCAAGCTGTAATTTAGCAGTCGTTGAAGATATGATGAAATTTGGCAGGAACGTTACTCTTATTACTATATGTATGCTTAATAAAAATTAGCAAAATCGGAGAACGACCACGCCCACTTTTAAAAAAAAATTTTTTTTAAGTCAAATTTTAAAAGAAAAGTTAATATCTTTACAGTATATAAGTAAATTATATCAAAATTCAACTCCAGTAATGATATGGTGCAACAAAATACAAAAATAAAAGACGTTTTCAAAATGGGCGTGGCGCCGCCCTTTTTGATTTAATTTGTCTAGGATACTTTTAATGCCATAAGTCGAACAAAAATCTACCAATCCTTTTGAAATTTGGTAGGGGCATAGATTTTATGACTGTAACTGTTTTCTGTGAAAATAGGCGAAATCGGTTGAAGCCACGCCCAGTTTTTATACACAGTCGACCGTCTGTCCTTCCGCTCGGCCGTTAACACGATAACTTGAACAAAAATCGATATATCTTTACTAAACTCAGTTCACGTACTTACCTGAACTCACTTTATATTGGTGTAAAAAATGGCCGAAATCCGATTACAACCACGCCCACTTTTTTGATATCGAAAATTTCGAAAAATCGAAAAAGTGTGATAATTCATTACCAAAGACGGACAAACCGATGAAACTTGGTAGGTGGGTTCACCATATGACGAAAAATAGAAAATTAGTAAAATTTTGGACAATGGGCTTGGCACCGCCCACTTTTAAATGAAGGTAATTTAAAAGTTTTGCAAGCTGTAATTTGGCAGTCGTTGAAGATATCATGATGAAACTTGGCAGGAACGTTACTCCTATTACCATATGTGTGCTAAATAAAACTTAGCAAAATCGGAGAACGACCACGCCCACTTATTAAAAAAATTTTTTTTAAAAGTCAAATTTTAACAAAAAATTTTATATCTTTAGCATACAAGTAAATTATGTCAACATTCAACTCCAGTAATGATATGGTGCAACAAAATAAAAAAAATAAAATAAAATTTCAAAATGGGCGTGGCCCTCCCCCTTTTTTCATTTAATTCGTCTAGAATAATTTTAATGCCATAAGTCGAAGAAAAATTTACTTATCCTTGTGAAATTTGGTAAGGGCGTAGATTTTATGACGATAACGGTTTCCTGTGAAAAAGGGCGAAATCCGTTGAAGCCACGCAGTTTTTATACACAGTCGACCGTCTGTCCTTCCGTTTAGCCGTTACCACGATAACTTGAGCAAAAATCGATATATCTTTACCGAAGTCAGTTCACGTACTTATCTGAACTCACTTTATATTGGCATTAAAAATGGCCGAAATCCGACTATGACCACGCCCACTTTTTCGATATTGGAAATTTCGAAAAATTAAAAAAATGCCATAATACTATACCAAATATGAAAAAAAGGATGAAACATGGTAATGGGATTGGTTCATTGACGCAAAATATAACTTTAGGAAACCTTTTGTAAAATGGGTGTGACACCTACCATATTAAGTAGAAGAAAATGAAAAAGTTTTGCAGGTCGAAATCAAAAGCCCTTGGAATCTTGGCAGGAATACTATTCGTGGTATTACATATATAAATAAATTAGCGGTACACAACAGATGATGTTCTGGGCCACCCTGGTCCATATTTTGGTCGATATCTCGAAAATGCCTTCACATATACAACTAAGGTCCACTCCCTTTCAAAACCCTCATTAATACCTTTAATTTGATACCCACATCGTACAAACACATTCTAGAGTCACCCCTGGTCCACCTTTATGGCGTTATCTCGAACAGGCGTCCACCTATAGAACTAAGGCCCACTCCCTTTTAAAATACTCATTAACACCTTCCATTTGATACCCATATTGTACAAACACATTCCAGGATTACCCTAGGTTCATTTTGCTAAATGGTGATTTTCCCTTATTTTGTCTCCAAATCTCTCAGCTGAGTATGTAATGTTCGGTTACACCCGAACTTAGCCTTCCTTACTTGTTTATATTTATTTTGAAGTATCTGCTATGCTTGAAAATAAACACCTAGAACATCATAAATTTGTTGGTTAAGTACTTTTGTAGTTTCTTCAAGATTTAATAAATTATTTCAAATGTTATCTTAAAAACTTAAGAGTTCTACACTTATCTTCTAATTCAGGCTGTCTAGACATTTTTAGTCAACTTTCTGAAGCACACATGGATCAAATATTGAATTGCTAGAATCTTCTCTTTGTTTGTGTCAGGATTTTACTAAATATTGTACTACAGCTTTTCCAACCATATTTCGGAAAAGGACAAATGTACTCCAGAAAAATCAATTGTATTTCAGAGAAGCTCAAATGAATATCAGAAAAATGTAAATGTATTTCAGCAAACCTCAAATTTATTTAATATCTGCCTCATTTAGACAGCCAGAAGCTTCGAATTGCATACAATACTAAGATATGCGGTAAGTTACATACCCGTTTTCGTATGTTTCACGGAAAAATCTGTGTCTTTAGAGAAATACTGCCATATTACAACTATTGTTTTACGTGGGATTTCACGCGTTGGCGGATGGTGATCTTGAGCGTTCATACAAATCAAAATCTGCACCCCAAGTCATTAATTGGCAATTTATGCCTACAAGTGCACCAAATGTCTTTGAATCATTTTAAATTATATTTTAAGAAAACACTTGCCAGTCATAAATTTGCCTTTGAAGAATACACAACATTATTCGCCATCATCCAGTGAGTTTTCTCCGGATCACGCTCAACTCTCACGGGAATTCTCTGGATCATTGGCAAAGGTCGTGATATTTTTGTACACATGAGTTGTGATAGGCAGTTGTCGCCATTGAATTTCATGTCATTTTTAATGACATCTGATTCACATTGTCGTTGCATTTGCATGTTAAATCTCTATCCGTATCTGTTTCACGTGTCATTGGAACACGAAGAATAATAAAGGCCGAGAAGCGCCAACTACTTTTGAAAAAGTAGGTTTAGACAAGACAAGACTAAAGACAAGAAATTAAGAAATTACTGGCTCACATATTGAACCAGACTTCTATCTGGCTCAAATCATTGTTGTTGCATTTACATGCAAAATTATTTATCTAGCTCAGGATCTTTGCGACGGGATGATGTCTATTAATTCGAGCTGAAGCGGTTCTATAATTTATACGAACTCAGCACCCACACAAAATCAAAGTTTCCTAATTTAAGTCATATTGTTATTATTGTAATTTTTATTTTTGTAATAATATGTTGCTTTTATAATATTTATGAGAACAATTTTATTTTATCTTGAATATTGAAAAAAAAAAAAATAATAATAATAATAATTGTATGTATGTATGTGTGTGTTTGCAAATTTTCCATATATTTAGGTACTCAGCAGTGCAAAGTCGTTAGTAATAAAATTATTATTTTTATTTAGATTATTTTTACATAAAAATTTTATTTGACGCCATCAAGTGGACACACGACAAATGAAGCAAATAAGTTTGTTTTTATTTCTCAATGTATTTGGTGTGTTTGGATTGGCATGGAAATGTGGAAAACGCAAAAAGCTGACTAATGAAATTTTTATGCATCTTTCGTATTTTTTTTTTCTTCCCAAAAATATTTCTCTAGCTTAAAATAGATGCATTGGGTATTTCCGAGATTTTAAATTTAAAAATAACGACACGTGTCCGTCTAAATTTGTACAAAAAACGTTTGAAGTGACAACTACTTAATTCATATTTGCCTTTTTGATGATTTTACAATATTGAATGTTAGGTTAGGTTGAACTGGCCGATCAATAAAGACTTCACATGTATCCAAGAATTTGTGTGACGACCAAACGGAAGAGCACCAATCAGGTGGCAGGACTTATGTTATGGAATAACTCCGTTCTCTTGGCAAATACTAGACATTTTCTAGGACCTAGCTTAATTGCTACCTCGAGATCTGGCAACTCTGCCGCCCCATTAGGTGGAGCCTTAAACTCACGAGTAAAGAACAAGAAAACGGAACGTGCTGAACCGTTTCTTTTTGCAGCTAGCCATTCCTACATCTGCTTTTACTAACGATACCACCCACTTTCTTAGTCTAATATCAATGCACATGATCTTAGAAATTTTCTAGCCACGCGCTTTTGTCCACGCCTTCCCTGCTTGATGGATCATAGGCAACTTATGTCTTCTTTTGATTTCTCCCAAACGGATTGCGACGTATATCGTCGATTTAGCGATTGCTGTACGCTCCTTTACCAACTCACCAGCCTTTTCGTTACCTTCTATCCCTTTAAGACCGAGAACCCAATATAGATGTATGGTATAGTGTAGCGTCTGCAGCTTAAGCACGCTTCCTCCAGAATTTCCACTGCTTTCTTCATGGCTATTCTTTCCGCCTGTAAGACGCTGCAGTAAACTGGCAGCATGTATGATCTACTTATTTCTGGACCGACACAGTAAACATCAGATTGTACTTACTGGAATTTAGGAATTTATAGCTGGAATTGAAACTGTATATGTAGATGTAATCGTTACCTTAATTGCAAATGTCAACCTAGCCGTAGCCCAATAGTACATAGCTCTATTCACCAACTCTGGGTATCAGCCTCTTTATACTTAAAAAATTGTTCCGCTTAACAGCACAAACAAAGAAATCAAACGAAGAATAACTTTTGCCAACAAGCGCAATCGAGGGCTGTGTCGTGATAATGATGACATGGCCCTTGGGGTGCTCGAGAGAAAAGTTTTATGGAAGATGTATGATCCTCTTTGTTATGCCGACAGCGAGGATCAAATGAGGTATAATTAAATATTCATACACTTCGCTTACTAGGTCATGTTAAGCGAATGGACAAAGACGATCGGCTCAGAAAGACATATAGACGTATATCGAAGCAGAGAAATTGGTAGACCTGCATCTACTTATTCACAGAAGTGAGAACTTCCAGCTTTTGCCAGAGTGACTTAAATTAGTTGCACATGCATGGCTTCTTTATTCTAATTTTTGTCGCATTAATGAGTTTTCTTTACTGCATAAACATCCTACTAACCCAACTAATTTGCATATATATATTCATGAGTACAGATACGTGAAATAAAAATGACTCAAATTATTAGTATTAGTATTATTATTAAGCCGCGATGCACTGCGACCTTAATTTAAATCTATGGTGCTTGAACATTCAGCTTATTATTGATCATGAAGACTTTGAACGTATATAAGCACCCCTTCAGCTTTTTTACTCCATATCATGAAGCAATAAAAAATCACGTCCCCTGGATGGGAAAGTCTCTGCCTTGCCGCAGCAACCCATTCGCAGAGAATGTGAACCCGCGTTTAATGCTCCAGCTCACAAAATCGACAGATTTGTTTATCGGATATATTTAACTTACTTAAGAGATATCGTAGGCTACAGTGGCCTTTTTAGTACCTAGTGAGAGTTCGTAGGCCCCCTCTGATTAATTTAATGAGATTGGCTGATACTCTTCTTGCTAAGAGTACAAACACTTTGGCCTGTCTCTGACTTGGGCATTCTATCTAGTGTTCTCTGAACCTTGTTTTCCAGTTACGTATTGTTTTCCTGGTGTGTACATTTGTGAAGACACAGAAGGGATCTGGACAATAGAATACCGCTAAATCACCTTCATGTCCCTGCTGTCCAGGAACCCATCTTAAAAAAACTTTGGTTTTGGCTTCCAGATCATTCAGTACACCAATGCATTCATCCAATAGCATAAAAGTAATTATGTAAGACTGCAAAGCTCGTAAAGTTTCATGGCTGTCTGTCATAAGGAGGATACTCCTCGAGGATACGATTCTTCGTAGACATTCTTTACTACAAACTTCTATTTCGGGGATTTTTTCCTGAAAAATTGTAGGGTAGCAACCCATTTTTATCGATTTCTTGAAGTTCAGCCCATTAATGCCAGCTCCAGTTTTTTCGTCATCAAATTTTTATCCATCTGTCAGTGTCATTATATGGGTTCCCTGTTTCCTAAAGTGTTCATACATTCATACCTCAAAGTTCCGTGAGATTTTGAGCATAGTGGCCATTGTATCACGTACATTAGGGTGGGTCTATTTATTAACCGATATCGCGCCATCGATTTTTCGATAGGAATTGGGTTCAGGCAAAAAAGTTCCACTACGCATACCCAAAAAAATAATTTTCGAGCCTCTGAAATTTATTTTTTTTTTTGACTTTTTTTCGACTTTGATTTTTAAGGTTTTTTTTCATAACCTACTAAAAAAAATTTCACTTGATTGTAAAATGTTCATGTATACCCTGTCCAACACAAAAATGTCCGCTAAAAACGTTTTTTTTTTTGTTTTTAGCGGACAGTTTGGGGTCGGACAGGGTATACATGAAAATTTTACAATCCAATGAAAATTTTTTTAGTAGGTTATGAAAAAAAGCCTTAAAAATCAAAGTCGAAAAAAGTAAAAAAAAAAACATGTAAGGAAGGCTAAGTTCGGGTGTAACCGAACATTACAATCTCAGTTGAGAGCTGTGGAGACAAAGTAAGGGAAAATCACCATGTTGTAAAAAGAACCTAGGGTAACCCTGGAATGTGTTTGTATGACATGTGTATCAAATGGAAGGTATTAAAGAGTATTTTAAGAGGAAGTGGACCATAGTTCTATAGATGGACGCCATTTAGGGATATCGCCATAAAGGTGGACCAGGCCTGACTCTAGAATTTGTTTGTACGATATGGGTATCAAATGAAATGTGTTAATGAAAATTTTAAAAGGGAGTGGGCCTAAGTTCTATAGGTGGACGCCTTTTCGAGATATCGCCATAAAGGTGGACCAGGGGTGACTCTAGAATTTATTTTGTACGATATGGGTATCAAATGAAAGGCATTAATGAGTATTTTAAAAGGGCGTGGGCCTAAGTTCTATAGATGGACGCCGTTTCGAGATATCGCCATAAAGGTGGACCAGGGGTGACTCTAGAATTTATTTTGTACGATATGGGTGTCAAATGAAAGGTATTAATGAGTATTTTAAAAGGGCGTGGGCCTAAGTTCTATAGATGGACGCCGTTTCGAGATATCGCCATAAAGATGGATCAGGGGTGACTCTAGAATTTGTTTGTACGATATGAGTATCAAATGAAAGGTGTTAATGAGTATTTTAAGAGGGCGTGGGCCTTAGTTCTATATGTGGACGCCTTTTCGAGATATCGCCATAAAGGTGGACCAGGGGTGACTCTAGAATTTGTTTGTACTATATGGGTATCAAATGAAAGGTGTTAATGAGTATTTTGAAAGGGAGTGGGCCTTAGTTCTATAGGTGGACGCCTTTTCGGAATATCGTTATAAAAGTGGACCAGGGTTGACTTTAGAATGCGTTTGTACAATATGGGTATCAAACGAAAGGTGTTAATAATTGTTTTAAAACGGAGTGGGCCTTAGTTCTATAGGTGGACGCCTTTTCGAAATATCGCCATAAAGGTGGACCAGGGGTGACTCTAGAATTTGTTTGTACTATATGGGTATCAAATGAAAGGTGTTAATGAGTATTTTGAAAGGGAGTGGGCCTTAGTTCTATAGGTGGACGCCTTTTCGGAATACCGTTATAAAAGTGGACCAGGGTTGACTCTAGAATGCGTTTGTACAATATGGGTATCAAACGAAAGGTGTTAATAAGTGTTTTAAAAGGGAGTGGGCCTTAGTTCTATAGGTGGACGCCTTTTCGGAATATCGTTATAAAAGTGGACCAGGGGTGACTCTAGAATTTGTTTGTACGATATGGGTATCAAATGAAAGGTGTTAATGAGTATTTTAAAAGGGCGTGGGCCTTAGTTCTATAGGTGGACGCCTTTTCGAGATATCGCCATAAACGTGGACCAGGGGTGACTCTAGAATTTGTTTGTACGATATGGGTATCAAATGAAAGGTGTTAATGAGTATTTTAAAAGGGCGTGGGCCTTAGTTCTATAGGTGGATGCCTTTTCGAGATATCGCCATAAACGTGGACCAGGGGTGACTCTAGAATTTGTTTGTACGATATTGGTATTAAATGAAAGGTGTTAATGAGTATTTTAAAAGGGCGTAGGCCTTAGTTCTTAAGGTGGACGCCTTTTCGAAATGTCGCCATAAAGGTGGACCAGGGGCGACTCTAGAATTTGTTTGTACGATATGGGTATCAAATGAAAGCTGTTAATGAGTATTTTAAAAAGGAGTGGGCCTTAGTTCTATATGTGGACGCCTTTTCGAGATATCGCCATAAACGTGGACCAGGGGTGACTCTAGAATGTATTTGTACGATATGGGTATCAAATTAAAGGTATTAATGAGGGTTTTAAAAGGGAGTGGCCCTTAGTTGTATATGTGAAGGCGTTTTCGAGATATCGACAAAAATGTGGACCAGGGTGATCCAGAACATCATCTGTCGGGTACCGCTAATTTATTTATATATGTAATACCACGAACAGTATTCCTTCCAAGATTCCAAAGGCTTTTGATTTCGCCCTGCAAAACTTTTTCATTTTCTTCTACTTAGTATGGTAGGTGTCACACCCATTTTACCAAGTTTTTTTCTAAAGTTATATTTTGCGTCAATAGACCAATACAATTACCATGTTTCATCCCTTTTTTCGTATTTGGTATATAATTATGGCATTTTTTTCATTTTTCGTAATTTTCGATATCGAAAAAGTGGGCGTGGTCATAGTCGGATTTCGGCCATTTTTTACACCAATACAAAGTGAGTTCAGATAAGTACGTGAACTGAGTTTAGTAAAGATATATCTATTTTTGCTCAAGTTATCGTGTTAACGGCCGAGCGGAAGGACAGATGGTCGACTGTGTATAAAAACTGGGCGTCGCTTCAACCGATTTCGCCCTTTTTCACAGAAAACAGTTATCGTCCTAGAATTTAAGCCTCTACCAAATTTCACAAGGATTGGTAAATTTTTGTTCGACTTATGGCATTAAAAGAATCCTAGACAAATTAAATGAAAAAGGGCGGAGCCACGCCCATTTTGAAATTTTATTTTATTTTTGTATTTTGTTGCACGATATCATTACTGGAGTTGAATGTTGACATAATTTACTTATATACTGTAAAGATATTAACTTTTCTTTTAAAATTTGAATTAAAAAAAAAAAAAATTTTTTTTTAAAGTGGGCGTGGTCGTTCTCCGATTTTGCTAATTTTTCTTAAACAGGCATATAGTAATAAGTGTAACGTTCCTGCCAAATTTGATCATGATATCTTCAACGACTTCCAAATTACAGCTTGCAAAACTTCTAAATTACCTTCTTTTAAAAGTGGGCGGTTCCACGCCCATTGTCCAAAATTTTACTAGTTTTCTATTCTGCGTCATAAGTTCAACTCACCTACCAAGTTTCATCGCTTTATCCGTATTTGGTAAGGAATTATCGCACTTTTTCGATTTTTCGAAATTTTCGATATCGAAAAAGTGGGCGTGGTTATTGTCCGATATCGTTCATTTTAAATAGCGATCTTAGATGAGTGCCCAGGAACCTACATACCAAATTTCATCAAGATACCTCAAAATTTACTCAAGTTATAGTGTTAACGGACAGACGGACGGACGGACGGACGGACATGGCTCAATCGAATTTTTTTTCGATACAGATGGTTTTGATATATGGAAGTCTATATCTATCTCGATTCCTTTATACCTGTACAACCAACCGTTATCCAATCAAAGTTAATATACTCTGTGAGCTCTGCTCAACTGAGTATAAAAAATGAAATTTCGCAGGCTCGAAAATTATTATTTTTGGGTATGCGTAGCGGAACTTTTTTTCCTGAGCCCAAATCCTATCGAAAAATCTATGGCGCGATATCGGTTAACTTTCGTCCATACAAATCGACCCACCCTAACGTACATAGTTGCAATTCTCATTACTTTCATATACACTGTCATGTTTCCACTCTTTAGCTCGGATTCTTAGTGCTGGAAATGCTGCATCCTTCTCTACAAGAATGGGAGAGGAAGGTATTCCCATTGAAGCACTAAGTGAATCAGCGGGGGGCATTCTAGTCACACACGTTTTGCAATACAGACAAGCCAACCCAGTTTGCTCAGTTTTGTTATTGCTGTTCTTTGCGTGGTCCTCGGCTACCAAAACTAAGGAAGCAGAGGAGACTATTGGCTACATAACAGTATTAAATGTCTAGTATACGATTTTGGGAGATAGCCTACATGTTTTGCATTGAGTCGAGTGCAGGCGAAGAAAGCTCTTACTTCTTTGCTTGAGGGTGAGTATTCCACGTGCGGGTTCTGTCCAGTGTAACTGTTACGTATTTTGCTTCCATTGAAAAGCGGGTTTTGTTGCAACCCAGCAAAGGTTCAAGCATGCATAGTTTTCTTCTCCAGGTAAAAGGCTTTAGGACAGTTTTGTTAGGATAGAGTAGTATTATTTCAGATAATCAAATTATAAACCTATTACTAGTTCTCGGTTTCTTTGTTTGTTTATTTATACTCATTACATTTAAATGACAGCTGAATACCAACTGCTTTTTTACTGCACGAGACTGTATTTAAAATTATCAGACCAATTCTAAATATTCTCGCGGAATTTTGTTCTCGCGGATTTTTTTATTCCCGCGGAAAAATTCCTACAATTATTTTCTCCTAGGGAGAACAATAATTGGGGAATAGGGATTTCGAATTTTCGAAGTCAGCTGTTTTTTCAATTGAAATTTCGTTGCGCATTTCTTATTTTGTTTAAAAGAATGAAAAGTTTAATTATTGCTGCGAATTTGTTTGAAATTAAGAAATAAAATATAAACAATGCACAGTATTTATAGCATTTCATGTGATATTCACTGAAATGAGTAATGAATTGGTGCCACAGCAACATCAACGGCGGAGCCAAGTCGAGTTGAGTTCGCCTTTCGCCATATGCCAAAATCTATTTAAGCCTTCTTAAAAATCCTTGCGCAATTTCTGGATGGCTGCATCAAATATACGAAGAGTTCTTCCGTTGTTTATGATATACTTTTAGACTTAAAATAAAGAATATTGTGGTTGTTGTTGTTGTTGTATTAACAGTGAGAATATTGTGGTAGAATGTAAATACATATTTTAGCACAAATTTGTACAAATAAGTGTTCTTTCTTAAAATAACTAATTTCTTTTAACTATTTTGATGCATTCCCTTTAATTTAACAAGTGAAAAAACTCCTATCAAATTGCAGAGAAATCTCCCTCTCCCTCACATTCATAATACCTACTTTTCTTCCGCAACCGGTTTCCGCTTTTTCGAAGATTGTTCAGAATAGGAGGAAAGGGAGAAGTGAAAAAACTCTCAAGGAATTTTTGTTTAGAATACGAGGAATGGGAGAAGGGAAAAAACTCGCACGGAATTTTCGTTTAGAATTGGGCTGTATATTTCCGCACGTTTCACATATTTTAAAACTGGACACAGACTAACCTATATAGTGCACTGAAATATGCACATATCGCATACTTTTGCTAACGAATATGCAGAAAAGATAACCATGCAGAACAACAAGAAATTTGCAATTACAATAACGTGTGCTTTTTGTCAATTCACCTGTGGCGGCTCCTTCGTATTGACTTATTTATGCATTCATATGACAAAATATAATGGAAGTGTTCGTAGAAGCAACCAATATTGCAAGCTACAGCATTTGGAATATATTAGGGCAGTTCACGCTCAGGTGCCAATGGTCTTGCATTGTTACATAGCAAATTTGCATTGCATCCCATTAGCAATGCAACAAAATACACGCAAATGCACCTGTCAAAAACTTTGCAGAATGCAATACGAAAAGTCCATTGCTTTTGCAATACAATCTACAAAGCAACATTTCGAACAGCTGATACTTCTTGCAAGAAAATTTCGGTTGGATAATCAGTGATATCAATGAAAGTTCTTTCGAGTGATCTGTTTTAATTACCTAATCTTAAACAGTCATTTGTTTAAGATAATTAGCGATGCACGATTTGTTAAAAAAAAAAAAATCTCGTCCAAATGGTCACCGTTTTAGTCATATCATGCAGGATTGTTTTCGTTTGCAGGTTGCTATGGTATTTGCTATGACAATTTACGAAGGTAGCTCACGATCCGGTGCATTTGCATGCAATTGTATAAATTTGTCACCTCATATGCAATTCATCGTGAATTGTCTTATAGTATTGTGATGCGAAACTGACTTCTTGAATTTAAAAAATTTCAATTTTTAAAAATCTTAGGCTGAACGGTGAGACTATTTTTAAGTACTGCTGCTTTCGCGGGATCTCGGGACAATATGAAATTCTGCAATACATTTTCGGGATATTTGACACTTATGGAAAAGTGTTCAAAGTATTGTATGAAATACTTTTAAACTTTTATTCAATGCGCTTTCGAGATAGTAAATATAAAAAACTGCAAAATTTATAAATGATTGATGCAATATTTTTCAAATGAAGCCACGCGCCAATTTACGGTACTAAAGCAATTGCTGTACGAGTCATTCTAATGAACTATTGAGTCAACAAAGTCGAAATCAATCAAAACTACTGATAAGGTAAACACTTAAATAAAAAAGTATAACAAAATAAACAAAAGTTAATTGGAAAAACTGTTCCATAATAATTTAATTCATTGAAAACTTAATGCATTGAATTCAATTGAAAATAGCGTATTCGAATCGAGCGGAACTGTATAGAATTCAATAGAACTGAAAAGACTTGAGATTAATAAAACTGAGTTACAAAGAAATAGATGACTTCAAATTCAATTGAAATGCATAAAATAGATTTGTTCTGAATTGAGATATTATTAACTGACTTTCTTGCACTTAAATTAATAATAATAGCTTAATAGAATAATAAATTAAACTGAATTGAAATAAATTTTACTGTTTTGAAGTAGTTGTCATCTGAATCAGTTTTTAAGTGGGATTAAACTGTATTGAATTGAATCTGCATAAAATGCTTTGTATTATTTTGCATGAAACCATTCTGAAGTTGATTCGAAGTTAATTGAAGTAAACTGAATTGGACTAAATTATGTTGAATTAGTTTGAGATGGATTTTACTGATATCAGTAGTTTTGTATTGAAGATACAATCATTCTAAATTTTAATTGAATAATATTGGAAAGATTTGAATTGAATTAATATTAACTGAACTGAACTATATTTTATTGAAGTGAATAAGTCTGATATTGCATTTTTTGTACTTGAATTAAATAAACTGATTTATTCATTATAAACTGATTAGTTCAATTGGATTAATTTAAACTCAATTGAAGCCAAATTAAATTTACTTAGATTGAATTCAACTAAACCGCTTCTAACTGAAGTAATTTGAATTAAATTAAGTGGAAAAAATTGAGCTAAATCGTTTTTCATTAAAATTATTTAAATCTTGCTGATTTTGTAAAGAATTAAATTTAAAAAGAACATAATAAAGTCAAGTTGAAAAAATGAAAATAAATAAATATAAGGCGCCATAACCTCCGAAGAGATTTTCGGCCCAGCTTCTATGCCAACTTGTGTCGTGCTCCTTTTTAGTTTTTCCTATAAATTGGCGGTACGGGACCTATTTGTTTATGCCGACTCCGAAAGGCATCTGCAAGACAGATGAGTTTTCACTGAAATCTTTTCATGGCAGAAATATACTTGGAGTGCTTGCCAAACACTACCGAGGGGCCACCCCGCTTAGGAGACTTTTCTTTCAATTGAAAAAACGTGTTTCTAAAATTTTTAATATTGCTTTGACCGGGGCGATCATCAGAATACATTAGCTCTTATTACAGACTGTACCACGGTCGCTCAGTTTTATTGCTCGCATTAACCTCTCCAGTAACAAGTTAAATAAGCCGAAAGAACAGGATCGATCTGTAATGAAGGCTCATTTAGCAACGATAATGGCAACAAGTCCCGGCCCATCTATTGGTGAGCTATGTCATGTTATATCAACGACTATCTCCCCGGTCTCTTCAGTTTTTTTGCCTCGCGAAATTTGACACTGTCACACGCCAAATCTTCGGCGACCTTATTTACAAAGTGGACGTGGCAAATATCGACCATACTGGATATCCACGTCTATGGCGTTACGCTGCCGATTGTCTTACATCCAAAAATACGGGGGGAGAAGTTCCATCAATATCTACATTTTGCCGAGCATGCAACCACACTTTTACCTAAAGCGGCAGCACTTGTGGAAAAGATAAAGAAACGATCGTAGCCACTTACAAAGAAAGTGGTCAGCCGCTTGTATGCTACGCTAAAAGAAACGTACTGAGGGAAAATGCATGCCTGTCAAAACATCGCGCTCAAAACTACCACATGATGTTTTTATTTTTCCAGAAAGAGAGAGAAATAAAGCGCTGAACAAACAATTTCTGCTGAATACCCTGTAACCTGGACATCCCAACAAAAAAGTGATTGCAGAAGGAACTTAAGAAATCATCTCTGTAAGCACTACAAAGAAATCCAGCTCTTAAATCAAATCAAAGGAGCATGAGAAAGCCCTCATCAGAGATATCTACAAAAATGCGTCGGGCTACTATGCCTAGGATTGCCCGATGAACCCCGTTCGCAAAGACAAATAACCGGAACTCACAGTTGTGGAAAGCAACCTCCCAAGAAGACGCCCATCACTCTACTCAACTTCGATCCGTATCCTATAATAGGTTAAACTCTTACTTACCCAGAATCAATATGACCAATGTATGTCCTGCTTGTTACATGTTCCCACATGACACCAATTATGTTTTCAATTGCAATGTGTAACCAACACCTCTAACACCATAATCTCACTAGTCCAACTGCAAGTTTGCTCAGACTACTGTTAGATAATATTGATGACAATTGGACGGGTCGAAGCACTACTGCAACAACAATAACTAGGCTTCTTTGGTTTTGAAGGGCTCGGCGAGGTCTTTCCACGCTTTGCGGAGTATACGGTCTGCAGCATATTGTTCGCTATTTTCGTGCTGTGAAAAGCTGCTTTGAAGTGGAGAAAGGGATCGCACGTACTGATTCCTTTAGCATGAGTCTTCTCCAGAAATTGACATATTGCAAAAATCCGCTCTATAGTATATTAAGCAAATGTGCAGCCGTGCTGATAAAGTGTAATCAGTTTAATTATATTGCACTTATTCAAAGCCAAGTAAAATCAATAAACTAAAAACTTTATGTTCGCTTTCTTTAACAGCTAAATTGTGTTCATTTGGGTCTCACGAAATCTTTGTATTTGTTCAATTAATTATATTGTGTATATTTAAATATGTTTGGCGATATGCTTATGCATAAATATAAACACATAATTGATTTTCGAGCTCACGCAATGACAGACGATCGCCTCAAATTTGTTGGTTGGCAAGCGAACTCACTGCCTTTACAACGAAGTGCACGAGATAAGATTTATGGCGCAGGCAACTCATGAACCAATAAACAGATCCCGCATTAAAAAATGAGAGAGCACAAAATCATAGTTAGCCGTGAAATAAATTTTCTCGTCGTGACGTCACGCTTTTGACAACATGTTTCATTGCTGACCCAGTGTTCAGACTTTATTCCAATCGGAGTATTTTGCTCCGCTCTTACCTCCTACTACATTTTTTATCTCAAAGGTTTATTTGGGTCGAGTTGAAAACTAAATAGTATTACTACCTAATATCTTTTCGTTGAAGTTTTTATTATATACGTATGAAAAGCTGATTGTTTACAAGTGAGGATTGGATGAAATGATGTGAATTAATTTTTCGTGTCTTAAGACATGTTTCTTCACATCCTACTCACAGTTTTTGTACTTTTTTCGTACGGAATAAGAATAGAAAGAGTAAAATGTAAGCAAAAAATGTGTCCGGGCTCCTGCCAAAATGTTCTTGAAGTTTTATATAAAAATTAAGTACGTTGAGTCAGTGAAGCCAGTTAACCCAGTTTTGCGATAACAGCCGCGAATTTGGGACACCAAGCGAGGTCAAATCTTCCTCCAACTATCTCTCCCAACTCAGTGAAGGTCTTCTCTTTCCTCTGTTTACAAACTGCCAGAGCGCATTAGTTCATGCGCATAACATGCCCCACCTAGCGAAGCCTTTGTATGTTCAATCGCTGCACTATCGTCATGTCTGCGTAAAGATCATATAGCTCATCATTATACCTCTTTCGATACTCACCGTCGACATCACGCATAGGACTATAAAACTTCAGGAGAACTTTTCTCTCGAAAACTCCAAGAGCCATCTGATCTTCTCTCGACACCTTCCATGATTCCGAGCCATACATCAGGACAGTTATGCAGAGTGACTTCTAGAGCCAGAATTTTGTTCGTCGAGAGATGACTTTGCTTTCCAATTGCCTAAAGAAGCACTTGTTTGCAAGAGTTATTCTCCGTTTGATTTCTAGGCCGACATTGTTTTTGCTTTTAATGCTGCTTCCCAAATGAACGAAATCCTTCACAGTCTCGAATTTATATCCGTCAACAGTGAGCTACAAGGGCCGCCATGACAGCAAGTACTTCATCTTGTCCAAATTTACTGCAAGACCCACTTTTTTTTGCTTCTTTATCTATACCAATTCTTCGCCTCCCTGTTTGAACAGCCCGGCAGGTATCCCGCCATTACTTGGAACCTTGTGAATTTTTAGCCGTGATATTGGATTCCGGGGAATGTTTTTCATCATCGGCGATCGGGGTATCGGGTTCGTCTTCCCCCACACTCTGTACGTCAGTTACCAGGTCGCCATTGTCGTTCCTACAGGAATCTGCCCTGGTCTTCAAACCTAGGTCATTAAAAGAGCATGGAATATGTATAGTAAATCGAAAATAATAATAATAATATCTTTTCGCGATAAATATTCGGGGGGATAGAATGTGGTGTGTTAATGGGAGCATTAATTGGTCATCCTACACGTTTTAGGCCGACTCAATGTGCATCTGATAAGGCAGATAACTTTTTTGCTGAGATACATTTCATGGCAAAAACACAATCGAAAGGTTTGTCAAGCCACCAAATCAATTTGATGTTAGTTGTTCGTCCGCTTTCACAAAGGAAGAAAAAATATACTCCGAAAATTTAATTTTTACTCCGGCGTAGTCGCTTACTCAGGTAACAGTTTTAAATACTCCGAACACTGGTAGCGAAAACTGAGAGAAATGTAATAAATCGAAAAATTTCAAAAGCGCTACGTCAACAAACTTTTTTTTTTAAATTCGATTACAAATACAACAATTCCGGAATGCGGGATCTTAGCTCATTCGATTATGCAGGCAACTGCTTCCAAAATATGCGTTTCAAAATATGGTAGTTCCTCATTTATCGCACATTTTTTATACCCAGCTTTTTTAAATAAATTTCTACTTGAGGGGCAGCGTGCCATAGCCAGCTGTTTGATTTCAGAATATCTTTGGATCCATTCTCAGTGTTTAAGCGACATTTTGCTTTTATTTTGAGGCTCTGGCGAGCCCAGGTTCCTCATGTTGTTGTTGTTGTAGCGATTAGGTTACTCCCCGAAGGCTTTGGGGAGTGTTATCGATGTGATGGTCCTTTGTCGGATACAGACCCAATACGCTCCGGTAACACAGCACCATTCAGGTGCTGGCCCGACCATCTCGGGAACGATTTATATGGCCACATTGAACCTTCAGGCCATCCCTCCCTCCCCACCCCCAAGTTCCATGAGGAGCTTGGGGTCGCCAGAGCCTCGTCTGTTAGTGAAACGGGATTCGCCGCTCGAAGGTGAGGTTGACAATTGGGTTGGAGAAGCTATATATTGCACTACACAACCCCTTGAATCCCAGGTTCCTCATGAAATTAGGGGGTGGGGCAGGATGGCCTAGAAGGTTCAATGTGGTCATCATTCCGGAGATGGTTGTGCTTGTAGCTTAATAGAAAAAAGAAAGTTTAGCCACAGTTGAAGTGCATGAAATATCTTTCATTGTTGTATGTAGCAGATTTTAATGGAAATGAGTTGAGTATACTAATTTGTTAATGTTGATGTTTTTCATTAATTACTTAGCTGTGCAGAATTAAACTTATATTTAGCAACTACATATGCTATTTTATTTTATATGAGTATGTGTAATAAGCGTTGTTCACACAACTAGAAAAGTATGTGATTGCTACCGTGAGTTGAAAAGGGAAGAACGACACCTTTACCGTAAGAAACCCGCAGAGACAGCGGAGCTAAAGCAGCAAATTCGGCGACAGACAAAGGGCTTTAAGCCCGTGCAAAATCCTGTAAAAACAAAACGGCGACGCTGGAACCAGAGGGTGCTAAGATTATGAAGGGAACACTTCTCTGTCCTCCTAAATGGAAGCAGCAATGAAACGCCAAGGAAAGATGATGAATCCGAGCCCACAATCGACTATGATGGAATCAATAGTCCACCACCCGACTACGACGAAATAAGAGTAGCGATAACCAAATTAAAGCACAACAAGTCCTCGGGCGCTGATGTATTTGAATTTACGGAGCTATGTGTTGATAAGCGCAATACAAAGCTTTATAGCTTTAGAGCTTCCGCAAACCAATTGTCAACCTCACCTACGCGAAGGGAATCCTGCCACATGTATAAATGTATCATACACATATTCAGCAGGCGAGGCTCTAGCGACGCCAAGTTCCTCACTGAACTAGGGGGAGCAGTATAGCCAAGAAGGTTTAATGTGGTCAACTTATCAGTTCCCGAGATGGTCGGGCTAGTACCTGAATGGTGCTTATTACCGGAACGTACCGGATCTATATCCGGGAAAGGACCACCAACATCGATAACACTTCCCAAAACCTTCGGGGAGTGTCTTTATAGTTAATATAAAAACAACTTAAACAACAACAAGAGCTTTTGTACGATGACTGGGATCTAGGTGTTCTTAGCCCAGACAACAAGAAGGTGGATCCTGCAAACACCCGTGGAGTCAGCCTTCTTAATATCACATATAAGGTTCTGCCAAAAGTATTGTGATATTGAAGCTCACGGTGAATCGGCTTATTGGACCTTATCAGTGCAGCTGCAGACCTGGTAAATCGACAATCGACCAGTTTTTCACTATGCGCCAAATTTTGGAAAACCCCACACATCTCTTTGTCAATTTTAAGGCCGCCCTCGACAGTACGAAAAGAAGCTTCCTTTATGCTGCTTTGTCTGAATTTGGGTTCCATGTAAAACTATGTTGAGCAATTTCACCAGCTTCGCCAGAATTGGAAAGAACCTACCCGAGCCGTTTGAAAGTAAACGAGGTTTCAGACCCCCTATCGTGCGATTTCTTTAAATTGTTTTGCTGGAGAAAATTATATTAACTGCAGAGCTTAATAGCTCTGTGGGTGGTGGTAGCGTGCTTCGTCTGGGTTAACGTGCCGGGCAAAGCAACTTCAAAATTTATGAAACAAGTTTTTTTCTAACCAGAGTCGCCTCTCTGCAGTGATTGGGCAATCACTCCGAGTGTAATTCTACCATGAAAAGCTTCTCAGTGAAAACTTAGCTGCCTTGGAGATGCCGTTCGGATTCGGCATAAAACACGTAGGTCGCGTCCCGCCAATTTGTAGGAAAAATTAAAAAAGGAGCACGACGCAAATTGGAAGAGCAGCTCCGTCTTAAATCTCTTCGGAGGTTATCGCGCCTTTCATTTATTTATTTTTAAATGGTATAGAGGAGCCTCTAGTTGTGAGCGTGATATATCAAGATATGACTGCAGAGGCCTTGATAGTCGATCCCTTTCAAACCAAGCATGTATCAGCTTCAATGTGCCCCAGAGTGCATAGAAGAGATGAAAGCTTGGAAAGACTATGTGAACCGATTGAATTAAGTTGCAAAAATATGAAGAAACAAAACTTCAACCTAAGGAGATTGTCACTCAAAACGAGTTGTAGGAATCCAATTACTTCCTATCCAAGGCGCTATTGACTTCGTATAATAGGGCTTTCCCTCAAAAAAGATTCTGGGAAAAGACAAAGCCGCTATGATGAAACAAGTAGCCGCCATCCCACGCATTGTGTTACACATTCTCATACCCTCCTTTGATCAACCGTAGTTTGCGCACTTATTCTTCCATGAGTCTCTTCAAGTGGTGATAAGGCAGATGCTTACAAATTAATGCACGAAAGAGACCACTTCGACGTCCTCAGTAGAGATTCAAGGGGTTGATAAGCGCAATACAAAGCTTTATAGATTCAAAGCTCTGCAATTTTCAACCTCACCTACGCGAGTGGAATCCTGTTACAAATATGAATGTATCGTACACATATTTAGCGGGCGAGCTTCTGACGACTCCAAGTTTCGCACGGATCTAGGGGGTGGCGAGGGCGGGAATGCCTAGAACGGTTTAATGTGGTCATGTAAATGGTTCCCGAGATTGTCGGGCTAGTACCTGAATGGTGCTTTGTTACCGGAACGTACCATCAACACCGATAGCACTCCCAAAGCCTTCGTGTCTTTATTGTTAGTACAACAACAATAACAAGGTCGTCAGTAGTTTAGCTGTCATCACTGTAGCTGTTTACTTTCAATAATTGCAGCTCTCATCCTGCCTTCCGATTTTGCTTAATAAACATCGAGGCCGCGCTCACTGAGGCACAGAAGCATTTCCTCGCCATGAGAGACAGGCTCCTGGATCAGCGCCACGTCAAACTAACCTCCTCTAGGGTAAGGAGTAGCTCGCTCCACGGTACTTTACGGTGTTGTAAGTATATATGTAAGACTCGCAACACCAATTGGGCTGTTTGATCCCTACAAAAATTTCGCAATCTTGATTGAAGCTTCGTTACATAACTAGCATGTAACATAAGGCTATCGCTGTGTTTGTTTTTCGGACATTATCCAAAAACTCCTTAGGCGATTTAGCCGAAAGTTAAAAGGATTGTAAAGAAACCCAAGAACGGATTTGTAGGTAAGTAAAGAAAAGGGCATTTTGTGTGAGCTTCAATTTTTTATACAAAGACATTTTATTTGTTTTTGTAAACCCAGATTTCCAGAAGGAATGTACCCACACCCACTCCTTGTAAGAGGATTGGCTAAAGTCAGTTTTTCAAATATATGATAAGCCATGAGTGAATATGTGAGAAGAATTAAGGAAAGTAGTGTGAATTTGGCTTCTGTAAGAGCTCTTGCGAAAAAAATACTTTTTTACTAAAAAAGGTATGCTGCACAATCAGACAATGCAGCTGTGAATTTATTGAACATTGCAAATGACAACAAATTCTGATGAAAAAGCGGACATGTATATTTCAGGATAGAACAGATGGGTAGGAGTTGCGAGCTGGTAGGCTGACTCTTACACAAAATTAAAATGAGGTTGTATGTGACAAGACTCCAAAATAAAAGTTCAGCAAAAACTCGCACCGCCACTGAGCTACAGGTTATGTACGGATGAAGATATTTGTAATCCGTTTTCAAAATAGTAGAAAATTGCTTCGGGGCATATGAATTTACAGCGGAAGATGTTAAGGAAGGTAGTATAAGCAGTACTTAGATGCCGATCAGAAATCGAGTACTGCCTGAATTGGTGCCTGATAATATAATGTGTTGATGCTTAACTCTTTTTTAATGTTTAAATCGCCGTATCCAGATGGAACATTCCATGCCATACCACAAATTTCAGGAAAAACTCTCATAGAATAGCTCTAGATCATCTTTGTTGACTGCATAAGACTGACTTATGTGCCGCAAACTTGGGGGATAGATAACGTCGTCATGCTTACAACAGCGGGGAAAAGCAGTTATCTGTTCTCCAAACACTACAGGCCCATTGGACTAGCATCAAAACCTATCAGCCATGAACTAACTACATACTAATGCGGTTCGACAAGCGACAAGGCGCATGCAAATGTCGTTTCAGTTAAAATAACTTGGCCAGGAATTAGATCTTTGATGGATCGGGAAACAAGGAAAACATGAATCCGTCTTGTTTATTAGGTCTGGCGTACGACAAGGCCACCACTTGGACCAGACCTCTGCAAGGAGGTATTACACCACAATAAAATAAATACTTGGTGTGATTTACCTCCGAAGATATTTAGGTGGGAGGAGGCCTACATGCTTTATGCCGAATCCGCACGGTAGCTGCAAGGCAGCTGAATTTTCACCGATAAACTTTTCAAGCCAGAGATCTACCAGGAGTGTTTGTCGAGCCATTACAAGAGATTTTCTATAATATCCTGCACTTTGACGTCCTTTTTGATACAGCCATACAAAAAAGAATGGCAAGAGCCTATATCGAATATGCAACGAAAAAAAGAGCATTAAAAGCCACTCAGACAGCGGCATTATATGCCATTCTGCAAACCTGACCCGCGAATCTCGGCTCAAAGAATACAGCGCTAACAAATGTAGCAATATTGATTTCCTCGGAGTAGCTTCATCAAGGTCATACGGCCACAGTAGTGTAGCGCCATATAACATCGGACGAGTGATACTGTTATTTTCTAAGAGGAAAGAGTTGTTTTGTTACATAAATACTTGATCTTTATAGGATTTTTCTTCGACGAACAAACTTATGTTAAAATTATGGACACATTCAAGTTATGTGCGCTGCTTGTAGGAAGGTTTGCCCTGACCTAACTAGTCTTTTAGGTAGCTATGAATTCGAGAATTTGCAGAAATATCAAACTCGTACTCACCACATACAAAATAAACATTAGACATGGGAAAAGAGGCGCATAAGAAGGTGATGGAAGGTATCTTACAAAAGGTGACTTATTTTTTGCTTTCGTTTATATCTCTCCTTGTTCGAGAGAAACCTTTTTTTTTGCCATATAAACGTTCCTCTTAAAAAAAAAACCAAAAACCAAAATTTTTTTTAAAAGGTCAACCTTTGTTTGTTAGGCAAATTGAAAGTTTTACTGTTACTTTAGCCTGCAATCAACCTTTTTCAAATGAAATTAAACTTTTTTTCTGGTCAATCTCACTTTTTTCTAGTCAAATTAAAACTTTTTTCAAAGCCAAATGAAACTTTTTTCAAATCAAATAACACCTTTTTCAAGTCCAATGGAACTAAACTTTTTTCAAGTAAAATTAAACTTTTTTCAAGGCATATGAACCTTTTTCCAAATCAAATGTATCTTGTTTCAAAGCAAATGAAACTTTTTTGAAGTCAAATTAAAACTTTTTTCAAATCAAATGAAACTTTTTTCAAGTCAAGTAAAATTTTTTGAAAATCATATAAAACTTTTTTCAAGCCCAATGAAACTTTTTTCAATTCAAATAAAACTTTTTTCAAATCAAATGTAACTTTTTTCAAGACATATACAACTTTTTCCAAATCAATTGAACCTTTTTTCGGGCCCAATGAAACGTTTTTCGAATAAAATAACCCTTTTTTCAAGTCAAATAAAATTTTTCTCAAGTCAATTGAAACTTTTTTCGAATCAAGTGAAACTTTTTCAAGTCCACTGAAATTTTTTTTAAATCAAATCGAATTTTTTCAAGTCATACTAAACTTTTTTCAAGTCCAATTGAACTTTTTTCGAATCAAATGAAATTTTTTGAGGTCCAATGAAACTTTTGTCAGGTCCAATGAAACTTTTTTCAAGTCAAATAAAACTATTTTCAAATCAAATCGAATTTTTTCCAGTCAAACTAACTTTTTTCAAGTCAAACTAAACTTGTTTCAAATCAAATGAATTTTGTTTTTAATCAAATGAAACTGCTTATAAACCATATTAAACTCTTTTCAAAGCAAATTAAACTTTGTTCACTTTTGGTTTATGAAGCCATACAGATTTTGAACCTTGAACCCAAAAACTACTGTGCCATTAAAAGTTGACTGTGGTAACTTGATACGTCGGCTATCTCGGCTCCCGAATCGAAAACGCCCTGTCTCATAAAAACTTTGATAAACTTAGTAGGTTGTTCTCTGCCCTGAAGATGCTATGCATAAACTTTTTAAATCACTGAGTGTTATTCTTGAGCTCTGGTATACATTTTTACACAGAGAGATCTCTCCTAACGGACACCTCTACAAGGCGGACACTTCACTTCCTCAGACAGTTTTTCATCCGCCAAGTTTTAGATAAAATTTTTAGAGTAAATTGACCTTCATTATGCGGCCACGCTCTTGGCCGGGTATAAAATCGGACGAAAAGCCCCTACTGAGTGCAGACAAACTTCTTTTCGGTGAACATTGAGACCTGTTTCCATACCAAATAAATCGAGAACCTCTCTCAACAGCTGTTTTTCCTCCTCATCATTTGTTATGAGTTTATTAAAATCTTGAATTAGTTTAACACCTCTTTAGCCGATGTCATTGACCACTTTGATTTTATTAATTGTATTTCTTGCCTCTTTAAACTCTGGCTTCTGTTCCCATTCACTTGGGTGTTGGTCCAAAAAGCTTTGCTTTATGTTTGGCTTTATAAACAACAACATTGTTCTACTATCAGCAAAATCTGCCAATTCACATTCATCACTAAGTAGATTGGCATTTCCTCTAATCATCCTCTCCGGTGCAGGTACTTACTTTGTTTTCATGGCTCACTTTTGTGAATAAAACTGATAATCCGACCAGCTCGTGGCATAGGTACCACAAATGTGACTGCATTTTTTTGATGGTTTTAGCTATCTCTTCATCAATTGCGCAGTATTTCCCAGCCGCTTTCCAAAACATTAGGTCATTGAAAGCTGCACTGGTGCTAATTGGAGTCTCTACCCAGTTTTTCACGTGCTGCAAAACGGATAAATCTATCCAATTTTTTTTATCCTTATTTGTGAGATGATAAACTCCTTGATTTTCGAAAAGGTGCAATTTATAAACATAAATAAGCTTAGCAATCCATCGAGCGTGATGTGTTGGCGCAGGTGCTCTCCAGTGCATTTTTTCTATTGGTTGCCCCAACACCAATAGCGTCAGTTCATTAAGTTCGACGTAGTCATCTCGAGGATGACCTTTCTTACTTAGATGATGAAGCAAGGAATCGATGGCACTATTTCTTAGGAGAAAAAATTAATGGTGTGTGGTCTGATCGATCAACTTCGTTCCATGATTCCATCAACCTTTTAAATATGGGAATTTCAGGAGAGCTTGAAGGTCCCAAACATAATGTAAATACCTTGCTCAAAATAATTTCCATTATGTGATGGAGATATAGCAACCATAGAAGTCATTTGTTCAGCTGTTTTTCAATGAAATTGCATACACCATTCTTCATACCGGTGTTGACGCTTGTTGTGTCAAAGCCGATACCAATGACTTTATCATCAAGATGCCATGTCTTAAGAGTTTTAAGTACTGCATCTCCAGTTGCACTAGCCAAGTTTGGCACCCCCAGCGGTTTTCATTTCCATCACCATAGGAAACTAGCACTGGTAGTCTGTATACTTTTTGTGAACCTAAAATGTTAGGCAAGATTTTGCTGTCCCAATGAACAGCAATTGGTACTTTTATGTCTTCTAAGTTTGACATCATCTCTGTCGAAAAATTCTGCCTTGCTGCTTCTCGTTTTCTTTTTATCGAACTTCTGGAAAGCGGCAATGCTGCGGGATCAATATGTGCGGCAGCAATATGAATGATAAGCTTTACAGCCTCACGATCGGACACTTTATTCCTGTCTAAAGCCCCTGCCATATTCATGTCAAAAAAGCTCTTCTTAGCCTTTGGTTCAGAAACATTTTCTTTCTTGCCACCTAAAATTGTTAAAATTTTTTTTGGAAGAAGGCTGATATAATTCATCATCAGTACCATTTTCTGAATTCCTTTGGCACTTAAACCATTTAAGCTAGCATCGGGTATATTAATGTAAGGAGTAGTAGATTTTGCAGCAGACCCCAACTTTTCTCTTCTCTTCTTTTTCAAATATTTCTAGTGATCTTTCTTGCTTTCTAATATACCCTTTGTCTTGAGATGAAATGATCATTTTTCTGTCAGTTCTTTGGTTAATTAAAAAATGTTTATCTTGTTCTATTTTTATGAGAATTAGAGCATCTGAATGGGCAATGTTAAAAAGCTTTTTGATGTTGTCTATAAATGATTGTTCGTTTGTTCTTTGTTTTTCCGTTCTTCTGCCTTTATTTTTCTTTAAAAGTAGCCACTGCACACTTTCAAGTTTTTCAATTGAATCCTTGGTATATTTAGTCGGAATAAGGGCTTTGCTCCAAACTTCATTCAATTCTTTAATTGTACTATGACTAGCGTTCCAGACATATTTTATTCCACTTACGAAAAAATTAAATCTTAACAAAACGTCTTATGTTGTAGGAAGTTGGTTCTTCTTTGTTAAAAGTTCTAGGTCCTTAACACTTATTAAGTAAACACTGTCTGCCTGACGCATCTTAAGCGCACTCATTTTGATTGAAGTATAGCTTAAACCTGAAATAAAAAAGGGGCTGATAACATGTTTAATATCAAATTTATTGAAGACCACACATTTTTTAATTTCTGAATCCTTAAAAACAAACATAAAAATTTACAGAATTTAACAAAAATAAACCTTGTTGAGCACTGCTTTCTATATGCTCTACAGAGCTAAAATTTTGCATAGATTAATCTTTCGTTAGATGTAACAAAATTGGAGGGTCCATTGGTCTCTAAAATTAACTTTGGTTTTTTGGACCACCCTAGTGGACATACATATTTATTTGCCAATTGAAGAAAAGCGGCTCTCTGAATAGAACTAAGAACCTAGTCCTCGTGGAAAATAAAACCAGAACTTTTCTCGGGCCTATCCCGCTAGCTGTGTCTAGACCTTAAAATTTCATAAATACGATTTTTGACACCTTGCAGCCCTTTTCTGCTTTGTTGATCATGAGCAACTATTGTCTCCTTGTCTATGCTCTTTAAGCCGGAGCCGTATTATAATTGTAAGCTTTTCCGTGTGCCGATTCTTCCAAGTGCACAAGTGGACTGACGGTAAGTGTCCGCCCAAGGGAGGTTGCACCGCAAAAGGATAAGTAAATATACTTAATATGTAAGTACGCGGCTTACTAACTTGAAGGCACAGATTTGATAATTTTTCTTGATACAAATTTCCGTCTACATAATCTATTCGACCGAAATGTGTGGTTGCGTATCAAAATTATAATTATTATAAGTTATCCAGCCATCAATCAAGCAATCAATCAAAGAGACGATTACTCACACTTTATTTGGCATATTTACTTTGCCTGGGGGATCCAAAATATCTTAAGGGTTTTTCGCACTTTTTGGAGCTTATTTTTAACACGCTTTTATTAGCTTGGCCTGTATGTAACGGAATCTTTGAGCTTAATTTTCACCGGTTTCTAGAAGTCTGATTAATTTGAAACTTTGCACACGTATCACGGACCGCTGACAATGCATTAATGTGGTGGTGTTGTGTCATAAGGTCAACGGCCATAAGGTCAATTGGCATTATTACCACTTTGAATGGCCATAAGTTTGATTGAAACTTTGCACACGTATCAAGGATCGATGACAATGCATTAATGTGATGGTGTGGTGACATAAGGTCAACGGCCATAAGGCCAATTGGCCTTATTACCACTTTGAATGGCCATAAGTTTGACTGAAAGTTTGCACACGTATCAAGGCTCGATGACAATGCAATAATGTGATGGTGTGGTGACATACGGTCAACGGCCATAAGGTCAATTGGTCTTATTACCAATTTGAATGGCCATAAGTTTGATTGAAACTTTGCACACATATCAAGGCTCGATGACAATGCATTAATGTGATGGTGTGGTGACATAAGATCAACGGCCATAAGGTCAATAGGCCTTATTACCACTTTGAATGGCCATAAGTTTGATTGAAACTTTGCACACATATCAAGGCTCGATGACAATGCAATAATGTGATGGTGTGGTGACATAAGGTCAACGGCCATAAGGTCAATTGGCCTTATTACCACTTTCAATGGCCATAAGTTTGATTGAAACTTCGCACACGTATCAAGGCTCAATGACAATGCAATAATGTGATGGTGGAGTGACATAAAGTTAAGGGACATAAGATCAATTGAACTTATGACCACCCCAAATGGCCATAGATTTGAAACCTTGCACATAATGCGAAAAACGCATTCCTTTATTAATGATAGAAGTGGATGCATGGCACATCTACGAAAGAGCATACTGGAGCCCTTTTTTAACACGCTTTTATTAGCTTGGCTTGTATCTATGTAACGGAATCTTTGAGCTTAATTTTCACCGGTTTCTAGAAGTCTGATTAATTTGAAACTTTGCATACGTTTGAAGGACCGATGACAATGCATTAAAGTGATGGTGAGGTGACATAAGGTCAACTGCCATAAGGTCAATTGGCAATAAGGCCATAAGTTTAATAGAAACTTTGCACCCGTATCACGGCTCGATGAAAATGCATTATTGTGATGGTGTGGTGACATAAGGTTAACGGCCATAAGGTAAATTGGCCTTATTACCACTTTGAATGGCCATAAGTTTGTTTGAAACTTTGCACACGTATCAAGGCTCGATGACAATGCATTAATGTGATGGTGTGGTGACATAAGGTCAACGGCCATAAGGTCAATTGGCCTTATTACCACTTTGAATGGTCATAAGTTTGATGAAAACTTTGCAAACGTATCAAGGCTCGATGAACCTGCATTAATGTGATGGTGTGGTGACATAAGGTCAACGGCCATAAGGTCAATTGGCCTTATTACCACTTTGAATGGCTATAAGTTTTGATTGAAATTTTTCACACGTATCAAGGCTCGATGGCAATGCAATAATGTGATGGTGGGGTCACATAAGGTTAACGGACATAAGGTCAATTGAACTTGTGACCACCCCAAATGGCCATAAAGTTGAAACCTTGCACATAATGCGCAAAACACATTCCTTTATTAATGATAGAAGTGGATGCATGGCACATCTACGAAAGAGCATACTGGAGCCCTTTTTTAAACGCTTTTATTAGTTTGGCCTGTATCTATCTATGTATCCATGTATATATGTAACGGAATCTGGAGTAGAGCCGAGAGCCCCGGTAATGCAGAGCTCCGAACTCCGTTGCACCTTTTGAAGCATTTTAAGATATGTACTGTTAGCTAGTGCAGGCCACCAGACCAAGGCACCATAAAGAAGAATCGGGCGCACAATTGATGTGTAAATACAGTAGGTCTCCTTAGGGGAGAATCCCCAGGAGGTGAGAATTGCCCTCTTGCAGGTGAACAGCTCTGCTGCTGCCTTCTTGGATTGCTCCACTATATGGTCACTCCATAATAGCTTCCTATCCAGAATGACTCCCAAATACTTGACTTGATTGCTAAATGCTAAGAACGTACCCCCAATTCTTGGCGATGTAAGATTTGGTACTTTGTACCTCCTCGTGAAGAGAAAAAACTAGGTTTTATCCGGCTTAACTTCCAAACCTGTGGCGGGTTGTACTCCTGGAGCAGCTCCAGGATGTCAGCTGGGTCCGTTGGCGTCACTGGAACCCAGTCTAGCCCTTGGTCGTGAGGGGATATCACACGCCTCCACTACCTTGAGGCGCGCGCCCGGATATACCACCACTATCAGCGTGACGGCAGCCCTATAGAGGTTGACCAACCTGGCGTCGTCACAGGCAATTAGCTTGACATTGCCTTGGAACCACCCTGCATCGGTGTAAGATGGCGGTGGACCAGGGTTGTCTTTTTAACTTTAACGGCCACCGTAGCGAGCGCGGCCTCGATCCACTTCCACTGTTGTTTCGGTATTCTGCCATCTTCGCTGCTCTCGTCTATAATGCCAATGATCTGCCGAACCTTGGCAATTTCGGCGAAAGACCGCGTCCAGCCTCCCTGCGGCTTGGCCCTTTTCGGTGCCGTGGGATTGGATTCATCCATGGACCGCTGGCGTTTCGAGGTTTCATTACTATCGACTAAAACTTTTAAAATTACTTGAACTAAAAGATTAAAAATAGATAATAGTTTAAAAAAACTAAAAAAACACGCTTTTATAGCAAACCGAACTAAAAAATAGAAAATAATTTTCGATTAAAAAGAGTTTATATAACAGCAGTAGAAGGTCAAACAATCGTTTATAGTTAATCACTTCAAAATAAAATTATAATAAAATTTAAGTTATTAACAGAATAATTTAATTCACAGTAAAAGGGGTGGGGTGCTTGATATTGAATGTGACAATCATTCTATTGACAACTATCTGAGAGGAAAGGTATGAAATGTAGTCAAATGCGCCCCACGCTTTTTACTCTGAATTAAATTATTCTGTTAATAACTTAAATTTTATTATAATTTTATTTTGAGGTGATTAAATATAAACGATTTTTTGACCTTCTACTGCTGTTATATAAACTCTTTTTAGTCGAAAATTATTTTCTATTATTTAGTTCGGTTTGCTATAAAAGCGTGTTTTTTTAGTTTTTTTAAACTATTATTTATTATACTGTTAACAGAAATTGCGAAAATATACATACATACACACGTACGTACAACGTATTTGCATATGATAGCATATATGTGCGTATACATGAATGTTCTATGTACATATATATGTATGTACAAATACCTTGGAGTGTGAAGGTTAGCATTTTTTGATTTTTTTCATACGAAAGGGCAAACAGTTGTAAGTATTTAAAGATATGGATCTAAGCAGGGCTACGTGCTTATTCAAGCCAATGCTTACTTAATCTTAATCATATTGAAATACTTATTTGCCATATATACATATGTACATATTCAAACCTTTTCTGATATGTTCGAATCAATTTTGAATCGCTTTCATTTCGACTCGTTTTCATTTCTATGGTCTAGTGGTTAGAGCACTCAGCTTGAATGAATCCTTACCGATACCGGGCCGCCTTTGTAATTTATGATGGCCCTATATGTGGTAGGTGCGCTACTGTAGCTAATCGCTGTTCTTCCCCATATTTAATAATAGAACACTGAATAAGCCCAAGATGAATCACACAAAAGCTATGCTGAATAAGATTGCAAGCCAAGGCAGTTCATATCGCTACAAACGACAAGTCAGGCTGGAGAGCAATAGTAACAAAAAGTCAATAATCGATGAGTAAGCGGCATCCAATTACGATCAGAGTCGAAGAATGGAGAAGGGTAGCCGAACGCGATGCAGTAAAAACAGATTCAAAGCTGTTCGCGAACAGGCTTTTACAGCGTCAATCGCTATGTTCTTCAGCGGGGAAGAAGCTTCAGGCGGAAAAAGAAGGCAGATTCCGCTTTAGCAATAAAATCTCATTCCCAGAGGCGTGTGGAGAGGCCAAAAGGAGAAGATGAATGCCAAGGCTTAAGGGGCAATGTCTTTGGTAAAAATGGATATTCTTAGCTTCATGGTTACGAGCACAAATCGAAAGAAGGAAGGATTTAATATGACCACATTGAACCTTCTAGGCCATCCCATACTTTTACTTCTACTTTTACTTTTACTTTTACTTTTACTTTTACTTTTACTTTTACTTTTACTTTTACCTTTACCTTTACTTTTACATTTACCTTTACCTTTACTTTTACTTTTACTTTTAATTTACTTTTACTTTTACTTTTACTTTTACTTTTACATTTACCTTTACCTTTACCTTTACCTTTACTTTTAATTTCTAGACACTTTAAGTTATGCCTAAATAACGCGGTTAGCTTACTTATAATTTTATGCTTACACAAGTACGTACTTTATTCGCATAAATACATAATCCACCAGCAGTGTTATTGAGTACAAATCTTCAAACGCTTTTTGTAAGAGCTTCAATAAAAGCTCAGAAGAAACTAGATTGACTTTTTATTGTTACATTGCTGTTGCCAACTCTTAGGGCATAATGTTTTGTTGTTCTTAGTCTGATTATTTGTTATTGCCATTTTTGCGTGTTATTTGTTGTTGTATGTTTGTCATTGGCATGTCTTTGTATTAAATCACAAAAATTTATGTTAATCACAGGCATATAAAAATAAGTTGCGTATACGCCATGGCTGTCTCTCGGATGCTCCACCACAGAAGAAGAAAGAAAAATTAGAAGAAAATTGTTTATGAATCATTATGCGCAATTGAATTCAGAGACTATTGTATAAGTGTATTAGGCATACATTTAAACATACTTATAAGAAGTACTTGAAATTTGTTCCATAGGCTTCTTGTGCGCATGCAATGCTTTCTTTATTATTCTCTTGCTAATTTGATATGCAAAACATTGGCCCTACTTTTTCTTTTACATATATTTTATTTAAGTACCCACTTTCGTCTTACCTTTTCAAATGCAATATCAGCAGTGACAACAACTACAAAGAGGGCTCTCAAGTAAACAAAAAAATAATAGCTCCAAAGTAAATTTAACCGAAAAAATCACTTCGCTGAATTAAATAAGTTTTGTGGCTGAGAGATATTTTTTCCATCAAATTAATAACTGTTGCTTAGGGAGAAATATAAAAATATATCCTAAATAATTCTTCCAAGAGATCTATTCCTTTTGAAGCCAATTTTCTTGGAAAGGGACCTCACGGTGAGATCAAAGAAAGCTTTGGCAGCATACTTCACCTTCAAAAGGGCTTCGGGACTTCCTTTAGAAATTATTTTTTGTCACGTCTTCATTTCGCTCTTATCGCTAGTAAAAACTTTAAATTTAATTTTAATGTAGTTAATGCGAAACCCAGCTTAGAATAGTTGTCTGCTACATGAAATGTATCTTACCACCGTTTACGGTTATACTGAGATTTTATGAATTATTTGAGAGTTAGTTTGGAGCTCTGATCACACAATAAAATATTAAATGTTGCGTATACGCCAAGGCCTACTTTACTACAAATAATCGCCCACACGCATATGCTCCTTGCTTTTGCTGTCGTGTTGCATGCGAACGTGCATATGATATGGCAGCGATGTGGTATGCTGTGGCCACGTGATCATATCGCATATCGACTATTGTTATGATGATTTTTCTCAGAAATTTCGCACATTTTCATACTTTAGTCGGTGTATTTGGTATGTAAACTAATTACGCGTGTTTAGTATGTGATATATCCAAGCCCCTCCCTGCCTAGTTTGCGGAGCTCGTAGCGGTAATAACTTCCATCTTAATATATATACATAAATTTCGTGTCACGTTGTTTGTTCGCGATGAACTCCTACGCTACATAACCGATTTCAATAAAATTTGCACACCGTGTGCATTTTGACCCAACTTGAAAGATAGGATAACGTTCCTGTGAAGTACCTTTCCGGTAAGTGAACCAAGGACCGATCTATTCGAACAAATTCTATTTACTTTTCGATTTGCCTGAAATTTTGTACATAGGTAGCTCTTTGCCTAGATTAGTACTTACGATACTTTTTCCGAACAAATTCTGTTCTTGGTTCGACTTACCGGAAATTGGGCATATATATAAGTAGCCCTTTGCCCAGATTAGAATTTATGACACTTTTTTCGGGAAATGGACAGGGACCGACTGGGACTGGACTGGGACTTGGACTAGGACTGGGACTGGGAGGGGTACTGAGATTGGTACTTAGACTGAGACTGGGAATGGGTCTGGGACTGCGACTGGGAATGGGACTTGGAGGAACTACAGAGAAGAGAAAGGAGAGAAGAGGAAAGAGATAGAGTTAGACGAAGATAGAGCGGAAAAGAAGTGAGGTAAAAGAAGGAGAGGGAGAAAGGGACGCGGAAAAAGAGAAAGGCAGATAGAAGAGTTAATAAAAAGATAAAGAAAAAAGGGAGGGAGAGAGGAAGGGAGAGTAAGATGTAAAGACTGCTTAAAATCTATGAAGATAGACCAGAGCTCGGGCAGGGCAACGTCTACCGGGTCTGCTAGCAGTAAATATAGATTTTTAATAAATATTTGTTTAATTTCATTCTCCGTTCGGAAAACATGTCTGACTAAATTTCGCATCCAGATCATATATTTAAATAATAATGCATTCCGAAGATGACTTCATAAATATTTCAAGCTCATTTTGGAACAATTTCAAGGCAGTTGTATACGGATCATTAAAGCATTGCTTTCGTCATCACTTTGAAACTATTTCGTGGCCATGTCGTGGTCGTTTTGGCTTTTACTTTTCGGAATATTTTGGCGCTATTTTCGGAGTTTAGACAATTCTACGAATATTTAAGGACCATTTCAATATTATTTTCAGCATAATTACGGAATTACTCTCGGTAATAGTTCGTAAGTATTTCCAAGCTGCAGATCGTTCAGTAAAGCAAGCAGAGTTCGCCTTATTCAAGGTAGATCAATAGATTTGCAGAGTCTGCCTACAGCAAGCTAGGTTCATCGAACGAGTACACGGGATGCCGTTTCTTTCAATATACGAATTGATGGTGTCAACATCCATGTTTGTGAGTGATGGTTTCACTCCGTGATCCCAAGCTCCCGATTGGTTCCCTGGGTGCTAGAAGTCATCTCACATCGCATCCGATAGGTACATCCTTACAATAACAATCTCCATGGCTCGCATTTGCCCTAGAAAATGCGGTGGAACTCTGCAATAAGCAGAATCAGCATTTTCCGAACACTTCGTAGCAGAATTAAAACATAAAATCTGTTGATAAAATGAGTTTAAATGGGCAGTGCCATAGTTCCGTTCTGTTTCCATTACGTCGTACAAACTATTGAGACTTGTGAAATCTTTCTTTCCAGGGTTGACTTACTGCCATTTAGAGTAGGTGGATGTACTGCGCTAATGTTTACTACACACACTGTCCCTGCGATTTTCCTTTCTCCATTACTAAAATTTCTCATCCTTCTCTCGTCCCAATTTGTGATTGGTCGCACCTATTGGATGGGGCGAAGCACTGCTACAACAAGCTGTTCGCTACCCTGGGAGAAAATAATGACGAACCCACTGAGTGGTATATAAGCAGCTAATACGAGACATAGAAGAACGAGAAGTAATCAAGCAACTGTTCGCAGAAGCTGTTCGCTACCCTGGAAGAAAATAATGACGAACCAAGTGGTATATAAGCAGCGCAATGTAAGGAATGATTAAACATTAATGCGGTCTGGGTGCGGTACTCCAAAACATTTAATTGTAAAGTTCTGATGACGTGGTGCTGAGAAGAGAGCATTTTGATATACGGAATATTGGAGTTTATTTATTTCATAGTTCAGTGATTTGAGCCGTTAACAGAAGGGAAATATAATCGAGAATTCTTAATTATTTCTTTAATTCCCACTATATTTGACGGGCTTCCCTCATCCTCTGTCATATTTGGTTTGGAGACAAATCGGTTTGGACGTTGCGCCATCTTTATTTTTCGTAACACTACTATCCAGCCTGTCGAAAAATCAGCAAAACAAAAGGAACTCACCATCTTTTCTTCCTCACATGGTAAATCTTCCAATATCACCGTACCTCCAGAATACTCTCGTAGAATCATTTAGGTTTAAGCTCTAATCACAATTAATGAATAAAGTGATGTCTATTGTAAAAATCATAATCTTCAGGGTCGCTGATTAAAAAGTCATAACGGCATATATTTCCTTATGGAAAAAGTCGCTTTGCGAACTTGACATTGATCAGCATATTTAATTCGGTTCAGCTGGTGAATGAGTGATTAACCCGGTAACAACAACTGTGTAAAAGTTCGTCAATTCTCATGCATTTTATATTTTAACTGCATAAGTAAATAGGTAGGAAGGTGGGAAGTTTCGCTGGCCGCTTGGCTTCCTTGCTGAGAGAATAGGGTCCCTTTCAACAGCATTTGCAAGAGCTGCAGCAAGGAGAGCAGTAAAGAGACAGCCGCGCACTACCAGTGTGAATGCCGCACACGCTATGGGAGTTATATACAGCCGGAACTTAAGGAAGTAGCTAAATACTCTGTAAAAGATACGATAGTCTGTTAGTGAGAAAGGCAAACGAAGTAAAAGACATAGGTAAATGTGGCTAACGAGCGACTGGAAAGCAAATAACAAGAGCGCGCCGCCATAGCAGAGATTTGACTGATAAATTCTAGCGGCTGGCCTGATGCATCGACGTTAATACGTCGTCATTACTTTGTATTTTACCATCCTTAGTTTAGAGATTTGGTTGGCTTACTACTTCAGTAAAGCTCTCGGACAGGGACTGTGTTCGCTTCGCTTTATTCAAAGCAGATCAATAGATATGCAGAGGTCACCTATAGCGCGCTAGGTTTATCTGACGAGTTAACATGATCATAATTCTTCTTCCTCTCCTCATCAGCCCTATCCAGCACCAGACAAACTTCACTGCGCGATATTGTCGTAGACGGTCTGCAACAAATCATCTTCCCCGTCATTAGCTTCGAAGAAACTGAGGAAAACCACCTATACGACACCGTTTTATCGTCGAAAATAGCGTAAGACTCTGCAATAAGCCGAATCAGCATTTTCCGACATGGGGACATGGATCCTCAAAATATGAACCTGAAAAATAGTGTTGCAGTACGGCAGCCCATTCCGCGAATCTTGTTCCTAGCCAAGCCTACCCAGCCAGAAAACTGGTGCTGACCGACCTTCATTTCCCTATTAAGATGGCCCCATCTGTTTTGTTCCTATCCGGAACAGCCATAATGATGAACTTTTTGCATTTGGCGATATCAAACGGTATTAATATCACATGAGAAATAGAGGTAGATAGACACCCTGTATATATCAGCATACTTTTAAATGCATAAAATGCCGTTGAGGCCTAATACTTCCGTATTATAAAGGAATCGAGATAGATGTAGATTTATTTTGATTAAACCCTGCCCGTTCGTACGTCCCTTTGTTCGTCCGATTACTTGAGCAAATATTGAGATATCTTTGAAAATGAGCGAAATCGGACGATAACCACGCCCACTTTTTCGACATCGTAAATTTAGAAAAATGGAAAAAATTAGATAATTTAAAAGCAAATACCGTTAAGCTAATGAAATTTTGTTAGGAAGATTGGTTTTATGACGCAAAATATAAATTCCAACAAATCTTGGAAAATGGGCGTGGCGCCACCCACATTTAGAAGAAGAAAATTTGGAAGTTTAACAAGCCGTAAATCAAAAGCCATTAAAGTTATTGTATTGAAATTTGGCAGAGACAGCCAAATTATACTGAGTGAAGATAATGAAAATCGGTTAAAAACCACGCCCACTTTTCCTGAAGGTCTTATAACGCAGCCCTATAACACTATTAACCACACAAAGCAAACAACGACAGAATTTAAAGTGCTCAACTGTGTATGTAATGCTCGGTTTCACCCGAACTTAAACCAGGCCAGTTAAATAATAATTACTAATGGTAATGATTACCCGTTTAATTTATTATTTTCTATAAAAGACATTTAATATTATTTTCTATTTTTAATGATTACTTTCCAATTGATAAAAAAAAAAAACTAATGAATTTTTTGCGATTATTGAAAAAAATCAAAAATAAACAAAAGTAATAAAAATGGCCCTTTTCATTACTTTTGATTATTTTAAATGTTTTTCATATAATCGGATAAAATCGTGGTTTATTTTTGATTTTTGTCTAATGGTAGTCAATTAGTAATTGCTTTTTTCGGAAAAAAATTGAAATAATCATTATTAAACCATTAAAATAGACATCCAATTAATTGATTACTAATGCTAATTGAGATTTAACCGGTCTGACTTAAATTTTCTTATTTGTTTTTTTTCTGCTGTCACTTTTTTAATTTTTTTAATTAATTTATTTCATTTAAAAATAATTACCTGCATAGTTAACAAGTTTTGTGAAGATGTTCCAGAGTGCTCATTTTGCTGTGAAATGCTGAACAGACACACTTTTCCCCCACCATAGGCCTTTTCATATCTTTTCGAGTGTTTACACGACCAAAAAGTTGTATTCCCTTTATTTTGCTCCAAAACCAATTTCTTGCTAAATGGCGGTGCTTATGATGTGATATGAATCCTTGTCCCTATTACTTATGTATGTATGTGTGACACGTAATTTATTCTTCAAAAAGTTCGTAAAATTGCGAAATCAGCAATATAAACTTTCAAGCGAGTGCCCACATTCACATACATAAAGATTAATGATGTTGTAGGTAGATACTTATGTATGTTTGTATGTATGCAAATTACGAACAGACCTGACAGAGCTCCTTATCTTGAAGAAATGTTTGTTGCTTTTTTGTAGACATTAAATAACGCAGGTAAATAGGAAAGGATAATAAAAAATATTTATGATTTCAAGAAACCCGAACTTTTCAATAATCTGAGAAATAAAAGCCAGCCAAATGGAAGATAAGATACATTATTTCGACTCACTGCTTAGATAACCCATTGCGGTATGGTAGTTTATAGCCGAATTTCGGTCGGTAACGTTGTGTTGGTCTCTACGACGTTTGTGGTAGGTGTTGGTTGCTTAGCGGGCTTAGACGAAGCGTCTTTATTGAATCTTCTTTCTTTTAAACGCTCTTCACTTGATTTCCTGATGCGCTTGCTCGCACGTATATGATCAATCCTCTCTCTTTTATAGGGTCTTCACTTGATTTCTTGACATGCTTTGCTCGCACATGTGTGTTCAGTGCACAGCGCAGATTGGTTACGGTTTGCCCCTCCACGTAAATCCTATTCCTATGTAAACGTATCAGCCTCTCTTTATTTAGTACGTAACTCCAATTTAACGAGTCGGTAGTCAACATCGTATTGTCATGACCCGAAGTATTGTTTGCTTCGGATGGTGTGTTCGTGGAAACCACCCCGGCAGTGTTGGTGCTTATTATAAAGACTTTCGTACTGTCATTTGCGGAATAGAGTTTCTGCTCGGTATCCACACATACTGTGGGGTGTTGAGAGGTCAGCAGTGCGGAAGAGAGAGATGGTTGGTTTAGCGGTAGAAGTCATATTTTTAGTAGTATCGTTGTTTGCTAAATCTTTGTCAGGCTGGACCAGCTTCTTCGTCTAGAACTTAGCTGACACTTAAGCAGCTCGAAAATTCCGTTCTAATTTGATCGGGTCTATAACGATGGCTCATTATGATGTGAAGCAACGGTGAAAGTTCTTTATCATCATTTATTTGGAGCACCAAGGGAGATCAACTCTTCCTCCACCTGCCTCTCCCAACTCAATGAAGGTATCCCCCTTGTTCAGCTTCCAAATACAAGTGTCGATATAAATACTTTCTTGACGAAAGCGTCTTTGTTTATTCGCATAACATGACCTAGCCAGCGAAAAATTTGTGTTTTTATTCGTTGCACTATTTTCATATCTGCTAGCTCCTACAGCCCATTATAGTACCTCCTTCGATACTCGCCGTCGCCATAACGAAGAACTTTTCTCTCGAAAATTCGAAGGGGTAACTCATATTCTCTTTTTCTTCGCGTATTCTCATTCGTCCAACAAGATGTTTCCATAATTGTCTGAAGAAGTCACTAGCTTTCCCATATGATCTTTAGTGGGAGTAAAAGATTCGTGCCCCGAGAAATTTGAGTTGTCTTGCCTCCAGCTATGATAACCCCCGAAGTTCCACTTTGTAGCTTGGTTTAGTTTGAGAAAGAAGCATGTCCTTTTGCTCTCCAAACAGTCCATAAGAACATTGAGACCTCACAATAATTGTGCTTTGTCTACAGCAAGTTCGTTGTCTTAATAATCGATTTTCCTCAGGACAGCCCAGTGGTGCGAGATGTTTCCTTCGTTTATGTTCATTTTGAAACCTTTTCCATTAGTGAATCCATTTTCTTCAATATTATTGAGCTTGGGGATCAAAAAAAGTGTGATATTGGGATCCCAGTGAGCCTGGAACAACCTCCGCACAATATCCAAGTTTGACCTTAATGACTTAAGGGAAGGCTACTAGTTCTCTTCTCTCAACAGTTAGGTAGTAGGTACAACTTATTGACTCTTAGATGCTTCGACCAGGGCTCAGGTCCTCTCCATTATATTCCTTCTAAAATCAGTGCCTGATTTCCACATGTTGGAATCTCACATGAAGAGCCCGTTTTGCGGCCAAACACTGGGCGAACAAATGCAGCGTCACCAATTGAAATATGATCTCTAACCCTGCACCTGATATTTCTAGGAATGCTCAGTTGATTACAACACCAACATGAGACGACATACTGTCCGCTGTATCTTTAAGACATTGTTATCTTTAAGACATTTTTCCCTCTGATTTTTATAGCAAATCACCATCCCAGTAAAGAGTTGACACAAAAATTTTTGAAGACGACGATCGGATTTTTTAAGTTTGCTTTAACGGATACTTAAACAGAATCGGAAGTTGAGAAAGAGTCTCATTATAAACAACTCAAAACAATTTGACTCAGGTCAATCTGCTAATCTACTTCCATTATAAATCCGATTCTGAAACTCAGAGCTGAAATCGGAGCTAGATATCTAAATGGAAAGAAAATCGGAGCTAGAGATTTAAACCGAAAGAAAGCGCCAACTCTTACGGAAACAAAGCTCCGAATCATACCTTCTCTAAAATAGCTTAGGTAAAGTTGAACTGGCCGGTCCGTGAGAGCCTCACATACACTGAATGAGTCCATTGTGTTACCAGTCAACCGTAATACCATTTCCAATTTTCTCATCTCTCCTCAATAAAGGATATGTGGGTTTGTCATCAATTATTTGAATTCAGGTAACTTTTTATAGCCGAAAGGTATGTAAGATAATCAAGGACATCGTCTGGCATTTTTTTTTTTACTTACTTTTTGTTATTGGTTTATTTATTGCCCGGGCAATGATCCAATATACATTTATTGGTAAATAGGTACTTACACAATAGCAGAGAGCTGCATGGATACATAAAAAATGTATTCAAGTCACTAAGTTTCTTTCTAACGTCTGGTGTCCATACCTCCCCAAATTGGAAGTTGCCTGAAAAATTGAAGTTGAACTGGTGACAACGAGCCCAATAATAGAAAACTTTTTGCGATGGAAAGTGGCTCCGTATTCATTAGTGCCATTGCCATGGAGGAGCTGCGGTTTTGGTTGTTGTATCTGATCTGGTGTCCAGGGATTATTTCAGTATTCTTGCCGGAGTCTTCATGATATATTTTTCAGATTTATTTAAGGACTATTTCTGGACTACACAAGCCATGTTACATTAAGGCTTAACTTTTGAACAGTGACGAAAAGGTGCCAAGTATAATCCCAAAGCAATCTCGCAATGATCTTGAAATTCTTCTGAAAATATTCACAAAACAGTCCAGCAATGAATTGGAAATATTTCATTTATTTACAGGTTTGAAATGATGCTTGATTAGTCTTAAATCTATTCATAAACAGCTTTTTTCCCATCACACATATAAACCGAAAATGAAACGAAAAATGAAAACCTGAAATAGTACTAAAATGAGTCATATTGTAACGAGTTTTGGGGAGTTCCTAATAATTATGCACCTTCTGCTAAAGTTCGTTGCATTCTATGTATTTGTGGCTGCTTGCTTTAATGTGTACATGTAAATAAGTGTGGCTGCTTGCTTTATGTTGTTGTGATTATTTACTAGCAGCATAGTGATGTTAGAAATGCTAATATTCGCCAAAATATGTTCCCGAGAAAAGTACCGAATAAATCCGGACAACTCCTTCAACATTCCGAAATGATACCGAAACAGAGCTTAAATTATTGAAATAATCCGAAACTCTCCAAAACTAAACCATGAGAAATATTCTCTCTACAACAAAGTCTAGTTAAAACACCAGTTCTTTCAAACTATCAAAGGTCACCATATTCTGTGTACGGTGGCAGTTAGTTAACTCCAATGACAACTACATGCCAAAGTTGCCGTTTTTTTAATGCGACTAGTTCGTATTGACATAATGGGTGCAATGAGGCCAACCTCATGCTAAGTGCCTTAGGGAAGAAAACCTCCCTTCCCTACCTCCTAATGGAGAAAGAAGCAACACTTGCTGCACTAGTCTACAAAATATCTCTGAGCTAAAGACCGGAAACATGATAGGGTATATGAAAATAATGAGAATTGCCACTATGTACGCGATGATTACCGCCTACGCTGAGGATCCAACGAAGTGTGTGAGGTGTCCATTGTGGACAGAACTCTTTCAGAAACAGGAACGGATATACTGCCGTAGATATCTGTTTCACGCATTATCAAAATTAGTTGACGGAAAAACGGTAGCTGGCAACTGGGCAACTGTGATCCGAACTTCAGGAGATCGACACTAATTTTCCGGCAGAAATTCATGTAATAGAAGTTTGCGGTGGAGAATACCTCGGAGTCTTATACAATTACTTCTAAGCTAGTGGATGAACGCATTGGAGTCGTAAATGATCTGGTAGCCAAAAACATGGTTTTGTTGGGATGGATTCCCGAGAATCAAAGACATGAAGGTAATAAACATGCAGACTACCTACCCAGGCAGGGGGCTTTAGTTGAGTTTTATGGTCCAAAACCCTTCTCATTAGTCTAAACAGAGAGAGCCTACAAAATCACATTGGGTACTATATGGGATACTGTAGTCTACGATATCATCTAAGTAAGTTTAATCTACACAATACACAAATCTCCTGCTTTTGTGAGCCGGTTTATATTCCCAGCGAATGCGTCGCTCTGGCAAGGCAGGGACTCTCATATCTAGATAGCGCGACTCTTTAATTCCCTTGCGGTATGGGTTAAAAAGTCTGAGGAGGTACTTAGATACATTAAAAGTCTCCACATACAGCAATAGGCTGGAAGATAATGTACAATATATCTAATTATATAAAGTTCGCGATGCATCGCGGCCTAATGAGAGCCCAGAATGCAAGTTTAAGCGTAATATTTGGAAGTCTTTTGCTGTATGGTAGAATACAGAATATAAGTGTAGTGTAACTGCGGGCATAACGTATATGAGCAGTAAGAGGAAAAGAGGGAAATACAGGGCAAATGAAAAGAAAGATGATTAAGCCAAACCGAAACTCAAACCGGAACCGGATTGCATGTCATCGATTTTTATCGAAATGTTACAGTTTGTTATCGATGTGTGGACGGTTTGTTATCGATGGTAACTGTCAACGAGTTAACGATTTGTTATTGACGGCTTAAGGGCGGTTCATCCATTTATTATCATATAGTTATCGGTTTGTTATCGATTTGTTATGGGAAATTATCGATCATTACAGAAAGTTTACCGATTTGTTATCGAAGTGTTCCCTCTGTTGAGGTTTTACTTCGAGTACTGGTCGAGATCTTATAAATTTCAAAAAATTAGGTTAGGTTAGATGTTTCCCTTCATGTTTACTCATAGCATATCCTCCTAATCTCTGGTCTAAATATATATGTAAATGAGTAACCAAAATTGTATTATTCAATCTAAATTGACTTTTGTTTACATATATATATTTTGTTTATTGCAGTTATGCATATCAGATCGTAATAGACATTGATTTTTTTTTTGTTTTGTTGTTTTTTTCTTATTTTGTTTATTAGAAGATATGATTTTTCACGTAGGCAGGTTGTTTATTCAGGTCATAATTTATTTAACGTCCCCCTAACAACTTATTTAAAAACAACGAACTAGGGATGGCATGGAGTTCTTTTTATACTCAGTTGAGCAGAGCTCACAGAGTATATTAACTTTGATTGGACAACGGTTGGTTGTACAGGTATAAAGGAATCGAGATAGATATAGACTTCCATATATCAAAATCATCAGTATCGAAAAAAAATTTGATTGAGCCATGTCCGTCCGTCCGTCCGTCCGTCTGTCCGTTAACACGATAACTTTAGTAAATTTTGAGGTATCTTGATGAAATTTGGTATGTAGATTCCTGGCCACTCATCTCAGATCACTATTTAAAATGAACGATATCGGACTATAACCACGCCCACTTTTTCTATATCGAAAATTTCGAAAAACCGAAAAAATGCGATAATTCATTGCCAAAGGCGGCTAAAGCGATGAAACTTGATAGATGGATTGACGTTATGACGCAGAATACAAAATTAGTAAGATTTTGGACAATGGGCGTGGCACCGCCCACTTTTACAAGAAGGTAATTTAAAAGTTTTGCAAGCTGTAATTTGGCAGTCGTTGAAGATATCATGATGAAATTTGGCAGGAACGTTACTACTATTACTATATATACGCTAAATAAAAATTAGCAAAATCGGATGAAGAACACGCCCCCTTTTTAAATTTTTTTTTTTTTTAATTCAAATTTTAACAAAAAATTTAATATCTTTACTGTATATAAGTAAATTAAGTCAAAATTCAACTCCAGTAATGATATGATGCAACAAAATACAAAAATTAAAGAAAATTTCAAAATGGGCGTGGCTCCGCCCATTTCCATTTAGTTTGTCTAGAATACTTTTAATGCCATAAGTCGAACAAAAATTTACCAATCCTTCTCAAATTTGGTAGGGGCATAGATTCTATGACGGTAACTGTTCTCTGTGAAAATGGGCGAAATCAGTGGAAGCCACGCCCAGTTTTTATACACAGTCAACCGTCTGTCCTTCCGCTCGGCCGTTAACACAATAACTTGAGCAAAAACCGAATATCTTTACTAAACTTAGCCCACGTACTTATCTCAACTCACTTTATCTTGGTATAAAAAATGGCCGAAATCCGACCATAACCACGACCACTTTATCGATATCGAAAATTAGGAAAAATTAAAAAAATGGCATAATTCTATACCAAATACGAAAAAAGGGATGAAACATGGTAACTGGATTGGTTTATTGACGCAAAATATAACTTTGGAAAAAACTTTGTAAAATGGGTGTGACACCTACCATATTAAGTAGAAGAAAATGAAAAAGTTCTACAAGGCGAAATCAACAGCCCTTGGAATCTTGGCAGGAATACTGTTAGTGGTATTGCATATATAAATAAATTAGCAGTACCCGACAGATGATTTTCTGGATCACCTGTCCCACATTTTGGTCGATATCGCGAGAACGCCTTCACATATACATCTAAGGGCCACTCGCTTTTAAAACCCTCATTAATACCTTTAATTTGATATCCATATCGTACAAACACATTCTAGAGTCACCCCTGGCCCACCCTAATGGCGATATCTCGAAAAGGCGTCCACCTATAGACCTAATGCCCACTCCCTCTTAAAATGCTCAGTAACACCTTTCGTTTGATACCCATATCGTACAAACATTCTAGAGTCACCCCTGGCCCACCCTAATGGCGATATCTCGAAAAGGCGTCCAGCTATTGACCTAATGCCCACTCCCTCTTAAAATGCTCAGTAACACCTTTCGTTTGATACCCATATCGTACAAACATTCTAGAGTCACCCCTGGCCCACCCTAATGGCGATATCTCGAAAAGGCGTCCACCTATAGACGTAATGTCCACTCCCTCTTAAAATGCTCAGTAACACCTTTCGTTTGATACCCATATCGTACAAACATTCTAGAGTCACCCCTGGCCCACCCTAATGGCGATATCTCGAAAAGGCGTCCGCCTATAGACCTAATGCCCACTCCCTCTTAAAATGCTCAGTAACACCTTTCGTTTGATACCCATATCGTACAAACATTCTAGAGTCACCCCTGGCCCACCCTAATGGCGATATCTCGAAAAGGCGTCCACCTATAGACCTAATGCCCACTCCCTCTTAAAATGCTCAGTAACACCTTTAGTTTGATACCCATATCGTACAAACATTCTAGAGGCACCCTTGGTCCACCTTTATGGCGATATCTCGAAAAGGCGTCTACCTATAGAACTAAGGATTACTCCCTTTTAAAATACTCATTACCACCTTTCATTTGATACCCATATCGTACAAACACATTCTAGAGTCACCCCTGATCCACCTTAATGGCGATATCTCGAAAAGGCGTCCACCGATAGACCTAAGGCCCACTCCCTCTTAAAATGCTCAGTAACACCTTTCATTTGATACCCATATCGTACAAACAAATTCTAGAGTCAGCCCTGGTCCACCTTTATGGCGATATCCCTAAATGGAGTCCATCCATAGAACTATGGCCTACTCTCTCTTAAAATACTCTTTAATACCTTCCATTTGATACACATGTCATACAACCACATTCCAGGGTTACCCTAGGTTCATTTTCCTACATGGTGATTTTCCTTATTTTGTCTCCATAGCTCTCAACTGAGTATGTAATGTTCGGTTACACCCGAACTTAGCCTTCCTTACTTGTTTGGTTTTGTATTGGTTGTTTTTTTAAGCAAATTTTTGTTAATGACACTGAGTTATGGGCGTTCACATGCAACTAACGTAATTATTCTCAGCAATTGAAGAACAATTTGACAATATATTCACTGGTCCTTCATTCTAAAGGCTTTGTTTTTTTTTTATATCCGGGCCCTGTTTGCAATATGGGATGAATATTTTATGATTTCAACAGAATGATCGAAAAGAAATCCTTAGTTTTACTGTTTCTCCTAGAACGTTCAACGTGGTCATATTAAATCTATCCAGAGATGATCGCTGTAGTCCCTTTATGGTGCCGCAACATACCGAATCTACAGTCGGTAAAGAACTAACATCCATAGGACTTCTCAAACTTTTTGAGGAGTGTCTTCAATGTTGTAACAGTAGCGACAGCAATTACTCACCAGGAAATTTATTGAACCTTATGATTTGACTTGACCGCTTTCCATCGACCTCTTGCCAGAAGGATAGTATTTTCAAGTAACTGTTCAGTTGAAGGGATGCGCATCTGTTCAAAAGCAGACTGCAGATGTCCAGCTCGGCAAGTCTCATTCTTAACATTCCATTCTGGCGACAGAAGAAACTCTTCACATAAAAAGGATTCCTTACACGGATGTCTTTCAATTTAACAAGTTGAAAAACAGAATAGTAAGAGAAAACTAAAGGGATAGAGAAAGGTAGAGGAAAGGGATATGACAGGAAAAAGAATGAGAAGGGAACCAGATCAGGGGATTAAGCAAAGAAAGCGAAGTGTTATTGGAAAAAAAGTGAAAGAAAGAGTTATAGGAAAAGTATATTGAAAGAAATAGGAAGGGGGAAATCAGTAGGGAAAGGTAAGGGAAAGGAAACGGGAAGAGAAAGGTGGAGGGGAAGCAATAAAGGTACAGGAAACGAAACGAAAGATTAACGCTTAGTTAATGATAGCAGATGTAGGAAATACAGGTTCGAGGAGGAATCGATCGAGCACGTTTTGTGATCGTGCCCTGCGCTTGCAAGCTAAGCCTTCAGTTTTAAGGAAAGAACAAGAAAACGGAAATGGGAACGTGGAAACAGAAGGAGAAGTAAAGGCAGAGGAAAAGAGAAAGGCAATGGTAAGGGAAGGATAAGGAAAACGAGCACCTAGTAGCTTGGAACGGTTTGGTACGTCTATCGTCAATTCATTGAATGCTGCATCTTACTTTGTCAACTTACCGACCCTTTTCATCACCTTTTATCACTATATGTCCGGGACCCCAGAATAAATTTATGAATCGGCCTGAGCGAAGTTTCTTCAATGCCTCTTTGAATTTCAGGACACTTTTTGTTGAAATACTGTGTGAGATTACTGCCTTCATCGCCACCTAACTATCTTGCTTACTTACTTAATTGGCACTTAACCATTTAAAGGGTTAAGGACATCCAAAAAGGTGCGGCAGTCCCTTCTACTTCTCTCGGTTAACTGGCGCCAATTGGCCACATCACGTGAATTAAAATCGTTTTCCACCTGGTCCTTCCAGCGGAGTGGGGCCCTCTTCCTTTGCTCCCATAGGTTCCGATAAAAATACTTTTTTAGCCGCATAACATGGTCTAGCCCGCGTAGCCGCTACGTTTTAGTTTGATGGATTTGTTTCTGGTATCGACACAGTAAACAACAGACACGACTCTTTCCGTTAATTTGGAAACATCAGTATACACGTGTAAAATATGTTCTGCCATTTCCGCATCTTTGCAGCAATCCTTCGGATCTATTGTGTGTGGTATTTAATATATAAATCACTATTTAATAATAAGCACTATTTATTTTTATAAAATATTTTTATTTAACCGCTCCTAAAAGTATGTTACAAAACGTTTCTAAATATTTCAACCGAATGAAAATTTTTGAAAGACAATATTTTACAATTGAAAAATAACAATTAACAAGAACAAAAAAATTCAATTTATTTAAAGTAGGTACATTTAAAGTTGAATATAACCCTACAATACTCCCCCTTCCGGAGATTTAATGTTAAATAAATTAAAAGTAACTTTCTTTTTTGTTTTTGTGTTAGGTATCTGTATTTTATCAATCATTGCTGGTTTTAAACGATCAATAGGAATAGATTTAATTTCATTGTTTATTTCAATTTTAAAGTTTTTAATATCTTTTTCAATAACTCTATAAGGACCTTCATACGGATTTTGCAAGGAATGTTTGTTTATTACACGTACAAAAACAAAATGACAATCTTTTAAATCTTTTGGAACAAAAATACCACTAGAATTTTGATGATGTTCCAAATTTGATTTAAAATTTTTAAAATGTTCACGCAAACTACTTAAAACATCCGTTGATGTTATATTCTCTGTAGTTGAAACAAATAACTCACCAGGTAATCTTAAATTTTGTCCATAAACCATTTCAGCCGGTGTTGCTGAAATATCTTCTTTAAAAATCGATCGCAAACCTATAAGTACTATTGGTAACTCTTCATACCAATCTCTGGATCCATTCCTAGCCATTATTGAAGATTTAAGCTGTCTATGAAAACGTTCTATCATTCCATTAGCTTGGGGATGATAAGGAGAAGTTGTTATTTGATGACTTCCAAGAAGTTTCGTTAATTCTGAACACAAGTTTGAAGTAAATTGAGATCCCTGATCTGTTGTTATTTCTAATGGAACTCCAAAACGTGAAATATATTCTTTAAACAATTTATTTACAACCGTAATTGCAGAAATATCTCTTAGTGCGAATGCCTCTGGCCAACGTGTAAATCTATCAATTATAGTTAATATGTAACGATATCCTTTTGAAACAGGTAAGGGTCCAACAATATCTAAGTGAATGTATTCAAATTTAGATTTTGGAATTGGAATTTTCATAACTGGAGATTTTGTATGACGATGTACTTTCGATTTTTGACAACTTATACATTCTTTAGACCAAGTATTAATATCCTTATTCATTTTAGGCCAAAAATATATCTTAACTATCAAACGACGTGTAGCTCTACTACCAGGATGTGAAATCCCATGTAACATATCAAATATTATTTTTCTTAAATTATTTGGAATGAAAGGCCTAGGATTTTCTCCTGACACTTCGCACCATATATTAAAGTTAAGAACAGGAATTTTTATTAGTTTCAAATTTAAAAATGTTTGCTCTGAGGTAAGTTTGCTTAATTCACTGTCTTGTTGTTGTTCACTTTGTAAAATTTTTAAATTAATGTCCGAATTATTAATCGCTTCTACTTCAAACGCACGAGATAATGTATCAGCTACAATATTTTCTTGTCCTTTAATATAGATACCTAATGTCATTCGTAAACTGAGCAATGAATTCCATATGTCTAGTCTGTCTTGGACTGCGTTCTGTTTTTGAATTTAAAGCAAATACAAGAGGCTTGTGATATGTGAAAACTGTAAATTCACGTCCTTCTAGAAGGTTAATGTTCAAATAAATAGCTAATAGTTCCCTATCAAATGCACTATATTTGATTTCGGATGGAGACAATTTCTTTGAAAAGAATGCAAGTGGTTCTGACTTATTATTAAACGTTTGATGTATGACACCTTTAATAATTTGTTTAAGAATTTGCTGATAAAAACGTAATAAGTTGGATATAGTAAACAGAACTATGGTATCGTTTTCGGAAGTCAATATGGTTTCCACTCGCATAATATATAACTAGGAAGAGAATAAATCGATTTTTGCTGAACATCAACTGGTGGCGTTATTATTTCATACAGCATACAAGAATTAAAATTTGATTCGTTGTTTTTGAAGGACGGTTTTAATGTTTGGCTGGCTAGATCGCCAATGTGGTATTTAATATATAAATCACTATTTAATAATAAGCACTATTTATTTTTATAAAATATTTTTATTTAACCGCTCCTAAAAGTATGTTACAAAACGTTTTTAAATATTTCAACCGAATGAAAATTTTTGAAAGACAATATTTTACAATTGAAAAATAAAAATTAACAAGAACAAAAAAATTCAATTTATTTAAAGTAGATACATTTAAAGTTGAATACAAATATAACCCTACATTGTGGCTCCTAGATCTCTTTCGAAACTCAAACACAGGACCATGAAGTCCGTTCGTCCGATATTTAATGGCACTATACTACTTTGGGAAATTTTCTCGCTATGCTAATCATTGATAACCTGCATGCTGCCACCAGTTTTTAGGTAGTTTGGTGGCAGAAGGTCACTCAAAGAACTGCATCGACTAGTACTTTAGTGGGAATACCTCCCTTCCCTATTCCGATAGAGAAAGAGGCACATCCTCGAAGAGCATCTACATCATGTCGGACAGCCAGGCGGCCCTGCGTGCTTTGCAATCCTACACAGTTACATCTAAGCTAGTGGATGACTGCATTGAAATCCTTAATGGCCTGGGAGCCAAAAGCAAGGTTTTCTTAGGATGGGTTCCCGGACATTAGGGACATGAAGGTAATGAACATGCAGATTACCTAGCAAAACAGGGTGATATAGCAGCATTCTATGGTCCTGAGCCCTTTTGTGGACTCACAAAAGCACACATCAGGGAGACCATAAGTAATTGGGAAACAAAACAATTCAGACGTCACTGGATTGACTGCTCAGGGCAAAGACAGGCCAAACTCATTAATATAAGCAGCGAGGACCTAAGAACTCTTACTAGATACTATACGGAACACTGTGGTTACGATATCAGCTATAAAAGTTAAATCTATCCGATACTTAAATTTGTCGTTTCTCTGAGCTGGAGGATGAAACGCCGGTTCACATTCTCTGCCAATGCGACGCTCTGGCAAGGCAGAGACTCTCCCATCTAGGTGGTGTGACTTTTAATCTCTATGTGATATGGAGTAAAAAGCCTAAGGAGGTACTTAGATACATCAAAAGCCTCCACATACAAAATTAGGCTGAAATGTTATGCACAATAGATTCTGCATGCCTACAGTTCCACGGAGGCTTCATTTGCTCTCACTTCCACATGAAGTATCCACGACAACATGGCATAAGGAGTAGTTCGAAGATAAAATTTTCCGATTGGAAACATGTCAATTACCAACATTAAATTATTCGCTCAAGTTGACTGCACCACGCACACACACACACACAAACCTGCTAACTGCTAGGTAAACTAGGCATATTATTACCAAATTGCATTTTTATGTTTTCAATTGTTTGTCAATTTTTCATAATAAATTGCCCATTGACGTGTTAACAACCAAAACAAATTAAAAAAGTTAGGATTGTTGCCATCGACAATGGTTTACGACATTTGCTAAATTGACTGAATTTTAATCTAATGCAAATATAAATAAAATCATAAATCAATATAACAAACTTTTAGCGCGCCCAATGCAATGTTGGTAGAGCGCGCCCGGCTCATTGCCTCATTTGCCCTCCACTCCCCTTCTTACATCTATCAATCACATTTAAGTATCAAATCATTTATTTTTTTATAACATCAAACTAATATTGCAATTTTTATTTGTGTACCTACAATCTTTGCGTATTTCTACTTGCTGTCTCACCAGTACAACCGCGTCCTCTCCGTACAACGGTAATATTACAGCTGATAGTTACAGTTGCTTCTTATAGTCGCATTTTCGCTCGCATATCTTTCGTTAAATATTTTAGTATCGTTTAAAATGTCACTTCCTGTAAAGTCATTATCATTGGCACCATCATTTGTGGTTAACGGTAAATCCTTACAATTACATTTAGCGCGTCCCCTTACACTTTTACCGACACGTAAAATTTACAATCCAACGTATTTTTTTAATGAATCTTAACATGAAATCGCCAATCATCATCGTGACTTTAAACGAGGGTCGCGTATATCGCGTTTGTCACGTCGCAGGCGTCATACTCGTACACTTTATGTGCCATATAAGCGTGCCGCCTTCTATGGTGTGGTGTCTGGTGAGAGACGATCAGTGTTGCCAATGGCTGTGCATGACTTTCCAAGGTAACGAATTTCGTGTTTTTAAATTGTAGTAAATATGAAGCTGAGGAGTTATTTTGTACTGGAATAATAGGGCTAACCACACAACCAACTGCGCATCAAAGATTCTAGTACACGAATAGGGCATCAGTTGGTTAAGGAGCTTGAATATTCCTGCAGTAGGCATGCCTGTCGTGGCTATTGAAATATATAGGCCTCAAAAGTTTGAGTAGTTATATCAAATCGTTCCCAAGTTGGTTGTTAGGTATTTATAATTGATACTAGTTTACGGAACGCCCTAGGTCAATATCCCACAAAGGCCCATCATCATCTCTCCTCCATAAAACTTTCGGAAAGTGTCTTTATAGCTACAATGAATGATCTAATCTGAAATTTCGATTGGTCGCAAACTGATCCGTGAGATCATTGGCATATTTGACGTATATAATGGTGTTGCTTAACGAGTAGCTGGCAAAGTTTTGCGAAAGGGAATGCAATTTTTGAGCTTCTGTTTTTTGTTTAAAGAATTTCTCAGGAATTTCATAAACGGTCTTAGACGAAACGCGCGGTATTTTGGAGTGTTATCGTGAGGCGAGGAAGTAAGAGAGATGCATATTAAGAAGGAAAAAACGTGCGGTAGAAAATTCTACCAAAAAGTGCGGTGGATAACGGCAAGTGTTAAGAACAGGGCAGATCTATGCAGGAATGATAATGGCGACCTAGCATCTGACGTACAGAAGCCGCCTAAGATGCGGAGAGAACACTTCTCATCATTGCTTGCTAGCGAGTTGGAAGATGTACCTGATACCCAAATCGCCGTTCCGGCACCCGACTATGACGAAGTGAGAAAGGCAATATCCTTGCTTAAAAATCACAAAGCAACAGGTACTGACGGACTACCTGCCGAGCTGTTCAAACACGAAGGCGAAAGTTGATGAAGAGCATGCATCAACTTCTATGAAAAATATGGACGGATGAGTGCTTAACTCCAGATTGGAATTTAAGCGTGCTCTGCCTAATCCGCAAGAAAGGCGATTCCGCAAACTGCGCCTATTACCGCGGCATCAGTCTGTATAAGGGTTTATCTAGCGTACTGAGCAATAGACTGAAGTCCATAGTCAACGAATTGATTGGATCTGGTAAATCTACTATCAATAAGATCTTCACGATGCATAAGATCCTGGAGAAGAATCACGATAACAGAATTGACTTCCATCATCTTTTTGTAGACTTAAAACCCGCCTTTGACAGAGAAGAAAGAAGTTGCTTGTATGCTGCTATGTTTGAAATTAAGTACGCTGCTCCGTAACGATAGGGAAAGACCTCTCCGAGCCATTCGAAGCCAACCGAAGCGATTTCTTTAACAGAATGCTGTAGAAGAAAATTCTAGCACCGGACTATTTTGGAACTAGAAATCAAATGGAAAATAACTTCCCAACAAGTGTTACTTTGAACTAAGTAAGTAACTGAAAAGTATCGTCCTGGCGCGGAATCGTGGATGGTGGGGGGATAAGTTTATTCCTCTTGGAGTGATCGTGAAAAATGTTCTCCGGAAGAATTATGTTCCTGTCCGTGATGCCGCGTACCACACGTAAGCACCTGGGTTCATACCCCGGGCAAAGCAACATCAAAATTTCCGAAATAAATTTTTTTAATTAGAGGAAAATTTTCCTAAACGGGGTCGACACTCGGCAGTGACGGAGTCGGCATAAAACATATAGGGCCAATTTGTAGGAAAAATTAAAAGGATCACGACGCAATTTGGAAGAGAGGCTCGGCCCAAAAAACTCTTCGGAGGCTATTGCGCTTTATGTATTTATATATATATGATGAGCTTTACGCAGATATGAAGGCAGTGGAGAAAATAAAAACTTGAAGGCTTCGCAGGCTAGGTCATGCTATGCGAATGGGCAAAGACGCTCCAGTCAAGAAAGCATTTCAATTGACATAGCATTCTGGAAGCAGAGTAAGGGGGAGACCTCCGAAGAGGCAGGTTGAGAAAAACTTACACTCCCTTGATGCTCTCCATTGGCGTCAGTTATCGCGAAACAGGCATAGCTGGCGAGACTTGCTACGAAACGTCCAAAGTCGCTTAGACGACTAGGCGCGCAATTAAATGATGAATAATGTTCATATCTTACTACACCTCTTCTTCTCCCTTTTTCTCTCCAAACTTCTGATTTGTCGGCAATCGTACAGAGCAGACACCTTCTGATATTGATGGCATCATGAGTTTTGTCGTACGAATATACTCCGGCATCTCCCCCGATTCGCCAAGCATAATCCATTACCTTGAGCATTGCGAAAATCTCAGACTGTAAGACTCAAGCACACTACCATAGAGAAAAGCGAAACTCGTTGCCATTATCCTCAACAAAAATCCCAGTACTTGACCCAAATAAGTTTTTGTGCCGTCATTTACGATTTAGGAATTGGAATTAAGCCAACATTGTGCCTCAAGGAACTGAAAATTCCCAGTAGAGGCAATGGAAAGTAAGAGCATCCACACGTATAAAAGGGACGGTAGGTACAGCATAATATACCGTTGGTACTTTCTGATAGGGTTAAATATTTCGAGATTTTTTGGACAAGAAACTGTCCTGGAGACCCAATGTGGAAGATAGGGCCAGGAAGGCTGCGGAAAGGGATGGGAACTCTCGCCAGGAGTAGTACACTGGCTTTATGAGATGGTGGTCAATCCGATTCTGCTCTATAGGGTGCTGGTCTGGTAGAAAGCACTGGACACGGCGAGCACGCAACGGACCGCGCTGATCGGTATCAGTGGCGCTCTCAGAACAACACCTGCCTTGGCACTGAACGTCATGCTGAATATATATCCAGTAGATATAGCGGCAAAGGCGGCCGCGGCCCGGTCGTTAGTCAGGCTCCGTGATATGGGCTATGGGCTTTCTGACTTCGGACACTTAGCCTTAGCATTTAACATATACTCTGATAGCCAAGCGGCTATCAAGGCCTTGAGCTCAAATACAGTGCGATCGAGGGTGGTCTGGGAGTGCCTGACCTCGCTTGCGATTGCATCGAATTATTTTACAACTAAGATTATCTGGGTCCCGGGCCATAGTGATATCCCGGGTAACTGTCAAGCGGATCTCTTAGCCCGCATCGGTACAACTGAACCGGATGAAGATGGCTGTAGGGATTTCGGGATTCCGCTGGCCACCTGTTTTGCTCTTCCATAGCTGGGCCTCGAGTCAGCCCAGCAAACGTTGGGCGGACAGCACGTTCACGTACCACGCAGGGTAGCAGGATATTTCTGGCCGAAAGTGGATGGCAGGATGTCTGCTGAAATAATTGGGTTCACTAAGGCTCACCTATCATTGGGCATTGGGGCTATGACAGGGCACTGTCCCATGGGTATCCATGCGGTACGTCTCAATATACTGGAAACTCCATCCTGCTGCAGCTGTATGGAGGATGATGAAGTGGAATTACCAAATCACTTTATTCTTGATTGTCCAGCTTTTGCCAGAACTAGGCGAAAGTATTTCGGTCGCGACTCACTTGGATCTTCCGAGGAGTTATCCAAAGTTGAGATCGGTATCATTCGGAGCTATATCGTTGCTACCCAACGATTATCTAAGTAGCTATATCTACGTTACCGTTATTTTATTGCATGTGGTATCACAACGAACCTTTATGTTGTCCAAGTGAGCTCCCCTTATTAGGGCAGCTACCACCCAACCTAACCTACAACATAATATCCGGAGTGTCCGCGTTGTACAGACAGCTTCCGTGCAGCATGCAGATATCGTTTTTTTGAAATTTGGCTATCTAATTTCTCATCCTGTGCTGTTCCGCATGTGACTTTCATGTTAAATGGACCCCCTGAGATTTAATATATAAGGATGGGCGCTGCTCTAAGGCGGCCAGCTTGTCTGCTTATCTCGCGCTGTTGAAATCAATTCTCACGTCTACGGTTGCAAGAAGGACAACTCGCTGTGCTATTTCTACGCTGGTAAGGACGTCTTCAATTGCTCCTAAAGTGCATTTTCCAGGCGTTAAGCCAAGCTGCCTGGTTTGATAGTCCATATACTCATTAGACGAATCCAACATAGCTTTACATTTAGGGGCAAATTATGTGTAGCGCAACGAGTAATTTTTTCCAGTGTTAACTAAAATTCATGTGATATAAGAGCATTCATTCACTTCAGTAAGTGAAATTAATACCAACAAGTAAGAAAGTCTAAGTTCGGGTGAAACCGAATATTACATACCCAGCTGTGCACTTGAAATGCTGAGGTTTGCATTGTGCGCTTAATAGTGTTATAAGGCTGCGCAATAATTCATATATGGTTCTATTCTGAATTCGTGTTCGTTTCAAAACGGATACAAAAGCTACCACTAATGAACTTGAGCGGGTAAAAAGGCAGTTTAACAGTTGTAGCTATGAAAATTTCGTTCGGATTGGGAGATTTTTGTTCGGCTTATGGCATTTAAAGTATTTTGGAAAGAGTAGCAAAAAAAGGGCGGGTCACACCTATTTTCAAAATTTTTTTAAGTTTTGTTCTTAGCTCAACCATACCACTACTGAGATAGAATATCAGTCAAATGTAGTTAAATGCCATAGAGTAATTGCAAACTTTGTTAAGGTTAGACATTTAAGAAAAGTGGGCGTGGTCCTTAACCGATTTTGATTATCCTCACGCAGTCTATATAGTTTGGAAAAGATAGTATCCTGCCAAATTTCAATGTAATATCTTTAACGGCTTTTGATTTACGGCTTGTTAATCTTCCATATTTTCTTCTTCTAAATGTGGGTGGTGTCACGCCCATATTCCACCACTTTTTGGAATTTATGTTTTGCGTTCTAAAACCGATCCACCTACCAAATTTCATTAGCTTAGCTCAATATTAAAAACCACACGAACGAAATGCTGAACAGCCAGTTTTTGCTAAATTGTCACAAACCAGGACACCCTAGAAAACAAATAAAATAAAAAAATAAATGTAAGGCGCGATAAACTCCGAAGAGATTTTAGGCCGAGCTTCACTTCCAATTTGCGTCGTGCTCCTCTTGATTTTCCCTACAAATTGGCCGGACGGGACCTACACGTTCTATGCCTACTCCGAACGGCATCTGCAAGGCAGATGAGTTTTCGGTGTGGTAGGCGAAGCACGCTACCGTCACACCACGGTGGCCGCCATGTTCAATATCCCACCCTTGCATAAGAAGAAAGCACACTACCAAGGGAGACACTAGTCACCCTGGCCCAACTTCGCTCTGGATACTGTAACAGGTTAAATTCTGACTTGTACAGAATCAAACCCGACATACTTAATGTATGTCCTGCATGCGCTGTGTCCGCATATTACACCAACCATCTTTTCAATTGTAATGTGGAACCTACGGAACCTATGTTTTGCGTCATAAAATCAATCCACCTACCGAATTTCATTAGCTTAGCGGTATTCGTTTTTGAATTATCAAATTTTTTACATTTTCGATATCGAAAAAGTGGGCGTGGTTATCGTTCGATTTCGCTCATTTTCAATACCAATCTAATCTGGGTCCAGATAAGCCCGTACCGAATTTGTTTTAAATATCTCAATATTTGTTCAAGTTATCGAGATAACGGACAGACGGGCGGACGGACATGGCTTAATCAAATTTTTTTTCGATACTGATGAGCTTGATATATGGAATTCTATATCTATCTGTTGGCAACCCTTAATTGTAGATTAAATTCCGAAAATGTTCACTTGTCAAATGTATTTGTATAAGTATCTACTATTGTATTGTGCCGTTCATTTAAATATGTATGTGACATCGCTAAGGTATAAATAAGTGTCAAAGGACATAACGTTACATATTCCTTTTTCTTTTGCCGAACATCCCACAACCGATTGAGCTACGGCTAACACCCGACAAACATAACAGTAGCGACGAGATAAAAGGCCCTTAATAAAAGCAGTACCAAAATGACAAACCCATTGGAGCAAGTGGTAGCAACACTTCTGGCGCGGCAACAAGAAACCGCAGATCAACAAAAACAACTATTGGAGCGGTTGATCGCTGCAACATTTACAAATGAGCAAAATGGTAGGAATGCAACACAAAGCACAACGGGCAGTTCCGAGGCTATTATGGACACAATTTCGAAAGGTATTCGTGAATTTTGCTATGATGCGGAAGAAGGACAAACCTTTGCCAAATGGTATGTGCGCTATGAAGATAACTTCACAGTTGATGCTGCATTATTAGACGATGCTGCAAAGGTACGTTTGCTTTTACGCAAGGTAAGCACAAATGTGTTCGATAAATACCGGGACTACATTTTGCCTGCACAGCCACACGATTTAAATTTTGAAGACACAATTGCTACATTAAAAAAATTGTTTGGTAAGAAAGAATCACAATTTAGTACGAGAGTAAAATGTATGCGAAATGTGCGCGAAGAAAATGAAGACATTGTGACGTATGCAGCTCGAGTAAATAGGTTATGTGAAAATTTCTCGCTACAGAATTGCACGGCTGATAATTTTAAATGCTTGATTTTCGTTCAGGGTATTCAATCGACACGTGATGAAGATCTTCGCGCTCGACTTTTAAGCATGCTCGACTCTGAAACTGTAGATAGACCACTAACACTAGAGAATTTAGTCGCAGAAATTCAGCGTATTAGAAATTTGAAAAGTGATGCGGTCGTAGCTGAACAGCAATCCAAGGTTCAAGCAGTTTCACAAGCTCAGCATAAACAAAGTAAATTACCTAGCAAGTCAACTCCAAGTAGACCTTGTTGGCAATGCGGAGGTAGGCATTTCGTGCGTGATTGTAATTTCAGTAACCACAAATGTACTCAATGCGGTAAAGTCGGACATAAAGAAGGGTATTGCACGTGCTTTTCGGAACGTAAAACGAAAAATGCTAGTACGAAGAAAAAGAGTAAGAAAACGCGTAAATCAATCAAAAGCGTATTTAAAATGTGTGGTAATGGTGCTAAAAATCGACGTTTCGTGGCAATACAAATTAACAACACAACAGTTAAATTGCAACACGATACCGGGTCGGATATCACCATTATTTCCAAACAAAACTGGGCCAGCATAGGCAGTCCCAAATTACGTTCGGTTAGAAAATCAATTCGCGACGCTTCAGCAAATCCACTTTCAATTGCTGGCGAATTTGATGCGAATGTCGTGGTGAATGGAAAAAACAAGCGAGCAACCATCACAGTTTCTACTAACCTAAATTTGTTAGGCACAGACATAATTTCTCTGTTTGATCTTTGGGACACTCCCATCACTGAATACACTTCATGCAGAAGCATCCAAACTAGCAGTCGATTAGTCGAACCGAATTTACGTCAGATGTTTCCAACTGTTTTCAGAGATGAAATATGTCACTGTATGGCATACAAAGTTCACTTACAGCTTAAGCCTCAAGCGGTGCCGGTGTTTCGCCCAAAAAGACCAATACCTTATGCAGCAAGGGAACAAGTCGAAAGGGAATTGAAAAGATTAGAAGATGGCGGTATTATTACTCCAGTCAATTTCTCCGAATGGTCAGCTCCAATCGTGGTAGTCAAAAAAGCTTCAGGTAATATTCGTATCTGCGGTGACTATTCTACAGGCCTCAACGCACAGCTTGAGCCTCACACATTTCCATTGCCACTACCAGACGAAATTTTTGTTAATTTCAACGGCTGTTCATATTTTTCTATAGTCGATTTAAACAATGCTTATATGCAAATAGAAGTAGACGAGGAAACAAAAAAACTTCTCGTAATCAACACACATCGCGGGTTATATACATTCAATCGGTTAGCACCAGGAGTTAAATCTGCACCTGGAGCGTTTCAGCTGGTTATGGAATCATTACTTTCGGGACTCTCTGGAGTATTTCCCTATTTAGATGATGTTGTTGTAGCTACTAAAACTAAAGAAGAAAATATAAGCGCAGTAATTAAACTTTTTGAACGTTTTAAACTCCACAACATTACGGTCAATTTCAATAAATGTAAATTCTTTCAACAATCTTGTACGTATTTGGGATATCACATCAATCAGAAAGGCGTAAGGCCAGATAAGAATAAAATCGGCAAAATTTTGGAACTTCCACCACCGAAAGATGTCAGCGAATTAAGATCGTTTTTAGGTGCCATAAATTATTACGCAAAGTTTATCCGAGGGATACGCGTTCTTAGGAACCCTTTGGATAATTTACTAAAAACGAATGCAAAGTGGAACTGGTCCACACAAAGCCAGAATAACTTCGATAAATTTAAAAAACTTCTTTCATCAGATCTCTTACTAACACACTACGATCCCAAACTGCCAATCAAGGTAGCAGCGGACGCTTCTAACGTGGGTCTAGGTGCATATATTTGTCACTTGTACGCAGATGGTAGCGAAAAAGCAATCGCGCATACTGCAAGAGCTCTGACACAAGCTGAAAAGAATTATTCGCAAATGGAAAAAGAAGGCTTGGCTTTGGTATTTGCAGTGGTAAAGTTTCATAAGTACCTGTATGGAAGAAAATTGTATTTACATACAGATCATAAGCCATTACTTGCCATATTTGGTAATAAGAAGGGGATTCCTGCACACTCTGCAAACCGCCTTCAGCGATGGGCCTTAACGTTGATGTCATATGATTTTATTTTAGAATACGTACCTACCAATGAATTTGGTGCAGCTGATGTACTTTCACGTCTTATTAGAAGCACATCAAAACCTAATGAAGAAACAGTCATAGCAAGTTGCCAGCTTGAACGTGATATTAAGCAAATTACATTTGATGCCATAGAATTTCTGCCAATTACTTTTCAGATGGTACAAAAAGCGACAATGCAAGACGCATTTTTACAAGATGTTACAAAACACGTGAAGACTGGTAAGTGGCCGAACACAATCAGCAACGATTTACGTAGTTTCTATACACATCGTGATAGTCTGAGTATGGTTGAACATTGCATCATGCTAAAAGATCGTCTAGTTATTCCCAAGTGTTTTCGCAATCGAATCCTAAAGCAACTGCATAAAGGTCATCAAGGAATTGAGCGCACAAAAGCGCTAGCACGAAGTTATGTATACTGGCCGGGTATAGATGAGGATATAAAGCAGTATATTCAATCATGTGAAAAATGTGCAACTGTTGCTAAAACATTACCAAAAACAACTCTTTATTCATGGCGTAATGCAGAGCATCCGATGCAACGCATTCATATTGATATTGCAGGTCCGGTTAATCAAATTTACTATTTGGTGATAATCGACGCATACTCGAAATGGCCTCAAATATATCAAATTAAGTCGATCACATCATTAAAGATTTTAGAGTGCATTTCAGATTTTACATCACAGTTTGGAAATCCTGAGCTAATTGTCAGCGATAATGGTACACACCCGCAGTCGAACGATCAAGCGGAACGGTTTGTGGACACACTTAAGCGAGCTTTAAAGAAATTGGAGGACGCGGGAACGCCAACCCAAATTTTACAAACGTTTTTGCAAACATATCGCACCGCACCCAATCGCAATGCACCGCAAGGGAAATCGCCAGCTGAATTATTCGTTGGGAGAAGGCTACGTACAGAGTTCGACATGCTTAAATTTCGAAGCCATCCAAAGAGTCACGTAACGAACACATGGAACAACAGTTTAATAAGCGACATGGAGCTAAAGAAAGAAATTATGAAGTTGGAGAGAGATCTAGTTTACGCAAAGTTATATAAACTTAACCAATCTTATTGGGCACCCGGAACAATCATAAAGGTTCTAGGCAAAGTTAACTACGAGGTTAAAATCGAAAACTCTGACATATTTAGAGCGGTAAAATCTCATTCAAACCAGCTTCGACCAAGATTCGTAAAAACACCAAACAACACATTGGATATTTTATATGATTATTTTGAGCTTCCACCTAAGCCAACAACTTCGAATTCCGATTCAACCAATTCAAGAGTTCAAGAAAGTGACATTGCCACAGGGCAAGAGTTAACGCTAAGTAATCCAGCCGAGGAACAGACGCAGTCTCCGAATATAGAAATTCCTGTTAACGAATCATTAACAGCAGTTAGCAATGATATACATACAGATGCTCGAGAGTCAACTACTGAACCACCTGCTGTTTCTCAAGAGTTAAGAAGATCAACGAGACGCAAGAGACCTCCAGCTTGGACTCCAGATTACCATCTAACTAAAAGAAAAAGGGATGTTGGCAACCCTTAATTGTAGATTAAATTCCGAAAATGTTCACTTGTCAAATGTATTTGTATAAGTATCTACTATTGTATTGTGCCGTTCATTTAAATATGTATGTGACATCGCAAAGATATAAATAAGTGTCAAAGGACATAACGTTACATATTCCTTTTTCTTTTGCCGAACATCCCACAACCGATTGAGCTACGGCTAACACCCGACAAACATAACACTATCTTAATTCCTTTACACCTGTACAACCAACCGTTATCCAATCAAAGTTATAATACCCTGTGTACAAGTACAGCTGGGTATAAAAATATAATAGTGAGTGGCCCTTAGATTCCAATCAAGATATAGGTGAGAAAGGTGCTTAAGCAAAGCAATGACGTCAGCAAAATACTTACAATTTTTTTCCTTGTTAGCAATGTTATCAAAAAATATAAAATCTATAATTCAGAAAAGCATTAACATATGGAAAATTAATTGCGTTTCTAATAATTATTCTAATGGCTTCATGAAAAGCCACTTGGGGGACAGCAAAGATTATATTCAAATAAGGTAGCGACGCTTTCTTATCATAACAGGAAAAGCCAATCTTCATTTCCACAAAAGTAAACATTAACTCAAATCAAAATAGAAAATAATATTTTTTTATCCCAACCTTTAAACAATTTTTTTTTTTTATTTTTTGTATACGTAGGGGACAATATTTCTTTACTATGTGTGGGTGTCCCCTCTGTGACCTTTACTATTTATGCGCAGACTTATGTGTTTTATGTTAGTTTTTGTACTGTAAAAAAAGATTTAATACAAAAGCTGAAGGTCCTTCAGTGTAATTTTCAAATGAACTTTTATGACAAGAAATTAAAAGAAACCAAACATGCATTTAAGCGCTTCATGGAGGCAATCGCCTAAGAGCTACTAAATAAGCCCACACAAATTTTTAAGGATTCACATAAACATAAGTAGTTGAAAAAATTTAAGTACTTATATATAAAAGGTTTGACAAGTTGGTTTGTAAAGCAAAAAAGAAAAAGAAACGGAATTACAAAATTTTCTGTCATTTATTATGGCTGCAAAATATATGGAGACTATCCATCAAAGGAGGTGGCTAAGAAAACATAACTGCACTCGTAAGTACAACAATAACTAACAATAAAAACTTTTTTCTCTTTGATGGCTGAATATATCGCCAAATTCGGTTAGAGAGGGGGTAACGTTAGTTGGACATGCATGAAGAGTATGAGTTGGTTTTGTCTAAGGATGTTCAGGGTAAAGTGAAAGCCACTTTACTGAACCCATGCTTGGAGCGACCTCTCGAAAGCGTTTTTTCAGCAAATATCTCCACAGAACAGGTAAGGTTGAAATACCAAATCGCCTGTACTGCGGAAATTTAGACGATGTACGCCATAGGCCTGTCAAAATGCTGAAATCAGAACTGCCACCGGATGTCTCCATATGACCTCCTAACACCGCCTACATAGTGACGCAAAAGAGCTCAATATTAAAGAGCACAACGAAATGCTGAACAGGCAGTTTTTGCTAAATTGTCACAAACTAGGACATCCTAGCAAACAACTGCTTGATCTAGTGCCGCCTCCACGGAGATTAAGGGAACATCTCGATAAGCACTATGACGAGATCCGGCACCTGCCAACAGAGCGGTTTGATCCAGACAAGCATAAGCAGGCCCTAAGCCAAATTCGCACACAATCGGTAAAAGGCTTTGCCAGGATGCGCCCGGTGAACCCCGTCATTAATATACAACATCCCGCACTTGCAGAAGGAGAAAGCATACTACCAAGGGAGACACGAGTCACCCTGGCCCAATTTGTGAGTGGTCGTGCCCATTGAATCGGGCGAAGCACTGTTTATACAACAACAACAACAACAAAATCTACGCCACACCTGCTTCGAATACGGGGGCAGCAGATCTACTTGTCGACCTATACCCGGGTCGTGCTATCAATAAAATGAAAAGCCGAAGCGACAGATGGAATGCGTTTAGCAGATATGTGAAGCATATACTACTCAGTAAACGAGAAGGTGGACGCCAAGTCTATTTGTTGTGAATGTAGACATGTAGCTCACGTAGTGCGCAATAGTACGCGACATTAGGTTAGGTTGAACTAGCCGATAAATAAAACTTCACATAGACTGACAAACATGAGAACTCTAATCGGTTGCCAAGACTTATGCTATAGAATAACTCCGTCCCCTTGGCAAATACTAGAAGTTGCTAGGAACTAGTATTTGCTTAATAGCTGCCTCGAGACTTGACAACTCTGCCGACCATAATAGTTAAAGCCTTGAACTGGCGAGCGCAGCACACGAACACAGAACGTGCTCAACCGTTTCTTCCTGCAGCTCGCACTTTCTACATCTGCTGTTACTGACGAGGCCCAATTTATAATCATGTGACGCTAGAAGGCAATGTTCACTTAGTATGCTCATCGTGAGCCTAAAGTATTCTCTCTTCAGAGATAAAAGCAGCTTTGTGCGTCTAATATGATAGAATTTGCACACGATCTTAGAAATTTTGCAGCCCCACACTTCTGTCCACGCTCTTCCTGCTTGATCGATCATATGTAACTCGTCTGCTTTCGATTTCTTCCAAACGGATTGGAACGTTTACCGTCGATTCAGCGAGTGCTGCACCCTCCTTTGCGAACTCATGGGCTTTTCGTTACCTTCTATTCCTTTATGACCGGGAATACAATACATATGTATAGTCTGGTCTAAGCGAAATTTTTTCAATTCTTCTTTACATGCCAGCACACTTCTTCCTCCGGTACCCGAAGTAATGCTAAATGCGCACCCGGGTACGGACGGTGAGGTTCGGTTTTAGTGGGTAGCGCTTCAAGGACGAGGAGTTTCCTACACTACGAAAATCTGTAAGTGAGGTTTGAATAATCTTTTTTGGGTATAAAATGGTAACATATTTGCTCTCGATGGATGCAATACACTGCACTTCCTACATCTGTCATCAATATCTTAGCCTCGCTTAAAATCAAGTGACGACAGAAGGCAGTGTCCAGTCAGAATATCTGTCACGAGCATACTGTCCTCTCTTTTTATTGATATGAGCTACTTTGTTTGTCTAAGGTTGTATGACCCGCTGAAGGTCTTCGACACTTACAACGCCGCACTTGGGACCACACCTATTCTGCTTGCTCGGTAATGAGCAATTTTCTTTGCTTAATCTCACCCAACCATATTGCGCCTAATCTGATTAGGACGTTTACGGCACATCCTTGGGGGGATGCGTCCTTTTAAGCTAACTCATCCGCTTCTTCCATCCTTTCTATTTCCATATGCATTTGAACCCAATATAGACGTATGCTTCTCCCTATCCTGGCTCTTTACAGGGATAGCTTATATGATTTGAGATGTTTTTCGAAAGTTTATGCGGCTACAGTTTAGGCCATTTTATTCGTTTGTTTCTACTGCTTTGGTTACGGCTACTACTTTCGTCTGAAAAACATTATAGTGATCTGGCAGCTTGGATCTGTTTATCTTAAGTAACCTAAACATTTTGCCTTCATGTCTTCCTCGTCTCCACTGCTCGTCTTGTTACGTCTTTACAGCATCTTTGGAAGGGAACACAAAGCTGGGGTAGAATCGTTACATACGATCCGCGACCGAATGCCGTTTTTTAAATAACTTTAGCTCCGAAATGGTGCATTGGATTAGTGAAATATGTGAACTAGGGACAATACGTACTCACAAAATCCATAATATATTATTATTTTTTTTTAAATAGTTAGATAGCCTTATTTTTATCGCTTGTGTGAAAACCGTTTTCGATCCGTTATCGTATGTTAAGATTCGATAGCTGTACCATAATACGTCATTGGTATTGTTGTTGTAGCGATACAGACACTCACCGAAGTATAAGCTCGACCATCCCGGAAATTATTTAATACGACTACTTTAAACTTTCTAGGCCATCCCGCAAGTTCCACATGGAACTTGAGGTCGTCAGAGCCTCACTTGTTAAAAAAAACAAGATTCGCCACGGGAAGGTGAGGTTGATATACTATACCAAGGGCTGTGTTCTGTTAACACTATGAAAACCCTTTTATCTTAAGGAAGCAAATATTTCGAGAACTTAACGATTTTTCACCTGGAGGAATTTTCGCAGTCATGCAAGTTCGCAGAGTATTGATTTTTCTTCCGTGCTCCAAGATCTAAAGTTGTTGTTGTTGTAGCGATAAGGACACTCCCCAAAGGCCTTGGGGAGTGTTATCAATGTTGATAGTCTTTTGTTGGATGCACATCCGGTACATTCCGGTAACAAGCATCATAAAGGTATTTGCCCGACCATCTCTGGAACGATTTGGTATGACCACGTGAAACCTTCTAGGTCATACATCCCATCCGTCTACCCCTTAGATCCATCAGGAGTTCGGAGTCGCCAGAGCCTCGGCTGTTAATGAAACAGGACTCGCCAAGGGTAGGTGAGGCTGACAATTGGGGCGTAGAAGCTATATATTGCGCTGGCAACCCCTTGAGAGGGTTGCGCTACACAACCTCTTGAATCGATTTGGTATTTTACTCTTACGACAGGTATACCTACCGCGGGTATATTCTAAGCCCCCTAACCCGCTGGAGGGTTTCGTTTCTGAAATCTTCTATATACATTGGCAAAAGCTTAGCAAGGCAGCCGCCGCGCCAGTGAAATGCCTTGGAGATCTGTTAGTGTGTAAACTAAATGTGACCTTAGATTCTTAGAGATGACTTAACTCTCATTCTTAGCTTTAGCGTGCAAATATCAGTTTATACGTTAACACTCTCAAAGAAAGCGAATACTTCATCCATACACGCTGAATCAATATTGTTTCTCGGACATCAAGGTAATACACTTGCTCTATACCATGATTGTTGTGTCGTCACGGTCTATAGAGCTGAATCTTTCAACCTGGTAGGCGCGAGGGTAGCGGTATAATAACCAAAGGAGTCTAAGAGCGAGAAATCCAGTAATATGAATATAACAATTGAGCGTACTAGATACGTTTCAAAGGAAAAGGTATCAAGCTAACAACTGCGTTCATTTTAGTTCTCCTAATAATTCAGAAATATACTTTTAAAACTTTTAAATCATCAGTGTTCTTTAAGTCAGTAAACTGACCCACTAGCGATGCATTAAACCGTTATAAATTATTCAAAAACGCAATCACAATTCTGAACCACCTGTCACTCGTCCAAATTGAGAAAAGCGTTGCAAGTAACAAGGGTGCTAACTCGAACTCAAATACCACCCAACAAACCCACAACATACGACAGACAACACACAAATCAACGACGCGTTTAGTTTGAGGTTAGGGAACCAGACGGTATGTTGTTGCGCTACATACGTGGGTATGTGGGTTCTAGTCTTTTCTTTGATAATAATTTTTTTTGGGTTTTGTTTTTTCGTTAAATCCTAAAGTTGACTCACTCTTTAATGCTTCACCACATATTGAACTAATTGCAGATTCACAGTCGTTTATACGACTCCGCGTGGACGTCAGACACTGTGTGAAGACGAGCCACCTGACGATACATACAACGCAACAGTACGACAGATACGAGAAGCAAACACTTATAAGGAATTAGAAAAGTTGGTCGAACGTCAGTTGAGGTTGAGTGCAAAACGTAAAAGTAGTGCGTTCAATCATTGCGCGGAGAGCGCACGAAAGACAGCGGTTGAAGAGTTTCGTAGCGGTGAAATAGCAAAGTGGGCGTTAGAGGGTGAACGTGAAAAGTTTGAGAAGACGACTAAAGCGAAACGAATAACTAACACTGCTGACTTCAATGTATGTGAAAAGTGGTACGTTAGTAATGCTAAACATGATGATGAGAAAGATAATGATGACTATGATGCCGATGCCAATGCAAATGACAGCATACAAAAAGCGAAAACAAGCGTAGAGCGACGGACACGTAGCAAACAGCAAAAGGACAAACCAAAATTTAATGAGCTTGAGCTTAAGCCAAAACAAACGCCAACAAAAACGGGCAGACAACCCACACAACATTGCAGTTGCTTAGATTTCAACACGTCTGACTATAAAGTTAATCGACAGAGTGTTAAGCAGCACAATAAAAACCAATTTCAAAACAATAAGTTGAAGCAAAGCAAAACCGCCGCGCTGCAACAAAATTCTTTGGAACCCTTTTTACATTTAGCTTGTGAATACTACGAGCAGGGTTACCTGCGCAATATTAACTACCTCCAAGCGATTGGTGCACGTAATGAAGCGCGCCTAAATCAACGCAAACTCATAGCGCAAGTCAACCCACAAGCGGCAGCACAAGCGACGACGAGTAACAGTAGTAAAGACGAGTCCGTAACAGGCACAGCATCTGCGAATACTATTGCCACAAATACGCCCAGTCCAACGTCGAGAAGAGTTGGCGATTATTTTCGTTTGACACGCTTACTGCGATGCATTGGGCGCAAACGTAGCTTTAAAGTTGATAGCAACAACTGTAGTCGGCGCGCGCAATTTAAGGTGACCGCGACGCAAGAGAAAGACGAACGGTTGCGCGAAAATCCTTTAGCGATACGCGTAAATATCAAACCATACGCGCAGCAAGCAACTAAAGCGTCGCGCAACAAAAGCGACAGCCGACGAAGCCCCACAACACTCACGACCGCATCTCAACAACCGTTAGAGCTGTCAAACTTGACACAAGCGCCACATGTCAAGTGTTGTCACACGAATGCGTCTCATGCTCATAGCATGAATATTTATTTAAATGCCAATTTATCAACAACAATTAGTACAACAGCAATAACAAATATTGTAGGTCAGCAACAAGAAGCGTCGACAAATACGAATGAACCAGCAGCTACAACACGCGCTCATTTGCATGATTTAATTGATCATTTAACGCAATTAGAGATAAATGACATTGATGCGTCGTCATTACCGAAAATTACATTGACAGATTGTTCGTCTATTTATAACGGTGATTTAGCCGAAGTAGAAACAACAGCAACACAAACCAACGATAACGCATTTGCCTTTGAATTCGATACAAATTTTACAAGTAACAACAATTTTAGTGCTTTGCAATTGAAAAAGCAGGCACAACAACAACAAGAACAACAACAAAAGGCGAAAAATTCTTCGGCTCACTGCAACGGTTTCACATTTGGTGTTATGCATTCGAGTCTCGAAATACCCGACCAAGTTTACTATAACAGCGAGGCAAGACCACCATAAAAGGTGAGATAGCTTGAGTAGTGTAGAGTAGAGACTTTTAATGTATAAACTATCAGGGACAAGCAACTGATTTGATTCGGCCCCTCCTCCCTGGCAATTAAGGGGACATACCCCAAGTAATACACAGAATTTCAAATTCTCGCAGCAGAGGAAAGCTGACTCCACAGGGAGTTGCGGGTAATTCTAGTTCAACTTCGATCTTATAAAAACTCAGCCCCGACATACATAAACCTCACCTTTTCAACTGTAATATAAACTCAACCTAACTAACCAATGCCTGTCCAACCTGTTGATAGTGTCGGTGTCCTTAGACTAACGAAGGTGTTAATTCATGACAACTTGTGAGTAATCGCTCCTATTGGATGAGACAAAGCAAATAAAGATCTGAGAAGACTTTCGGTATATTTTGTTACCAAATATTCCAGTTCAAAAAGCAGCGACGCTCCATATCTCGCTTCCACCATATGGGGGATCTGAAGTGTCTGACGAGATGGAAGCAAACGCTCCTTACGTGATATAAAACTTTATGTCAATTTTTCAAACAAGGTGACGGTTGCGTAGAGAGTCAAAGTTGGAGCCCAAGATCTGTGTTGGTGCGATACGTAGCTTAGCTTGGGTTAAACCACGTGGAAGGAGAAGCTGCTGTCATTTCAATAGGCGGGTGTTACCGTCAGGAAAATTTAATACTTCCTGCGTGAGTTAGCTAAATTGGAATCGCCAACCAGTTGCATGCATCATGTGCACCCTCCAAACTTATTAAGAGGCTCGACCACTTTACTCTACCATGTACACAATCATCAATAGGAGTCCATATAATTATTTATAGAGTATCCGACTACTGAAGTAATTTATTCCTAACCCCAGCGGTTTAGGAGTTTAGAATATATCCGCGGTAGGTATGCCTGTCGTAAGAGGCACTCAAATATCAAATATATTCAAGGTGTTGCTAGCGCAACCCTTTCACCCAACCCAATTGTCAACCTCACCTATCCGTGGCGAATCCTGTTACATTAACAGCCGAGGCTCTGGCGACCTGGAACTCCTCATAGATGTAGGGGGTGGGAGGGCGGGATGGCCTAAATGGTCTCAAGTGGTCACAACAAGCCGTTCCCGATATGGTCGGACTTGGTATCGGAACGGACCGGATCTGCATCTGGCAAAGGACCATCAACATCGATAACAATCCTCAAGGCAATCGGGAAGTGTCCTTATCGCAACAACAACAGCAACTGAAATAATTAATGAACCACTCTAAAGCTCTGGGATGCTTAAATAAGATCTTACAAGGCCTGAAATTTCGAACTATATCCAAAAGTTTCTATAAATTTCGCATCTTCCTTCAGCAATGGTTTTCAACAAAACCGCTTCATAACACTTGCAGCCGCTGCCCTTTTCATTTCTTTCTACACCTTCATGTGCTGCTCCTACTGTGCTGCCTCCTCCTTTATCTTTCTCACCTCCTTTCTTGCCCCACCAATTCTTCCTCTATTGCTTTTTCACCATTCTTCTTCCCTTGCTACTTCTCTCCTTTTCTAATTTCTTTTGTTATTACCATTCACATCACGTTGAAGTTGTGAGAAAAGTGCCTTCCCCAAAATAGCTCTTTGATAGATCGGACGTTCCGTAAGAAATTTACCTGGGCATCTAATGTCGGGATGTGCATCAACGAAGATGTATAAAGTTTTGTTTACTTGACGATTTAACGTCCCGAATTGCACTAGGCTCATGCTAAGAGAGGTGAACCCGCAGGAGAAACCTTATACAAAATATCCAGGAATAATTCTAAAGAGTAAGTTGTCGAGGAAGCTCAACGTGGAGGAGTAAATAAAAAAGCCGTCGACAGTACTTAATATATGTACAATTGTGGAGTGTACGCATGGTCTATCGCACTCTCTCTCTCTCATTGGATATTTACAGCGTTTGTAAGGCCTGTTCTATACTATGGAGTCTTTTGTTTCGGTTGATGGTGCAAAACATAGCGTTAACATCTAACACCGAGATTCAATGCCTAGGGGCAGCTTCAGCGCCGATCATATGGCCATATTAGTCTAGCGTCATCAAATATTGGACCAGCAAATTACCTACTACCCTACTTACGCTTTGATAGGTATATTATAGCCACAATAAAGTTGGAAAGTTAGCGCAATGGCGCTCAAATAGGAAAAGAGCGATACACGTGCACACCGCACATAAGCCGTGACTAAAGCAGTAGCCACACTGGAGGAAAATAGCGTTAATTTTTTCATTAACCAAACAGCAATTGGGGCAAAAATCTCTCATAGGACAACATCTAAAAGTGTGTTGGAGTGTAAGCAATCCCAGGAAAGAATCGGGATAGCGAAAAATATACATCTTTATTGGTTCCCCGTGCATGTGGTATAAGATGGAAATGAAAAAGGAGATGAGCCAGCCTTCTTCGAAGCTTATAACGTAAACTTCTCAATCAGATTGGGCAAAATTGAAAGAAGGCGAGAGTTGCACGGAGCTGCAAAGTGTCAAAGATCAGCTCCTACAACCTTAGACTAACAAAGTTACTCTTTTCATTGAAGAGGGTACTGTGGGCTCATGTTGGGTGTACTGACTGGGCAGTTCTTTCTGGTGTTACATGCTTTTAAATTAGGCCATTTTTAGTAAAAGCAGATGTAGGATATACGGTTTGGTGGGCAAACCAACGGGTCATGTTTTGAGCTCAGCCCGTGCGATCGGCAGGCTAAAACTCCAGTTATTAGAAGTAGCACAGCTATCATATCTAGCAGCAGAAATTAGGTCCTAGAAAGCTTCTAGAGGACGGAGTTATTTTATAACATAAGTTTTAATAGGGGGTTTAAGTTTGTTCATCGAGCAAACTTCTAGTAACATTATGGACATATATAGTCTATGTAAGGTCCTCACGGACCGGCCAGTTCAACCTAACATAACTCATTGACATCACTTAATATTTTTGTTTCTTTTCCTCTTGCTATACCTATGCCTATTCCTTTTCCTATTCTTGTTCTTATTTATATTTCTATTACTATACCTAGTCCTAGTCCTTGTCCTATTTCTCCTCCTATTCCTATTTCTACTTCTTTTACTCTTCCTATTCCTATTCTTGTTTGTTATTCCTATTCTTACTCCTGTAAGAAGCGACTTCATGAACGTACTGTCAATATTCTGTAAAAGTCAAGTAAAGCCCTTGTAGGCTTACAAAGTGAGCGCACATTGATTTTATAAGATGTTCTTGTAAAGCTATTTCAAAATCTTGGACGTTTTGAAGGGCCCCTGCTCCGTCACAATCACTTGACAACATTTCCAACCTTCTAAAGATCGAAGTATGTATGCATATTGGAAAAATTTTCCGCCATCCCTTGTCCAAATTTGGTTTGAATCCAGTTTCGCTGTTGTGCCATCTTCAGTGTTATTTTTCATTCTGGCACAACGTCGGAGCCGCTACATCGTTCCAATATATTAGATCAGTTTCCATGCTGCCAAAAAATAAACAAAACAAAATGAACCTTCTCAAGATCTTTCAAAAATTCTACACTGACTGAGGCAAGGGCTTTGTCTGTATCGACTTCACAATACTTAATTGCGTGGCTCAGTCCCAAAAGGACGGAGGTCACTTTTGCTTAACGGCATAAATATTAATTTCTGATTAAATACATATGTATAACTTTGCTTTCTTTTATGCAAATTCTCAAGAGTACGTTTTTTCCCTTATTTTTCTTCAACAGCTTTGCCTATCTTCATTGCAACAACACTAAAGTGTCCTACCAATTTACGCCATACAGCGCGCAACATCAACTACAACAACACTCGAAAATCGAACTTAGCCATCAACACAAAAAAAGCAAGAAATAAATAATAAAACAAAGAATTATCGAACAATACCGATACCGTTAGTGGCCAGCAATAGATTAGCATTTCCACGCCTTGCGACAAATCAAGTGTACTTGACGCAAAGAGCATCCGATTTCAACGATAACAAAGTTTTTTTGTTATTTTAACTTTTCTTTGTTTTTTTTTTTCATTTTTGTTTTTTGTTTACGCATCGTCGTCGCTGCATAAACAATGGTTGCAATCGAACATCGTCAAAAGTCATCGACAGCAGCAACAGCAACAACTATTGAGATAGAGACGGAAGAATCGACAACAGCAACAATCAATATAGCCGACGTATTATCGCCAACCTCATCTGCATCATCAGTGTCGGCTGCTTCGAATACAACAACGACGACTACATCAAGCATACAGCAACAACAACAACAAGCGGAAAAGGAAACAAAACAAACACTTAAAGAGAAGAAGCAATTGGTTGAAGAGGCATTGAAAACAAATCAAAAATTGTTAATACAACAAAAACAATCAAGCAAATCTGATAGAATGTCATCCCAGTTGGAAACGCCACCACCCGCCGCCGAAATTGTTACATCGGAGCAAGCTAAACAAAGCAAAGCAGGCGTTGGTGGTGCCGTCTCGAAGAGCGCGGTCAGTCAACGTAATGTCGATTTGAAGATAACCAAAAAATCAAATATTGATGCAGCAACCAAAGAGCTTACAAAGAAAGTACTCAAGTTAGATTTGACGGGGAAGGAGCTGGAGGAGTTCTCAGTTAAATCACCAAAATCGCCAATAGGTAAGTAAAGGCATAGGATTTGGTGTATATATGCAGCTTTGGTTTGCAGCCCTTAATAATTTGGCTGTTAGGATTATCTGAGAAGCATGTACCAACCGAGCTGACTGAGAGCTCCCAAGGCTTCGTTGCTCAGAATTTGACAAACGCCTAGCTTCGTTAAGAGGTAGTTACAGCCATTCTCAGTAGAAATTGCAACTTGATATCCACCCTATCGCATCAAAATATAATAAAAAAAGAGAATACAAAAACCACTTCCGTTTTCAGTGTTTCCAAAACGTGTGCTTTTACGTCAGTCTGATCTAAATTCGCGCGCGGGAATTGTTTTCATAGCTTAGGTTAGGTCGGGTTATGTGGTGGCAGCCCTGGCAGGATAACGATACGTAAGCTAGTTAGAGGATCGATCTCTACTCTACATAGATCCTTCGGAGATCTTAGTGAGCCAAGACCGAAATACTTTCGCTTAGTTCGGGCAAAAGATGGACAGTGAAGTATGATGTGTCCCGATGATTCCACCTGTTGTTGTTAGCTTAAGGTTTCAATAGCCACCTGACTATCGGAATAGATGTTGAGCTCTCTAGCTGTAGTTGCACTGGATGGCATTCCATCCACCGCATCCTTAATTGCTGCAACCTCCGCTTGGAAGACACTGCAATTATCAAACAACTAGACTATGTGACTTACATCGAGCTCGTGACAGACCATCAACCTTCCCATCCAACTTCGACTCAACTGTAAACAAGTTAACCAGTCCACTAAAATAAAAAAAAAAGAATAAATGTAAGGCGCGATAGCCTCCGAAGAGATCTAAGACCGAGCTTCTCTTCCAATTTGCGTCGTGCTCCTCTTGATTTTCACTACAATGTTTTATGCTGACATGTTTTATGCCGACTCCGAACGGCATCTGCAAGGCAGATGAGTTTTCACTGAGATCTTTTCATGACAGAAATACACTCGGAGTGCTTGCCAAAAGCTGCCGAGAGGCGACCCCGCTTAAACAAATTTTCTAACTCTGCCCCCCCTCCTCCTCCTCCTCACTTTTTCTTAATCCTTTTATTCACTCCTCCCTCCGTCTTTTCGCTTTCACGAAAATAGAGATATCGTCTCAATCTATCTTTTCTCAGTCTCCTTCTCCTTCCGTCTTTTCTCTTCTCTAAAGTTTTTCCCATTCTTCTTCATCCCCTATTACCAGGCAAATCGAACAGGACGTATGTAAATAGTTATGTGGGTGTTATTAATTCATGTCTTTATTTCGGCTTCGCATGCACATTTATCAGTTTTGCCAGGTTAATGCAACTAAATCGATTATCACAACGAAAATTACTTTAAAGCTCTCGGCAACAACTTTCATTTGATATCCATATTACACACACATTCTAGGGGTATCCGGGTCCAGGTTTTGCCCATATCTTGAGACCCTAGTCACCCAGCGGTATAAAAATTACTCTGTACTAAAGCACTCATCAACATCTTCAATTTGATACCCATAATGTAAAAACACATCCTAGTGTTACCCTGATGCACATTTTGGCCTATATCTCGAGACCCTTCACAAATAGGTATGAAAACTACCCTGTACTATAGCAATCATCAACAGCTTTCATTTGATATCCATATTATATAAACACTTTCTAGGGGTACCCGGGTCCACGTTTTGACCTCAATCTCGAGACCCTAGTCACCAATAGGTATGAAAACTACCCTGTACTAAAGCACTCATCAACAGATTTCATTCGTTATCCATATTCTATAAACACATTCTAGGGGTACCCGCGTCCACGTTTTCGCTTATATCTCGAGACCTTAATTACACGCGGGTACGAAAAATACCCCGTATCAAAGTACTCATAAACAGCTTACATTCGATACCCATATTGTACAAACATATCCCAGGATTACCCAGGTCCACGTTTTGATCTCGAGACCCTATCCAGAACGGTATAAAATTAGCCTATGTCTGTCTCCTGGTTCTAAGCTGCCCAAATATGTTCATTCGTTACTTCCTCTTCAATCACTCTTTATCTATTAAAAAAAAGCGCATCAAAATCGGTTGCGTATTTTTAAAGGTTTAAGCATTCAAAGGGACATAGGGACAGAAAAAGCAACTTTGTTTTATACTATGTAGTGATGTACACATACCTATAAACCTACGCCCGAAGTTAAATAACGCAGCAAATGCTATATATGTACGTATGTATGTGTCGCATCATGCATCACGCGCGGACAGTTCACAGCGAACAAACACACATACGCATTTTTTGATAAAAATGTTACTTTCGTTTAAACAATTTGGCTGATATAAGAAAGGAATCAAGTATTTTTTTTTGATGCAGATCGAAGGTAAATATTTCAAAATTTTACTGAAAAGTAGAATTTTTTAAATTCATCCATCCGTTTATGAGTTATAGCTGTGTAAACAAAATTTTTATGATTTATTTAATAATTTGGGAAAAATTTAAACAACGTGACATCAGGACGGACAAGGCGACAGCTGTTTTCCCAAATTATTAAATAAATTATAAAATTAACAAATTGCTTCAAATAAATGTTTTCATACATTTAAAAAAAGCAATACGAGCAATCCCCGATTAAAAAATTTTATGATTTTTTTACTACATTTTGGCAATTTGCCACGCCCCTATAATATATACCTTCCAATTATATTAACTGTACCATCTCACGTAACTAAGCTTTCAAATGCAAAAAACCGTTTTAAAATCGGAGCATGATGTGTGAAGTTTTTAGCGACTTTATCTTATAAGACTAATAGATAGATTATTATAGATTCGTGTATTACAAATTTTTATGCTTTTCTTTTCTATTTTCAGCGCGCTTGCCACATCAAACATCGCTTACCTCCTCAGTTGATGTGGAGGATCGCAAAACATTACGTGAGGCCTTATACCAGGGTATATTTCATCGTCATCGAAGAACCATATTCGCTGTGGGAAGTTTCTTACGCATGTTACGCAGTCGCAATTCACAATACAATACCATACGCAGTTCGTCGGAGGGTGAAGAAGGTGTCGAAGAAGTGGCTAGATAAGATAATGCTTTGGAGCTGCAATCATCTACAGACAAACAACATATGTAAATGATAAACGGATATATAATTATATATAAGAAATGGGTATATGTATGCATATAAAGCAAAAACTATGAACTAAGGAATGAAGCGCATATACATATACATTAAGGCGGGTCGATTTAAAAATCGCGCATTGCTCTGTGAAAATCGTATTCTAGGGATCAAAATAAGAAACTTTGCCGAAGGAACCATACCTCTAAAACGAATTCTGAATTCTTGCCTCCCCACAAATCGACCCGGCTTAATATACATACACACATATATGCAGATAAACTTGTGTAAGTAGTATGTATATATATATATATGTACATACCTGAGATAAATAATAATACTAACAAACTTGTAGGAGGAGAGAAGATGAAGGTCTAAGTCTTTCTTCACTTCCTTGGACTTGGACGGTTTGTAATAGATCGTTTACTGTGTAATTTCATCCCATTGTACTTGAACTTTACACTTTCGTATGACTTCCGAAATAATAGAGTACCTACCCCTCTTTGGTCAGAATTTGTTCTAAAACCGATGCAAAGCTTTTTCAACGTCTATCAACGTATCTCATTGCTCTGAAGGGTAAGCGTTTACTCTTTTTCCTGTTAAACGGCTTATTTCGATTGAAACCCGCACAGTAACAAAGCTGCACTGAAGAGAGAAATAAGAGGAATGCTCTCTTTTCATTTATTTTTCACGATAGAGGCAAACAGTGTACAACACCTCTAAAGCGGGTCTTCTTGGCTTTGTGTAACCAAATTACGACAAAGTTTTCTATTCTGTTGAAGACTCCTTTATCTTCTTTACTTCTCCTTCCATTTATTTTGCTTAGGTTTAAACGAAAAAGCGACATTGTGTGGTTGACGAACATAGCTGGGAGAAATGGGTAGAGTTCCAGCGCACCAAATTAGCACCGGAGCTTAACCAGAGAAAAGCAAAAAAGTTTGTCAAGTTTTTTCTAAGAAATGTCGGTGATCTATTACGCCAACGACTGGCGACAGGTACTGACATACAAGTATGGAGTCTGTCTCTTTTCTATGAAGGAGAGTGAGTGATAATGAAATAGATGGAAGTGCAGGGAAAAGAACAATCAGAGGCAGATAAAGGAAAAGGAAATGGTCAAGAAAAAAACCAAGGAAAGGAAAAGAAAAGGAGAATGAGAAGCTGACGGAGAAGGAGAGAGATAGGTGGAGGGAGAGGAGGAGAGGGGAAGACGAAGTGCACGTGAAAGAAAGAAAAAAAGATAGAAAGTGAATGGAAAAAACAAAAATAATTGTAAATGAAAATGCAGAAGGCAGATAAAGGGAAAAGAGAGAGGAAGAGAAAAAGAAAGCAAGGTAAAGGAAAACGGTTCAAGCTTTTTTACAGCTTAATCAATAAGTCCCAAATGCCCCATTGATGATCGTGTATATACACACACACACATAAATGCATACATATGTACATTCATGCGTAAAAAGTGTATGTTATTGTTATGTCAAACTAAATAATATAAAAAAGCACAGCCATACATGCATAAATAAACACCTAAATATATAAAAATATTGTATACATACAAAAATATATATTTATTGAAAGTTGTAAAAGTATAGACAAAAAAATCGGAAAATCGATTAACGATAAATTATAAAGAAAAAAAAAATGGCGTAGGTCACACTTGACGCGCTAACTCGCTAGACGATTATTGGCATTTATTTTTGTGTACTTTTTCATATAAAAAAAATTATGAAATTTCAATTCAGAAAAAAGCGTGAGCACGAAGTGGAATACGTCTAGAAAACAAATGGTTTCAACAAGAGCTCAAAGAAGGTAACTGTAACAGAATAAATAGTTTCGGCCTTTTTGAGAAGTTCTTCGTCGTAATAAACGATACCGACAGGCTATTGTTTTATTATCGTTATTGATAGCAATTTATTATCGTTCAGCTTTTCTTAACAGCTTACTTTTGTTATCAGCTTGTCATCGTCCCTTTATTGGTTTCTTATCAGCTTTTTAGCGAAGGGTTACAAATGTATTATTGATTTTATATTAAATACCTATAGAGCTATCTCTTTCATAACAAACCGATGAGTCCTCGTTAAAAAATCGATAGCGTTACGATCCAAATTTTATATTACTCCGTTGAGAAATCGAAATTTTTTCAATATCATATCGATACATTTTTGATAACAATATCGATTACAAATTGATAATACGCCGATAACAAATCTATATGTATCCGTTACAAAATGAATATCCTTTTAGTAACATATCGATAACATTTCCGAAAGTAGTCGGTAACTTTTTATAACAAATCGTTAACTTTTTGATAATATGTCGATAACTTTTCGTTGATGAATCGATAACATTTCAAAAAACAAATCTATTTTGATGTATTTTATTTTATTTAAGAATTCATTTTAGGTTTTTATTTTGTTTTATTTTATTTCATTTATTTATTTTTTTATCTTATTTGGTTTTTTTTATTTTAAACTATTTTATTTTATTAATTCTTAACTATATCATATAGTTTATTTTCTCTTATTTTATTTTATTTTATTTTATTTTATTATATTTTATGCTTAATTTTTTAATTTTTTGTTTTACGTTACTTTATTTGTTTTTTTATTTTTTTCATTTTATTTTTTATTTTTTTTTGTATCTTATTTTGTTTTATTTTATTTTGATTTATTTTATTATATTGAAGATTTCTTTACTATATGTTATATTTTATTCTCTCTTATTTTATTTTACTTTAAACATTTTTTTATTATTTTTCAATTTATTTTGTTATTTTGTATTTTTTTATATTTTATTTTCTTTCAACCCATTTTTTATTTCATTTCGCTATATATTATATATTTTTAGCTTATTTTATACTACTTTTTTATTTTATTCTATTTTGTTTTATGATTTCATTTCTTTTTATCTTAGTTGAATTTTTTTATTTAAACATTGTATTTTATTCTATAATTTTTATATAAAATTTTTTAAAATTTTTACTTACATTAATTAAATTTTTTTCAATCTAATTTTATTTTATTTTACTTTATTTTATTTTCTTTTAATTTATTTAAGATTTCTTTATTATATCATATTATATAATATTAATTTTTTTTTTTGTTATTTTTCATTTTATTTTCTTATTTTTTTTTTATTTGATTTTATTTTACTACATTTTTAATTTTATTTTATTTTATTTCGTTATATTTTTTATTTTTATTTTATTCTATTTTTTTATTATTTTATATTATTTTTCTTATTGTATTTTATTTTATTTTATTTTATTCTATTTTAATTTATCTTATTTTAGTTAAATTTGTTATTTAAACATTATATTTAAAAATTTTTTTAATTAATTTAATTAAATTTTTTTCAGTCTAACTTTGTTTTATTTTACTTTATTTTATTTTGCTTCAATTTCGTTTATCTTATTATTTCAAATTTTAATATATATTAATATTGTATTATATTACTTTTTATTTATTTTTTTACTTTTTCCTTTCCTTGTCTGTTCTATTATTTTATTTTGTCTTATTTTACTTTTTTGTTTTACATTTTTTTACTTTACTTTTTTATTTTATTTTAATTTATTTTACTTAATTTTATTAAGCTTTTTATTGTACTTTATAATTTAACTTAATTAAACAATTTTGTCCATATTTTATTTTACATTAATTAATTTGATTTTGTTCTATTTATACATTATTTTATTTTATTTTAATAATTTTGTTTTTCCTTTGTATATATTATATTTCATATAAATCTAACCAAATAATATACAAATATGTTACAACCACCAAAACCCTAAAAAGAGAAAAAAAATCGACTTAAAACTAATCCTTTTGTTGTAATTTTTGTAGCTATAAAGCACTCTTTGAGGCCATCATTATTAAGGTATTAGCCCAAACATCTTGGGATAATTATGTTGACCGTTGGGTTGGAGAAGCTATAAATACCGTGGCAATCCCTTGAAAGAGTTGCACTACACAACCCCTTGAAATTCCAACCCAACTCATTGCTTTGTTTTCGTAAGCACTTTGTGTATCAGAAATAAAAAGCTGTTATATCTCTTTCCCTCTATTTTCAACAAAACAGCAGTGTATACATTGCTTCGTTGCCTTGCATGCATGAAAATTATGTTCGTAAAAAACTAGCAGAAACTGGCTAACGTGTTATCGAGTAAGGTTTGAAACGCGATAATATTAAAAAAATTAGGTAGGTAGGTTGAACTGGCCGGTCCATGAGGACCTCACATAGACTGATTGAGTCCGTAGTGTTACCAGAAGTTTGTTTTAACGACCAAACTGAAAAACCCTATCAAAAACCAGGACATAAGTTATAAAATAATTCCGTCCTCTTGGCAAATACTAGAAGCTTCCTAGAACTTAAGCCACTTGCTGCTTCTAGATCTGACAGCTGTATTACTCCTAATAGCTGGAGTCTTAGCCTGGCAAGTGCAGGGCACGAGCACAGAACGTGCTCGATCGTTTCCTCCTCTAACCCGCACTTCCTACATCTGCTGTCACTGACCAAGCCTAGTTTAAAGGAATGTGACGCCAGCAGGCAGTGTCCAGTCAGAATACCCGTCATGAGTCTACTTACTTACTTACTTAATTGGCGCTTAACCGTCTAAACGGTTATGGCCGTCCAACAAGGCGCGCCAGTCGCTCCTTCGCTCCGCCAACCGCCGCCAATTGGTCACACCAGGGGAGTTTAAATCGTTTTCCACCTGGTCCTTCCAACGGAGTGGGGGCCGCCCTCTACCTCTGCTTCCATAGGCGGGTTCCGATAGAAACACTTTCTTGGCCGGAGCATCATCTTCCATTCGCATAACATGGCCTAGCCAGCGCAGCCGCTGCGTTTTATTTCGCTGGACTATGTTGATGTCTGCGTATAGCTCGTACAGCTCATCATTAAATCTTCTTCGGTACTCGCCATCGCCAACGCGTAGAGGTCCATACATCTTTCGAAGAACATTTCTCTCGAACACTCCCAAAGCCGCTTCATCTGCTGTTGTCATGGTCCATGCTTCTGCCCCATATAGCAGGACGGGTACGATAAGTGACTTGTAGAGTATGATTTTCGTTCGCCGAGAGAGGACTTTACTTTTCAATTGCCTACCTAGTCCAAAGTAGCATTTATTGGCAAGATTGATTCTTCGCTGGATTTCAGTGCTGATGTTGTTGCTAGTGTTGATGCTGGTTCCCAAATAAACGAAGTCTTTTACTATTTCGAAATTATGGCTGCCAACAGTAGCGTGGTTGCCAAGGCGCATATGCGGTGACTCTTTGCTCGATGACAGCAGGTACTTCGTTTTGTCCTCATTCACCATCAAACCCATCTTTACCGCTTCTTTTTCCAGCTTGGAGTAAGCAGAACTAACAGCGCGGGTGTTTAGGCCGATGATATCAATGTCATCAGCATATGCCAGTAATTGCACGCTTTTATAGTATATTGTTCCAGTGCGGTTAAGTTCTGCAGCTAGTATAATTTTCTCCAGCATCAAATTAAAGAAATCGCACGATAGGGGGTCACCCTGTCTGAAACCTCGTTTAGTTTCGAACGGCTCGGAGAGGTCCTTCCCAATTCTGACTGAGCTGATGGTGTTGCTCAACGTCATTTTGCACAGCCGTATAAGTTTTGCCGGGAAACCAAATTCAGACATAGCGGCATATAGGCAGCTCCTTTTCGTGCTGTCGAAGGCGGCTTTAAAGTCGACGAAGAGGTGATGTGTGCCGATTCTCTTTTCACGGTTTTTTTTTAATATTTGGCGCATTGTGAAAATCTGGTCGATGGTAGATTTACCAGGTCTGAAGCCGCACTGATAAGGTCCAATCAGCCGGTTCACGGTGGGCTTCAATCTTTCGCACAATACACTTGAAAGGACCTTATATGCGATATTAAGAAGGCTGATTCCACGATAGTTGTTGCATTTTGCACTATCCCCCTTCTTGTGGACTGGGCAAAGAACACTTAGATTCCAACCGTCGGGCATGCTTTCGTCCGCCCATATTTTGCTAAGAAGCTGCTGCATGCGCCTTACCAACTCCTCGCCGCAGAACTTGAATAGCTCCGCAGGCAATCCATCAGCGCCCACGGCCTTGTTGTTTTTCAATCTGGTTATTGCTATTCTAACTTCGTCATAATTGGGCGGGGGACATATATTCCATCATCATCGATTGCGGGACCGGGTTCTTCATCTCTGCGCGGTGAATTGCTGCCTCCATTTAGGAGAGCAGGGAAGTGTTCCCTCCATAATCTAAGCACTCTCTGGACATCAGTTACAAGGTCGCCGTTTTCATTCCTACAGGAGTTTGCCCCGGTCTTAAAACCTTCCGTCTGTCGCCGTATTTTTTGGTAGAATTTTCGGGCGTTATTCCTGGGGGCTAGCAGCTCAAGCTCCTCGCACTCACGGCTTTCTGCTTCTGCTTTTTTCTTCCTGAAAAGGCGTCTCGCTTCCCTTTTCAACTCACGATAGCGTTCACACACTCCTCTTGTCGCGCTCGCTTTTAACGTAGCCCTGTAGGCAGCGTCTTTTCTTTCGGTTGCAACGCGGCATTCTTCATCATACCAGTTGTTTTTTCGTGGCCGCCGGTAACCAATTTTTTCCTCGGCGGCAGTATGAAGTGCTTTGGAGATATGCTCCCACTGCTCCTGTATTCCTTCAGGATGAGTTGTGCCCTCAGAGAGCAGGTGTGAGAGTCGAGTTGCGAAATCATTGGCAGTCTTTTGTGATTGAAGCTTTTCGACGTCTAGCTTTCCTTGTGTTTTTTTGTTCCTTGTTTTTAGCCGCGTTGAGGCGGGTGCGTATTTTGGCTGCAACGAGATAATGGTCCGAATCGATGTTAGGTCCTCGGATCGTTCGCACATCTAAAACACCTGGAGGCATGCCGTCCGTCTATCACAACGTGATCGATCTGATTGCGAGTATTTCGATCAGGAGACAGCCATGTAGCTTGATGTATCTTTTTATGCATGAACCTCGTGCTTGATATGACCATGTTTCGAGCACCGGCAAAGTCAATCAGCCTCAGTCCGTTAGGAGAAGTTTCTTTGTGTAGGCTGAACTTTCCGACTGTAGGGCCAAAAACACTTTCTTTGCCCACCCTGGCGTTAAAGTCGCCAAGCACGACTTTTATATCATGACGGGGGCAGCGCTCGTATGTGCGTTCTAATTGTTCATAAAAAGTGTCTTTCACCTCATCGTCTTTCTCCTCTGTCGGCGCATGGGCGCAGATGAATGATATATTAAAAAATTTTGCTTTCATGAGTCTACAGTCCTCTCTTTTTAATGATAGGAGCAACTGTGTTAGTCTAAGGTTGTAAGACCTACACATAATCTTCGACACTTTACATCCCCGCGCTTGAACCCACGCCTTTCCCGCTTGGTCGATCATGTGCACCTCTCGACTTCGCTTAATATCGCCCAATCTAATTGGGACATCTACGGAGCAAGCTTCAATGGATGCGCCCTTTTTAGCTAGTTCGTCCACTTTTTCATTCTCATCTATTCCCATATGCCCTGGGACCCAATATAGATGTATGCTTCTTCCTGTCCCGATTCTCTCCAGAGACTGCTTACACTCTAACACGCATTTAGATGCTGTGCTATGCGAGATTATTGCCTTAATTGCTGCTTGACTGTCAATATAAAAGTTAACACGGTTGCAGCTTAAGCTATTCTCTTCCAGGGTTTCTACTGCTTTTGGTTACGGCTAATATTTCCGCTTGGAAAACGCTACAGTAATCCGGCAGCCTGTAGGATCTGCTTATTTCCGGATCAGCGCAGTATACCGCAGACCCTACTCCTTCCACTACTTTGGAACCATCGGTGTACACATGTATCGCCTCGTCCGCCATTTGCGCACCCTTGCGCCAACCGTCCACCTCTATTGTGGCCTTAAGATCTCCCTCGAAGCGCAGATAGGGAATCATGTAGTCTGTTCGTCTTGTGATTGATGACGCTATACTACTATGGCCATATGGTCGGCGCTCAAGCTGCCCCGAAGCACCGAGCCTGGTTGCGGTCATTAACGCTTTGTTCTTTGCTACCAGGTCTACAGGTGGGATGTGCAAAATGGCATACAGTGCAGCCGTCGGGGTTGCTTTCAGGGCTCCCGTAATGCTAAGCATCGATAGTCTGCATACCCCCTCTAATTTTTTGAGGTATGTTGTTTTTTGTGTGGCTTTCCACCAAACAAGAACTCCATAGTATAGAATAGGGCTTACAATCGCTGTAAAAACCCAATGTGAAAGAGAGGGCGATAGGCCCCACGTACACCCCAGCATTCTTTTACATGCATAGAGTGCCGTTGAGGCCTTCTTGACCCTCTCCTCCACGTTGAGCTTCCATGACAGCTTACTGTCTAAGATGATTCCTAAATATTTTGTGCAAGGTTTCTCCTGTAAGGTCACCCCTCCTAACTAAAAAAAATTAAGATTTACAAAAAAAAAAATATAACGAAACAAATTTTCCTTTTAATTCTGTTAATATTGTGTATGTCCCTTATTAGTATATATATATTCTTCTGTAAACTTGAAAATGTAAACTAACTTTGTTGTCTATTAAAAATGTTTACACATCTTCATAGAATTTGTGAAAAATGTGTAATTTATTTGAAATAAAAAAGAAAAAAAGTTAAACTTTGTAGAGAAGCTTGCTTAAAAATTTATAAATTAGATTTGTAGTTTTTAGTTTACTTAAAGCCAATAAAAATATAAAAATCGTGCAGCAGCAAAAAAAAATAAGAATAAATATCATAGCTACAAATTATACCCCCAGTGCTAGCACTACTGGGTATATAAAAATGCATACATCCGTAAAAAAGTTTGTTATACAAGTCGTCAAGTCAAATAATTTTTATTAAAATTACACATACAAACATATACATATATAAATATATATGTAGTTAACATATATAATATAAACAATATTTTTCAAAACATTTTGCTTAACACATTCCGTATAAGCCGAATAACCTCGAATTAGTTACTTACATACATAAAGAAACAAATAATAAATAAAAAAATATATATATACTAATATAAAGTGTAAGTGTTTATTCAGGGGTTAAGCGTAAGTATTTGATTATTCATTTATTATAGACACAAAAAAAATTGTTTTCAAAACCGCACTTTGTGGCGTTGTTCTATATAAAAATCAAACAGTGTGAATTTCATCCCCAAGAAGTGCTGAAAAACATATATAAAAAACTTTGGATATGGATTTTATTTCGGCCGGGACTTGGACCCAGAACGTTCAGTGTTAAAGGCGGATCACGCTACCACCACACCACTACGGCTTGCTGTGCCCTTCTGCCGTTACTCAATACAACGAGTAACAGCGCAAAAAGTTGTCGGGATGGTCGGGGAAGTTTTCAAGCTTGCCACATGTCTTAGTACTTCAGCAGTAAGAAAATACGAAACTACTGCTGACTTAAGCGAGCACAGTCTGAAAGGATAGTCCAACGGCGGGAAGTCAGAAGCAGTTGAGTAGTTAAACTTATAGAAGGTGCGAACATATTGGCGATTCCAGTTTTTATTTGTTCCCGGGTTTACTTGTAGAGAATGCCCGAGCTGGTTTGCAGTTGTAGTACAGCTCAATCTTCTTCTGGTTTTAGGGCTTTGATACATACGTCTCGGCTGGCTGTTACTAACTGACTATACTTTATTTTCTCTGGCGTCTTCATAGTTCCAAGATGATGCAACTTTGTAGAGTAGTGTTACTGAAAAAATTCCTAGTCCAATAGTTTTCGCTAGTCACGTTTTCCTCGTGATAGCTCCGACGGACACGAGGCCTATGCACTCAGAGCTTGTATCACGGGATAATACCAGCTTTAATGCTTAAGAAAACGTCGGCTAAGGTTACCTATGGTCGGTTATTGGGTTTCTATTACCCAAGTTATAAAACCGTAAAAAAATGGCCCTACATTTTCAAAAGGCGTCCTTCGAAAATCTTCGACTAAGAGCCATTAAAAACTCTTTCTCTGCAGTTAAGACTCTGTGGGATTGACTAGATTAAGCATACTGGAAGTACAAGAGCTAAGCTGTTAAGTCAACGTATTAAGTATGCGGAATACACTTCTTTGGCGAATCATCACCTTAAAGTTCTTGTACAAGTTCATTGATATGGAGGGTGTTAATAAGATGTCAAAACCACGCAGTTACTACTGTTACTCAACCGTTACCGTTACCCCTACAGTTGTATCAATCACCCTCAAGAAGTTCTATCATCGAAGTGGTAGAAGTTTTACGAATTTTAAGGTCAGAGCAAATTATGTCCCAAAAGCTTTGTGAAGAAGATCAGAACATTTTCAAAATGAGATAGCTCTTTGATAGCAGTCGGTCAAGCATTTCTACCATTAATGCAAATCCTCGCCCCATACCTATATGAGCGGCAGTAAGATCTCAGAACTGTTTTAAACTGCTTGAGATTACTTACCTATAAAGGTCTGCCAGGAGCAAATAGCTTCTTTGCACGTATGTTCAAACTATGTGCCTTTTAAATATGAGTCGCTTTTCAGTACCTTTCGTCAATTTTTTTTATTAAAATATAGTGATATTTAGATATATTCATTCGATTATAAAACAATAATAAGATTTCAAAATTTTTTATATACTAAATCCGTCGCTAAAACTTGCACGATTATATAACAACGATCTGTTAGCTTTCACTCGATTTAAGCCAAAGCAACCCCGACGCCAAAGCGCTATTGATGATATAAAAATTAATATACACAGGAACATAACAACAAGTAAGCCAACTAAAAATATACTGGATTCCGAGTCATTACCGTCTCTACCGCACTTAAGACGTGTTTCCTGTGTATTGAGTTCAACTAGTGGTACATTCTTCCATACAGTCGGCTCAGCACATTTGACATCCTGACTCATATGGTAATTGGTATAATTGAGTTGAACCATTAAATCTTCAATTAGCCAACGATTTCTACAGTCGCATATCCAATAGTTATGACGCAAATCTAGCACCTTCAACTTGTTCCAACGATCGAATAAGCCTCGACCCAATTGGGTTAGATTGTTGCGCTGGAGGTAGAGCTGAAATAATAGAACAATGTATTAAGTAAAATCTCAATCTTGTTCGAAAAGGATTATTGTCTTGTGGCCTTCCTAGACATTGAAGGAGCATTCAGCAATATAAGTCCAGACACCGTTAACAATGCTTTAACTGATCTGGACGTAAATAGACCCCTAGTGGGACTGATTGATCAACTGTTCAGGGGACGGAAAGTCCTTTCCTCACTGGGGAAGGTTGATATAACACAATTTGTCGCAAGGGGCACGCCCCAGGGCGGTGTCCTTTCCCCTCTACTATGGAACCTAACGGTAAACTCGCTATTAAGAGATACTAGTTGGGGGAGCGTGAAGTTGTGGCATATGCTGATGACCTAGCGATTGTCTACAGAGGCAAGTTCCCTCAAACTTTATACGACTTGATGCAGGTAGCATTGCGAGAGGTTTCCCTGTGGGCTTCCCGATGTGGACTCAGCGTCAATTCCGATAAAGTAGAGCTTGTCTTATATACCAAACGATACAAAATACCATCGTTAAACCTACCAGAACTAAATAGGGTGCGCCTAAGCCTGGCAGATAAAGCCAAATTTCTAGGCGTAGTTTTAGACAAAAAAGCTGAACTGGAAGGACAACGTTATTCAGCGACAAAAGAAAACGTACTTTGCATTATATACGTGTAAAAGAGCCATTGGCAAAAAATGGGGACTCACCCCCAACATATGCAGATGGATTTATACCGCGATTATCAGACCCATACTGCTGTATGGGGTAGTCGTGTGGTGGCCAGCTTTGAGCAAGGCGTCAAACCTAAACTTGTTGGGTAAAGTCCACAGATCCAGCATGATAAGCATAAGCGGGGCTCTAAGAACAACGCCTAGCGAAGCTCTTCAGGCCATTCTTGACATCCTTCTATTGGATGTAGCTGGTCATCGATCAGCGGCAAAGTCAGCCCTGCGTCTAAGGGAGTTGTCGTGTTGGAACAACAATACCACAGGATACTCAAGTATACTAAACAAATACAGTTTTCTTCCTCCTAGCACGGATCGCTGTGCGACCACAACAGTTGCGGAAAACAACTTTAATATAAACATACCCAGCAGGGAAGACTGGACGGAGTCGGATAAGTGCCTTGCTATGAGCAACAGCATTTCCATATACACGGACGGCTCCAAGCTAAACGGTAGAGTTGGAGGTGGAGCATACTCAAAGGACTTTGACCTCCAGCTCTCATTCAGACTACCCGACCACTGCAGTGTATTCCAGGCAGAAGTTGCAGCCATAATGGAAGCCGCAGCTAGGATAGGGACATACAATGTCGGCAAAGAAATTTTTATCTTCAGCGACAGCCAAGCCGCCATAAAATCTCTGGGCTCCCACTCGTTCAATTCTGAACTAGCACTAAGCTGTCGCCGATTTCTGCAAGAGATGGCTCAACAGAACCGTGTACACCTCACATCGGCCCCTGGACATAGGGATATCGAGGGAAACTGCATTGCAGATGAACTCGCTAAGCAGGGTACAACCAGGCAGGTTCTTCCTGGACAACAACGCTTAGGTATGCCCCTGTCCACATGCAAGCTAATGCAAAAAGAGCACATCTACCGTCAAGCCGACGAAAGATGGCTACAAACACGGGGGTGTCGAACATCGAAAGAAACCTGGCCTAAATGGGATCCTAAAAGATCCCGTCACGTGTACAACCTAAGAAGGGATACAATTTCCACACTTGTGGGGGCACTAACGGGTCATTGCCTCATAGGTAGGCATGCAGAAAGGTTAGGAGCGTCTTATTGTCGTTGCTGTAGGAGTTGTAAAGAGGATGAGGAGGAGGAAACGGTGGTTCACCTCATTTGCAACTGCCCAGCACTAAGCGGAGCACGGCAGCGCTTTCTGGCCTAAGTGTGCCCTCGGCCAGCACTCTAACCTAACCTAAAATCTCAATTGGCCTATATTTTTGGAAGGTAGGGAAGTAAGACCAAGCCTTAAAAGGACAATATCTGCGATCAAGAGATATGTGACTTTAATAATGGACGGTGTGAAGCGGATGAGTTTTATTTCATCTAGTATGAGGTTCCTGATTCTGGTTATAGCTAGACTAAATTTGTAAAGTACTGCGACTTTATTTTATTTTATAAGTCCTGGATGTTCTATGATGCACGTCTCTAATCAGAGCTCTTTACAACTTTTAATAAAACCAATGCGGTTAAATGGGAAGTTGAGTTGTCAGGTTATGTTATTAGAACTTATACGATATGTTTCACACTTCTACTCAAAAACTTGTTTGCCCGTTGCGAACGGCTTGTTACGGTGCATTTTTTTGGCAGGAGCTCGGTGGCAGATGGAAATTTAGGCAACCCGAACACTGTAGTGGAAGTCAATGTTATTAAGGATTCGGATTCAAGGGAGGAGTGCGATGAAGGAGCTCGGTAGCAGACGGAAATTTAGGCAACCCAAACTCTGTAGTGGAAGTCGATTCAAGGTAGGAGTGGGAGGAAAGACTAGACAATGGAAGGGGTACAAAAATCTGCACAGAGGCCCGAAAACGGGAAAGGAAAATGGAGTTGGCGTGTACTCAAAGGATCTGCAGGTAAATCGAACGTCTTCGACTTCCTGACTCATGCAGTGTCTTTTAGACGGAGGTCTATGCCATGGAGAGAACAGCCTGACTGCTACAGTATAGTACGGTCCCAGACATCAATGTAATAATCTTTTTCAACAGCCAGGACACCTTAAAGGTATTTTTACGTAAAAAAGTCGGATAACGCGCGGAGGTGTCGAGCCTAGCTGGCGTCTATAAGGCACCTAAATATCTTCCGTTGCTGGGTCCCGAGGCTGTACAATGTTGAAGGAAATGAATTTTCAGATCAGAAATGGACATTCGAGAGGTGAAGAGATCCGTACGACCATCGCTGGGTTATTTCCTGAGGAATACCGAGGAATTTGTGTTTAGCGCAATGGACTTGCTGTGGAGCAACCGGGATAAGTGCGAGGTCTCAAGGTCATGGCGGCTATGTTTTCCTGGGAAAGGAACTAGCTTCCTTCCCAAGCCAAGCAATTCTGCAGGTAGAGTACTATGAGTGTCATCACAAGTTATTGCGCTGTTGCACCAATTCTCCGACGGGGAGGCATAACAATAAGCTCCTTCTGCAGTAGTTTTCGGGATGAGGAGAAAGAGGAGACGATGCATCACTTTTCTGCTGAAGACGTCTCAGATTTCTTGGCGCAGGGTTTTCGACAGTGTGACAGAGGTTGGGAAGGTGGATCTTTTACTTCTACTTAAGTTCGTCAGGTGATTCGTTGGGGAATACTAGGAGTTGATTTGGTTGGACGAATGTGCCGCACCCGGCACTCACTGAGGGCACTTATAAGGAACAAAAACTCCTCCGAATTGAAGTGGTTGGGATGCTTTCGGCCGCTCAAACTGTCAGGAATAAAAAAGATAAACTCCGCCACAGTGAATTCGAGGACTCTCACTATTGCTTCATACTATTTTTTGATAAAAATTTTCTGAGTGGCATTTTCGTACTGAATGTGGTTGCCACTAGATACTTTGGAACTCTGCCGACCACTCTCTATTAGCTTATGGACATTTAAGCACAGCAAGGGTTAGGATAACACCAACTCTTGCTGGGTTACAAGGTTTTCTGACCAGCTGTTGACTATTAAAGTGCCTTTGGCGGAGTTATTAGATTTTCCCAAAGTAGATCTGTATATATTTTCTTTGGAGTATTAAAAGGACACTGTCCAAAAAGAGTTCATGCGGTGCGCCTTAATATCCCGGACAAGACTAGTCACCACGTACGTACCCTTATTGAGGATTTCGTTGGACTTTGCGCTTGCGTGCCTATAAATATTTCTCATGTCCGTATTGAATAAACGTTTTGCGAAGGAATAAGACGAAGCATCCCCATTGAACCAGATCTTTTCAATCAAATTTCTATTTCCTTATCTCCAATGGTAAGGTTTAACTATTCGGGCAATGAAGGCGCATAGACTGAAAGTATACTGAGGATTTTGAGACAACGACCCTCAGGAATAACCCATCGTTAGAGCATTGAAGCGATAAACAAGCTTCCAGTATTGTCAATGCCATGAAAAGACTTATAATGGCATTCTTCAAACATTCTTGGACAACTCATCACCTTTATCATAACTCCTTATAGCCACGGACCTATCAAAGGTTTATCCCTGTAATTATGTTGTCTATAATATAGTTGACAGATTCCTAAATTAACTTACCTTTTCCAACGGTGGAAACGAGGAAACTTCTGGGCTTGCAGTATTCTTTATAAATACCTTTTCATCAATTTTAGACAATTTTGGATTACGTGATATGATAAGCGTCGTTAAATCTAAAACAAAAATTATAAAACTTACGTAAATTCCAAAATAAGTTTTTGGAGAACTTACTTTGTAATTCCGCAAAAGCGCCGGCTCCAATTATGCGCAGCTCTGGCATATAAGATATACTCAAATATGTCAAATTAGGTAGTTTGGGTAGTAAGCTAAAAATAAATTCAACGTTAAAAGAGAAATGCATACAAACACTATAAGGGTATTCACTAAATTGAGAAATTAGACTGACAACCGCGCAGGGATACCAATTTTAGTTTTGACTTAAGCTTCTCAGTGTTCAAAAGATCTAAATACTCAGCAACTAGGTTGAAATCGCATTGTTGCTTGTTTACGCTAATCAGACCTTTTTCGAATTTACCAACTCTATTTAGCACACTTAGTGAATACCCATAAATTAATTATCACATTATATCGAACGCGTTCACATACTTATTTCCCGTTAAATTAACGATTGGATTTGCGTCGAGTACCAACATCCATAGATTAGTTGCTAAACTCAAACCGTCAGGTAGCTTATCGAATTGATTGCCGGATAGAATTAGTCTCTCCAAATCTCTTAGTCCATGAAATAGATATTCCGGTAATGATCTCAGTTGCATGTGTGACATAACGAGGGACTTCAAATGAAAAATAGAAGGCAGCATAATAATACTAAAATTAAAGTTTTTATCGCATGATTTCTAAGAGGGGGAGTATGAACTTCCCCCGGCAGGTTTAGAAGCCACTGCCTACTTTCCCAAAAATTAATAGTTCTTCGTTTGAGTCGTCCAAATACCAAATATTATTGGTCTAGAACAACTAGCCTCTAAGGGCAAGCCTGCTCACTTTTCCAAATATTTTTGGTGTTGAGCTTATGTGAGAAAGCGAGGACCTTGCTAAACAACTCCCTCATAATCGGTTTAAGGGCTAGTTGAGTGACTTCAGCAGTAGCGTCTGATCACCATAATGTGCGGCTTCAAAAGGGCGTCTGTCTTGGATCAATCTGCTCGCTTTATATAAACGTATATCATTAATGCCTCATCCCCGACGAGCGGGTTATTCGCTTGGCTTGGAGCCCGCCATCACACTCCAATAACTATCCTAACAAACCCTCGGATAACGAGAAAGCATTTTTTTGATGACGAACTCGGCAAACGTTTAAATTTAAGGCATGCACCTGGAATGGCCGTTCCCTTAATGGGATTGGTGCCGATGTCCGGGAGGTTGATGTCCTCTCATGAAAGCAAAAGCCAACATCATTGCCGTCCAAGAAATGCGATGAACGAAGTAAGGAAAAAAGACAATTAAAATCTGGCAATACAAATCAGCACAGTTTCGACTTTGGATTTGTGGTGGGAGATATACTTCGTCGCCAAGTAATATCCTTCACGCATGTGCACGAATGTCTCGACGCTATCCGCATAAAATCAAAATTGTTTAATATCTCATTCAACTGCTGCGCCTATGCACAGATGCAGGAGAAGGACGGTGAGCTGAAGGACGCATTCTACAAACGCCAAAAACAAACATATGAGCGCTGCCCTCACCATGATATAAAAGTCGTTTTGGCGTCTTTAATCCCAGGATGGGAAAATAAGGTGTTTTTGGCCCACGGCCAGAAAGTTAAGCCTCCGAATTGAAACCTCACCTAATGAAGTGAGGCTGATCGACTTCGCCGGTGCTCGAAACATGTCAAAGCTAGCACCAGGTTTAGGTATATACATGTACATTAAGCTACATGGATGTACCCCGATCAAAATACATGTAACCAGATCGACCACGTTGTGATAGACGGACGGCATGCTTCCAGTGTTCTAGATTTACGCACGATTCGAGGATCCAAAACGACTCGGATCACTATCATGTCGCAGCCAAAATACGCCTCTGCACGGCTAAAAGAAAGAAACGGAAAACACCAGTTAGACGTCGGAAGGCTGTAGTCGCATCATGCTACCATTGATTCCGTAACTCTACTCTTACACCTACTCTCTGAGGGTACAAGTCAACCCGACGGAATGCAGAGCTGTGGAAGCTTATTTCTAAATCACTACGTACCGCTACCGAGAAAAGAAATGGTTACTGCCACTGCCTACAGGGCTACGTCAACAGTGAAGCAACTGAGGGGAAGGGAAGCGCGTCGCCTTCATAGGAAGAAATAGACAGAAAGGCGAAAGCGCGAGGTGCTTTGCCACCAGGAATAATGACCGAACAGTTTCACCAAAAATTTCGGCGACTTACAGGCCCGGCCTAAACTCCTATGAAAACAAAACCGCTCCGAGAGCAATAAAAAAACAGGGAAGATGATGAACTCGAAACCGCAATCGAAATAAATAAAATGTTTGCTAGCCTCTTTGGGGCTTGCTAAGTCCGAAAACGATCCTAAGGGAGTAGGAGAGTCAAAATGACGGAACAGGTAGAAAAAGGAATAGGAGTTAGTAGAAGGTGAGATAACTAAAGAAACAGGCAGAGTCAGAGTTATAAAATTATGAAAAGAGTAAGGGAGGAGAAATAAAAATCGAAATAGAAGGGAAAAGGGTAAAGGAAGAGTCAGAGGAATGATTAGAATTGAGAAGTGAAAATTATGAAGAGCGAAGGAAGATGCATTGGGGGGAGGAATAGTAGAGGAAAATACAGCATGAGAAACAGAGGACGTGGTGAGGGAGACAAAGAAAGGTGGTTGAAGAATAATATCGGGGAGGGAAAGTGGCCAAGGTGGAGGAAGGAAGAGATGACTGGAGTAAAAATTTTTTTCGAAACCAATCAACTCAATCATCAGACAAGACAATGTCTGGCAAGTTTCCTAGTTCAAAATGTTTTGGCGAATATTAACATCACTATGCTGCTACTAAATAAATGCACAACAACAATAAAGGAAGCAGCCACACTTATGTACATTAGACTGGGTCGATTTATTAACCGATATCGCGCCATCGATTTTTCGATAGGATTTGGGCTCAAAAAAAAATGGCGAAAGGGTGAATTTTTCGACCAAAACACTGTTTATACAACGATTTTTTAAAAAAATAAATATTTTTTGGGTTTTGGCGAGTGTTTTAGTCGAAAAATTCACCCTTTCGCCACTTTTTTTTGGCAGGCTCAAAAATTATTTGTTTGGGTATGCGTAGTGGCACTTTTTTTTCCTGAGCCCAAATCCTATAGAAAAATCGATGGCGCGATATCGGTTAACTTTCGTCTATACAAATCGACCCAGGTTACATGTACACATTAAAGCAAACAGCCACACTTATGTACAAGGCAACGAAGAATATTCCATACTCATAACCAGCAGCTCGAAGCGAAGAGATTATTTCACATACATATGTATATGTAGCCGGCAGCTAAGAGCAGAAGTTGTTACTCACACATACACACGCATATGTCTAGAAGAAAAATATAAACTACAGATATACATGTATATAAGCATGAGATGCAACTGTTCTAGAAGGCATGTTTGTGAAACGTCTAGAACTTAGAAGAACTGGGCGAACGAGGTAACCGAGAGTATAAAAGCAAGCTGAGGAATCAGTAATCAGTTTGATTTAAACACGCTATTAGAGAAGTGTAATTGTGAAGTACTACTTTCAAAGTAGTCTAAATAAAAACCATTTTGCAATACTGAATATTGGAGTTATTTATTTGACAGTTCAGAGATTCGAACTTTAGCAGAAGGTGCAAAATAAGCAGAATTTCCCAAAATTCGTTACAGTATTAATTAAATTAGTATTATTTCCAACTTACCTTTAAAAAAGGCAAACCCGAAATAGCCGTCGCCGTATTTTGATCAATCACTTGAAATTTGTTACCCGACAATGTCAAGGTTTCTAAATTTGGCAAATACTCAAAGAGATCAGCATCCAAACTGTGTATGTCATTGTGTCCTAAATCTAATTCCTTCATTTTGTCTAGAGGCAAAAAATTTTGCTCGAAGTATAAACCCCTGAAAATATCGGGATCTAATGTCTTCGTTGTCAACTTATTATAGCCCAGATCCAATTTGGTGAGTGCGGTAAGATTAGCGAATGCGCCTTTTTCAATGCTTGCAATGTCATTGAATCTGAAACAAAGAGTTTTAACTGGATATTCAGGAAATCGTTGAATACTTTTAATGTTGTTGTGCCCGAGCTTGATGGTGTCAAAGGTAGCATCGCCATTTTTGAGGATCTTCCATTCTTCATCGCTGAAAAGTTTGCTTCTATGCTTGACACTGCAATCGAGCCGGCTTTGGCCTGGAAGACTTTTACAGTTGCATTTTCTGCATAAATCACTCGCAAGTATATTTATCTGAAAATGTTTAAATATTTAAGTAGACTTGCAATAACTATTAAAAACATAATAGTATTGTTCATTATGAATAGCACCAGGGCCGCTGAGTTTATGATACTTATAATTTTTCAGATCTCGTTTCGTTGCTGCTCTATATTGTAACGGAGCGATGTTCCTCTGTGGTTGCCCTTAACAATTCATTTTGTCGACTAGTGTCTATGATATCAAAAAAGGCGAAGGCACTGCTCAAAGCCGACCCACGGAGAAGTAGATGCTTAACCTTTTCAGTCGGCAATCGACAGTAATGGTATAGTTAAGTAATTACTTCAATTCATACAAACCTTAGATATTGTTGTAGTTGGTGAAGTTGTTTCAGCGGAAGTATTGACAGCTTTCTCTACTACGTATTCGGTCTTTTCTGAGATTGCATCTACAGTTTTTGCTAGGGAGAAGCATAATACAGCAAGAAGAGGTACCAAAAGCAGTTTCTTATTCATAATGGGCCTGTAAAAGATAAAAGAGATTTTAATTATAAGGTTAAGTTGGGTTGAGAGGGCGTGCATGAGTGTTAGCCACACTTCCCTCGGAGACATTTTTGTCCATTGTGAGTGCCCTCAGTAAGTACAGGGTGGCGGCAAATTTGTTTAGCCCCATTACTTCCTAGTGATCCTCAACGAACCACTTGCTTTCCCTAGTGAACCCAAGAAGAAGCAAGACGTCCATCTTCCCAACCTCTTCCAGGCTGTCGAAGAAGCGTGAGCCCAGAAATCTCAGCCTTCTTCTTTGAAGCGCCGGACATCGGCAGAGAAAGTGGTAGATGAACGCCTGTTCTTCCTCATCCTGACAGCTTCTGCAGAGGGAGTTTGTTGGTATTCGCCACCGTCGGAGTATTGGTGCGATAGCACAATGACCTGTGTGACACCCGTCAGTGCCCTCAACGCAGATTTGTTCAGTTTGAGAAGGAAGCTGGTGCCTTTCCTTTAATTATAAAGAACGAAATTTTATCTAGTAGATGTTCCCCAATTTCAGAGTTCGGTTGAAGACCATCCAATGTCAGAGTTCGTTTCTCAATATCAGATTTTTTTATTTCTCAAAAATGCCCTAGCAAAACTTAATTCGTATAAAATTAAGTTTAAGAGAATGCATTCCTTAATAATTTTCGGATAAGCGTTAGCTAAGGTAAAGCGATCTTCCCTAATTAGATCAGTATGTTTTGGGCTCTACGATCAGAACCTCACGAAACTTTGAGGTGTTCAGAACTCTTTGGGAAGAAGGGAATCGATATATAAACCCTGACTCAGAACTCTGGTTCACGGATGGATAAAAACTCGCTGATACCCTATTATTTTTAGTCAGAAATCTATGCAACAGAAGTTTGCGGTGGAGAATGTCTACGCAGAGGCTTCCCCTTGAATAGTATCCTCATTATGTCAGATAGCCAGGCAGGCTTATGTGGCTTGCACTCTTACACAGCTACTTCTAATCTAGTGAATAAATGCATTGGAGCTTTAAATAATATGGGAACCAAAAACAAGGTTTTGTTAGGATGGGTGGGAATCAGGGCATCAGAGACCTGAAGGTAATGAACAAGCAGACTACCTAGCCGAACATGGCTATGGTCCAGAGCCTTACTGCTGACTCACAAAGGCACACACCACGGATTGAATGGCCAGGGTAAGGGATGGCCAAATTGTTCATACTCCCAGCAACGAGAGTATCAGCTAAACTTAATCTAAACTTGGAAAATCTACGAACTCACACTGAGTACTATATGGGACACTGTAGTCTACGATATCACCTTAGTAAGTTCAATCTATACGATGCACAAATCTGTCGCTTCTTTGAGCTAAGTAGAGGATGAAACGCCGGTACACATTCTCTGCGAATGTGTCGCTCTGGCAAGGCAGATACGCTCTCCCTCTCGTGACTATTAATCATTGCGTGATATGGAATAAAAAGCCTGAAGAGGTGCTTAAATACATAAAAAGCCTACACATACAGTAATAGGCTGAAAAGTCAAGCACAATACATCCAAATAAAGGTCGCAGTACATTGAGGCCTAATGATAATTATAAAATGAAGAACAATTCATGGATGGGTTCAGTTGGCATGGAAAGCCCCATATGAAGCTCGTAATTTTTTGCTAAAGCAATAAGAACACAAGACTTGAGGTGCTTAGGAAAATAAAAACAGACGCTAGTAACAATCCTAAGGGCAACTACTTACTAACTTAGATAACACAATACAGGTAAATCCATATATGTTAACGTCTTGCTAAATTTGTAAGCCACATGATATATTTTGTTTCAAATCATCTGAAGTCCGTTAATTAGATAGAGAGTTCCTGTAAAAATTTAACGTGATACGGAGCGACTCTTTTTCGTTTTTTCATGCATTGTTGTTTACACTTATAATTTTTTTAAACCTTTCTTTTCGATCCGATCAACGGGATTTCACATATTTATAATGTGCAAGTTGAAAGTGTTTGAAACTCTTTGCTCTCTGAGTGCTCTCCACTTTTTTCACCAACAAATATCATCTGAGGCACAAAAACACTTGAGACACTGCTTGCCAAAGGCGATTCCAGACATCGTTTACGAGGGGAGCGCGCACATTTTTACCACTTCCAACAAGCTGACCAGCAGATTATTAAGGGTGGACTTTATACTCTCGACTTTCAGAATTCTGACAAGATTTTGTTCATCGGGAGTATTTTATTCGTTCATGATAAAATATAAGTCCAAAAATTTCGAAACTTTTGATGTATGTATCAACTACTTACACATCTTCCCCGAACATCCAGAAGTCGGATTCTCTATCCGTCTTCTAAACTCAACTAGTATCTTTCAAGCAAAGCTACTAGGAACAGAGTAGGATTGTTGCTTCCTGTAGGAGTTCTTAGACAGTCAAGCAGCGCTCATGACGTTGGATTCACCTCTTACGTCTTTTAAGGCCATCGATAACTGTAAAAAGGTGTTGCGGAATGCAGCAGACTCAGCGAACATAACACTCACATGGGTACCAAATCAGAGGAATATAAAAGTAAGTGAAAAAGCGGATGAACTGGCAAAGGCCGGTGCATCGTTAGACATCACTACGGCAGTCCCGGTACAGTGACGCTTACAGCAATAAAAAGTCACATTCTAACCTAACTCAAGGAAACCACTACTAAAAATTGGTACTATACGGACTCGAGAAGGATCACAAACAGATTTTACTCTAATCAAACTGTTATAACAAAAAAAAAAAAAAAAAAAAAAAACTGACGTCTTACTAAAACTGTCTAGGAAAGAAATATTAAGGATGACAGCCACTATTACAGAATACTGGGAACCAGGTCAGAGCAACATAGACGGTAAAGAAAACGCGGATGAACCGGCAAAGGCCAGTGCATCATTAGTCATCACTACGGCAGTTCCGGTACAGCGATGCTTACAGCAATAAAAAGTGGCATTCTTACCTACCTCAAGAAAATTGGTACTCTATGGACTCAAGTAGAATCACAAAAAAAATTTGGCCGTACTACAACCAGGAAACGAAATTGTCTAGGAATGAAATATTTAGGATGCCATCCACAATTACAGGACACTGGCTATTTGGTCCACACGCAGAAATAATGTAAATCCCCTTCAACGACATATGCAGGAGCTTCTACCAAAAAGGTTGTAAGGAAACATTCACCCATTTCTTCTGCGAATGTCCAGCCCTGGCAAGGAAGGTATCAAAATGCTACATAAATGGCTCGATAAAAACAAGCTCATTGGACAGTTATTTAATATAGATACATTAAAGCTAACTGATTCCAGGAGAAAGTGCATCAAAATGGCGCGTATAGCACTATTTTGGCCAGGTCTAGTCGGCCGGGCAGCACGGCTATCAGCCAACTAACTTATACATCTAAAAACCTTCCTAATTGTAAGCTCAATATAGCTTTTAATGCACTAAAATTTTTCCTTCACCAACCATCAAATCTTAAATAACGTACGCTGAGAGAATCTTAAAGCCTACATCATTACAATATTGTAAAAAAAATTACAATAACAAATTACATAGTCGTAAGTGTAATTCGCACAAAATACAGTAAGGGGAAACAATAACTTGATTCACAATGAATTATAGCACTTTTTTTTAATTTATAAAAGTAAAATTTGATGTTATTCACGCTAATGGGGGGCGCAAACACCTGGTCTCCCCTTTCGATTCGCCAGTGCCCCTTTAAAGAGCGTTTCGCGGCTAATCATCCGTGATATTTATGTATATATAGAAGATGTGTTTTGTTTATACTTTCTGCTCTTTTAAATCTACTGCCGTTAAGTATTACAACAACAATTACTTATAGCGTCACTTTTAAAAATTATGTATGTATTTAATTCGTTTTTAATCTCTTTCTTAAGTAATTCATCAGAAATTTAACAATTAATTATTAATTATGCTTGCAAAACGTACTGAGTGTAGCGGAGTCTAAAAGTTAACTGAAAAAGCTTTCGAATATTGGCCAATTGGGTGAATAATTGACTTATCAGCGCTGCCGTTTTGTGGGCAATTCCACAAAAGCCAGTAAATTTGAATGTATGAATAAAATTCGGAGGATTCCGTTTCAATAGTTATCTACGAAAAAATTTGAGCTCAAATTTTTTAATAATAAAGTTAGCTTCAAGTTCATTAACAGCTTAAGGTGACTGGTATTGAAGTTCACATTGTTTTGGCATTCATTTTGGGGCATGCAAGTTTTTTTAAACTTAAGGGATTAGTTGAAAACTGTGTTGGGGAATTTCAGGTAATTTTGTATGATTTTGGCGGCCACCCTGGTGTGATGGTAGCGTACTCCGCCTACCACACCGAATGCCCTGGGTTCACACCTCGGGCAAAGCAACATCAAAATTTTAGAGATAAGGTGTTTCAATTAGAAGAAAATTTTTCTAAGCGAGGTCGCCCCTCGGCGGTGTTTAGCTCGGCCTAAAATCTCTTCGGATGTTATCGCGCCTTACATTTTTATTTTTTATTTGTATGATTTTAATTTGGTTTTGCGTAAGTTAGAAAATTGAAAATGGCAACGCTATATCTTAACACATCGTTCTTTATTGAAGTGTGTAAAATCTTATCAGCGTGGTGACATACATACCTACAAACATAAATAAAAGTTCCATGTACTTTGTTTTTGTGAATCGGTGGACTAATGTCAAAATCGTACTGCGCCGGAAGTTGATGTATCAAATCAAATTAAAAAAGTGGAAATCAGCTGTCATCGTGCTGCCACCTTGAATAGTTCCGAAATGCTTATCAGTATCATATTAAAATTGTTGTTGTGATGAGGGAGGGTCTATTAACCGAACATTCATAACTGCAGGTAATATGCAATGCAGTAAACTTTACGGTAATACGCAGCGTGAGGATGGGGGTATTCATTAGCTTGTAGGTAGAAGTCAGAACGAAGCCAATCTGTGGTTTGTGGTTGAACTCTTTCGAAGGGACTCGACCGATTCTCATGAAATTTTGTGAGCATATTGAGTAGGTCTGATAATCGGTCAAAATTTATTTTTCATGCCCTTAACCCTTAAACGGGCAAGGCTTCCTTTGTTAAAAACTCAAATTTTTAGCGGCCTTTGCAATTATAGCTACGAAATACATTAATGTTATTTCTTTGGAATTTAGTTATTATGTTATGCTCACTTTTTTATTTTCTCCGGTTTCGGTATGCTCATACTTTCATTTTAGAGCGCGATTCGAGTGAGTTTACAATTTACTGTGGTGAAGATAAAACATTTAATTGAGAAATAATTGAACTTGTGCTTGTTTGCTTGATACGAAAATTTAATAGAAAGTTTAGGCGAGTATAAACTGTTGATAAATATACATATCTAGTGACTGTGTAATTGAAAAAGTACAAATATGAGGAATTATGCCGGTTTATGGCGAAAGTTGCATTCTCATAATTGCTGTTCGTCATGATCATTTTTTGTGTTTGCATATGAAAGTATGTATGTATTATTTCTGTGCTTTCTAGAAATGGAAACAAATGATCGTATACTCCGAGAGAAAAGGTGTAGGCTTTCCGATATTACTGAAGAAGAAGTCATTCAACTAATGGAATCGGTAGATAAAGGCGAAGATAGACCCCACAATGTGATGCAGTGATGATGAACTCAATGATCCAGATTTTAGCCTAGATGAAATATCTCCCGAAGGCGCCGAATGTATTTTTAATTGTATTAGAGAAATGGATGCTACCGGGTCAAAGAATTTTGTTGATCAAAGTTTCGACATGTCGCTCATCAGCACGTCTTCACCGTAGTCAGTAGTCCCATCAACCTCAGCAGAATCCTTGAAGCCTCAGAAAAGAGTGCGATCCCCGTTACTAGTGTCAGAAAGTTTTGGTCCTTCGAGTTTAACATCTCACCGGACTTAGGAAGCACTGCCAATGTTGTTGTTCGATTGTCCCAAACAATACCAAATTTTAGAAACCATATCATTTTGATAAGTTTTACACAACGCTTTCGTTATTGGTATATTTAAGTGCACGTGGAATTTTTAGTCTAGGTACAATTAGGGTCAACCAGATTCCTAACTGTAAATTACCGTCCGATCTCGAAGTAAAAAAAAAGGATTTTCAGTAGAGTTTCTTGCTTCATCGAATAGCGTTGAAATAAATACAGTCCAATGGAAGGACAATAAGAGTGTACGATTAGCGTTAACATACGTTGGAACTGAACCATTTACCTGTTCAAATCCCACACTTCAGGAGTCAAAGGTGGCACGCTACGATCGGAAACAGAAAAAGTACCTCGAAGTAGACTGTTCCAGATAGTAAGGGAATATAATAAGCATATGGGTGGGGTTATTCGAGCTAAGGCACGAAATTCAATGATCAGACTTTTTTATCATCTGATTGATATGGCTGCAACCAACTCGTTTATTTTATACCGTCGAACGCTTTCCTAAAAGTCAACGATTCTAGCTGTAGTACAAGTGGAGAAAACCGCTATCAATTAAAACAATTTCGCGAAGAAATCGCAGCTGGTGTTTAGTAGCTTACAGGGAGAGGTAAAAGAAGGGATAGAGATCGGAATTAGGCAAGAGAGCAAAGCATCCGGTTGACGTTCGTTACGATAGATATGACACCAAAAATGCCAAATAAACCCATGCTGTTCGAGTTCGAAAAATTTTTTTGCCGAATACCATGCCATAAAATTATATAAAAAAGCTTTTACTCTGTATTATACATATATAATTTTGAATAAAATTATATTCGTTACTTTCCGTGCCTTTCTATTAAAATATACCGTAACAGGCAAGGATGCCTTAAGGCAGCCTTCCTTTTTTCCTTTTAATGCAGAAATGAAAATAGTTTTTACTTGAAAATCGTGTCTACCTTACTTTACGGTCCACAGTTTAACTTAAAAAAAATATTTGCACTTTTTTTTAGTTTTGGAGATTTGCCTGTTTGAGGGTTAAATGGTAAGGAGGGTGGACCACGCCCCATGCTTTCTTTTAATTTTTCTTCAGCTTGGGACTGGGGTTGAAGCGGAAATTGGGAATAAGGGATAGAAAGGAATAGGAATATCTAAAGAGAACTACACTCAGAGAAAAAATCGTTCTAAAACGAACGAAACAAGTTCAAAATTAAGAACATTCGTTGACAAAAGTCTGTTAAGTACGTTTTTTCTTAAATCGTGACCGATGGGCTTGTTTTAAGAACAGTTTTTCCCAGCACACCGTTCGTATTTTATGACCACTTTGGTATTGATGTGTGAACCTTCTGTGCTCATTTCAAGCACTACTTGGACTTGATTTAAGATTTTGCGATCTCACGCTTCGAGAACAATTTGTGGTCGATTTAACATTTTTCGGTGTTAGTTCAAGAACGGTTTGCGCTTGATCTTTGGGGGAGTGGGGAAGGTAATTTTTTCAAGTAGGTACCCATCATTTATTTTTTTTTTATTAATAAATAATTTATTTGTCATTAATAAAAAATATTAATAACAAAACAAATTATTATTAAAATTCCAAAAAGGTTGGAAAAAAATGCATAATATGCATTTTTCATATATTTCTCCTATCGAGAAATTTTTATTATTTGATGATGCAATCTGAATATATATTTAAAACATTTCATAACAAGTTTGAGAATCAGCTGTGCATATGTGAATGGAGCTGAACGAAAAATAAGAGTTAAAAAAATAGAATATAAAAAAATTATTTTAAAAAATTTCAGAGTTTGCCGGCGGTCGAACTCGCGTCACACGATAGCAACCGCAACATCATAGCCGCTGGGCTAATACAACTGCTTGGTAGCTTGTGCCAAATGTTGTATTTAACATTGTAGTGCACACGAATTATACTGTTTCTTTTTTCTTGAACTTAATTTAAGAACATTGTTCTTAATTTAAGACCATTGTTCTCATTAATAGAACATTTGTTCATATTTTAAGACCAGCCGTTCTCTTTTCAAGAAAATGGTTGTCAGTTCAAGAACAAGGTTGTTGTTTTGAGAACAGGTCGTTCGTTTTTCAAGAACAAAAAAGTAAGAACATGAAAAGCTTGAATTGAGTCCGGTGGTGCTGGATTTTAGAACGGCGTTTTTCTCTGAGTGTAAAAGGAGGGAAGGAAAAAGGGACTGAGAGTGAGATACAGTTAGTCAAAGATATAGTGATAGCGGAAGACGGAGCGGGGGAGGGAGAAAGAGAGGGAGCTAGAGAGAAAATAAGTGAGGGAAAAGATGGAGAGACAGAAAGGGACACAGAGAAAGAGAAAGTCAGATGGTGGAGGAAAGAATTAAAGGTTAAGGAAAAGGGGTATAGAGGGGGAGTAAGAGGTAAAAACGTCTTAAAAGTTATGCAGATAGTATAAAGTTAAGGCAGAACAATTCTGCGGGGCCTGCTAGTTTTCAATATGTATTATTGTTGTACTTAAAAGCGGACGAAGAAGTATTTATGGGGAGACAAATTCTTTACTGCCATTGTAGGCTTTTCCGACATTTTCAAACTCAGGGTGATTCTCTCGAAATTCCTAAATCTTTAGTATGAGTAGTCTTCGGAGGCAGTATGGGTCCGTCATCTTCTCCGTACAGATAACTCGCGAGTGGCTTCCCAAAAATTCAGACAATTTTCCGGAATCGCGAGAAGCCGCAGTCCCAACAGGCCAAAAGGCAGATATAATAAAATAACGACAAGTATGCACACAGCACAATTTTCTCACAAAGCAAAATCCCGACAGCTCTAAAGCCGGGCAATACCTACATACATTACTGTAATATAAGAATATTTACCGAGGGCGAACATTTAAGCTTTTTTTAACGGTTTTATTTAGCTTGACTTGACAGGCTGACTGGCTGGCTGACCGGCACTAATTTTGTAATTGAAATTTAAGTAACTTCCCCATCAGCTACGAGCTTGAAACTTGGAATATAGTTGAGAACCCGATGACAATGCAATAATAAAAAAATCTCCGATAGTTGGCGCATGGATCGAAATATTTCAAAAAATCGTATTTGTGGTCCGATTTGGTCCATATTTGGAACACATAATACACACATGAATAGAAAGCGACCTATGATGTCCGATTTGGCTCATATTTGGAACAAATATTACATACAGGCCGATAGAAGTGACATCAACATATTTTGGAGTTCGAGGAGGGACAAGCATACGTGGAGCAGAGTCGAGCAGTCTTTGGAAGGATTAGGTGTTGAGGACTTAGATTGTAACAAATTGTCAGTAAAGAGTCCTTGTAATAATGAGTCACTAAATGAACTAAATAGAATGAGAAATAATAGGAAATTAAATAAAGACTAAAAACTTGAAAATAAAATAATTTAAAAAAAATTTTAAGTTAAACGGTTTTATTGAAAACAATACTTACATGAAGTAATAATAATACTAAAAGCTAGAAAATAATTAGGTAGGTCCTAGGTACTAGTCATCACACTTCTCATCAATCTAAGGCGTTGATCAGACAATTAAATAAAAGCGTTGGACGCGTCAAATTTCTACTGATTGTCATAAGTAAGACCAACTGAGCCTTAATAAGGTTATGTTACGGTTCATATTTTTAGAAATTTCACGCGCCCAACGCTTTTGTTTGTCTGATCAACGCCCTAGATTGATGGGGAGCGTGATGACTAGTACTTAGGACCTACCTAATTATTTTCTAGCTTTTAATATTATTATTACTTCATGTAAATACTGTTTTCAATAAAACCGTTTAACTTAAATTTTTTTAAATTATTTTATTTAAATTAATGTTCGTATTTTGAACGGGATACTATTAGGACTTTTGTGTCGCTTTGCTACATTTTTGTAGGTCATGAAGGGTGTCAGTTAAAACGTCACTTTTCAGCCTAAAGCCTTTACATCTTCAATATTTCGTGTTTGAAAGGATTATTATTAATTTGCTTACTGAAATATCCTAGGTCACTTTGGAATCTTTCTTAAACATTAAAGAATATAGCTTTGTGGGTTTCTTAGACATTTAATATACTTTCAGGTATATCTGTCTTGAGCCATTGCGAACTTGCTGCCTGCTTTAGGGGTATAAAAGAAATAGATCGTGTCTGGCAGCACAATTTAGGTTTAATTCAAAAGTGGAAATAACAGTCGGCAGAAAATGGTTCAGCATAAAAGATATAGTCTGAATGGGGTCGAAAATGTTCTTTTGATATATATCTGCTTCCTAAATAGGGAACATGATAACCAGGAAGGCTTCGAGTTTCTTTTAGAACTTCCTATAGGATGATGAAAACGAAAAAACGATAGCGTACCCTACCTGTGATCACCCCGTCTCAAGCTCGGTACGATGCTACTACTTTAAGGTATCTTTTCTGGAAAATTCAGTTATGGCTTTTCATATATCAAAGAAGTGCATTCTCTTCAAGTTAGTGTCTTTTTGGCTGTCTCCAAATACCAAAGTATAAAAGGAATTATTTACCTAGAGGATGATGGTAGACAAGGTGCAGCGACGAATGAGATTCAAAGCCACCTACCTGTGGCCAACGCAGTTTATTTAGCAGAAGACCACAAGTTCTCCATGGATGGAGAGGGTTGAATGACCCAGGAGATACACCGTGGTCATGTCAAATCTTTGCCGTGATAGTCGGGCTAATACTTCGGGGAGTCTCCTTATCATTACAAGAAGAAGAAGAAGATTTAGATTACCAATTTAAGATGACTGAGCTAGCGCTACCTTTAATTCATCGATTAAGACGTATTGACTTAGTCAAATCTGCCAGCCAATTATGAGAACGTCTACCAAAACAACCAGTGGAATAGATGGATGGAAGAGGGATATTGAGATGTAGATGGAAATGGAAAGGGAAATAGAGCTGGAAAATGGAGGTGGAGACAGAGATAGAGATGGATATGGATATGGAAAGTAATATTCAATGTGTTGATGGATGTGGAGATGAAGACACAGATGAAGAAGAAAAGATCTGAAGTAAAAAGAGAGCGAGAGAGGAAGAGAGAGGTTAAAGGAACAAGAAGCACAGGTAGTGGTAGAAAAACGAGGAGGGAAGATTGAGCGGCGCTGGAAAAAAGGGGCGGAAAGTGTGAGTAAACTTTTTGAAATTTCACAAATTATAATAGCAGGGAGAAGGAGATAAAGATGGTGATAAGGAAGATGAAAATAAGAGGGAGATGGTGAATGGCTTGAGGAAACTTTTAGAAATATGTATATATGAGCGCTGAGGGGAATGAAATCTACAGAGAGAGAAAGAGAGGGGGAGAAGAAGGCGATAAGGGGCATGAATATTATATGGAGAACATGGGAGACTGTTGAACCTTTGAAGCTAAGTAATGGTAAAAATCGATTTACTCGAAATCTTCCAACGATGCAGACTTTCGATTTATAACAATTCAAAATGCTTGCCGCAAAGCTTGGGCTGTATCTCATCAGAATCTCTGTATGGGTTACTTGGGTATAAACAGCGACAGATCTTTTTCAGGCGACTCACGCAATCAACTTGATCAAATAGTGTTCCATACACTTTTGGCGCCGTTCAACTAGCTGGACTTATTATATGTTCGGTCTTCCCTTTTTTACTAGAAATATTTATGTTTAAATACCTTCATACATTTTATAAAAAAAAATTACAAATAATTTTTCATGATATTTCTTATATATGAAAATCGTCGTTAAAATTTGCACGATTATATAACGATCTGTTAGCTTCCACTTGACCACGACTCAATCCGAAGCAACCACGACGCCAGAGCGCAATGGACCCTAAGAGGATTGGAATGCACAGAAGCATACCAACAAGCAAGCCAATTAAAAATAGACTAGATGCTGCGTCACTGCCGTCTCTACCGCACTTTAGACGTGCTTCCGGTGTATTGAGTTCAATTAGCGGTACATTACGCCACGTACTCGGTTGATCACAATTGACGTCTTCAGTTAAAAGTGGATTGGTATTGTTGATTTGAATCATTAAAACTTCAACCAACCAACGATTGTTACAGTCGCATATCCAAGGATTGTAACGTAAATCCAGTACCGTTATTTTGTCCCAACGTTCGAGTAGACCATGATCCAATTGAGTTAGATTGTTGTTATGGAGGTAGAGCTGAAAGAGTAAACGAAAATTGGTTTAATAAATGTTCAATTCGTGTGGGAGGGAGACGTGGGATCACGATGTGGGAGTACGATGGGAGTTGGAGTTGAAAATGGGATGTGAATGAAAGTGGGAGTGAGAGTGGAAGAGGGGATAGTAGTCGGAGTGGGAGTGGGAATGGAAATGGGAGTGGGTTTGGGAGTGGGCAAGAATAAGAAATAGGCAGGGTTAAACTCAGTCAACTTTAACTGAAGCTTAAACACGCACTGAAAAGGCGAGCATTAGTTACCATAATTAACTTACCTTTTCCAAAGGTGGAAACGAGTAAATTTCCGGATTTTTTGTATTTTTTGTAAACGCTTTTTCGTCAATTTTGGACAATTTCGGATTGCTAGATAAGATCAAAGTTTCTAGATCTAAAAAGAAAATTTATATAATTTAGAAATTAGCAAATATAAATTTTTACAAATTCACTTTGCAATTCCGCGAAAGTGCCGGCTCCAATTATGCTCAGATCTGGCATATAGGACATACTCAAATACCTCAAATTAGGCAATGTTGGAAATATGCTGAAAATAAATTAAACATTATAAAGCATAGCATAAAAATTCGGTAAGGGTATTTGCGAAAAAGCGCATGTTAGCGTTTGTTTAGAATTAATTGAGATTTCTTACAGATCAAGATGTTTAAGAAATCTGTTGAACTCTTTCTAGAAATGCACTCTAGTTTATTTGAGTAATTCATCTCTATTATTTGCTTTCTTACATTTAGTGAATACCCTTAAAATATTCATCAGTAAACATACTTCTCTCCTGTTAAATCAGCGATCGGATTCTCATCAAGTACAAGTTCACGCAGATTAGTTGCTAAATCCAAATCATCAGGTAGCTCATCGAATAGATTACCGGTTAGAATGATTGTCTCCAAATCTCTTGGGCCATGGAATAGATTATCAGGTAATTCTTCCAGTTCCATAAATGACATGTCTAAGGTCTGGAAATTGAAAGAGATGGCAATAACATTTTTAAACAATGAGATCAAATATGTATGTATATATGACAGATATAGAAATATCGCTCTAACAAAAAACACCTAGTGCGAAATTGAGTTCTAATAGTTATGCTAACAAGTTCTTGCTAGTAGTCTTAGTAAGGAGTAAAAATTCTTTAAACTCTATCCAGACATCACTGCGTGGAAGCTCTTTTTCTGGATAATTTACGCCAGGTCGTTGGAACCGACATCAAGAACTTAGTAGCCTTTATCAGGTTCTCGAAATGATGTATATTGGAACGATTTTCCGTCACCCCTTGTCAAATTTGGTTTCGAGATGCTCTGAAGGGGAAATGTAATGGTGTTTTTCTGTGGTATCGCAAAGATCCCGCTAACAGTGGTCTGTATGTGCCTCCTCGGCAGTCACTTCAACCTAACCTTACATATTGTAACGAATTTGCTGGAAATCCTCTTATTTGCAACCCTCTGCTAAGTTCGTATCGCTAAACTGTTGAATAAATAACTCCAATATGTAATAATACAAAATGGCCTTTATTCAAGTACTTCACAATAACACTTATACTTTGCAGCGAATAGCTTACTTAATAACCAAACTGATTGACAGCTCAAATGAAGCTCTACTATTCAAAATAATACTGCTATAGCTCGCTAGATAGCGCTTAATCCAAATCTCAAATCAAACTGAATTACTTCTTACTCGCTTGCCCCACTTTTATAGTTTACGCTGCATACTTCTAGGCTCTTCGATTTCCAGAACTTACTAGTTGTTTCGGCTACAAAATCGCCAGCCACAACTACGTGCACAAATTATTGCTCTCTCTTGTGACAACTCAGATAAGATATATGCATGTGTTTGTGCTTTGCCGCTCCGCTGCTCGTGTACGTACATATGTGTAGATGCAATTATTTATTCGTGTATGTAGATACATAAAGATTGAATTATTGATGTGAATGTTTGTAGTTTACAGTCTCTCGCGCGCACATAGGCATATAAGTAAATGCATCTGTGTGTGACATCTCTCTGGGCTGCCCTATATATGTGTATACTTGATTAAATTATCAACGTAAATACTGCTTGGCATGGCCTTAGCATCGCCTTAGTGATGGGATAATTTAGTGCCGCTTCCCAAGGCAGTCGGTTCTATGTACCGGAGCGACTCGGGATTTTTCCCGACCAAGGACTGTCATTTCAGTGTGACCCCATTTAATTTGTTTCGTCCCTCCCACAAATTGTCATCCTCCCAGCAGCTCCTTGCAGCAGGACTGCTACATATTCTCTTACTCCGGGAAGGTATCGAACCAAATCCGGGTCCGTCTCCTGACCCCGGTCATGAGAAATGGTTTTGCTGCATCTGCCAGAAAAGAATCTTTTTAGGACGGTCATACTCTGTTCAGTGTGTCTCGTGCAAGGGATGGTTGCATCGGACAGGTTGTTCTGGGCTTGATCCCAAAACCCGACGTCCACGTAACTTTTATAAATCTTTTGTGGTTCCTTGCTGCTCACGCCCAAGGGCGTCTCGTAGTCTACGCCTAAGCGTATCCCCACTACCATCCAGTAGCTTCGCTGCTCAGCAAGCCACAACAAGTACCCGCTGCTGCTCGCGCCCCACGGCGCCAACAACTCAAACAGCTGATACCACTCATAACTACTACCTTCGTAGTAGAGCTGGTAGCAATGCTGAGCATCAGCCCCTGCCCCCGTCTTCTTCTCCCCCCCTCTTTTCTGGCAGCAATCGTGCAGGTCAGGGAAACAGACTCTTAGTCCCTGCCTCCGTTTGCACCGTCTGCCAACACAGAATATATAGGTTTGCGACATCCGCTCAATGCAGCTCCTGCCTTGGGTGGTGCCAATTTCCTAGATGTTCTGGTCTCCGCGACGGCAACCCCTCGACAGGTTTCATCGCGCCATGTTGCCAGGTCGCAAACCCAAATCATCCGGGTACCCCAATGCTTGCCCAAGGGCGCCCAGTCCCAAGGCCACAACAGCAATTGCGTCCTGGCCTTCCACAACCTAGGCGTAGTCACCCCTCACTTACCCCTAGAGTGGCGGCGTCACCCCTCATGCACTTCAGAATTCTGCAGTTCAACTGTAATGGACTAACTGGGAAGATTACGGAGATAGTCGATTTCATGAAGCGGCACAACATCCGCATTGCTGCGATTCAAGAGACTAAACTCACAGCAAGATCTGCATTGCAGACCTGCTCTGGTTATAATGTCCACAGGAAAGACCGCGAGAGCGGAAATGGAGGCGGCCTCGCGTTTATCATACACCACTCTGTGCAATATCATATATTTGATCCCGGCATCGACCGCAGTGACAATGTCTTAGAACGTCAAGGCCTATCTGTCCGGTCAGGCGATGCAAATCTAGAAATCATCAACATCTACATCCCTCCTGTCACCTGATGCCCCAGTGGATACCGCCCTAATATCGAGGCCTTACTCACTGGCAACAATCGCATTATCTTAGGCGATTTCAATGCTCATCACGACCTATGGCATTCAAACTTGCGGGCGGACAGTAGGGGTGAGATGTTGGCGGATCAAATAGACGAAACGACGTTCTGCACAATAAACGGAGACGCCCCCACACGTATGGTAGGAAGCTGTCATAGCTCGCCAGATATCTCAATCGTAAGCGCAGAACTCGTAAACTGCGCCAACTGGCAGCCGATGGTAACATTGGCATCCGACCACCTGCCCATACTTATTTCGTTCGAGCGTACCGCCGACTTCATCGTCACCGAAAAACGCACTTTCATAAACTTCAAAAAAGGAAAGTGGGAAGAATATAAATCTGCAACAGACAGCAGCTTTGCTGCCCTCCCTATCCCGACTGATGCCCGCCAAGGGGAGCGTGCCTTCCGTAAGGTCATTGAATCCGCCTCGGCACATTTCATTCCCGCCGGGAGAATTCCCGAAATCCGGCCCCACTTCCCGGCGGAGGCCGCGAGCTTAGCGAGGGAACGCGACCTTATAAGACAGCTTGATCCAGGCGACCCCCAAATAAGGGATATAAACCAACGCATCAGATTGCTTGTGGACGAACACAAGCGGACGAAATGGGAAGAGCACCTAAGAGGTTGTAACCTCTCTACCGGTGTAGGTAAACTTTGGTCCACCGTAAAGTCCCTATCGAATCCGACTAAGCACAAAGACAAAGTTTCCATCGCCTTTGGCGATAAGGTGCTGTCGGATGCGAAAAAATGCGCGAGCGCTTTCTGCCGACAATATATAATGCATCCTACGGTCGACAAAGATAGACGGAGAGCCAATAGACACGCACATAAACACAAACTCAGCGCGTCACCAATTACCATCAACGCTAGAGAGGTTGAGGACGCCATTGGTCGCGCTAAACCATCCAAAGCAGTGGGCCCAGACGGCATAGCCATGCCGATGCTTAAAAACCTAGGGAAAGAGGGTTTGAAATATTTAGCGCATGTCTTCAACCTGTCTCTTTCCACCTTTGTCATACCCGAGAAATGGAAAATGGCCAAGGTGGTCCCGCTACTAAAGCCTGGGAAACCAGCTAACGTAGGTGAGTCATATTGTCCGATATCTCTCCTATCGCCAGTGGCAAAGACGCTTGAAGCCATTTTGCTCCCTTATTTCCAAGCACATTTGCAGCTAGCCCCTCATCAGCATGGCTTCAGAAAACTCCATAGCACTACCTCCGCGCTAAATGTCATTAGCACCCAGATAAATTGCGGTTTGAATCAATATCCCCACCATAGAACAGTACTCGTAGCGTTAGACCTGTCAAAAGCTTTTGATACGGTCAACCATGGCTCGTTACTGCAAGACCTGGAAGGGTCCACCCTTCCCCCATGTCTTAAAAGGTGGACCGCAAATTATCTGGGTGGTCGGCAGGCATCGGTGCAATTCAGAAACGAAACATCAAAACAAAGGAGAATTAAACAAGGGGTGCCACAGGGTGGTGTCCTATCCCCGCTTTTGTTTAATTTCTACATATCTAAGCTACCTTCACCACCGGAAGGAGTCACAATCGTTTCCTACGCCGATGACTGCACAATAATGACCACAGGCCCAGGCCCAAAGATCGATGAGCTATGCAATAAAATAAACGGCTATCTCCCTGATCTCTCCAGTTTTTTCGCCTCGCGAAACCTGGCATTGTCACCGACTAAATCTTCCGCGACCTTGTTTACAACATGGACGCCCCAAATGTCGACCATATTGAACATCCACGTCGATGGCACTACGCTACCGACTGTCCTACACCCCAAAATCTTGGGTGTGACGTTTGATCAGGATCTACATTTTGGTGCGCACGCAACCGCAATTGTTCCAAGAATTCAGAGCCGTAATAAAATCCTCAAATCCCTTGCTGGCAGTACCTAGGGAAAAGATAAAGAAACGCTCTTGACCACATACAAAGCAATTAGCCAGCCGATTACGTGCTACGCGTCACCCATATGGTCGCCAAGCCTAAAAACCACCCACTGGAAGAAACTACAGGCCTGCCAAAATACTGCTCTCAGAATCGCCACGGGCTGTCTTCTTATGTCCCCAGAACACCATCTGCATAATGAGGCGAGAATACTCCCCATCAGGGAGAGAAATGAGATGCTGACCAAACAGTTTCTGTTGAATACCCAGAAACCTGGGCATCCCAACAGACATCTGATTGACGAACCAGCACCGCCTAGGGGCCTAAGGAGTCATCTCCGTAAGCATTTTGAGGAAATACGGCACCTGAGAACCCAGCCGTATGAAGCGGAAAAACACAAGCAGGTCCTTGGTGAACTCCATAGACAGGCGTCGGACCTTTATGTCGGGAATTGCCCGGTGAATCCAGTACTTGAAGAAAAATATCCAGAACTCGCAGAAGAGGAACGCATACTCCCCAGGGAAACGCGTGTCACTCTTGCTCAACTTCGTTCTGGATACTGTAACAGGTTAAACTCTTACCTATCCAGAATCAACCCCGACATATAAAATGTATGCCCTGCTTGCAATGTGTCCCCACATGACACCAACCATCTCTTTAATTGTAATGTGGAACCAACGCCTCTAACACCCCTTTCCTTATGGTCCACCCCTGTTGAAACGGCAAGTTTCCTTGGACTCCCGTTAGAGGATATTGATGACAATTTGTGATCGGTCGCGGCTATTAGGTGGGGCGAGCATTGCTACAACAACAACAACAACAGTGATGCTAATATCCGTGACACTGCCCTCCACCTAAGTCTGATCGTCCCGATCAGACAAATCTCTCGATCTAAACGTTGATAGCCTTTCCAAATGGACCACCTTCATTTTGGTTCGTGGTTTACCGATGGTTTGTATGCGGTACACTACATCGTTGATCCGTTTTACAACTTTGTATGGGCCTTCCCAATTACACTGCAATTTCGGGGACAAACCTTTTTTACGTTGTGGGTTGTATAACAGCACCAAATCTCCTTCCTGAAAACCTTCTGAATGAATTGCTTTATCATATCTGGCTTTCATCTTGTCACTCATAATCTTTGTTCGTTGCCTTATCAGATCATGTATTTCTCTTAGCTCTTCTTCCAAATCACTAGTGGATTTCCTGACATTTCTCTCCGCATTGGCATCTATCCCAAACTTCAAATCAGCTGGCAGTCTAAAGTCATTGCCAAAAATTACTTTTGCAGGGGTTTGGCCCGTTGTCTCATGCACTGCTGATCGGTAAGCCATCAAGAATAATGGTATGCGGGTATCCCATTCTTTATGTTACTTGTCCACTACTTTCCTTAAGTGCTCCTCCAATGTTCTATTGAATCGTTCTACCATACCATCGGATTGAGGATGCAATGCAGTTGTCCGTGTTTTTCGAATGCCCAATGACTTACACATTTCCTGGAACACAGCTGATTCGAAATTCCTGCCTTGGTCAGAATGTAACTCCATTGGTACACCATACCTTGCAACCCAATTGTTTATAAACACTTCTGCTACCGTTTCCGCTTCTTGATTTGGGATTGGGTATACCTCTGGCCATTTGCTGAAATAATCCATAACTACCAGTACATATTTGTTTCCGCCGTTGCTAGTAGGAAATGGACCGGCGACATCCATAGCGATCCTTTCAAATGGCGCACCTGAGTTATATTGCTTCATCTGGCCATGACTTCGTGTTCTGGGCCCTTTCGCTCTGCTGCAAACCTCGCAGTTCGCAATCCACTCAGTGACCCACTGACGGCAACCAACCCAATAGAATCTCTGTTTAATCTTCTCGAGCGTCTTCGTGATTCCAAGATGACCTCCGCTTGGACCATTATGCAGCTCGCTGAGCACATCAGGAATCCTCTTTCTGGGATCAACTATCAGTTTATTCTTGTATCTACCATCCTCACTCTCCCATGCTCGATGAAGGCAACCGGATATCAATTCTAAACTATTCCACTGTGCCCAATATGACTTCGCAATGGGACTCTCTGCTGACATCTCTTCTCTGTTTGGTCTTTCATTTCGTTCGAGCCCTTGTATAACACGTGACAGATCTGCATCTTCTAGCTGGCACTTTCTTAGTTGTTATTTGTCCCATTCATCTGTACATGTTATAGTCATTAGCCGGACATCTATAATGTCTTCTTTAGCCTCGGCTTTTGAACAGTGCTTGCATTCCAAACTACATGGTCTTCGTGACATTGCATCAGCATTTCCATGGGTACTACCTTTTCGATGCTCAATGGAAAAGTCGTAGCTTTGTAGTCGCTCGATCCACCGTGCCAATTGTCCTTCCGGATTACGGAACTGCAGAAGCCATTTCAACGCGGAATCGCTGGCCGTAGAGGTATTTGTGAAAATGTTTAATGCACTCTACTAATGCCAACAGCTCTCTCCGCGTAACACAGTAGTTCCTCTCTGGTTTTCCAATCGAACGGCTGTAATATGCAACTACTTTCTCCTGTCCATCGACCAGTTGTGATAAAACGCCTCCTATAGCATATCCACTCGCATCTGTATCTAGAATAAATGTTGCTCCTGGAATCGGATATGCTAACATTGGGGCAGTGCACAAACGCTCCTTCAATGTTTGGAAAGCCACTTCTTGCTCCTTCTTCCATTCAAAAGCTTTGTTTTTTCTTGTAAGCTCATGCAGGCTATGGGCTACGCTGGAAAAATTTGGTACAAATCGGCGGTAATATGTGCACAGCCCAAGAAAACTTCTCAACTCATGTAGGTTCTGTGGTCTTGGCCAATCCTTTACAGCCTCTATTTTTTCGTTCGCAGTGCAGATGCCCTCTGTCGTTACCTTGTGACCCAAATAATTGACTTCCTTTTTAAACAGCGCACACTTTTTGGGACTTAACTTCAGACCAGCGCCAGCTATTCTCTGGAAAACTTCCTCCAAGTTCTTAAGATGTTCATCAAAGTTCTTGCCCAATACGATGATGTCGTCCAGGTACACCAAGCATGTTTTCCAATGTAGTCCTTTCAGTACCTGGTCCATGAGTCTCTCAAAAGTAGCTGGTGCATTACAAAGTCCAAAAGGCATCACTGTAAATTGCCAAAGACCATCACCGACACTGAAGGCTGTTTTCTTTTTATCTTCCTCCTTCACCTCCACTTGCCAGTAGCCGCTTTTCAAGTCCAGCGTGGAAAACCATTTCGTACCAGATAGCGAGTCCAGAGTGTCGTCAATTCTTGGCAATGGGTAGCTATCCTTTTTCGTTACGTCATTCAACTTCCGGTAGTCCACGCAAAACCTCATTTTTCCATCCTTCTTTTTTACAAGTACTACCGGTGAGCTCCATGGAATAGCTGATGGTTCGATGACGCCGCTGTCGCTCATTTCTTAAATGATTTGACTCACAACTTCCCGCTTCGCCAGTGGAACACTACGTGGAGCTTGACGGATCGGCCTCGCATCTCCAGTGTCAATTTGGTGTTTCACAACGTTGGTGCGGCCTGGTTTAGAATTATCCTGGTCAAATATGTTCGCGTACTTTAGGAGCAGTTGTTTTGCCTTACTCTGATAGGCTTCCTCTAGCCCATGCGTCCATGCCGTGATATCATTTGAAAGATCAGTATTACTAGATGAAACGTATTCCAGGAGCTGTTCACAGTTAATAACTACTTCCGCTTCTTGGCATCTTCCCAAAATAGCTCCTTTGGTCAAATTGAATGGTGACTTGAACTCATTGAGTACTCTTACCGGAATACGTCCATCTTGTTTTGTCATAGCCAGGGTTTTTCCTACAAGTATTTTCAGTGCTGATTTATTTGCTGCTTCGACAACCCACAATTTGTTTGTCCCACAATCTCCATCTACCTTTGCCCAGATGACTGCTTCTGATTTTGGTGGTATTTGCTGACTCTCTTCCACCAGCACTCGTCTACTGCTGTAGTCTCTATCGTAGCCGAAATTAAGTGGCACATCCATGTTCTTATATCGCATCGTCTTGCTTTGCATATCGATCTTGATGCCTTGGTTGATTAAGAAGTCCACTCCAATTATGATTTCATCAACAATACCTGCCACTATAAAATTGTGAAGTACCGTGACGTTCCCAATTGCTACTTCACATTCTACTTCTCCAATTACCTGGGTGTCCTCTCCCGTGGCTGTACGTAATCTTGCTCCAAGCAATGGTCTTATCTTCTTGTTGACTAAATCTGATCGAATAATGGAATGGGATGCACCCGTATCTACAGTTAGTAAACGTTCTTTTCCATCCACATGTCCTCCGACAGTAAGATTGCTTGACCTTCTTCCAATTTGCGAGATAGAGATTATGGGGCATTCAATTGAGGGAGCCAGCTGTCGCCCCTTGCGGCTGACTCGCTTTAGTTTAACGATTGAGTGGATTTGGAGATTTGATCGTCTCCTTCAGCTCTGCGTTTACGGCCACCCACATTGTTGGAACTATTGGAATTGCTACTACAATGACGTGCAATGTGACCTGGGTTACCGCACTTGAAACATTTCATAACTCCGGCATTTTTCTGTTGTGATCCCTTCAGAGCTTCCAAAATTGTATCTACCCACTCCGGCCTTTCTACTTCCACACGATGAGCTTTGTATGCTGGTTTACTCAATAATGACGCCGTTTCCTGAGTCAATGCATAGGATACCGTTTCAGAAAATGTTTGCTTTGGGTTCGCGTATGTGGCTCGCTTCGTTTCGACGTCCCGTATGCCATTTATAAAGCTCTGAATCTTCACTATTTCCGTGTATTCCACGGGTGCATCCGCATTTGCAAGATGAGCCAATCTTTCAATGTCCGAAGCAAACTCCTGCAAAGTCTCGTTAGCTTTTTGGTAGCGGTTTTGCAATTCTATTTGAAATATCTGTTTCCTGTGTTCGCTTCCGTATCGCCGTTCTACAGCAGCCATCAATGCGTCATAACTGTTCCGTTCGTACTCTGGAATAGTCTGTAAGATTTCGGCAGCTGGTCCTTTCAATGCTACGAAGAGTGCGGCAACTTTATCTTCCACATTCCAGTTGTTCACTGCTGCGGTCTTCTCAAACTGTAGCTTAAAGACCTGGAAAGGAACAGAACCGTCAAAGGATGGTGTTTTTACCTTTGGATTACTCGCTGAAACTGCTGGACGATTTAATTGTAACTGCTGAATCCGATCTTTCCAAGCATCCATCTCAGCTTCCATGTTATCTTGTCGTTCACTAAAACCCTCCAACTGCGATGATATGCGATCCTCTTGCGCTTTCAACTGCTGAGCCAACTGAGATATCATATATGTCTTCTGTTCTTCCAGTTGCGATGCCATATATGTCTTCTGTTCTTCCAGTTGAGATGACATTTGCGACGACATTTCTGAGATACGTGTCTCCTGGGATTCCATCTGTGATGACATATACGTTTTCTGTTCTTCCAGTTGTGATGACATGTTGGTGGATATTTGTGATGACATTTCTGTTATACGTGCCTCTTGTGCTTCCAGTTGAGATGCCAGTTGCGACGACATTGATTCTACTGTCAATGTTTGTGCAGATATTGCAGCCAATATCATGTTCAAGTCTGTGCTGCTAACCGTCTGCGATGTTTCGTTTTTCTCTTCAATTTTCGTTGTCTCCTCGCCATCAAGATGAAAGACATACTCTTCCACATCAATTCCTTCTGCTTCCATTGCCTCTCGTAGCCGTGCCTGAAGTTCAAGTTTAACGCCGCTTGTATTCAATCCACGGCTCTCCAACTCCTTCTTCAGCTGCTGGATCCTCAATTCACTGAACTTTGCCATGTCCTTGTTGTCCTCTAGAATTTATCCAACAATTCCTCTTCTGACACCAATTGTAACGAATTTGCTACAAATCCTCTTATTTGCAACCCTCTGCTAAGTTCGTATCGCTAAACTGTTGAATAAATAACTCCAATATGTAATAATACAAAATGGCCTTTATTCAAGTACTTCACAATAACACTTGTACTTTGCAACGAATAGCTTACTTAATAACCAAACTGATTGACAGCTCAAATGAAGCTCTACTATTCAAAATAATACTGCTATAGCTCGCTAGATAGCGCTTAATCCAAATCTCAAATCAAACTGAATTACTTCTTACTCGCTTGCCCCGCTTTTATAGTTTACGCTGCATACTTCTAGGCTCTTCGATTTCCAGAACTTACTAGTTGTTTCGGCTACAAAATCGCCAGCCACAACTACGTGCACAAATTATTGCTCTTTCTTGTGACAACTCAGATAAGATATATGCATGTGTTTGTGCATTGCCGCTCCGCTGCTCGTATACGTACATATGTGTAGACGCAATTATTTATTCGTTTATGTAGATACATAAAGATTGAATTATTGATGTGAATGTTTGTAGTTTACAGTCTCTCGCGCGCACATAGGCATATAAGTAAATGCATCTGTGTGTGACATCTCTCTGGGCTGCCCTATATATGTGTATACTTAATTTAATTATTAACGTAAATACTGCTTGGCATGGCCTTAGCATCGCCTTAGTGATGGGATAATTTAGTGATGCTAATATCCGTGACAATATTTAACAGCTCTCTATCTATAGTAATTTGCTCTTATCGAATACCACTCAGTAATAGTATAAAGAAGAGGGTATTCACAAGTGTTCTAAGAGAGTAGAGCTCTCGTGTAAGCTACAAGGCTCAGTTGCTTCATACCAGCACTCAAAGAAATATCGATGGACGAGAGTTGGTAAAGGACTTCGCGCACTATTTGAGAACAGCAGGATTGTACCCTTGATATATATGCACCTGCGCTTTATTCTCATATGAATGGGATGTTCTGACCACATAAGAAGACAGCAAGTATTCTGACAAATTGGTCCACGCCTTTTCTTTGATACGGCCGATACCTGAATTGAAGTACCGATTGACTAGTATTCTGTTAGCGATATCTCTTTGTCTTTTCTCCCCTACACTTTGAGGCTCTGCGCGTGATTTCGTGTGTTTCCCTGCTTCGCGATAATAGTAGCAAGGGGAACAAAGTTTTTATCCACTTGTATCTCTAAACTAAGTATATTTAATCTTCTTCCTCTGATGGCAAATACAAGTTTCGATAGGATTAATTTGTATATCGGAGCTTTTTTAACCATTTCCGAAGCATTACTTAGATAACGAAGCCTTTGGGCTCTCATTCGTTGTACTATGTTCATATCTACGTAAAGCTCATACTACTTATTATTAAACCTCCAACGCTACATGTCGTTGGTATCACAGAAAAGACCGTAAATCTTCCGTAGAAAACTACTGTATATGTGCAAAGTAGAAGAAAAGAATATCAAAGGAAACAGCTAAATCGTGGTGCGGTTCACGGTTGAAGCACATTTCATTAATGAGAGTTTCCGTCGTGTATGGGAATCAGATTGCCGTGGGCTAAGATAGAGAAAAAATTAAATAAAAAAAAAATTGAAAAACTAGAGAGATAACTATTGATTTTGGAACAAAGGTCTTCTGGTGCCCTTTGAGCGCTTACCCTTGGCTTTATGCATCGCCCTCTCTACTGTAATAGGCCTTGTCGCATATGAGTCCAGTACGCCGGTCATAATAACGTTCGGCTTAAGCAAATTAAACAACTGTTACGGTTGGGTAAGCCAGAAAATTAAGGAATCAATAGATGGATTGAACTTTAAAATGCAGAAGGCAAAACTCATATCCTTGTTTGGCTGAGCCATCGTATTGGGTCTGACAATCTATATCGTTCATCATCTATATTGCTGCTTAAATACTTATTTCATTGCCTTCGTGATAAAATATTAACATTAAAGTATTTGTGCGAATAGTGGCTCAATGATTTATAGACCTTTTTACTTTCCCCTTACCTTAGCACGTAACCGAAAAAGATTCATAAATAACCTACCGTAACACTATCGACTCATTCAGTCTATGTGCGGTCCTCACGGACCAGCCAGTTCAACCTACCCTAGCTTAGCATGGCTACGATTCGGACTGTGATAAAGAATTTATGTTCTTAGGAAAATTTTATTGGCAACTGGGGAAATAGAAGCCTTTAAATACTTCGCAGGGATAAGAAACAGAAGACGGTTGGCAAATCTTGAATATTCAATTATTATAAGCTGGTGTTAAGCTCATGAATTCTTAAATAAATAGATAATAAGTACTCACAAGCTTTATTGATCTTGGCTATGCGGTTGAAATCCTATTTAGAATATTTGGGGAGTAATCATAACAGCGTCCTCTCTCGAAAGGTTCCTTCCTTCTATACTCGCCAGTTCAGTCATTTGCCCTCTTTCATCCTCAAAGAAAAACTGGTACTCTATTCTAAGGAAGTCGATAATACCAAACTGAGAGAAGAGGAAATTTTCCCAAAAACATACTCCAAATTATGATAAGTAGAATTCAGTGGGTATTATGTACCCATAATTAAAGCACCATTGGTACTCTAACGGCAGCCTGTTCAATAAAAAAAAAAAAGTAAGGGTGTCTAAGTTCGGGTGTAACCGAACCGTATATACGCAGTGTGAGTATGAATTGTACACTTCAAATAAATGACTTTCTCGAATTTTGTTACGAGAGACTTACTTTTTTTGAGGCTCTAGAAATGTTGTGTATTGCTTGATCGGAATAGGGGCGTGGCACCGCCCATTAAAAAAAATGTCTCCGGATTTCCTCTTCCAATACAACTTCGTATGCTTATTTTTCGAAAATTTTTTATATAAAAGTGGGCGTGTTCCTTAACCGATCCCGTCCATTTTTACTAGAAATATTTCCTGCTATAAGGAAAATATGTATTCCCAATTTTATTACTATATGCAAATTTTTTTTTCGAGTTATGGCTCCCGAGACATAGAAAATTGCTTGGTCATAAAAGAGGCGGTGCCACGCCCCTTTTCAAAAATTTCAATTTGTTCCTATTTTTGTTATAATTCTACTAGGGAAATGATACATCATTGATATAAAGCTCTTTTTTGCAAAGGTATAGCTTATTTTATTCGCCCACAGCTCTTTTAAAAATATTTTAAATAAAATTGGGCGCGATTCTTAACAGATTTTATTAATTTTTCTTCGAAGGATTCCTCTGCCGAATTTTGTTATTATAGCTTGAACGTTTTTTGATTTATGATTAATAATATTTGTAAACTTGATTTTATTACAAGTGACGCCCATTATCAAAAATTTTTCAAATTTTTATCAAGAGTCTCAATATCAGTCCGCACATCAAATTCCAACATTCTAGGTGTATTATTTACTAAATAATCATGTTTGTTGTGTTTTACCAAATGTTATATATGTAAAAAGTGGGCGTGATTATTATCCGATTTCGCTCATTTTAAATAGCGATGAGAGAAGAGTTCCAAGGAACCCATATACCAAACAACATATCTCAATATTTAGTCAAGTTATCGTGTGCAGAGACAGACGGACGGACGGACGGGCTGGATAAATAAACTCCTTATCTCGATTCGTTCATGCCGTTACGATCAACCGTTATGTTACGCTTTAACAGCACAAAAATCAACTTGAAATCCATAGGTCATCGGTTCGCTACCCCAGCTAATGGTAGCACGTTTGATTTTTCCTCGTCCCACAAGCTCAAAATACTTCCGTCTGATATTCACTAACAGTTTTTTTAGCTTTCGTTTTTTGGACGAATCGTACCATTTATTTGGTCTTGTCGCAGGCTATGTCATGGAAGAGAGACTGCTAGCTGTCCTATAATAAACGAAAGCTGTCACATGGTAAGGTTTTAAGTGTTTTGGGCTTAGACTATTTAGGGCAGTAAGAGAAGATTCAAAAATGGGTTCTATGATAGAGCTTGCTTAAATCCGCTTATACTTATATCTTAATTGATCGATCAAACTTACCTTCAAAAACGACAAACCTGAAATAGCCGTCACCGTATTTTGATCAATCACTTGAAATGTGTTACTGGACAATAATAAAGTTTCTAATTTTGGCAAATGCTCAAAGAGATCAGCATCCAAACTGTGTATGTCATTGTGTCCCAAATCCAATTCTATTACTTTGCCTAAAGGCAAAAAATCATGCTCAGAGTATAAACCTTTGAAAACATTGGGATCCAAAGCTTTTGTTGTCAACTTATTGTGAGCCAAATTCAATTTCGTTAGTTCCGTAAGATTAGCGAATGCACCCTTTTCAATGCTTGCAATTTGATTAAAACCCAAATAGACGTTCTTAACTGGATATGCGGGAAATGCTATTATGTTCGTAATAAGGTTGTGCTCCATCTTGATGGTGTCGAAGGTAATATCACCATTCTTCAAAATCTTCCATTCTTCCTCGCTAAAAGGTTTACTCATATTTTTATTGCTACAGTCGATCTGGCTGTAATCTGGATTACTTATACAGCTACATTTTTTGCATAAATCACTCTTGATAACATTTATCTGAAAATATTGAAACATTTATGTGGATTTATAATTAATTACTCAATAGCTGCTCATCTACAAAGAAATCGTTACGGAACTTTTTCCTTCCCCATGGCAGGCACTTCGTCTGGTGCGACGGCTCAGCCCAACTCCGTAGTTCTACTAGATCTGTGTAAATCGAAGTACTCGAACGGATCTCAGAGGCGGTAAAAAATGTCTGCACCAGCACGATGACTTTCGTATCTCTTGATAATAAATTTAGATAGAGAAGTAAGGCAAAGGATTTCAGTCGCGACAATGGAGAATGTATGCAAGAGATGCAAGATAGAGGGAGAAAGTCATAACAAACTGAGGTTGATGAAAGCTACTGAAAAAGTGACAAAAAAACCGAAAGGCATCAAGGAGTGTCTCCCAATTACTTGCAGAAGCCAAACACTGAGATACCCACTTACATGAAAAAGATGGGTGTCATGACAAGGCAGTATTTCATCGTTAGGGGATCAGAATATACCCGCAGTAGGTATGACTGTCGAAAGAGGCGACTAATGATTCAAGCGGTTGTGTAGCGCAACCCTTTCAGGTTGCCAGCGCAATATATAGCTTCTCCAAACCCAATTGTCAACCTCACCTATCCGTGGCGAATCCTGTTTTATTAACACCCGAGGCTCTGGCGACCCCGAACTCCTCATGGATCTAGGGGGTTGGAGGGCGGGATGGCCAAGAAAGTCGCATGTGGTCATAACAAATCGTTCCCGAGATGGTCGGGTTTGGTACCGGAACGTACTGGATCTGCATCCGGCAAAGGACCATCAACATCGATAACACTCCCCACGGCCCTTGGGGAGTGTCCTTATCGCTACAACAACAACAACAACAGAGAAAGGTGGATTGGAAAAGCAAACTTAAAATAGTAAGTGGAGTTGTTTTTAAGAAGATGGATAGGGGCTTCTTTGTACTTTAAATTTAAGTATCTCCATTTTGAATTGTTTTTCTTAAGGTAAAAAGTTTTATTCCGGTTATGAACAACATCTCAACATTTAATTTCAGTGACACCTTTGAATTCATTAAAGTGGGAGTTTAATATCTTGAACCGCGAGTCTTATTGCTTGCAAGTCTCTTAGTTTTTGCTTGTCCTCAACTAACTAAGTTAGTAACTTATACGTTTCGTCAGCTATTGGCTAACTCATGTTGTTGCTGTTGTAGCAGTGCTTTGCCCCATCCAATAGGTGCGACCAATCACAAATTGTCATCAATGCCCTCTTACGGGAGTTAAAGGAAACTTGCTGTTTCAACAGGGATAGACCATAATGAGAGGGGTGTTAGAGGCATTGGTTCCTCATTACAATTGAAGAGATCGTTGGTGTCATGTGGGGGCACATTGCAAGATGGACATACATTTTGTATGTAGGGGTTGATTCTGGATAGGTAAGAGTTAAACTGTTACAATACCCAGATCGAAGTTGAGCTAGAGTGACGCGCGTTTCCCTAGGGAGAGTACGTTCCTCCTCTGCTAGTTCTGGGTATTTTTCTTTGAGTACAGGATTTGCGGGGCAATTCCTGTCATAGAGATCCAACGTCTGTTTGTGGATATAACGGAGGACCTGCTTGTGCTTTTTTCCTTCATACGGCTGTGTTCTCAGGTCCCGTATTCCGTCATAATGTTTACGGAGATGACCCCTTAATCACCTGGGCGGTGTACCCTTATCAATCAGATGTCTGTTGGAATGAATGTTGGTAAGAAGACAGCCCGTAGCGGTTCTGAGCGCAGTACTTTGGCAGGCCTGTATTTTCTTCCAGTGAGTAACCTTTAGGCTTGACGACCATATCGGGGACGCGTAGCATGTAATCGACCGGTCATTTAATTTGTTGCGTCCCTCCCTTGGCTAACTCATCAAAAGGGTCGGTGCAACTGTTTAAAGTCGATCATCGACAGTGGTCAGAGGAATTTTAATTTTAATTCATACTAACCTTAGATATTGGTGTTTCATTGAATGCATTCACAGCCTTCACCACATCATTATTGGCCATTTCTGAGGATTCATCTTCTGCTGTCGCTAGAGAGCAACATAACACAGCAAATAGTGGTACCCAAAGCAAGTTATATTTCATGATGAACCTGTAAAATAGGAATTTTATTTAAATATATATCGACGACTGACTTTGTAGATATTCGTATTACAGAATTGGGTTGGAAAAACTTCTATACCAAAACTTATTTCAACAATGTCCCATGTTTGACTTTTTTTGGATGGGCGAACCAGCAGCTAGCATAAGACGATCTCACACACAGCTTTCGGTTTTGTAACTATATATATTAATAAGATTAGTCGACACAGTTCTTTGTTTTGGTCATCTCAATTTCAACCATATACTTTCATATCAAAATTTCATCAGTTATGATTCCCTTCGTTCCAAAGATGCTTCTATCATAAAAAAAAGGAATGTAGACTAATGACGGGTATTCTGACTGGACACTGCCTTCTGGCGTCACATGCCTTAGGATTGATCAGTGATACAGATTTAGGAAGAGCGGGTTGGAGTAGGAAACGATGAAGCAAGGCTCGTGCCCTGCGCTTGCCAGGCGAAGACCCCAGCTTTTAGGAACGATACAGATGTCAAATCTAGAAGCAGCAAGTGGCATAGGTCCTAGAAAACGTCTAGTATTTTCCAAGAAGACGGAGTAATTTTATAACAAAGGTCCTGTGTTTTGATAAATTTTTTTTTTCAGTTTGGACGTTAAATAAACTTCTGGTAACACTACGGACTCATTCAGTCTATGTGAGGTCCTCATAGACCAGACAGTTCAACGTAACCTAACCTTACGTTGCCTTCTTGACAATCCAAGTTAACTGGCGCCAATTGGCCGCACCAATTGTACTTAAATCGTTTGGAGGCCGCCCTGTACCTTGCATCCATAGGCGGATTCCGATAAAAATACTTTCTTAGCCGGCGCATCAACTTTCATTCGCATAACATGGCCTAGCCAACGTAGCCGCTGCGTTTTAGTTCGCTGGACTATGTTCATGTCTGCGTAAAGCTCGTGTATTTCATTTGGTCCTCATTCACTATCAAATCCATCTATTCTGCTTCAGGCCGATGATATAAATCTCGTCAGTATACGCCAGTAATTGGGTAGTATATTGCTTCACAGCGGTTAAGTTCTGCAGCTAGAATAATTTTCTCCAGCATCAAATTAAAGAAATCGTACGATAAGGAATCACCCTGTCTGAAACCTCATTCAGTTTCGCACGACTCGGAGAGGTCCTTACCAATTCTGACGGAGTTGATGGCCGTATAATTTTTGTGGGAAAACAAACATAGCGGCATATAGGTACCTCCTTTCCGTGCTGTCGAAGGCGGCTTTAAAATCGGCGAAGAGATGATATGTGTAAGCGCTGTTTTCGCGGGTTTTTCGAAGATTTGGCGTATTATAAAAATCTGGTCGATGGTAGATCTCGAGGGTCTTGGGCTCAACTCCGGGGCAAAGGGACTATAAATTTTAGAATAAAGCTTTTCTAAGCGGGGTCGCCCTCGGCAGTGATTTGGTAAACACTCCGAGTGTATTTCTGCCATGAAAAGCTTATCAATGAGTCGACTTAAACCATGCAGGTCCTGCCCAACCATTTTGGAAAAATGGGAAAATTAAAAGGAGCACTAGACAAATTTGAAGACAAACGCGATCTAAATCTCTTCGGTAATCGCGCCAAGAATTTATTTATTTTATTCAAACTTTGCGACTTTTATCGGGGGTTTGGATAGTGATGAAATTCGGTCGATGAATCGTACAGAAAAGCACACTCGCAAAATTTATTTCTATTTGCGATATAGATACGAAGATTGTCGTTAACTTATTGTAGAATATCCGCACAGGTGTGGAATTCAAAAATAGGGCAAAAAAAACTTTCCTCAATATTATGGCGTATATTCATTTTCAAAATTAAAGTGGGTGGTTAAATTCAGTTCCAGTCTTTTGGACCGATAGCGCGTAGAAAATTAAGCTCTACATCTCTTTAATTGAACTGTGTCGAATTTCAGAAAGCGTACTTCATCAATTAATTTAAATTTTTTTCTTTTTCAACAAATCTATTTTCAACAACAATTGAAAAATATGTGACTCAACTGATTATCACTCCAATTTGTACCTACACGTATTTACAAAGTACTAATCAATAGATAAAGAAGGCCTTATCATTCACTATCAGCTTTTACGCGTTTAATAATTTGTTGTACACTCAGGTTATATTTATTTAATTTGTTTTACAATTTGCTCTTGCATATACAATTTATTAGAATTTTGCCAAATTTAATGAATATTTTTGCTTACAATTCGTACTAAGATCAGCGGAGTCTAAACACTAACTGAAAATGTTTTCGTAAATGTTGGCCAAATTAGTAAATTAATATCTTATCACTACTTCGTTCATTTATAAAAGAGTCGGTATAATCTTATCAGTATCATATAAAAATTGTTGTTGTGTTAAGTATAAACTTAAGTGTTGTTGTTGCTAGTTTACTAACTGTTTTACTTTTATATTTGCCAAGAAATATGAAATGCAACTCATTTTGCAGCAATTCGCTGTGAGCTAATAAGGGTATTCAATAATTAAAAGACACAAATCAAAACAATGTCAGCAATTGAAGAACATTACTGTTGTAGCAGGCGAATTGGTACTCATTTTGCAATTTTTTTACTGGTGTAGAGTAGAGGGTATTGGCAAAAATCCAAACTCTATTTACTTGAAATCCCTTAGAATGGTATTGAGAGGTAATATTATGCCATGATTGTCTTGGTAAAAGCAACTCTCGTACTACCTTTCGTTATCAGGACACTTTGTGAGAGAAACCAGGTCCATTATCGTCGACTACATCCGTTATGATCCGTGGTGGGCGTGAGCTTAGCACTTGCTAAGCGACCATATATGTATACGATAAGCGAGAGCACAATGGCTACTTCGTCAAAATCAACGACATCTCTTTTAAGCCGGAGTCATTGGTGCCGTATGTCGTATCGCTGTATCCGTATCCCTAACGTAATCAGCTGTTTATCGTTACGACGGTAAACCAAAACCCAATTGGTTGGCTACGATACGCTTACGACCTTAGCGGCACCAATAATCGATTGAATTGATTCTCATAAGGTTGGTCGAATCAGCTGTTATAAGGTTACCGATACGGTTACCGATAAAGCACCAATGTCTCCAGCTTTAGTTTGATTTTGATGGTCGTACAGTGAGAAAGTGTCGCACGCGCTCATGTTTACTAACACATTCTCAATTTTGTAACCGTGTAAATGTAGTGGTGCCCACCGCTGGTTATGATGGTGAATGAGAACAAAACCAAGTATATGCTGTCATCGGACAAAGAGTCAGCGCAGCCATAATTTCGAAGTAGTTAAAGACTTCGTTTATTTGAGAACCAGCATGAACACGAACAGCAACTTCAGCTCTGAAATCCAGCGAAGCATCACTCTTGCCAATAAATGCGGCTAGTACCGAATTGGGGGTTTTCCGTTTGGTCGTCAAACAAATTCTGGTAACATTATGGACATATTCAGTCTAAGTGAGGTCTTTATTGACCGGCCTGTACAACTTAATTTACCTACTCTGTTAGCAGCGACAGTAATGTGGGCTTAACTTAAGGTTCAAAGTTCAATCTTACATTTTTCATACGATAACCAGAAACTTTATTAAATTTTATTTTATTTATCAAATTTTTTTATTCCGTACTTATAACACATATTTATACATAACCTTAAATGATTAAATTGAAACAAATTTTCTTAAAACTCGCGTAGCTAAACTCGGATTATATATACAGATATCGGCTTAACTGCAGTTACGCAGGTTTTTAACAAATAATAATACTGTACAGCACAAAGGTAAAGATTGTTAAATCTATATATACAAATAAACAAATCTAATATATTATATAAAAAAAGATAAATACACTAACAGTAAATTAATATATATATTAAATATTACATAAACAACAAAAATAAAGAACTTTTTATATAAACTTCCAACTCTCTAGCTTCCAAATCAATTTCATTACAGTTAAAAAAATCCATGAAATTACTTAATTTAATTTTAATTATTTTTACGGATCAAACATACGTCTCGTATTCTGCATAAGGTCATTCCACATGCGCCTCATTGGATTTGGCTGCTGTGAACGCATTGCGGGCCATCCGAATTGCATTGACCATTGTTGATTTTGATTCAAAGGCGAAGGTCCAAAGAACTGTAGTTGTTGCTGTTGTTGTTGTTGGAATGGCATTGCCCATTGAGCTGGATTGAATATAGATGATTGCGATGCGCCACCTCGTTGTGGTTGTTGGAATGACATGGACCATTGGGATGGATTCCAGGTTGAAGGGTTGAATAGTTGCGGTTGTTGCTCTTGAAATACCATAGACCACTGAGTAGGATTCCAGAATGTCGATGATGAAGGGCCGAATTGTCGTGTTTGTTGTGCTGCAGAACGCTGAGCAGTAGGTGGTACAGTATTCATTTCATTTGACATATTATCCTGAAAAGGAGCAACAAATTAAATAATAATTAAATAATTTACGCGCCGCTTAAGTTAAGAACACATTGAGCTGTACTGCACTTCGCGGCAAAATATTTTGTGTATGTATTCTTATGGAGTAATTCACACTTAGCAGCAGCAGCACTACGCGGCGTCTCTATATAACGCTCCGCTCATTATCTTGAGTGTGGCCTTAGCTTTAATCAAAAAGGCGCTAGATTGAAGCTACAATATAATCCGCTTATTTAACATAACCTTACCTAACCTCACTTATATCACATAAGACTTCGCAACTTCATTTACTACAACTCACCTGATCGATATCAACATAATAGCGTCCCTCTTCAACTGCTTTTTGAATTTCATCACGCAGCGCTGCAGTTTCTGCCATATTCTCTTTTGTTATAGTTACTTTGCCATCACCGGGCAATAGCGGAAGAGTTGTATCAGTTAGCCATGTTGGTTGCACGACCTTTAATCAGGCAAACAATGTAATTATATTAGTAACCATTCAGTACCTACAAGATGTCTATTTTTATACAAACCTGACGTTTCCTTTGCACCATATCCAGCGGCAAATGTATGACATAGTTGGCTCTATCGCCATCCGCTACTTCTAGCTCTAGCGCGCGTTGCAATGGTCGGCACTTAAATGTAAAGAATTTTGTTATTACGAAAGCTTTTTGAAACCTGGCTATAAATTTTTGTAATTTATATATTTACATTTACAAAATGAGCGCAGCTCACAGCAAATAAAAAGAAATTTAATAAATATTCAGAATTGTACATCTTATTTGCGCGAAAATCAGCTTAACTTTAATTATTTACTGCAATGGCAATTAACTGTTCATTAAGGCTATGAGAGTTGCCACAGTATTAAAAAAATATTAAATAAACCGAAGATAGAAAGAAAATTAAAAATAGAAAAGAATAACAAGTAAGGAAGGTTAAGTTCGGGTGTAACCGAACATTACATACTCAGTTGAGAGCTATGGTGACAACATAAGGGAAAATAACTATGTAGGAAAATGAACCGAGGGAAACCCTGGAATGTGTTTGTATGACATGTCTATCAAATGAAAGACACTAAAGAGTATTTTATGAGGGAGTGGGCCATAGTTCTATAGGTGGACGCCATTTAGGGATATCGCCATAAAGGTGGATCAGCGTTGACTCTAGAATTTTTTTGCACGATATGGGTATCAAATGAAAGGTGTTAATGAGTATTTTCGGGTGTAACCCAACATTATATACTCAGTATGAGTTTCAATTGTACGTGGGGACACATCGCATGCAGGACATACATTACGTATGTCGAGGTTCATTCTGGACTAGTAAGGGTTTAACCTGTTGGACACTGTGACTCGTGTCGCTCTTGGTAGTATAATTTCTTCTTCTGCAAGGGTGGGATATTGCATATTAATAACGGGGTTCACCGGACGCGTCCTGGCAAAAGCGTTTACCGATTCTGTGTGGATTTGGCTTAGGACCTGCTTATGCTTGTCTGGATCAAACGGTTGTGTTGGCAGGTGCCGGATCTCGTCATAGCGCTTATGGCGATGTTCCCTTAAACCCCGCTGAGGCGGTGCTAGATTAAGTAGTTGTTTGCTGGGATGCCCAGGTTTTTGAAAATTTAGCAAGAACTGCCTGTTCAGCATTTCGTTGTGCTCTTTGGCCTCACTATGTAAGTGGTGTTCGGGGATCATTTAGAAACATCTGGTTGCAGTTCTGATTGCAGCATGTTGACAGGCCTGTAGTATTTTCCAGTATGTGTTTTTAAGACCAGGCGACCATACTGGCGACGCGTACCCCTATACTTCGAAATTCTCTTTTAAACTAACGCCGTTTTAGTCCTAGTTGTACGCCCAGTAGTTTTATCCGGTTGAGAGCATGGCGGTGTAAAAGATATCAGCTGATTGGTAAAACTAAAAATCAAAATGGGGGTAACGGGATAAGCTGACGGATGGATTGACGAAAATTTTCTAACAGCTTTTTTTATTTCGGTCACCGTCTAAGAACTTAACTTGAAAGAAATTTTTCGGAGCCATCCGAGTTCAAGCTAAGTTTTGGAGAAGATTACTCCTCGTGCGATTTTATTTACCTGATTCTGGAAGAAATACTTTAAGCAGCACAACCAAACCGTCCTGATATATTGTGAGGAGACAGTAAGTGGTCTAGTGATGAAATGAATGCGAAAGAACACTGTGGAGGAAAGGAATTGATTACTTACCCCAAGTACTTGTAATAGCGAATGAACGATAAAGTAATTACACTACTCAACAAATTTTGATCAACTTTAGTCTCCAAGAATAAAATAGGGCTTTCCTAAAGTGAAATTTTCTCCTGATTCCGAATAAAACTTCCATTTTCCTGTGGCAGATCAAGTTTCCGAGATATCGGCGAAAATATGAAAATTCCCATTTTTGCAGAACACTTGTTGTTGTTGTTGTAGCAGTGCTTCGCCTCACCTAACAGACGCGACCGATCACAAACTGTCATCAATATCCTCTAACGGGAGTCCAAGGAAACTTGCTGTTTCAACAGGGGTGGACCATAGGGAAAGGGGTGTTAGAGGCGTTGGTTCCACATTACAATTAAAGAGATGGTTGGTGTCATGTGGGGACACATTGCAAGCGGGGCATACATTTTGTATGTCGGGGTTGATTCTGGATAGGTAAGAGTTTAACCTGTTACAGTATCCAGAATGAAATTGAGCCAGAGTGACACGCGTTTCCCTGGGGAGTATGCGTTCCTCTTCCGCAAGTTTTGGATACTTTACTTTGAGTACTGGGTTCACCGGGCAATTCCCGGCATAAAGGTCCGACGCCTGTTTGAGGAGTTCACCAAGGACCTGCTTGTGTTTTTTCGCTTCATACGGCTGTGTTCTCAGATGCCGTATTTCCTCAAAATGCTTACGGAGATGACTCCTTAAGCCCCTAGGCGGTGCTAGCTCGTCAATCAGATGTCTGTTGGGATGCCCAGGTTTCTGGGTATTCAACAGGAACTGTTTGGTCAGCATCTCGTTTCTTTCCCTGATGGGGAGTATTCTCGCCTCATTATGTAGATGGTGTTCTGGGGGCATAAGAAGACAGCCCGTGGCTATTCTGAGAGCAGTATTTTGGTAGGCCTGTAGCTTCTTCCAGTGGGTAATTTTTAGGCTTGGCGACCATATGGGTGACGCGTAGCACGTAATCGGCTGGCTAATTGCTTTGTATGTAGTCATGAGCGTTTCTTTATCTTTTCCCCAGGTACTGCCAGCAAGGGATTTGAGGATTTTGTTACGGCTCTGAATTCTCGGAACAATTGCGGCTGCGTGCTCACCAAAATGTAGATCCTGATCAAACGTCACACCCAAGATTTTGGGGTGTAGGACAGTCGGTAGCGTAGAGCCATCGACGTGGATGCTCAAACTGGTCGACATTTGGGACGTCCGTGTTGTAAATAAGGTCGCGGAAGATTTAGTCGGTGATAATGCCAGGTTTCGCGAGGCGAAAAAACTGGAGAGATCAGGGAGGTAGCCGTTTATTTTATTGCATAGCTCATCGATCTGTGGGCCTGGGCCTGTGGCCATTACTGTGCAGTCATCGGCGTAGGAAACGATTGTGACTCCTTCCGGTGGTGAAGGTAGCTTAGATATGTAGAAATTAAACAAAAGTGGGGATAGGACACCACCCTGTGGCACCCCTTGTTTAATTCTCCTTGGCTTTGATGTTTCGTTTCTAAATAGCACCGATGCCTGCCGACCACCCAGATAATTTGCGGTCCACCTTTTAAGACATGGGGGAAGGGTAGACCCTTCCAGGTCTTGCAGTAACGAGCCAAAAGCTTTTGATAGGTCTAGCGCTACGAGTACTGTTCTATGGTGGGGGTTTTGATTTAAACCGCAATTTATCTGGGTGCTAATGGCATTTAGCGCGGAGGTAGTGCTATGGAGTTTTCTGAAGCTATGCTGATGGGAGGCTAGTTGCAAATTTGCTTGGAAATAAGGGAGCAAAATGGCTTCGAGCGTCTTTGCTACTGGCGATAGGAGAGATATCGGACGATACGACTCTCCTATGTTAGCTGGTTTACCAGGCTTTAGTAGCGGGACCACCTTGGCCATTCTCCATTTCTCGGGTATGACAAAGGTGGAAAGAGACAGGCTGAAGACCTACGCTAAATATTTGAAACCCTCTTTCCCTAGGCTTTTAAGCATCGGCATGGCTATGCCGTCTGGGCCCACTGCTTTGGATGGTTAAGCGCGACCAATGGCGTCCTCAACCTCTTTAGCGGTGATGGTGATTGGTGACGCGCTGAATTTGTGTTTATGTGCGTGTCTGTTGGCCCTCCGTCTAACTTTGTCGACCGTAGAATGCATTATATATTGTCGGCAGAAAGCGCTCGCGCATTTTTTCGCATCCGACAGCACTTTGTCGCCAAAGGCGATGGAAACTTTGTCTTTGTGCTTAGTCGGATTCGATAGGGACTTTACGGTGGACCAAAGTTTACCCACACCGGTAGAGAGGTTACAACCTCTTAGGTGCTCCTCCCATTTCGCCCGCTTGTGTTCATCCACAAGCAATCTGATGCGTTGGTTTATATCCCTTATTTGGGGGTCGCCTGGATCAAGCTGCCTCAAGCTTGCAGAACACTACTTCATATAAGTACGGCAAAAATTTGTATTTTTAATTTTTTTCGTTTTAAAAGTGAAAATATTTGCTACTGCAATGATGTTCAAGGTTTATTTGAAGCACTAAAATTAGAAAATAAAGTGAATGATTGGCGCTTGTTTATAGACAGTTCAAAGCATAGTTTAAAAGCACCATTACTCTATAATTTATTATAATTACTCGTTACCGTCAATACCAGTGGCACATTCTGAGAATACTAAAGAAACTTATTTAAGCATATCAAATTTACTTGAGCTCATTCAATATGAACAATTTAATTGGAAAATTTGTGCGGACTTAAAGATAAGCAGTTTCGGTGGTACAATTAAAAAAATAAATAGTATATGAAATACATCCCAGGTTGTAGCTATAATTCTCGGACTTCAAGGAGGTTTCACTAAATATTGCTGTTTTCTCTGTCTTTCGGACAGCCGTGCTAGAGAAACCCATTATATTCAGGAAAACTGGCCACCAAGAGCTGAGTACGAACCAGGTGCCTTCAATATCGCAAACCCGCCTTTAGTAAATCTCGAACGAGTTATTTTGCCAGCACTTCACATCAAATTGGGATTAATGAAAAATTTTGTAAAATCTTTAAATAAGGACGCGCCATCCTTCCAGTGCCTAAAGAAATTTTTCCCTAAAATAACCCAAGCCAAATTAAAAGAAGGTATATTTGTTGGTCCGCAAATTAGAAAGTTGCTGAAAGACGAAAATTTTGCGAATCATTTATCATCAGTAGAAGCAGCGGCTTGGGACAGCTTTAAGCAAGTCGTTAGTGGATTTCTTGGCAACAACAAAGATCCCAACTATAGAGAGATGACCAAAGCCTTGTTGAAAAACTACAGTGCTATGAAATGCAACATGTCCCTCAAAATGCATTTTTTGCATTCACATTTGGATAATTTTTCCGCAAACCTAGGTGCTGAAAGTGATGAACAGGGTGAAAGGTTTCACCAAGACCTCATGATTTTTGAAAAGCGTTACCAAGGTTTTTGGAATGAAGAAATGATGGGAGATTATTGCTGGACAATAATACGGGAGACAACCCCAAAAAATTATAAACGGGTAGTTAAAAGTACCCACGTCCATCACTACTGACCACCACGGTAAAATCGCTCAATTTGACTTTTTTTTAGATGTAGATGTGTATGTATTTAATGTTGTTGTCGTTGTGGTTTTTTACTGAATTGCTGATTTATGCTCATATTACTCAGTTGAATACAGTTTAACATATGTATGTCTATAATAAAACGTCATAAAAAAATAAAAACGTAGTTTGAATAAAAATTGTCTCTATAAAAAATTGTAAGATAGACGCTTGCAAGTTAACGGGGCTATAGTCTCAACGGCGCGTCCGATTGTTGTACTGGTATGCTTAAAATTTTCGTAGTTAAATTACCTACAACATAGAAGGGCTAGATTTTTTTCGTCCATGGAATTTTTCCGATTTTAAAGTGGTTAAATCTGAAATTTTGTAAAAAATTTCATTTTTTTATCAAAAATTTTTCAACGTTTTTTGGCATAGTGGCCAAACTAGTGAAGATACTGAAAGGAGGTGGATGCAAGAAATGCTTATGGGAATTAGTATAATGTATAATTCAACAGTTTAAAACGAAAAAATGAAAAATACAAATTTTTGCCGTACCTATATGAAGTAGTGTTCTGAAAAAATGGGAATTTCATATTCGGAATCAGGAGAAAATTTTACTTTAGGAAAGGCCTATTTTATTTTTGGAGATTTTTTTTGTCGAGTAATGTTATTACTTACTTGGGCGACCAGGGTCGCAGCCATTTCATCTACCTACTTAGTGTTATTACTACTCAGCTCTGACTACAACCCCCTCTTCCACTCTCTCACAATACTATTTTCTTATATATTAAATTTTTTTACCAAATATCGTATGTCTACTTCGTAGGAAAGTAACGTAATTTTTAAAATCACATTAATTTGTATGCATACGTACTAATGCCCAATAATTTTCCGTCTTGTGATATTACTACCCTCCTAGTAAACAGAGGAATATGTCATATTAAAGCGTCTGCAAAAAAAAATATATCTGCTGGCCTCTCTCTCCTTGTTTGTTCCTCGTCTCTCCTCTGTATATTTCCACTTTCACATTATCTCCCAACCTCCCCCTATTTTTCTTCTTCGCCTTTGAAAACACTTCCTACTCACGTTTTCTTTCTTCTCCCTCTAATTCCCACTCCTCTCTCTTATTTTCCTTTTTCGAAACGCTGCCTTTATTTTAAATAAATCAAAAAATGAATAAGATATTTTGAAAAAGGTTGCCCCGGGCTCATATCCCGGAAAAAAAGTTATCCGAATATTCAGCTAATCAAAGAAGAACCCCTTAACAAAATTTCAAGCAAATCACACTATTAGTTATTTTGATTTAGAATAGATCGGCCCCAGGTTCACTTACCGGACAGGTAAGAAATAAAACAGACGAAGTTGTTTATGTAAAGCATATTTAAACCCCGTTGAGCATACACACCAAAGTCATCAATATTCCATCGGTCGTTTAGGAGGAGTTCAGTCACAAACACACATACAAAGGAAATATATGTATATTTTATGATGGTAAATTTGTCAGGGTTTTAAAGTACTTATTCTTCAATTTTCATTTGTTCTCATGATCTATTCATACATATGGGTACAAGTCAAGACTTTAAGATTAACGTTTTGTCCCACAACCTCCGACATTTGTATGCGTCACAAATTTATTGCACATCACCAAAAATTAAATCGTAACCATAAATAAGTATTTATTACGAGATAATACAAAAATGAATATTGTCATTACGATTGCTGAGTGGAATATTACCCTATCTCAGTTGACATTTCGATTACGCCCTACCTGGGCATAAATTCAATATGCTTTGGCGTGAGGTGGTGAAGATGGGGTGATATTCCACTTAGCAGTCCACATTAACAATCCATCACTTTTTTTATAAACTTTAGAACTTTTTTATTAGTTACATCTGTATATACACCTGGAAATTGGGATCTTCCACAACCCACCCCAGTGATACCACCGCACAAAGTTCTCCTCTCACAACGACTGGTGATCCAGAATCACCATAACATGCATCACTTCCACCACAAGTCCAACACAAATCAATGTTTTTGCAAAAGTTCTTCCTCCCGTCTCATATTTATCCGCACAAACTGGCGTCGCTATTATGGGCAGGACAGTAGTTCGGAGTTCTGCTACAGTATCACTACTGGATTCCTTTATTGAACCCCATCCACTAACTCGCATTGGTGTGTTTGGTGTTAATTCACTGCTGCAAATTGGAATTATGCTTACTTGAGGACCGGGATGAAGGGTTCACTCACTTTAATAGCAGCTATATCCATAATATATGTTTTGGCTACAAAATCAGGTGGAACAAATGTCTTCTTCCCTGTTCGAGATTGTCCAGTTTCGCGTACTCTATTGGTCACACCAGCTTTAACCACAAGTAATTTTGGTGTTTTGTCTTTCAGGCAATGCGCAGCTGTAATCACTTTTTCCACACTAACTAATGAACCAGCGCATAGATATTTTTCTTTATAATATATTGATACCATATATGGGCTAGCCTCTATATTCGACAATTCGCCACCAACAATGCGAAACGGCGAGTTCGCATAGCACAAAAGGCAGCTAAGCAAGGCAAAAAGGAGCGTGAAATAATTGCGTAAATTCATTCTAGTTTGTGACTTTTACTGCGGATTGTTAGGTATAAACTAAAGGAAGTAAACTCTTGATGGCTTTATTTAAACATACATACATACACATATATGATATAGCTTATATCTTTCATAAAAATTTTATTGTCACAATGTAATATCAATAAAATTATTATCTACACTTTAAACATGTCGTTTTCTACATTTGTTTTCGTTTTTGACTCAAAGCAAAGTATACCTAACATCTCGAGTCGCTCTTGTCGCGTTGTAGCTCTTTCAGCAGCTTTGATTCTTTTTAATTTCGAGAAGGATCGTTCGGTAGAACAATTTGTGATCATTAATGTTAAAAAAATCCGAAGAGCTATTTCTGTGTTAGGAAATATATCGGCTAATTGATCTTCCATTAGAATCTTATACAAATGACTATGAGTTTTTTGTGCATCAGTGTATCTGGAGTTCACGTAACTTTGGAATTGTTTCATTTCAATGAAAAATTCTTCCATGTCTCTAGAATAAAACGAACTAAGTTATTTATAGCTTCGTGGAGGTCTCCATCACTTAGAGAAAAGTTGATGAGAAATGGAAATCTCTCTGAAACTTCCATATACACCTTCGCACGTCGTTTCATTTCACTGTGAAGATTGTCGAGGAAACCTTTTTGTCCTAAATCAACGCGAGGCGAACATTCTACTTCTCGATTTCAGAGCTGATGTTGTTGCTAGTATTGATGCTGGTTCCCAAATAAAACAAGTCTTTTACTATTTCGAAATTATGGCTGCCAACAGTAGCGTACTTTCCAAGGCGCATATGCGGTGACTCCTTGCTCGATGACAGCAGGTACTTCGTTTTGTCCTCATTCACCATCAAACCCATCCTTACGGTTTCTTTTTCCAGTTTGGAGTTAGCCGAACTAACGGCGCGGGTGTTTAGGCCGCTGATATCAATGTCAGTAATTGCACGCTTTTATAGAATATTGTTCCAGAGCGGTTAAGTTCTGCAGCTATTATATTTTCTCCATCGTTAAATTAAAGAAATCCCAATTCTGACTGAGCTGATGGTATTGCTCAACGTCATTTGTACAGCCGTATAAGTTTTGCGGGGAAACCAAATTCGGACATAGCGGCATGTAGGTAGCTCCTTTTCGTGCTGTCGAAGGCGGCTTTAAAATCGACGAAGAGGTGATGTGTGTCGATTCTTTTTTCGCGGGTTTTTTCCAAGATTTGGCGCATTGTGAAAATCTGTTCGATGGTAGATATACCAGGTCTGAAGCCGCACTGATAAGGTCCAATCAGCCGATTCAAGGTGGGCTTCAATCGTTTGCACAATACACATGACAGGACTTTATATGCGATATTAAGAAGGTTGATTCTGCGATAGTTGGTGCAGTTTGCAGTATCCTCCTTCTTGTGGCCTGGGCAAAGAACACTCGTCCGCCAATATTTTGCGTAGAAGCTGATGCATGCGCCTTACCAACTCCTCGCCGCCGTATTTGAATAGCTCCGCAGGCAATCATCAGCGCCCGCGGCCTTGTTGTTTTTCAATCTGGTTATTGCTATTCTGACTTCGTCATAATCGGGTGGGGCCATTTATTCCATCATCATCGATTGTGGGATCGGGTTCGTCATCCCTGTGCGGTAAATCGCTGTCTCCATAGCGTTCATACAGCGCAAAAATATATTCCAAATAACTTATACTAGTCGGTTAAAGCTTATCAATCTTCCAACTCTCGCAAGTCGTAGAGAAATGCTAGGCGTATTATTCATGGCTAAGCTACTGAATGGACTGATTTCTAGCCCATTTCTGATGCAGAACTAATTACGAATTAAATGAACCTTTTCGGTGTTTGTGTTATGAGTTTAACTCTCATTCGAACTCATTTGATATAACAGATTCACTTTTTACTATAAGGAAAACTGTCCTATCCTTTCTTAACTCGTAACAAAAAAAAAAATCTTTATATAAAATATTAACTTATTTAACAATGTAGTATATGTATTATTTGCAACTGTTATGTATAATACTCAGCTGATATATTTTATTATGTAGCTGAGCAGTTTTAGATCTCACCGCTTAACAAACCTCCGCCTATCAACAACTCTGCAAAAACAAAATCCGTGCGTCATGCGGATGCGCCCCTCGTGTCGGTTGGGCTTTGGAGGGTATTTATCCGTTGGGTTTATTATTATTAAAAAAAAGGCGGAATCGGGAATTCGCATCGCTCAAAAAACAGCTAAGCACGAGAAACAGATGCGCGAAATAAGTGCGTAAATTCTTTGCAGTTTGTGACTTCATTTGTTGATTGTTAAGTATTAAGTACTTAAAGGCCGTGGCATAATGAAATTTTTCATATAGATGAGTTTAACACAAGCTTATGCATTCCAGTAGCATCGCCCCAATCAAACAAGATGTTGCGTTTTTAAATATAAAAGAACTTCAGACGTGGCAATTAAAGTTTATTTCGCCTTGCCCATTCACAAACGAAATTTCGCGAATATCCCTATAAAACAAAAATACTTGCTTACATAATTTGTGTCGTATTAATTTGTTATATCGCAGTTTTTATTTGCGAAAAATGTTAGAAAAGTTACCAACGAGTGGGAAAATAATTTCACTTGCAAAATGTGCCAGCCAAACCAAATGTCAAATTCTTCTTCTTATGCTTTGCTTGCAACAAAAGTTGCAAGTTGGCTACTTTTTCATGCCAGATGGCGCCAGTGTCGCTCAATCTACCGTTCTCCATAAAAATACGTGCAATCTACTCATAATTCATAAGATAGAGTTAAACGCAACTGCTTATGTGACGGGGTTTAAAGCAAGAGAACTCTTGTGGGCGCTATTCATACATTTGTTATGGTTTCAGAAAACTTTAAGGTCACGTGAAGCACATTTTGCTCTACCAAAACAACAGTTTCAAGACAATGCAATTAGCGATAGTTTGTCAAAATATTTTGCTAATCTTTTTCATAAGAAAATGTTTTTATTTTTTTATTAATATACATACATATTTGTACAGATGGACTGCCTGGTATTAACACCATGTCCGTATGATTAATGATTTAGGTGATACAGAAAAGTACACAGGCTCCAATTCTTAAGTTATATTTGTTTTCAAACTATTATGATCGATTGTATACTGACATAAAACCAGAGTTGAAATACTGCTCGAAGTTAGGTGGGCTGAAATAATCAACATCTTCAGCTAAGTATAGGTTAGGTTAGGTTAGGTGGTAGCCGCCCTAACAATGGAAGCTCACTATAGCTATTTAGAGAATCGTTGACTAGCAACGATAAAGCTCCCAATGATACCGATCTCAGCTTTGGACAAATCCTCCGGAGATCCAAGTGGTCGCGACCGAAGTACTTTCGCCTAGTTCTGTCAAAAGCTGGGCAATCAAGCATAAAGTGATTTGGTGATTTCACCTCATTATCCTCCATACAGCTGCAGCAGGATGGAGTTTCCAGTATATTGAGACATACCGCATGGATATCCATGGGACAGCGCCCTGTCAAAACCCCAATGACCATTGATAGGTAAGTCTTAGTGAACCAATTATTTCGGCAGACGTCCTGCTATCCACTTTCGGCCAGAAAGATCTTGCTACCCTGCAAGAGGTGGTGTCCGCCCAACGTTTGCTGAGCTGACTCGCGGCCCAGCTATGGAGGAGCAATCCACAGGTGGTCAGTGGAGTGCCGAAATCCCTACAGCCATCTTCATCCGGTTAAGTTGTACCGATGTGAGCTAGGAGATCCGCTTGACAGTTACCCGGGATATCACTATGGCCCGGGACCCATATAATCTTAATTGCAAAATAGTTCGATGCAATCGCAAGCGAGGTCAGGCACTCTCAGACCACCCTCGATCGCACTGTATTTGAGCTCAAGTCCTTGATAGCCGCTTTGCTATCAGAGTATATGTTAAATTCCCTGAAGTGCATCGGGGGGACAGTCGTCACTCTTGGAGTCAGAGATGGGTAAAGGCGCCTTGAAGGATATAGGCTATGTAGAGTGTGCTGCCGATTTCTGCTGGAGTACCTAGTGCCGATGATTTCGTACTTGTGTTTTAGCAGCACGGTGCAAGGAATGTACTGGTCGGACGGTTGCGGTTTCCAAGCCCAGCGCATCTATGAAGGTGTCATCGGCCAAGGCATGAACTGCATTAGACCGATGTCTCCATCGTAAATATTCTAAACGTGCATACGGAACACACGGTGTGGGGGACTAGGAGTTGATGACTCCTTCTTACGCTAGTGCGTGTGTCGGAAAAGGATGGGAGGGACGGGGGTAAAAGCTGGTGCTCGGCATTTCTACTGTCCATGCTACGTAGATCGTTGTGATGAGTTGCACGGCCGCGTTAGGTGGAGGCGCCATTTGGAGCGAGGAACAGCGGACAGTTGATGTGGCCCGCTGGGCAGCGTCACTGCTAGAAGACGGGTTATAACCCAGCACAGCCCGAACGGTGCAACACTCTTTTACACGTGACAGCAAGAGTATTACCGTCTGAGTCCTTTGCCGACATATGCAGCAGAACCACAGCCTGGGACCGAGGTTAGGTTCAATGCCTTCCCGGAGCAGGAGGGTATGGAGCAGTCCAGCTGCAAGGAGCTCCTCCGGGGATGACAATATCACACCAATTCTAAATATTCTCGCGGAATTTTGTTCTCGCGGATTTTTTATTCCCGCGGAAAAATTCCTCCAATTCGTTTCTCCTAAGGAGAAGAATAATTGGGGAATAGGAATTTCGAATTTTCGAAGTCAGCTGTTTTGTCAATTGAAATTTCGTTGCGCATTTCTTATTTTGTTTAAAAAATAGAAAAGTTTAATTATTGTTGCGAATTGGTTTGAAATTAAGAAATAAAATATAAACAATGCATAGTATTGCATTTCATGTGGTATTCACTGAAATGAGTAATGAATTGGTGACACAGCAACATCAACAGAGGAGCATAAGAAGAAGACGGCGGGATAACACAAATCCGCCGGAGTCGCCTACTTTCATTCACCAAAACTATTTTCTGGCGGCCAAGTCGAGTTGAATTAGTCTTTCATCATATGCCAGTCTATTTAAGTCTTCTTAAAAATCCTTGCGTAATTTCTGGATGGCTGCATCAAATATACGAAGAGCTCTTCCGTTGCTTATGATATACTTTTCGACTTAAAATAAATATTGTGGTTGTTGTTGTTGTTGTATTAACAGTGAGTATTGTGGTAGAATGTAAATACATATTTTAGCACAAATTTGTACAAATAAGTGTTATTTCTTAAAAGAACCAATTTCCTTTATTTTGATGCATTCCCTTTAATTTAACTAGTGAAAAAACTCCTATGAAATGGCAGAGAAATCTCCCTCTCCCTCACAATCATAATACCTACTTTTCTCCCATAACCGGTTTCCGCTTTTTCGAACATTGTTCAGAATACGAGGAAAGGGAGAAGTGAAAAAACTCACAAGGAATTTTTATTTAGAATACGAGGAATGGGAGAAGGGAAAAAACTCGCACGGAATTTTCGTTTAGAATTGGGCTGTTTGTGTATGTTCCGGTAACAAAGCACCATTAAGGTACTAGCCCGACCATCTCGGGAACGATTTATATGACCGCATTAAACCGTCAAGGCCATCCCTCCCTCCCCACGCCCTAGTTCCATGAGGAGCTTGGGATCGCCAGAGCCTCGTCTGTTAATGAAACAGGATTCGCCACGGGTAGGTGAGGTTGACAATTGGGCTGGAGAAGCAATATATTGCGCTAGCAACCCCTTGAATCAATCTGGTATTTTAGTCGCCTCTTACGACAGGCATACATACCGCGGGTATATTGTAAGCCCGCTAACCCGCTGGGACTACTCCAACTCCAGCTCAGTAGGACACACTGGAATACCCGATAAGTGATATTAGTTGCTTTTGACAGGGTGGCCTTATCTGATTCAAAGTGTTGTGATGCCATTTTAAAACAATATTTTGAAATAAAATTTAAAATGAGTTACTTTAAAAAGTTCAACTTATTTTATTATTTGTGTTTCTTTTTAACTAACATAATACATACTTAACAATTATAAGTACCTTAAAACAATACATTTTTACACTACCCAAATTGTATTTAGCTAATTTTCAAGTAAATATTATTATACATTAATATGTAGGCATGTAGAGAAATAAACCAACGCTGTTAAAATTGTACACTACTGTTTTTCGTATGGTAACATTTTTTACAATACATACTTATCTACAAAGCTGATAGTTAAGAGACGGCGGTTAGCTTAATATGCAAATTATGCATAACTTAAACATAAAATTATATAGTCATTCAGTCACAGCCGTTCATCTACTATGACGCGCTTTCGTCGCTGTCGCTTTCGCTGCTGCATTCAAGCGCATTTGTTTAAAGTCACCACGTGCCTGTGCTTTTACACTCTGGACCTCAAGTTTTGTTATACTATTTTTGAATTCCACCGCAGATGGAGAAGGCTCAACTGACGTGGGTCTCTCAAATAAATCGCTAACTTCAACCATACGTGGTTTGAAAAACATATGCGGTCGTACAATAGATCTTTCGTTTGTTTTGAAAAGATTGAGCACCCCCCACGCTGCTTTACCATATTCGCTTTCCGTTTGTGAGGGATGTTCCACCTCTGACTCTAACACCCACGCAGCATTACGCACTTCAATGCGCAGTCGCTCACATTCCTCCAGGCTAACGTTTTTACTAACATTCAGCACCTTTGAAAGATATGAAATGTGATAATTGAAATTCATTTGCAACTTCTTTTAATAACTCACTTGTTCTAACGGATTCACAATATACAATGCAGAATGATCAGGTTTTGCAATCGGTCGCCCATCATTTAATGATATTGCACGATTTTGAAAATCAAATTGCGAATAAAACTCAAAAAACTCCAACAATAGTTCACTTAATTTGACGGTGTTTTCACTGCTAAAGCCGATGCGTTCAAAGTCACGTCCAAAACTGCAATTTATGCCATCTTCGGTAAGGCGAATATCGTCTGGAGCTGCGGATTTCATGAGCGCATTTATCGTTGGCAGTATGGGTTTTTTTACTTGCTGCAGGAAAAATATCACTAGGCAGGTGAGCGAGAAATTTGTTATCCAACGACCAGGCGAAGGATTTGTTAGACCGCAAGTTTGTGCCCAGCGGCGAATACAGAAGGTCAAGGGGCGCACGCGTTCGTCTAACTCACCGAACATGTAGAGCAATTCGGACATGTAATAACCGGTGCTGAAAAGGGAGATTCCAATTTAGAGAGATTTGTTAAAAATTTCAATAAAAGTCAAATGATTTAATAGCAATTAATATCATATTAACTGAAAGTCATTAATCGCAGCCCAAAATAAAATAAGACAAATAACTAATAGTTATCATGAAGTGATATTAAGTACTTGAATAAGCAAGGCGTGATATGTGCATACATCAAAGTTTAATAACGACCCCTGTAGAAGAGTTTCAGATTTCAGATCATGAAACGATTAAATTCAAAATCAAATTACATAAATTATTTCAGATGAGAACGAACAGAGCAATACTTTCCTGGGAAAATTATACAAGCGACAGCCTTGTTAATGAATTACGACAGCTTAACTACACTGACATTGAAAATCTGAGTATCAAAAATAAGGCAACATTCCTATATAATACGCTATCAAGCGCAGTGAGCACCCTGACATACTCTAAAGAAGTCAGTGTCAAACTTATGAACAAGTGGTATGATTTTGAGCTGGCTAACTTAAATAAACGTAAGCTAAATCTTTACAAGATCAGCCTATCCACTGGAGAATGGAGTGAATATTATAGTGCGAAACGCCAATATAAACGGCTAATTAAGATAAAAAAAGCCAAGTACATGGAAAACAAAATCAACCATAGTGTTGGTGATAGTAAGGTCATGTGGAAAAACTTGAAAATTCCATAAGCATGGCTAAAGAAAACAATGGTATTAAAAAAATTAAAATAAACGACCAACTCTACACAGAGGAAAATGAAATAGCGCAGTCTTTGAATAACTATTTCATTGATAGTATATTGGAGATTAGCATGAATATTCCTACTTCTTTTAGTAATGAAGGTACTATAGATCAGCAAAATGGCCCTAATGTTTTTAGGTTTCAGAAAGTATCCACTTCAGAAATAGTTGATATAGTAAGTAAGTTTAAAAATAAAATTGGAGGGAAGAAACTTGTGTCGGAAGGAGTCGTTAAAGACTCCATAACGTATACAGGTTTTTTCTATTCTCAACTTGTTAATGAGAGCTTAGATAAAGGTCTCGTTCCTAGTTTATGGAAATCTTCTATAGTTGTGCCATTAGAAAAAGTTAAACAGACCAATTCTAATATTCTCGCGGAATTTTGTTCTCGCGGATTTTTTTATTCCCGCGGAAAAATTCCTCCAATTCTGTTCTCCTAGGGAGAACAATAGTTGGGGAATAGGAATTTCGAATTTTCGAAGTCAGCTGTTTTGTCAATTGAAATTTCGTTGCACATTTCTTCTTTTGTTTAAAAAATTGAAAAGTTTAATTATTGTTGCAAATTTGTTGGAAATTAAGAAATAAAATATAAACAATGTACAGTATTTATAGCATTTCATGTGATATTCACTGAAATGAGTAATGAATTGGTGCCACAGCAACATCAACAGCGGAAAATAAGAAGAAGACGGCCGCATAACACAAATCTGCCGGAGTTGCCTGCTTTCATTCAGCAAAGCAATTTTCTGGCGGCCAAGTTGTGTTGAATTCGTCCTTCATCATATGCCAAAATCTATTTAAGCCTTATTAAAAAATCCTTGCGCAATTTCTGGATGGCTGCATCAAATTTGTATACCAAGAGCTCTACCCTTGCTTATGATATACTTTTCGACTTAAAATAAAGAATATTGTGGTTGTAGTTGTTGTTGTATTAACAGTGAGAATATTGTGGTAGAATATAAATACATCTTTTAGCACAAATTTGTACAAATAAGTGTTCTTTCTTAAAATAACCAATTTCCTTTAACTATTTTGATGCATTCCCTTTAATTTAACAAGTGAAAAAACTCCTATGAAATGGCAGAGAAATCTCCCTCTCCCTCACATTCATAATACCTACTTTTCTCCCATAACCGGTTTCCGCTTTTTCGAACATTGTTCAGAATAGGAGGAAAGGGAGAAGTGAAAAAACTCACAAGGAATTTTTATTTAGAATACGAGGAATGGGAGAAGGGAGAAAACTCGCACGGAATTTTCGTTTAGAATTGGGCTGAAAAATACCATCAAAGCTGAGGAGATAAGACCTATTAACACGTTACAATGTGATGAAAAGATTTTTGGAAACAGTGGTAAAAAAATCAGCTGGAAAAATATTTAGAAGATAATGTAATTATTATACCTCAACAATCTGGTTTTCGGAAGAAACATTCCTGTGAAAGTGCTTTGAATTTGGTTGTAGCTAACTGGAAAGAAGACTTAAGCAGGAAAAAAACACATATTAGCTGGGTTTTTGGATTTAAAACGTGCATTCGAGACGATCGACCAAAACTTAATGCTGAAAAAGCTTTCTTACATTGGCGTTTCTGGTATAGAACTAAAATGGTTTCAAGACTTCCTAATTAACAGATACCAAAGAACAGTGATTGGAACGTCCGTTTCGGATAAAAGGGAGGTACCTGTTGGTCTACCTCAAGGGTCTGTGCTGGCACCCATACTGTTCAATATATATATTAATGATATAACTAGCTCCATTAAGCACTGTGAAATAAAATTGTTTGCTGATGATACATTGCTGATGATAAGTAAGAACAATATTACTGAAATATATGCTAAGCTGCAAGAAGATCTTAACAGTGTATATGGTTGGTTATGCGTAAACAGACTAAAAGTGAATGTCAATAAAACGAAATTTATGGTTATATCTAGACGCAATTTTCAAAACAGTGAGCTACAAAACTTAAATATAAATAACGAACTAATTGAAAAAGTCAGCACCATAAAATACTTGGGAATAAAAATAGATGATAAGCTGAATTTCAACGAGCACGTGGATTATACGGTAGGAAAAATGCGAATATTTAAATAGAAGGTATAAAATCATCGTCTACAGATCTATAATCGAACCTCATTTTATTTATTGATTAGTTGATTTTTGCTCAAGTTATCGTGTTAAAGGCCGAGCGGAAGGACAGACGGTCGACTGTGTATAAAAACTGGGCGTGGCTTCAACCGATTTCGCCCTTTTTCACAGAAAACAGTTATCGTCCTAGGAGCTAAGCCTCTACCAAATTTCACAATGATTGGTTAATTTTTGTTCGACTTATGGCATTAAAAGCATCCTAGACAAATTAAATGAAAAAGGGCGGAGCCACGCCCATTTTGAAATTTTCTTTTATTTTTGTATTTTGTTGCACCATATCATTACTGGAGTTGAATTTTGGCATAATTTACTTATATGCTGTAAAGATAATAACTTTCTTTTAAAATTTGAATTTAAAAAATTTTTTTTTTAAAATTGGGCGTGGTCGTTCTCCGATTTTGCTAATTTTTATTAAACAGACATAAAGTAATAAGAGTAACGTTCCTGCCAAACTTCATCATGATATCTTCAACGACTGTCAAATTACAGCTTGCAAAACTTCTAAATTACCTTCATTTAAAAGTGGGCGGCGCCACGCCCGTTGCCCAAAATTTTACTAGTTTTCTATTCTGCGTCATAAGCTCAACTCACCTACCAAGTTACATCGCTTAATGCGTATTTGGTAATGAATTATCGCACTTTTTCGATTTTTCGAAATTTTCGATATCGAAAGTGGGCGTGGTTATTGTCCGATATCGTTCATTTTAAATAGCGATCTGAGATGAGTGCCCAGGAACCTACATACCAAATTTCATCAAGATACCTCAAAATTTACTCAAGTTATCGTGTTAACGGACAGACGGACGGACGGACATGGCTCAATCGAATTTTTTTCGATACTGATGATTTTGATATATGGAAGTCTATATCTATCTCGATTCCTTTATACCTGTACAACCAACCGTTATGCAATCAAAGTTAATATACTCTGTGAGCTCTGCTCAACTGAGTATAATGAAGTCCTAGTGCTATTTGAATTGTGAATTCGCAAAGCAGCATCTTTAGTTTTATTCATATGTTCGGCAAATTCTTTCACCGAAATTGAACCAAACCACAAACCGAAACAGTTGCTTCTATGCTTAACGTAGCACTGCTGTCAGCAAAAGGTTATATTATTCATCCTTTAAGCAATCATATTCAGCTTCTATATACAACCTCTTAGAAAGTGCAAAAGTCGATAAAAAGTATAATAAATCAAATAAAAGATATTTAAAGGCGATTTGTAATTTTTTAGCTCATCTTAAGACGAAGAGCAAAAGCCCTTAACTTCATTTCCATTCAGTCACAAAAAATTCGACTATATTTTTCATCTTGCGAGATAGTCAGATATACAAGCTACAAAAGCAACAGAACCGAGCTATGAGATTCATTCTCAAAAAACGGTATGACACACCTATCAGAGACATGCTATGGTCTCTTAATTGGCTTAGCATTAGACAGCAACTTTTTTATTATACCATAAAATTTATTAAAAACATAATAGAAGGAACTTTGCCTGCGTATTTGAGGACTAATATAAAATATGTAAAAGATATGCACTCTGTAAATACTCGTAATAAAAATGATTTTAATCTGCCGGCTTATAAAACTGAAGCAGACAAATGTAATCTGTTTATAAAGGTCTCAAATCCTATAATGAACTACCGAATGATATTAAATCATGTCATTCCAATAAATTTAAACAAAAATTGTACAATTATTGCAGAACACTACCAATTTAGTGCTGGACAGGCGGGCTTCCATAGCATCGATAGAAGTGCAGCGAAACTAACTGCTATGTAGCGCCAAGACTTCCAAGCTCTTGTACGCATACAAAAAAGGTTGCCGAAGCACATACTGAAACGCATCACTCGATTAACTCAGTGCATCGCCGTGCAGATGTTGCCTTCGCGCTTTACTAACATGCGTAAAATGCCTACATATTACACAAACACAACACTTTGTTCGCATGATCTGGAAGTCTCCCATCCATAGTACTCCAAGGTAGAACATAGATGTAACTATTCTAGATTGCATAGTCCAGAAGACAATTATAAACATGTAAAATAGATTTAAGTTAGGCTTAGGAAAGCCGTAATAAATAAATACATTATACATTATACAAAAAACATTAATGACACACTCATATCACAGCAGGTACAGTAAAACACATCATATCACAAATATCATGTCACATCACATTACATCAATAAACAAACCATCAGCCTAAAATGACGCCAAGTCACATCAGATAAAATTTTATCAAGTCAAGCTATATCAATTAAAATCAGATCAAATCACGTGCAGTAAAATCAGATCATACATATTACATATACTAAATTATATATATGCAAAATAAGATGTGTGTCAAGTGAAGTGAACGCGAAAATTTTGCTCGGCAAAAAAGCCCAAATAAAAGTGGTAAACACGCGAGGAAAAAAATTCCATCGGTGCAACGTAAGTTGGTATAGGCTGTATCTTTGTATACAGCCCGGTAAAAGACCAAACCTGCGCTGGTAAGCGAATCGATTTATATTTTAAAAATCTTATATTTTCCTATATAACACAAAGAAAAGAGCGCGAAACTGTGACCCACATAATCAGCTGTGTGTGGTGGGTTTAGCGAGCCTTCTCTTCTCTTTGTATCCAATCCTTCGCCCCACAAGCGAGACGAAGATATATGCGTAGAAGCTTGCATCAAAATCGATGCAAGCTTTTGACTTCGCAAAGCTTCTCACCACAAGTGAGCTTTTCAAATAAGCTCTTTTAAATTAAACAAAGCCTCTAGCTATAGGGTAAATGAGGCATATATAACATACCATAATATGATAAACACCTAATATTACCTAAAAATTAAAGTAAATTAATAAAATAAAATAAAATAAAGTAAAATCAACTAAAATTCGGTAAAATAAAGCGGAAAAAAAACAAAATTTACCATAAAATAATACTTAAAAAAAAATAAAAAAAAATAAGTAAATAAATAAAGAAACAAATAACCAAAAATATAACTAAATAAATTAAAATCATAAATATAATGGAAAATACGTACAAATATAACATAATAATAATATAACTGAAAAGAATAAGAAGAAGGGCAATATGAGAACACCACCAATTGTCCCTGTTGAAATAAACGAAGACAGCAGTATGAACCCATTCGCCAGGAGGTCAAGACTTGCGCAGTCGCCTCCACGTTCCGCTCCACCCATTAGTGCTTCTTCGCAGAGACTGAGCGAATCAGAGCCAGTGGCGGAGGGCGGATCAGACGACGAAAATGCTTTCCAGTGCCTCGGAAAGCTCATTAAGGAGATGAAGGAGTTTGTAGGAAGTGGAAAACGCACCATTAACCAAAACCTTCGGGATTTGGTCAAGGCTATTGCGATCTCCTACGAGCAAGCCACGGATGCGCTCAAGAAGACGAGTAATTCTTGCAGGGAAGTGAAGCAGTCACAGACTACCCCATCTCTGGCACAAAGCGTGCAACAGAAGTCTACAAAACGTGGCCGTGAGTGCGCATCCGGGGGTACGCCATCGCCGCAGGTGCGACCAAAGAAGAAGAAGAACGCGCAAAAGACCTCAGAAGTCGTGAACGCACCAACGAAGGAAGTAACAGAGTCAGTGAAAGAAGCAGAAAAAGGAGGAGCTTGGGCGACGGTTAAAAAGCAAAAGCGCCCGAAGCAGAAACCAGCCCGCCCCGACGCAATCCTGATCAAAAGCTCAGGTGATTACTCATACGCGGATATCCTTAAAGCGGTTAAAAATGAAGAGTCACTGAGAGAAATGAACACAATGGTTCGTAAGATCCGCAAGACTGCTAAAGGAGAACTCCTCTTCCAACTCAGTAGGCAATCGGACAATGACACTGCAAAACTTGAAGCAGCTGTAGGACAAGCTCTCTCAGGGAAAGCCGATGTCAAGTCCCTCAAGGAGGAGTCTCTGTGCGAAATACGCGATATAGACGAAGTAACGACGGTTGAAGAGGTCTGCCAGGCTCTGAACACACAGCTTGCAGGTTTCAATGCTAAGCCGTCTTGTGTGCGATCCTTGCGCAAAGCGTACGGCGGTACGCAGACTGCGACTATGTCTTTACCCACCGAGTTAGTTCGGGAACTTACGAGAAGTGGTAAAGTCCGAATCGGATGGGTCATATGTCGAGTCCGAGCAAAAGTTCAGCCGAAACGATGCTTTAACTGTCTCGAGTTCGGACACATAGCAAGAAACTGCGGCACCGAATCCAATCTCAAAGGCGTTTGCTTTAAGTGCGGGGGCCAAGGGCACGCGGCGAAATCATGCACTAACGCGCTTAAGTGCTTATTGTGCGCTAGAAGAGGGCTCAGCTGCACAGACCATCACACTGGTGGCTATAAGTGCCCAGTATATAAAGAAGCGGTCCAGAAACAAAGACCTTTATGAGATTATTGCAACTTAATCTTAACCATTGTGAAGCAGCCCAGGACCTTCTGGCACAAACAGTTTTGGAGTTGAAGATTGACTTAGCACTTCTTAGTGAGCCATACAGAGCGAAGACTGCGAATTGGATACAAGACGAATTGAGCAAGACTGCTATTTGGTCCTGCAGACATAATCCCTTATATGCGGAATTAATACTTAAGGAACGAGGATTCGTATGCGGTAAGATTGATGGCATTTACGTTTACAGTTGCTATATACCACCTAGTACGCCGCTGGACGCGTTCGAAGAAATCGTCGGGAAAATAGCCATGGATGCGACGCTGCGGGAGCGTTTCGTCATCGCGGGAGACTTTAATGCATGGGCTATAGAGTGGGGCTCACAGAGAACATCTCCCAAAGGGAGGGCTCTGCTCGAAGCATTTGCATGCCTTGATGTAGCGCTCCTTAACGTGGGTGGGCAAAACACCTTCTTAAGAAATGGGTTCGGCTCCGTAATCGACATAACGTTTGTCAGCGCCAATCTCTACAGGTTGGCTGAGTGGAAAATCAGTGATTGCTATACCCAAAGCGATCACTCAGCGATTGTGGTGGACATCAACCTCGAGGGGGGAGGGCGGCCCACTATACAGCCACCCCTAAAAAACAGAGGTTGGAATATCAATACTTTCGACCCCGACATATTCAAACTAATGTTGACAACAGTCGAACATAGAGGAAGTGCTAACGACATGGCGAATAAATTAATGGCGGATATTAGAGCAGCATGCGATGCGTCAATGGCTAGAAAGACCAAGCGCAAACAACATTGTTCCACATTTTGGTGGAACGAGCGCATACACTCCCTAAGGAGAGAGTGTATTCAGGCTAGGAGGCGCTATCAACGAGCCAGAGGGAGACCGGAATTTCTAGAGTGCAGAGCTACCTACAAAAGAGCGCTACTCGCACTTAAGAGAGCAATAAAAGATAGTAAGCGCGAATGCTTTCTCAAGCTTTGCGATGACGTCGAGAATGACCCTTGGGGCACAGCTTATAAATTGGTTTTTAAGAAATTGAAACACAAAGGAGAGGCGATGCCAACATGCCCCTCTTTTCTCAGAAACGTGGTAGATACTTTATTTCCCACGCAAAGGGAGCTAGTGTCTCCCACATCAGGCGCCGTACTATACTCATTTGACGAGGTTACCGTCGTCGAGGTCCTTCAAGCGGTGAATAGACTGCAAGACCGCAAGTCTCCTGGCCCAGACGGGGTACCAAACAGAGCACTCAAACTAGCTCTCACTTATAACACGCCAACATTTGCGGAACTATTTAATGCATGCTTGGCTGAGGGGACATTTCCTACAATATGGAAACGACAAAAGCTGGTCCTGCTGCCAAAGTTTGGTAAAAATACGGCGGAACCATCTAGCTACAGGCCCATTTACCTGCTCGACTCCGCCGGTAAGGTTCTTGAGCGAGTCCTCTATAATCGACTCGAAAAAGAAATTGAAGATGTGGGTGGTATTTCCGATAACCAGTTTGGGTTTAGGAAAGGAAGATCCACCATCCAAGCTGTGAACATGGCGAAGGAAGTGGCCCAAGAAGCCATAAGTGGCACCCGATGGCTCGAAGGCTCTAAGGAATATTGCCTCATCGTTACTTTAGATGTAAAAAATGCCTTCAACACTGCCAATTGGGCAAAAATTCTAGACACGCTGGAGCAGATAGGCATATCCCTTTACCTGCGTAGGATCATACGCAGCTACTTTGAAGGTAGAGTGCTGGAATATGAAACGGCTGCTGGAGTAGAAAAGCTTCACGTCACAGGCGGTGTTCCTCAAGGCTCCGTGCTCGATCCACTGCTTTGGAATATTATGTACGACGGAGTATTTCGACTCAAGGTACCCAATGGGGTGAAAATTATCGGCTTCGCGGACGATATCGCATTGGTAATCACCGCCAAGCACCTAGGCGAAATATGCGCCAAATCTAATACAAGCATAGCGATGGTTCAATCGTGGCTTACGAAAAATGGACTGCAGCTGGCGGAACAAAAAACAGAGGCTGTACTCATATCAAGTAGGAAAAGGGTGGAGCAGGTCACTATAAGAATCGGCCGCCATGACATCGACACGCTGCCTGCAATAAAATACTTGGGGGTTGTGATAGACAGGAGGTTGTCATTCAAATCCCACTTAGAGTATGCCAATGGAAAGGTAGCAAAAACCGTAGCAGCATTATCTAGGATAATGATAAATGCAAGAGGACCAAAGCAACGACGGCGTCAACTTCTGGCTGGCGTTGTAAAAAGCCAAATACTTTACGGGGCTCCTGTTTGGCATCAGGCCACGGAGTATAAATCATACTTCCGCGGGGTAAAGTCGACTTACCGCCTGTGTGCACTACGCGTCTGTAGCGCCTTTAAAACTGTCTCTGACGACGCAGCACTAATCATCGCAGGAATGTGTCCTATAGACATATTAGCAAAAGAAGCAGCGACGATTTATCGGGATCAAAGCTCAAGTAACGGAGCACGAGAGCGAAGCGTGCAGAACTGGCAGCTCAGGTGGAATGCCTCAACAAATGGTCGTTGGACACACCGATGTATCCCAGATATTAATATATGGATATCTAGAAAGCACGGCGAGGTGGATTTCTACCTCACACAGTTTCTGAGTGGTCACGGATGCTTTAAGGAATATTTGCACCGATTCAATCACGAGCCTAACAACATATGCGAACACTGCGGCGGCGATACAGTAGAAGATGTTTACCATGTATTTTTCGAGTGTCCTAGGTTCTATAGCTCGAGATGCAAACTGTGCAGAATATTTGGAGGGGATTACACTCCTGAAACAATTGTTGGATGCATGCTACAAAGCAAGGTAAAATGGTCAGCGGCGTGCGATGTAATAGCGGAAATAATGAAGTGTCTACGAAGTCTTGAAAGGCTACGGCGCAGCAGCGAACATTGAACAGTCGAGTTGTGTGGGTGGATAACAAATTGCTAAGGTGGAGGGGATCGAGCTGAGCACGTATTGAATGCAAGGCCTCCGTACAATTAGCGGCGTGAGAATGATAACATAAGAAAATACCGTTGTCGTATATATACCGAATGTCGACACACATGTATATACACGATATATTACTTACGTATCAGGATGTTCGTTTACTAATAAAAGCGTTCAAATGTTAGTTAAAATTAGTAGATATAATTAGTAATCATTTTATAGCAAAGGTATTTGTGATTACAGAGTTATGAATTAATATATGATATTTTATATGAAACCGCACTGCTCGTACTCGTATGACCGCTCTTCGGAGATATTCGTTTACTAGTGACGCCGGTAGAGTCGTGTTGTCAGTGTTGAACTTGTAGGGATGCATTTTAATAGGCGTGACAGCTCGGCTATTCCTGACCTGAATCGTCCTCGATTTCGTCGTCGGATTCAAGTTCAGGGCTATTGCTACACCAAGGTTTTATCTTATCGGAGGAGTAAACGGAGCAAAATTTCTTGTTTGTTATTTGGTAACCTGGGATGTCTTCCAATAAATAGTGATCATTTCCCAGGGCTTTTCGAACTATGTATGGCCCACGGTATTTAGGCTCAAGCTTTCTTGATTCACCCGTCGAAGGTGGTTCATTCTCTATTACAACTAGGTCTTCTTCGGTGTATATTTTTGGCTTTTTATGTCGTTGATCGAAACGTTTCTTCCATTTCTCACGTTCGTTGACAATGTTGACTTCGGCTTGATTGCGTTTTTCTAAAGCAGTCAACTTTGATGGCTCTTCGTCGATATCACTATGTATGGCGGCAAGTAATTCGTTAGATACGACGTCTCGAAGTTTAAAATCGAAGACAAGTTCGTTTGGACTAAAACCTGTCGTAGCATTTTTACGCGAATTAACTGACCATTGGAGATCTCTCAATTGCAGATCCCAGTCTTTCGGATTTTCGGTGGTAGTTCGCAGAAATGTTAGAATACATTGGTTCGCGCGCTCAACCTGACCATTTGCACGAGGTGTGCGAACAGCAGTTTTTGTGTGTTTAATGTTATTTTCATTGCAAAAATCTTCAAAGGCTTTCGAAGTAAAAGATGTTCCTCTATCGGTTACGATGTGCGATGGAAGACCAAAATACGATGACATTTCGTTAAGGGACTTAAGAACGTGCAATATTTTAGTATCGCGAGCGGGCTTTACAACAAGAAATTTTCTAAATGCATCAGAAATAGCAATTACGTAGCTATTTCCTCGCTTGCTGCGAATAAAGGGACCTAGGTGATCTATATGAATACGATAGAACGGAATTGGCTTAATAGCGTCGATATAGAGGCTGCCTTCGCTTTTGTCAGTACGTTGTCTTTGATAGCAGCATTTTATACAAGCAGCTATATAGCTCTTTACGTACCTTCTCATATTTGGAAACCAGTACGTCTGTTGAATGCGTTCGAGCGTTTTTTCAAGAGCGGGATGACCTGTCTGATCATGGCATAATTGAACAATGCGCCAGCGTACACCTTTGGGTACAACAAATTTTGCACCACCAGGTTGTTTTCTATACAAACGGTTGTTACGGAGTTGATATTCTGATTTTAGTGCTTGTGTTTGCGATGACTTTACTGTACCATTTAAATTATTTATGTGTTGTCGTAGTTTTTCGTCCTGCATTTGCATCGTAAGGAGCCAATCATTCGTGTCGATATTTACGTTCAATACGAATCCAGCTGGCTCAACCTCCCTAGCAGGTTGGTCAGGCATTCGGCTCAATGCATCAACATGTTGTAACCTACTACCTTGACGATGTACGCATTCAAAATCGTACTCGAGTAATTTTAGCCACCAGCGTGCTATTTTGGACTTAAGTTCTTTATTCTGCTTTACTTGCGCGATTGCAGAGCAGTCTGTTACAAGACGAAAGGGTTTTCCTAGTAGGTATATGCGAAAACGTTGTAGTGTTTCCACAACAGCGAGAACTTCGAGCTCGTAGCTGTGGTATCGAGTTTCGGTATCGGTGCAATGACGACTATAATAAAATACGGGCCGCAATTCACCCCCATCGGTTGATTGTAGAAGTAGACCTGCTAACCCAACACTACTTGCGTCGGTATGTACTTCATGTTGGGCATTGTAGTCATATAACACAAGGATTGGTTCATTCGTTAGTAGGGAAATTAATGTTTCGAAAGCATGCTGTTGCTCAGAACCCCAAGTAAATTTTTCCTGATTATTTTTAGTTAGTAAAATGCAGAGTGGTTTCGATAAAATTGAATAGTCCTTTACGAATTTTCGAAAGAAACCCGTGAGACCTAAAAATCTTCTTACCTCCGTTACATTGGTAGGCCGTTGAAAATTCTTTATGGCGTTGACCTTATGTAGTCCCGGTGTAATGCCGTTCTCGTTAATGCCGTGTCCAAGGTACTCAATCTCTGTTGCCAGGAACTTACACTTATCAGGGCGTAGTGTAAGTCCTGCTTCTTTTAAAAGTTTTAGGAACCGCTCTAAACGTAGCAGTCCTTCACATATAGTTTTACTTGGTATTACGATGTCGTCTAAATAAATTACAACTTCGCCCGAATTCATTTTAGCCGCGATTTTATTCATTATAGACTGGAAAGTCGCCGGCGCGTTTACGAGACCGAAAGGCATACGGTTAAACTCGAAGTGTCCATCTGACGTTACGAACGCGGTATATTGTTTTGACGGCTCATCGATTTCTATCTGATGATAGCCCATACGGAGGTCGAGAGTACTAAAATACCGGTTACCCGCGAGTTGCGCAAACTGTTCCTCCATGTTCGGCATGGGGAATGGTTGTTTCACTGTGTTTTTGTTAAGGCAACGGTAATCTATGCAGAGTCTATGCTCTTTGTTCTTTTTCTCCACTAAAACAACTGGAGACGAAAACGAAGATTCGCTCGGACGAATTATATTATTTTCTAACAACTCCGAAATTATTTGCGATATTATCGGACGTTTAGCAAACGGAACTCGATATGGTTTTAACTGAATCGGCGTATCATTCTTTAGAACAATTTTCATTTTTGAAACCCCGCATTTTCCAATATTTTCGATATTACTTGCAAACACTCCTCTGTACTCGTTTAGTACGTTTTCGAGTTGTTGATTCTCTTTTTCATTTAACCCGTGTGGACTAGTTATGTTACGAACTTGCTCGATACGACATTCATCGTTTTCAATTATTAAACGCGTACTCGAACCGCACAGTACATCCTTCCCGAGGAGAACGTTTTCCGAAATTAGCTCGTCACTAATAACCACTAGATTTGCTTCAAATGCGTGATCATCAATCTTTAACAACACATTCATTACGCAAGTGGAAATGTATTCTCCACCACCAAAACCTCGTAGCACTGTTATTACGTTTTTGAGTGTTCCTATACGGTTAGCAAATGTTTTTCGTACTAGCGTACGGGTACTACCTGGGTCGACGAAACCATTTGTGGCATGACCATTTACGCTTATATTCTTCACGATATCGTCGTTATTTTTTTTAACATTTTTATAAACAACCGGAGCTTCTATTGTGTTTACGATATCTTTCTTTTGGACCGGACACTGTTCACTTCTATGTGTCGTGCGTTGACACTTTGAACACCTTTGTTTTTTCTGTGGCTCTGTACAATTAATAGCTAAGTGACCGAATTTAGCACAATTATAGCACTTTAGATTATTTGTTGCACGCGGGATTTGTTTATTGTTAGACGAATTAACGCATTCTTTCACAACTACTGGTTGCGATTTTGTTGTGGAATAACTTATTTTTGGTTTATATGCACTTTGTTGTACGTCGTTATAAACATTGTAACTCATTATGTCCTTCAACAAATCTTGACACCGCGTATATTCGTTCGATATTTTGCGTTTAAGATCGTTATCGTTTACACCATTTATAATGTGTCGCGCAATACTAGATTCTGTTAACCCACCTTTATTTCCGAGTGCTAACATTTTATAAAAGTATTCAACCGGCGATTCGTTTTGGTGACGTTTTGTTCGCGAGAGTTTTATATGCGAATCCGCTTCATTAATCGTACACGGAAAATCTGTTAAGAATTTGTTTACAAACTGTGGCCAATTTACAAACGCGCACTGTAGTGAATCGATCCATAATTTTGCGGCACCACGCATTTTTTGTTGCACAGCAAAAATTATGGCACTTTCTTGCCAATTATAGGCATTTTTCAGCATTTCAACACGTTTAACGAATTGTATTGAATTTAAAGATGTTTCGCTTGTTGGGTTATAATCAGGTAATAGCTCAACAATATCTTTGATCTTATAAGAAGAATATTCGGAATACAATGGGATTGGAACACTATTTGCATGAAAAACATTGCTTCCAATTGGAATTTGTTGAAAAGGTGCAGTTGGTATCTCTGCCCTCTGCCACTGCGGCATGAAATTGCCACTTACATACGTTGTTGTTGTTGTTGGTTGCATATTTGTATTACACGTATACACGGGTGTAACGGGTGATGACGATATTGTCGGCTCGAAATTTTGCGTACGCGAATTCACTCGCGCATTTACATTTGTTGTTGTTTGTTTATTTACTAGGCGCTCAATAGTTTTCTCGAGCGCAGATATACGTTCTACCATAGTGACTTCGTCCGCTTCACTTTCATATTCGCTAAGATTATTTTCTTCATTTATATTTAAACGTTGCAGGAGTTGGTTTTTCGTGCCAGAAGTTGGCAAACCAGCGTCCTTGCATTTTTTTCGCAATTCTTTTAAAGTGATATTTATTTTCGACATTTTGTTTTGATTGCTTTATTCGATGTTATTTGTATACACGACAACACAAATGTACGAGCGATTAGTAATGACACGCGTGCGAGTACGAGATAGATATAGACACGGTTTTTGAAACGTTAGCGAATGCGTATAATGAAACACAAACCAACCATAAAACGAAAATACAAAGAGATGCGACAATTGATGTCTCACATCAATGTCTCACAAAATGTGTGGTTATGTTTCGTGTTAAAACGTTTGACACTGAAACTTTCTATTTCACGCGTTTTCACAATTAAACCCGTTTGGTTATTTAGTTTTGATAACGCTTGTTGCAGTTATACATTTCATTAATATTTTAAATTAATAACTTCACAAATTTTCGCACTGTTCGTAGGCGTAGTTCAATCTTACTTCTGAACTGTCGTATATATACCGAATGTCGACACACATGTATATACACGATATATTACTTACGTATCAGGATGTTCGTTTACTAATAAAAGCGTTCAAATGTTAGTTAAAATTAGTAGATATAATTAGTAATCATTTTATAGCAAAGGTATTTGTGATTACAGAGTTATGAATTAATATATGATATTTTATATGAAACCGCACTGCTCGTACTCGTATGACCGCTCTTCGGAGATATTCGTTTACTAGTGACGCCGGTAGAGTCGTGTTGTCAGTGTTGAACTTGTAGGGATGCATTTTAATAGGCGTGACACCGTAATATATGTAGGTAAATGTAATAGCAAACCAGGCGACGGATTGGAGACAAGGCCTCTTCAACCGTTCGAATACTGCCCCAGGTGAAGGAATAAAGCACGGATTGGAGACACCGCCTCTTCAACCGTGCGACCAAAAGCAGTCAACATACACGCAACAACAAACCTACGGAGACAAGGCCTCTCCAACCGTAGAAACAACGAATATGAGGGTAAACGTCACACATGCAATCAGAGTTTATACTCGGATTGGAGAGAAGACCTCTCCAACCGGTGGAAGTACGAGGAAAGCCCCGTTACGTATTGTGGAAAAAAAAACAAAATTCAAAAAAAAAAAAAAAAAAAAAATTTCTATTTATACATATATAATTTATTTACACATATATACATATGTAAAAAACAAAACCCTACAATACAAGTAGTCGAACGCACAAGCATGCCACAAGCACTATATGCACAGTGGTTAAGGTAGGCTTGCAAATATTCGTAGAAGTGGTATGCGTCAAGCACATTCAGGTAGTAAGCAGGGCGTGTCAGTCCCAGCGTTAACCATACCGCGGCACTATCTAAGTACAGCAACGTGGCCCCGACAGACGTAGAGCTTAGTGCTCAACCTACCTCCCGACGGAATACTTGACGGTAGTACCGGGGGGTAAATGGTACTCAGACGGTAGGAGGTTTAGTGCGGTTAAAGTCCCACACTGACTATGAGGCTTTCGATGCTTCCTCCTCGTAAAACAAAAAAAAAAAAAAAAAAAAAATATATGCAAAATAAAAATAAAGTCACACGCAATAGATCAGTTCCAATCATCCATTTAGGTCACCTGAGATGCAATTAAATAAGATCATATCACCCCACCGCGCCGTGGTGTGATGGTAGCGTGCTTCGCCCACCACACCGTATGCCCTGGGTTCACACCCCGGGCAAAGCGACATCAAAATTTTAGAAATAAGGTTTTTCAATTAGAAGGAAATTTTTCTAAGCGGGGTCGCCCCTCGGCAGTGTCTGGCAAGCGCCCCTAGTGTATTTCTGCCATGAAAAGCTCTAAGTGAAAACGTATCTACTTTGCAGATGCCGTTCGGAGTCGGCATAAAACATGTAGGTCCCGTCCGGCCAATTTGTAGGGAAAATCAAGAGGAGCACGACGCAATTTGGAAGAGAAGCTCGCCCATAGATCTCTTCGCAGGTTATCGCGCCTTACATTTATTTTTTTATATCACCCCAAATCACATGGCACCAAATCAAGTGTCATAAATTAAAGTGATATCAAATCAGATCAAATCAGATGATATAAATTCAAATCACTTCGAGTCAAAACAAGTCAAATCGGACGAAAATTAGTCAATTGACATTATAAACGTGATATTGAATAAAATGATACTAAATGAAATTCCCACCGTGGTGTGATGGTAGCGTGCTCCGTCTACCACACCGTATGCCCTGGGTTCGCACCCCGGGCAAAGCAACATCAAAATTTTAGAAATAATGTTTTTTAATTAGAAGAAATTTTTTCTAAGCGGGGTCGCCCCTCGGCAGTGTTTGGCAAGCGCTCCTCATGGAACTTGGGGATGGGGAGGGAGGGATGGCCTGAAGGTTCAATGTGGCCATATAAATCGTTCCCGAGATGGTCGGGCCAGCACCTTAATGGTGCTGTGTTACCGGAGCGTATCGGATCTGTATCCGACAAAGGACCATCACATCGATAACACTCCCCAAAGCCTTCGGGGAGTAACCTAATCGCTACAACAACAACAACAACAACATTCCAGGGGTTGTGTAGCGCAACCCTTTCAGGTTGCCAGCGCAATATATTGCTTCTCCAAACCCAATTGTCAACCTCACCCATCCGTGGTGAATCCTGTTTCATTAACAGCCGAGGCTCTGGCGACCCCGAACTCTTCATGGATCTAGGGGGTGGGAGGGCGGTATGGCCAAGAAGGTCGCATGTGGTCATAACAAATCATTCCCGAGATGGTCGGGCTTGGTACCGGATCTGCATCCGGCAAAGGACCTTCAACATCTATAACACTTCCCAAGGCCTTCGAGGAGTGTCGTTATCGCTACAACAACAACAACATACTAAATGAAATCACATCAAATCGAACCAAGTCAAGTCATATCAAAGCAAGACATATTATATAATGATATCATCTGGAGCCAGTTAAAATAAAAAAGAAAATAAAACCAAATCACATCAAGACTTAATCATATCGTATCAAACTAAATCAGATCAAGCAAAGTTATATCAAATGAATTGTAATCGAATGGCTTCAAATCAAAACAAATCACACCGTAACACATAAAAATCAACCACATCATATCCCCTAAAAATTCATATCAAGAGAATTCGAATGAAATCAAATAGCATCACATTAAGTCATATCAAATGATATCTATTCAAAAAAGTTCAAATCAAAACAAGCCACATGAGGCGAAAATCAGTCACGTGACTGCATATCACATCATATTAAATGAAATCAGATCAGCTGAAGACTCATGTATCACGTCGAATAAAATCAAATCATGTCGCAGTAAATCATAGCATATCATATAATGCTATCAATTAAAACCAGTTAAAATACAAGCAAATATAAAAATCGAATTGCATGAAATTATCGTATACCGTATTATATTAGGTCAAATCAGACCTAGCTAAGTCACAATGAGTTTTAATCAAATGGCGTCCAATTAAAACAAAACACATCATACCACATAAAAAAGAATAAGACCATCTATCTTAAGAATCCACATCAACAGAATTTAAATGAAATTTAAAAGCAACACATGAAGTGAAATCAAATGATATCTATTCAAATTAGTTCAAATCAAGACAAGTCATATCAGACGAAAATTAGTGAAGTTACATCATATCACATCATAATAAATGAAATCAGATCAACTGAAGTCTTTTCAAATCAAAGAAAACAAAATCATATTAGAGTAAGTCACAGCATATCATATAATAATATTAATTAAAATCAGTTTAAATAAAAGGAAATATAAATATCATAACGCATCCAACCAAATCAAGTCTATATCATATGGTATTAAATCAAATCAATTGAAACACCCACTGGACATCTACATTTCCAACACATTAACTTCAAGCAGAGTGTGTCCAACCATTAAGCACTCATCATACCAAATTACAAAGAATAACGCGATGAATCACAACTAGAAACTAAAACATAAAGAATGCGCGTTAAAAGCGATGCGCATGTGTTTCACAAAATTTTACAAGATAACAAAAAACATCGGTAAAAAATTCAAAACAAACGACAAAAGCCAAAAGTTACAAGCCCGAAGACAAATTTTTGTAGCTATATCACACACACACATACACAACTGATTCAACTGTGCAATTGTATTATAGTAAAGCCTACGCTAAGATTACAAAAATTGCGATAACCAAAATAACGGGAACAAGTGTCCTACTTCAAAAGATATTTACAAATACATATATTCCACCTGTTCGCACCAACGTGCATTTACCATTACCGTTTCCTATATTGTTTCAGTGCTATATCTTATCATTAGCCGTATGTAGCTGGCTTATCTTATCAGTATATCTAAGCTTTGGTAAGAGTGAACGCAATTTTTGTTCGATTTGTTTTGTTGGCTTTTTTTCGGCGACATACTAGTATTGGATTGCTGTGAATTCGAGGTATGTTTATACAAAACGGCTGCATCAGATTTTCTTTAGAGAATTTTGAAAGAACGACAACGACATACGAACAGTGAATTTTGACCAGATACGGGTTTAAATTTTACTGATTTACTTACGAAAAGCAAAAAAATAATTTTAAACTGAAATAACGACAAGAATTAGTTTCTTGAACTATTGTAAAGGAAAAACAATTTGTGGAAGATATCGACTAACTCAAAGGTGATTTTTTTGGTTGCATCTGAAGTTTTGCAAAATAAAACATTAAACATTTTTATTTTTTCAATAATTTCTTTGGAAATTTAGAAAAACGAAAAATGCACTTTAACAAAAAAGTTTGAAGCTAGCATTGTTCACGTTTTATCTAAATTTATAACGCAAACATTACAACAGCGCAAATAAATTTTATAAGATAATGCACAGAATGGCATAATACTTCAAAAGCAAATCAAATTTGTGTGTGAAAGAAACAAAAAAATATATAATAACAATTATAAATTAACAAAATACTAAATATCTAATATTGCGTGGGATGGAAAGCACTTGTGTAGAATACTTGTGTTGTATTGCTACAGATCTATGTTTAAATAAAAGATCAATTTTTTTTCTGTTGCCGTATTCCAACTTTTGATTTGGTTGCGCGGCGAAGCCTCATACCCTAGAAATAACCCTCAATCTGCTAACCTCAATGTCCAACCGAGCTCTGATCTCTAGACTCCAATCGAGCTCTGATTTCTAGACTTGAACTCTCACAATAGTTTTATAGCTTGTGCGTGAGTATTACTATGACGAGTTTAAAACTCAGCTTTTATTTTTTCATAGAAATTGGCGGGATTTGCAGCCAAATGCGGATAAGGAGGAGAGAGGGAGGAGAAACACTACCCACCATATCACGGCGAGATTGAGCTACAAGACTTGAATTTTATATTATGAAACGGGCCCCTGAGCTCATCATTTCAAATCCGTTAAAATCAAAGCAAGTCAAATCAAAAGAAATTAAATCAAGTGACATCATATCACACCTTGTAAAATCATACATAGCTTGATGACCTAAAATTTTTAATGATTATGCGACCCAAATTATGTTAAATGGCTCACAGTAACCTTATTTTAGATACGCGACTCATGTGCAACTTATTCACTGATATGTGGATCTCTTCATCTCATTCGATTAATTGAGGAAAGTAGATGTCGCTTGTGTCGAATTCAGTACTGTAAGCTCATGTGTCCGTGAAAATTTATTATATCAGTTTATGACTACGTAAAATTAAAAAAAGATTGCTCACTCAAAATAAATAAAACCCTTTTGATGACCTCACGCGCACATTAATGTACAAAGGCACCTGTTGTTGCAACACCAAAATAGTTAATCATCAATGGCAATGAGAGCTGATTACGATATGTATTTGCTAAACAAACATAGATAACGTCAATTATAAATATTGTATAAAATATGCTAAGAATTGTTAAAGTTTCTATGATGAAGTGAAATTGAGCAAGCGAATTGAACATTAACATGAAATTCGTGTAAAAGCAAAGTCTATGAAAGTGCAAAGTGAGTGCAAAATATTCATCAAAAAAAATTGGGCAAACCACAAGAGTGTCGTATTTATGTATAATTTGAAGATTTGGGTTGTTTGCATTGTTTACAATATCAAATTTGATTAAAGCATAGCACATAGGCGAAATGTGAGCTGTCTAAATCGAAAAATTTAGCACTGAATTTTCTTCGTTTTCAGACACAAACATACTTATATCATATCTTTTTGGAGTTGAACAAATCGGAATTTTTAAATTCCTTAAAACAATTTGCTAACTATAGTTATCTAAGAATTAGTCATCATTTATTTATTGCTGCTATTTTATCTACAAAAAAATAATTGGTTTAACTATCACAAAAGATAATTATTGTGACGTTTACAAGGGTGGTTACATAAGTTTCGAAATCCTTCAATGCAACTACTGAAGGTGGAAAAATAAGATTGCAACAAGGCGTATTCCGTACAAGGTTATCCCATCAGCTGGTTTCTTCTCTTCTAAGGCCCGATTTTTCAGTAGTTGGTTAAGCTAAGCTTAAACTAAGTTTACTTAAACTCTAGTCAAATTTAAACTACAGATCAGTTTTTCAGTCACAGTTTAAGGCCACCTTTGCGGTAAGCTTTTTTGTACGGCAATATTGTTTTTTTTTATTATCTAGATAATTTACATATATGGAAACAGTCGGACTTTGTTTACTCAACAAACCTGGAAAAAATATTTCTCCAGCCTTAGAAAAATATGTATCTAGTTCTGGAGTTGATACCCAACATCATTCTCAAGTTTTTCTTAAACCTGATAGCTCTCAAATTGATATCCAACGTCATTGTCAAATTATTCAACAAACTTTGAGAGACTTTGAGAAATGTACAATTCTCAAATGAGTATCCAACACATTTCTCCAATTGATATCCTACATTGGATATCGAGTTGAGGTGGAGTTGAAAAAAAAAATCATCATCATCACCACCTCGGTGCCACCAAATCCAGCAGCTGTTTACTGTGAGAAATAAACACCTGTTTGCTAGCAGTAACGAAGCATACCATATTAAAACAAAATATTATACATTTTTTATTTTATTTTCGTGAAAATACTGTAGTATTGGTATCTTACATTTGAGTCCAATTAGAGAACCATGATACAAAAAAGAAGGTAGTTCCACTTAAAATTTTTTGACGTATTTGGTGATTTTTGAAGTTTCATAATGTTTTTTTTTTGCCAGAAGCGTTGCCGTGCCGTTACTGTTTAAGGCGAAATTGTGGTTTTTCGAGATGAAAATTTCCTTTAGGGTTAAAACGCAATGATCATCTGAGACAATAATAATATGCTTTAGCACGATTTACATATGTGCATGCATATCGATTGAGAATACAGTAAAACATGCAATTTTATTGAAAAATAGTGGATAATGTCTCATACATTGGTTAATGACTCATATCTTTATGGCAGCTTTACCCCTAGACAGAAAAAAATACACGAAAAATCCTGTTGTTCTAGCATGGCCCTATTATCATGCCCCTATAGTGGATATTTCTCAAGGCATGTTGAAAAAAGTGTACCTCCAAAGTCTGCACATCTATGTCAAAGCTAAGGGGCTGCCCCAAGGTGGCCCCTGGTACAACGGGCAAAAACACTCTCATAACTGGCTAACCTGCAGATCTACGGGGTAATGCTCTCCCTAAAAAATGGTTTAACAATTCCCTCCTAAAGCGTAACGCTGGAATTATACAAAAAATAAAAAATGAGGACTTGTAGCCAATTTATCAAGAAATTGCGGTGTCGCTTTATAAGGGCCTCCTTTGAGCAAGCAATTGACAAACGTGTATGTTTTGCCAAAATGTTCTGAGCAAACGTACGGACACTTAAGAAGGCTATATTCCCTTTCTTTGCATACTTCGATCCATGTTTCTTCCACCAAAACAATTTTCGGGAGCTCGAAAAACCTATTAAAAACCTTCTTTTCTAGGCTGATATTTCGTATTAAAATATGTATTTCCAAGGCATGGGGCTCATTTTTTTTTTTTATTTAAAATAACTGAAAGTAATTTAGTCGTATTCGTTAATATGAATTCCACCAAAGTTAGAAAAATTCGTAACATTTTTCAATCTGGTAGCTTGTTTTTGGAGAAATTCTCATTGTCCCCGCAAAAGTCAAGTGGCTAACGTCACACTAAATGGAACTACCTCCATTTTTTGTATCATGTTACAGAACCACACTTGAGTACAAGTTGGGAACTTTTTCCAACTTAAGGAAGAGCATTTCTTGCTTTATCAAATATTCAATTTTTTGGTGAGAACGCTATGATTTTCAAGTTGTTTCGAAACAACTTTTGAGATTTTAGAAATATGCTCGTTATCAACATGTACTCAAATGGTACTCAAGCCAAATGCTTTGGGGTATACTCAACGCCATTGCAAACGAACGTAAATAACTGTTAGTTTAGCTACAGTTCAACCCTGCGAGATCGGCCGCTTAGCTCAGCTTAAACTTCAGCTAAAGAAGAATGAAAAACTGCAGAGTAAGTTTAAGCGTAGTTTAGCTGACAAACTGAGTTGAACTTGTACTGAAAACCCGGGCCTTATCTATTGATATTTTCCATGCAACGCATTGGAGCAGTCAGTTAGTCGAAATTAATAGCAATTTTCCTTTGATTTGACATTCTGCTGTTCGGCGAATTTGGTTGAATTCGCTTTGCCATCACCTTGTATAAATACGCTTTGTATTATTTTTTTAGACGCATCTACGTGTGGATTACATGTATTTGTATTAAAAAGTTTTGGCTACCGCCCTGCAATAATCCAATAATGATTATAACGAATCTTACGGCAAAAGTTTGAATATGTTTTGAAAATTTATTTAGGTTACTTTTAGCTAAACCAACGCAGTCCCATTTCATAGGCGGCCACCGTTGTCTTATGGTAGCGTGCTGCGCCTACAACACCGAACGCCCCGGGCAAAGCAGCATCAAAATTTTAGAAACAAGTTTTTCAATTAGAAGAAAACTTTTCTAAGCGTCGCCCCTCGGCAGTGTTTGGCAAGCACTCCGAGTGTATTTCTGCCATGAAAAGCTCTCAGTGAAAACTCATCTGCCTTGCAGATGCCGTTCGGAGTCGGCTAAGACAAGTAGGTCCCGTCCCGCCAATTTGTAGGAAAAATTAAAAAGGAGCACGACATAAATTGGAAGAGAAGCTCGGCCTAAATTATCTTCGGATGTTATAGCGCCTTACATTTTTGATGCTTCTCAATTGATATGCCGGCAAGCAGCATTGTGAGGTCCCCTCTCTCCTCATCTCCACGCATTAGTTTATTGTGTGTTCTTGATGACACTGAAGTTAGCTAAGAAAGCGATGTATTATCAAATGTGAATTTGTTAACGAGTATCTAGAGCACTGCGCCAAAAACTGAAGCCCATAGTCAACGAACTGGTTAGATCTTATCAGAAAATGTGGTAAGTCTACGACCGACCAGATCTTTACGATGCGCCAGATTCAGGAGAAGACTCACGATAAGGGAATCGATACTCATGACAACTGCTTCTATGGATTAGATAAAGGACAAGCAAAGTGGGTCTTGTAATAAATGAGGACAAGATAAGTACTTTTTGTCGTACCAGAAAGAATCGGCGAATTCGCCCTGTGAAGAATTTCATCTATTTGGAAACCGGCATTACCATTTTTTTATTTTTATTACCTGCAAAAACAGTGTCAGCTTAGAAATCAAACGGAGAATAACTCTTGCCAACAAGTGCTACTTTGGACTGAGTAGTCAATTGAAAAGTAAAGTACTCTCTACAAGTTGCTCTTCATACCTGTATGGCTCGGTATCATAGGCGGTGTCGAGAAAAGATGAGATAGCTTTTGGAGTGTTCGAAATAAAAGTTCTTCGGAAGATGTATGGTCCTGTTCGTGATGCCGTCGGCGAGTATCGAATGAGGTATAATAACGAGCTATATGAGCTTTAACCAGATATGACGATAAAGCAGCGAATATAAACACAAACGCTGGCTAGGTCATGTTATGCGAATGGACGAAGACGCTGCGGCCAAGAAAGTATTTAAGTCGACACCGTAGTTTGGAATCAGAGGAAGAGGGAACCTCCACTGAGTTGGCAGAGGAAGGTGGAGGAAGACTTAACTCCTTTTGTGCTCCCAATTGGCGTCAGTTATCGCGAAACATGGATAGCTGACGTGGCTTGTTACGAAACGACAAACATCGCTTATGCGGTTAAGCGCCAATTGATGATGATGATGAATTTGTTAACGCACCGCTGGTTTAGACGAATGGTGACGTGTAAATCATATAAAAATTAATCGAATGAAATAGTTCGAAACAGAGCTTACCATATCACCTTAAGTCGCTTTTAGATTTTTACGGTAAACGTATCGAAACTTTTCAATAACACTAAAGTTACTTCAATTGAAAACCCGGAACAGATTCTCAATTCGAGCTCAAGAAATGTTCTCTACTGGAACCTGACTGACAAAATCAGACGAAATCAAATTAAAAAAACTCATATTAGATGAAATACTTTCGCGGATATTACTTTGACACCATTAAATATTGAAAATATTGTCAAAGATTATGTAGTAATTCAAGCTCCAATGTAATATGTGAAGAAATTCGCGAATTTGTTCATCTACACGGCGCATTCGTAATTCATTTTGGCAACAGTAGCCCAGTAATCCCTTATTTCGGAACTGCGATAGTTTTCCTGACCACACTGGAAAACCTGCACTGAAACAAATAAAACCAAACCTAATTTACTTGATTGTCTAAAACTCCTTAGAAGAAATTATATCACATCATGTCAAAACAAATCACATCAACTGATTGGAAATAAAGTCACATTAAGTTAAACATTGCAGTAAATCACAGAATCAAACGGAAATAACTCCACTCGAGGGCTTAAAGAAAAATCAAATCAAATGCAATCATATCACATTAAGAGAAATTATATCACATCATGTCAAAACAAGTCATATCAGCAGATTGGAAATAAAGTCACATCATATGAAACGTCGCATTAAATCACAGAATCAAACGAAGCTGGAATCTAATACTTCAATAATAATCAGATCTATTAAAACACATTTAGTGTTAAAAAACATGTCTTTGTTAATTCTTCATTACGAATTTGTATTTAAAAAAAATACGTATATTCCAAAGACTTTTCGCACCTACTATGAATTTAATATAACCAAAGCTCTCTCTTTTTATTTACAGTTACTCAAAACCGCCTCTGGTAACAAACTTACTAACATCACAAAAAACAAAACCGCCTAAAAATGGGTTTAGGGCGTGAGGAGAACGAGTTAGAAAAACAAATTGGCTGCATTAAGTACACACTCTTTTGCATCAGCATAGTGTCGTGGATGTTTTCGACCGGCCTATTCGGCGTAACCGTTTGGCTGCGCGCCGAACAAGGTTTCAGCAATTGGTTAAACATATTACAAGCACAATCATTTTACATAGGCGTATATATACTTATTGGTTCAAGTATAATAATGATGGCTGTTTCATTTTTGGGCTGTCTTAGCGCATTAATGGAGAATACACTCGCGCTGCTAGTCTTTTTGGGCACACAAATATTTGGTTTCGTTACTGGTATTGCGGGTGCAGCTTTATTACTTGCTTATAGCACAATGCATTCTAATCTACAGCCGCTCTTGTATACATCATTAACAAACTTCGTGAGCACTTCAGAATATTCCAGCTCAGCGTATGTACTTAATATGATACAGAGTAATATTGGTTGTTGTGGCGCTACAGGGCCATGGGATTATTGGAATATGCATCAACCATTGCCAAATTCATGTCGCGACACAGTTAGCGGAAATTGTTTCTTCAATGGTTGTGTCGACGAGTTGACTTGGTTCTTTCAGGCAAAGATAAATTGGATTGTGACAGTGGCTTTTGTATTGGCTATGTTGCATGTGGTTGCTGGCGTATTGAGTATAGTATTAGTGCAAGCTGTGAAGAAGGAGGAAGATGAAGCGCGTACTTATAGACATTGAGAAGTATGAGAACGGGAAGGTGGAAGAACGAAGAATGTTGGAGTCGAATATGGACGCTTTGCTATTTTGTGGATGGAAATTGTATTCTGTCTGGAAATCGACAATTTTAAATAATACATTTTTTCATAACAATTATACCGCCGAATGAACTTTTTACATGCATACATACCTATTTTTCATACATATTTCATTTTTACAGTTATCCATTACATTTCTTACTTTGTTGTAACGAAAAGTGACATTTAAAAATGTGCATACATCTAAGCGCACAAATAGTTTAAATAAAGATGAAAAATATAATAGTAATAATTTGGTGCAGCTGAGAAACGAATTAACCCCAATCATTATTATATCACCTTACACCAACAGAACACATCATATCGCAACATATAGCATTCATACGATACTTATATCCATACCAATATATCACACAACAACAGATCATAAGATATCAAACTCAACACTACTCTTACATCACATCACATATACAAATTACGCCATTCTGCTTCACATCACATCCTGAAAGAGCTTGCCAAATTGCATAACTGTTAATAAAACAACACAGCATCACAGTACAAGATTACACCAATTGTCGTTATAGTACCAGTGCCGCACCCCATCTAATAGGTGCGATCACTCTCAAATTGTCACCAATATCCTAACGCAGTCCAAGGAAACTTGCAGTTTCAATAGGGTTGAACCAAAGAGATATGGATGTTAGAAGCGTTGGTTTCACATTCCAATTGACAAGATGGTTGGTGTCATGATTCTGGATAAGAAAGAGTTTAACCTATTACAGTATCCTGGTGGAAGTTGTGCCACAGTGATGAGCGCCTTCCTGGGGAGACTATTTTCCTCAACTGCGAGTTTCGGGTGTTTGGGATAAAGAACGGGGTTCATAGGGCAGTTATCAGGATATGTCTGTGGCGACTTATCAGACTGGGTCTCTTTATGCTCATCAAGATCACACAGCTGATTTATTCATAGTGCTTACGGGGATGACTGCTTAAGTACCTGGGAGGCCCCCTCTTTAATGAGATTTATTCTGGGTGCCCTGGTATTCAATAGCAACTGTTTGTCCCCAGCGGGTTAGGGGATCAGAATATACCCGCGGTGGGTATGCCTGTCGAAAGAGGCGACTAAAATATCAGATTCAAGGGGCTGTGTAGCGCAACCCTTTCAGGTTGCCAGCGCAATGTATAGCTTCTCCAAACCCAATTGTCAACCTCAACCATCCCTGGCGAATCCTGTTTCACTAACATACGAGGCTCTGGCGACCCCAAGCTCCTCATGGAACTTGGGGGTGGGGAGGGAGGGATGGCCTGAAGGTTTATTGTGGCCATATAAATCGTTCCCGAGATGTTCGGGCTAGCACCTTAATGGTGCTGTGTTACCGGAACGTACAGGATCTGTATCCGGAAAAGGACCATCACATCGATAACACTACAACAACAACAACAGCAACTGTTTGTGCAGCATCTCAACAAATGTCACAACATGGCACATAAAATCAGATCCCAGCACATCATATCACATGGATATCACATGAAATCTCAGTACACAAAAGGAAACATGAACATCAATTCTTCTCCAATAAAACAAAATCGTACATACTCATATCAAGTCAAATAATGTCAAATAAAATAGATTACGCTAATAAAATCCAATCAACTTCAAACAAGTAAAATCATAACAAATTATATCAAATGAAAATAATTAAAGTCCAGTCAAATAAATGAAGCCAATTCCAATCCCATCAAATCATGTTAAAGCAAATATCTATGCAAATCGAATCAAGTCATATCACTTCAATCAGATGAAATGAAGTCTCATAAAATCTAACAAACCATATAAGACCCAGTGATTCAAGTGAAATCAAATTAAATTATAACCGAGTCGAATAAAACCAACTGAAATCACACCGAATTTAATTCAGTCTGTAATCAGTTTTACGGTATTAATTAGACAAGGCATTACCGGCGTTTCTTTAGTTGTATAGGGTCTAGAGTAGGGTAAGCTTGCTAGCTTAACCGGGTAAGATCGGTACAACCACATAAAGCTGTATCAAAATACATGTTTTTAAAAAGATAATACATTCTGCCCCAGGGTTAGAATATACCCGTGGTAGGTATGCCTGTCGTAAGAGGCGACTAAAATACCAAATAGATTCAAGGGGTTGTGTACCGCAACCCTTTCAGGTTGCCAGCGCAATATATTGCTTCTTCAAACCCAATTGTCAACCTCACCTATCCGTGGCGAATCCTGTTTCGTTAACAGCTGAGGCTCTGGCGACCCTCCTCCTCATGGATCTAGGGAGTGGGAGGGCGTGTTGGCCTAGAAGGTCGCATGTACTACTTACTTAATTGGCGCTTAACCGTCTAAACGGTTATGGCCGTCCAACAAGGCGCGCCGGTCGCTGCTTCGCCAATTTTTAATCCCAACCGGCGCCAATTGGTCACACGAAGGGAGTTTAAATCGTTTTCCACTTGCTCCTTCCAACATAGTGGGGGCCGCCCTCTACCTCTGCTTCCACCCCAGCGGGTTAGGAGGTCAGAATATACCCGCGGTAGGTATGCCTGTCGTAAGAGGCGACTAAAATACCAGATTCAAGGGGCTGTGTAGCGCAACCCTTCAGGTTGCCAGCGCAATATATAGCTTCTCCAAACCCAATTGTCAACCTCACCTATCCGCGGCGAATCCTGTTTCACTAACAGACGAGGCTCGGTTGTTGTTGTAGCAGTGCTTCGCCCCACCTAACAGCCGCGACCGATCACAAATTGTCATCAATATCCTCTAACAGGAGTCCAAGGAAACTTGCTGTTTCAACAGGGGTGGACCATAATGAAAGGGGTGTTAGAGGCGTTGGTTTCACATTACAATTAAAGAGATGGTTGGTGTCATGTGGGGACACATTGCAAGCGGGGCATACATTTTGTATGTCGGGGTTGATTCTGGATAGGTAAGAGTTTAACCTGTTACAGTATCCAGAACGAAGTTAAGCAAGAGTGACACGCATTTCCCCGGGGAGTATGCGTTCCTCTTCCACAAGTTTTGGGTACTTTTCCTTTAGTACTGGATTCACCGGGCAATTCCCGGCATAAAGGCCCGACGCCTGTTTGTGGGTTCACCAAGGACTTGCTTGTGTTTTTTTGCTTCATACAGCTGGGTTCTCAGGTGCCGTATTTCATCAAAGTGCCACTTTCCCTAGGCTTTTAAGCATCGGCATGGCTATGCCGTCTGGGCCCACTGCTTTGGATGGTTTAGCACGACCAATGGCGTCCTCAACCTCTTTAGCGGTGATGGTGATTGGTGACGCGCTGAATTTGTGTTTATGTGCGTGTCTATTGGCTCTCCGTCTATCTTTGTTGACCGTAGAATGCATTACATATTGGCGGCAGAAAGCGCTCGCACATTTTTTCGCATCCGGGAAGTGGGGCCGGATTTCGGGAATTCTCCCGGCGGGAATGAAACGTGCCGAGGCGGATTCAATGACCTTACGGAAGGCACGCTCCCCTTGGCGGGCATCAGTCGGGATAGGGAGGGCAGCAAAGCGGTTGTCTGTAAAGGATTTATATTCTTCCCACTTTCCTTTTTTGAAGTTTATGAAAGTGCGTTTTTCAGTAAAGATGAAGTCGGCGGTACGCTCGAGCGAAATAAGTATGGGCAGGTGGTCGGATGCCAATGCTACCATCGGCTGCCAGTTGACGCAGTTTACGAGTTCTGCGCTCACGATTGAGATATCTAGCGAGCTGTGACAGCTTCCTACCATACGTGTGGGGGCGTCTCCGTTTATTGTGCAGAACGTCGTTTCTTCTATTTGATCCGCCAACATCTCACCCCTACTGTCCGCCCGCAAGTTTGAATGCCATAGATCATGATGGACATTGAAATCGCCTAAGATAATGCGATTGTTGCCAGTGAGTAAGGCCCTGATATTAGGGCGGTATCCACTGGGGCAACAGGTGGCAGGGGGGATGTAGATGTTGATACGTGTGGGGGCGTCTCCGTTTATTGTGCAGAACGTCGTTTCTTCTATTTGATCCGCCAACATCTCACCCCTACTGTCCGCCCGCAAGTTTGAATGCCATAGATCATGATGGACATTGAAATCGCCTAAGATAATGCGATTGTTGCCAGTGAGTAAGGCCCTGATATTAGGGCGGTATCCACTGGGGCAACAGGTGGCAGGGGGGATGTAGATGTTGATGATTTCTAGGTTTGCATCGCCTGACCGGACAGATAGGCCTTGACGTTCTAAGACATTCTCCCTGCGGTCGATGCCAGGATCAAATATATAATATTGCACAGAGTGGTGTATGATAAACGCGAGGCCACCTCCATTTCCGCTCTCGCGGTCTTTCCTGCGGACATTATACCCAGAGCAGGTCTGTAATGCAGATCTTGCTGTGAGTTTAGTCTCTTGAATCGCAGCAATGCGGATGTTGCGCCGCTTCATGAAATCGACTATCTCCGTAATCTTCCCAGTTAGTCCATTACAGTTTAACTGCAGAATTCTGACGTGCATAAGGGGAGACGCCGCCACTCTGGGGGTAAGTGACGGGTGACTACGCCTGGGTTGTGGAAGGCCAGGACGCAATTGCTGTTGTGGCACTGGGACTGGGCGTCCTTGGGCAAGCATTGGGGTACCCGGATGATTTGGGTTTGCGACCTGGCAACGTGGCGCGATGAAACCCGTCGGGGGGTTGCCGTCGCGGAGACCAGAACATCTCGGAAAGTGGCACAACCCAAGGCAGGAGCTGCATTGGGCGGATGTCGCAAACCTATATATTCTGTGCTGGCAGACGGTGCAAACGGAGGTAGGGACTAAGAGTATGTTTCCCTGACCTGCACGATTGCTGCCGGAAAAGAGGGAGGGAGAAGACGAGGGCAGGGGCTGATGCTCAGCATTGCTACCAACTCTACTACGAAGGTAGTAGTTATGAGTGGTATCAGCTGTTTGAGTTGTTGGCGCCGTGGGGCGCGAGCAGCAGCGGGTACTGTTGTGGCTTGCTGAGCAGCGGGGCTGCTGGAAGGTAGTGGGGGGGGGGGGGGGGGGGGGCGCTTAGGCGTAGACTACGGGACGCCCTTGGGCGTGAACAGCAAGGAGCCACAAAAGATTTATAAAAGTTACGTGGACGTCGGGTTTTGGGATCAAGCCCAGAACAACCTGTCCAATGCAACCATCCCTTGCACGAGACACACTGAACAGAGTATGACCGTCCTAAAAAGATTATTTTCCGGCAGATGCAGCAAAACCATTTCTCAGGACTGGGGTCAGGAGACGGACCCGGATTGGATTCGATGCCTTCCCGGAGTAAGAGAGTATGGAGCAGTCCTGCTGCAAGGAGCTGCTGGAAGGATGACAATTTGTGGGAGGGACGAAACAAATTAAATGGGATCACACTGAAATGACAGTCCTTGGTCGGGAAAAATCCCGAGTCGCTCCGGTACATAGAACCGACTGCCTTGGGAAGCGATCTCATTTCTCTCCTGATGGGGAGTATTCTCGCCTCATTATGTAGATGGTGTTCTGGGGACATAAGAAGACAGCCCGTGGCGATTCTGAGAGCAGTATTTTGGCAGGCCTGTAGCTTCTTCCCGTGGATAATTTTCAGGCTTGGCGACCATATGGGTGACGCGTAGCACGTAAACGGTTGGCCAATTGCTTTGTATGTAGTAATGAGCGTTTCTTTATCTTTTCCCCAGGTACTGCCAGCAAGGAATTTGAGGATTTTATTACGGCTCTGGATTTTCGGAACAATTGCGGCTGCGTGCTCACCAAAATGTAGATCCTGATCAAACGTCACACCCAAGATTTTGGGGTGTAGGACAGTCGGTAGCGTAGTGCCATCGACGTGGATGTTCAAAATGGTCGACATTTGGGACGTCCATGTTGTAAATAAGGTCGCGGAAGATTTAGTCGATGATAAAGCCAGGTTTCGCGAGGCGAAAAAACTGGAGAGATCAGGGAAGTAGCCGTTTATTTTGCTACAGAGCTCATCGATCTGTGGGCCTGGGCCTGTGGCCATTATTGTGCTGTCATCGGCGTATGAAACGATAGTGACTCCTTCTGGTGGTGAAGGTAGCTTAGATATGTAGAAATTAAACAAAAGTGGGGATAGGACACCACCCTGTGGCACCCCTTGTTTAATTCTTCTTGGTTTTGATGTTTCGTTTCTAAATTGCACCGATGCCTGCCGACCTCCCAGATAATTTGCGGTCCACCTTTTAAGACATGGGGGAAGGGTAGACCCTTCCAGGTCTTGCAGTAACGTGCCATGGTTGACCGTATCAAAAGCTTTTGAAAGGTCTAGCGCTACGAGTACTGTTCTATGGTGCGGGTTTTGATTTAAACCGCAATTTATCTGGGTGCTGAGGGCATTTAGCGCGGTGGTGGTGCAATGGAGTTTTCTGAAGCCATGCTGATGACAGGCTAGCTGCAAATTTGCTTGGAAGTAGAGGAGCAAAATGGCTTCAAGCGTCTTTGCTACTGGCGATAGTAGAGATATCGGACGATATGACTCTCCTATGTTAGCTGGTTTCCCAGGCTTTAGTAGCGGGACCACCTTGGCCATTTTCCATTTTTCGGGTATGACAAAGGTGGAAAGAGGCAGGTTGAAGACATGTGCTAAGTATTTGAAACCCTCTTTCCCTAGGCTTTTAAGCATCGGCATGGCTATGCCGTCTGGGCCCACTGCTTTGGATGGTTTGGCGTGACCAATGGCATCTTCAACCTCTCTGGCGGTGATGGTAATTGGTGACGCGCTGAATTTATGTTTATGTACGTGTCTATTGGCCCTCCGTCTATCTTTGTTGACCGTAGAATGCATTACATATTGGCGGCAGAAAGCGCTCGCGCATTTTTTCGAATCCGACAGCACTTTATCGCCGAAGGCGATGGAAACTTTGTCATTGTGCTTAGACGGATCCGATAGGGACTTTACGGTGGACCAAAGTTTACCCACACCGGCAGAGAGGTTACAACCTCTTAGGTGCTCCTCCCATTTCGCCCGCTTGTGTTCATCCACAAGCAATCTGATGCGTTAGTTTATATCCCTTATTTGGGGGTCGCCTGGGTCGAGCTGTCTTATAAGGTCACGTTCTCTCGCTAAATTTGCGGCCTCCGCCGGGAAGTGGGGCCGAATTTCGGGAATTCTCCCGGCGGGAATGAAACGTGCCGAGGCGGATTCAATGACGTTGCGGAAAGCACGCTCCCCTTGGCGGGCATCAGTCGGGATTGGTAGGGCAGAAAAGAGGTTGTCTGTAAAAGATTTGTATTCGTCCCACTTTCCTTTTTTAAAGTTTATGAAAGTGCGTTTTTCTGTAACGATGAAGTCGGCGGTACGCTCGAACGAAATAAGTATAGGCAGGTGGTCGGATGCCAATGTTACCATCGGCTGCCAGTTGACGCAGTTTACGATTTCTGCGCTCACGATTGAGATATCCGGCGAACTGTGACAGCTTCCTACCATACGTGTGGGGGCGTGTCCGTTTATTGTGCAGAACGTCGTTTCTTATATTTGATCCGCCAACATCTCACCCCTACTGTCCGCCCGCATGTTTGAATGCCATAGATCGTGATGGGCATTAAAGTCGCCTAAGATAATGCGATTATTGCCAGTGAGTAAGGCGCTAATATTAGGGCAGTATCCACTGGGGCAACAGGTGGCAGGAGGGATGTAGATGTTGATGATTTCTAGGTTTGCATCTCCTGACCGGACAGATAGGCATTGACGTTCTAAGACATTGTCCCTGCGGTCGATGCCAGGATCAAATATATGATATTGCACAGAGTGGTGTATGATAAACGCGAGGCCGCCTCCATTTCCGCTCATGCGATCTTTTCTGTGGACATTATACTCAGAACAGGTTTGCAGTGCAGATCTTGCTGTGAGTTTAGTCTCTTGAATCGCAGCAATGCGGATGTTGTGCCGCTTCATAAAATCGAATATCTCCGTGATCTTCCCAGTTAGTCCATTACAGTTTAACTGCAGAATTCTGAAGTGCATAGGGGGAGACGTCGCCACTCTGGGAGTAAGTGACGGGTGACTACGCCTGGGTTGAGGAAGGCCAGGACGCAACTGCTGTTGTGGCCCTGGGACTGGGCGTCCTTGGGCAGGGATTGGGGTACCAGGTAGATTGAGGTTTGCGATCTGGCAACATGGCGCAATGAAACCCGTCGCGGGGTTGCCGTCGCGGAGACCAGAACATCTAGGAAAGTGGCACCGCCCAAGGCAGGGGCTGCATCGGGCGGATGTCGCAAACATATATATTCTGTGCTGGCGAACGGTGCAAACAGGGTTAGGGACTAAGAGTCTGTTTCCCTGACCTACACGATTGCTGCCGGAAAAAAAAAGGGGTGGGGGGGGGGGGGGGGGGGGGAAGACGGGGGAAGGGGCTGATGCTCAGCATTGCTACCGACTCAACTACGGAGATAGTAGTTATGAGTGGTAGCAGCTGTTTGAGTTGTTGGCGCCGCGGGGCGCGAGCAGCAGCGGGTACTTGTTGTGGCTTGCTGAGCAGCGGGGCTGCTGGAAGGTAGTGGGGGGGGGCTTAGGCGTAGACTACGGGACGCCCTTGGGCGTGAACAGCAAGGAGCCACAAAAGATTTATAAAAGATACGTGGACGTCGGGTTTTGGGATCAAGCCCAGAACAACCTGTCCGATGCAACCATCCCTTGCACGAGACACACTGAACAGAGTATGACCGTCCTAAAAAGATTCTTTTCCGGCAGATGTAGCAAAACCATTTCTCAGGACCGGGGTCAGGAGACGGGCCCGGATTGGATTCGATGCCTTCCCGGAGTAAGAGAGTATGGAGCAGTCCTGCTGCAAGGAGCTGCTGGGAGGATGACAATTTGTGGGAGGGACGAAACAAATTAATTGGGGTCACACTGAAATGACAGTCCTTGGTCGGGAAAAATCCCGAGTCGCTCCGGTACATAGAACCGACTGCCTTGGGAAGCGATCTCATTTCTCTCCTGATGGGGAGTATTCTCGCCTCATTATGTAGATGGTGTTCTGGGGACATAAGAAGACAGCCCGTGGCGATTCTGAGAGCAGTATTTTGGCAGGCCTGTAGCTTCTTCCCGTGGGTAATGGTTAGGCTTGGCGACCATATGGGTGACGCGTAGCACGTAAACGGTTGGCCAATTGCTTTGTATGTAGTAATGAGCGTTTCTTTATCTTTTCCCCAGGTACTGCCAGCAAGGAATTTGAGGATTTTATTACGGCTCTGGATTTTCGGAACAATTGCGGCTGCGTGCTCACCAAAATGTAGATCCTGATCAAACGTCACACCCAAGATTTTGGGGTGTAGGACAGTCGGTAGCGTAGTGCCATCGACGTGGATGTTCAAAATGGTCGACATTTGGGACGTCCATGTTGTAAATAAGGTCGCGGAAGATTTAGTCGATGGTAATGCCAGGTTTCGCGAGGCGAAAAAACTGGAGAGATCAGGGAAGTAGCCGTTTATTCTGCTGCAGAGCTCATCGAACTGTGGGCCTGGGCCTGTGGCCATTATTGTGCAGTCATCGGCGTATGAAACGATAGTGACTCCTTCTGGTGGTGAAGGTAGCTTAGATATGTAGAAATTAAACAAAAGTGGGGATAGGACACCACCCTGTGGCACCCCTTGTTTAATTCTTCTTGGTTTTGATGTTTCGTTTCTAAATTGCACCGATGCCTGCCGACCACCCAGATAATTTGCGGTCCACCTTTTAAGACATGGGGGAAGGGTAGACCCTTCCAGGTCTTGCAGTAACGTGCCATGGTTGACCGTATCAAAAGCTTTTGAAAGGTCTAGCGCTACGAGTACTGTTCTATGGTGGGGGTTTTGATTTAAACCGCAATTTATCTGGGTGCTGAGGGCATTTAGCGCGTTGGTGGTGCAATGGAGTTTTTTGAAGCCATGCTGATGACAGGCTAGCTGCAAATTTGCTTGTAAGTAGGGGAGCAAAATGGCTTCAAGCGTCTTTGCTACTGGCGATAGTATATATATCGGACGATACGACTCCCCTATGTTAGCTGGTTTCCCAGGCTTTAGTAGCGGGACCACCTTGGCCAATTTCCATTTTTCGGGTATGACAAAGGTGGAAAGAGACAGGTTGAAGTCATGTGCTAAGTATTTGAAACCCTCTTTTCCTAGGCTTTTAAGCATCGGCATGGCTATGCGGTCTGGGCCCACTGCTTTGGATGGTTTGGCGTGACCAATGGCATCTTCAACATCTCTGGCGGTGATGGTAATTGGTGACGCGCTGAATTTATGTTTATGTGCGTGTCTGTTGGCCCTCCGTCTATCTTTGTTGACCGTAGAATGCATTACATATTGGCGGCAGAAAGCGCTCGCGCATTTTTTCGAATCCGACAGCACTTTATCGCCGAAGGCTTAGACGGATCCGATAGGGACTTTACGGTGGACCAAAGTTTACCCACACCGGCAGAGAGGTTACAACCTCTTAGGTGCTACTCCCATTTGGGAAGCCCCTCATGGAACTTGGGGGTGGGGAGGGAGGGGATGGCCTGAAGGTTTAATGTGGCCACATAAATCGTTCCCGAGATGGTCGGGCTAGCACCTTAATGGTGCTGTGGTATCGGAGCGTACCGGATCTGTATCCGTCAAAGGACCATCACATCTATAACACTCCCCAAAGCCTTCGGGGAGCAACCTTATCGCTGCTACAACAACAACAACAACCTCTGCTTCCATAGGCGGGTTCCGATAGAAACACTCTCGACCTTCTTTCATTCGCATAACATGGCCTAACCAGCGCAGCCGCTGCGTTTTAATTCGCTGGACTATGCGGATATCTGCGTACAGCTCGTACAGCTCATCATTAAATCTTCTTCGGTACTCGCCACGCCAACGCGGAGAGATCCAGAGAAGGTCGTATGTGGTCATAACAAATCGTTCCCGAGATGGTCTGGCGTGGTACCGGATCTGCATACGACAAAGGACCAACAACAACGATAACACTCCCCCAAGGTCTTCGTCGAGTGTCCTTATCGCTACAACAACAACAACATAATACATTCTAGCATTTACGACTGCCCCTCTCTCACGAATTGGGATTATATCCTTTATCCCGCCATATAAAATGTGCAGGCGTCACACGCGGCATTTTAGGCATCTCAACAGAAAAAGCACATCTCGAAAGGAGCTGGTGGTGCATATATAACATGGAAAAACGATCTAATTGCTGTCAACCATACACGGTCGATAAATGGATAAGTAAACGATTCGAAATACAATTCACTACTGCCATGTCAAAGCGCAGCAATTTAACCGGTACTTTTTTACTACACTACTATGAAAAAAGAGCAATGTAATAATTTAGTCAATATTCACAAACACTAGCACTCCCGCTTAGAAAATTGCATCTTCTTCATACTAATTAAGGATTAAAGTAGCTTAATACCCTATCGTTAAATACAAGTTTTGCAGCGTATATATGATACTCACAGATTGCTCATGGAGAGATCCACCTCCAAACTCATATGCTCATGATGATATTTGATAATTGGCACACGTGCTTGCAATATACGACGTACATGACTTACACCGGGCAGGAAAAGGTGCAGCATATCACCAATAATTTCCATTTGACGCTGAGTTTGTGAACGGCCATTTGTTAAATTCTCCTTCGCGTGAAAAACTAAGCGTCCTTCATTAGCACGCTTTTTCAAATTTACGTCCCCCACTACTTCCCGATCGAAGCGCAATATTAAATCCAAATCGCAACCCATTTTGCCAAATCCGTTTACTGATGAGCCAAATGGATGCGCATTTGCATATGGAAACATACCCGACACCGCCTGTTGCACTTGCAATGCAGCTAAGAAACGCAAACGTACACCTAAATCATTTAATTGTGTACGTTGGTGTAATACTAAAATTTGTTCATCTAAAGTTGGTGCTGCACATAGAAGATCATTCAAAACAAAATTATCTAGCTTTTCAGTTCCATCAGTTATATTTAGTAAGCCTGTTGTCGCTTGGGCAGCTGCTTTCAATGCACGCTTACTACTTGTTGCCTTAAACCAAAGGAATGGTGAATGCGCTGGCACACCGGATAATTCATCATTATAAACTGAAGCAGAAATTGCAGCAGTTGCTTCTTGTGTGCTAGCGAATTCTAGTAGTATGTAATGTTGATCATCCTCATGTTGTACGCGATAATGATGTGCACTCAATATTTGACCATAGCTAGCGCAATAGTTATACAATTCAGGGAACGATTTTTCAGATTGCACTTGAACTACAATACTGCTTGTGGCCTGTTGTTGGCGTTGTTGCATCATGTCATTAAAGGTGAGTTTTTCTATAAATTACGGTTTTAATATTTTAAATTTGCAATTGCTCCAGCAATTACCTACCCTTCTCATTTGTGGCAGTTCGTCTGGACGTGCATGTTCTCTTTAGATGTTTGCGCCAAGCTGGTAGCTGCCTCGCATTGTATCTTAACAAACAATGCATAATTGCGTATATCATTGGTTCTTTTATCGTTTTTAATTAAAAAGTTTTTATTTTATTAGTAATTTTCAATAGTTTAAAGAGATATATCACAAAACTAAAGCCGTGGTTACTCACGAACGTACGTAGAAAAAACGTGTCAGCTGATACGACCTATCTTATGAGTGTGCAATGTAAACGAAAACTCACCGACGTGCAACGCCCGTACGTACGTAGCCCGGAACGTAGAAATCAAAACAATTTTGATTTTTTCCGTAAGAACATGTCAGCTGATCGCTTTCTCACTAGACAGAGTTGCCCAGTAAACTTTTGTGCGCTAATTTTTGACCGTTTGCAGTCTTATACAAAAACACCTAATCAAAGTTTGAAAAATTGTGAAAATAATTCGAAATAATTATGTAAAAGTGCAGATTAGAAATATGTAATCTCTTTATATATAATTAATATTAATTCCAGCCTTTTACAACATCAAAAATTAAATTGGAAAAAGTTGATGTTTCCATAAACATGCATGCAAAATGGTCAATGGCAACAGTGCTTAATAAATAAATAAATGTAAGGCGCGATAACCTCCGAAGAGATCTAAGGCCGAGCTTCTCTTCCAATTTGCGTCGTGCTCCTCTTGCTTTTCCCTACAAATTGGCCGGACGGGACCTACATGTTTTATGCCGACTCCGAACGGCATCTGCAAGGCAGATGAGTTTTCACTGAGAGCTTTTCATGGCAGAAATACACCCGGAGCGCTTGCCAAACACTGCCGAGGGGCGACCCCGTTAGAAAAATTTTCTTCTAATTGAAAAACCTTATTTCTAAAATTTTGATGTTGCTTTGCCCGGGGTGTGAACCCAGGGCATACGGTGTGGTAGGCGGAGCACGCTACCATCACACCACGGCAACAGTGCTTATCTGTAAACAATACACACACAAATATGTTATGTACATGTACACAGACGCACACATTGATTCCTACGGCCTTAAGAGTTCGGTCAAACGTGCTTCGTACGACAAACGTCGCACTGTTGCCATTGACCATTTTGCATGTATGCTTATGGAAACATCAACTTTTTCCAATTTAATTTTTGATATTGTAAAAGGCCGTAATACATATTAAATAAGTACAAATAGATTACATATTTATAATCAGCACTTTTACGTAATTATTTCGAATTATTTTCACTATTTTTCAAACTTTAATTAGGTGTTTTTGCATAAAATTGCAAACGGTCAAAAATTAGCGCACAAAAGTTTACTAGGCAACTCTGTCTAGTGAGAGAGCGATCAGCTGACACGTTCTTACGGAAAAAATCAAAATTGTTTTGATTTCTACGTTCCGGGCTACGTACGTACGGGCGTTGCACGTCGGTGAGTTTTCGTTTACATTGTACACTCATAAGATAGGTCGTGTCAGCTGACACGTTTTTGGTACGTACGTTCGTGAGTAACTGCCACATAACTACCGCATAAAGCTGGAGTCATTGGTGCCGTATGTCGTATCGCTGTATCCGTATCCCTAACGTAATCAGCTGTTTATCGTTACGACGGTAAACCAAAACCCAATTGGTTGGCTACGATACGGCTACGACCTTAGCGGCACCAACAATCGATTGCACTGATTCTCATAAGGTTGGTCGAGTCAGCTGTTAAAAGGTTACCAATACGGTTACCGATAAAGCACCAATGTCTCCAGCTTTAGGGTTGTAGTATTCTACTAAAGTAGTCGGATATATAACTTCGGGAACCAAAATGGAGTTTAACAACAAAAAACAGAGGAACATCATTTTTTGATTGTGGATCAATAGATCCGGTAAGGTCCTGTCATAAGGACCATTGGCTCGGGTAAAATTCTAAAACTGCAGTTGTTGTTGTTGTATTAACGACAAAGACACTCCACGGACGATTTGGGAAGTGTTAAGGGCCAATTAATGGTGACTTATAACCATGAAACCATATCCAGATAAAACAGCTGATCGAACCTACCTTATGGAAATCAATCTAATTGATTATTGGTACCCCAGTGGGTTAGGGGGTCAGAATATTCCCGCGGTAGTTATGCCTGTCGTAAGAGGCGACTAAAATACCAGATTCAAGGGGCTGTGTAGCGCAACCCTTCAGGTTGCCAGCGCAATATATAGCTTCTCCAAACCCAATTGTCAGCCTCACCTATCCGCGGCGAATCCTGTTTCACTAACAGACGAGGCTCTGGCGACCCCAAGCTCCTCGGGCTAGCACCTTAATGGTGCTGTGGTAGCGGAGCGTACCGGATCTGTATCCGGCAAAATGCCATTACATCGATAACACTCCCCAAAGCCTTCGAGGAGCAACCTTATCGCTACAACAACAACAACAACATTAATGGTGCGATACCAGAACGCTAACGCCACACCCATGCCACAGCCAACCAATTGGTTTTTTGTTTCTCGCCATATCCATAACCTAAAAATATTTGAGTTGGTGAATTTAATAACTTTTTGTAGATTTTATTCATTATTTTGGATACGTTATGACTAACAGACTTATTTTTTGTGGAATATGTTTGTAATTTTTTGCGTTTTCTTCATTTTTATCAAATTTTCACGTTTCGATCACATTCGAGATGATTATGGATATGGGTATGGTTACGACTATGGTGTTTGGGTTAAGGGAGTTTAATTGGCTCTTAATGGTGACATACCATAACGCTAACGCCAAAACCATACATAGCCAACTAAAGGGTGAATTAATGGTGACTTATAACCATAAAGCCATAACCATATAAAACAGTTGATCACATCTATCTTATGGAAATCAATGTAATCGAGTTAGCGTTATGGTATGGCACCATTAATCGATTACATTGATTTCCATACGGTAGGTTCGATCAGCTGTTTTTTCTGGTTATGGCTTTATGGTTATAAGTCACCATTAATTCGCCCTTAATTTGTTCTTGGTTTCTCGCCATATCCATAACCTGAAGATATTTCAGTTGGTGAATTTAGCAACTTTTTGTAGATTTTATTTATTGTTTTGGATACGTTTTGACTAAGAGAATTATATTTTGTGGTATATATTTGTAATATTTTGCGTTTTCTTCATTTTTATAAAATTTTCACGATTTTTAGGTTAAGGCACCATTAATCGATCACATTGGAGATGGTTATGGATATGGGTATGGTTACGACTATGCCGTTAGGGTTAAGGAAGTTTAATTGACCCTTTAACGATGTTGATGGTCTTTTGACGGATATAGATCCGGTACGTTCCGGTAACACAGCACCATTAAGGAATTTTATATGGCCATATTACACCTTCTGGGCCATTCCGCCCTCCCCACCCCTAGTTTCAAGAGGAACTTGGGGTCGTCAGAGCCTCGGCTGTTAATGAAACATGATTCGCCACGAGTAGGTGAGGTTGATAATTGGGTTGGAGAATCTATATGTTGCGCTGGCAACCCCTTGAATCAATTTGGTATTTTAGTTTCCTCTTACGACAGGCATACCTACCGTATGAATATTCTAAGCCTCCTATCCGCAGCCGACACCTGTTCTAGACTTTTACCAAATTTTTATTTTCCGCCTTCGAGTTATTGCTGCTGAGGCTAATACCCGTCGTTTGACACAATTTTTTGGGCGCGTATTACTAGTCGATCGCTGTTTTAGCTTTTTCGTGTTGGAGTAGCCCGGTCTCATTTCGGAAATTTCTGTTCACGTTATTTCCCAGCGCAACTATGTATAAAAGAAACAGCTGTTATAATGGACAGGTTGTCACCTCGAATTCTAAGCTTCAATACGTGCATCCCTGCGGTTATTGCACGTGCCAAATAATTGACAGCTGCAATTGTTTTCATTTTACTTCGTTGTGATTTTAGCAAATTTACAAAAAATGGCCAGAGACAAACCACAAAAAGGTGAAAAAGTGAAGAAACCTAAGAGTGCACATGGAAAACCTACCATTCGCACTGAGGCACCGAGCAATTCCAGTATTTGGCAAGATGAACGTTTCCAACATTTGGTCAGCGATCCACGCTTCCGTGGCATACCAAAGGTGCAACGGAAAGTTAAAATCGACAAACGTTTCCAGTCCATGTTTACGGATGATAAATTCAAAGTGAAGTACACGGTGGACAAATATGGACGACGTGTTAATAAAAGTAATGCAGAGGATTTGCGTAAATACTATGAGATCAATACATCTGATTCTGAAACGGATGAAGAAGGGGACAAAGTGAAACAACCATCAGCTGAGGTAGATGATGATGTAATGCAAGAAGAGTTGGAAAAACGGAAGGAGGAAAAAGCAATTAGTCGCGATAATGCAGATGACTCTGGTGAGAGTACGCCCAACGAACAAGAAGCAGGTGAAAATGATGAATTTGAAAGCGACGGTGAAGAAGTTCCAAAAACATTGCGCGAGCGTTTGTTGAATCCAAATATCGATTATGCGCGTGGTGAGGGAAGACTGGTCACCGACTCATCTTCAGATGAGGAGTCGAGTGAAGAAGAAGAAGACCTTGTGGCAAATATTGATCACGTTTGGGGTGAGTTAGATCAAGAGGCGGAAACTACAAAAGAGTCTACAAACCGATTGGCGGTATGTAATATGGACTGGGATCGTATACGTGCAGTGGATTTAATGGTGTTATTTAGTTCGTTTCTGCCGCCGGGTGGTAGCGTGCTAAGCGTAACAATTTATCCCTCAGAATTTGGAAAAGAGCGCATGCGGGAAGAAGATGTACATGGTCCAACTGAGTTAATCGGGCTACGGAAAGAACTGAGTAGCAAAAAGGTAGAACTAAAAATGAAATTTTCTTTTAGTAATTGATCGATTATTATATTTCCAGCGCTCAGATGCAGAGAGTGATTCAGATGAAGAACTCGTACAAGAGCAGGATAGTGATGCGGAAGAAGGCGATGAATATCACATGGAAAAGCTGCGTCAGTACCAGTTAAATCGACTGCGTTACTACTATGCCGTAGCCGTATTTGACAGCGTGGCAACAGCGGACAAGATTTACAAGGAATGCGATGGCATTGAGTATGAAAGTTCAGCGACGCGTGTTGATTTACGTGTCATACCAAACGGCACAAGTTTCGATGATGATGAAGCTACCGATGTGTGTACAGATTTACCAGATACCAATAGCTATCAGCCACGCCAATTTACAACAACAGCATTACAGCAGGCCAAGGTTGATCTGACATGGGATGAAACCGCGATAGAAAGACAAGAATTGGGTGAGAAATTGGCAAGTGGAAAGTTAGATGAAGTCAGTGATAGGGACTTGCGTAAAATCGTGGCATACAGTAGTGAGGAAGAGGAGGAAGATGAAGAGGATCAAAGTGAAAATGCAATGGGCAAAGAGCTTGATAGTAAAGAAGAAGCAAACGGTGGCGTAGAGCCTAACAACGAAAAGCCTAAACGTAAAAAAGATGATGTTATAAACAAGTACAAAGCGTTATTAGCGGAAATTAACGAAAAAGAAAAACAAAAGAAGAATAAAAAATTTGAAATGGAACTAACTTGGCATATAGAGCAAAATAAGGACAAAGTTGCGCAGGAAACAGATCCCGAATGGCAAAAAAAGGAGCAGCAATTGACACCCATTGAGAAGGTATTGAAAAAACGTAATGAAAAAAATAAGCAACGTAAGGAAGAGCGCAAGAAAAAGAAAATGCAAGTAAACGGTTTGGATCCGGATGCGAACAATGACTCTGATAGCATTCCCGATGGCATCGATATGAATGATCCCTATTTTGCAGAAGAATTTGCAACTGGTGAATTCGTTGATCCCAAAGCGAAAAAGCGTGAAAACATGAAAAAGCAAGAAAATGCATTGGATAGGCAACAAGCAACAGAAGAAGAAGAAAGGCAAGCAAAAGAGTTGCAACTTCTCCTAGACGATGATGACGCTGAAGAGCAAGGCAAGCAACATTTTAGTTTGGAAAAAATTCTAAAATCGGAACAAGAAACGAAATCGAAACGTAAAAGACGCAAACAATTGAAGAAATCAAAATCAGCCATTGCCAATGAATCCAAAGCAGTGGAAGATAATTTCCAACTAAATATAAATGATGCACGTTTTCAGGCTGTTTTCACATCGGCAAAATTCAATATTGACCCCACAGATTCGCATTTCAAGAAAACTAAAGCAATGGAATTGTTGATACAAGAGAAGCTCAAGCGACGTCATGGTAATGGGATTGTAAAAGGAGGTGATAATGATGCAGTACATGAAGTTGAAGCCAAACGACCGAAAAAACAATTAGAGAATAAGTTACTGGTTAATAGTTTAAAACGTAAAATTCAATTGAAGCAGCAGAAGTAAATTTTATGCTAGACTCTAACTAGAATATAAAAGTTTTTATGAATTTGTATATTATATGAAAGTTATTAAAGATTGAAAAATATTACTAGGTCTTACAACACATTTGAAAACATTGAAATTGTTGTGCAGCACAACCCGTGAATCCCAAGTTTTTTCAAGCAATATCTTATTAGACTGGGTTTCAGATCACAAGTTTAACCAAACAGAGCCTTGCCGAAAATCTCGAAAGGATTTGTAGCCTTAACAACGGAAACCAATACTATAAGACAGATGCCAACCAGAAATAATTTTGCCAGGTGAGGAGATTGCTCTGATGGTACAATGCCAAACCCTACAAAAGTTGATATAAATCCTTCCAAAAGTAGGCTAAGGATCATGACAAAGACATCTGATTTGGGAGCCTTTCTTCACATACGCATTCAGACTCTAGAGCGAGAAGAAGATAAAAGCTTAGCGGCTCAGAGTGGCTTGAGAAAAAGCGCACTTCCAACTACATACCGCAGAGATTCGAGTTGTTTCGCAACCTAGGATTATAATTTCTATCTTGAAAAAGTGTTTGGTCTTCGCTGTTCATGCTTCCTGCGGTCCACGGCTACGACATCAATAGCAGCGTTTTTCTATGGATAGAAGCAATGCAGATCTGTAGTCCCCGGCTTTTCTTGTGGCACAATAGCATTAGCTCTTGGGTCCTCATGCCATGTAGACCGTACACCAGTATAGAATGAATGTAAGTACTTCGGGATCGATCTCTCGAGAGCACACGGGACCATGTCCCCCAGCGGGTAAGGGGGTCAGAATATACCCGCGGTAGGTATGCCTGTCGTAAGAGGCGACTAAAATACCAGATTCAAGGGGTGTGTAGCGCAACCCTTCAGGTTGCCAGCGCAATATATAGCTTCTCCAAACCCAATTGTCAACCTCACCTATCCGCGGCGAATCCTGTTTCACTAACAGACGAGGCTCTGGCGACCCCAAGCTCCTCATGGAACTTGGGGTGGGGAGGGAGGGGATGGCCTGAAGGTTTAATGTGGCCACATAAATCGTTCCCGAGATGGTCGGGCTAGTACCTTAATGGTGCTGTGGTACCGGAGCGTACCGGATCTGTATCCGGCAAAGGACCATCACATCGATAACACTCCCCAAAGCCTTCGGGGAGCAACCTTATCGCTACAACAACAACAACAACACGGGACCATGCCTTATACTATCAAGGTGCGTTCATCCACCCCTAATTCCCCAAAGCAACCTCCTTCCCAACTTTACACCTCAAAATTGTACTCGTAAACTGTTATAGACTAACTGGAAGATCACGGAGACTTCATGAACGGGCAAAACATCCGCATCGCTTCGATAAAATATACCGAGATATAACCACCAGTGGTTTGAAGAAATTAGAGTATACCCGCGGTAGCCATACCTTTCGTAAGATGCGACTTGAATCCATAAACTCGAAGGTTTGCTAAACTAAATTGTTCCCGAGGGAGTCCCAGGAGAGTGTACTACCGGCGCGCACAGGAGTAATATCCAACAAGGCACTGTTTACATCTGCAACACCCCCTTCCACCTTCAGGGAAAGAAACGACTCTTACGTATATTAAGGTAGAACTGTCACCTCTTGAATACCGTCCCCGCATAAGAGCGTTTGTAAAAGGTGGAAATGGAATAATCTTTGATGATTTCATTCAGCTATATTTTGTTATTCGTGTGTAAGTATGGGACGTTCCGTCCTTATACCCAACTCTCGGGAGACCTCTTTATGTTGATAAAGATTGTTCTGAATTAAATTTTGAGATAAGTCGCTAGTGAATTGTTTGCTCCAAAGAGGGTGGCAAACCCACCTATCCTAATGTAATCTAACAAAGTGCTCGTAGTTCAGATCGGGGTACTCTTATTGCTATTTTATTCTTCATTAAATTCGAACTTACAAAGACATTAAGCTTACAAATAATAAAAAATACTGAGCCGATTCTGGATCGTCAACTTAGTTCTACTTAACCAATTTTGTATGGGATGATTCAATGCTCAAATTTCGTCTTCGATTGCAGCCAAGTTTTGCTCTCTTTCCTCTTGAGTTCCATTTACGAGTTGTGCCTTATTACCATTTCTTGGGCATGGCTCATAACTTTGTATCATATCTCTGTAGAGTTTTGCAATTTTGCTATTTTTCAGGCAAACACTGCCACCACCACGCAACAACTGTTCTTTCTGACGATTGATGTCACCAACACAAATCCAATCTGCGCCACCAATGCGCCAGCGCCAAAGTTTGAAACCACTTGCTTGCGAAACAGCCCACTTGGAATGATCCGAATTGGTGTGGAATGAAATTTGTAGTTCTTGCTCTTTGATTTCTTGTATATTGAAAACTCTGTGAGAAAGAGAGGGAGATAAGAATTTTTTGAGAAACATTTAAAAGAGCAAGTCTGCAACTCACTTGTCACTACGCGTGCAATTCGATGCCAAATTACCGCCACCATTACGCCAAGTCTCCACTAACAGATTAACATCCAAAGCTGGCGCTATAATATCTTCATACAATTCCGTTACAGCCTTTCCACTCTTTGCAAAAGATTTGAATTTCTCGCCATCAAGTGTTTGCAATTTCAGTCCATTTTGATAGGGCGCTTCCTTTTTCCACTTGCCCTGCACCACCAACTGTAGTATGGGAAAACGCGCGAGTACAGCTTCCGGCGTGCGCGTGTAATAGACGAGCGGCACCATTAAACGCAATTGTGTGGCAACCTTATCCACTTCGCTACCTTGCAAAGACATACAGAGAAAGCTTTGTCCATAACGCGCTCCAGTGGCAGGGTATTTGTATTGTGGTATTTCCGGATATTTTGGTACGGAATGCACTAACCAAATAGCTGTTTCGCCGTCGGTGGCTAATAAACCCTTGGCGTGTGCTTTCATGGTGGTCGAGTTGCTGTTAGGTTTCTGATCATTGTAGGCAAGTATTAGTATGCGCTCGTCGTCGAAAAGTGGTTGTAGTAGTTTGCCAGGCATGGACTCGAGCGAGGTAACTTCGTGTGTTGACAATTGCCAGGCGTCATAGTTACGACTGGTGATGTAGAGATAATTAAAGCCGTTGCCATTGCGTTTGGCACCGTTTCGTGCGTGATTTCGTGGCAGCTTGTACATGTAGAACCTATTTTGAGGGTACGAAAATGGAAAGATAAATTATTGAGACTTAAAATAAACGAAAAACACAATAACTGGTGGATCGGAAACAGATTACTTATTCCAAAAATTCCATATCCACAACAGAACGCTATTTCAGAGGACGCGCTGCAGTAATTCTGAAAAAGAGTCTCTTGAAGTACGAGGAGCTGATTTCGTTTGCGCATTTGTTGTTGTAATCCCCCGCCCTTTTTGGTTTACTTATATCTAGCATTGCTCGTACTTACCAGTCCACTTTTTCTCCTTTTTCATCTTTACAAAATACTTTTGGTTCGGCTCTCTTAGCACCGCAACAGCTCGTGACGAGCACGGAAAGTAGCAGCAGCACTTTCAAGTTCATTTTATGGCCTCCTTAAAGATACTAGATACTAATTTTTGTGAACAGTTTTGCCTTCTATTAGTTTTGTACGAAAAATTAACTTCCTCTTTCGCATAAGCGCTCACAGCCACGCTCCGTCTGGGACTAAACTAAATGAATTAAAATAGCTTTAGTCCCCTTGTATGAAGTAATCAAAACAAGTGATCGCAAACAAAGCAACAACAATAATGACTAATATATATATAGGTACTATCGCTTGTCCATTATTGTAAGAATCTGTGAGCTCATAGTGATCGATGTGAGTTAGTCATATTGGTATTGCAGTGTCAAAGAATATAATAGAGATGTAACGGAAGTGAATGCCTCGAAACCGAAACCGGATTCGGATTTTTAAGCATGCTTTATCGAGATCAGAACTGCAACCGGAAGCCGAAGTAGAATAAAAGGGTTGCCAAGATCTACTCTACTGATCGACTTTCGTTACCGGATTCGGATTTTTTAAGCATGCTTTATCGAGATCAGAACTGTAATCGGAAGCCGAAGTAGAATAAAAGGGATACCAAGACCTTCTCTACTGATCGACCGTTATACCTCCAATTACAAACAGTTGTTGTTGTATTAACGATAAAGACACTCACCGAACATTTGGGGAGTGTTATTGATGTTCATGTTCCTTTGCCGATTATAGATCCGGTACGTTCCGGTAACAAAGCACCATTAAGGTACTAGCCCGACCAACTCGGTAACGATTAATATGACCACTGAAACCTTCTAGGCTATACCGCTCCCACCCCCCACATGGATTACAAACAGTCAGGCCCGAAATCTGATTTAGACGTCTAAATCAATGGGATCTTTCAACATTTGGGCATCGATAGCGAACCTTCGGTACATCGCTAGAATATGATATCGACATACATATTTACATGCTTTAGCATCGCGAGTTTCAGATTAAGATATCCACATGTGTAAGTGCATATGTACTTATCAACTAGAATGCTGTTTGTTTTTGCGTCCGATTGTAGTGAAAGGATCCCAGACGTCATTTCATTGATATTGACTTATCAAACTTGAAGTCAGTTCATAGATGCACATTACAAATAGAGAAAACAATGTCCATCATAATTTTTCGGATAGTAGAACTCGTGTGACACTAACAAAGTTTTAGTTACAATAAGATACAACAATAAGATACATAGATTCAATATTATAGACCGATCCGACTCCAAAATTATGCCTCTGAGATTAGTTTGATGAAGTTGAATCCTAGAGACGAATGTATTTGGAATACAAAAGACGTAGTGTTTCACAGAAAAGCTGGTAGAATTTGCCGTAGGTTCGGTTAAGACAATATAAAGGTCAGTGGCTTTAACTACTTAGAAGATCGCTTCGTTGCAACAATATATGCATTTCAGACAGGACTGCACTTGACTTTGGTTGAATAGTTCGGAGATCCGAGAAAGCCGAAAACATAAGTACTTTAGATTTGTTCTAGCAAAATCCGTATAGTTCAGCATGAAATGACTTGCTGGTTTGACCTTCTCAACCTCTCTAAATCTGCTACATGGAAGGTTTTCCATTATGTTTAATCATACAGCATGGACCCTTCCAGTACCATCCCGTACATCGGGGAATAAATGACCAAAAAATAACGCTGCTCTGCGAAAGAAAGCACTTTTCAACTGACTAGTAGGTAGGTCTCTGCTCAAGAGTAAACTGCAGGTAACCGCACCCGAAAGAACTTCGAAGGTGGTACAGCCCTCGTATTTCGTTTTATATTTATTGGGAACCGTGATTTGGCTATTTCCCGGTTTCGGTATTTATTTATTAGGAGCAATCGCGACCAGGCTTTTGCAATTTTAGACCGCCATAGACTACACCATTATTGAGCTCAGATGACCAATTGACTATCCGAATAAATGTCAAATTTTAACATTACTGGATAGCATCCCATCGACAGCATTGTAATCACGCAGTTTTCCGATTGGAAGACATTACTTACAGTGATAACATAGCTTGCAGCTTACTTCGAGCGCTTGATAACTATATGAAATAAATTACGATGAGACTAATTAACTAATCAGCGAAGTAGACCACTTGCACCTACATAAATAGGCTGTTCACATTATACATAAGCTTTGCAACTGTGGCTACTCATTAAGCGTACGTTCATGTTGGAGCCTGGATGCTAGCATAAATACTCAGTAGAGTTGTGAGTCAAAGTGCGACTCTAGCCGAAAGTGATGCATGGAATTCATAATGTAGGTGCAATGCTACATCAGCTGTTTCAGGAGGCCCCAATGAATGCGCCCTCATTAGTACGGAATCACTGCCTTAAATTCCAAACGTAGTACTTAGCTCTGTTGCCGTCACTATATTATAATCCTTCACAATGACTTTGGCGCTAGGGTGTGCAAGAAGGATATCTTCGTCCCTGCAGTACGATTATAAAAAATCAATCAAGCTATGTGACCATCATACATACACATACGAAATCTAATCGATCACAGCATGTCTAAGTTCAGGGTACTGGGTATCGACTCGGAACATTATCCTGCCGTAGCCAATGTGCTTACCTATGAACAGCTAAGGAAGTATGCACATTCAAGCAAGCTATCGAAAACCAACTCTCAATATACCATTTCATTCTGCAAACGATTCATCGTGTCACCCTAAGGGGCCTAGATTTTTCTGTTCATCCCCTTCCTTTTCGCTCATCATCATTAACTACCGTTTCATTGCAAAGGCTGGTCGTCGCGTAACAAAGCAATGCAGTCATGCTTTGTTAGCGATTTAGAGCTATCCTCCACCTATTTCTCGCAATTTTCTCTTATCACGGGACTTCTGCAGCACTCCAGGTCTAAAGTCGCAAGGATACGGATTGAGCGGAGTACTTTTTAGAGAACGGCCGACGATTGAGGTATAGTGTTCATCATCAGCCTCCCCATTTAGCAACAAGACGAGTCCATTCACTCCCGAATCCAACGTGTAATTTAAGGGGGGTATAAAATAAATACTTGGCGCGATTAACCTCCGGAGAGATTTTTTAGGCCGAGCTTCTCTTCCAATTTGCGTCGTGCTCCTTTTAATTGAAAACATTTTTTTCTACATTTTCGATGTTGCTTTGCCCGGGCGTATATTCGGCTGTTATCGAACGGATCTTTTCTTCGGCTTTACGGCAGCATGCGATGACGTTACGGTGGACAGATATTTTTCCTCATTTTTACCTTAGACCCAATATTGGCCTCATCGGGTAGGCACCAGCAACTTGAATTCCGTAAAGGATACTGCGAACTTTGAGAATCCTATAAGCCAAGAGTCGGAACAGGAGGCGATGACAAGGGATTATCAATTAACCCTATGCGGTCCAAATAAAGATAGCGAGCGAGGAACAGAACGCAGTAGCGAGACGAAAAGAGTCCTATTGCAGTACGAGGCAGCATAAAGGATTGCCGAGCTCTGGTACGCTGTGGTCCACCTAATATATTGGGAGAGCGATCATATTACCAGGACCCATGAAGCGGCGAGTAACCGCCGTTACTGAAACAGGTTCGAGGAAGAAGAGAAGGGGTAAAGAGGCGGAGCTCACGGGAGAGATAAGTTTAAGAGAGGAATAAGTCGTGGGCACATGCTTGAGTAAGTCCTTGCGAAACCAGTAGGAGGTAGCATGGAAATTTTGGCTTGCTCAGAGGAAAAAAAGGGAAAAACTCTCAGAAATAACTACGGCAGAAATCCTTCGAGAGGTTAAGATCCACAAAGAGGAAGTTGGTAAGTGGCATGCTCACAATGATGGCGAGGACGGTTCACTTTTTCGACTCGGTGCGATAATACAGCGGAGTCAAACCGATTTGTTGTAGTGATCATACAACCCTAGAACGGCTACAGAAACTAGATCCGACCCTACAAAGGCAAAGGTGATACCAAGAATTAAGGTATGGATCTCGTGTATGGCGAAGACGGAGGGCTGTGCTTGTTGCAGCGCCTGAACTTGATTATATTAACAGGCGTTTTTACTGCCGTCACAATTATTATTCTTTCAGGAATGCTAGCTCGTTTGTTAAGTGCCGAACCTGCTGATGTAATTTTTTACTTATTTCAGCGAACAGTTTCTTTTTTTCTATATTCATGGATTGTCTTAGTCCTCTTCGTTCATGTTAAAATACCCCAGCATCCGCCGCTGCGCCTGCAGGCAATTTGACTTGCTTGCTTCATTTACCTTGACGGTGCGACATTTCTCATTGTAGCAGTTGTTGTTCCGAAATCGATAGGACTCTTGAGTGTCTGTTGAAAATGCTTTTTGTTCCTCAGACACCCGTTAGAGGACTTTGATGACAATTAGTGAGTGGCGCGATGCATTGCTTACACAACAGCAGTGTCCACTCCAGTGGCGTAGTGAGGTTTTCTTGCGCCCAGATAAAAATGCAATTTGGTTTTAATTTGCTTAATGAACGTTCGCCGCTAGTAATTGATACTGAGATAGTCAAGAGTATTTGAAGTGCCACTTGCAAGTTTGGAAAAATATCTTCTCCATATGCGATTATAAAAGTAAGTAATCCTAACGGTGTTTTAGGTTCAATTTCTTTTCTACTGCACTCACATATTTCGATACAAAATTCTGTTCCATCGAAATCTGTACTATAAAATTCACTCAAGTTCTTTCAATTTCTTTCTAAGTCATTATTATCCTTCTTTAGCAAATTTCCAACGCCTAAGAGAAATCCAAATCTAAAATTATGGTCATTTAGTTGATCTTGTTGGAGACGATCGAGAATACTTTTCATAACGCGAGAAACTTCACATTCTGCGGAAAGAGCAACATCTCTAGCCGATTCTCCGGGCATTTTGCGGCGCCTTTTTACACGTTTTGCTATATCAATATCCCATTTTTCCAGGGGTGAAACTGTTATTCCTTTTATAATATAATTCCTTGCATAACTATTAATTTTGGACTTTAAATATATTTGGATAAAGATAAAAATTATTTTCGGACTTTTATTTTTTGAGTCCGATAGAATTAGTTAAAAAAAAAATGTTTAATTCGGATAAGCCGTTTCTTTGTTATCAAGCAGGACTTTTATTTTGGCCTTAAAAAATAAAAGTCCGGATTTAACTTTTATACATATGTGGACTTTTATGGAAAAAGTTCGATTTTAACTAGTTCCATCGGACAAAAAAAAAATAAAAATACAGATATTACTTTTATATGTGGACTTTTATGGAAAAAGTTCGAAAAATAAAAAGGATGCATGATTCGACATGATATATAGGGATACCTGGGAACTCAAACATTTTCACCTAGGACAATTTTTTGACCAGAACTTTTTCGAGTCCGAAAAAAAAACAAATAATTATTATCCGTCCCTGCATTTTTCACAAAGAGACATCGCTTTTTCTATTGCTTCTTCACAGAGAGTGTCTCGAATTTCGGATAGTTCAGTCGCTAATGATTTAATATCATGATACGCTTCTCTAAAATTCATCTTCGGATCTGTTAATCTGAGCTGCACACGATCAATCCTCTTAAGATTTCATACCAGAAATGAACTAATGTTATGAAACTAAAATTTAGTATATTTTTCCACAGAACTGTAGCTTCGCTGCTGGTGTTACTTCTGGTGTTAGTGTCCTCTGCTAATTGTTCTAAGTGTTCTACTACATTCTCTAGCCCATTGAAGATAACGCTAACCGCTTGTATTCTGGCGCTCCACTGTGTTTCAGATTCCTGTATACACGCATTTTTAGTATAGAAATTTCTTTACAGAAATCAATTATATCCAGAAATCAGTTATAATAAAAATTATCCAGGAAGTCCTTCTTTGCGGACCTGTGAGTAGCCCCCCTTACATCCTCACTATGCCACTGGTCCACTGCTTCTACCATTCGCAAAACAGTACAGGGTGATTAACAAATTTTTTTCTTTTGTATTTCGTTAATATTTATTTCAGAGCAATTATACGAGCATTATTCAATTCAAATTTTTACAAACTTATTTTTAAGTTTTAAATAGCAATTACAATAGTAATGTTAATATTAATAATAATAATTATATTTAAAAGATAAGTAATAGTAATAATAATAATAAAACCATTGCTACATATATATATCGCGTGCGCAGTTAGCTTACAACGGAGCTACAAAAAAGAAGTGGGCATACTTAGAACAATGAAAGCCACGCCCACTAAATTTAAATATATTTATTTCGTGCCTATAAATTTTATTTATCAATACATCAATAATAACTAATTTCTATGCAGAATGCTGCTTTCGTCTACTTCAGCACTACACATCCAATACCATCCCAGTAAGAAAGTGCTTTTATAAGAATACAAAACATCTCAGTTTCTTTCCTTCCAGTTTATCTTAGTTTGCTCACTGTCGTCGCACCGTACGCTCGCGACTCTCTTCACGATGTAAGCCGTGACGCGGTGGTGACATGCTGCCATTGCTAGCGCGCGTTTTACGTGAACGCTTAAACTTTGCCATATCCTCGCCAAAAACATCTCCGGTACGCAATGCCGATATTAAATCATCAAACTCGCCCTTATTATTATCACCTCTAGCCGGCGAATCACGACCACCATTCGCTGATGACGTGAGTCCCAAATTGCGCGCCACCGATGACATTAAACCCTCCTTATTCTTGCGTTCGATGGTACGTTTCTTTAGTTCCGCCTCCTGTTTGGCACGCTTTTCATCTTCTTCTTGACGTTTACGCAAATTTTCATTATCCTGACGCGCTTCTGCAAATGCTGTTAGGAAGGTATCAAATATACCAAAGAACTCATCAGGTTGTAGCACAGAACCATCTTCGCCGAATAGACGCACCGCGCGATCAAAACGTGTTTTCATATCCTGGAATTTATCTTCCAACTCGGCGAAACGTACTGACGCCTGCGCATGGAATTCGCGCATAACGGGTAGGAAGTGATCACCCGGTTGCGCTGGACCAGCTGAGCGATGGAATTCAATTTCACGCGCTACATCAGCGAGTCCAGTGCGCAGCATTTGTATATCTTTGTCCATTTCGGCTAGTGATACTTTGGATGCCTCGCGCACATGTGGTATGTCATCTTCGAGTTTGAGCAAATCTTTGAATTTCTTGTCGATAACTTGTACCAGATAGTGGAGGAGTGTAGTACCTTTGGCAGCGCTGGATTTAGTGTCAACAAGTCGATTCAGTGAGGATAAACGGAAACCTGAGGCATTGCCGCGCGCACCACGGTTCATGTAATTGCCTGAAAGGAGAGATAGGGTAAGAAACAAGTTACAAATTAAAAGCAGTTAAAACTTGAAAAAACTACGGAGATCTGAGAAAGCCTAGACGGAAAGTTGACTTATACAATAGTTCTTGGGGACAGTCTTGATATCGTGTCACCGGTCTTTGGAGATATGGGAAGATGACTAACGTAAATTTCCATAACCACCATCAGGCACCTGACCAACAGTGACTTGCATTTAACGGCTGGGTAGAAACAGTCTGGAGATCATCACTTCGCCGATCAACTTATGCTGTGTATCGAGAACGTTATGTGCTCGTGCCTTGCGCTTGCCAGGCTAAGACTCCAGCTAATAGGAGTGATACAGCTGTCAGATCTAGAAGCAGCAACTGGCTTAAGTCCTAGGAAGCTTCTAGTATTTGCCAGGAGGACGGCATTATTTTATAACATAGGTCCTGGTGTTTGATAGGGTTTTTCAGTTTGGTCGTTAAAACAAATTTCTGGTAACACTACGGGCTCATTCAGTCTATGTGAGGTTCTCATGGACCGGCCAGCTCAACCTTTACCTAACCTATGCTGTGTTGATTCGTTGGGCTTAAGCCGGATCATCTTTTGACTGCGAATATTCCATAAATCACACTAAGTCCAACGAAATATCATCGCAAACACCAGCGGGTTAAGGGGCTTAGAATATACCCGCGGAATGTATGTCTGTCGTAAGAGGCGACTAAAATGCCAAATTGATTCAAGGGGTTGTGTAGCGCAACCCTTTCAAGGGATTGCCAGACCAATTTATAGCTTCTCCAACCCAATTGTCAAACTCACCTACCCGTGGCGAATCCTGCTTCTTTAGCAGCCGAGGCTCTGGCGACCCCAATTTCATCATGGATCTGGAGGGTGGTAGGGCGGAATGGCCTAGAAAGTTTCACGTGGCCACTCCAAATCGTTCCCGAGTTGGTCGGGCTAGTACCTTTATGGTGCTTGTTACCGGAACGTCCCGGATCGTGCATCCGGCAAAGGACCATCAACATCGATAACACTTCCCAAAACCTTCGGAGAGTGTCCTTATCTCTACAACAACAACAACAACAACGAATAACATCGCTGAAAGGAATTGTCGTCTCTAGTTTTATTTAGCGCAGGTTTTTTTCTCTCGATGAAGAGTTATTATTATCCTTTTCAGTTATACAGTACGCAAGTCATTCCTTCTAAACTACAAATAAAATGAATTGGAAACACCAAGGGAGGCTAAATCATTATCAATCTGTTCTCATAAACTCGGTAAGAGCCTCGTCATTCCGTGTCGGTTCTTTATTTGCTTCCGTAGATATAAGCCGGGATAGATCAAACCCTATAGGGGGAGCTTCTCTCTACAATATTTAAAGGGGTTTTCCATCTTCTTCGATACAGCCCAAGATTCTGAACAATGCGAAAGAGTAAAGGACTGACGTAATGGGATGGATGCTTTTGCCCGACGGCAAGGTAGTTCTAGAAATATGTTTAATTAAGGGCTGAGCGTAGGATCGATGTTTCGAAGACTTGGGCTGCAGATTGATTCTTACTTTTCTAATATAATGACGAATGTTTAAAAGCCGAGGTGGGCATCCCCACACACTCTTTCCACATCGTAGAGTTCAAGTATTTGAGAGGCTCCCTACCTCAAAGATGTCCTTAAGCTCTGAGAGGGCTACGAAAATTGATGTTCCAAGAAATACCTTTTAACTACGACCGCAGCTGCTTCTACCACTTGTTAGCCTCGTTAAGCCAGTTTTGAGAGCATCGGCACTTCATGATGATGCGGAGCGGAAGAGCAGGACCACGGCACTCGAGGTCATTAGTCATCTAGTGAACCTGTCTTTTACGATGCCCCGGCACACAAATTAGAGAAACGTTATAACGACACGCCTGGATCATGGCCCATTATCTAAACTAACGAATCAGATTATATTATCGTTGCTGACTAGCTAGTCTGAAGTGACGTCTGGCTCTCCCAGAAGATGGTGACACTATTACCGATACCTCCTGAATAGCGGATGAAATAGGAATGAAAAGCATTAGCTCAGTCCAGTATGCGCGGCTAGAAGTGTTGGAAAGATGCATGCTCCTACTTCACGGGCTATTATGTCTCTGTCCGTCATAAAGGTACTAAGATCATGTTTTTCGCAAAACAAACATCAAAAAACAAGGACATAAAAGGTTGGAACTAATAAATTATTTCCCATGCACGCCGACTGAATTGAAATTGGAGTATATAACCTTTAGCAGTAGGAGAGAGCACAACTAAACAACTGAGGGCCATTGCATTTACATCGTACTAAAGGAATATATTGAGACTAGGTCAGACTGAAAACGTAATATTCGTTTCACAGAGAAAATTAAAAAAAGGCAAAGACTGACTCACCCAAGGCCAGCACCAATTCAAGTATTTTACGTAGTCGCCTTGAACGCGCGACCTCACGTGATGCCTCCATCACACTGCGTATGCGCGGTACCAGATCGTTTACAGTGATCATGAAACGTTTCTTGTAGTGTAGACTCTTTAGACGTTGTTCATAATGCGGGATTCTGAAAAACAGAACAAAGTTGTAATAATGACCAGGGTTAGACAAAGAAAATATTTCAGCCCTTACTTTGAAATTTCATATAAAAAGCGATCCGCGCGTGCTAAAGACTCAATATCTTCGCTATGCTCATCTAGGAGAGCACGTTCCTCTGCTGAAGGTGTAAACTTAAGTAGCTGTTCGACCATGTCAAGAGCCAACTGCTCGTTGCTGTCCATGGATAAAATGGCTCTGAGAAAGAAGAAAGAGAAAAGAAAATATTTAAATCAGAAAAAATGTACCATGAAACAGTTTTGACGAAACTAGTTGAGCTCTGTATACTTACTTGGAGATCTCTTCGTCCGTCATCTTTAATTTACTTAAAAGTATAGTACAATTTTGTGCACGTCGTCCATCGATGACTGAGAGTATTTTTGTGCGCTGCTTGCCCATTACGCGTAGATCCTCAACAGAGCCGTCGTTCTAAGAATGGAAATAATAAAAGTTTTTCTTAGAGCTTTCTAAGATTTCCCTGCATTCACTTACCGTTACACCGTTCTTTTGATAAGCTGAGAAAAGTTTATCTATCGCTTCGAGCTCCATATTATTATACCATTTAGACTCATCCAATTCACTCCAGACGGTACCTTGCACCTTGGCATCGGGCAATTTGGACCAATTGAAGCTCTTTAGAGGATTTGAAGGTTGTGGCACATTCTTTTTTGGCAACTCGGCTTTTGGTGGTGGTGGCGCTGTAAAGTAAGATACGTTCGGTTAGTTCTAAAAAAACCTAAATAAACAACGAAGCTACGCACCCATTGTTGAGCACATGGCTTGTGGCGGCGGAGCACCACCGGGACACGGTGGTGGTGGCGGCGGTATTGTTGATAACATTGGCGGCGGTGGTGGTGGCACCATCTTCATAGATGGCGCTGGTGGTGGTGCAGGTGATGTAGCACCATTACAACCAGTTAAACCAGCTACCTTCTGGTCATCTGGTATGCTACCCTCGGTGACTAGACGTTCGAGACGCGAACGCTCTTGTTGTTCGGTTAGCAAGCGATGTTGCAAATCCTCACCCCTCATTTCAGCCATTTGCGCACGTTGTACGGCGTGCAAATGATTTGCGGACTCCTTTTCCAAACGTTCACGCATGCGCGCCAAACTTGTTTCCAAATCTTCTTTTTCTTGCTGACGCTGATCTAACTCCTGTTCCTTTTTAGCAAGACGCGACTGTACTTCGAAATTCTCACGTTCCAGCTCATCGGCGCGTGTGCGCGCTTGCTTCAATTCTTCTTCTTTCACCAGCAATTGCACTATTTCGGCAACGTTAATTTGTAGTGGCGCTACGTCGGGATCACGCACGCTTGAAGATGGCAACTTTTCTTTATTTGGAGCATCGGGATCGATATCGCTACGAGGGCGTCCTTCGGTTTGGAGAACAATCTGTTGTACAACGCGATCAAACATGAGCCAATGCTGTGTGTGTGGTCCCGTATCTGCGCAGGAGTTGATGTAAGTCAATAAGTAAGTGAAAGTGTTTGAGTTACGAACTGTGAGTTACTTACATGGCAACAAGAGCATATGCTCCAAAAGTGACAGCAAATGCGTGAAGGCAGGCGAGTGACTCAATTTACGTCGCAGCAAATCAAACATATCATTGGCGCTCTGTGTATCTACATGCTCGCGATTGAACTTGCGTGCCAGCTCTTTTTCGTCCTCAGCGCGCATCATTTCAAAAAAGTCCTGCATAGAAATGGAATTCGATAAGAAACATAGTTTGGATGTGATAAGCTTACGCAGCTGGTACTTACCAAATGCCTGTCAAGCGTTTCGTTTTCATGTTTACGCAGTTTTTCGATAACTTGCTGTAGACCGAGCATAAGAAACTCATAGCGCAGATGTAGACGAAACTCGAGGCTCTCCTGTCCCGGTCCGTAGTTGAGTACTGCATTGATGAAGGACATAATGGCGGTTTGTAGATTGATATTATCATTATAGGAGTCTAGTCGGCGATCCAGATCATTGACGATAGTCTAGGATAGTTTAAAGTTATTGTCACAATTGGCGGAAGTAAACGCTCAAAAACTCACCTGAAACCTCACGCGCTCCGTTGCGTATTCCTGAAAGTTAAGCATAGCTTGCAGTACCTTACGATGACCACCGGGCACCAGGCAGACAGCGCCTAATATCTCCAACGCTGCAATCTTTGTTTTCACATTATCTGCCGCTAGTGAACGTGCGATCGTGTCGATAGATGTAGGATGCGCAAGCACATTGGCGCGTCCCGTCTAAGAAAAGAATATTATTATTAGGCATCAACTCACACCACTCACCTCCTCCTATTTATGCACACTTACCGAATTATTCATCAACGCTTTAATGCAACCGATAATCCTTGTGTGTAGATCGCTATTAACCACATCAGGATGCATCCATTTGAGCAGATTGAGTAAACATGGCAACCCATCGAGATCTACAAAGCGCAATACAAAACTATGCGTCGATGTTCGTAAAGCCGTTTTCAGCGCATCCAAGAAGAGTATGTGACCTTCATTGCGCATACAATATTCAGATATGTTGCTATCGTCATATGACACGCTGACATAACGTATTAAGGCCTTTAGCTGATCAATATAATAATCGGCGGTAGGTGGTTGTGTGATCGCGGCCGAACTTCCATCCGTCGTATCTATGGGCTGCTTGCGCGAACAATATATTTGCCATTTCTTTTGTGGTGGTAAATTGAGCATGGCTTCCTTATTGGGCGCTGTAAGATCGAGCTCTTCGACGAGCTCAGCAAACTTAGCATCCAATTCATCCACGGGTGGCATTGGTTGTGTGGGTGTGAGTGTTTGTAGAGTAAAGGCGCCTTCGACCACACAAATTTCGGGTGGTTCGTCATCCTGTTTAAAGAGGAGATTGAGAGTTTTTTTTTATAAGAGTGCTTGACCAAAAAAGAAAACCCTATGGGGTCGGTTTAACAAGCGTTCGGTGCTGTGACTATGCTTTGTACTCACTTGCGTACTGTCTTAACTATTGAAAGATATTCACAAGCTAGCAATATTAAATAAATAGAGTTAACACTTTTAAGAGTTCTGCAATCTTAAAGAAAATTTACATTAATGAAGTCTACAAATGCTCCAAATGGCAAAGCAGAAGTCTCCCCAGCAGCTTTTAATTGCAGCGTTGTGTATGTAGAAATAATTTAAACTTAATTTTAACTTTTGAAAACTCGAATTTTTAAATTTTATCTGCTAGTATTTGTTTCTATTTTAAGCTTGAAGCTTACTTTTCCTATAAAATAAAAAAAGTCTGCAAATTAAAAAAAAAAATTTAAAAACTCTAATTACACGTAACATCATTATAATAGTAATAGTTCAACATTTTCAAAGCATATTCAGGATAAAAACCAACTATTTGAAATTTAAATTTTTTTAACCTATATCGCCAAATTCGAGTGAGTTTTCCTTGATTTTTTACTAAATGAGTATAAAATTGTTTATAAACGTGTTTTAAAAAAGTCTCCAAATTTAAAACCATGTAATTATCTGTATGAAAAAGTAGACACCCATTAATAATTAATAGTGTCAATCAAAATAAGTTGATAAACAAAGTCTCCAAAAAGGCTTAAAACACTCCGCTAAGAAAAGGATTATAGCCCACCCTATTTTGGTAAGCTTAAATGAAAAAAGGTCACATTAAATAAAGTACCCACATTTATAATCTTTTAAGCCTTATCGTTTGAAACATGTTATTGAAAGTCTCCAAATTTACACTTACAATAATATTTTTTTGTTTTAATTCTCTTACTCTTAGTGTAGTTTGGTTTTCTGTGTCTATTTATAATTGTTTGTACTATTATGTTTAAAATATAAATAAAAGATATATTATATGCCTAATTTTCACATTAATAAGCAAGTTATTAAAAAGTCTCCAAAGATGATTTTTGGAATAGTAACAATAACATGATGAGTATAATAACAATAAAATATTTTAATTAAAGTTTCAAATATGGGAAGTACACATTTTGTAGTAAAATTTCATTTTTCAAAAAGTCTCTAAAATTTTAACTTTTAAAAACTTAGCCATTTCCAAGCGTGTTTTGTTTTTTTTTGGGATGGTGTTGAAATTATGATGCAGTTTAACAGCAGCATAAAACCTCTTGCAGTACATAATGAAAGTCTACACATATTAAAAAATTAATATTTTCTGAAAATTGCCTCACATATGAATCATTAGTATTGTCTAAAAGCTTATTGAAACTATTTTACTGCCAAAATTTTGTCATAAAATACAATATTTTAAAAAGTCTCCAAACTTCCCACTTGCGAAAATTGCTTGGCAATCGAAAGTTGACTTTCAATCGAGTTTTTTTGAGGCTGTTAGGAACAGTATATAAAAATGTCGAAAAACCTGTCTCACTATATTCTAGAAGTCCGCAAATGTACAACTAGGGTTGCCTTTTGAAAACTGCACATAATTTGAAGTTTTTAGTAGTTTTGCAATGTAATGATTACAATAACATTAAAAAATATTGCTCTAGACAGATAAAGAAGTAAAAACCAATTCTTAAAAAGTCTTCAAACTCTCCACTTTCAAAAACTTAGATTTTAAGCGCACATTCATTTTTGATAGCAGGAACACCAAAGAAAGTCTAAACAATTTTTTTTGCTTTATGTCTACAAATCTACACATGTGCAAAAATTGCATCAAGTTTGAACAATTTTGAAAGTTTGTTGCTATAGAATTTCAAATAACAATGAAAAAATGTAATTGGAGACAACAAGTTTAGTCTTGATATAAAAGTTTCTAAAACTTTCCAGTTTAAAAAATTAGTGATATTTTGATTGGCGAATATTGGCATTAAAGTGCCAGACAGGCTCCTCGCTGACCGGGATTTTTTTTTTTAATTCTTCAGTCATCTTTTTTCTATGACGTTTATAAAACTGAAATATAGTTTAAATAATTAAAATAAAGTCAGTTTTTCGAAAATGTGGAGAAGTTCTTTGGAACGGCGTTAGTACTAAGTGCTGTTAGTACTGACTGAAACTTCGCCAAATTTTATTAATATTAATAAGTGTGGCGGATATTAGCAGCTTCGATAAGTCACTATGCTGCTACTAAATAAATACACAACATCAGCGAAGTAATCAACCACGCATGCATGTAAACAGCACTAATCACCAACCCAGATTGCGCATTCACGAGTTCAAAATTGCTTCGTCCTGCGCATCTACGTCACAGTTGACTCCTTCAGCGAATGAAAGAAATAGAGAAAAAAACAAGAGCTAAAGGCAAATTACGTATGAATTGCCCATAAAAAACAGCTGACCTTTTGTTTACATGCGCAATGCACAATCTTCTGTGTGTGATTTCTGTGTAAACAGCAGAACTAAGTGCAACGAAGAAAGAGAAAACAGGCACACAAACATGTACACCGCAACAAACGACGCATATTACTCAGCCATATACACACATATGCATTGACGGCAACAGTGAGAGTGCGTAAGAGATCAAACGCTATTACACATACATGTAAGGAACATCTAAAAGTGCTAAAGTTATTACTAGTGCGTGTATATTTGATACGCATATAACAAGAATAATATGAGTACAGAAAGGAGAAATATATAGGAGAATGTTTGAGAACGCTGTTCGTGAAAAGTCTAGTACATAGACGAAATAGGCGAAAGAGGCAACAGGGAGTATAAAAGTAGCGCAAGCTGAGGAATCATGAATCAATTTGATTTTAACACGCTATTAATGAAGTAATCGAGTATTGTAATTGTGAAGTACTACTATCACAATAGTCTTGTGAATAAAGAACATTTTGCTGTACTAAATATTTGAGTTACTTATTCGGCAGTTCAGCGATTCGAGCAATAACAGAAGGTGCAGAGTAAACAGAATTTACAATTCGTTACGATTGCTTCAAAACTTGGTAATAAACGTTAGGTTTTCAGGAAGTCTCCAAACTCAACAAGGCCTGAAATAAAGTTGTTTTAAGTGATACGATAGTCTAGAAAGTCTTGGAGCTGGGTTTACCCAATACCAATAAATTTAAGCTGTCAAAAAAGTCTCCAAGTGTAAGGTTTAAAAAATAAATGTATTTAATCAGTTCAAAGGTGATAGAATATTAATTATGTATTTCGCAGTAGTCATCCGTTGAATGTTAGTCTAGTCTAGTTTTGGTGCTTGACAAAAAGGGATTTGCTTAACCCTTGCGAACTAAATTGTACGTACCCCAATAATCGCAAGTCTCAAAAAAAAAACTCTACACCGAAAAGTTATTAAAAATACACGTATTTAACGTATTCAAAAGGCTGGAGGATGAAACGCCGGTTCACATTCTCTGTGAATGCGTCGCTCTGGCAAGGCAGAGACTCTCCCATCTAGGTGGTGTGACTCTCAATCCCTATGTGATATGGAGTCTAAAGCCTGAAGAGGTACTTAGATACATCAAAAGCCTCCACATACAAAATTAGGCTGAAAGGTCATGCACAATAGATTTGCACGAAGGTCGCAGTGCATAATAAAAATAATGATAATAAATTCAAAAGGTTCATAAAATATTAGTTATGTATTTTGCTCGTTTTGGAGACATGATCAAATCTACTAACCATATAATAAAAAAAGAAAAAACACTGCAAATATATGTACATAAATCAAATAAGACCAAATATGCCAACACCTTAGAAAGTCACAAAAACATAATAAATATGGAGACTTTTACTGCAAGTACACAAATTAAATCAAAAACAAGTAAGGAAGGCTAAGTTCGGGTGTAACCGAACATTACATACTCAGTTGAGAGCTGTGGAGACAAAGTAAGGGAAAATCACGATGTTGTAAAAAGAACCTAGGGTAACCCTGGAATGTGTTTGTATGACATGTGTATCAAATGGAAGTAGGCCATAGTTCTATAGATGGACGCCATTTAGGGATATCGCCATAAAGGTGGACCAGGGGTGACTCTAGAATTTGTTTGTACGATATGAGTATCAAATGAAAGGTGTTAATGAGTATTTTAAGAGGGCGTTGGCCTTAGTTCTATATGTGGACGCCTTTTCGAGATATCGCCATAAAGGTGGACCAGGGGTGTCTCTACAATTTGTTTGTACTATATGGGTATCAAATGAAAGGCGTTAATGAGTATTTTCAAAGGGAGTGGGCCTTAGTTCTATAGGTGGACGCCTTTTCGGAATATCGTTATAAAAGTGGACCAGGGTTGAATCTAGAATGCGTTTGTACAATATGGGTATCAAACGGAATGTGTTAATAAGTGTTTTAAAAGGGAGTGGGCCTTAGTTCTATGGGTGGACGCCTTTTCGGGATATCGCCATAAACGTGGACCAGGGGTGACTCTAGAATGCGCTTGTACAATATGGGTATCAAAGGTGTTAATGAGTATTTTAAAAGGGTGTGGGCCTTAGATCTATAGGTGGACGCCTCTTCGGGATATCGCCATAAACGTGGACCAGGGGTGACTCTAGAATGCGTTTGTACAATATGGGCATCAAATGAAAGGCGTTAATGAGTATTTTAAAAGGGCGTAGGCCTTAGTTCTATAGGTGGACGCCTTTTCGAGGTACCGCCATAAAGGAGGACCAGGGGTGACTCTAGAATTTGTTTGTACGATATGGGTATCAAATGAAAGGTGTTAATGAGTATTTTAAAAGGGAGTGGGCCTTAGTTCTATAGGTGGATTCCTTTTCGAGATATCGCCATAAACGTGGACCAGGAGTGACTCTAGAATGTGTTTGTACGATATGGGTATCAAAAGAAAGGTGTTAATGAGGGTTTTAAAAGGGAGTGGCCCATAGTTGTATATGTGAAGGCGTTTTCGAGATATCGACCAAAATGGGGACCAGGGTGATCCAGAACATCATCTGTCGGGTACCGCTAATTTATTTATATATGTAATACAGTATTCCTTCCAAGATTCCAAGGGCTTTTGATTTCGCACTGCAACACTTTTTCATTTTCTTCTACTTAATATGGTAGGTGTCACACTCATTTTACCAAGTTTTTTTCTAAAGTTATATTTTGCGTCAATAGACCAATACAATTACCATGTTTCATCCCTTTTTTCGTATTTGGTGTATAATTATGGCATTTTATTCATTTTTCGTAATTTTCGATATCGAAAAAGTGGACGTGGTCTTAGTCGGATTCCGGCCATTTTTTACACCAATACAAAGTGAGTTCAGATAAGTACGTGAAATGAGTTTAGTAAAGATATATCGATTTTTGCTCAAGTTATCGTGTTAACGGCCGAGCGGAAGGGCAGACGGTCGAGTGTGTATAAAAACTGCGTGGCTTCAACCGATTTCGCCCTTTTTCACAGAAAACAGTTACGGTCCTAGAATCTAAGCCTCTACCAAATTTCACAAGGATTGGTAAATGTTTGTTCGACTTATGGCATTAAAAGTATCCTAGACAAATTAAATGAAAAAGGGCGGAGCCACGCCCATTTTGAAATTTTCTTTTATTTTTGTATTTTGTTGCACCATATCATTACTGGAGTTGAATGTTGACATAATTTACTTATATACTGTAAAGATATTAACTTTTCTGTTAAAATTTGAATTAAAAAAAAATTTTTTTTAAAAAGTGGGCGTGGTCGTTCTCCGATTTTGCTAATTTTTATTAAGCAGAAATATAGTAATATAAGTAACGTTCCTGCCAAATTTCATCATGATATCTTCAACGACTGCCAAATTACAGCTTGCAAAACTTCTAAAATACCTTCTTTTAAAAGTGGGCGGTGCCACGCCCATTGTCCAAAATTTTCCTAGTTTTCAGTTCTGCGTCATAAGTTCAATTCATCTACCAAGTTTCATCGCTTAATCCGTATTTGGTAATGAATTATCGCACTTTTTCGATTTTTCGAAATTTTCGATATCGAAAAAGTGGACGTGGTTATTGTCCGATATCGTTCATTTTAAATAGCGATCTGAGATGAGTGCCCAGGTACCTACATACCAAATTTCATCAAGATACCTCAAAATTTACTCAAGTTATCGTGTTAACGGACAGACGGACGGACGGACGGACGGACGGACATGGCTCAATCAAATGTTTTTTCAATCCTGATAATTTTGATATATGGAAGTCTATATCTATCTCGATTCCTTTATACCTGTACAACCAACCGTTATCCAATCAAAGTTAATATACTCTGTGAGCTCTGCTCAACTGAGTATAACAACAGCTGGCGATTAGTCGCGAATGCTTTTGTAATCCGCTTTGTAGACAATATATGAATGCATTCGTAATTTGCGGAAAATTTTTATCTGCAACAGTTGCCACTACATAAATTATGTAAAACAAAGTAGCCGACTAACTATCAATAGGGGGACTCATGATAGCATATAAACTTATAAGGTGTAAAATTATATCCATTTACACACGCGGTTATATGAACGCACCTAGTAATACTCTTGATAAAATTGATTGCTTTTCCGCTGTATTATTTCCAAAAAAATTTTTTTGATTGTTATACAAATTAAAAAATACCAAGATTAAGTGAAAAATCAAAACTAAAACGCCTTTACTTGCTGATGTTGGAGATTTTTGATGAAAATGCCCTCTGTAATGTCTGCAAGGTTGCATTCCTTTGAGTTTACCGCGTTTACACAATGAAATGTGCGCGTAAATTTATACAGATTGTGTAAATGATTTTTCATACAAAATTTGACAGCTCGTGCGTAAACTAGATAAATTTATACGTTTACACACTTTATAAGGCATTTATACGGTTACATGAGTCCCCCTAATGTTACTGGGAGCTGTCATTGCTATGCGCTGTTGTTGTAATAGTAGCTAAGCTTGTTGTCACTTTCCCAACGGCGGCCACCGTGGTGTGATGGTAGCGTGCTCCGCCTATCACACCGTATGCCCTGGGTTCAACTCCCGGGCAAAACATCAAAATTTTAGAAATAAGATTTTTCAATTAGAAGAAAATTTTTCTAAGCGGGGACGCCCCTCGGCAGTGTCTGGCAAACGCTCCGATTGTATTTCTGCCATGAAAAGCTCTCAGTGAAAACTCATCTGCCTTGCAGATGCCGTTCGGAGTCGGCATAAAACATGTAGGTCACGTCCGCCCAATTTGTAGGGAAAAATCAAGAGGAGCACGACGCAAATTGGAAGAGAAGCTCGGCCGTAGATCTCTTCGGAGGTTATCGCGCCTTACATTTATTTTTATTTTTTTTTATTTTTAAATATTGAACTAATATTAGTTGTTGAAAATTAGGTATATAACGGATCAGCGGAACGAATTCCGAAACGTCGAAACTGCCTATCGACGTATACTTTTGTGTGGAATAGGACTTAGAACTTATATATAACGACACTTTGGTTTGAAAATGTTTGCCATTTTAGGTGAATAGCTTACAAGCGATAACGGCAAGTTTATGTGGCTAGAAATGTCAAAAAATGCGATTCCGCTGCAAGAGTTGTGAGTAGTTACAGAATACCCCCTGCAGGTTCGTTAGTTCGCTATTCCGTAGTTGGCAGTTTTTTTTGGAAAGGGAAGTGGCTTTTCGTCCGCACATTTTTTTTATCTTCCAGTAAGAAGTAAAGTGAGGAGACATAGCTAAAAAATTAATAAAATAAAAAATCGGGAATTTTTTGGACTGAAGTTTCAGGACGGGCAAGGACACCCTCGATAAAGCAGACTGTGAGTGGCTTTGAGTTCTTCATCTTTTTAGTATGTTTTGATTACTCGTAAGGTGTGATCCTGCAGAGCCCATATTCCTACAATCCACTATGGCAGCAGCTAAATTGCAGTACAAACCCTTAGACTGATAAACCTTACTGAATTTGCGTGGTGATTGCAGATATCTTATTTCAGGATCAAAATGCTACCTCTATTGAGCAGGAATATTCTTTATCTCTTCGGAAACTCGCCGAGATAGCATGCGATTCAATCTTAGTAAATTGATTAACTCCAAGTACATCGGACGCTTTACTTCGTGTACAGCTTTTGTTGGCTAGTTGCTTGCTCGGTGCGACCCACCACTTAGCCTCCAAATACCGCTATAGCGCCGTTTTGATACCGCAGCTCGTGATTTAAGTAATGATAAATTTGTAAGAAGAATAGCGAAAGTTTTATAGCGCCGTTTTGATACCATAGCTCTTGATTTAAGTAATGAAAATGTTGTAAGATTGGCGAAAGCTTAAAAGCCCTAGTGGAAGCGGTTCTAATATCCTTGAGTGCCGGAATGCTCTCGAAAAGGGATTTTTCATGAAACTTCATTATAGTGGAAAAGTGCGCCACTTGCAGCTGCCACATGAGAAATCGTTCCAACCCCATACTAACTGAGGGATCATCTCGACTTTCTGTTTGTTACGATGTTCAGACACTATGCAACCATGCTGTTGTTGTATTAACGACAAAGACACTCCCCGAAGGTTTGGGGAGTGTTATCGATGTTGATGGTCCTTTGCTCGATATATAGATCCGGTACGTTCCGGTAACAAAGCACCATTAAAGTACCAGCCCCACCATCTTAGGAACGATTTATATGACCACAATAAACCTTCTAGGCCATTCCGGTTCCCACCCCCTAGTTACATGAGGAACTTGGGGTTCCCAGAGCCTCGTCTGATAAACATGTGCATGATACATTCATATTTGTAACAGGATTCCCCGCGCGTAGATGAGGTTGACAATTGGGTAGCGGAAGCTTTGAAGCTATAAAGATTTGTATTGAGCTCCTCAACCCCTTGAATCTCACTATGCAACCATACTTGATGTTATCGTAGCATACCCGAAAGAATGAGGAGCCACTTGCCCAATACTTTTTGTATCTAGTAGTGCCTTGCATGTCACCTGGATAGCGAAGAGTTGTTCTTGATACACGCTAGTTAAGTTTTGAGTTTCCCACTACACATGCCAATCTGGATCCGTCCGTTCGTAAAGAGTGAGATGCTTAGTCTTTGAAGGAACTCTTCATACATGCAATACACTTTGTAGGAAGGGTGGTCCTATAATTTATATCAAATATACCATTGATACAACAATTCCAGTCCCAACTCTCCAGTTCAGATTAGGTGTCAGAAGAATCCACACCGCCCCTATGTTAGCTTAGATATCAAAAGAATTCCCGACAGGGGCTGGTCCAGAATCATTATTAAGGTATAATTGCCACAACGATTAATTTGTCTAACCTTTTTAGGAAATCGAATTTAAGTTTAATATAATTGTTAGGTGGTAGCAGCTCATGAGATGATATTTGCCCTGATTATAGCATTCGTCTGGAAAAGTTTATGCCTGAATTTGATGAACCGCTGAAACATTACAAGTTCTTCAATGGGCTCCTCCCTTTATACTCGGAGATATCAGGGCCCTTATTACGTTTTACGATTATTTACTGAAAACCATTTCACTGAAACGTAATATGGGTCCAGAGTTTCCTTGAGGTTTTAGAGGAATGCTAAGTGGTTGAATGAGCCCCCGTATTTTAACTGATCGACTGTAGCAAGGACGGTCGTGTTGAGGGAAAGGGACTTGGTTTTACCTCAAAATTTATAGGAATGTTTTTTTCCCGGAAACATTGCTGATGATTTGTTAGCCGGAAGTTCGAAGAGAAGTGAGGAAGCAGAATGGTCTCAAACAAGCTGGCCTATCAGCTTTCCGTAGGAGAGGAGGGTAGCCGCATTTCGGGAATGACAAAGATGAACATATCCAGGCTAAAAACTTATGGTAGATAGCTGATTCTGTTACAGTTTGTTTTAGCATCATGTATGCTGTTTTGTTGTTATTATTGTTTTGTTGGAAAATTAAAACAAGCCCCGACAAGGTGAGGGGATAGGAGAATAGTCCTTTGCGGGATATGAACACAAACCACGTTGCGGGTGGAACGATTTTTTATCTTTCCAGCATATGGGTCGATTTAACCACAATACGTGTCTGGTCTCCAAAAGGTTTATAAAGTTAACATTGCCCCCTAGGGTGAATCATAATAAATTTTTGTACTGTAGTCAGAGATATCATATCAGTAGATCAGCTATCCAGTTACATCTCACTAATCTTGGTGATACTCGGTGGCGATTGAAAGAGCGTGTTCGTTGATTTTCTGTTTAAACATTAGTATAAAAGACCACAGCTAGGCTAGTGTTCTCAAGGGCGAAAAGTATTTCGATGTTACTTCTCCCAGGACTTGAGCGTAGGTCCTACCGTATGGTATGGCAACATACTACTTTAACACAAGGGGTCTGGCTGTAAACTAAAGGATACCTACCCAGTTACTCGTATTCAGTGGCGCAACCCAGACTCGCCTTCTAAAATTAGATTCTTTTCTTAAAGATGTTCAGAGAATATGAAAAGATGGCAATGTCCACACTTAAGTTGGACATTTGTTGAAATGGAGGTATTTTTAAGTTATTGACACTGTGACAAAGTGGTTAACATTGGGATAGGGTAAAGTTGCTGCCTCCAGCAATGTGAGGGACACACTTAGGCTGGCTGCTCCATTGTGATACCACTATGCGGGCTATAGCCCTTCCTCCTTTAGATATGTAAGAACTTGAACCAATTTGTCCTTCTGATGTATGTAGCGTAGAATATTTTCGATTTCCGCAGAGCCAAGTTCTGCTAAACAGTCGATGAAATACTTATTCAGACATTCTATACGTATACTGACCAGAGCAGGGCATCTACAGAGGAAGTGCTCGACGCTTTCTATCTCCTCTTGATCCCTGCAGCTTCGACAAAAATCATCGTTTGGAATTCACATGCGTTCGCCGCGTATTCCCATCAGGCAGTGGCCCGTTATTATCCCGAACAGTGGACCTAAGGAGAGACGGTTGAGGTTAATGAGGAACCTAGTTCGATTTCAATTATGCGAGGCCAGGTCCGCTTGGACATCTCGCAAGTGGGTTCCAGCGCCCATTTGGAATTGGCCTTCTTGGTGAAAAATGATGTGAGCCAGTATTTGCACGCAGGAAGAGGGGGAACAATGTCCTTCAGCTGTCTTAGCTCTGTCTGTTCAGTAGCCCTCCTCGCTAGTTCATCGGCAGCACAGTTCCCGGGCACACCGCTGTGACCTGGGACGCACACAACAGTTGTCTCGCACTGCGATGCAACTTCGTTTAGGGTATGTCTGCATTATATTGCTAATTTCAATGAAGTGTTCTTGCCTCGGAGGGCTTTTACTGATTGATCCTTAGATAGCAGTGGGCGGCCTCCATTATTGCAGTTAATTCCGCTTGGAAGCCGCTACAGTGGCTTGGCAGCCCTATACTTAGGGAAAGAGAAAGATCCTATGAATACGATTGAGCTTGGAGGCATCCGTGAAGATGGCCATGCACTCTGGGTCTAGATTAGTGGCGTTATCCCATACGTGCCTCTCTGGGATTCTGAATGAGAACTTGTTATCTATAGACCGGATCAATGTGGTGGTTAACATTAACATTCTAAAATTATTGCCGCACAGTTGTTATATTAATTGCAACAACAATGTAATTGCATATTTTCACGCTCTAATTTGTTGCAGTCATTTGCGAAATATTTTCAATCTCGCCCCGCGCTGGTTAATCGTTTAATTGGTATTAAGTGCTAAACCGGTGAATATGGCAACAACTTGAGCAAATTAAAATAACAAAAATAACTTTCGTTACACTTGAATAATTTTGGCAAACCCCTCACCCCTAAAACAAGCTGCAACGAAAAAATTGCTCACTGTCTTAGCAATCGCAACAAAAACTTAAAGCAACTAGCGCGCGCACAATTGCGGTGCAATTACAACAACACAATTGCGTATACGCTTCGTTGAACATTCCTTAGAGATGCGCCTGTCGCTCTAAATTCATTGAGTCGTTTAAACGTACCGAACGCTTCAGTTGGTCTCAGACATTGAACATTTATTTGCAGCACAAACTTACCTGAAAGCACCCACACCAGCCGCGTTTACCCCGAAATGCTGGCATTTTCTTTTGTTGCTGATGACGATAGAACTTTTGTAGTGGCGTCTCTTTATTACCGTCTGCCTCCGTCTTATTATGCTCTTTTACGCCAAATGGATAACTTATGGTGCAGCCTAAAATATTGGTTGTGTAATATGAACCGCCACCGCCATCATTAACTTCATCTCGTTGTGTCGCTGTAAATGTGCCAGTGCTATTTTGTGTTTCTTCTTGTTGTTGTTGTTGTTGATGCCAATAACGTTGCAAACTATGCAAGCAATTCAATTCTGGTAGGCGCGCCTTTAAACGATTGAAATCGAAACGTTGCTGGAAGGACGCTGATGATGTGTCACTCGTTGCACTAATCGTTAGATGACTGTTGCTGAGATGATTGTTGTTGTTACTGTTTTTGTTGTTGGTGTTGTTTTTATTGTGATTGTGGTACAATTCGTTGTTGCGTTGTTGTGCCGCTTTTTGTAGCGTGTTATCCGGCGTCGTTTGTAGGCTGTGGTTGTTGGCACTGAGCGTGTCCGGCTCGTTAACACAGCCGATGGGACACGACTGAAGTGTCTGTAAAATTGAAGAGGATGAGAAAAATGTATGAATTAATTCAAAAAATTATTTAAAAAATTTAGAATAAATTAGGACTGCTTCTTAAAGTATTTGCCAAAAGTTTATTTTGAAAAACTAATAAAAAGTAAGGAAGTCTAAGTTCGAGTGTAACCGAACATTACATACCCAGCTGTGCACTTGATACGCTGTTGTTGGAATATTAGTCAGATGTAGTTAAATACATAACTAGAGAGTTGCAAACTTTGTTAAGGTTAGAGCTTTAGGTCTCTGCCAAATTTCAATGCAATATCTTTAACGGCTTGTTGAACTTCAAAATTTTCTTCTTCTAAATGTGGGTGGTGCCACGCCTATATTCCAAAATTATTTGGAGTTTATGTTTTGCGTTATAAAACCAATCCACCTACCGAATTTCATGAGGTTGGCGGTATTCGTTTTTGAATTATCAAATTTTTTCCATTTTTCTAAATTTTAGATATCGAAAAAGCGGGCGTGGTTATCGTCCGATTTCGCTAATTTTCATACCAATCTATTCTGGGTCCAGATAAGCCCATATATCGAATTTGGTGAAGATATCTCAATATTTGCTCAAGTTATCGTGTTACGGACGGAAAAACGGACGGTCGGACGGACGGACGAGATTGGATTAATCAATTTTTTTTCGAAACTGATGATTTTGACATATGGAAGTCTGTATCTATATTGATTCAATCCACCAATCCACCTACCGAATTTCATTAGCTTAGCGGTATTTTTTTTGAAATATCTAATTTTTTCCATTGTTCTAAATTTTCGATATCGAAAAAGTGGGTGTGGTTATCGTCCGATATCGCTCATTATGGGTCTAGATAAGCCCGTATATCGAATTTGGTGAAGATATCTCAATATTTGCTCAATATATCGTGTTGACGGATGGACAGACGGACGGACGGACATGGCTCTATCAAATCGATAATCGATACTAATGACTTCGAAATATGGAATATCTATCTCGATTCCTTTTTACCTGTACAACCAACCGCTACCCAATGAAAGTGAATATACTCAGTGTGCAAAGCACACTGATTATAAAAAGGTGTTATACTGTTTTCACACAGAAACTTAATGATCTCATTTCACCTTCTAATGAAATCGTAAATTTCTTGCTTTCACACAGAAGTGACTGCTCGATTAGTATGAAGGATCAAATGTCAAATGTCGATGGACAAATGTCAAAATCGTACTGCGCCGGAAGTTGATGTATCAAATCAAATAAAAAAAGGTTATAATCAGCTGTTCGATGCGGCCACCTTGTATCGTTCCGCCATGCAGACAATGACATTTACTTTGACAAATGACATTTTTAAGCACTGAACACACCAAAAACTAAGAAATTGAACGCGGCCAACAGAGTTGCATTGTGCTTTTGACTTCATTAGGCATTCGATTATCTACTAATGAAATAATTATAGATTCGAATTTTGTAGGGAAGATTGAGCTCAATAAGCGTCTTAATGTAGAAAACTGCCTTTATTATTCAATAAGCCGTCTGTGTGAAAACAGTATTACGCTTTATCAAAAATCTTTACACGCTTTCGACTTCTGAGTGAAACATCACCCTATCTCGGATGTCGTTTCAAAAACGACATTCAAATTCCGAAATAAGGCGTTGTTGAAAAATATTCTCAGATGGTGCGTTTTCGCACTGGCAGCTGAGATAAGGTGATATTCTACTCAGCAGTTGCTTTTTCCACTCTCACCCCTACAAACGATAACACCAAAGCCAAAATTATCACATACAAATTTTGGTCCCACTTGGACACGGTTAAGGGTTGTTGCACAGGGGTCAAAGCTAAAATTTCTTATGGCGACTCAACAACTTAAAAGGATTTATCTCATATCTAATACCCGAAATACATATATATAACTGTAGTAAATGATATCACATAGAGTGATAGGTATGCTAGCAAATGCTGGTCATTTGATCTAATTTAACATGCATGTGTGTGATTTGGTGACATGGCCTTGCTGAACGCGATTTTGAAAGTTTGGTTCACAGCGAACAAACACACAAATTGCCTGTTTTATTTGACAAAATGTAATGCTTTCTCAGAGGTTTTTGGTTATGTTAGAAAGGAATTAAATTTTTTTCGATGCAGAGTATATGTATATGTATATATTTCAAAGTTTAAATACAAAAAAGCACCAAATCAATCGAGTGACACATTTTGACGACTGCCATACACCTATTAACCATTAAATTGAATAAATTACCAACCTCTTCCCTTTTCATTTGCGGACCGTGCCTATTTGATGATTTGCAGCCAGGCGATATATGCGGCTGTATTCTAACCAAGACGATGCCAGGCCGCCTCGGGAAGTAACGATGGCTTTACCACAGTAAGGGGCGCTTTTGTGTCGGACGGGTTTCTTCCCCTAATTTTAATATAAGACTACTGAGCTCTCCCTGTGGGACAGGTGATCGTACGACCAAGTTGAGCATTTCAAGTTATAACGGTAATTAGTAGAAAAATAAAGGGAGAACGAAGTCGTAAGCGATGAAAGACAAAAGCGTCGAACTCGGGAAGCGAAAGTAGTGGATAGTCAACGAGCTCTGTGATGGAACGGAAGGTGAATCCTAAAAGAGAAGTAGAGTGGAGAAGAGTACGGAGCAGATGGAGTATGACAGCTCTCTCGAGGTACTTTGCAGAGTTAAGAGTTTGGCGGTAGCCGATCCAACATAACTCGAGGTAGTCCAAAGGTTTTGCTGCGATGAACCCTCGGCATTGCAATCGGTACAAGGGGGAAGAAGGTTCGAGCGGCAGAATGAAGAGGCAAGGTGAAGAAAGGTCCCAGTCTAAAATTTGCGGGGCAAGCCTGCCAAGTGGGTCCAAAGCTGTAGGACAGACGGATCCCAAAAGGGAGGTGGCGGCAACCTCGAAAGCTGCAAGTCAGAGAGAGGATGTGAAGAGCGGTAATTTGCCAACCACGAATGTAGAAATAAGCCAAAGGGAGGTAGCGCTTAGAATCCAGCTTCACCGGAAGGGCCAAGGTGAGGTAACACTGAGACTCCGTCTGGAGGATATGTGATGTGGCGAAGTAGTCACTGACTGATAATTGAAAAGTAATCAAATCTCCTCTCTGCTGATCTGCCTCCACCTGTCTCTTCCTATTCTTAGTAGTTTTACTCTTAACGTTACTCTTGCCGCTTCTATTAAATGTCTTCTTCTTATATCCCACGCTTTGCTTCCCCTTTCTTTGCTATTCACTTTATTTTCTCCCCGTCCTTTTCTGACCTCCTCTTCCGTTTTCCTATTTTCTCATTTTCTTCCATTTAGTATCTTTTTGACTGCAGAAAGGGAAACGTCTTCAGAAAGGCACACGTCTCCTCACTCTTCCAACTTTGCCAACTAGTTTGTCGATATGGAATATATTCCCAATCCTGCTAAAACACTTGTGTGCTTACATTTCAAAGGCTTATCCTATTTTGCCTCTATTTTTTTTGGAACTATGCCCCTTGGAACTGTTAAGTGGCACTTTAAACACCTTCTCCTGAAAAATTTTTTTGTTGGTTACACTGAAATTGCTGGTAGGGCTTCATTATTGCTCGCTATCTAACAACAACTTCTTTTCTAATTGTTCAACAATCGAATTCACCAAAAAGTGCTTTAAGAATTTGCTGTTTAAGCACGCTTCCCTGCAAAAAATACGACTAGTCTAGGATGAATCCGGGCTGAGTCACAAAGGAGTATGCGACTATAGCCAGTTCTGATCTTTCTATATGGGTTGGAGTGGTCCCTTTTGTTTGAGCATGCCCTACGGAGGGACCAATTGTACCTGTTCATGCCTGAACGGGAAGTGTCGGACTGGTCCTTTTTATAGCCCGACGGGTATTGTCGGACAGATCCTTTTTGTAATGTTCGACACTTCCTTTTTGTACCCCTTCGGGTACTGTTCGACACACCCTCTTTTTACGTAGGACAGATTTTTTCTGTAACGTTCGACACACGACAGTGTTCGACAGACCCTTTTTGTATCCATACGGGTAGTATCGGACATATTCTCTTCGTGCCCCTACAGCCAGAGTCACACAAGTCTCTTTTATTCGCCTATGGGTACTTTTGGCCAAGTCCTCTTTCTACCCTAAATTTCTTACGGATTTTATATATTTTTTTTGGTTGTACCTCTATTATATTAGCTTCACTTGTATGTACGCCTGTTTGTAATTCTCTAGGCTAGGCGTGCAAAGGAAAGTTATACCCATCTAGCGGCAATTATTGAAGTGTTTAAATAACTCGCTACAAAACGAGTTGTGCTTAATAGCGGAGACAGGAACCTTTGTGCTACGGTGCTACCAACATCAAATATCAAAGTGGATTGTAGATACTAAAACGTCACCATATTTGCCGTTTTTTTGAGTTTTTTAACTATATTTATATTATTATTTATATGGCTTTACCTTCAACTCCACGCGAGTTTGGTGTGGCTCGCAGCAAAACTTGGTATGGAAAATCTCTGTGACCAGTTTTTATTCTTCGTTTTTTATCAGCGAGTTGAATGTCAATGTGTCAAAGCATATGGGAATTTAAGAAAAAATGCAACAAATGCATCTAAACAATTGTACATAAATATAGTAAGAATAATAGAACAAATTAAATGGATTTATATAGCTAAGCAAGTCATAATAAGTGAATAGAAGAATAAACTTATTTATAGTATTGTGGTAAATCATAAATAAATATATTTTTTTTATTTGTGGAGAGTGTCCGGGAGCCCAGTCAGCCAATAAGCGGTGTCCGTCGTACTTAAAATCAGAATGACAACCAATTAGCTGATTAGCGTTAATCACAGATTGCATTTAATGGTTAACCGAAGAAGCAATTCGGTTCATTATGGTTATTTTAAGGGTCTGCAAATAATTGTTATTACACAAAATTTAAACCAGAAACACTATACTACGTCGCGGTTGTATATTTTTTGGGTAATGCGTGGACTATTTCTAGGACCTACTTTCGCTCATTTTTGTGTTGTTCGGGTATAATTTGGAGATCATTTTGAGAGTTTTTTCTCGTAATTTTGAGACCATTTGGGGACTATTTTGGATTCTTAAAATTTTTTTCAGGTACTATTTCGAGGCGATTTTGGAAATGTCTTTGGAAACGTTTCGGGACTAATTGCTATTGTGTTCCATTCTATCAATTGGGACTCTTTTGGAATCATTTGGCTGAGTTCGGAAAAAGTAATTCATGAACACGAAAAGTTATAACATGGAAGAGTTATCGGTGAATTGTCGACTTGTTATCGGTTTTTTATCGAAAAGTTATATGTTTATTATTGAAAAAAAGCTAGATTTGTCATGGGTTTGTTCACGAACTCGGCAGTGTTTATCAGGTACTCTAAGTGTATTTCTCCCATTAAAATCTTCTCAGTGAAAACTCATCTGCCTTGCATATGCTATTCGGAGTCAACACGTAGGAGTAAAACAAGTAGGTCCCTTCTCTCCAATTTGTAGAGAAAATTAAAAAAGGACAACGTCCCAAACTGGATAAGAAATCGTGCCTCAAATCTCTTCGGAGGTTATCGCGCTTTACATTTATCGATTTTTCATCGATGAACACAAAAAAAATTGAAGTTTTCTTGCGTTTATTGTGAGAGGCAAACGACGTAAAGTCGAATATCGTCGTGCCTTAAGCCGTATTTTGAAAAGCACAATATACATCATTTGTCCACCCTGTCGGAAGATCAGCACAACAAAATAAGAAGAAAAAAGTGAATATAAGTACAGCAATGAAAAATACATAAGAGATTGTTCGAGAAGGTTGTTTGTGAAATCTCTAGACCCTAAGATAAATAGGCGAACGAGGCAACAGAGAGTATAAAAGCAGCACAAGCTGAGGAATCATGAATCAATTTGATTTTAATAGGCTATTAATGAAGTACGCGAGTGTTGTAATTGTAAACTACTACTACCACAATAGTGTTGTGAATAAAGAACATTTTGCTATACTGAGTATTTGAGTTATTTATTCGAAAGATCAGCGATTCGAACTACAGAAGGCGCAGGATAATCAGGAATTCTTAAAATTCGTTACGATCTGTACGTCTTGAGAGAACGTGTTTAAAATTTTTCCATTGATCGGTTGTTCTTGGTTCACTGACCAATCCCTTTACTTTGTTTGCTAAACGGTCTTACTCCGGGAGAAACCGAAACCAGCAGTGCTGGAATTTCACAGCTTTTTAAAGAGCGTTCATTAAATAAATGTTTTAATTGAAAATATCGGTTTCGAGAACTGTCATTTGCGATCTCTGGTTTCGATACTATTGGCCACCAAAACTAGTTGCTGGCTCCCGGGTCTTGGCTAAAAAAGTTACTGCTAGTTTGCGCGCTCTTATAGTATTTGTTTGAGTGTTTTATTTCACATTGAAGGTGTTGCTGGTGGTAATAAAATAGAAAAGTTGATAAATTGTTGGAATTGTGCATTAATATGAATGCATACATAAATGTATGTAAGTAATGCGCGATTGTAATGGCTATACTTGATATATGAGTATGCAAATTAAAGTTCAAGTATAAGCAAACGATAAAAATTATTACAGAGTAGAAAGATATGACATACATTACATGCATATGTAGACATTTGAATGGCATATAAATTGTCCTCCACTTGTTGAAATTTAAGTGGATTGATATGTAGTTTTATGTTACGTAATGAAAAAAAACAGGTGATTTACAAGGCACGTTATGGACGTGTCAGCTGTCCACACATTGTCTCTAATGAAATATGTAAAAAAACTCTTCCAATTGATATAACCGTTATTGTCTGAGAGCAAAATAGTCACATACTGGACCCAAATCCATTACAGAAAACTTAAATATATGTAGTTTGACATTCCCAAGTGAAAGTCAGTTTAATACAGAGCGGGTTAGGAGGACAAAATGGCCTATGTGGCTTAAAGCACTTGGGACTCGCAAAGCTGCTTTAGAACATAGGTCTCCAGAACTTGAAGGTTATTACCTTTTCTCGTATACAATGAGATTAGGCTCCTGTTTGAGAACCATAAGAAGTATTTACACCCCTAGTGGTTTCAGCGGGAGTATTTATAACTTAAGTTGTTACCACTACACGCAATCAGCAAGAAAATGCAAGATACAAGCACAATTCAAGTGAACGCTATGCATTTTGTTCGGCGATTGCCAATCTTGAGTACGTTAACTTCTCAAACGTTTTATCATGACTAATATTTAAGAATACCGATTTAAACTTAGCAAAGGGTTAAAGGACAGGTTTTGATAACAGAGGTCTGTATCACAAATATTGTGCGAAGCGAAGCGGAGGCACCAGTGTGTTGGAGACGAGAACAAACGCTGTGACGGTTTCAATATATGGTGGGGTTTTTTGTAGGATAAGGGAAAAGAATCCTAAAAAAGCAACACTCGTCTCCAACACACTGTCGCGTTTGATTCTGCCTTACATGTGGGCCAGATTAATAAATTAATTTAGCATTTACTTTTTAAGATCGTTCTTTGCTTTTTGTGATACTAGTAACATATCATATTCCCGCGGCACCAATTTGGCACCAATCAACCATTTCATTTTGCCTTGTCAAGTCTGATACTCCACCATCTACGGTTAATCATCAACCTTCCGCCGGCCACAGGTTCACAAATTTCGCCGTTTTACATCTACGGCCAACTTTGGTACCGATAACCCGCCGTACTATCGGTCCACCATTCACCGGCCCACCTTTAAGCACTAACCACCTAACAGTTACCTAGCTTCACTGGTCGCTATGAAAACTTACCAAATGCTCACCGGTTCACCGTTAACTCGTTTCAACGGTCTGTTTTAGCTTCAGTCACACCTTCAAGGCTCACTTATTTCTCAGATCATTTTTACCATCAGACACCGTTAGCCGATTCTACTAGCAGCTTTGCCTTCATAGACAGTCTTTACTGTTTTTACTTTTACTTCGAACCGTCTACATAGTCATCTACCGTTCAGCTTCCCATCATTCCTAGTTACAACTCTCCGTCGTGTTGTTAAACTATGCGTGTCTGGCTTAAATTACACCAACAAATTAACGTGTATGCATTGGCAAAGGAAGTGAGAGCTCTTCACGGCACAGGGTTGGCCACTGAAAACTCTTATTACAGAGCTGCGGTGAAGCAACTACCAAATTGAAGAGAGATGAGTACGAAGGGACTCGCAGCGCTCAGAAGGCTGCAAGTTGCGAAAATGCACCGAAATGCGTGCTATGTGGGGGACAACATTCAGCAGGCAGTTTTAAATGCCCACAACGAGAGGGCAGCAAAATGACTGTCTCATGAGGGTATTGCAGCTCAATTTAAACCATTGCGAGGCAGCCCAAGAGCTATTATCCCAAACAGTCTATGAAGGAGGATATGACATAGTGGTACTCTCTGAACAATACAAAAATCGCCAGGAGTAGGGTTGGCTCTCAGATTCAGCAGGGAAAGCCTCAATTTGGGCACCAGGTAAATTTCTCCCACAGGAAATTATGACGCCAACGGTAGCAGGATTCACGTGGGCAAAAATCAACGGTATATACGTCTTCAGTTGCTATGCCCCTCCGAGCATGACCATCGCCGAGTTCGAAGATATACGGGATCACCATTGAAGCACGAGGTAAACACCCGCTTTCAGTGTGTGGAGACTTCAATGCATGGTCATCTGTGTGGGGAAGTAGACGAACCAACGAAAGAGGGAGAGTTCTCCAAGAAAGCCTTACTTCTTTGAGGCTAGAACTCCTAAATGAACCAGGGATATATACCGTCGATACAGGTACCAGACGATCCATTATAGATCTCACCTTCGCTAGCAGCGAAATAGCAAGACGAGCAAAATGGTCCATAAGCAACGTTTACACACACAGCGACCATAAAGCTATTAGCGTAGAGCTGCTCGAAACTCCACGAACGGTAGCAGCAAGACATCGACAAAGTAGGAAATGGAAACAGCACCTTTTCGACCCACAAATATTTGACATTATCTGGAAGGACGCCATAGTACGAGAATCGCATGCGGAAGACCAGTCGGTTCAAATCACTTAGTTGCTATGTATGGCATGTGATGCTGCCATGCCCAGAAGTCGCGGAAAAGCACAGCGCACTCCGGTATATTGGTGGAATGACGAAATTGCGGAAGAGCGTAGAAAATGCCACAAAGCACGAAGAATAGCGCAGAGGGCACGCTCATCACCACGATATGCAGAGCTACACAGCACCTATGACGGACAAAGAAAGGGCACTTAAAATGCCATAAAAAAGAGCAAGAAGTTATGCTTTAGGGAACTGCTGGATAGTGTCGACCTAGATCCTTGGGGATCAGCCTACAGAACTGTGATGGCCAAAGTTAAAGGACAGATATCACAGCAACCTACGTGCCCGATACTGATGAATATTATTGTTGAAACACTTTTCCCGGCGCAAGATCTCTGGACTTATCCAAGCGAAGATCTCAGAAGTACGGAAATTCCGAAAATTACAGAGCAAGAGGTGCTGGACGCTGCAAAAAGAGTTGCTGATAACAAATCCCCAGGACCCGACAACAACAACAACCCGACGAAGTACCAAGCATAGCCCTTAAAGCCGCGATTACAACTAGGGCTACATTATTTACTGATCTTTTTAATGCCTGTATGCAAGAAGGCGTGTTCCCTCGCCCGTGGAAATGACAAAGACTTGTCCTATTGCTGAAACGTGGTAAACAGCCGGACCAACCATCCTCATATAGGCCACATTGTAAGCTGGATTCCCTAGGGAAGTTTTTCTAGCGCATAATTAGTGAGCGCCTACAGCTGACTTTAGAAAGACCAGGTGGCTTATCGAATAGTCAATATGGATTTCGCAAATCAAGATCCACCGTAGATGCAATACAAACAGTCGTCAATATAGCTAGAGAAGCTATCTCTGGAGGCCAAAATAAAAGGAAGTTCTGTGCACTGATTATGTTGGACATCAAGAATGCGTTTAACACTGCGAACTGGATGCAGATAATGGCAGCGCTGCAAAGCTTCGGCACTCCAGCTTACTTACGCAGAATTATAGGTAGCTATCTTAAAGACAGAGTACTTCTTTTTGACACGGATCAAGGAGCAAAAGAGTACAAAATCACAGGAGGCGTCCCACAGGGATCTGTTCTCGGTCCAACGCTTTGGAATGTAATGTATGACGGGGTGCTAAAGATTGATCTACCAGAAAACATGCAAATTGTGGGATATGCTGATGATATTGCAGTGGTAGTAGTGGCCAAGAAACTGGACCTGCTTCAAGCATTATGTAATGATGCCGTAGCAAGAATAAAGGAATGGGTGACCAATACAGGACTGGAGTTGGCTAGCCAAAAGACGGAAGTGGTATTAGTAAGCTCCAAACGGTCGGCGAACGAGTTAGTCTTAACTGTCGGGGATCATCAAATCACCTCAAAGGATTCCTTAAAATACTTAGGAGTGCACGTTGACTCTAAGTCACTTTCAAAGAGCACTTCAGAGAAGTTATGCTTTAGGGAACTGCTGGATAGTGTCGATCTAGATCCTTGGGGATCAGCCTACAGAACTGTGATGGCCAAAGTTAAAGGACAGATATCACAGCAACCTACGTGCCCGATACTGATGAATATTATTGTTGAAACACTTTTCCCGGCGCAAGATCTCTGGACTTATCCAAGCGAGGATCTCAGAAGTACGGAAATTCCGAAAATTACAGAGCAAGAGGTGCTGGACGCTGCAAAAAGAGTTGCTGATAACAAATCCCCAGGACCCGACAACAACAACAACCCGATGAAGTACCAAGCATAGCCCTTAAAGCCGCGATTACAACTAGGGCTACATTATTTACTGATCTTTTTAATGCCTGTATGCAAGAAGGCGTGTTCCCTCGCCCGTGGAAATGACAAAGACTTGTCCTATTGCTGAAACGTGGTAAACAGCCGGACCAACCATCCTCATATAGGCCACTTTGTATGCTGGATTCCCTAGGGAAGTTTTTCTAGCGCATAATTAGTGAGCGCCTACAGCTGACTTTAGAAAGACCAGGTGGCTTATCGAATAGTCAATATGGATTTCGCAAATCAAGATCCACCGTAGATGCAATACAAACAGTCATCAATATAGCTAGAGAAGCTATCTCTGGAGGCCAAAATAAAAGGAAGTTCTGTGCACTGATTATGTTGGACATCAAGAATGCGTTTAACACTGCGAACTGGATGCAGATAATGGCAGCGCTGCAAAGCTTCGGCACTCCAGCTTACTTACGCAGAATTATAGGTAGCTATCTTAAAGACAGAGTACTTCTTTTTGACACGGATCAAAGAGCAAAAGAGTACAAAATCACAGGAGGCGTCCCACAGGGATCTGTTCTCGGTCCAACGCTTTGGAATGTAATGTATGACGGGGTGCTAAAGATTGATCTACCAGAAAACACGCAAATTGTGGGATATGCTGATGATATTGCAGTGGTAGTAGTGGCCAAGAAACTGGACCTGCTTCAAGCATTATGTAATGATGTCGTAGAAAGAATAAAGGAATGGCTGACCAATACAGGACTGGAGTTGGCTAGCCAAAAGACGGAAGTGGTATTAGTAAGCTCCAAACGGTCGGCGAACGAGTTAGTCTTAACTGTCGGGGATCATCAAATCACCTCAAAGGATTCCTTAAAATACTTAGGAGTGCACGTTGACTCTATTAAGTCACTTTCAAAGAGCACTTCAGAGCGGTGGGGGAGAAAATTACCAAAGTTAATGGATCACTTATGCGAATAATGCCTAAAATTGGTGCTCCGAGCGAAGCTACACGTTAGCTATTGTCCATAGTAACCAGTTCAATAATACTATACGCAGCACCAGTGTGGTATGGATCTAAACAGACCCATCAAAAATATATATTAGCAGCGTACTGACTTGCTTCTTTAAGAATAGCAAGTGCTTATCTGACGGTGTCCGACGACGCGATCCTGGTTCTAACCCGGAAAATCCCAGTGGACTTACTGGCAAGCGAAATGGCCGATCTGTATAACACTAATATCGAGCGACCATCTGAAGAAGACAAGAGAAGAGCAAGGACACAAACAATAGCTAAGTGGCAAGAACGGTGGGAGGCCTCGAGTAAAGGGCGTTGGACTTTCACACTAGTTTGGAACGTAGCTCAATGGAATGAGCGGAAGCACGGCGAACTGAACTACCATCTCACGCACATAATGAGTGGACATGGCGGTTTCAAAGAGTATTTATGGAAGCGTAGGATAGAGGAAGATCCTCATTGCCCAATGTGTACCACAGAGTTAGAAAACGCAGAACACGTCATGTTCTACTGCCCCCGTTTCCACGAAGAAAAACTCACCTTGCATGGAGTCTTTGGGGAGGAACCTACCACGAGAAATTTAGTATCACATATGTGCAACAGGAAAGAGTGCTGGACTGCAGTGAGCAAAATGGCATTTATAGTAATGACACGCCTGATGGATGCTGAGAGGGAGCGCAGAGAAATGCGCATGCGAAGCAGTGGCGATTAAATGGACACTCAGAGTAAATAGCGGGAACCTGGACGCAGGGACAACAGTAGGCTCTTAAAAAATGAGAAATATGGAACGCCACCCTGAAGTAATGCGAAAGTGGTGCCGGGGTGGGCGACGGTTCCAGAACGTGGCTGTTGTTTAGTCTACGGACGGACACACGGTTGCTGCATTCGGCATTTTTCAGCCTCCCCGCAAAAAAAAAAAAAAATCGCTCAGATTTAGTAGTTACTTTCAATCAGTTTAAGGTTAATATCTGGTTATATTTATCTAAGATGGCCAACATCATAGAGGACTTTTAGGTGTTAACTGTTTTAGACCAAACATGAGCTCCCGAGAGTGAAGCCAGATAAACTTTGTAAAATTACCCACAGAAATTAAACAAAAATCCCTAAATCTTAGATAAAAAAATCGCATGAAAATCTCGTTTTTATATGGAAGACAAAAAAATGTCCAATTTTATCGTGAAATATCCCTCAAAAAGACAAGTTTCTCACAATCAGGCGTCAATGGTTCCATATGTTATGAGAGAGTCAAATATTTGTTATATGAAGGAGTTTATATTCCTAGCAAGGAACACAACTTAAAGGCAAGATTAGAAAAATTCATTATGTATGAGAGAAGAAATGATTCGCCTGTCAACCATTGAGTGGCTATCAGCATCCAGATTGGGCAATGTGTCTAATCGGGACTACCCAACAGACTAAGGCCCGGTTTTTCAGTACAAGTACAAACAACTCAGTTTCTCAGTTAAACTACGCATAAACTTATTCTGCCGTTTTTCAGTCTACTTTAGCTGAAATTTAAGCGACCGATCTCGAATATTATAGTATATTTCTAAAATCTCAAAATCTGATTCGCAACAGCGGCTGATCTTGAAAATTGAATATTTCATAGAGCAAAGAATGCTCTTCCTTAAGTTGAAAAAAATGTTCCTAACTTGTATTCAAGTGTGGTTCTCTAATTTGACTCAAATGTAAGATTCCAATAAATAAATAAATAAATAAATAAATAAATAAATAAATAAATAAATTACTGCTATCAATCAGGAGTTTATCTCTCACAATAAATAGCTGTTGGCTTTCGTGGTACCACCTTTTAGATTTTTTTAAACTTCACCTCGGCTCGATATCCAATGTAGGAAATCAACTGGAAAAACGTCTTGATTATTCATTTGAGAACTGTACATTTCTTAAAATCTCTCGAAGGTTGGCTAATAACTTAGAAATGCTAATGAGGTTGGAGATCAACTCGAGAACTAGAAATTTTACAAGATTTCTCAAAGGTTGGACAGTGCTCCAATCAATGAAGTTGGATTTCAACTTGAGAAGTATCTGGTTTAAGAATAACTAGATATTGATGTTGGATATCACCTCCGGAACTAGATATATATTTCGCTGGAGAAACACCTCTTAAATGTTTGTTGAGTAAACAAATTCCAGCTGTTGTCGTATCTGCGAATTATCTAGATAATAAAAAACCAATGTTGCCGTACAAAAAGCCTACCCCAAAGGAGGCCTTAAACTGAGACTGTAAAACTGCTGAGCAGTTTAACTAGAGTTTAAATTTGACTAGAGTCTAAGCAAACTTAGTTTAAGCTTAGCTTAACAAACTACTGAAAACCGGACCTAAGATGGAGTGCAATGCGACAAATTTTATGGATTATTTCACACCACTTAACAACTCAAAGCCCCTCAACTAACGAGATCATATAGATAACGATAGGTGCACGAAAATGTGTGTGCAAGAAGGAAATGGATAGCAGTGGCGACAACAACTATGAGGTAAATAATATTTCATAAAAATACGACTGAATATTCGGAAGCAACGTAGAGGCTTCTAGGCGTGGAAACTCAACCGCAGCCTGACTATAAAAGGCGCAGTAACGGTAAGGCATAAAGATCAGGTTGATAGAACCCATAGTGAGTAAGCGAGGAATTATCACATGCCTCACAGTATTAGCACCTTTTTCTGTGGGCATTAGTAATTTTAAAACTATGCAAATTGACAACTGACAAAGGAATGATAAAACTATTTTATAGGCAGCATACTAACGGACTGACGTCTATTGCAATCCCCTCGTACATCTTAATTTTCTCGTTTACGCCCATTATCGTTATTCCCATTTTTAATACACTAAGTTAATTAATTTTCCTGCTTAATAAGGTTATGTAGGTGTTGGCTCTTATTTTAATTTGTGCTTTATTCGCGCCAAGTTTTTGAAATCGAAAGTTGCTTGGCATACCCATTTATGAGCACTCCGGTGTTGAAAAGTCAATTAAGTGCAAGAAAATACATTACAAGAGCTTTTAGTAACAGCATGACAGTAAAGTACGTAATTACAACATGATTGAAAATATCTGTCATAAGATTTGAATTAGTAAAGTAAATAAAAATATTTGGATGCGTTCGCTATTTACATATAAGGAATTTTAAGGTGTTTTTTTTTTTTAATGAGAGTCTCTAACTTCATTAAGGTCCAAACTCGTCTCTGAGGTATAAGGAGTGACATATATGGAAACATGTTTCAATAGGAACTTATCTAGGAAATCTGCCTATTAATTATCTTCTTGTCTTTGATGCCCGGAAACCCATCCCAACGTGAGAAGTTGTTAGAATTTTTTTCCGTGAAGTAGACCAGGGACCGACTGAGATTGGGACTGAGTTTAGGATTGGGATTGGGACTCTGACTGAGTCTGGGACTGGGACTAAGACTGTGATTAGGAAGGAGACTGGGTCTGGGAATGGGCCTGGGACTGAGACTGGCACTGGGACTCGGACTAGAAATGGGACTGGGACTTGTGCTCGGACTGGAACGGGGATTTCGAATAAGGGATGGAGAAAAATAAGAAGAACTAGAGATAAGAGAAAATAAGGAGAAAGAGACTGAGAAAGAGTGAGACGAAGATGGAGAGATAAAGATAGATCGAGCGAATAGAAATGAGGGAATAGATGGAGATGAAGAAAGGGATCCTGAGTGAGGAGAGAATAAAAGGGTTACGAAAAAGGAAGAGAGAGAGGGGAGGGGGAGCGCGGGGTATGAGGTAAAAACTTCTTAAAATTTATGCAGTTAAACTAAAGTTAGGACAAAACAAGTAAGGCAGGCTAAGTTCGGGTGTAACCGAACATTACATACTCAGCTGAGAGCTTTGGAGACAAAATAAGGGAAAATCACCATGTAGGAAAATGAACCTAGGGTAACCCTGGTATGAGTTTGTATGAGATTGGTATCAAATGGAAGGTATTAAAGAGTATTTTAAAAGGGAGTGGGCCTTAGGTCTATAGGTGGTCGCCTTTTCGAGATATCGCCATAAAGGCGGCCCAGGGGTGACTCTAGAATGTGTTTGTACGATATGTGTATCAAATTAAAGGTATTAATGAGGGTTTTAAAAAGTGGCCCTTAGTTGTATATGTGAAGGCGTTTTCGAGATATCGACCAAAATGTGGACCAGGGTGACCCAGAACATCATCTGTCGGGTACCGCTAATTTATTTATATATGTAATACCACGAACAGTATTCCTGCCAAGATTCCAAGGAGGTTTGATTTCGCCCTGCAGAACTTTTTCATTTTCTTCTTCTTAATACGGTAGGTGTCACACCCATTTTACAAAGTTTCTCTAAAGTTCTATTTTGCGTCAATAAACCAATCCAATTACCATGTTTCATCTCTTTTTTCTTATTTGGTATAGAATTATGGCATTTTTGCATTTTTCGTAATTTTCGATTTCGAAAAAGTGGGCGTGGTTATAGTCCGATTTCGGCCATTTCTTGTACCAACATAAGGTGAGTTCAGGTAAGTACGTGGACTAAGTTTAGTAAAGATATATCGGTTGTTGTTCAAGTTATCGTGTTAACGGCCGAGAGGAAGGACAGACGGTCGACTGTGTATAAAAACTGGGCGTGGCTTTAACCGATTTCGCCCATTTTCACAGAAAACAGTTACCGTCATAGAATCTATGCCCCTATTGGTAAATTTTTGTTCGACTTATGGCATTAAAAGTATTCTAGACAAACTAAATGAAAAAGGCGGAGCCACGCCCATTTTGAAATATTCTTTTATCTTTGTATTTTGTTGCAGCATATCGTTACTGGAGTAGGATGTTGACATAATTTACTTATATACAGTGAAGATATTAAAGTTTTTGTTAAAATTTGATTAAAAAAAAAATTTTTTTTTAAAAGTGAGCATGTTCTTCATCCGATTTTTCTAATTTTTGTTTAGCATATATATAGTAATAGTAGTAACGTTCCTGCCAAATTTCATCATGATATCTTTAATGACTGCCAAATTACAGCTTGCAAAACTTTTAAATTACCTTCTTTTAAAAGTAAGCGGTGCCCCGCCCATTGTCCAAAATTTTACTAATTTTCTATTTTGCGTCATAAGGTCAACCCACCTACCAAGCTTCATCTGTGAGCTCTGCTCAACTGAGTATAAAAACGTCTGCCAGTTTTGCCATGTTTTTTTAATCTGCAGCTCTACGGCCGCCGTGGTGTGATGGAAGCCTAGCTCAGAGAAAGTCCTGGGTTCAAGTTTTCCCAATAAGAAACAAATTTTACTAAGCGGGGTCCGAGCGTCTTTCTGTCATGGAAAGCTGCGCATTGAAAGTTCGTCTGCCTTGCAGATGCCGTTCAAAGGTGGTAAAAAACATGTATAACCCGTCACGCCGATTTTTATGGAAAATCAAAGAGAGCATGAAGCGAATTGGAAGAGAAGTTCGGCCTTCATCGCTTCGCAGATAAATCTCTTCATCCAGAGTTGACGAATGATTTAAAATTCAAAAATATGTATATTTTGGCGAATATTAGCACTTTTAAACATCACTAAGCTGCTACTAAATAAATGCACAATAACAATAAAGCAAGCAGTCGCACGTATGTACATGTAATCATTAAAGCAAACAGTCACACTTATGTTTATGTAAACATTAAATCAAGCAGCCACACATACACATAACCAGCAGCAAAAGCACATCACATTATCATTAGCTAACAGCAGAAGTTGTTACTCACACATACACACGGATATAGCTAAATAACCAAATGAGATACAATTGTTCCAGAAGACATGTTCGCTGAGCAATCAGTAATCAGTTTGATCTCACCACGCTATTAGTGAAGTATAATTGTGAAGTACTACCACCAAAGTTGTCTAAATAAAGACCATTTTGCAATACTGAATATTGAAGTTAAGTATTTATTCGACAGTTCAGCGATTCGAACATTAACAGAAAGTGCAAAATAAGCAGGAATTTCCCAAATTCGTTATAATATATTTTTCTGACAAAACATCTCCAGTTTTGAAAAAAAAAAACTTAAAAAACTCTGGTTTATCTTTTGTGGTAACTATTAATAAAATTTTAATGCACCAGTCTTAATTTTATTATTTTTTTCACAAGTCTATATTAATACCAATCAACAAAATTAATACCAATTCCATAAAAACTACTCAGCAAAAAAAAGATGATAAAAATACTAACCACTTAAGCATAACTGCCGCCACTTGCGAGCCCATTACTTCAGCGCTTACAGCTGGCTAATCTTGCTTTAAGGTATCTCTTTTGTTTAGTTCACAAAAGCAGTGGCGTTAAGCAGCTTTAAAAAATGTAGTTAAATTAACTGAAAACAAAAAATATTGCAACATTTACAAAGCTTATCGCTGCCGCTCTCTCGCGCTCTTTACCCACTCTACCCACAATTGAGTTATTTCTGAACTAATTCGCACCGGCTGCTGGTCTATGGTTTGGCTACCAGCTGGGCTCGTGCCACTGTCGTCATCAGTAAACGTTGCCATCGGCCAATTAGCGTACATATTTTAATTAAATAATTTTTTATTATTTTCTTTTGCCAAAAATTTGCGCCACCGCAACTCACTTGCAAATTTTTTGCGGCCCAAAATTGTGTTTGGTTTTAAGTAACAAAAGTTTTATGTTTTTAAGTTAAAGAGGTAAAAAATATGATTTATTTTTTCCTAACATAGCATTGGCATTAGTAAACTATTACACTGAAAGCAAAAAGCTTCAACGGATATTTCTGTAAACTTGTATCCATTGCAAAGGCTTGTGGAATCAACTTCGCATAAATTGTCAAAACAAAGGACATAAAATACCTAGCATGACGCAATAAAACCAGACAGAAGGTTAGGTTAAACTGGCCGGTCCATGAGGATCTCACATAAACTGAATGAGTCCGTAGTGTTACCAAAGTTTGTGTTAACGACCAAACTGAAAACCCCTATCAAAAACCAGGACCTATGGTATAAAATAAATCCGTCCTTTTGACAAATACTAGAAGATTCCTAGGACTTAAGCCACTTGCTGCTTCTAGATCTGACAGCTGAATCACTCCTAATAGCTGGATTCTTAGCCTGGCAAGCGCAGGGCACTGTAAGGATAAAATCCCCCAATTTAACTTTTTAATAATCATCTGGCAACATCTCAACATTGTTGCTCACAATAATATTTGATTGTGAATGTTACACATAAAATGAATACAACACAACACATTATGGCATGATCCATTGTAATATAGTATGTAAGAGAGAATAAGATATATGTGGGGTGAAACATGAAAATGACGAGTGCCAAGAGTGACATCGGCATTTTCATGTTTCACCGCCATCAATATAATTTCGGCTACTCAGTGAATTGGACGCTTTTAGAATTGGTCATTTAAATAAAGTATTGTTAAAATCTAAAAGTTTTTCCTTTCTTTAAATCCATGAGTTTCTGGCGGAGAAGACCGCCACGTCAATAATATAAACGTGAACATGGCGTCGATATGGAGGCGGCGCCCTCCAAGATAATGGAAAATATAAGAACAGCAAGGTGACGCCACATGGTAAAACGGGGCGAAGAAGCAGGTAACCTAACCTAGGTGAAATGTATGGGTTGGCTAGCGAAGCCGCAACCTTTTTACATTATATGGCGACCGTGAGGCTGGAGCCTCGTCCATTTTATTTTAACATCGGAACGAGCCGGACGTCTAGTAAGTGGTGAGTGAGAATTTTTTTCAAGTGGACAGAAGGCAAAAGTGTGTGTGTGGTGCGATAAACGTGCAAAATTAAAAATTCAATTTTCTAATAAATTTCAATACTTAAATTGCTAATTAAAATTCTAACCTACGGCTTAATTTTCTAAACAAATTTAACCAAATTTCTTCTAAATAAATTTTCAATAAACTACAACACAATTTTCTAATTAAAATTCAACCTAAAATTTTCTAAAATAAAATTTCACTAATCTACGACATATTTTTCTAAATGAAATTCAACTAATTTTCAACACATAATTTTCCAAATACATTTTTAATAAACTACCGTGCAATTTCCAAACTAAAATTCAATAAAACCTCAATACACAATTTTCTAAAATAAAATTCTACTAAAGTACGATATAATTTCCTACATAATTTTCTATCTAAAATCTACAAAACTACGATATAATTCCTTAAAATAAAATTTAACAAACCTAAAATATACTCTTCTAATACAAATTCAAACAATGCTACGATTCAATTTTACATATTAAACTTACAAACGACAATACAAATTCCCTACATTGAGTCCAATAAACCACAAGGACAATTCTAATAATCAAATTCAACAAAACTAAAATACAATTTAATAAATAAAATCTAACGAAAATTTTATAAAATTCCATAAATTCTCATAACGGCACTCGCACCACGCCACGCATAACGGCGAAATTAACGGCACTCAAAATTCTCCACCACCAACTTTAAGCATAAAACAACAACATCGAAGACACATACATCGAAGACAACACCAGCAGCAACAACACCAGCAGCGATTCAGGTCGGCCAGCGCAGCAGCCGCAGTGACAAAAATAAGTATACATATATGTATTAAACATTCTTTTGCCTACGGGTACTTTTCTTTAAAATTATATATGTATGTATATTAAAAATTAAAATTTCATATTAAATATCTCCGTATTCCAACTAAATTAACTTCTCATTAAATATAAATTTTGGATTTTTTTTGACAATACATAAGTGGTTTTCGGAAAAACCAATCAATTTTTCGGTGCATGCGGTGGTTCCGTTAAAAACCAAATTTTTTTTATTACACGCGGTGGTTCCGAGAAAAACCAAATTGAGATATTTTTGAATAAAGCGGTGCGTCCGTGAGTACATTTTAAGATTTTTACCTATTCATATACATAATTTTGAGCCATTTTAATATCAATTACTTTCATAGATCTTTCATAAAAATTCACTGCAGTTTCAATTAATTCCTCTACTAAATTGTTAAATATTCCCTCAATTTTTTTTTTCTCTTCGCTCTTTTTCCTCAACGATTTAACTTCGAATATAAATTCAACATTCAAGCAAGTGCTTTAGTAATTTCATATGTACAACCTTAGAAGTGGTAGACAAGTGAAAAAAACTTCAGATTCAGAATCCGATTCAGACAAATCAGGCTCAAGCTACGAAAGTTTAGCCTCATCTTCGACCGAAAAAGTCACAAACCAGGAAAATAGATTTTCTTTATCAACAGATTTTCCAGGCTTCGAAAATTCTTCCATTAAAAATTCAACTTCTAATTTAGCTCCAAATCTTAACGATTCAAATAGTGAAATTTTAACTTCTTCTACTTTAAAACAAAATCCTAACGACCCAAATAGTGCAAACTTAGTTAATCCTTCTTCTAACGAAAACCCATATCTTAACGATCCAATTAGTACAAACGTGGCCTCATCTTCTGCTAATTCAGCTCCAGATCTTAACGATCAAATCATGGCAACTCCAGAGGAAAAGAGAATTTTTATTAACACATGTGCTAATTCTATTAGAGAAAACTACAGTGGTGATCCACTAGCACTTGATTCTTTTATAGACAAAATTGAATTACTCGAACAATTCGCTACTGCAGATTTAACCAATACTTTTATAGCGTTCTTGAAATCAAAATTAGAGGGTAAAGCTCGTGAAGCAATACCAACACAAGTAGCTTCAGTCAACGAAATTAAAACAGCTCTACGTAATAGGATCAAACCAGACAACTCGAAAGTTGTAGCAGGGAGAATTGCAGCGTTGCACGTTAGCGGTAATAATTATACAGATTTTGCCAAAAAAGTTGAAGATTTAGCTGACTCACTTGAGCGGTCTCTTATTATTGAAGGGATCACTCAAACGAAAGCTCATGAAATGGCAGTCGAACAAACTGTTAACGTGTGTCGTCTAAATGCAAAATCCAATTTAGTAAAAACCATTTTAGCCTCAACGACATTTACTGATCCGAAAGACGTAGTAGCAAAATTAATTGTAGAACAAAACAACGAAGTAACTGAGCGTCAGGTTTTAGCTTTTCGATCACGTGGTAACAGTACATTTAGAAATTCACGTGGTAGTTATCGAAGTTTTTACCCAAACCGCGGCTATACTGGTTATAGAAATAATAACAGTTCATTTTCACACAACAGTAATTATAATGGTAATAATAATCAAAGATACAGGAATTATCACGGAAATAGATATCAAAATAATCACAATAATAATGCGCGTCCAAATACCAACCCTAATCCAAACAATAGTAGCAATAGGAACAACAATTCGAGATCAGCCAATGGTAGAGGTCGAAACGCAAACGTTCGCGCTTTAAACGCCAGTGCCCCTCAGGAGCGAACACTGAGGGAGGACGAATTAAGCGAGTAAGCGAACTTCCCTCACCAATAGCCATCTATTGTTTAAATTTAAATTACTCTGATTTTATAGAATTACAACTAAACGAGTCACAAAAATTTTGTTCTTTCCTAGTAGACACTCAAGCCGACATTTCCTTAATAAAAATATCATGTCTAGACAGAAATATTCCCTTAAATACGAACGACATTATTAACATTACCGGAGTCACTTCTAATTCAGTTTCTACTTTAGGTAAAATTACCGCAAATTTAAATTTTTCAAACTTTTCCATTAAACATACTTTACACGTAGTAAATGAAGATTTTAATATTCCATCCGACGGCATACTGGGTAAAGATTTTCTGAAAATTAACAAATGCATTATTAATTATGAAAGAAATAGTATTTCCTTTTGGGTAGGTAATGAAAAAGTCGCGATACCAATCCTACACGGAACAGAAAGCGACAGTTGTATCATTCCACCAAGATGCGAAATATTCAGACTTTTTGATTTAGGAAATTCACCCGAGCCACTTTTCGTGGACTCGCAGGAAATCGAAAAAGGTGTTTTCACAGCTAGGTGCATTGTTAATTCCAGTAACCCAATTATCAAAGTTATAAATACAACGGATGATATAAAGTGTGTCAAAAGAAAAAGTATTCAGACAGAAAAACTTTCAAACTACAATGTTTATACAATTAACAAGACAGAAACAGAAGACAAACGTACGAAAAAACTAACTTCGATTTTAAAAAATCAAATACCTCAACATGCTCATAGTAAACTAATTGACCTTTGCATAGATTATGCCGACATTTTCGCTCTCGACACGGACAAAATGACTTTAAATAACTTTTACGAGCAAAAACTAAGATTGACAGACAACGATCCGGTATATGTTAAAAACTATAGATTGCCATATTCTCAACGCGAAGAAATAAATCGCCAAGTAAATAAATTATTAGACAACGATTTGATTGAACCTAGTTATTCGAATTACAATAGTCCTTTGATTGTAGTCCCAAAGAAAGATACAAATGGTCAAAAAGCATATCGTATGTGCGTAGATTTTCGCGCAGTAAACAAAAAACTCATTGCTGATAAATTTCCACTAGCTAGAGTTGACGATATTTTAGACAATCTCGGTAGAGCAAAATATTTTTCCACATTAGATCTTTTTTCAGGATTTCATCAAATCCCCTTGCATCCTGACTCTCGTGACATTACGTCATTCAGCACTGATCGTGGCGCATTTAGATGGAAAGTGCTTCCATTCGGCTTAAATATAGCACCAAACTCATTTTCGCGAATGATGACCATAGCTTTTTCGGGTATACCACCCAATGTCGCATTCTTATACGTCGACGATATTATCGTCATAGGGTGTAGCGAAGCACACCACATTAAAAATCTTTCAAAAGTTTTCAATACTTGTAGATCTTTCAATCTCAAACTTAACCCAAATAAATGCAACTTTTTACGACCAGAAGTTACATTTTTAGGTCATAAATGCTCAGCCAAAGGTTTGTTGCCAGACGACTCTAAGATAAACGCAATTAAAAAATATACAAAACCGACTGACAAAGACGCGGTACGACGATTCGTCGCGTTTGCAAATTATTACAGACGGTTTATACCTAACTTTGCGTCTCTGGCAGCGCCTCTGAACCGATTAAGCAGGAAAAGAGTTGAATTTGTATGGGATGTAGAGTGCGAAAGAGCATTTTTATCTTTGAAAGCAGCGTTACTTTCACCAAAATTACTTCAATATCCAGATTTTACTAAACAATTCATTATTACAGTTGATGCTTCCACAACTGGATGTGGCGCTATTTTAAGTCAAGAACAGCAAGGTAGTGATTTACCAATTTGTTTCGCTTCTAAAGCATTTAATAAAGCAGAACAGAAAAAACCTATTATAGAATTAGAGCTTTTAGCTATTTACTTTGCAATCAAGCAATTTCGACCATATGTGTATGGTACCCATTTCATTGTAAAATCAGATCATAGACCGCTAGTATACTTATTCAACATGAAAGACCCATCTTCAAAACTTTCAAGAATAAGACTGGAACTATCTGAATATAACTTTACTATTGTATATATAAAAGGTAAATCAAACGTTTGTGCTGATGCACTATCGCGTATAACAATCGATGAGATTAAAGAAGCTAATAAACAAATTTTGGCAGTACAGACAAGAGCCATGACAAAAAAGGCAAACGACAAAAATTTACATAGGAAAACAGACAAAAACGACGAAAAACAACTTACTTTACATGTCTACGACAAATTTTCATTTAATTTTTCGAAAAAAGTCCCACGAATAAGATCTGCAATTACGTACGATAAAAATAATAAAACAACAAATTTAAGAATTTTTGCGCATATTAAACATAAGAAACTCGAGTTACTTAGTTTTGAGCTTGTTAACGAAATAATGACTTTAGAGAAATTACTTTCGAGGCTTGAATCAGAAGCCGGCAAACGCAAAATTAATCAGATTGAATGGCCTAAAAACGATATTATGTTCGAACATTATACAATTACGAATTTCAAAAATGTTGGAAATAAAATTTTAAAATCATTAGAGATTATACTGACAGATCCAGTGGAGACAGTAACAGACGAAGATACAAAATTAAAACTTATGAAAATTTACCATAATGATCCCATTTCCGGTGGACATTGCGGAATGGAAAGACTTTACGCAAAATTGCGAACAAAATTTTATTGGAAGAACATGACTCGCGATATATCGAAATATATCAAAAATTGTAAGGATTGTCTGTTAAACAAGGTTAAACCTAAAACAAAAGAAAAACTTGTTTTAACACCAACTCCTTGTAAACCATTTGATATACTAGTAATTGACACAATAGGACCCCTACCTGAGTCCAAATATGGTAACAAGTTCGCACTTACCATGATTTGCGACATGACTAAATATCTGGTAACAGTCGCTGTACCAGACAAATCGGCAAAAACAATCGCTTCAGCTATTTTTGAAGGATTCATTTTAACTTACGGCACAATGAATGCCATAAAATCAGATTTAGGTACTGAATTTAAAAACGAATTATTTGAAGAATTAACTAAACTTTTAAATATCCAACATAATTTTTCAACTGCATACCATCATGAAACTGTTGGCACGATTGAACGTAATCATAGAGTTTTTAATGAATACTTACGTGCATATCTAAAAGACAATTTTTCTGATTGGGATGTTTATTTAAAATATTTTACCTTCCTACACAACACTACGAGTAGCACAGTTTTCGACAATCAATTTTCGCCTTACGAGTTAGTTTTTGGAAAAAAGGCAACTTTGCCTAATGAAATGACAAAAGAAAAAATTGACCCGATCTATAACGTCGAAAACTATGCCAAAGAAGTTAAGTTTAGGATGCAGAAAACGCACAAAATGGCACAAAATCTAATTAATAAAAATAAATTACAAAGTAAAAATTTGTACGATAAAACGGCACGACCTTCAATTGTAAAAATTGGAGATAGAGTGCTTTTACAAAAAGAACCACATCATAAACACGAAAATATTTATCAAGGTCCGTTCATCATAACCAAAATTAACGAACCCAACGTAACTATTTTCGATGAAGTCAAAAACAAAGAAAAAGTGGTACATAAAAATCGCCTAAGTAAAGTAAACTAACATTACTTCAATATTTTTACTTTAAATTTGAAAAAAAAACAAATCCAAAATTTTCTTACTAGAATTTAAGCAGCCACGAAGGCTTAAAAATTGTTAATACAAAAAAAGTAAAATAACACACATTTTGTATATTCAAAAAAAAACCTATTTCATGAAAATTGTTCGTATTTCTTAAGTTCAAACAAAAAAAAAAAAAAAACAGAAAAAAAAAAAACATATTTCAAAAGCAGCAAAGATTAAAAATGTAAAACTTTAACAAATTTAAAATATATTAAAATGTAAATATCCACAACAAAAAGAAGAACAAACAACATAATTTAATAAATTAAAATCAAATTCATTCATTTGTAGTAATCAGTAATAAAAATGGTTCCGAACCAACGAATTAAAAAGGGGAGGTACACCCTAATATAAATATATTCGTTTGTTCGCAACAATTTTTATAAGTTATGGCCAAAGAAGAATGTGACAAAATTGATCACTTTGTCAATTCTTCTTTTCCCCAAAAAAGGTGATGTAAGGATAAAATCCCCCAATTTAACTTTTTAATAATCATCTGGCAACATCTCAACATTGTTGCTCACAATAATATTTGATTGTGAATGTTACACATAAAATGAATACAACACAACACATTATGGCATGATCCATTGTAATATAGTATGTAAGAGAGAATAAGATATATGTGGGGTGAAACATGAAAATGACGAGTGCCAAGAGTGACATCGGCATTTTCATGTTTCACCGCCATCAATATAATTTCGGCTACTCAGTGAATTGGACGCTTTTAGAATTGGTCATTTAAATAAAGTATTGTTAAAATCTAAAAGTTTTTCCTTTCTTTAAATCCATGAGTTTCTGGCGGAGAAGACCGCCACGTCAATAATATAAACGTGAACATGGCGTCGATATGGAGGCGGCGCCCTCCAAGATAATGGAAAATATAAGAACAGCAAGGTGACGCCACATGGTAAAACGGGGCGAAGAAGCAGGTAACCTAACCTAGGTGAAATGTATGGGTTGGCTAGCGAAGCCGCAACCTTTTTACATTATAGCACGAGCACAGAACGTGCTCTATCGTTTCCTCCTCCAACCCGCACTTCCTACATCTGCTATCACTGACCAAGCCTAATTTAAAGGCATGTGACGCCAGAAGGCAGTGCCCAGTCAGAAAACCCGTCATGAGTCTATAGTCCTCTCTTTTTAATGATAGAAGGTACTTTGTTAGTCTAAGGTTGTAAGACCTACCCATAATCTTCGACACTTTACAGCCCCGCTGCTGATTTGGTACGGCTAGTCGGTACTCCGTTCGAACCATTTGAAGCGGACGATGAACCTGCTGATATCTTTTACAGAAACATCAGCTACTTCCTCAAGTTCCGGCAGTATATAACTGTCCATAGTTAGAAACGTAATGTTTGCTAAAGCTGGGCATTCACACAAGTAGTACGCGACTGTTTCTTTGCTGCCTTCTTCCTGCAAATGCTGTTAAAAAAGATTCCCATTCTTTCAGCATGCCGGCCATGCGGCCAGCGTCCCACTATTACGGCAGTGATCATAAAGATTTGCTTTCTTGAAATATATAGAAGGTCTTTTGTTCTCTTTCTGCCGTAATTTGGCCAGTTTTGCTTCATTATTCTGCAGTTGGCCGAGGAGTACCAGCTGGAAACAGCTAGCTCCTTGAATCTGCTATGTATGTTTCTTTTAATTGATGTAAGTGGACGATGCATCTCGATTGCCTCCGCAGCCTCCAGCAGTGCCGCTGCCCTTGCAAGTTTGTCTGCTTTCTCGTTGCCCTCGATCTTTCTGTGACTAGGTGCCCATATGACGGTTATTTTTTCAAAGTTTTCTGCGGCCTGTAGCGACCTCTTGCAGCTGCTGACGGCCTTTGACGAAGTGACGGGGGAGTTAAGCACCATTCGCGCTGCTTGGGTATCTGAGTTAATGCACACCTTGCGACCTCCCACCGAGTCCTCCGCAAAAGCGCACTCGCCGTCCTTATGGCCAGAACTTCCACTTGGAAGATACTAATAAAATTGGATAGACGGGTAGAGAGCAACCAACACCTTATGATATTTGCAGAAGACACCAGCTCATGCACTGCACTCCATTTTGGAACCGTCCGTGTAGACCGAAATTGCATTCTTGCTTTGCACCCTTGGTTTTTTTTTTATGACATGAAAGAAAAGGGAAGAGAAAAGAGAGGAAATGGGAAGAAAAAGTAGTGGAAGTTGTAGGGAAGTCGTAAAAGTAAAGACAACAAGAGGAAGATCGAGAGTGAATAAAAGCAAAAGGGAAATTGAAGAATCCGATTAAGTTAACTAGAAAATATAGAGAGAGAAAAAATAAGAGAGGAAGAGGGTTAAACAGCGCAAGTTTTGGGGATTGTTATCGCTGCTAATATCCCTTTGACGGATATATGTAGATCCGGTATGTTCTGGTAAGAAGCATCATAATGGTACAAGCCCGACGATTTTGAGAACGATTTAATAGGACCACTAAGATAAGCGGGAAAGGCTTGAGTTCAAGCGCGGGGCTGTAAAGTGTCGAAGATTATGTGTAGGACTTACAACCTTAGTCTAAAAAAGTTGCTTCTATCATTAAAAAGAGAGGACTGTAGAATCTTGATGGGTATTCTGACTGGACACTGCCTTCTGGCGTCACATGCCTTTAAATTAGGCATGGCCGGTCAGTGATAGCAGATATAGAGAGTGCGGGTTGGAGGAGAAAACGATGGAACACTTTTTGTGCTCGTGCCCTGCGCTTGCCAGGGTAAGACACCCGCTATTAGGAGTGTTACGGCTGTCAGATCTAGAAGCAGCAAGTGGCTGAAGTCCTAGAAAGCTTCTAGTATTTGCCAAGAGGACGGAGATATTTTATAACATAGGTCCTGGGTTTTGATAGGGTTTTATAGTTTGGTCGATAAAATAAACTTCTGTAATACTACGGATTCATTCAGTCTATGTGAGGTTCTCGTGGCCCGGCCACTTCAACCTAACCGAACCTAATTAGCGAGACAGGTTTATATTGTTTTATACAAAAAACTCGGTTGAATTAACCGTAATGCGACCAACTTAACTGAATGCCTGTTAATTCAAGAATAACAAACCTGATTTGTTGATTTTACTGGCATCATTTCTTACGGTGTAGTACCCATTGGTTTGTTATATGGGCATAAGCAGTTTTTGCGCTTTTTGGAATTTTTAGTGCGAGCGTTCGATTAGCTTAACGTTGGACGCCTTTTAATGGTACACAGTAAAAATTGATCACTAAAATTCACATTAATGGCGTAATAGAAAGTGTGCTTTTTTGAATTTCGTAATGCTAATCATTGCAAAGATTTTTAAAATTTTGTGAGCTGTAGTTCAATCAAACTCACATTAGGGGGAGCCGCTTTGTCTTGCACAATGGTGCACATATTGCATGGAATGCAAATTCGAAAAAATTTTCTAAAGTATACTAGAAAAAAATTATTAAAATAACAACGCCTCATCAAAATAAAAAAAAACTTTACCAAGTCTAAAAAAAAAATTTGAAAGTCTCCAAAATCTAAAAGAATTTTTTACAAAATACTATCGGCCTAACAACCTAGAAAATCCAAAAACGAAAATTCTATAATCATTTGAAGTCCCTCCAAACTCTACACTAAACTTTTAACTGTAAGAGACTTTATGAAGTTCAAACTTTTGAAGTAAAGTGTATTCAATTCAAATTCCTAGCCAAAGTAATGATCATCACGATCGGGTGCAAAAAGTTAATGTCATATAAAGTCTCCAAAAACTATTTCCTACGTTTTTTTGCTGTTATTTGAAAAGCTCTTCAAGTTATGTGTTTTAAATATATGTAACATAAAAACTTAAGTTTTATTGGTAAAAAATTGGTTAAACTCAGAGGGCATTTGGATAGATATTTTTCTGAAATTTGTGGCGGTATCAAAAGTCTAAAATGGTGTTCTGCTCGTGTAAAGCATATTAAACCACTGTTATTTTGCAAAATTAATAAAACAACCACTCTATAAAAAAATAACACAGTCCTCAAAGTCTCCAAAATTTTTTTAAAGTCTCCAAAATCTTAAAAAACCTTTTATTAAATACTATCTGCGGAAAAACCTAGAAAATCTAAAAACGAAAACCCTGTAATCATTTGGAATCGCTCCAAACTCTTAACTTTACTTAAAATTATATTGAAGTTCAACATTCTGATGTAAATTGTATTCAATAACAATCAAAGGTGTCTAAGTTCGGGTGTAACCGAACATTATATACTCAGCGTGAGCGTCAATTGTACATTTCATTTCAGATAAATTACTTTTGTACATAACACGTGGCACCGCCCGTTTAAAAAAATGTCTCCCCATTTCTCTTACAATAAAGCTTGATAAGTGAAATATCATTGATTCAAAACTATTTTGTGTTAAGTTATAGCTTATTAATCTAGTCTACGACCCTATTAAACTAAGTTTATATCTAAGTTGCCGTGGTCCTTAACCGATCTCGTCCATTTTATCTAGAAATATTTCCTGCTATAGGGAAAATTTGTGTACCAAATTTTATTACGATCCGTTAATTTTTCTTCGAGTTATGGCTCCCGAAACATAGAAAATTGCTTAGTCATAAAAGGGGCGGTGCCACACCCATTTTCAAATATTTTAGTGTTTTCCCATTTAATGTTATAATTCAACTTAGAAAGTAAAATTATATTGATACAAAGCTCTTTTTCGCTAAGATATAGCTTATTATTTTCGTCCACGACCCTTTTAAAAATCTTTTATATAAAAGTGGGCGTGATCCTCAACCGATTTCGTTAATTTTTCTTCAAAGCATTCCTTATAGTAAAGGAAACCTCTCTGCTGAATTTTGTTACGATAGGTTGAACGATTTTTGATTTATGATTAATAATATTTGTAAAATTGATTTTATCAAGAGTCAATATCAGTCCACACGTCAAATTTCAACATTCTGGGTGTATTATTTACTAAATAATCAGATTTTTGTGTTTTCCAAAATGTTATATATATAAAAAGTGGGCGTGATTGTCATTCGATTTCGCTCATTTTCAGTACCAATCTATGCTGGCTCAAGATAGGCTCGCGTACCAAATTTGGTGAAGATATCTCGTTAACGGACAGACAGACGAACGGACGCACGGGCGGACATGGTCTAATCAATTTTTTTTTTTCGATACTGATGATTTTAATATATGGATGTCTATATCTATCTCGATTCCTTTATACCTGTACAACCAACCGTTACCCAATCAAAGTTAATATACTCTGTGTGCAAAGCACTCTGAGTATAAAAAGGCTATTACGATCGGGTGCAAAAAGTGAATGTCATCTAAAAAACATTTGACATATCATTAATCATCAATAGTTTTTTTAAGTAAAAGTAAAAAAGAAGCATCTGTATATTTCAACAACTTAACGAAATAAAGATATGGTTACACTGAGTGGTTGCAATAGGCAACAGAGCATGACCAATACACTTTGCACGAACTCTACACTTTGAGTAAGCATAAACGAAAGATATGAGGGTAAACTATCGTCATACATAAATATAACATATGACAAGTGGTTATCTACAACTATTTGCACGTTTTTGCACAATGACCACAAAGAAATTGTATATTTTTTTTAAAAGATTTTTTATTAGTAATGAGTACAAAAACATTTGTCTTGAACTTTTTTGTAGTGAAAGTCACTTTTCCCCATTTTTTTTCCATTTTAATGCCTTCTGGGTGATTTGGAAGCTTTTGCAATGCTATCTAATTGATATGTATTGCTCATCACTGGTACCAGCATTGTTGGTCAGCAAATATTCAATGAAAATTATTACAAAAAATAACTTCAAGTCATTAATAAGAAATTACACATACAACAATGAATAACGTTTATTAGTTTTTTTTTTAAGTAATTTCAAGTGTGGTGGACGCGATGTGAATGTACTTATACGGGCTAATGATGGTTGATATTGGAAAGTCACTGAAATAAGGGAAAGTACTTGAACAGGAAGAGCCCCCATCAAAACATTGGTTATTAAGAAAGTTTAAAAAGTATTAAAAAAAATTGGAAGAAGGGAGGGACGAAACAAAGCCGAAGAGAAGGAAAAGCTTAAAGATGACTTATTGTTGCGGTTATGTACAGATTTCTACCCCTCGAGTTACTCGCCCCTAAGGAAATCCCTTATTGCAACTACGTGATGCAATGGCCCTTAAACTCAGTATCTCAAGGAATTTTGAGGTGTATGTTGTGGACAGAACTCTTTGGATAACAGGAAATCCAAATTTGTTTACGTATGAATCAAAATTTAAGGAGGAAAAACGGCTACAGGCATCTATCGGGCGCCAAGAAATCGACAACAATGGAATGCTACGCTACCATTTTTCAGGCCGAAATCTATGAAATGAAGATTTATCAGTTCAAGCAGAAGAAGAGGGCGGTTCACTCCGCTGAATAGACCCAGAGGAAAACGATTTAAATTCCCTTGGTGTGAGCAATTGGCGCTAGTTGACAGAGCAAAGAAGCGACTGGTGCACCTTGTTGGACGGCCATAACAGTTTAAACGGTTAAGCGCCAATTTAGAAAGTAAGTAAGTAGTTTGCGGTATATCTATGAAGATCCTCGAGGAGTATCCTCATTATGTCAGACAGCCGGGCACCCTTACGTGCCTCCACAATTACTTCTAAGCTAGTGGATGAATGCATTGGAGTCCCAAATGACTTGCGAGCGAAAAACAATGTTTTGTCAGGATGGGTTCCGGGCAGCAGGGACATGAAGGTAATGAGTTCACACACTGCATAGCTAATCAGTGTGCTACGGCGGTATTTCATAGTCTAAAGCCTTTCTGTTGACTCAAAAAGGCAAACACTAATGAAACCATATGTCCATTTTCGGGAAGTATCTTTATCGCTATGAGCCGATACAAAAACAACAACCAAATTAGTTAACTTACCTATGCACAAAAACTTTGTCTCACTCAATAAATTAAATCTTATGTGGCAAGAATTTGGGTTCGGGGTCGACTGTAAGACTAAGACTAAGAGCAAGTTAGGCTAAAACATCTACCGCTTCCTAAGCCTATCTCCGTTTCTTATGTTACAAGAATTTGGGTATGAGGTCGACTGTAAGACTAAGACTAGGAGAAAGTTAGGCTAAAACATCTACCGCATCCTAAGCCTATCTCTGTTTCTTATGTTACAAGAATTTGGGTTCGGGGTCGACTGTAAGACTAAGACTAAGAGAAAGTTAGGCTAAAACATCTACCGCTTCCTAAGCCTATCTCTGTTGCGACTAAGCTTTGCTAATTTTATTTTCGCAAAGCAAAGATGTCATCTCTTTTCATCTGCCATTAAAATTTAAGCATGCAGTTGCCAAATATCGGTAAAGCAAATTGAAGTGACATTTGAAGCAAAGTATGCCGACAGAGAAAAAGAAATTTGCATGCCTTAAAATTGTAGTTCAAGATCTTTGTTTTTGTTCATGAAAAATTTCACTGAAACTTGCGACTTTGTTGTTGTTACATTGAAAATAATTTCCCACATTGTTAGGTGCTAAAATATTTATTTATTTTTGTTGTTGTCACGTTTAAAATCAAACATATTGGCTGCATAGGTGACGCAACGCTCTGTTATTATGCTGTCAAAGTTGACAGTTGCATTTTTACAGTTAGTGACGTGTGCGTTAATGCAAATGTGTCACTTTTGCTGGCGCTGGCTGGCAGAACGGAAACTGACGAAAGCGAAAGATATGTGAGGTTGCAACAAATTAACATCGTTTTTATTGTTGTTGATGATGATTTTGTTGTTGCCGTTTTTGTTATTTTTATAATAACGGCAAGTAACCATTTAGATATTGCGAAAACTAGGCAAAGATGCGCTTAAACTCACTTTTCATTAGAGAGTTGTTGCACTTTTTTATACTCAGCTGAGCAGAGCTCACAGAGTATATTAACTTTGTTCGCATAACGGTAATCCGTAACGGCATAAACTAATCGAGATAGATATAGACTTCTATATATCAAAATGATCTGGGCGAAAAAAGAAATTCATTTACCCATGTCCGTCCGTCCGTCCGTCCGTCCGTAAACATGATAACTTGACTAAATTTTGAGGTATTTTGATAAAATTTGGTATGTAGGTTCCTGGGCACTCATCTGAGATCGCTGTTTAAGATGAATGAAACCGGACCTTAACCACGCCCACTTTTCTATATCGAAAATTTCGAAAAATCCAAGAAGTGCGATAATTCATTGCCAAAGACGATAAAGCGATGAAACTTGGTAGGTGGGTTGACCTTATGACGCAGAATAGAAAATTAGTAAAATTTTGGGCAATGGGCGTGGAACCGCCCACTTTTAAAAGAAGGTAATTTCAAAGTTTTGCAAGCTGTAATTTGGCAGTCGTTGAAGATATCATGATGCAATTTGGCAGTAACGTACTCCTATTACTATGTGTATGCTTAGTTAAAATTAGCAAAATCGGAGAACGACCACGCCCTCTTTAAAAAAAAAAAAATTTAAGTCAAATTTTAACAAAAAATGTAATATATTTACAGTATATAAATAAATTATGCCAACATTCAAATCCAGTAATGATGTGGTGCAACAAAATACAAAAATAAAAGAAAATTTCAAAATGGGCGTGGCTCGCCCTTTTTCATTTAATTCGTCTAGAATACTTTTAATGCCATAAGTCGAACAAAAATTTACCAACCCTTGTAAAATTTGGTAGGGGCATAGATTTGATGACGTTAACTGTTTTCTGTGAAAATGGTGAAATCGGTTGAAGCCACGCCCAGTTTTTATACACAGTCGTCCGTCTGTCCTTCCGCTTGGCCGTTAACACGATAACTTGAGCAAAAATCTGAACTCACCTTATCTTGGTATAAGAAATAGCCGAAATCCGACTATGACCACGCCCACTTTTTCGATATCGAAAATTACGAAAAATTTAAAAAAAATTGCCATAATTCTATACCAAATACGAAAAAAGGAATGAAACATTGTAATTGGATTGGTTTGTTGACGCAAAATATAACTTTAGAAAAAAACTTGGTAAAATGGGTGTGACACCTACCATATTGAGTAGAAGAAAATTAAAAAGTTCTGCTGTGCGAAATCAAAAGCCCTTGGAATTTTGGCAGGAATACTGTTCGTGGTATTACATATATAAATAAATTCGCGGTACCCGACAGATGATGTTCTGGGTCACCCTGGTCCACGCCTTCACATATACAACTGAGGGCCACTTTTTAAAACCCTCATTAATACCTTTAATTTGATACACATATCGTTAAAACACATTCTAGAGTCACCCCTGGTCCACCTTTATGGCGATATCTCGAAAAGGCGTCCACCTATAGCACTAAGGCCCACTCCCTTTTAAAATACTCATTAACACCTTTCATTTGATACCCATATCGTACAACACACATTCTAGAGTCACCCCTGGTCCACCTTTATGGCGATATCTCGAAAGGGCGTCCACCTATAGAACTAAGGCCCACTCCCTTTTAAAATACTCATTAACACCTTTCATTTGATACGCATATCGTACAACACACATTCTAGGGTCACCCCTCGTCCACCTTTATGGCGATATCTCGAAAGGGCGTCCACCTATAGAACTAAGGTCCACTCCCTTTTAACATACTCATTAACACCTTTCATTTGATACCCATGTCGTGCAACACACATTCTAGAGTCACCCCTGGTCCACCTTTATGGCGATATCTCGAAAGGGCGTCCACCTATAGAACTAAGGCCCACTCCCTTTTAAAATACTCATTAACACCTTTCATTCGATACCCATATCGTACAACACACATTCTAAAGTCACCCCTGGTCCACCTTTATGGCGATATCTCGAAAAGGCGTCCACCTATAGCACTAAGGCCCACTCCCTTTTAAAATACTCATTAACACCTTTCATTTGATACACATATCGTAAAAACACATTCTAGAGTCACCCCTGGTCCACCTTTATGGCGATATCTCGAAAAGGCGTCCACCTATAGCACTAAGGCCCACTCCCTTTTAAAATACTCATTAACACCTTTCATTTGATACCCATATCGTACAACACACATTCTAGAGTCACCCCTGGTCCACCTTTATGGCGATATCTCGAAAGGGCGTCCACCTATAGAACTAAGGCCCACTCCCTTTTAAAATACTCATTAACACCTTTCATTTGATACCCATATCGTACAACACACATTCTAGAGTCACCCCTGGTCCACCTTTATGGCGATATCTCGAAAGGGCGTCCACCTATAGAACTAAGGTCCACTCCCTTTTAACATACTCATTAACACCTTTCATTCGATACCCATATCGTACAACACACATTCTAGAGTCACCCCTGGTCCACCTTTATGGCGATATCTCGAAAAGGCGTCCACCTATAGCACTAAGGCCCACTCCCTTTTAAAATACTCATTAACACCTTTCATTTGATACCCATATCGTACAACACATATTCTAGAGTCACCCCTGGTCAACCTTTATGGCGATATCCCGAAATGGCGTCCACCAATAGAACTATGGAACTATAGAACTTAGCCTTCCTTACTTGTTTGTTGTTGTGGTTGTTGTAGTTGCATACTCCACACCTGCTGCGCTATGCACCTCAATTTTCAGTTTTTTTTGCCGAATACCTGCCCTCGTTCATCTATAAAGCGTGACTAGCAACATTTTAGCCATACTTATTACCATGATTTGTACAGACTTGTTGCTATCTCTTGTTTTTTTGTTTTTTGTGTTTGTTTTGTTGGAGTCTGCATATGTTGAATATTTTTTAGTCATTGCTATTTTCTTGTGTAGCTCGTTATAACAAGTATTATAGTCAGGATATCATATTCCCAATCAATCTTATTATCCCCCCTGAAAAGCTCAGGCTATTGGTTATTAGATGCCTGTCCGCGTAGCTCATGTCGAACTACTGGCTGCTTAGGACAGATTAAAGTAGCTGCTTGATATCAGGGACATCATTCCTGTAGCGATACCACGAAAAAACAGCATTATATATCCTCTTCAAACCATCTTGAGAACCCGATAAAGGCTACACAGTCGTTAATGCCTTAATCCACGATTAGGCGCAGATTATCCAGAAATGGAGTTCCCAGAAAGCGCTTCCTCTCAGCGACGAATAATTGCAGATGATGGTTATCGCAGTTACCCTCTCTTCATACTCTTTACAACTCCTGCAGCAACAACGATAGGACGTTCTTAACCTTTCTGCAGGCCTAACTGTAAGGCGGTGTACAGTTTATATTCCTAAAAGTTGGGAAATTATATCCCTACTTAGTATGTGAACGTGACGAAATCTTTTAGAATCCCGTTTTGGCTAGGTTTCCTTCGATATCCAATATCCTCGTGTTTGTAGCGATCTTTCGTCGGCTTGACGGTGGATATGCTCTTTTAGCATAAGCTTGCATGTGAAAAGAGGCATATCTAAGCGTACTTAGTCACCAACAACAATGAATAGCGTTTATTAGTTTTTTTTAAGTAATTTCAAGTGTGGTAGACGCGATGTGAATGCACTTATACGGGCTAATGATGGTTGATATTGGAAAGTCACTGAAATAAGGGAAAGTACTTGAACAGGAAGAGCCCCCATCAAAACATTGGTTATTAAGAAAGTTTAAAAAGTATTGAAAAAAAAAAATGGAAGAAGAGAGGAATGAAACAAAGGCGAAGAGAAGGAAAAGCTTAAAGATGACTTATTGTTGCGGTTATGTACAGATTTCTACCCCACGAGGAACTCCCCCCTAAGGAAATCCCGTATTGCAACTACGTGATGCAATGGCCCCTAAAATCAGTATCTCAAGGAATTTTTTTGACGGTGGATATGCTCTTTTAGCATAAGCTTGCATGTGAAAAGAGGCATATCTAAGCGTACTTAGTCAGAAAGTATCTGTCTGACCATGCCCTGCTTAGCGAGTTCATCTGCGATGCAGTTTCCCTTGATGTCTCTGTTCCCCGGGACCCATGTGAGTTGTAGACGGTTCTGTTGTGCCATCTCTTGAAGGGTTCGGCGACAGTTGAGTCTGGTTCAAAATTTAACGTGTAAAAGTCAAGGGATTTGATGGCAGCCTGACTGTAACTGAAAATAAAGATTTCATTGCCGATATTGTTTGTTCCTATCCTAACTGCGGCTTCCACGATGGACGATACTTCTGCCTGGAAGAGGCTACAATGATCTAGTAGTATGAAGGAGAGTTTCAGGTCTAGGTACCTTGAATAAACTCCACCTCTTCCATTTAGCTTACAACCGTCAGTGTTTATGGAAATGACGCCGTTAACAGCCAGGCACCTAGCCGATTACGACCAATTATACATACTGGGATTGTATACCATAAAGTTTCTTTTTTGCAACAGTTGTGGCCGCATCGCTATCTGTGCTAGGAAGAAGGAAACTGAATTTGTTTAGTATGCTAGAGTGTCCTAGGGTACAACCGTTCCAATTGGACAACATTCTCAAACGCGGGACCGAAATTACGGCTGCTCTATAGCCACCCAGATCCAGTGGTAGGATGTCAAGAAAGACGGTGGCATTGTTCTTAGAGCATAAGTGATGCTCTGATTATACCAGATCTGTGTGCTTTGCCCTACAAGTTTAGGGTTGACGCCATGCTCAAGGCTGTCCACTAAACGACTATCTCATACAGCAGAATGGGACGTGTACTCGCGCTATAAATCTGATATATTGGTGATGGGTACTGACTTTATGCCAATGGCACTTTATACGTATTGTAACGTATTTTTTGATAATTATGCACCTTCTGCTAACGTCGAATTGGTGAACTGTTAAATAAATCACTCCAATATACAGTATTGCAAAATGGTATTTATTTAGACTACTTTGGGAGTAGTACTTCACAATTATACTTCACTTCACAACTAATACTGTGTCTAAATTAAACTGATTAGTTATTTCTCAGCTTGCGCTGCGTTTATACTCTATGTTACCTCGTTCGCATATTTCTCATTAGGTCTAGACGTTTCATGCACATGTCTTCTAGAACAGTTGTATCTCATGCTTGGTTATTTGGCTATATACATGTATATTTGTAGCTTATGCTTTTCTTGTAGCCATATTCGTGTGTATGTGTGAGTAACAACTTCTGCTTTTAGCTGCCGGCTGCATAATCTGTCTGCTTCAAGCTGCTGGCAATGTGTATGGAATATTCTTCGTTGCCTTGTACATAAGTGTGGCTGCTTGCTATTTTTGTTGTTGTGATTATTTACTAACAGCATAGTGATGTTAATATTCGCCACAGTATATGTATGACGTTGTACTTCTGGTACAGCTCATTGTCCAAAACTGCGTTTAGGAGTTCGACTTATCTGTCAAGCTTAGGCGCATGCCATTTGGTTGTGGTCAGGTTAACGGTGGTATGTTGTATCGTTTAGTATAAAAGACAAGTTCATCTTTTGACGCTGGCTGCATAAGCTCGCTACTGGGTATATATTACTCGTATGCATCCGCACTTGGTCTTTCTTAATGCCTTTTCTTATTTTTTATTGACTTACTGTACGTTAATGTGCTTCGGTTTTCTTTTGTCACTACCTGACGTTTGATCACCAAGTTTTTTTTTCTTTTGTCATTTGTTGCATGTGCTGGCGTGTGGCATGCGGAAAAACTTGTTCTTCAACAACTTACTGTGTTAAGCATAACTGCACCATAACTTGCGCCACATGCGCACTGTTCACGCTTGTTGCTATATGGAATTCACGTTTTACCGCTAACTTCTACCACAACTTCTACTCAGTCACCCGCACATATGAAGACAATCAGGTATGCCAGCTAAAATGCAGTCATATTATCGTTGTTGCGGTTTTCCTTAAAGGGCAAATCAAACTGCATCTACTCACGCACCCACAACCATGAATAAATATATGCAGTTATGCACTGCCATTTGCACATGCATAGATACTTGCGTGCTTGCATGCACACAATAACAGAAATCCAGTCACGCCAAGCAGACAACTTGTCGACCACTTTTTGTTGTTTTTTTTTTTTGGTTGTTAACGATTGGTTTCACTTTTATTTGATTGCTCGTCGCAATGCCGACTTGAATGCCACACGATGTTGTAGTGTCACCAATATATACATATGTACATATATACAGTTATTAGTATTCAGCTTTAAGAACCCCCAACACCCCCATTTTTGAGTAATCGAGTGACATACATGACGAAAAAAGATATTATTAAGTATGTACTCGTACGTAAGTCGAAAGCCATGCACATGCACACTAGGGATGTTGCGGTTCCGAAACTGATCCTGATTTGCATCGAACAATTGATTCTACGATATGGATTTTCTATACTGACTTAATTTACAGCGTATATACATATGTAGATTCGAATAGCGATAGTTTTTGAGGACATCTTCGCCCACTCCTCCGGACTGGCCCACTTACTCGTGCAAGAGCGCAACACCGCTTTCAGGTCAGCATATACTAGGTAACTGGGAGTCTATGGAGGCTTAGCAATGAACCCAGAAAGCGCTTGAAAAGTCCATAGTAGTGGAGTTTCTAGGATGTATTTACCTACTACTGCTAGCTAGCTACGAGGACGAGGGTGCCGTTATATTCCGGATCACACCCCACCTTGGGTGGACGATGGATCTAAAGCCATTTGCTATTAATCTCTCAGTGGTCCAGCTCAGATGTAGTCCGTTTCGTTATCCTTGTGACGCCATTATACATTTTCCTCATCTCTGCTTGCGGCGGAGAATGCGTGAGCACCAGGAGCTAAGGTTGTTCTTATTTGATGCACTTTCCCTCCGCCCACGAATTGTTCGACGGAGTTTTGGATTTTAGAACCTCGTCCCCCTATGTGACGTAGTCTTACTACTTTTGCGGAGAGTGATAGCAAGAAAAGATATCTAGTTCTCAAAAAGTACTCGGATTTTATAAAGCACCCGTGTCATAAAAGTGTTCGACACTTATGCAATACCCGATTCTTAAAAGCACCCAATTCAAAAACGTACCGGGCTATAAAAAACGACTGGTTTCAAAAAAGTCCACGGTTCTGAGAAATTACCAGCCTCAAATCGTACCCGGTTTTGAAAAATTACCAGCTTCAAAATGTATCCGGCACTAAATAAGTACTAGGTTCTAAAAAAGAAATCGGTTCAAAAACGTACCTCGTTCTAAAAATGTACCCGGTTCTGGGGAAGTACCAGTTTCTGAAAAGCACCCGTTTTTAAAAATTAATTGCTTCTGAAAAAGTATCCTGCTCTAAAAAAGTACCACCTTCAGAAAATACCCGGCTCAAAAAAGTATCCGGTTCTCAAAAAGTACCCAGTTTTCAAAAAGTACTTTGTTCCTAAAAATTATACGGATCTAAAAACTATCTGATTCTGCAAAAGTAACCGGTGCTGGCAAAGTACCATAGTTCAAACAAGTAGATACACGGTTTTAGAAATTTAAGTTGTATGTATTTCAACACTTTTAACAAAAGCAACCGGTTCAAAAACGTACCTCGTTCTAAAAATGTATCCGGTTCTGGGAAAGTACCAGTTTCTGAAAAGCACCTGGTTCTAAAAAACTACCCCGGTTCTGGGAAAGTACCAGTTTCTGAAAAGCACACGGTTCTAAAAAACTACCCGTTTTTAAAAATTAATTGCTTCTGAAGAAGTATCCTGCTCTAAAAATGTACCACCTTCAGAAAGTATCTACCCGGTTCAAAAATAACCCGGTTCTAAAAGGATAAACGGTTCTCAAAAATTTCCGTTATCCATTATCCGTTTTGAAAAACTGTCTGGTTATACAAAAGTAACTGGTGCTGAAAAAGTACCCTCGTTCAAACAAGTACCCGGTTTTCGAAATTTTGAAAAAGTGAGTACAAAAACTCTAAGATGAATGCGTACTTTTGACAAATGTCTACGGTTAAAAAAAAAATTTCACAAAAGGAAAAAAGTCACTTAAATTGGCAACAAATCATTACAAATCACTTTCGGCATTTGCCACCGCCAAACGTCAGCCTTAAGACATCAGCCATAAGTGTCAAAGTGTGTCAATTTATTTCAAACGCTTACCGAGCTATTTAATTTTTTTGTTTTATTTTTTATTGTTGTTGTTATTTATTTCTTGTTGAAAATATTTTAAAGTACAAAAAAGAAGAAAAATGACATGGCATGTGCGCATAATTTTTTCGAAATTATTATTTCGAGTTTCTTTTATTTTCCCAAGCACCGCGACGGTAAATCTTTTGCGGAATTCATTTGCCTTCTGGGTAGTTTGTTCTTTTGGTGTTAGTTGTGGAATTTGTATTCTTTTATAAATTTTAGTTATGTACATATTTCTTTAACATAACATTCCATTCCATATCGTGTTCAATGCCATTTAGCTGTTGTTGTATTCGAGTTGCGCATGCGCGATTGCAAAACGGAGTATCTAATAGAACAACGTACAGTTTATCTCAGAATAAGTTGAGAATGGCGGTTACGAAAATGAAAAAAGGACTATGAAAAGTTTTAAAATTTTTATAACAGTCACTTTCTCGTCTATTGGACGTAGATACTCAAAATCGCTGGGAATTAAGTGACGTTGCCATGAAAGCGGGCAGTTTATGACTGTGGCATTCTTATATCGGTACTTACATCGATAATGTTGAAATGAAGGCGTGAGAAGAGTAAAGAAGACCCTTTAATAACTGGAAAGAAGTTCCACCTTGTGACATCTTGTCCCCCCTTGCACCCTCTTCTTATTGTGGTAAAGCTGGCTACGTATTCTGATGTTATTTCGGTTTGATGCTCGTGGGCTTTTTCAGCATTTCTCCACATTGAACACTTGTATAGCGCAGACACTTATGAAGCATAGAATCCTCTTTAAGGAACGGAGGTGTGTAAGTGGCATTGTCATTTACTTAGCTTTTTCATAATGGTAACCAAGTAAAATTTACAAGTAATTTGCCTTTTCTTGTAAGCACTACTTGACGTAGCCAAGTAATTTTGTGTTCGCAGGGTGGGTCCATTGCAATTTTCCCTCCTAATAAGATAATCCACCACAGACCGACTAACAACAGACTCTATGGCCAAAAAAAGTTAGAGCCTCTGGCTCAAGAGAACTCTTTCGGAGTAAATCTGCAAAGACTTCGCCATTGCGATTCCAAATGCTTCAGCTTGAGTTACCGAGACGTTATTTTAATCTTGGCTACGCAATAAGAGGAGTATCTGAACGCTATCGCAAGTTGAAGAGAAAAGCGCTATGCCTTAGAGAAAACAAAAAGCTGAGACAGAAAGACTCGAGAACGAGGAGTTTAAGCCGCTAGCCACCAGGAATGAAGCCTGAAAAATTTACCATATAATTTAGCAAAAAAAGGCGACCTTGCAACCAATTTCCAGAGAGTAACAAGATTATGAAGGGTACTCTTTTCTGCCTTCCGGCCCAGGGGTAATGAGCCTGAGCCCATAATCGGTGATAATGGAATTAATGTGGTGTATGACGAAGCCAGAATAGCAATAATCTGATTAAAAAACAACAAAGCCACGCTATTCAAATACGGCGGTGAGGAGTTGGTAAGGCGTATGCATCAGCTTCTTTGAAAAATATGTTCGGACGAGTGTATCCCAGACTATTGAATCTAACTGTTCTTTGCCAAATCTAGAAGAAGGGAGTTCCTGCAGCTGCGCCAACTATCGCGAACTCAGCTTTCTTAGTATCGCATATAATGTGCTGTCAAGCGTATTGTGCGAAAGATTTGAGGCCACCGTGTACCTTATGAATGTGGCTTCAGACATGGTAAATCTACCATCGACAGAATTTCACTATGCGCGAATCACACTTTCGCCGTTGATACACATCGCATTTCCGTCGATTTAAAGCCACCTTCGACGGCACGAAAAGGAGCTGCCTATATTGCGCTATGTCTATGACATTGACATCATCATGAATACCTTCGTCGTAAGTTCTGCATAACTCAAACTGGAAAAAGAAGCGAAAACGATGAGTATGATGGTGAATGGGGACAAAATGAAGTACTTGCTGTCATGAAGCAAAGAGTTAGCGTATCCATGCCTTGGAAATCATGCCATTAGTTAGGATGGGGGTGCCATTATTTCGAAATGGGAAAATACTTCTTTTATTTGCGAATCAGCACTAAAACAAACAACAACATCAGTCTTTAATACAGTAAAGAATAATTGTTGCCAATAAATGCTACTTTGAACCAGGTAGGCAATTGAAAAGTAAAGTCTTCTCTCGGCATGCGAAGATTATGCTCCACTAGTCATTTATCGTTGCGGTTCTATATGGTGCAGAAGCATGGACCATGACAACGTATGATGCGATGACTCTGGAAGTGTACGAGAGTAAATTTCTTCGACAGATTTGTGGGTCTATACGCGTCGGTGATGGCGAGTACCGCATAAGATTTAATAATGAGCTGTACGAGCTTATGCATATAGATGATGATCTGGCCAGGAACGAAACAAAGGAAGACAGCTCTAAGGACCAGGTGAAAAACAATTTAAATCCTGTTGGTGTTACTAGTTGGCGCCAATTAGCCCAACGCTGTAGCTATTAGCTCACCTTGTTGGATGGCCATAACCGTTTAAACGGTTAAGTGCCAGTTAAGTAAGTAAGTAACTGACAATGTTCTGCCTTTATATGCACTGTTTTACTGAATTATGTTATATTTCGTTATGTATTACAACAGTGGCGTATTGAAGTTTTCTTGCGCCCGGGGCAAAATATTTTTAGTGAATCTTTTACTAATAAAAATAAAAATTATCCAGGAAGTTCTGCTTTTTGGACCATTTTGCGACCCCTGCGAGTAGCGCCCGGGACAAGATGCCCCCCCCCCCCCCCATCACTCCGCCACTGTATTACACGAGATTTTCGCGTGCTTCTTGACCATACAACATAAGTTTTAATTTATTTCCAATGAATGTTATGCGTCGGTTTTGAATGAGAGAAATGTCGAAAAAAATGTCACGAAAGCTTTGAAGTAAGTGAACATAAGCATGCAAGTACATGCACACATACGTAAATACATGTATACTTACTTAAGTAAAGCACCACACAAACAGGGAAATAATGAATAATCTGTCATAATGACAAACAGTCAAACTACAAATCGACAAAATGTCACTTAATATAACGAGTGAATGGCAGCCAGCCACCTATTCAGACTTGCGGAAATTTGATCTATGTCGGCTAAGCCCACTCTGCGCAAAAATCAACAGACAAAGGCAGTGAGCACTTGTACTCATAATTATTACAAAGGTGTCGCATACAAAATTTGATACACACAAAGGTTATTTGTAATAGCACTTATAGGAATTTGCCTGCTGAGGGTGATATGCGTTCTTACAGCGGTATTTGTGAAACAAAAGAGTAACTGGAAAGAGTTTTTATAATGTGGTTTTGTTATGCTAATAAATAGCACGTGGATGTATTCAAGCTAACAAGTAAGTAAGAGCTAAAAGCAATGGGCTCGAAATATAACTTTATCGGCACGTTGAATGCCTAGAGACCCTTCATTCCACAAAATATTCATGAAATTTGCGATGTTCTGATACAAACCGGATCCGGTAATAGTATCGGCGTGACTTGGAGCAATTTCAGATCTTAAAACTTAAAAACGTCATACCTCTTCGTACAAGAATCGCGCCTGAATGATAACCGAATCCTGCCAGTTTGGGAGACCAAGTTAAGAAAAGGATCTAATAAATCACAGTCGTGTTATAGTTTAAAATTAAAGTTTTCAGAAGTGACCAAATATGCAAATTTCTACTGGTACGGAATGCTGAATCCGTCCATTACATGCCAAATAACGCCGATTTGAAGGAAAGAAGTATAATATTGAAAGGGATAATATGAGGTAATATTATTCTAAGCGGTCTCGAGGAGAGCCCAAAAGACAAGTACCACTTGAAATATTGTTATGCCAACAAGACTAGTAATGGAAGAGAGTGAGGGAGAGGGAGTGAGCGCTTCAAGATAGGTAAGGTTATGTACCGTGGGTACAGGGTTGCAAGAGGTCCATTTCAAATCTTCCTGCTATTATACATATTATATATCAATTTCTTCTTCTTGTTGACACTTTGCCTTAAACTTTCTTTTTAGGATACCTCCACAATCATGAATCCATGGTTATGCTTACGAGCTCTTACTCATTTGAAAAAAAAAAAAAAAAAAATGGTTATTTAAAACTGCAAATATCTTGCTATTTATTGCTTGCAATAACTTCCCCCCCCCCCCCCCCCCCCCCCCCCCCCCTCAAGAAATTCATATGGTTGAATGAATACCATAAATAAAGCCCCTAGCGAATTTAGTGCTTATTAAACACAACTTAAAATATTGTAAAGTTCATTTTTTTGAACATATGATTTGCGATATTTTGTACCGATACATTCTGCAGCTGTTTTCTAAGCCTTTAACTATTCCGCGGGAAAATGCTCTTTATTTTCCTACGGAACCGGCGAGCTGAACACTTCTTCACAAATCTTCAATCGTAAGTTTTTCTTTGAACCGTCTCATAAATGTAAAGTCTGATAGTGAAAAAAAAATTAAAATACCTAGAAAAGAGTATGATTAATAATTTTAATTGGTTCGGTTCGGCAGTATTTAAGTGATAAAGCTGCTTATGAATAAATCAGCCTATCAAGTACATCACATTTTTTCAATTGGTAAGTTTTCCCCTTTTCTAACCCTTAATTTAAAGTAAAGTGTGCGATTAGAGTGAAGTGAATTAAATGAGTAATTTTTCCTAGATTGTCTTGAGGATTTCCTAAGTGGATTTTTGGCTCCTCTAAAAGAAATTGCCACGAGTGCACTAATTTATGCATATCCTTGATCGAAAATATGCCATATCTTCCACGTCGACATAATCGAAGCATCCCAACCAATCTAGTTACATCAAAACGCTGGTGCATCAATTAAGGAAAAAGAAAACCTATATCTAATATCTTATTAGTATATTCATATACATACGTACGTATTTATGACCACCTTTCCGACGGGGAAAGGTGCAAAATATACCAGGAAATCTAGTATATCTGTTCAAAGCCTTAAAATTTTGAAATATTGACACTAGCTATCAGGACCTTTTTTTCATTGCAAATTACCAGTTTTCTTATATAGAGAGCTAAACTAATTTATCAACATATATGCATAATTTCTAAGGAAAAGAACTGAACTCTAAATTTTCTAAATGTTAATTTAAATATTTTTTATATTAAAATATATACTTTTTTCTCTTAGAAGAAACCATTTCAATATACATATATGTAGATTCGTTCATATATATATATAGATGTCTTAAAAAAATTAATTAAAACCAAAACTAAAATGTAGAAATCACATACATACATTCATACATACATAATTACATTTGTAAGAACAAGAAAACTGAAGTAAAAGAAAAGAATATTATTCATTTTAGTATAGCTATAAAACACTTAGTTATACAAACATAATTATTTCGTAAATTATTGTTGTAATCATGTGGTTTAGAACCGCATGATAACAACCCTAGCTTAACTCAACATGTCATCAAGATTCTTTTCAATTCCTCTGTAGCTTTTCCAGAGAGATCTTATGGTAAGCGAGTTTCATTCATAATCGCATTTGTCTGCTCTAATCTTGCATTTTGTTTCTTTTATTTTCGCTTATGATCTCTCTGGCTCTTTAACTCCCTAAGTACAGTGTCAATCCAAACATTAGGACAACTTAAATAATTTTTTTTGCGGCATTACTTATTTGTGGTCGAATAAAACTAGTTTTTTTTGATAACCTAATAATAATTCTAAATGCGTAAAACAAATTAAAAATATCAACAACATACATGTCAAAGAAGTAATAACAATAATGACCATCGTGCTGCTGTTCACTAGCGAGAAGGCAACCGTAGAGAGCAAGGTGTTGTTAAATGTATAGATTAATGTATTACGTTAATTTTTTTCAAACTGAGTTCAAAATTTCAGATATTATCTTGGTAAGATAACAAATGTATATTAAAAACTTAATGCTCTTACAATGGATTGAAGATATATTTTAATTTGAATAAAATTGTGATTATGATTGTTTAAAGTTAAACATTTTGGCCTGATTCTGATGGAGGTGTAGGTGGTTTAACGGGGCATCTTTAACACCAACGATGCCATGGTAGGGTGGGTTAGGAGCAGCCGTAAACCCTATACGGACGAGCTGCAAGTAAGGTGGTAGGAAGACGCGGTTTTCAGTTAGGCACCCATAGGCTCATAGATAGTAGATTTCCATCAGTGTGCAAATAGTGTAGTTTATTGTGTTAGAGTGTTAGTTTTGGGAGGAATTCGCTTGATCGCGCGACTGCGTTTAGGAGCCAGTGCACACGCCGCAGTTACGTGATGACGATACAAGCGTCCCTCACAAATCCTTAATAGGGTCATCCAACTGACGGTTCCATAACAGTTAGATTTAACTGGCCGGTAAACAAAGATCACATATAAACTGAATGTGTCCATAGTGTTGTCAGAATTTGTTTGACGACCAAACATTAAAAACACCAACTAGGTACCAGGTAGAATGCAATAAAAGATGCTTCAAGAATTTGCCACTAATCTCGTTCTGAGAGGCATTCTTTAAATCTAAGGTGCCTTAAACAGTCCTAGCATTAGGAATCGGCTTCAGTTGTATTTATGCACAATTGGCTGAGTGGTAGAATTGTTACAGTGGGAAGGAGCTGACGAATTGGAAACCTTTTTAGAAGGAAGTTTCTGAGTACCGTGAGGGCCGGTATGCATAAATGTACATACCACGACATGGTGAGTACTCAACTTGAGATATGAACCAAACTTAAAAGCTGCCACGGAAGCTGAATGCGCAGAGTTTGGAAGCCTTCCGTTTTCTTTTATTAACCTGTATTTAAAAATGCTAAAAAAGATTTACTTTACAACTACAGTCTACTATAAACGTTGGTAGTGTCTTGATAGACTAGTATTAGAGGTTTGCAGTCCTTGTAAGTGGGAAGTTCCAGGCTATCCTGAATGACGTTATTTATTTCGATATGGTGACCAGTTGGGTCGAAATCTGTATACTTCATAACAAAGAAAATATCGAACTAGCAAGTATCTTGATGTATTTTATTATTGTCGAGGATAATTTGAAGTCACCACCACAACAGTAAGCATACACATACATATATAGAAGGCAACGAATAATATTTCACGCACATAACCAGCAGCTTGAAGCGAAGAGATTATTTCACGTACACACAGAAAGAGAAACAATCAACCATCACGTTATCATCAGCTAAGAGCAGAAGCTGTTACTCACACACACACACATGCATATAGCTAGAACATAAACTACAGAGATACATGTATATAGCTAAATAACCAAGTATGAGATATAACTGTTCTAGAAGGCATGTTCGTGAAAAGCCTAGAACTTAGGAGAAATATGTGAACAAGGCTAAATGAGAGTATAATGCTAAAGTAGTGTAAATAAACAACATTTTGCCATACTGAATATTGAAGTTGTTTATTCGACAGTTTGGAGAGACGAACGTTAGCAAAAGGTGCATAATAATCAGGCATACCGCAAAATTCCTTACAATACGGTGCTCCTACAGTCGTTTCTCTGGACAGTTGTATATGCCGTGCGCTCAGCGAATCTTCGCGGCTTCACTAATGCTCCCTCTCAATAGTGATTGGTGTGTAGACGGTACACTTCATGCTTTACTGCTGAGCTTCTAAGAAGCATACGTATCGCCACGTATCAAATATTTTATCCCAGAGTTAAGCGTGGTTCGTCAAAGCATTGAAAAACACGACACTTTTGAGCTTGACGAGAACTTTGGGTAGGCCAAATACTACGATTCTGTGACTTTGACACTGGAGTATAGAGACGTATGGTTTTTAACAAAATCCATGCTGATCGGTCTTTATTGGCCTCAATAGCTTAAAGATTTTTTGGCTCAAGAAGGGAATGTGGTACCTGTTTCGATATATTTTTAAGCAATAAAAAATGTAAGCAAGGAAATGTTGCTCATCAACGGTTTGAAGATTTTGGTCTTACTTTCTTAGTGACTTGCAAGAACCTTCGCGTGGGTAGGACAGGGGGTGCATTATTATTTTGGGGTTTACGTAATTGCATCATAACCAGACACTGGCCTTGAAATGGAGAGACGCAACCTCAGATTAGGTTACCAGCTCTGCAGCCCTGAAATGAAGATGTAGCAGAAAGTACTTCGCGATGGTTGTCAAAGGTGATTTATTATTTATAAATACCGTTACATATTTTCACCGCTGATTTCCTAGTAATTTCATTCAATGGTTGGCTTTTAACAAGCTGTGAAGCTATTTAGAATCTTTCAATCGCGCTAAGCATTTGCATCAGTCAAATGATTTACCATTACTGATTACTTGATTATATGCAAATCACAATGATCTACATTAGAACGAAGTAGTTGAATCAAAGACAAATTTTGAAGAAGTTGCATGGGAGACTCATTTTTAGGCAGAATTATGAAATACAATGAAGTTTGTCCTGTCCAATTAGGTCTTTGTGATTCAATCACGTCAGAGCGGCTAAACTAATGACTTGGAAAAGGGGTCCTGTGCCCCTTTTTTATAGAAGGGCGTTAGTGTGGAAGGATCTGGAACAAACTCATAAAATTGCTATGACTCTTCGTGAACTTGTCCAAGACCAATTATATTTGGTTTCTGGGACATGTAGATAGATTTCTAAGCTATTTTAGAAAGATGGGCAGTGGCGTCGGCTTCTGCTTTTAAAAACTTTCATACGTAGACTCAATATTTTATAAGAAAGGGAGAGTGTTAGCCCCCGAACCACTTTTATTAATCGTCATAACTCTGTTCTCTATTTGAAAAATTATGTTTAGTGTAAGGACCATAGAGATCCAGGTCTAGCAATAATGGAAAGTCGAACGGTGGCATCCTCTCTCCCTCTGGAAGTCAGTTTTCTGGTTACTTACCCGAAAATTTTCGAATCATTCCGGGACCATTTCTGAATAATTTTCCGGCTATTTCCAGATCATTTTACGGCTTTCCCGGGTCTTGTCGGGGCTATTTTTGGCGCACAACGAGATTATTTGGGATAATTTTTGTACCACTTCGGAATCATTTTCGGATCGCTTGGAGAATCACATTGAGGCCATTTTCGAATTATTCGGGAGAATTTCAGTTAGTTGGGAATGTGACTGGACTCATTTCAGGTCTATCTGTAGATAACTTCAGGATAATTTAACGACAGTTTTGGGATTGTTTTAGGAATTTTTTTGCGACTATATCTGAATTGCATTGGGTAAATTTAGATACCATTTTGGAATTATTTTAGGGAACTTTTCAGGGTCACTTCAAGATTTCCAAAAACCATTTTGGGGCCGGGTTGAATGCGGGACTATTTGCGATCAGCTTCTCAACTTGCCTTGTAATAATATCGCCAAAACCATTGCGTAACTATTTCGGCATTGTTTTCATATAGTTTTACGATGGCTTTTAAGGGTATTTCCGAACTATTTCGGACCGTTTCAAGAATGCGTTCAAAGCTATTCGGGCATCATTTTGAAATTGTTTTCGAAACAACTACAATCATTTAACGATAATTTCGTAAAAAGGTATTTCAGGGGAGTATTAATCCCCATCTTTTTAAGAAATCCAGTATATCTTTCCATCATATCACGGAATATCGCAATAATTCGATGCTGTATTTTCTTAGTGCTGAATGAAACACGGGCATAGGCTAGTTATGGGCTGCAAGTCAAAAGGCAGGCTTGCTCGACCTTCATGGAATTTTCTGGTAGGTATTGTTTTCAACCTTTAAAGTACCAACGCGACAACAAAACAATGAAAAGCGCAAACCCCACACTTTGTTTTTTTTAAATATGTTCCACCCTAATACGCTTACACATACTTACTTCTACTATAATTTTTGTTCCAAGGAAAAAATCCATCAGTATTATATGAATGTTAATGACCAAACGCAAAATGCGTGCAAAAGCTCATGGCTAATGCAATTGGCAATTTTAAAATGTTTGCCGGCTTGGAGCTGTTGGCCTACTGGAAGTTGATTATTGGAAGTTGGTAATCACGCGCATACAAATAAGTAAACAATATTGGCAGCAAAACCAATGTCATTGCATATTTGCAATGCCGTATCATAGTAGGTGTCACTATGCTATACCAATAAATTTGCGTACAATCAAAGTTGATAAGGCCGTGAATATTTCGTAAGTCATTAATTGTTTCATGTGTTAAGTGCTTAGATAAAATAAAGAAATGTAAGGCTAAAAGGCCTGAATGCAAAGTACTAGAGATGCTAGATTCTAGGAAAAATGCACGAAAATCTTCACACAAACACCCGGTGGATGATAAAAATTTTCACCACAGAGAAAAATTTCAGCACGGAATGATATTGGTCACTGGCAACCTAGGTAAATGTCATCTCTCACTTATTGCGGGAGCACTTCTATTTATCACTAGCTTACTAGGAGGATGACAAATCCGATACGCAGATCCTAGCTGACTTCGACTACAAAAGATTGGCTTGGAAATAAAACGCCAGAAAATAGGGGAATAAATTTCTGTATCATGAGAGCGAATAAGTGTATGCCTCATGATTTGAACTCAAGCATGATCTGTTCAATCCGCAAGAAAGGCGATCCTGCAAATAACTTCAATGCTTCATAACGTTCGCAAGATTATATCCAGCACACTTTGCGGAAGACTGCAGTTCACCTATTGCCGAATTAGATTAATGTAGCCACAATATCTCGTAAGTAATCGTTTTATCCTCCTGCTCATAAAAGTATCAGATATATTTGACTTACTAAGGAGATATCGTAGACTACAGTTTCCTGTATAGTAACCAGTGAGAGTTTGTAGATCCTGTCTGCTTAGATTAATGAGTTTGGCTTGTACTCTCGTTGCTGGGTGTATAAACATTTGGCCTGTCTTAGCACTGTGCATTTAATCCAGTGTTGTCTGAACAGCTTTGTTTCCCAGCTACTTATTGTTCTCATAGTGTGCCTTTGTGAGTCCACAGAAGAGCTCTGGACCATAAAATGCTGCCATAGCACTCTGTATGGCTAGGTAATCTGTCGGTTCCTTACCTTCATGTCCCTGATGCCCAGAAAAGCCGTGTTCGTGGCTCCCAGATCCACTAGCTTAGAAGTAATTGTGTAAAACCACAAGGCACGCAAGGTTGTTGGGCTGTCTGACTTAATGAGAATACTTCTTGAGGATAAGCGTCTTCATAGACATTATCTACCGTAAACTTCAATTGCATGGCTTTCTGGCTGAAAAATAGTGGGAGAGCATCCTGTTGGTATCAATTTCTTGAAGCTTAGCCTAAAGATGCAGATTACTTAGTCATCTGCGTACCCCTCCGTGTCAAATCCAGAAGATTTCAGTAACTGGAGGAGGTCATCTATGACTGTGGTACACAAGAGAGAAGAGAGTACACCCCCTTCAGGGCATTCCCTAGTGGAAACAATTGAAAAAGCAGTTGCTCGGGTTTTTCTGGCTTTGTTATGAATACTGCTTTAACCTTTGCCCACATGTTTGGAATGTAGCCCAGCAGTAGAGCTGCTGGGACATATAGGTTATTCGCTGCTGTAACAAACAGCGAAGACTCCCACTACAAAGCCCAATGCACTTGCGCTTGAAAGTGGTGAGCTTTGTTGCTAGGCTTTTTGCTCTGCTTCTTATCGGCGGCAATTAGCTTTCGCTTTCGTCTGGAGTTCAGCTTGGTTGTAAGTCTAAAGTTCAATAAATTTTTCTCTTTTTCCTCAGTTACCAAGATATCTGACAATGTTCACTCCTATCGCCTTACGCCAATAATTAATAAGTTTATTGACTTAAAGTTGGCATTGCTGAAGACATAACTTTATATAGCAAGACATTACATCAGTGAATTTTTAAGGCTTCCACAAAGCAGGGTAATAAATTAGAATATAAAAATAAAAGAAACGAAAACAGATTGACAACTGACCTTGCTTGTAGCAAATTGAAATAAGCATTTGCGATGGCCGCTTAAGCAGGTGAAAAACATTAACACAAATATGAAATAGAAAACTAAAAAAATAAATGAAGCAGCAAATTATGCCAAAAGCTAGAACTGGTCACTTGCGTACAACTACAAAAATGAAGAAAATAAATAAAAGCCAAGAGTCACACACACATGCTGAAACCACATATGGGCCTTCAGTGCATGCCAGAAAATCACGTCTGGCCTGTTTTAAAATACTCGTACAACATTTTCATTAGAGCTCGTTTTGCTTTCATTTACATTTTAGCCTTAAGTCAAGTGGAAGACATTGAATTACTTTCAATTAAAATAGTTAAATGAAAAATCCAAGTATTGAGTGTGTTGACGATGTGCGTATATGAGTTTACATACATACATACAATGCCATACAAACACAAATATGGCACACAAAATTGCTGAAAGGAAAAAGAGTGCAAAGAAGGCAAATAAAAACAAGTAAGGAAGGCTAAGTTCGGGTGTAACCGAACATTACAAACTCAGCTGAGAGCTATGGAGACAAAATAAGGGAAAATCACCATGATGGAAAATGAACCTAGGGTAACCCTGAAATGTGTTTGTATGACATGTGTATCAAATGGAAGGTATTAAAGAGTATTTTAAGAGGGAGTGGGCCATAGTTCTATAGGTGGACGCCACTTAGGGATATCGCCATAAAGGTGGACCAGGGCTGACTCTAGAATTTGGTTGTACGATATGGCTATCAAATGAAAGGTGTTAATGAGTATTTTAGAAGGGAGTGGGCCTTGGTTCTATAGGTGGACGCATTCTCGAGATATCGCCATAGAGGTGGACCAGTGGCGACTCTAGAATTTGTTTGTACAATATGGGTATGAAACTAAAGGTATTAATGAGGGTTTTAAAAGGGAGTGGTGGTAGTTATATATGTGAAGGCGTTTTCGAGATATCGACCAAAATGTGGACCAGGGTGACCCAGAACATCATCTGTCGGGTACCACTAATTTATTTATATATGTAATACCACGAAAAGCATTCCCGGCAAGATACCAAGCGCTTTTGATTTCGCCCTGCAGAACTTTTTCATTTTCTTCTACTTAATATTGTAGATGTCACACCCATTTTACAACGTTTTTTTCTAAAGTTATATTTTGCGTCAATAAACCAATCCAATGTCGGCCACCGTGGTTTGATGGTAGCGTGCTCCGCCTGCTACACCGTATGCCCTGGGTTCACACCCCGGGCAAAGCAACATCAAAATTTTAGAAATAAGGTTTTTCAATTAGAAGAAAATTTTTCTAAGCGGGGTCGCCCCTCAGCAGTGTTTGGCAAGCGCTCCGGGTGTATTTCTGCCATGAAAAGCTCTCAGTGAAAACTCATCTGCCTTGCAGATGCCCTTCGGAGTCGGCATAAAACATGTAGGTCCCGTCCGGCCAATTTGTAGGGAAAATCAAGAGGAGCACGACGCAAATTGGAAGAGAAGCTCGGCCTTAGATCTCTTCGGAGGTTATCGTGCCTTACATTTATTCTTTTTTTTTTATTTAAACCAATTCAATTACCATGTTTCATCCCTTTTTTATAGAATTATGGCATTTTTTCATTTTATTTTTCGTTATTTTCGATATCTAAAAAGTGGGCGTGGTCGTAGTCGGATTTCGGCCATTTTAAATACAAAGTGAGTTCAGATAAGTACGTGAACTAAGTTTAGTAAAGATATATCGATTTTTGCTCAAGTTATCGTGTTAACGGCCGAGCGGAAGGACAGACGGTCGACTGTGTATAAAACTTGGGCGGGCTTCAACCGATTTGGCCCATTTTCACAGAAAACAGTTATCGTCACAGAATCTATGCCCCTACCAAATTTCACAAGGATTGGTAAATTTTTGTTCGACTTATGGCATTAAAAGTATCTTAGACAAATTTAATCAAAAAGGACGGAGGCACACCCATTTTGAAATTTCCTTTTATTTTTGTATTTTGTTGCACCATATCATTACTGGTGTTGAATGTTGACATAATTTACTTATATACTGTAAAGATATTACATTTTTTGTTAAAATTTGACTTAAAATTTTTTTTTTAAATAGGGCGTGTTCGTTCTCCGATTTTGCTAATTTTAACTAAGCATACACATAGTAATAGGAGTAACGTTACTGCCAAATTGCATCATGACATCTTCAACGACTGCCAAATTACAGCTTGCAAAACTTTTAAATTACCTCCTTTTAAAAGTGGGCGGTGCCACGCCCACTGTCCAAAATTTTACTAATTTTCTATTCTACGTCACAAGTTCAACTCGCCTAAAAAGTTTCTTCGCTTTATCCGTCTTTGGTAATGAATTCTCGCACTTTTACGGTTTTTCGAAATTTTCGATATCGAAAAAGTGGGCGTGGTTATAGTTCGATATCGTTCATTTTAAATAGCCATCTGGGATGAGTTCCCAGGAACCTACATACCAAATTTCATAAAGATACTTCAAAATTTTCTCAAGTTATCGTGTTAACGGACCGACATGGCTCAATCAAATTTTTTTCGATACTGATGATTTGATATATGGAATTTTATATCTATCTCGATTCCTTTATACCTGTACAACCATCCGTTATCCAATCAAAGTTAATATACTCTGTGTGCAAAGCACGCTGAGTATAAAAAACTAAGCCAAAGCAGTGGAAATTGAACTGATTAGTTGGCGAGCGCAACAATTTCAAAAGCGTGTTTTATGTGCAGTGGCTACTTAATAATTCTTGCCTTCAACAAAAAAACAAAACTATGTTAGTAAAACACGCACAAGCGCGAATGGAAATATTATGTTTATCGAGGTCGGTTAAAAGGCATATGAATCAAATTAAGGCGATTTACAAATGACCGACAAACAAATTCACTTGGCAATTTTTTGTTCTTGAATTTAAAAAGTATGCCAAAATTTTGCGAAAGCGTTGAAGCGGTGCTGATACTGGTATGTGTATATGCCGAGTTGTGTGAGTGCAGCACGTACGTGTAAGTGAGTTGTAAGCGGACACGTAAGTGGTATGCTATAGGCAGGGATATACATATGCGGAATGTAAGTGCAGTTGTTGTTGTAGCAGTGAGTGCTTCGCCCCATCCAATAGGCGCGATCTGGAATCCAAGGACACTTGCAGTTTCAACAGGGGTGGACCATTGCAATTGAAGAGATGGTTGGTGTCATGTGGGGACATATTGCAAGTAGGACATACATTTTGTATTTCCGAGTTGATTCTGGATAGGTAAGAGTTTAACCTGTTACAGAGTACCCAGATAGAAGTTGAGCTAGAGTGACGGGGTATTTTGCTTTAAGAACTGGATTCGTCGGGCAATTCCTAGCATAGAGGACCGACGCCTGTTTGTGGATATCACTGAGGACCTGCTTGCGCTTTTTGGTTTCATACGGCTGTGTTCACAGGTGCTATATATCCTCATAATGCTTACGGAGATTACCTCTTAAGCCCCTGGGAGGTGTAGCCTCATCAATCAGATGTCTGTTGGGATGCCCAGGTTTCTGGGTATTCAACAGAAACTGTTTGTTCAGCATTTCATTTCATTCCCTAATGGGGAATACTCTCACCTCATTTTGTAGGTGGTGTTCTGGGGACATAAGAAGAAAGCTCGTAGCGGTTCTGAGAGCCGTGATTTGGCAGGCCTGTATTTTCTTCCAGTGACCTTTAGGCTTGGCGACCATATCGGGGCAATCGGCCGGCCAATTGCTTTGTAAGTGGTAATGAGCGCTTCTTTGTCTTTACCGCAAGTGCTGCCGGCAAGATATTTGAGGATTTTGTTACGGCTCAGGTACGGGATTTTAGGTATAATTGCGGTTGCTGGCTCGCCAAAATGAATATCCTGATCGAAAGTCACAGCCAATATTTTTGGGTGTAAGACAGTCGGTAGCATAATGCCATCGCCATGCATGTCCAATATGGTCGACATTTGCCGTGTCCATGTAAGTGCAGTCACAGTGTGTGATATTGTCATACAGTATGGAGTAATACAGAATATGTAAGCGTACCCTCAAGCGCCAATTTGATAAAATGTCAAATTCCTTAAACTATTTGCGCTTAACGCTGCAACTTTCATTTTTTATACCTTTCATGAAAATTAATGATATATAAAGTTTATCACGAACCCCAAAATTGGAAGTCATTAGAGGAGAAGAGATAGACCCACCAATAAGTATACCGAATTGATCGGGATGGCGATCTGAGTTGATTTAGCCATGTCCGTCTGTCCGTCCGTCCATCCGTCTATCCGTCTGTCTGTTTGGATGCAAATTAGCCTTTCACTTTTTGAGATATCTTGATGAAATTTTGTCAGTGGGTATATTTTGATGTCGGATTAGACATTTGTCGGAATCAACCGAAGCGTACCACTATAGCACATATCCCCCATACAACCGATTTTTCGGAAAAGAGGTTTTTTTATAATATTTCCCTCATTTTATTAATTAGTCAAAAGCTTAAAATTTCTCCAAATGCTTACGTATATAGCATTTATTGTTGTGACAAAAAGTCATAGAGATCTGGCGTATATATAGCATATATCCCAAAAAACCGATTGCTCAGACAAAAAACCTTTCGCAATTTCTACACAATATTGACAGAAGCTTCAAATTTCACTAAATGCTTTGGTATATATCAAATATGGTTGAATGAAAAAATCATGGAGATCTGTCATATATATAGCATATATCCCATACAACCGATTGTCCAGATAAGAAACTTTTCGCAGTTCCTACACCATTTTAACAGCTAGAAGCTTCAAATTTCACCAAATGCTTACGTATATAGCATTTATTGTTGTGACAAAAAGTCATAGATATCGGACGTATATATAGCATATATACCATACAACAGATTGTTAGGATAAGGAGGTCTTTGTTATTTCTGCCCTATTTTAACGGTCAGAAGCTTCAAATTTCATCAACAATTTACGAATGCGTCGTTGTTAAAATAACAAGAAACGTGAAACTTTGTATCCTCACACAAAGTACAGATCTATTTTTTATTTATAGTACATTTTATCACTTTTTATAACATATCTTGTACAGCCGATCATTCGGATATTACAACGAATGGGATAAGATTGCAGCTCAGCTCCTTTCATGAATGGTATGAAGTCTTCGAAGACAGTCCCGTCCTTACTTCTTTTATCGCATTTCTACAAAGCAAAAACTTGCAATCTCTTCAAAGGCACAATCCATTAAAAGCACTTGTTTGCTGACTTTGCTGATTTACTGATTTACTGCTGTATGTTTATAATTTTGTTGTTATTTACTAGTTTTATACTTCACCGTAAGTCTTTTGTAGTGTTTTAATTTAAGAATAATAAATTTAATTTGATTGCAAATTCGTTAGCATTCGCTCAGTTATTTTTATAACGTTTTTTATTGTTAAAATTATTTTTATAAATAAAACGTGCATTAGGTTTTTGGATTAGCTGGAAGTGGTTTGAGTTTTATTGAGAGTTTGGAAAAAAAACAAGCCCCTTTAATAAAGCTTTGGAAAATTTTTTTATTCGGAGTGCAATACATTTTGTGGTTTTTGGTATTTTATTATTTGTCTAAGGTGATTGAGATTTTAGATTGTATTTTTATTATGGCAGGTTGATTTTTTGTGAAAACGAACTCATAAATAAATATAAGGGAAAAATGAAACCCAAATATATATAAAAAGTTTTAAGTCGGGCTTTTGCCAGTATTTTTTCTTGAAAATATAATGTTTTCATACGATTTGATGTTTTATAAAGGTTTGAAGACTTGCATATCTAGGAAGTGGCTTGACTTCATGAAAAAGTTCTCGATACGATGATATTGGTAATGCAAGAACATTCCAGCCCCCACATCTGAGTCCATTTCGTAGTCATTGATACGGTTATTAGCTGGAACCGTGCCCTTCTTCCTAACATTCCTACTTGGAATGATAGTGTTAATACCGCCTTCAAACTGCAGTTTGCTGGGATAATATTCTATTTCGGAATTAACAGTTAACGGCGACAGTAAATTAAGGCTACTGCTATGATCATGAGCATTAACCTGTGCCCATTTGTATGGGTGAAAGTTAACCGATATCGCGCCATCGATTTTTCGATAGGATTTAGGCTCAGCAAAAAAAGTTCCACTACGCATACCCAAAAAATAATTTTCGAGCCTGCAAAAAAAATGACGAAAGGGTAAATTTTTCAACCAAAACACTCCCCAAAACCCAAAAAGTATTTTTTTTCTTCAAAAAAATGTTGTAAAAACGTTGCCGATAACAGTTTTTTGAAACAAATATTTTTGGGTTTGAGGAGTGTTTCGATCGAAAAATTTACCCTTTCGTCATTTTTTTTGCAGGCTCGAAAATTATTTTTTGGGTATGCGTAGTGGAACTTTTTTTCCTGAGCCCAAATCCAGCGAAAAATTAATTTCGCGATATCGGTTAATAAATTGACCCAGTCTAATAAGCATACAGTCTCCTTTTTCAATTGTAAGAGCTGCACATGATCTGCGACACTTTTCAGACCCGTCCATCTATCTCCATATGTACAGTGACCCAATTAAAATGTACATTTCTTCCTTTATCGATGTGTATTGCTTTAGAGTGTAACCTTTTAGATGTTTTGCTATGAGAGATTAAAGTCTTAATTGCTGCTTAGCTGTCAATGTAAAAATTACGCGGCTGCAGTTTAAGCTATTTCTCTCCAATGTTTCCACTGCTTCAGTCATGGCTACCACATCCGCTGGAAAAACACTACGACGATCTGGCAGCTTGTAGGATCTGTTTATTTCTGGAACTGCGCAGACCCTATTTATCAACTCATCTGTCATTTGAACGCTTCTTCGCTGACGCTCCGCCTCTATCGCGACTCTAAGAGATCCATCGAAGCGCAGCTAGGTAACTAGGTAGTCTGTGCGTCCAATATTTGATGACGCTTTACTACTATGGCAGTATTTTATGCGCTCAAGCTGCCCGAGGCATTGGGTCTTGTTAATGCTATGTTTTTCGCCACCAGGTCTACAGGCAAAATGTCCACAATGGCAAACAGTGCAGCCATCTCGTTTGTTTTCAGAGCCAGCGTAAAACTACGAATTGATAGCCTGCATATCCCTTCTAATTTTATGAGGTACATTCTTTTTTGTGTCGCCGCCCACCAATCATATATATTTCATAATCGCTATAAATGTCCAATGAGAGAGAGGGAGGGCGATAGACTACATGTACACCGCAGCATTCGTTTACATGCATCTAGTGCCGTCGAGGCCTTCTCTACTCTGTCCTCCACGTTGGATGCCACGACAACTTACTGTCTAGAATGTTTCTTAGATATTTTGTACGAGGTTTCTCCTGTATGAGGGGTGGCTAGCTAGTTTAAGCCTAGTACAATTCGTAATTTAGTGTTATTCCTATTTTTTTTAAAATCCATATGTTTTGATAAAATTTCTTCTACTTCAACAGTGTCTCAATTGAATGAAATAATACTGTAGCGAATTTACTGTAATTCTTCTTATTTGCAACCTTCTACTAACGTTCTTATCGCTAAACTGTTGAATAAATGACTCCAATATTCAATAATGCAAAATGGCCTTTATTAAAGTACTTCAGAATAACACTACTATTGCTCGCCAGATAGCGTCTTAAATCAAACTGATTGTCGTGCCTCCACTGACGCTGCTTTTATGCTGTGCGGTTTCCTCGTTGACATATTTCTAGGGGCTTCTATTTACAGAATTTACTAATTAGTTATCAGCTATAAAATTACTCAGCTGTAACTAAAGATGCACGATTTTATAGCTTCTCTCATTGCATACTTTCGAGAGTATCTCAGATATATGCATGTGGTTGTGCGTTGCTTATCCGCTTCGTGTACCTACATATGTGTAGACATAATGATTGATTCGTTTATGTAGATACAAGTGACTGTCTGCTTTATTGTTGTTGTGACTTCATTTACTTAGCATCAGACTAGTGATGTGAGTATCACTTAGTGTCACTAGGGGGACTCATGATAGCATATAAACTTATAAGGTGTAAAATTATATCCATTTACACACGCGGTTATATGAACGCACCTAGTAATACTCTTGATAAACTTGATTGTTTTTCAGCTGTATAATTTCCAAAAAAATTTTTTTGATTGTTATACAAATTAAAAAATACCAAGATTAAGTGAAAAATCAAAACTAAAACGCCTTTACTTGCTGATGTTGGATATTTTTGATGAAAATGACGTCTGTAATGTCTGCAAGGTTGCATTCCTTTGAGTTTACCGCGTTTACACAATGAAATGTGCGCGTAAATTTATACAAATTGTGTAAATGATTTTTCATACAAAATTTGACAGCTCGTGCGTAAACTAGATAAATTTATACGTTTACACACTTTATAAGGCATTTATACGGTTACATGAGTCCCCCTACTAATACTCGTCACAATACTTTTTACTTTTTTTTACTTTTCACATAGCTTTTTATGGGTTTGTTTCTTAAGTCTTTTGAAATAGTAATCAAGAATATAAATTTAAGCTTCCAGTAAGTTTACAATGATAAAAAAAAAATAATAATAATTTTCATACCATTAAATGAATCATTGCTGCATTGAGTGTTAACTTAGCCGCTGATTTTGCTTACCTGCAATGAAAAAGAGTAAAATTAATTAGATTATAGATTAATTATAATAATTAAAGAAAAAATACATAAAAATACTTTTGCTTAAAAGAACAATAAAAGACTGCTGGCTATAAATAACCACAAATAATTCAATTTTATTATTCAAAAGAGTTCCCACAAAGGAGCTAATTAGAAGATGACGTCATATGGACCGTTGTGTAACTAAAATAGAAGTTTGCAAATTCTTTTCATTAAAAGCCAATTATTATTTTTTTTGTTGTTGTTGTTATGCTAAAGGTATATAAGACTCAAACTTTTTATAATTTTGTGCTACCACTCCCCTTTTGAAAAATTAAAATCTTAAATTTCGTGCTTGTCTGCGCTATAATTATTTCAAGCTACTTAGCTCATAAAAATTATAGTTATTTTTGTTATTCATAAATTGTAGATTTATTTGAAATTACTTCTTTGCATTTTGAACTCATTTACTTAGTTGACATTCAAATAAGTGTCTTCATTTGCGAAAATCGGCAAACCGTTTGCGCACGCCTACTTAAACGTTCATTGTTGTGCAAATTGACAGCGCTTAGAACATTGGGAAAATGTATTATTAGTGGAGCAAAAAAAAAAAAAAAAACAAATAACAACCCAATTCACATGCTTAATTTGCTGTATGCTAAATATATCTGGTTGAATGTTTTATTTTTAATATTTCGTTTAGTTTGATTTGATTTGCTTTGAAGAAAAAGGCATGAGTACCAATAACTCTTGAATTCGATGCATATATATATATTTTTCGAATTATCGGTTAGTTATCATCAACCATTTCATATTATAACTTTATCGGTATCTATATAAAGCAAACCGACGAGTCGTGGCTTATAAATCGATAGCACGCTGATAAGAAATTGATTAAACTACGATAACAAATCGATAAACTTTTGAGAACAATTCAATAATTTTCGATAGAAAATCAATATATTTTTGTTTTGAAAAAGTTGATAAATTGTCGACAACATATCGGTGTTCCTTCGATAAAAAAATCGATAATATATCGATAAATTTTCGATAAATTCTCGATACCGTTTCAATAATAAAATGATACAATTTGGAATAAATCGAAACATTTTCAATAACATATCGTTGTTTTCGATAATAAGTCGATCCTTTCTAGAACAAATTGGTAGTTTACGATGACAAATCGATACATTTTCGATAAGAAATCGGTATTTTTTTGATAAACTATCGATAAATTTTAATAACGTATCGATAACGTTTCGATAAATTATAGATACATTTTCCATAATAAATCGATTAATTTTCGATACCATATTGGTGTTCTCTCGGTAACAAATCGATATTTTGGATAACAGATTGACAGGTTTTCGATAACAAATGGATGAATTTTCGATAAGTCGGTGTCTTTTTGATAAAGATAACATCTGGGTAGCAAATCGATAACTTCTCGACAAATTATCGAAACATTTTCAATAATAAATCGATAAGGATAAAAAAATCGATAAATTTTCGATAACACATTGATGTTTTTTCGATAACAAATCGATAACATTTCGATAACATGTTGACAGGTTTTCATAAGAAAATCGATAACTTTAGATGGTATTTTTTCGATAACCACCGAATAAGTCGTCGATACAAAACCTATAACCTTAGTAATTGACAGGTTTTCGATACCAAATTGATGAATTTTCTATAAGATTTCGGTATTTTTTTAATAACGATAATTTTTTGATAGCTAATCGATAACTTCTTGGAAATTATCGACACATTTTTAATAATAAATCTATAATGACGAAAAAAAATCGATAAAATTTCGATAACACTTTGGTGTTTTTTCGATAACAGACTAACAGGGTTTCGATAACCAATCGGTAAATTTTCAAAAAGAAATCGGAATTTTTTCGATAAAAAACGAATAAGTCGTCGATAAAAAATATATAACTTATTAGTTACCTTAGTTATCGAAACCATATTTCTAACATTTCGATAACACATCGGTGTTTTTTCGATATACATATTCGCAGGTTTTCGATAACAAATCGATAAATTCTGGATAAGAAGTCGGTATTTTTTTGATGACAAATCGATATCAAAATAAATTGAAAAATCGATAAATTTTCGATAAAACATCAGTGTTTTTTTCGATAACTATTCTATAACAGATTGACAGGTTTTCGATAAGAAATCGATAACTTTTCAAAAAGAAATCGGCATTTTTTCGATAAAGGACGATTAAGTCGTCGATAAAAAATCTATAACACATTAGTTGCCTTAGTAATCGAAAGCATATTCATAACATTTCGATAACAAATCGATCACACGTTTATACCACGTTGATAAAACATCTGTTACAAACCTTTCCTTTCTTTTCCCGCTCTTTTTTCCGTATTTTTCCTATTTTTTCCTTTCCATTTTCCTTTCACTGCTATTCCTTTTTTTGATTTGCTGTCTGATTTTGTTCATATTTACTCTACCGCGTATATTGTTCCCACATTATGCTACGGCGTACTAATAACACTTACTCATATATTTTGTTTTACTCCATTCGGGATACCAGTACTACACACTACCCCTACGCTTCCATGTTCTATAGTCCCACTCCGTACAATATACCAATATTCCACACCACGCCTTCATTGACTTGCTATGCAACTATATCCCCCAAACCCATATTGTATACGACTTAAAAAGATTACACTTACGCTTCCGATTGCATATTACAACATACGCTTACATTTAAGATTCCCCCATACCATAAGCAATCATGTCTGCATATCAACAAATTTTCTTGAGTATTGCAACTTCGACTTGAGTCACTCAGGAAGTTTTTGTTTCAATTCACACGCTTAAATGAAAACAAAAAAAAAAATAAGGCGTGCTTAAGAAAATGATTTTATTTGGAAAACAATTGGAAAAGGATTGAGGTCTTCTTATTATTCTGCGCTTGATGTTATTAAATGATAAAACAAACAGATAAGTAAAAAAACACAAAATAATGGTATTGAATAAATGAAAATCAAACCAATGATATTCGCAAAAAAAACCACTGATTTTGTGTCAGATTTGCCGAAAGGGCTTGTGAGCTGCACCTGTTGCTTTTAAATCAGTGTTGGTGAACATTTAATTCAACAAATATAAAGTTATTAGATGAGAATAAAAATAAAATTTTTAAAGTAGAATATTACATTTCGTAATATGAGGCTGAGTATTTACGACATGCGACATGCTATATTTCGAATTATTCCCTTAAATATATTGGTTAAATGAATTTTCTCAAGTGAATACAGTTACGTTTTGCACGAAACGGCTAAAAGGTATTATTTAACAGCTTTCTTAAACAGACAACCATAGCCGACTGAAGGAGGGTTTTCTGCATCTGCTCAACATGGATTGTCATATAAATTTCCTCATCCTATAACCAAATAGCGTGCTAGGCTTGAGATCGTTTACTCAAAAACTGCAGTGGCCTTTCTTTGACTATAATTAAGGACATATATTTGAAGTGTCAGAGCCCTCACAAAAGCACAGAAGCGCTATGAAGGAGGTATGGCAGAGGGAAAAACGAGACTTTCCACAAATAACACAGATTACAGGAAGAAGGAAATGTGGGACGATTGATTTCACAGAAATAAAATTCATTGCCAAGTACTGCCGTTCACCATGGCTATATTCTTCATCATAAAATACATCTACGCCTCCGCGCCAACAGATGAGGTCGGCGACATGTGGAAAGATGCTTTTCATGATAAGCTAGAAAAAACACACCATTTGTTGTTAATATTACAACCAAATACCAATACTCACTGAAAAATTAGCCGAGTACTACGGATATGAATTCAGTCCTTTGCCGTATGTTAATCGTGTAAGCTGTACTAGCATCTTATCTTTCAAGCCTGATTGCAGTTAGAGCCACTTACTTTGTCACATCTTACGCATCTCCTGCCTCGAAAACATTCTAAGCTTTTTCACTGCCTGAATCCGCAGTGTTTTCGAAACCATGCTTGACGACCTAGCACTAAGGTGAGCACCTGTTGTTGTTGTCGTTGTCGTTGTTGTAGCGCTAAGGACATACCTGAAGGCCTTGGGGACACCTCTACTTCCAAAGCAGATGTCGATAAAAATAATTTCTTTGGGGTAGTGTCATCCATTCGCATATTATGTCCAAGCCAGCGAAGCCCTTAGGCTTTTACTAGTTGGACTATCTTCATATCTGGATAGAGTCATCTTACAGAACCATAAATATTGCGGGGAACTTTTGTCTCGAACACTCCAAGCTTTTTTGTATTTGAACCTACAGTTGTTAAAGTCAGATTCTACGAAGTAACATCTCCCAAAGCGTTATGCCTTCTCCGCTAGTCATATGGCAATATATGTACGAGGTATCATCATACAAAGATACATCATGCTTTTTGGCTGTCTCACGAACAAAAAATATGAAACTAAAAAGATATAATGTCGGAATAAAGACTTGAAAAATGGAAATTTTGGCAATTAAGATACGAACATGCCACAATGAAAAGTTTCCGTGGAGAATCTGCTCATGAGACCTCTCTCCAACTTTACTCGGCTCCCACATTAGCTAATTCACAGAGAGCAATCTTCGACAGATTTATGTAACCGAACTGTGTAAGTATATTTCTCACTCATTATGCAACATCACTGTGGATGTATGTAATAGGACCCCAGCTCATAAACCCGCGAAAAGGAAGACGCCAAGTTTGCTTCAATCCCGTCTTTGCTTATTTTAGAAAGCAATTGCTAATGTTTTGAAATCATCAAAAGGGCGTAAGTTTTATCTTCTCCGACTTATTCTCTAACTGATCTATTAAGGCAAAGAAAATTTGTATTTGGGTGAAGAATAACAAGGAAAAGTACTTTGACGAATAAGAAATCTTTATACCAATTTATCTGATGACAAGTATAAAATCAGAACTCTGAAGGAATTCGCAGTTGAGAGGTAAAGTCTTCACTCGAGGAGAAAAGGACGCTTAAGGGTTTCACCTTATTGTCCTGATGTGGGCCTCGGAATGCTGGATGGTTTCGAAAAAATGGATGGGCTTTGGAGCACTCGAGGTACTTAAGTAGTGGAAGCAAATCCTTCCAACGGATATGCTATCTTAATGGATAAAAAACTGCAATGCAGAAAGTGTTCCGACCGTAACCGGAATGTGGCAACAAATTAAAGGGGAGGGTATCCTTTGTGTAGAAAAAAAAAACTGTTGGGGGGAAGCGAAGAATTGATCATCTTTGGCGCTAGTAAATAAATCGTAGTGCTACTCCCATAATCTCGGTATTTGCAAATAAGATTTCGTAAATATCGGAATCGCAAGAAAAACGAAGAGTTTTGCATGCAAAGCATGTTTTAGCGTTATTCTTCCATTCTTTTCTACACTGAAAGAGATGGTGCTAGTAAAACCAACAAATCGGTTCTGTTGTTCTTGACTTAACGGAGATTCGGTGAAATTGATCGAATTATGGTTAATTCGACCGAGTTCTTTGTCAAGCGAACAAATTAGTTTAGTCATTTCAACAGAAGATAAATTGTCGTTCTTAAGTTAACAAAATTCTGTAAATCAATCTAACTTATTTTCTTGTTAACACATCTGATCTCACTTGTCATTTCAACGGCGATCAACAGTCAATACATGAGCAAATTTCAAAAAGAATTTTACGCTCACTGCGTTCTCTACTTTGTACTTATGTATGCTGTGTACTATATGTATGCACATATTTACGTATGTATATGGCAGCCGCCGTGGTGTGACGGTAGCGTGCTCCGCCTACCACACTGAAGACCCTGGGCAAAGCAACATAAAAATTTTAGAAATAAGGTTTTTAAATTAGAAGAAAATTTTCTAAGCGGGGTCGCCCCTCGGCACTGTTCGGTAAGCACTCCTAGTGTATTTCTGCCATGAAAAGATCTCAATGAAAACTCATCTGCCTTGCAAATGCCGCAACATAGGTACTTTCGTACAAAGCTGTCGCAACAACTTTTTTTGTTCATTTGACTACTAAAACGGTCAATTACGAATCAACGATTTGTCCGCAGTTGATTCAACATCTTGTTGCGATGGATAAAAATTGACAGAAATTTCGGTTGAATTACCCCGTATTTCCGTTGATTTTACCAGTATTTTTCTTTCAGTGTAGCATTGAAAATGTCGTTACAAATATTCACCAGCAAAAAAATAGGCGCCATATAAGTTGCTTTGTTTAAAATACATTTTTTCCTTTACTAAAGATTTTGTATGCAAATCGATTTTTAAATTGCATAATAAATGCTTCTAAATAACAGAAAAAAAAAATAAATAAAATGGCTTTAGCAAACCACCACTTACCATTTTTAATCACACAGTAAACTATAAAAAATACCAGTTGCAGCGCAGTATAAAATAGATAAAAATATTCAAGCAGCAGCTATAAAGAACTTTTTAAACATTTTGCACATAAATTTTTATAATTACAAAGTAAATATGTCAGTGCACTTGATTGTGCATTTAAATATATTTATAACACACTAACATAGCAACACTACTACTATGATACGAGCAGAGTGAATGTGTGACACACTAAAAGCAAAATATCCAAAGCAAAGTTACTCATACGCCATGGCGCATATCACCGTTTATAGAATGCAGGTTAAAGGTGCCAGCAAAGGCAAATGCAAGCCACAAAAGGTGACACAGTGTCGTGGTGCTGCGCTAATGTGCCAACATTTAACAGCCACCACGAAGTTAAAATATTTTTGAATGTTAATGAAAAAAAATAAAATCAAAATTGTAAAAATGAGACAAAAATAGACAAAGAATGGCGACTAATTTCAATCATTTATGCTGCAGCAATTTGACATGCCAACAAACACTTTATGCACATTTATATAATTTTATACTTATATATGTATATAGCAAAATAGTTTGCTGCCTTATATAGCACTTTGTCCAATAAAAAAAATTAAAACTAATTTCTGCACAACAAAGCTCAGACAATGCAAAAATGCGCGCGCGTTGCCTAATAGCCGGTGAGTTAAGCGCGACTAACGCTCGTTACAGCGTCTAATAATTTGTTGGATTTTTGCAGCAAAAGCATTAATGATTACATATACACATAAGTAAAGCTTTGTTGTGGAGCATATGAATGTATGTATGTATGTTTATATGTCTATTGAATTTGTTCCGCATTGTTTTGAGTCGAACGCAAGCGATCTCATATTTTATGTCAACGCTAATGTGCGAAAGTTAAAAAAGTATGAATATTGAGACATAGACATTTTTTAAATAGCTATCCAATTTATATGCCTATATGATGCAAAAAAATTAATGAAAATATATTACATATGTTCATATATTTCTATATTTTTGTTGCGGTTTTGGCGGTTTCAAATGTCTTAAGCCAAGTAAAATTGTGGTTTTAATTTTCCTACAGTTGCCGGTGCGAATGTTTTCAGAAATTTTGTAAGTTTATCTTATATACATACTTACATAAAGGGGTTATGAAAAAAGTTCGATTATGTTCCCTGAAAAAAATCGTGCGATATATCCATAAAGAGAGCGGTCTGCGATTGAACTCTTTTGAGCACAATGGGGTATAACTGATCCCCTATAGTCCCTTTTGGGTATATTTGGCATCAGGCAGTTTGAAATTTACGTAGCCAATTGCAAAAAAAAAAAACAATAAAAAGCAACGAAATGAATAAAATAAAATGATTAAGAACAAGTAAAGAAGGCTAAGTTCGGGTGTAACCGAACATTACATACTCAGCTGAGAGCTTTGGATACAAAATAAGGGAAAATCACCATGTAGGAAAATGAACCTAGGATAACCCTGGAATGTATTTGTATAACATGGGTAGCAAATGGAAGGTATTACGGAGTATTTTAAAAGGGAGAGTATAGGTGGACATTATTTCGGGATATCCGCATAAAGGTGGACAAGGGCTTGCTCTAGAATGCGTTTGTACGATATGGGTATCAAATGAAAGGTGTTAGTGAGTATCTTAAAAGGCACTCTGCCTTAGTTCTATAGGTGGACGCCTTTTCGTGATATCGGCATAAAGGTGGGGTGACTCTGGAATGTGTCTGTAGGATATGGCACTCAAATGAAAGGTGTTAATGAGTATTGTAAAAGAAAGTGGGTATTAGTTCTATAGGTTGACGCTTTTTTGAGATATCCCCCTAAAGGTGGACCAGGGGTGACTATATAATGTGTTTGTGCGATATGGGTATCAAATTAAAGGTATTAATGAGGGTTTTAAAAGGAAGTGGCCCTTAGTTGTATATGTGAAGGCGTTTTCGAGATATCGACCAAAATGTGGACCAGGGTGAACCAGAACATCATCTGTCGGGTACCGCTAATTTATTTATATATGTAAAACCACAAACAGTATTCCTACCAAGATTCCAAGGGCTTTTGATTTCGCCCTGCAGAAATTTTTCATTTTCTTCTACTTAATATGGTAGGTGTTACACCCATTTTACAAAGTTTTTTTCTAAAGTTATATTTTACGTCAATAAACCAATCCAATTACCATGTTTCATCCCTTTTTTCGTATTTGGTATAGAATTATGGCATTTTTTTAATTTTTCGTAATTTTCGATATCGAAGAAGTGGGCGTGGTCATATTCGGATTTTTTATACCAATAAAAAGTGAGTTCAGATAAGTACGTGAACTGAGTTTAGTAAAGATATATCGATTTTTGCTCAAGTTATCGTGTTAACGGCCGAGCGGAAGGACAGACGGTCGACTGTGTATAAAAACTGGGCGTGGTTTCAACCGATTTCGCCCTTTTTCACGGAGAACAGTTATCGTCTTAGAGTTTAAGCCCCTGCCAAATTTCACAAGGATTGGTTAATTTTTGTTCGACTTATGGCATTAAAAGTATCCTAGACAAATTAAATGAAAAAGGGTGGAGCCACGCCCATTTTGGAATTTCCTTTTTTTTTTGTATTTTGTTGCACCATATCATTACTGGAGTTGAATGTTGACATAACCTACTTATATACTGTAAAGATATAAAATTTTTTGTTAACATTTGACTTAAAAAAAAATTTTTTTTTTTAAAGTGGGCGTGTTCTTCATCCGATTTTGCTAATTTTTATTTATAGGAGTAACGTTCCTGCCAAATTTCATCATGATATCTTCAACGACTGCCAAATTACAGCTTTCAAAACTTTTAAATTACCTTCTTTTAAAAGTTGGCGGTGCCACGCCCATTGTCCAAAATTTTTCTAGTTTTCTATTCTGCGTCATAAGGTCAACCCACCTACCAAGTTTCATCGCTTTATCCGTCTTTGGTAATGAATTTTCGCACTTTTTCGGTTTTTGAATTCTCGATATCAAAAAAGTGGGAGTGGTTATAGTCCGATATCGTTCATTTTAAATAGCGATATGAGATGAGTGCCCAGGAACCTGTATACCAAATTTCATAAAGATACCTCAAAATTTACTCAAGTTATCGTATTGACGGACAGACGGACGGACGGACGGACATGGCTCAATCAAATTTTTTTTCGATACTGATGATTTTGATATATGGAAGTCTATATATATCTCGATTCCTTTACCTGTACAACCAACCGTTATCCAATCAAAGTTAATATACTCTGTGTGCAAAGCACGCTGAGTATAAAAATTCGGAGCTCCATACCAAACCTAAAATACTAGGTACATATGGTCCATTATCGTGTTCTGTTTTTAATTGGTTTTATTTAGCTTGACTTGACAGGTCGGCTGCACGGTCGTTGTGAACGAATTTTGTAATTAAAATTTAAGTAACTTCCCGATAAGCTACAAGCTTGAAACTTGAAATATAGTTCAGAACCCGATGACAATGCAATAATATGAAAAAAAAACTCCGATAGGTGGTGCATGGATCGAAATATTTCAAAACTTCGTATTTGTGGTCCGATTAGGCTCATATTTGTAACACATATTACACACATGAATAGAAATCGACATTAAAAAAAATCGCCGCAAGGTGGCGCAAAGATCGAGATATTAAAAAAATCGTATTTGTGGTTCGATTTGGCTCATAGTTGGAACACATATTACACACATGAATAGAAAACGGCCTGTGAAAAAATCGCCGCTAGGTGGAGCAAGGATCGAGATATTCAAAATTTTCGTATTTGTGGTCTGATTTGGTCCATATTTGGAACACATAATACATACATGTATAGAAAGCGACCTATGATGTCCGATTTGGCTCATATTTGGAACAAATATTACATACTGTGACGAATATAAGCAACGCTAAGGGATATTATCATCTCTAAGCCAATACTAAGTAGTGACTTGTATGCACATCAACAAGTCAATCATTATGTCTATGCATATGTCCATACAAGCAGCGAAGAGCACAAACACCTGCATATATCTGAGATACTCCCAAAAGTAGGCAATCATCTGTGGGAGTATCACTCATATATACACGCGCATATGAGAAGCTATAACGTGCATCTGTAGTTATGTTATAGCTGGTAAACAAGTAGCAAATTCTAGAAATAGAAAGGCTTAGAAATATGTCAACGAGGAAACCAAAAAGTGTGAAAGCAGCACCAGCTGAGGCACGACGATTCAGTTTGATTTAAGCACGTTATCTGTTGAGCAATAGATGTGTTATTGTGAAGTACTTTAATAAAGGATGCATTATTGAATAGTGGAGTTATTTATTCAACAGTTTAGTGATTCGAACGTTAGTAGAAGGTTGCAAATAAGCGGAATTGCACTGGATTCGTTACAATACAGTCCGGTAGAAGTGACATCAAAATATTTTGGAGTTGGAGGAGGGAAAAGCATACGTGGCGCAGAGTCGAGTAAAGTCTTTGCAAGGATTATGTATTGAGGACTTAGATTGTAACAAATTTTCAGGAAAGAGTCCTTGTAATGATGAGTCACTAAATGAACTAAATGAAGATTAAAATTTGAAAAAAAAAAATAATAAAAAAAAATTTTAAGTTAAACGGTTTTATTGAAAACAATATTTACATGAAGTAATAAAAATGCTAAAAGCTAGAAAATAATTAGGTAGGGCAAAGGTACTAGTCATCACACTCCTCATCAATCTAGGGTGTTCATCAGATAATTAAAAGCGTTGGACGCGTCAAATTTCTATTGATAGTCATAAGTAAGACAAACTGAAACTTAAACAGGTTATGCTGCGCCTCACATTTTTAGAAATTGCACGCGCTAAACGCTTTTATTTTCTAGCTTTTAGTATTTTTATTACTTCATGTAAGTAATGTTTTCAATAAAACCTTTTAACTTAAACATTTTTTTTTAAATTATTTTGTTATTATTCTACAACACCAGTACGAAAAAAAACTTAAGAATATTGTATTAAAATTTAAAAAATTACAAAATCCGTAAGAAATTCCGTTTTTGTTAATAAATGTCTGCGCCAAATCCTGAAAATTAGATGGCCGGAAAGAATCTCAAATGACGACTTATGGTCTAGAACAAATCAACCTAAGGCTGCCACAGAAATAACCAAGCGTAAGTGGTCGTGGATTGGTCACACTCTCAGAAGACATCCAGTAAATATAGCCAGACAAGCACTACGATGGAATCCACAAGGAAGCCGACAACTTGGTGCACCTGCGAAAACTTGGCGCAGAATACACGTGGAATAATATAACAAGAACTGCACCCAATAGGAGTTGAGGAAGATGATGATGATGATGAAGAAATTCCGTACGGGTAGAAAGAGGACTTGACCGACAGTACCCATGTGTGAACAAAATAGACTTGTGTGACTCTGTCTGTAGGGGCACGAAAAGAATATGTCCGACACTATCCGGATGGATTCAAAAGGGGCCTATAGGACACTTACCATAGGGGTACAAAGAGGAAGTGTCGAACAGTACAGAAAAGATCTGTTCCACAGTACCCGTGGGGGTAAAAAGAGGGCGTGTCGAACAGTACCCAAAAAGGTACAAAGAGGAAGTTTCGAACAGTACAGAAAAGATCTGTCCGACAGTACCCGTAGGTGTATAAAGAGGCTAGTCCGACACTACCCATTCAGGCATAAACAGTTACAATTGGTCTCTCCATAGGACATGCTCAATCAGAAGGGACCACTCCAACCCATATAAATAGATCAGAACTGGCTATGGTCGCATACTCCTTTGACACTCAACCCGAATTCATTCTAGACTAGTTGCACATTTTCCAGGGCTGTCATTACCATATCTAATAATTTCTGCCATATCTGTCACTCTGAACCATCAGAATATTGATCTTACACTGCTGGTGGTATGATCAACTCAATTGGTTTGCTTATTTTTTTCTGAGAGGAATCTATGTCTTACCAAGTGACTTCTTTTCCAACCACCTGGTCGCTGCAGATAACTCGAAAATAAACATAAATTCCACGATATATAAGGCGATCACCTTCCCGATTAGAAGTAACGTCGATTTGATTTTGATAGACTGCAAGCTGTCAAATCGATGTGCCCAGAATCGACGCAGCGTCTTTGAATCCAGGCTGTATCTTTTGAGATCTTTTGAGTCCCTGGAAAACCATCTTTAACAGCGTACTGGCTCATTAAATTCAAATGTGAAAGTTTACTTCGCTTCGCGGGAATTAGCTAGAGACCGACCATTTAGTAATCTGATCGAAAATTTATTCCAAGCATTTCTCAATTACTAGCAAGTGTGGACGTGTAATAAGTATCAGGCGATTAGTATAAGGTGTCAGATTATATGTAAGGAATTGAAAACCTCTTAAGGAGACAAGTTGGAATTGTCTTCAATTGATTTAAGCCGATTAATATGCACCTGGTAACTAGAATTCAAATTATTGAACAATATTGTGGCGCTTATTAGTAGTTATATACATCACTATGCTGCAAGTAAATAAATGCACAACAACAACAAAGTAAGTAACCACACATATGTATATGTAAACTAGTGATCGGCGCATCATAGCTCAATTGAGCCAGACTTGCTTCACACATGTTCTGACTCTCCATCGTCCAGTCGTTAGCGAGACAGCAATGAATAAACACTACGCACGGCTGTCGCACAAATGTTAAGAATCCCTGTGAGATATATTATGTTGGGGCAGTCATCGACTGATATTCATCGTGAACGGTTGTGTCTAAAGTGCGCTCAGTGAATTTTCTTGTACTCTCCTTTACACCTTCTTCGTTTATAGGTTAACTAAAAAACGTGCGAAAGAACTTCCTTCAATTAAGCAGGTGCAAGCAAGTGCATACAAATTAAAACTTTAAACTTTGAAAGCAATGTCCCAGCTGGGACCCCCTCTTGGGGATAACAGGTTCGCTCTGTTATCCTCAAGCCCCAAATCTAAGCGAAAAAAATACAAAACCCCCAACCTCTATGTCTAAATGACATTGATTCTTATCCACCCTTACAACCCAAGAAAAAACAACAAAACCCGAAGTATTTGGTGGTAAGTGCAGTGAATTCAGATAAGCCATTAAATAAATATTCATGCTTCGCCGTGCATAAAGCCCTAAAAGGCGTAAGTTCTGAAATCCTCAATATTTCTGAACTCAGAGATGGTAATCTTCTTTTATTTGTAAAAGACGAACAAATCGCCCAAAAGTTCTTAACAACAAAAAAGCTATTTGGAATTTGTGAAGTTAAGATCGAATTACATAATAACCTTAACAATTCAAAAGGCACAATTTTCGCCCCATGCCTTAACGAAGTACCAGACAATGAAATTGTTGATAATTTGAGAGAACAGGGTGTAGTGTCAATTTATAAATTTACTAAGAACGTCAATAACAAACAAGTTCCCAGTGGCGTAGTGCTACTCACTTTCGATATGTACCATTTACCTGAGAAGATTGAAGTCTCTTGGTATACTACCAAGGTAAGGCCATACTACGCAAATCCAATGAGATGCAAAAATTGCCAGCTTCTTGGTCACACAATCAAGCGATGCAAAAAAACTCCTACTTGCGATAATTGCGCACAATCCGACAGCATGTACCCGCTCTCAATGCGCCAACTGCTCTGGTGATCACCCAGCTTCTAGCAAATCATGCCCAAAATTTGTACAAATGAAACAAATAATAACCATAAAAACAGACAACAAATGCTCTGTGAGCGAAGCAGTCAGAATTCACAGGTCACAAATTCCCCCCACTTTCAATGTAGCTTCCACTACATTCGCTAATATAACAAAAAACAATTCAAGCAATACTCAAGAAAACAATAAAATTGATCAACATTCTCCCAACGAACAAACTATTCAAAAAAACAACAACGTTCAAAAAACAAATGACGACACAAAAGAAAATGAAACAAACAAAAAAAATAACACAACACCAAATGTAACAAGTACAGCAACAATGGCATCAGTCGATGACTCGGCAGCGCATGCAATGATTTCCTCCTTTCTCTCACACCTCACTACTCCCTCTCTTACCACCTCCCCAAACCCCTCCCTTCTCACTTCCATAAACCAATCCCTTATCCCTTCCCTATCCTTAGACTCTGACATGACAGAGCAAATATGATGAAAGTTCTCCAATGGAATATTAACGGACTAATAAATAACTACCCAGACTTAAATATTTTAATTAATGAAAATTTCCCTGAGATTATATCTCTGCAAGAAACGCATATTCCCTTTAATAAAACAGCATATGCCCCAAATAAATACCACAGTTACTTTCACAACAGCGCCCAAAACACTTCTTGTAAGCAAGGAGTGGCTGTATTCGTAAAGAAATCAATTAATCACAAACATATTCCAATAGTTTCCAATATCTCGTGCATAGCAGTCGAAGTAGACATTGGCTTCACCATAACTATAATAAACTGCTACATCCCACCCCACCAACCATTCATTACTAGCGATATTTCGCATATATTGCAAAGATTTTCCACCCAAGTGGTTCTAATGGGCGACTTTAACGCATGGAGTCCCCTGTGGGGCTCCCCTACCACAAATAAAAGAGGGGAACAAATTGAAGACCTAGTACTTTCAAATGACCTCATCGTTCTTAACGACGGTGCTCCAACCCATTTTTCTACCCATGGCACCTTTACTCATCCTGATGTTGTCCTAGCTTCTGCTTCAATAGCCGCCAAGTTTTCCTCCTGTACAATAGATGATCTTCACAATAGCGACCATTTCCCAATCATCACCACCCTCACACTCCCCAAACTATATCATATCAAACCCAGAGCTAAATTCTTAACGGAAAAGGCAGACTGGCCTACCTTTTCCTCCCTCGCCACTTCGCTGTCCAATAATAAACCTCCCCACCCGAATATAAATGCTGAAGCCTCAGCAATAAAGTCTATTATTCGCTCTGCAGCCCACTCATCAATACCCCAAACCAATACTCGTAAATTTTCAGCAAAATTGCCCTACTGGTCAAATCTTCTCACAATCCTTAGGAATAAAAAGAAGGCTTCATGGTCTAACTTCAAACATAACAGAAATGACTTTAATCCCATTGAATATAAAAAGGCCAACGCAACTTTCAGGAAAGAACTGAAGTCTGCCAAGAGACAGTCACTAGAGCTTATTACTTCTAACATAAATCCATCTTCTAACCCTATGAAGATTTGGTCAGATATAAAGACACTTACAGGATCAAACCAACGGACTTCTATTTCCCACATACATACTGAAGAAGGCCCTCTCTATTCCCCTCAAGACATATCCCAAAAGTTTGCTGATACTTGGTCTGCTTACTCCAATAACTCCAATTTCCATACAAGTTTCATCAATTCAAGGAACGCAATCATCACCGAAAAATATATAAACACGTCACCCACACCTTCAGCCTATCTAATTGAAGCTGACCTCACACTAAACGAACTAGACTTTACAATATCCACCTTGAAAGGAAAAACCCCCGGCGCGGATAGAATATCCTACCCTATCTTAAAAAATATTTCCATCACCTTAAAAACCAGACTCCTAAACCTATACAACAAAATCTTTAACACCGGAATATATCCCCAACAGTGGAAGGTGGCCACAATCATCGCCGTTCCCAAACCCACCTAACCCAATACCCACATTAGCAACTATCGACCCATATCTCTCCTGCCTTGTATGTCCAAAATACTAGAAAAGATGATTGCGGTCCGTCTTATGTGGTACGCCAAAACCAATAAACTTCTTTCGCCTCACCAATTTGGCTTTCAAAAAGGACTAGGAATTATGGATCCCCTTCTTTTTTTCGAACACTTCTCTTCAACTGCGATAGCAACACGCAACCATGTTTCTGTCTTAAGTCTAGACTTTGAAAAAGCATTTGATAGGATTGGGGTTCACATCGTACTTAGCGAACTAAAACGATGGAAAATTGGCACCAAAATGTTCAACATAGTAAAATCTTTTCTATGTAACCGAAAATTTACAGTCTGCGTAAATGGACACAACTCCCAAATAGTCAATTTACATAATGGGATTCCTCAAGGATCCCCGCTATCGGTGACCCTTTTTACTTTAGCCTTTACCAAAATCAGCGATATAATAAATTCTCATCCTCTTGTCCAACATTTTGTTTACGCTGACGATGTCCTTATATTTACAAAAATTAAAAATATGAACAAAGTCCAAAACCTTTTCCTGCAAATCCTGAACGAAATAAAAAAATGGTCTGAAATTTCTGGTGCCAATATTTCAACTAACAAATGCTCAACGTTCCACATCTGTAAAAAACATAAATGTTCATTTCCCACCCTTTCCTTTTCTAACATCCAAATCCCACATTCTAACACACTAAAAATACTTGGCTTAATTTTCGATAAAACGCTCACCTATAAAGAACACTGTAAATATGTAAAGTTAAGCTTAAGCAACAGATTGAATATAATTAAATTTTTATCTTCTAAGCATTGTCTATCTCATCCTAACACACTTTTAAATGTCGTAAAAGCATTATTATTGTCAAAAATCGATTACGGCCTAGCAATTTACGGTCACTGTGCGAAAAGCCACATACGGCTTCTAGAAGCACCTTACAACATGGCAGTTAAAAGGAGTCTTCGTGCCTTCCCCACATCTCCAACAAAGGCAATTTTATCGGAAGCGGGCATGCCAGAAATACCCAAGAGAGTTGCTCGTAGTACTATGATGCTCATACCAAAATTATTCTATTGTAAAAACGAGCTCTTACTCAAAGAAGTAATGTCTGCCCAGCAATGCACTTACAGCAAGCCATCCGCCATCATGCATTGTCTAAACATGGCTGTGAAATTACAAATTGCAGCAACGCCAGCTTTAGTTTCTTTTGTAGTTTATACATACCCATATACATATGTATGTGTATATGGGTATATATATCCCTATAAATATAAGCTTAACCAGTATCTTATACTATAAAAACTTAATATTTAGTAACCTGTTAACTTAAAAAGTTAGCCGAAGGCCCTGGCAGCCAGCGCTTTAGTTTGTAAGTGGAACAATTATTCATAATTGTTTTTCTTTTAAATAAATAAATAAATAAATAAATATTATGTTGGGGAAACGCAACTGTTAAGACGGCCTTTCCGTAATTAACTCATGGTCTAAGCATATTGAGGGTGGATTGTTACCTTTTTAGATTTGTTATAGATAACCAGTATGAGTTTTTTTAAATTAATATAACAAAATGTGTAGCAGTTTCATTCTGGCCTCATTTTTTTCTGAGCACGTTGAATTTCTGCTGTGCAAAAAATTACTATAGAATGTTTAAAGTTGCTTAGCAAAATAGTCAAAAAATTAAATAAAAAATAATATTTTTAAGTCAGCCACATTAACATTTTTTAAACATTTTGCACTTCTCGGGCTGCGGAGATATGAGTTTCGAAGATATGATGTTTTAAGCGAGTGATAGCCACTATTTTTGCGCTATTTGCGGTGTCCAGCCACTTAGTCAAGCCAAGTTTGATGTGCATTTACATGTAAAAATATCGGTCACGCTTCGACTAGAATTTGATGAATTAAGGGACTTGGGAAAATTTCAAACTATATCTGAATCAAAAATAAAATTTTCAAAAAGTGTTTTTAATATATGCACGTTGCCATTTTAGCTTTTATTTCCTGCTGGGATGCTCAGGCCCTCACTCTCCACCTCTTACATTTAAATTTTTGCCGACCACTGATGTAAACATCAAAGCAAGCAGCCACACATACATGCAAGCAGCGAAGCTAAGAGCGACGAGATTATTTCACACACGCAAACATTGTCAGCAGCTAAGAGCGAAGAAGAAAGAGAAACAATCATACATCATTTAGTGATCACCTAAAGCAGAAGTTATTGCTCACACATACTAAAGCATGTAACTATAACACAAATGTGAATACCAGATACATAAAGAAGAAATAAATAAATTGTTCGAGAAGGCTGTTCGCGAAAAGTCTAGACCTCTGTAGAAAAAAACGAACGAGGCAATTGTGAGCATAAAAGCAGCGCAATCTGAGGAATAATGATTTAGTTCGATCTAGCACGTTATAATTGAAATTCGCGATTAAATTAGTTATGAAGTACTACCAACAAAGTAGTGTTGTCAATAAAGAACATTTTCCTATACTGAATATTTGAGTTATTTATTCGATAGTTCAGAGATGCGACCTACAACAGAAGGTGCGAAATAATCAGGAATTCCTCAAACTCGTTGAAATATGATAATGTCGGCCTTACTAATGTAATAATAAGAGTAGTAACGTAGGGGTCGCTTCTTTATTTGGACCATCGCTTTACAAATGTCAGATGATTTCTATGTATTTGAATCAAGATAAAACTTGTTATCCTATATTCTGTCACACGACTGGAAGCAGCGTGATAAATGCTCTCACTATGCCATTAATTTCGGAAAATGTGGCTAGCTACACGCTCTCATAAACAGGATGGTACTGCAGAGAACGCATGGGATTGCTGACAGGATGTTTTAGTTGACCTTCAAAAAATTACAAAATTCTTCACGCGACGGTTTGCGAACTTGTTCTTTAGTTTATATGTGTTGTAATGAATTTTGGGAAATTTCCGATAGTTATACACTTTCTGCTAACGTTCGAATCGCTGAACTATCCAATAAATAACTCCAATATTCAGTATTGCAAAATGGTCTTTATTTAGACTACTTTGAGAGTAGTACTTCACAATTATACTTCACTAGTAGCGTGTTTAAATCAAACTGCGCTGCTTTTATACTCTCTGTTGCACGGTTCGCATATTTCTCCTATGGTCTAGACTTTTAACAAACATGGAATAATTCTATCGCATACTTGGTTATTTAGCTATATGCGTATGTATGTTGAGTAACAACTTCTGCTCTAAGCTGATGACTACATGTGTGCATGTGAGATATCTCTTCACTTCGAGCTGCTGGTGATATGTGTGGAATATTCTTCGTTGCCTTGGACATACGTGTGACTGCTTGCTTTAGTGTGTACATGTAAATAATTGCGGCTGCTTGCTGTTTTTGTTGTTGTGATTATTAACTAACAGCATAGTGATGCCAATATTCGTCCCAGTAGAAATTTCGCGGACAATTAATGCACCTCCTCTATTAAGGACTGTACTATTATCTAAGGCTTTGAAAACTCCTGAACATCACTTTTCCAAAAAATGTTTAGAGTTCTTGGCTAAAATTGTTTACCTAAACTTTGCGTTTGAACAAAGCCAAGTATCCTTCGATTGGGTAACTCTCTGTACAGTTTGGCGGATTTGCCTCCTGAAAAGCGCATATTTCTTCGCATAGCATTTTAGGAGCATTCTTTTTTTTTGTAAAAGCAAGAAAAAAGGGCAACAAAGAAAAAAGTATAAATCTTGGACTATCTTAGAAAAGCTGTATACCTTAGAATGAAGAAAGTTCATATTTTTAACAAAGAAGTTATCGAACTTCTGTGAATCCCTCCGCTACATAAGTTGCAAAAATACATCACCGAACCGCGTTACCTTTAAGGCTAAGCATGCAAGTTGTGTACCTATCTATAAATAATTATTTGTCTCATGTATATCAAATAACTGCACTTGTTGGCACTCAGACTTAAGTATATACAGACGTATGTTGTTGGTGTACATACATATATACAGTACTAAGTATACAGCGCCTACGTACTTATATTCATTCATATATTTTCTTTCACTTGTTCACATATAAACAAATAAATAAAGATATTATTTACCATTGACATCATTCACCATCAAAATTCACCTTCACACCTGCCCACTCTGCCACGCTCGCAGCCGGCACCCCAAGTCATTTAGTCAATAGTGTCGTATTTCGACCGCCAAAAGAAGTGTCAATAACCAAATATTTTTTTTTTGTTTTCTGTTTAGACTCAGTCTGGCTGATTTTCCTTTTTTATTAGTACATAATTTTTTACTAAGGAAAGCTTGCATATTTTCAGTGAAGTTTAATTTCTGGTTGAATTGCTATGAAGTAGAGCATACGATTTCTTCTCGAAATTCTAAATTGTGTTCTGCCAACGCAGCGATTAAATTAAACGTCGAAAAGCCAGCGAGCCTTACGAGCGTTTTGGGGCTCCAGCATCTGATGAGAAACAAATACTCGCGAGAACTTTTTTCTCGAACAAAATTTGAGAAACTGCAAGCTGTACTATCTAGAAAGAGTTTTGTTCTAAGATCATATTAGGTTAAACGGAGTCTTCTCTAAATAACTGAAGCTGTGCTCTTGATTATTCTTGTCTATTGTGATTTAATATCTGTTTTTTACATGTATATACATATGCACATAAACTTTATATAGACTGCTAAGTCCATAACCTTATATACACTTAAGAAATTATTGCGCAAATAATTAGTACTGCTACAGTATGCATTGTACTCACTTGCAATTAAAATGTATCTCTCCATTTTATGTTTAGACTATTCTCCACTTCTACGATTCAGCTATAGCTTATACACTATGACCAGTAGATTTGCGTGTCTCCGCTATTAATCACAAACCGTTTTGCAGTAGCGAGTTATTAAAGCACTGCAGCAAGTTATCAATAATTTCCGCTAAATGGGTCTCCTAAACACTATCTAAGTTTATTTTACCCTCAAATGGATATGTATATACATGTACAAAAAAAAAAAAACACGGCTAGTATTTTTTAAATTTAATTTCACTACAGCTTCTAATTTTGAAAAGCAAGAGTCTTCGAAGGCAATATCGGAAAGCTTGAGGCAGTGAAAAGCGCTCAGGTTCGTTTTAAATGCCACCTTCTGCAGCTTCTTAATTTTTACTATGCGCTGGTCGATATTTTATGACGACTCCGATCGGCAAATTAACTTTTTGGTTGAATTAATTTTTATAGCAGAAATATACACAGAAGGCTAGGGTTACACTTATAAGGGGCGAGTACGTTTAGAACTTTTGAAAAGTACTCACACACCGTCCAGTTCAACCTAACTAACCTCACCCTCTATACCATGTCACCCACCATGGCGCCCGAGCCAGATATGTAGCCTGTATTGGTTAGATCCCAATGGTATGACAAATTAATAGAAGTTCTCATAAAGTACTTCGAAAATTGGCGTCGACATCGCTAAGCATTGGCTTGATAAGGCCTTGAGGTTTTTTCTACAATAATGATAGGAACATCTGATGAGATTTGACTGAACTTCACATTTAAGTTATTGCAAGGCATTTGAAATTTTATTAGCAAAATTCTTAGTTTTGGCCAAGCCACCGCAGCGGTACGACCTCGTTTAAAAAAATGTTGTCCAACTTAACTTTAAACTCTGTTCAACTCTTGCCAGTAGCAGCCCATATAGAAGTGTATATATCGTTGAGTTTGTGTGTCTCCAAAACGATGGAGTTCTCAAAATTTATAAAATAGGCTCATGCACTTAGAGCTCTTGAACTTTAAATTGTGTTTGTCCGCGCTTAAACAGTTGAGTGTTCTCTTTAGAAAGCGATGAGTGCCGATACGAATATAGGGATCTGTTGAAAGTTTATAAACGTGATATCAGCAGGTCGAAGAGGACACCAAGAATGCTCCAGCAAAAAAGTGAGTCTGAGGAAAGTCCTATCTATGGGAAATACGCTCCACGGACTGATAAAAGAGGACGACGGAGAATGGTCATATAACAAGGAGGAGTTTGGTGAGGCAAAACCGAACGAGTAAATTTCACGGTTTAGACGATAACGTTTCAGTCAGCATAAGTGGACGTCTGTGAACAATCAGCTCTCTGATGGATCAGGAGCTTCGGGATGTGTGCATCTGGACTCGGGTTAACCACCATCGCGGAAAAAGAGATCTTGTACTATTTACGAGGAAGTATAAAGTCCCTAATTGAACTAAGTCTTAGCTTGGAGGAATGATTCTACAAGAAAAATTCAGCAAAAAATATCTAGTAATCACACTAGATGTTTATTAGTCGTAGAAACGCCACGGGGGAAGAGAGATTGAAGAAGGCCTCCGAAAGAAGATGCTAGGATGCACCTGGGGCCTATCGCCATACTTCAAATTCCGCCTTTTGACTTAATGGCCAAAAATAAAACGTACACAACTGCAGAAAGGCTTAGAGTTTCGGGGCAGCTTTCGTGAAAGCCTTATGGCCATAGCAATTAAGCGGCGTTTAATATCGGACAAACGGAATATATGGTCCCATGCCTGAACAGGAGACATCTTTGGATCACAATAGAGTCGAAGGATTGGCGCAAGGGTCGGTTCTGCTGTCTACTTTGTCAATGCAGAAATAAAAAAGATCATACAGGCTGCCAGATCACTGTCTGTTTAAACTGCAGTCGCCCCAAAGTACACATAGTAATAACAGATAGTCAGGCGGCGATTAAGGCAATATTTTATAAAGTACTTCATCAGGACGTGTAGAGTGCAAAGAAGCATTGAAAAGACTTCGCTCAGGCAGGACCAAACAGCTATACTGGGTTCGCGGTCATCAATGCAAAAGGACGGTGAGTTGACAAAGAAGGCGACAACACTTGATTAATATACGGCAGACGTCCTAATCCGTTTGGGGGAAATCAAAAAGAAGACAGAAGTTGTATATGATCCATCAAGCAGGAAAGGCGCGGGGCTGCAAAATATCTAATATCATGTGCAAATCTTACGACGTTAGATTCACAAACTTGCTTATATCTTTAAGCAGGAGAACTTAAAGCTCACGATGGGCATACTAGCTGGACACTGCGTTCAGGAGTTACATGCTCCGTGTCAGTAACAGTAGATGCAGAAAGTGTGGGATGCACAAAGAAACGTTTGAGCATGTTCTGTATCTACTACTACTACTGGCAGCAGAGTTGCCAAATTTCGAGGTCCTAGATTACTTCTACTATTTACCTAGAGAACGAATTGGAGTTTTTCCGTTTGGTCGTCAAACAAGTTAGTAAAATTATGGACAGAATCTGTCTATGCGAGGTCTCTATTGATCGGCCAGTTCAACCATAGCAGACCTCAATTCCTTAAATAACCGTAATAATTTAACAGCAAACTCTTAATTGGCACATTTTAGTATTTGCCCAACCATTTCACAGAGCTTGTTAGTTTAAGCCTTCAATAAAAGCACCAGTAAATTATCGCACCAATAACGAAAAAATTTAGCAGACACTTTTTAAAACTGTTAAGAATGTATCGTTCACTAAACTTAACGGTGGCAGGCAGCTGCATTTGGTGTGATGTCAAATTGGTTAATTGTAGAGAAAAGGCGCGCATGCGCAAAAAAAAACAAAAAAAAAAAATGCGCAGACTATTTTCAAGCGAAAAGCAACAAGAAAATAACAAAAACAGCAAAGAAAGGTCGAATTAAAATTGCATATTGGGTGCACAAAAAATTAAAAAAATTTTGGCATGTCAAACTGCTGCAGGAATATTTGCGCGAGGACATTCGGTTTGACTGTGAAAGTGTTAAGGTGTTTTATTTGCGCTACAAAAGCGGCGAAAGCAAATAAATTGATGTGGCCAACAACAACAGCGTTGAACAAAGCAGCAACAAACATAACATAACAACAAGTTCAAGCGCAGTAAAAACAATATAAGCAAAGTCGTCCATCGCCTGCGCCGCTAAGTGGCAATGGGCACCTGCGACTACGACAAACTACTTGACAGCTACGTAGATTATAGCAACAACAAAAAATAAACTAACAGCATGTCTCCATTTTTGTTTACATATGTTTAAACTTAATTTGTTGCTGCTCATTTTTTGTTGTGCTACGCCACAATTGGTTTTGTGGTTTTTTTTTGGGTTTACTGTTGTAGTGTTGTAGTTGTGACTTTTTTGCTGCTTGCTATTTCACCTTTTGGCATTTCATCTTGAATTTTGTTTGCAAGCGCACTGCTCAAGCTTTTTTGCGCCTTCTCTCATGAACGCTTGATGGCGGGCGATAGGCATCGATGAAAGCGAAATTGTATGTTTTGGGTGATTTTGTGTTTTATTTAAATTTTCGGTTGTTTGTGTTTTTTTTTTATGTTTGTTTGTTTTAGCTGATTTTACTTTTCTACATCTCTTTCACTTTCGATTTCATTGGAGTTTCGAGCGAGATTTGGTTTATCGCATTCCTTGACATTGAATGGCTAGTTTTTGTTGTTAGTGTAAATGTTTTTCTGCAACCGTAAATAAAATAATTTCACTCCTCATCAATCCAGGGTGTTGATCAGACAATTAAATAAAAGCATTGGTCGATTGAAATTTCTACAAATGTGAGGCGTAGCATAACCTGATTAAGGTTCAGTTGGTCTTACTTATGACTATCAATAGAAATTTGACGCGTCCAACGCTTATATTTAATTGTTTGATCAATGCCCTGGATTGATGAGGAGTGTGATGACTAGTACCTAGGACCTACCTAAGTATTTTCTAGCTTTTAGTATTATTATTACTTCATGTAAGTATTGTTTTCAATAAAACCGCTTAACTTAGAACATTTTTTTAATTATTTTATTTTCAAGTTTTTAGTCTTTATTTAATTGCCTATTATTGCTCATTCTATTTAGTTCATACAGCGTCGATGGCGTGTTCAGAAGAACGCATCACTTGTCGCTGCAGGAGATGTGATGATTGCCGCACCAACAACACCCAAGCCAAGGTGTTGAGGTACCCGTGCCGATGGCTGTGTGGTCAGCGGGTGTATACTGAAAGGCTGATCGCAAACGGTCACCTCCGATGCCCGGGCAAAGTCGGCTGTATAAGTGGCCTACCCCCGGTATGCTGGCTCTGCCGGGGGCTGACTAAATATTCTATGCAAACTCGTGGGAACTGTATGCCCAAAGCAAATAAAGATAATAAAAAGGAGGGGGAGAAAGGGAGCGTTTTGGGAACGCTCTCTAAAGACGATCTTCGGACGACGCCAACAAACTCCTGGGGGAGCTCAACCTGGCGGAGCGGGATGAGGATGAGTCGTCAATCCTCGGAAGGCAAGCAGGCGAGTCTTAACCCAATGATCAGGGTGGCTCAAATTAACCTGCAGCACTCAAAAGTCGCCTCGGATAACCTGCTGGTCCTCCTCAGGGAGCAGGAGATTGATGTCTGCCTAGCGCAGGAACCATGGGTCTGGCGGTCACAGGTTAAGGGCCTAAAGACCCGAAACTATAACCTCTTTTACACACATGGAGAAGGTAAACCGAGGGCTTGTATCCTAGTTAGGAATACTATTAATGCTTTCTTTTTACCTAATTTCAGTAGTTACGACGTTGTTGTGGTCAAGGTCGGATCAAGAAGCGCAGAAACATGACGGTCGCCTCGGCTTATATGGCCCACGATCGACCCGCTCCTCCTGAGAAGGTCGTGCAAATGATAGCACAAATAACCAAGAAGGAGACGGTCGTGATGGGACGCCAACGCAAGGCACGCGGTTTGAGCAGCGAGATAAACGAACGGGGTAAGTCTCTGTTTGAATCTATATTCGCTAACAACCTTTACGTATGTAACAAGGTCAGCTCTCCCACCTTTAGTTTTCCGAGTACGGCAAACTACCCAGGGTGGGAGGAAGTCCTTGATATAACACTAACGTCTGACTCCCGGGAGCTTACGGTAAGAAACTGGGAGGTGTCGAAAAAACTTTCCCTGTCGGATCACCGGTTGCTCCTTTTCAACATAGACTGGGAAAAAGAAATAAGTCAGCCGCACAGAAACCCTAAACGGACGTCCTGTAGCCTATTTGACAAGATAGTCAGCGATAGGCTCCATAGAAGTAGGACGCCTATACAATCTGCAGACAGTCTTGAGAACCGAGTTCGGTCTTTGGAGAAAAGTTTTCAGGTGGCCTTTAAAGTTGCCTGTCCAATTTCGAGGAGCAAAAAGACCTTCGCACCGTGGTGGGACAAAAATCTCAGCGACCTGAGGTCAAAGCTGAGGAGGGTCTTCAACGACTGTCACTTCAAGAACGATTTCCAGGAGTACAGGACGGCTCCGAGGGAGTATAAGAAAGCCATATGGACAGCAAAATCAAGCTCCTGGCGAGAACACTGCGAGTCGATTGAGTCCACGAAGGACTTAGCCAGGCTGGGAAAGATTTTTTCCAAGAGTCATTCAAACAAGACATTTGTCAAGCGCGCCGATGGAACATGGGCAGGATCGGCGGCTGAGACTCTAAACATCCTTGTAGATGCTCACTTCCCGGATGGATCGGGGGAGGGAGTACGGGATACAAAGACGGCACATCAGGAAGTACCTGTTGGCCTCATAAACAACCTTTTAGCGGAGAAGAAAATTGCCTGGGCAATAGATAGCTTCTCTCCACATAAATCACCGGGCGTGGATGGTATTCTACCTATTATGCTGCAGAAGGCTCAGAAATCTTTGGTTAAGGAACTAATGGAGATCTTCGAGACATGCATTCGTCTCAACCGCATTCCGGTCTCGTGGACGAAAACAAGGGTGGTTTTCATCCCTAAGGCCGGCAGACGGGGAATGAAGTAGCCAAAGACTTTCGGCCAATAAGTCTCACGTCCTTTGTTCTGAAAACGTTCGAAAAGCTACTAGATATACATATACGGGAGCTTCTAGGCGAGGCTCCACTTTTCACGGCACAGCACGCGTACCTGAGAGGGAAATCCACAGAAACCGCGCTACATGAGGTAGTTCGAACGGTGGAAAAGTCCCTTCATCACAAGCAGTTAACTCTGGCTGCGTTTGTTGATGTGGAAGGCGCGTTTAACAATATAAGAGCTGAAGCGATTTAGGCTGCCCTCGGTAGGGCAGGGGTTGAAGAACCATTACGGCTTTGGATTTCAACCCTGCTTCGCAACCGCGAAATAACAGCAGAGCTAGGCGGAGCTAGTATTGGCAAGCAGGTATGCAGAGGCACACCACAGGGTGGGGTACTTTCACCTCTGCTTTGGTTGATCACCATAAATGAAATCCTAGGAAAACTTAACGCAGGGGGGTTAAGATCGTGGCATATGCCGACGACGTGGCGATCTTGGTCTCTGGTCCTTTCCCCTCCGTAATGAGAGAAATCATGGAAAGGGCCTTGGCTAAACTCAGCAGGTGGGCACAGGGATGTGGCCTTAGGTTAAATCCCGAAAAGACGGACCTGCTTCTCTTCACGAGGAAGTACAAGCCACCTGCCTTCAGACTACCATTATTAAACGGCCAGCAACTAACCCTGTCATCGAGTACCAAGTATCTGGGACTAACAATTGATTGCAAGTTCAATTGGAAAGTATGCATCGAAGAGCGGGTACGGAAGGCCTGCATCGCCTTCTGTGCCTGCAAATCAATGTTTGGTAAGAAATGGGGACTCGAGCTAAGCATGGTAATTTGGATGTATGAGGCGGTGGTGCGACCGGTGCTTACTTATGGTTCCATAGTCTGGTGGGAAGCTCTAAGTAAGAGCTACAATCTCACCAGACTGCAAAAAGTCCAGCGCACTGCGTGTGTTTGTGCAATAGGGGCCGGACGCACTTGCCCCACAGCTGCTTTAGACCCCATTTTGCACCTGCTTCCAATCGACTTGCATATACTTTGTACATCGTCACAAACCGCACTGAGACTCAGGGAGTCTGGGTGTTGGAAGGATACTCAGCAAGGGCACAGTAGTATCATAAAGAAACTTCCGGATGGTACATGTAGTACCGAGACAGATTACTACCCTCGCAAACTGAAGTTTGAGTACGGTTGTAATACCGCCATTCCAAGCAAGAACGAGTGGAAGAGAAACCCGGGCATAAGGGTCGACGACATCCAAATATACACTGATGGCTCCAAGATGGAATCGGGAGTGGGGGCCGGAGTCTTCTCTGAGTCCCTAGATTTATCTACATCATTCAGACTCCCATCGCACTGCAGTGTGTTTCAAGCAGAAATCCTCGCGGTTTGGCAAGCCTGCAAATCACTGGAGGGCTTGAATGTAGCTGGTAAAGTTTGCATCCTGTCGGATAGCCAAGCAGCGATAAAAGCGCTTTCCTCGCCACACATTAACTGAAAATTAGCGTGGGCTTGTAAGCGATTCATATCCCAGTTATCCACCAATCTAGAACTACGCGTTACCTGGGTCCCGGGTTATAGGGGGATAGAGGGTAACGAGAAGGCCGACGAGCTAGCACGCAGGGACTCGTCGGAGATGAACGAGGAAATAACCAGTGTCGAAGTAGGCATACCCTTAGCAGTAGCCAAGGGGAATATCCAAAGCTTCTACTTGAAGAAAGCACAAACAAAGTGGAATAACATCATCACCTGTGCAATATGAAAATCCATTTGGCCAAACTATGATGGAAAGAGGACGAGAAGTCTTCTGAAAAAATCCAGAGCTAACACACGCAAACTGATAGCAGTCTGCATCGGTCATTGGCTAGTAGGTACGCATGCGGAAAAGATGGGCATTCCGTATAACGACTACTGCAGAAGCTGCAAAGATCCAAATGCTAAGGAGATAGTAGAACACTTTATGTGTAAATGCCCGGCTCTAGCTAGAACCCGGCTAAGCTTCCTTGGAACCCCGTTTCTAGAAGGCCTCAGAGGGATACCTGTGATAGTAATCCCGAATATTCTTAATTTTATCAACAACTCTGGCTGGTTGTAATACATTGACCGTAACATTCCGTAGGCTTTTAGACGAGTTACGTGGCATCAAAACGGCTTTAAATAGCTACTTGGGTGACCAGGGTCGCAGCCATTTCACCTACCTACCTACCTACCTATTTCATTTAGTGATTCATTATTACACGGACTCTTTCCTGACAATTTGTTAGAATCTAAAGCCTCAATACATAAACCTTCCAAAGATTTTACACGAGTCTGCGCCACGTATGCTTGTCCCTCCTCGAACTCCAAAATATTTTGATGGCACTTCAACCGGACTGTATGTAATAAAATTAAAATAAATGTAAGGCGCGATAACCTCCGAAGAGATCTAAGGCCGAGCTTCTCTTCCAATTTGCGCCGTGCTCCTCTTGATTTTCCCTACAAATTGGCCGGAGGGGAACTACATGTTTTATGCCGACTCCGAACCTTGAAAAACCTTATTTATAAAATTTTGATGTTGCTTTGCCTGAGGTTTGAACCCAGGGCATACGGTGTGGTAGGCGGAGCACGCTTCCATCACACCACGGTGGCCGCCACTATATGTAATATTTGTTCCAAATATGAACTAAATCGGACCACAAATACGATTTTTTTGAATATCTCGATCCTTGCGCCACGTAGCGGTGTTTTTGTTTTCTTATTATTGCATTGTCATCGGGTTCTGAACTATATTTCAAATTTCAAGCTTGTAGCTTATCGGGAAGTTACTTAAATTTCAATTAGAATATTCGTGCCAGCCAGCCAACCAGCCAGCCTGTGAAGTCAAGCTAAATAAAACCATTTAATAAACAGCAGTGTCCCCAGTTTTTCTAGTTTATGCACCTCATGCGACCTGGCACTAGCACTGACCATATCGATTGCCACTCTTTTTACGTCGTGGATGGAACAGATGATGCAAATATTTGACGTACATGTCGATAGGTTCATGGTACCGACTTTCAGTCTCCCAAAGATAAGATGTGTCTCGAGTCAGAGTCGAGTCAAAGATCTTCGGAGTAGTAGTCCTCAATCGCTTGTACGCCACTTTTCATTGTCTTTCAGTTCTACAATTTTCGCGCCTATGCGAACCCTTCTGTTCAATCTTCCGTGGTGTACTAGCATCATCGTAATTAATTGACGTTTAATTGCCTAAGCGATTTCGGCTCCCTGCTTCGCGATAACTGACGCCAATTGCGAACACCAAGGGCGGTCAAGTCTTCTTCGACCTGCCTCTCGCAACTTAGTTGGGGTATCCCTCTTCCTCTTACCAACAACATCTTGCGGTGTCGACTGAAATACTTTCTTCGCCGCAAAACTCATACAGGTCATCATTATACCTTCTTCGCTACAGGCGCTCGGTATCACTGACAGGACCTTTAATCTTCCAGTGCACTTTTCTCTCGAGTACTCCAAGAGCCAACTCATCTTCCGATATCGTCCATGATTCCGTTTCTTGTATTAGGACAAGTTCAATTACCTATCAGTCCAAAGCGCTATACTAGCACTGCTATCTCTTTGCCTCAGATTTCATGTCAATATATCTGTATCTTTCCTTCAAGCTAATGTTATCGATATCTTATACGATACCGGTTAATATCGCCATTCTCAATGCATTGAATTTCTCTTTAAGCAGAGGAAGTGCAACCAAAATCGCTTGAATTGGATTCGAAAAAAAATTTACGATATAAAATTTACATTAGCTATTTATGGATTCACCAGAATGCCGCATTTTATTAAATTACTGTATTTCGTTAACTATTTTCATTAGTGAGGGAGAGAAACTACACATCGCTACCTCTGACTTATCTATGGAAAATTTAACGGTCACACAATTATCAATAAATTACCAATAATCATAAAAATTAGAAAAAAACATAGAAAATCAGTGATTTCGACATTTATGCGTGCGTTGAATGAATTCACACACACACATATATACAAAGCCAAATGCCAAATTCAGCTGATTACGCCCAAAGCGGATTCTCGCAAGCCGCTTTAGTCGCATTAATATGTTGGTATGAATGTATGTGTGAGGCTTATACAAGAAAGCTTGTAAGTGATACACGCACATAAACAAATAAATAAATAAACATTGATAAACCGATATACAAAAAAACAAATAAAATTGATTAAATAAATTGAAAGCGACATACCGACAACATCAGTTAAGCGCGCGATCGACGCTCAGCTGGCGCACCAGAGCAACTTAAATGCATATTTGCATATTTTAGTGATTAACTTACGTTAATTTATTTAAATTCATTTCTTCAACCAATAACAAATTTATAATTTCACTTTCGTTGTAAATGAAAACGAAAATGAAATGTATACAGTTTCAAAAAAAAAAAAAAAAAAAAAAAAACAAACAACAACAAAACACCGCAACAACAGCAATCAGCGTACAGATCAACGAAGTGACCGCCCGGCCACCAAACGAGTCTTCATCATCATTGTCAGCCTCTGTTGTAGCGCGCATGCTTGGCTTGTCAGTGCCGATCAGCATTGGGTGATTTGTTGTGGCTGGCTCGCTGAATGGCTGTCTCGCAGGCTAGCTTCGTGGCTCACTTATTCACCTTTTTGTTGACTGTGACTCGAGCGGTGTCTGTGACAACATCATTCCAGCCTCAGCGGCAATAAAAGTTGAAAACGAAAGTGAAAATTTTAAAATAGCGCATTTTTTTTATATAACACCGATCCCGTTATTGTGTCCATACCCTGCAAAAATCGCGAGTACTCCATGCATGCATGTATGGAGTACTCGCTATGGACCAACCGAGTGCTCCAAATTAACCACAATTCATACAAAAAATATGGTCAAATTAACATTGCGATGTCTTAGGACTGGACCATATACTCCAGCTACTCATTACATCAGAGTAATCCATGGAGTACCCACAGTTCAATAAACATCGTGTAGTGATTACAATCGTTAAAAACGAGCAATGATCGGCTTACAATATGTTGGTGTAGAAACATGAGTACGTCCATTGCTGCATTACAGTGGAGTAGAATGGTAAGTACTCCAGTGGACCACATGATCCAACGATTTTTGCAGGGTATTGTGATATTTAGATCCGATGACGCTGATTCTGCGCCTTTTACAATGATCATTGGAGCTATTAAGTCGGATTTGCAAAAAAGCTTCGGTCACGTTGCTTCGCTGTGACAGCACCATAAGACAACAGAAACGCTTCGGCGGGTCCTTCGTATTAAAGCCACCAACGCGCTTAAGAAAATCAGGCTTTACGGTTTACTAAGTTCATCTATCCATGGTTATTGGAGTATAAAAAGGTAGTGCCCAATGATAGTTCACGCGTGGTTCCTTAATATACTAGACATCCCCAGCTGGGTTAGCTGTATACACTACTACATATACGGCGTACTTTTTATCTGGAATGAGAGCAGAAAAACGATTTTGTATATAGACAAATCAATTCTTTCCCATGATTATCGGATTCATACCCAAATATTTAGGACCCTAGAGTATTGAATTCATATCCAAAAATGATTATGAAATCGCTAACATATCTTTCAGGGAGGAATGCATAGGACAATGCCAAAAAACTAAGATCGATGTCTATTGTTATTTACAATAAAAATTGAAAGTTTGATGTACGCCACTATTCAGCGTATACTCCAAAGAGATCAACCTCTGCTCCAGTATTAGGTAACTCAACCAATGGAGAAATATTCATATCACAATAAGATGCCTATTATTCACATAAGACGTCTGATTCATCATGTTCCAGACGGCCCAACGTGCGATCTACTCAGAAAAAGTCGACCTATTCCCAAATAGATTAACCAATGAAGACAAGAGCTGAATGAGCTTCACATGCCCTGCATAACAATGCTAATAAAGGACATAGAGGCATTTCCGGAATCGTGCTCCGAACGATCCATACAGAAAGGATGTGGCTCTACCAGATATCAGCGCTTCAACACGAGATGACACGGGCTTTGTTTGAGCCTCATTGGATAAGCAAATTTGAATTAGGCAGAAGAAATCACTTGCATAGTGATTAGCACAGACTGACCCTTCATCGGATAGGATAGACTGACCCTTCATCGGATCAGACGCTCGTTGGCAGCCACACCTCCTTATGAACAGACGTGCAAACCTCAAGTAGCACTCAATCCAAACACATCGTAGTGGCCCCGCCGAGAGTATATGTGTTTCTTTCGAACCCAAATATTTCCAGATTTCATGAGCGAGACTGTAAAATCCGGGACTGAATAAAGCCGCACAGCTGATACCGCTCCACCATCATAACTATACCCTATAATACTTTGCATTTTTGGGAGCCAGCGAGCATATGTAAGTCTAGGATGTCTAAAATTCTAACACTAGACTGAGTAGATAACGTAAAGTGCTCTTGTGAACAACAATCGTATACGGTCTCGAAAAAAGAAGCGTGTGGCTTTAAATGTATTAGAGCAATAAGTAGAACGGATATGCGTGGCTATGCTATTGGAAAGTAAATGACATCAGAATCGTAATATTTCAGTCGAGCTAAATGTGGTTCGATGACATGGATGAATGTCTACCACTCAAACCCAATCTGACCTAATCTAATTTCGATGCAATGAAAAAATGTATCTTGACTTCAACCGATGTTTAAAGATCGCTTCGTAAATAAATTCTCACTTCTAATGAAGTATGTTGGATAACTTTCTAATTTCTAATTATAATATGGAGCATGCGGAAAGTTATTTTGCCTCGTCTCAGCACCAGGCTTTAAGAAGCTTCCAGATACCGTGCTATATCCAAATCAGTACCGTAGATCCCGCGTCTTCTGACATATCACATACCACTAATGCACATAAAATAGCGCCTCAAGCAAATTTTTTTTGGACACTCACATGCATGTACATATATGCATGTGTGTGTGTTTTAATTGAAAAGAAACCGCAAAGCAAAAATTTTCGTGTACCGTCAAATTGGAGGTGTATTTAAATTTTTTGATTTTTTTTGCAGTTGACTGGAGAGTGATTGGTCAGTGGCAAATTTTGATGCAGAAAATTACTATTTACATGTGTATATGTACCGACTATTCATATCCATAGATTATTTCAGGGCACGAGGAAAGTTTGATAAGTAATTTTTGAGTTTTTGGGAAATGTGGTGACTTACAGACCTGCAAAAAACGAGAAAGATAGTTCGAAAGGAAGCAATCCCTGAAGAGGTACCATCAACTTCGAAAAAGGCGAATAAAATATTGTTACGATTTTTTGGCAGTTCACCTCTGCTAACGTTCGAATTGCTGAACTGTCGAGTAAATAACTCCTATATTCAGTATTGCAAAATGGTTTTTATTAAGACTACTTTGGGAGTAGTACTTCACAATTACAATTATACTTCACTACCAGCGTGTTAATCAAACTGATTAGTTATTCCCCTGTTTGCGCTTCTTTTATACTCTCTTTTGCCTCGTCCGCATATTTCTCCCATTTCACGAACATGCTTTCTGGAACAGTTGTATCTCATACTTAGTTATTTAGCTATATGCGTGTGTATGTGTGAGTAACAACTTCTGCTCTTAGCTGATGACTACATATGTGTATGTGAAATAATCTCTTTGCTTCAAGCTGCTGGTTATGTGTGTGGAATATTCTTCGTTGCCTTATACGTAAGTGTGGCTGCGTATTTTAATTTGTTGTTGTGATTATTTACTAACATCATAGTGATGCTAATATTGGCCAAAATATATAAGGTGAATATAAGACTTCGGCAACTTGAAGAATTGCACAGAAAAGAGAAAGAATACGGTAGTTTTTAAGCGAACCAACTTAACGCGTGACAGAAGGAAGAATGAGAAGAGAGCCGAGAGCTAAGGAGGTTTACCTTATTCTACAACTCCCCTAAACTCTTTGAAAATTCGATGGAGTACAATGATACATCAATCACTTAAGCAGACTTCGTTTCGTTGGATGTTCTGATACTGACACTCCAAGTATTTCGTAAACAGCTTAATCCAACGAAAGTTTGATTTTTCATTCAGCTTTGGTATTTCTAGGCAGACTGCTCTACATATTGAAATGCCTTGGACTTCGCCTTGCTTTTTATTCAGTAGTGCGAAGTACTTCTTCAATTTGTGGGAGGGATGCAACAAATTAAATGGGGTTACACTGGAATGACCTTTCTTTGGTCGGAAAAAATCCGGAGTCGCTCCGGTACATAGAACCAACTGCCTTGGGAAGCGACATACAAAATGTATGCCCCGCTTGCAATGTGTCCCCCCATGACACCAACCATCCCTTTAATTTTAATGTGGAACCAACGCCTCTAACACCCCCCTCATTATGGTCCACCCCTGTTGAAACAGCAAATTTCCTTGGACTCCCGTTAGAGGATATTAATGACAATTTGTGATCGGTCACACCTATTGAATGGGGCGAAGCACTGCTACAACAACAATAACAAGAATAAAAATTGTCAATTGAAAATGCGAAATTCGTTTTATTCAGTAATTATTTTGGATGCGGCGTTGACAACATACAGCAAAGTACTCCAAAATATATATTATATGAAGTAATATAACTTTTTTTACATTTCTAATTTTCAAATTAAGCTTTCCCATTTATAACTGACTATTCTTATTATGAGAGACTCTTTCGCATTTATAACTAAATATTCTCATTTACAACCCACTATTCTCAATCTCAATTGACGCTTTCGAAATCTCATTTACCTTTTTCTCATTTACATGTGGCCATTCTCATATCGAAGTGATGATTTCGCATTTATAATTGACTATTGTCAGCTCAGTGTAACGCTTTGGCAATTACATTTGACGTTTTCTAATTTACAATTGACTAATCTCATTTACAATTTACAAATCTTATTTCCAAATGACGCTTTCTCATTTACAACTAGCTACAAGTTTGTTTAAGACAAAGATAACCGTGTTTTTTACATGTTTATACATCTACATTTGTGAGTAAAAAACGCTTATCATCACTTAGATAATGTTTAGGAGACCCATCTAGCGGAAATTATGAAAGACTCGTTGCAGTGTTTAAGTAACACGCAACAAACCGGGCTGTGCTTAATGGTGGAGACACGCACCTCAGTTGTTCAAAGTGTATAAACTAAGCTGAATTGTTTGCGATGAATCGTGGACACACACATTTTTTTGTCATAGAAGTGGAGAATATTGTAGAGATACAATGGAGAGACACATTTCCGTTGCAACTCAGTATAATGGATGCTGAAATTTAGGAGTACTTATTTCATAAGTGTAGATAAAATTACACACTTATTAGTCCATACAAAGTTTAAGTGCATATGACTAAGATCTCTTTAAAGATCTTTTACATACAAGTGCGCGTGGCACTTCACCGACTTCGTAAATTTTTTCAGATTCATTTCTCATGACAAGGTTAGTCAATTTATTGAGTTTTGTGATTACAACTTAAACCGGATTTGATTTACGATGAATAATGTTTAAAAAATTGATTTTGTTCCGAGTGGGCGGTGCCATGCTTCTTTTGAAAAATTAAAAAAAAAGAAAAATATGTAAATGTAAGGTGTGATAACTTCCTAAGAGATTTTAGGCTGAATTACTCTTCCAATTTGCGTCGTGCTCCTTTTAATTTTTCTGTAAAATTAGCGGTGATGGGACCTACGTGTTTCATGCCGAGACCGAACGGCATTTGCAAGGCAGATGAGTTTTCACTGAGAAGCTTTTCATGGCAGAAATACACTCGGCGTGCTTGCCAAATCACTGCCAAGAGGCGACCACGTTTAGAAAAACTTTCTTCTAATTGAAAAAACTTGGTTCTAAAATTTTGATGCTGCTTTGCCTGGGGCGTGAATGTAGGATCTTGGGTGTGATTCTTGTGATACTTGGAAGTCTATATATATCTCAATAAGCATATGCCGGTATAATCTTCCCTTATGTCAACAAAGTTAATATACTCAGTAGGTTTTGCCCAGCTGAGTATAAAAGGTTGTTGAATAAAAAAGCTGTTGCCGTTTTTATCCATTCACTCTCGTACGTCAACACGTTGTCGCACCTAGGTATGTAACCTACGTGCAATTTTGGTCAGTTAAGGGTTAAGTGCTTTCACTTAGCCATGGTAATTTATTGTAGTTATGGAAAATATTCATAAAATTATGTGGTGGAAAAATTTCCATCAAATAAAATTTTTTGTGGAAATATTTAAGCAGAAAATTAGCTGCAGTAATAGATGCTTATGCATGTGTATGTGTGTAAATGCATATTTGTACGTGTTGGTGATAAAGTTCGTATGAGTGGCATAAGTACAGAGTTGATACAATATAATTTGTGTTTCGAAATTATATAAATTGAATTTGGAAAGTCTTGGACTTGACTTTGAAAATATTTTAGATTATTGAATTTAAGCAATCACACATACTGGCGAGTAAATAAACAAGCACATACATATATACAAATATGAATATACAAAAAAATAAAATTTATTCACCCTGAATTTGCTAAACATTGATTTTGGGTATAAAATCGGAAAAGTAGAAAGTAGGTTAGCTAAGCAGAGGTTAAGGCTGCAAGTTCATACTAAATTCCCATGTTAAAAGTAATTAAGTCAAGTTATAAATGCATCATTTTAAACTACATTTCAAGCATATGTTGGACTGTCAAGGTCACTAGACAGGGCCTTTTTACTTAATAATAATTTTGCATTAAGAGCGAAAAGTTCTTCAAAAGATTTATGGACTTCTACCAAATCCGTTAAAACGGTTAAGCGCTAACTAAGTAGATAACCAGAAATTAGCTATTGATAACAAAGGCTGACGCTGAGTTATGCCCCCAGCGGGCTAGGGGGCTCAGAATATAACCACGGCAGGCATGCCTGTCGTAAGAGGCGACTAAAATACCTAGATTATTTAAGGGGTTGTGTAGCGCAACTCGTTCAAGGGGTTGTCAGCACAATTTATAGTTTCTCCAACTCAATTGTCAACCACACCTACCCGTTTCGAATCCTGTTTCTTTATCAGCCAAGGCTCTGATGAACCCAAGCTCCTCGTAATAGTAGCGGGTAGGGGGCGAGATAGCATAGAAGTTTCAATGTGGTCATATTAAATCGTTCTCGAGATGGTCAGGCTTGTATGTTAATGGTGCTTGTTACCAAAACGTACCGGATCTATATCCACGAAAGTGTTTTTTTCGCTTCAACACCAACAACAACATGAGTTATCGATTTTTTATCAACGAGTTATAGATTCGTTATAGAAAAAATGTCCAATATTTATCGAAAAGATATCGATACGCTATCAAGAAATTATCTATTTGCTATTAAAAATTTATAAATTTGTTATCGAAAAGTTACCGATTTCTTATTATAAATTTATTGATTATTTTCACAAAGTTATTGATATATTCTTGAAAATTATCGATTATTTATCGAAAAATTATCGATATTTTATTAAAATTTGTGGATTTGTGATCGACAAGTTATATTTATTTTATAAAAAAGTTACAGACTTACAATCGAAAAGTTATCGAAATATTATCAAAAAGTTGATTATTTTGTATCGAAAAAGTACCGATAAATTATCGAAAATGTGTCGATCTATCATCAAAAAATTATAGATTATTTATCAAGGAGTTATAAACTTGCTATCGAAAAGTTACCTATTTCTTATTATAAATTTTCCGACTATTTTCGAAGTTATAGATATATTCTTGAAAATTATCGATTAATTATCGAAAAATTATCGATAGTTTATTAAAAATTTATTTATTTGTGATTGAAAAGTTTAATTTATTTTATAAACAAGTTGAAAGGTTATCGAAATATCAAAAAGTAAATTATTTTTTATTGAAAAAATATCAATAAATTATCGAAAACTTATCGTTCTATCATCAAAAAGTTATAGATTTTTATGGAAAATATGTTATCGGCTTGTTATCGATATGTATTCGATTACTTATTGGTTTGTTATGTTATAACTGCTATATAAAAGCGATGACGCATCTGTAAAATGTCGATAGCATGTTGATAAGAAGCCGATGACTCGGCGACAACAAGCCGTTAACAAATCGATAAAGCGACGATAATAATTCGCTATCTGCTTTTACCGATCAGATGTCGACGAAGTTCTCATAGCAATTCTCGAAATAATTTTTTTCTGGAAGATTAACCTCTATTGTGGTTTAATTTCCACCGCTGATTGATATTCATGAGTACTAGGCACTAGCGCTTTTTTCTCAATACATATATGCATCATCTTTATTTTACTAATTTGTGTTCTAATTTCTAAATTTATATCTCTCTCTTAAAACGAATTTCTTTTGCTTTGCTCACCTGCGACTTTGCAAGAAAGTTCAATCTGTGTTAGCACGCTCACAGATTTCTAGATAAGCTTCATTATCTATTATTATCTGCTTTCTCCACTGTTTGTTTTTTACCGTTTGATTGTCATATTTGCATACAAAAATATTTTGCGTATTTTCTCTCTGTCTGATGGCCATTAAGCAACCTTAAGCTATGTGACAATTTTGTTTGCCAGATGATACATTTTGTTCAAGAAAAATTGAGAATATATAGAATAAGTATTTTTGCTTAAGGTCCGTGCATGAAGTTGATCATGTGCAGTGAAGAGATTCTAAGCATTCCATTTTGTACTTGGCTTTTTTAGAAAAAAATTGCAAAGGAAGTGGCAAATCGAAATGTTAGAAGTTCTGACACTCCATTGTATCTGACTTTCATCGCAGTTAGCCAACGATTCAATATGATTTGCATGACATCATCTGGAAACACACTTGACAAACTGAGATTCCTGATAACTTCGATTTACATAGCTTGATTGCATGCCTTCTACACAAGGAGATAAAAACTTCAGTTAGATAACCCCATTTCCTTACTTCTAGAAAATTTGAAGGAGCTAAAAGATATACATATAAGATATAAACTCCATACAAAGCTGCTCTACAATTGTCAGCAAGCTTGCTTTCCAGGAAAGTTTGTACGAACGACACTCAACGGTATCATAGCTAAGATTGCAAAGCGCCTCGCGCTTACAGAGTCCACCGCGGGGAATCTTCCTTGCAATATAAGAGACTTAAATAACGTACAGATCTTGAACTATAACCATTACCGGTGGACTTTTTGAAACCTCTTCTTTTGAATATCGGCATACCTTCCATATATGCTGACTTTAGGACTCTCAATGGATCAACTAATGTTATGATGTTTGTCGCTTATGTAACAAGTTTAGAGCCTTTTCGAAAAAGGTACCAAAAAGTTATTGTTTTATCATCCGCTTATTAACGAAAGCGAAGTTATCGTTGAGCTATTACTTTGTTCTGATTTGTTTCATAACAAACCGATTAGTTGTTGATAACAAATCCGCTACATGCCGGTAACTTTTCAACAACTTTTCAGTAAAAATCGATATTTTTTCGATAACAAAATAGCATAATCATAATCACAAATTAGAAATACTCCGCTAACAAATCGATAACTTTTCGAAAACAAATCGTTAACTTTTTAATGACATTTCGATAGATTCTCGCTAAATACTCAATTATTTTTCGTTAGTAAATCGATTAATTTTCTTTAACAAAGCGATAACTTTTAAAAAATAAGTCGGTAATTTTTCGATGACAAATTAATAACACGCTGTTAACAAAAATAACATGCGCATAGTAAATCGATAATTTTTCGTAAAGATATCCATAGCCTTTCCGAAAATACCCGAACATTTTATAAAAAATCGCGCGTTGATAAAAAATTGGTAACATTCCGATAATAAGTCGACAAGTTTTCGTTTAAAATCGATATTACGTTGATGAAAAATTTCATAAAATTCCGATTATAAATCGATATATTCTCGATAACGAATCAATAACGCTATCTCACCAGGAGGATGCGTGTCACTCTGGCGCAGTTTCAATCTAGATATTGTAATGGGTTAAACACCCAACATCAACCCCAAAATATTCAATGCATATCATGCTTGTAACGTGTCCCCACATGACACCAACCATCTTTGCAATTGCAATTTGCAACTAACACCTCTAACACCCATAACTTTTTGGTCCAACACTTTTGCAACTGCAATTTTCCGTTGACTCCCGTTAGAGGACAATGATGAGTGATCGCACCTATTGGATGAGGTAAAACACTTTTATAACACCAACAAAATGCTGACTTTTTTCCCATTCGCACTAAAAACAATTAATTAGGGAAGGTAATTATCTGTTCAAACTAATAGATTTTTAGCTCTACATGCAGTCTATATCACACTGTGAGCATGTTTGTGGTTCGCCGTTATCCAAGTCTATAAGCAGTGGATTTTCATATCAAGATCAAGAACAAAATAATTAATTTTAAAGAAAATAATGATTGAAAAGTTTAAACTATCGATTAAAATAATTTCCGCAGACTTTTGCAGGCAGCCTAGACAAATTTAGGCCATAGTTTATGACTTTGATTGTTTTTATAACAAATGAATATTTTGAATAACATTTTTCGTTTCACATATTCATTTTTTGAGAGATCGCAAATAACTGTTACCGAATTGATATTTTCAGGAATGGTCAGTGAACGAGTAAAACCGATTGCCGAAAATATGTAAATCTCATTGCGTTAAGATGTACATATGTACTAGCAGACCCGGCAGACGTTGTTCTGCCCGAAATTGGGCCTGTCTGCATACATTTTAATAAGCTTTTTCCGTCTAACTCTGCCCTACCCCTCTAAACTTTTTCCTAACCTTTTTATTCACTCCTCCCTCCGCGGTTTTTCGCTTCACCTCCATCTTCGTCTCATTCTATCTCTTTCTCAGTCTCCTTCTCTCTTTTCTCTTCTCTCAAGTTTTTCTCCTTCTTCTTCATCTCTTATTACCAGTCCCAGCGGGTGGTATATATTTTGTTCCAGTCCCATTCCGAGTGTCAGCCCCAGTCCCACTCCGAGTCTCAGTCCCAGTCCTAGTCCTAATCCTAGTCCCAGTCCGTCTGTGGTATACTTCCCGGAAAAAAGCATCGTAAATACTAATATAGGCAAATTTATATATGAAATTCCAGGCAAATTGAATAGGACGTATGTAAATAGGTATGTGGGTATTATTAATTCTTGTCTTTATTTCGGCTTCGCATGCATATTTATCAGTTTTGCCAGGTTGATGCGACTAAATCGAATATCACAATGAAATTTAGAGCTCTCAGCAACAGCTTTCATTTGATATCCATAACACACACATATTCTAGGGGTATCGGGGTCCATGTTTTGGGCTATATCCCGAGACCCTACTCACACAGTAGTGTAGAAATTACTCTGTATTATAGCACACATCAACAGCTTCAATTTGATATCCATAATATAAAAACACATTATAGGTGTATCCGGGTCCATGTTTTGGCCTATATCTCGAGACCGTAGTCACCCAGCGGCGTAAAACTTACTCTGTACTAAAGCATATATCAACAGCTTCAATTTGATACCCATAATGTAAAAACACATTCTAGGTGTATCCGGGTCCACGTTTTGGCCTACATTTCGAGACCCTAGCCTCCCAGCGGCATAAAACTTACTCTGTACTAAAGCGCACATCAACAGCTTCAATTTGATACCCATAATGTAAAAACACATCCAGGTGTTACCCTGATCCACGTTTTGGCCTATATCTCGAGACCCTAGTCACCAATAGGTATGAATACTACCCCGTACTAAAGCATACATCAACAGCTTCAATTTGATACCCACAATGTAAAAACATTGTCTAGGCGTTCACGGGCCCACGTTTGGCTTATATCTCCAGACCCTAGTCACCCAGGGGTATAAAAATTATCCTGTACTATAGCACTCATCAACAGCTTTCATTTGATATCCATATTGTATAAGCACATTCTAGGGGTACCCGGGTCCACGTTTTGGGCTATATCTCGAGACCCTAGCCTCGCAGTTGTATGAAAATTAGCCTGTACTATAGCACTCATCAACAGCTTTCATTTGATATCCATATTGTATAAACACATTCTAGGGGTACCCGGGTCCACGTTTTGGGCTATATCTCGAGACCCTAGCCTCCCGGTTGTATGAAAAGTATCCTGTACTATAGCACTCATCAACAGCTTTCATTTGATATCCATATTGTATAAACACATTCTAGGGGTACCCGGGTCCACGTTTTGATCTTTAGCGAAAAAAAGGTAGACGTTGGCCGATTCTCAGACCTACCCAATATGCTCACAAAATTTCATGAGAATCGGTTCAGCCGTTTCGGAGGAGTTCAGCCTCTAAAACCGTGACAGAAGAATTTTATATATTAGATATGTTTGCCTGCAGTATTGCTGTAAAGAATAACATGCCTGTGATATAGTACGAAATTAATGGAAAGAGAATAATAAGAACGATGAGTTATCGGATTGTTATCGACTGCTTATGAGCAAGTAAAAGACGAGTCAGCTATTTATCGAATTTGTTATCGATGAGTTACCTGCTTGTTAGCGAATAGTTATGAATTTTTTTGAGAAAAAATTTCCACTATTTTGTTTATTCTTTTATGGGTTTATCATCGAAAAAATATCGATTTGTTATCGCGAAAGTTTTTGAATTTTGATCCATTTGCTATCAAAAAGTTATCGAAAATATGTCGTTTAGTTACCCTAAAAATATTGAAAAGTTATCGATTAACTACACGCCAAATTGATTTGTTATCGAAAAGTTATCGATTTTTTAACGAAAAAAAAAATAGATTTCTTGACGAAAAAATATTGATTTTTTATAGAAAATATATCGATTCAGAGTGGAATTCGTAACAAATCGATAGCAGTCGCCACTTCACCGATAATATACCGACAACTACTCGAGAACAATTTTTATTGATAACAAGCCGTTAACTCCTCGATAATCCGATAAGAATAACAACCGATAGTTTTTCGTACTCATAAATGAATTTTTCCGAACCCTGTAAATTATTCCCAAAAAGTACTAAAATCATCCCAATATTACCACCGCGAAATCTCGGAATGGTCCCAAAATTAACTCCGAACAGCCTAGCATGACCTGACAACTATATGATCGGTACGTAGTAGTCTCAAAATTGTTTAAAAATGGCTCCATAATGATCACAAGTTGATTCCATAAAAATCTCAAAATAGTCCCGCAATGATTCCCAACTAATCGTGCAAATAATAACGAAATTTTCCCTGACATATCACATTATTGATATCGAAATAGTATCTTAAACTATACCGAAGCGAAATCAAAATCATTCCAGAAGGATCCCAACATTACTACAAAAAAGTCTCGTAATGATCCCAAAATTACTCGCGAACAGTCCAGAAATTATCTAAAATTGGTCCGGGATATACTCTCCGCATGAGCTGAAAAATATATGATCGGGACGTAGTATAGTTTTGCTGATATAAATTTTGAGGAATAACAATTATTTGCAGACTCTTATGCTGAATTTACATTATGTTAAATTCTAACAGAGCAGACGAGAGATATACCATTACCGACACCTATTTTGGTCGCAAAACAAAATAACACTTTTAAAAGACCTTAAGCGATAAATCACTGATAGTGAGAAAACATTCGAAAATTAAAATTAATCACTGAGAACGACCGAAAAAACTCGAAAAAACCTACCTCACTAAGAAAACCTTTTTTAGTTTTTGAATATCGGTTGTCATTCGTGATAAACCGAATTACTTTTTCTGGTTAACCGTTAAATGCAATCTCCGAATTTACCTCAATCACTGTATCATTTTGTTTTAAGCGCTTTGAAAATCCTACACTTAACTCATAAAAGATTTTTTAAACCAAAAACTATGTATGAAAGAGTAATGGTCAAGCACCTTTTTTTTAATTTTTAAATAAACCACTCAAATGCGCGTTTGCATCTTAACTGCTTTTTCTAAAGCAGCAGCAGAAAGTTTTTTCACTAACTCAAATAAGCTAGCGCTAATATACTGCTTCATATATAAACACTAAATGAGGAAAAAAAAACAATGCATTCCAGATGCACACTAAAAGACACACACACCCTTGCAAATATTTCTACTAAACTTTGATATTCGTACAAAATCTGTTCTTTTTTTCAATTTAAATAAAGTCAAACATTTTTATCAGCTGTTTTCGTCAAACGCTGCTGTTTGCCTACATGCACACACATACACAGATACATTTGTCCATATCTATCTTGCTTCGAAGTTCATTACCTAATAACAAAAACAATTTTACTCTCATATTTAGATGGGAAATATGCTTTTAAGTATATTTGTTGTTGTACTTTTGTTTTGTGTGCTGAGATACCTCTGACTTACCGATTACTTTATGTCTGTTGATTCATTTTATTTTCTTTAACTTATTGTTGTTTTTGTACATCTTAATCATATCTTCAGATACACTTGTCTAAACAGCTGTCTGTATATATGCATTATGAATTTTCTTTACAAAAATAATTGAAGCTCAGGAACAATTCAATAGAATAACATAAACAAACACTAAATGGAAGCCAATAGGTTAGGTTAGATTGAGCTGCCCGGTTGAATTCGGTGAGTACCTCAAATATACTTAATGAGTCCGTAGTGTTTCCAGTAGTTTATTTAACAACCAAACTGAAAGACCCAGAACCTCTGGGATTCAAGGGGTTGTGCAGCGCAATATATAGCTTCTCCAACCCAATTGTCAACCTCACCTTCGAGCGGCGAATCCCGTTTCACTAACAGACGAGGCTCTGGCGACCCCAAGCTCCTCATGGAACTTGGGGGTGGGGATGGATGGATGGCCTGAAGGTTTAATGTGGCCATATAAATCGTTCCCGAGATGGTCGGGCCAGCACCTTAATGGTGCTGTGTTACCGGAGCGTATGGGATCTGTATCCGACAAAGGACCATCACAACGATAACACTCCCCAAAGCCTTCGGGGAGTAACCTAATCGCTACAACAACCACAACAACCCAGAACCTCTGTTAAAAAATAACTCCGTTCTCGTAACTCTGTCCACCAAACAAGGACTCTGTCGTATATGATTGGCTTTACAAACGCTGTAAATATCCTATGAGAGATAGGGGGCGATAAATCCTAAGTACATCCCAGCATTTTTTACATGCATAAACTGCCGTCGAGGCCTTCTTCTCTCTCCTCCACGTTCAGCTTCCACGACAACATACTGTCTAGAAGGATTCCTAAATATTTTGTAAAAGGTTTCTCGTTCAGGTTTACCCTCCTAGCTTAGGCCTATACTAGAAGCGCCTCAGTTTTTAACTAGAGAATTTCCCTACAGGGAAGTTAGTTTGCATGAGTTACGCATTGCGTTCGATTTCAGACGCGTTAAGTTATCGATTTGCTAAGTAGAATATCTTCTTGAAGTTAGTAGAAAAGTAAAAATGTGTTATTCAATTGTTATCAACGCTTTAATGTTTCGTTTTTAATGAGCCACGGTTTGTTATCAACGGGATATTATGGGCTTTTTACTTATTTCTTATCGACGAGTTATCGGTTTGTTATTGGTGTGTTATCGACGTGCTGTATGGAATTATCGATTTGCTATTGAAGTGTTATAAACTTCCCATGAATAGCAAAGATTATCGAATTGATATTGATTTGTTATCGGCTTACTATCAATAAGCTGTCAATTATTTATCGAAAATTTGTCAATATGTTATCAATTTGTTATCGAAAACTTGTCGGTTAGTTATCGCAGTTTTACAAATTTTTATTCGGCGATTCGTCAATATCTTACAGATTTTTTGTTTTTAAAAGTTATCGATTAGGTATATATAAGTCGTCGATTATCTATCAAAAAGTCATCGACGTGTTACGTGTTTTTGTTATCGGCGTCTTAGAATCACAACCGCAAAATTATCGATTTGTAATCGCACAAGTTTGGATTTGTTCCAAAAAAGACATCGATTTCTTATCGATGCGCTATCAAAAAATTTTCGATCCTTAATGGAAGGGCTATCGGATTTTTATGGAAAAACTATCGATTTGTTATTGGAGTTCTACCAGTTTTTCTCGGTTTGTTATGAAACAGATATCGATAAAGCTTCAACATAAAGTCGATGACTAATCTGTAACCCGTCGATTACATTCCGACAAGAAACCAAAAAAATCCTTTGACTGTGAAATAACAAGCCTAAGCAAGGCTTAGAATATATCCGCTGAAGGTATGCCTGTCGTTGCATAGAGCACCCCTTTCAAGGGATGCCAGCGCAATTTATGGCTTCCCCAACACGATTGTCAGCCTCACCTACACGCGGCGATTCCTGTTTTTTTTAGCAGCAGTATGGCCTAAAAGAAGTGATATGTAAAGTTGCAGAGATTGTTGTTGATGAAGACATTTTTATACTCAGTTGAGCAGAGCTCACAGAGTATATTAAGTTTGATTGGATAACGGTTGGTTGTACATATATAAAGGAATCGAGATAGATATAGACTTCCATATATCAAAATCATCAATATCGAAAAAAATTCGATTGAGCCATGCCCGTCCGTCCGTCTGTCCGTTAACACGATAACTTGAGTAAATTTTGAGGTATCTTGATGGAATTTCGTATGTAGGTTCCTGGGCACTCATCTCAGATCGCTATTTAAAATGAACGATATCGGACTATAACCACGCCCACTTTTTCGATATCGAAAATTTCGAAAAACCGAAAAAGTGCGATAATTCATTACAAAAGACAGATAAAGCGACGAAACTTGGTAGATGAGTTAAACTTATGACGCAGAATAGAAAATTAGTAAAATTTTGGACAATGGGTGTGGCACCGCCCACTTTTAAATGAAGGTAATTTAAAACTTTTGCAAGCTGTAATTTGGCAGTCGTTGAAGATATCATGATGAAATTTGGCAGGAACGTTACTCCTATTACTATATGTACGCTTAATAAAAATTAGCAAAATCGGAGAAGGACCACGCCCTCTTTAAAAAAAAATGTTTTTAAAGTAAAATTTTAACAAAAAATTTAATATCTTTACAGTATATAAGTAAATTATGTCAACATTCAACTCCAGTAATGATGTGGTGTAACAAAATACAAAAATAAAAGAAAATTTCAAAATGGGCGTGGCTCCGCCCTTTTTCATTTAATTTGTCTAGGATACTTTTAACGCCATAAGTCGAACAAAAATTAACCAATCCTTTTGAAATTTGGTAGGGGCATAGATTTTATGACGTTAACTGTGTGAAAATGGGCGAAATCGGTTGATGCCACGGCCAGTTTTTATACACAGTCATCAGTCTGTCCTTCCGCATGGCCGTTAACACGATAACTTGAGCAAAAATCGACATATCTTTAATGAACTTAGTTCACGTGCTTACTTGAACTCACTTTATCTTGGTATGAAAAATGAACGAAATCCGACTATGACCACGCCCACTTTTTCGATATCGAAAATTACGAAAAATGAAAAAAATGCCATAATTCTATACCAAATACGAAAAAAGGGGTGAAACATGGTAAAGTAATTGGATTGTTTTATTGACGCGAAATATAACTTTAGAAAAAACTTTATAAAATAGTTGTGACACCTACCATATTATGTAGAAGAAAATGAAAAAGTTCTGCAGGGCGAAATAAAAAACCCTTAAAATCTTGGCAGGTATTACATATATAAATAAATTAGCGGTATCCAACAGATAATGTTCTGGGTCACCCTGGTCCACATTTTGGTCGATATCTGGAAAACGCCTTCACATATACAACTACCACCACTCCCTTTTAAAACTCTCATTAATGCCTTTAATTTGATACCCATATCGTACAAACTCATTCTGGAGTCACCCCTGGTCCACCTTTATGGCGATATCTCGAAAAGGCGTCCACCTATAGAACTAAGCCTCACGCCCTTTTAAAATACTCATTAACACTATTCATTTGATACCCATATCGTACAAACATATTCTAAAGTCACCCCTGGTCCACCTTTATGGCGATATCTCGAAAAGGCGAATACCTATAGAACGAAGGCCCACCCCCTTTTAAAAATACTCATTAACACCTTTCATTTGATACCCATATTGCACAAACGAATTCTAGAGTCACTCCTGGCCCACCTTTATGGCGATATCTCGAAACGGCGTCCACCTATGGAACTAAGGATTAATCCCTTTTAAAAAACTCATTAACACCTTTCTTTTGATACCCATATTGTACAAAAAAATTCTAGGGTCACCCCTGGTCCACCTTTATGGCGATATCTCGAAAATGCGACCACCTATACAACAACCACCACTCCCTTTTAAAATACTCATTAACTCCTTTCGTTTGATACCCATATTGCACAAACGAATTCTAGAGTCACCCCTGGCCCACCTTTATGGCGATATCTCGAAACGGCGTCCACCTATGGAACTAAGGATTAATCCCTTTTAAAAAAACTCATTAACACCTTTCTTTTGATACCCATATTGTACAAAAAAATTCTAGGGTCACCCCTGGTCCACCTTTATGGCGATATCTCGAAAATGCGACCACCTATACAACAACCACCACTCCCTTTTAAAACCCTCATTAATACCTTTAATTTGATACCCATATCGTACAAACACATTCTAGAGTCACCCCTGGTCCACCTTTGTGGCGATATTTCGAAACGGCGTCCACCTATAGAACTAAGGCCCACTCCCTTTTAAAATACTCATTAACTCCTTTCTTTTGTTACCCATATTGTACAAACAAATTCTAGAGTCACCCCTGCTCCACCTTTATGGCGATATCTCGAAACGGCGTCCACCTATGGAACTAAGGATTACTCCCTTTTAAAATACTCATTAACACCTTTCTTTTGATACCCATATTGTACAAAAAAATTCTAGGGTCACCCCTGGTCCACCTTTATGGCGATATCTCGAAAATGCGACCACCTATACAACAACCACCACTCCCTTTTAAAACCCTCATTAATACCTTTAATTTGATACCCATATCGTACAAACACATTCTAGAGTCACCCCTGGTCCACCTTTGTGGCGATATTTCGAAACGGCGTCCACCTATAAAACTAGGGTCCACTCCCTTTTAAAATACTCATTAACACCATTCTTTTGATGCCCATATTGTACAAACAAATTCTAGGGTCACCCCTGGTCCACCTTTATGGCGATAACTCGAAAAGGCGTCCACCTATACAACAACCACCACTCCCTTTTAAAACCCTCATTAATACCTTTAATTTGATACCCATATCGTACAAACACATTCTAGAGTCACCCCTGGTCCACTTTTATGGCGATATTTCGAAACGGCATCCACCTATAGAACTAAGGCCCACTGCCTTTTAAAATACTCATTAACACCATTCTTTTGATGCCCATATTGTACAAACAAATTCTAGGGTCACCCCTGGTCCACCTTTATGGCGATAACTCGAAAAGGCGTCCACCTATACAACAACCACCACTCCCTTTTAAAACCCTCATTAATACCTTTAATTTGATACCCATATCGTACAAACACATTCTAGAGTCACCCCTGGTCCACTTTTATGGCGATATTTCGAAACGGCATCCACCTATAGAACTAAGGCCCACTGCCTTTTAAAATGCTCATTAACACCATTCTTTTGATGCCCATATTGTACAAACAAATTCTAGGGTCACCCCTGGTCCACCTTTATGGCGATAACTCGAAAAGGCGTCCACCTATACAACAACCACCACTCCCTTTTAAAACCCTCATTAATACCTTTAATTTGATACCCATATCGTACAAACACATTCTAGAGTCACCCCTGGTCCACTTTTATGGCGATATTTCGAAACGGCATCCACCTATAGAACTAAGGCCCACTGCCTTTTAAAATACTCATTAACACCATTCTTTTGATGCCCATATTGTACAAACACATTCTAGAGTCACCCCTGGTCCACTTTTATGGCGATATTTCGAAACGGCATCCACCTATAGAACTAAGGCCCACTGCCTTTTAAAATACTCATTAACACCATTCTTTTGATGCCCATATTGTACAAACAAATTCTAGGGTCACCCCTGGTCCACCTTTATGGCGATAACTCGAAAAGGCGTCCACCTATACAACAACCACCACTCCCTTTTAAAACCCTCATTAATACCTTTAATTTGATACCCATATCGTACAAACACATTCTAGAGTCACCCCTGGTCCACTTTTATGGCGATATTTCGAAACGGCATCCACCTATAGAACTAAGGCCCACTGCCTTTTAAAATGCTCATTAACACCATTCTTTTGATGCCCATATTGTACAAACAAATTCTAGGGTCACCCCTGGTCCACCTTTATGGCGATAACTCGAAAAGGCGTCCACCTATACAACAACCACCACTCCCTTTTAAAACCCTCATTAATACCTTTAATTTGATACCCATATCATACAAACACATTCTAGAGTCACCCCTGGTCCACTTTTATGGCGATATTTCGAAACGGCATCCACTTATAGAACTAAGGCCCACTGCCTTTTAAAATACTCATTAACACCATTCTTTTGATGCCCATATTGTACAAACAAATTCTAGGGTCACCCCTGGCCCACCTTTATGGCGATATCTCGAAACGGCGTCCACCTATGGAACTAAGGATTACTCCCTTTTAAAATACTCATTAACACCTTTCATTTGATACCCATATCGTACAAACGCATTCTGGAGTCACCCCTGGTCCACTTTTATGGCGATATTTCGAAACGGCATCCACCTATAGAACTAAGGCCCACTGCCTTTTAAAATACTCATTAACACCATTCGTTTGATGCCCATATTGTACAAACAAATTCTAGGGTCACCCCTGGTCCACCTTTATGGCGATATCTCGAAAAGGCGTCCACCTATGGAACTAAGGATAACGCCCTTTTAAAATAATCATTAACACCTTTCATTTGATACCCATATCGTACAAACGCATTCTAGAGTCAACCCTGATCCACCTTTATGGCTATATCCCTAAATGGCGTCCACCTATAGAACTATGGCCCACTCCCTCATAAAATACTCTTTAATGCCTTTCATTTTTTTTTTTTTTTTTTTTTTTTTTTTGGACGTTGTGGCAGCACGCTGCCCTCAAGTGGCCCAATGAAACCAGGCTAATCCTGTTCACGCGATCGATTTATATATATATATATAATAACTTTTTGTTTTTTTTTTTTTTATTTTGCCGAGTCTTTGATGGGCAGCGGTTTGTCAAGCGTCACGATCTGAGACTGCTCAGCTACAGAAGAAATTTCATCAGCCAAGCGTAATACTTAAAGAGAACAGAAGCAAACGTATTATACATTAATTTAGAGAGGTGAGAACAATCTTTTTTATAGAAAAAAGGGAGTCCGAGCTATCAAATGTGTTTGAGTGAGAGTTATAATCTTGGCATAAACGCCGAAAAGGTTTATTTTGTTCGAAATTCGTTCTACATTGTTTCAGCAGAAGAGGTTTGAAGTGTCTCGATGTCCGAGAGGGAACGCAAAAGTTCACTTCATTCAAAAGGAATGGGCTCGAAATTGATCCATTTAAAAGTTTTGTCATAAATTTTACACCAAGCATTTCCCTTCGACTAGCAAGAGTTGGAAGATTGATAAGCTTTAATTGATTAGTATAAGGTGGAAGATTAGTTAAAGAGTCCCATTGGAAATTTCTTAAGGCAAATAGTAAAAATTGTTTTTGTATTGATTCGAGACTGTCTGCATGGACTTGATAACGCGGATTCCAAATTATCGAGCCGTATTCTAATATTGGCCTAACTAATGTTGTAAAAAGTGCTTTGGTTATGTAAGGGTCGTTAAATTCTTTTGACCACCGTTTAACAAATGCAAAAACACCTTTGCCTTTATTCACTGTAGCATTAATATGAAGATTGAAACTAAGTTTGGAATCCATCATGACTCCCAAGTCAATAAAATTATTTACAGTTTCTAGACTATAGTTGTTAATTGTATATGAAGCTGGTGGCGAAACTCTCCGAGAAAAACACATGAATTTACATTTTTTGTGATTGAGCGGCATATAATTTACATTGCACCAGGTAACCAAGTGATTTAAATCCATTTGAAGCAAGGAATGTTCCTCAACCGAGGCACATGAATTGAAAAGTTTTACATCGTCTGCGTACATCAAGATTTTTGAGTATTTAATTGTACCAGATATATCGTTTATGAACAACAAGAACAGAATCGGACCAAGATGGCTGCCCTGAGGAACACCAGAAGAAACATTGATGACCCCAGAAAGTGTATTTTTAAAGATTACTTTTTGCGTACGATAACCAAGATACGAAGAAATCCAACATATAAGACGGGGTTGAAAACCGAGTTGACTGAGCTTATGAATAAGTAATGGGTGTGATACTTTGTCGAAAGCTTTACTGAAATCGGTGTAAATTACATCAGTGTGAAGGCCTTTTCTAAATCCATTAGAAACGTGGGTGGTAAATTCTAGTAAATTGGTGATAGGTGATTGGCCCTTACAGAACCCATGCTACGAGCTTGCAATTATGGGGGAAATAGAGAATGTTAGGTGGTAGGTAACAATAGCCTCAAATAACTTTGGGATAGCGGATAACTTTGCTATGCCCCGGTAGTTTTCTATTGAAGACCTGCTTCCATTTTTATGAAGCGGAATAAGAAAAGATTCCTTCCATATTGTTGGGAAAACGCCATAAATTAAAGATAAATTAAATAAATCTGTTAGCGGCTGATAGATGTTTGCAGCACATTTTTTAAGAAAGTGTGTCGGGATCCTGTCGGGGCCGTATGAATATGATACTTTTAAAGTTTTTAAATAAGATAATACATCTTCTGAAGATATAAATGGAGCTCTGATTGAATAACATGAATCAATATGGTATGGGTATTCATTCGGTGAAACGTTGGTCTCAATAGAGTAATTTGATTTGAAAAATTCCGCAAAGAAGTCGGCGATCTCTTGATCATCGCTGGAAATATTATCTTGGAATTTCATGGATGATGGAAACCCTTTCACCCTGCGTTTATAGTTTACGAATCCGTAAAATGCCTTCGGGTTGCAAGTTATATTTCTTTTCATTTTACAAAGATAAGCTTTGTAACACTTTTTGTTCAATTGAAAATACTTGCAGCGTAGAATCGAGTACTGTAAGTAATGGTTATGTAAACCCGTCTTTTTGAACAACTTCAAAAAGACAGTAAATGGTATTGTAAAAGTGAGAAACGCTTTGCTCCACATCAGCATTAAATATTGGCCACACTATTCGAGATAGATCACGATTTAATTTTTTAAAATTGGCCTTCGCAAAGTCGAAGCGACAACTGGAGTTGTATCGTTTATTTCCGCTGTTACAAGCATACTTTACAACTTCGTAAACTATTTTGAGGGAAGGGTGGTAAGCATCTTCAGGTTCATAAATTCATCATCCACAAAGGCTAAATCTAACACTCTTCCGAATTTATTCGATTGGATGTTGATTTGTTGAAGGCACAGCTCAGACATTCCGTCTAGAAATTCATTGTTGGAAGACTTTGACGAAACTGGTACGATATTAAAGTCAGAGATGCACCATGATATGTGTGGCATATTGAAGTCACCCAAGACAATAATGGAATCGGAAGGCTTTAGCATCGAATTAACAGTTCTTAGCAAGGAAATGTGATGCATATAAACGGACAGTTCAGAAGATGGCGGGATATAACAGATGGCCAAATAAATGTGGATATTTGCTAGTTGTGTGCGTATGCACAAGAACTCAGTTGTATCGGTGGCGGTTACGCAAATCTCTTCAGATGGTATTGAAGAGTGTACAGCAAGCAGAACCCCACCCCCAACCCTGTTCAGGCGGTTATTTCGATATATCTGGTAGTCATTACAGAGGATCTCTGAGTTAAAAACATCAGGTTTCAGCCAGGTTTCGGTTAAAGCAATTATATCGTAGATTGAGTTAAATGATTTTAAAAACAGTTCTGTTAACTTGGTGTTTAAGCCTCTAACATTTTGGTAAAGTATATCTAAAGCAGATTTTTCGTTCAGTTTTTTGACTCAGTGTTATTAACAGGGATCTTTGCTAAGTTTGGAACACTCTTATTCCGCCTATATTCAAATTCCCGCACAAGTGCCCCAGAGGGCCAAAAATCGTTACTCAAGATAGTGTCAAAATGGTCAATAGGTACATCTAATCTAAAGGAAGATACGTTTCTTTCATAACTAAAATTAAATTTCCGAATTGTTACGTCATGGGTTTTCCTTTTTGAGAAGATATACGATTTCAGATCCTCCTCAGTAGTATCCCTCTCGAATCTTGACACGAATATCGATTTTTTAGGAGGGACTACAACCAACTTCCTAGTTCCAGGCTCAGTCGCCCGAGAACGGTTTGCAGGTTCAGTATTTTTTCTAGCTGCTAGTTTTGTTGGAGGTGCCTTTGATGTTGAAGGCTCTACTGTAAGAGGACTTGGAGATGCTAAGTTTATTAATTCTATCGTGCTAGGTGTAGGAACGATTGGGTTCTGGATGTTTTGAACGGGGTCTAGGGTCAATACGCCAGCCGAGACATCAGTTCGTTTTCGTTTGCTGTCACGACTGTCGCAGTTAGCATTAGCAGCTGAATCGGTAATACATTTGAAAGTTTTAAACAAGTTTTCATAATACTTGAATTTATCCCCTAATGTAGAAAGTTCCTTACCGATTTCGGAGAATGCGTTTCGGGTATGTTTGAAAAACTTAAAAAGATCCACTTCCGTGGATCTGCATTTCAAGCACGACCAACGCACACCCTTGTTATCGTTGATCGCATCACACACCCTTGCTGTTAAACTAGCGCACTTCATATGAGCAAGCTCATCACAAAGCCAGCACGACACGAAACGCTCGGTATCACCTTTCAATTGGCAGTTAACAAAATTGCAAGACATTATAAGTTAAAGTAAAATTGATTAAACAGACGGAGGCAGTGAAAATAGTTTGGAGATCACAGTAAGAGAATCACTGTTTGAGCAGTTCGAAGATCACTGTATGAGCTGTTTAAGATCGCTATTAACTGACGCTTAACAACACACAATGCAAACAGCTGTGGCAGTGAAAAGAAAATGAAGTAAATGTGCACGAGCAAATAACAATTGAAAACTGAAAATATATAAATGCCAATCAAATGCAACAACAAATATGCAAAGTGACTCGGCAAATATGTATGTATGTATGGATATACACACTTTATTAATTATTTTTAAGATACAATTTATTTTAGTAAAGAAAAGCAGAACTTTAAAATTGCCAATGCAGTACACAATGTGTTTACACTTATTTTTAGCACAATAATTATTTAAACAAACAAATTTATTGATTTAAGACAAAATAAGGCACAGTAGAAAATCAAAACACAACTTCAAAGCTTGACGCTCGCACTTTGATACGCATGTCATACAAACACATTCCAGGGTTTCCCTCGGTTCATTTTCCTACATGGTTTTTTTCCCTTATGTTGTCACCATAGCTCTCAACTGAGTATGTAATGTTCGGTTACACCCGAACTTAACCTTCCTTACTTGTTGGAGTAGACTTCTTAATAGACTAGGGCATCAAGATCAACATGCAATGCAGGGTTATTTAACAAAAGAACATGGATATGCCAGTAAACGAATGCTAGTGCAGGAGAGTCGAATACCAGTACTGTGCGCAGAAATTGATAAGATTGACAACGTATCATGCAAAACAGTCAGTACATGCATCTTTCTTATACCGGAAAATATGTCTTGTAAAAATGGACCAAAGCGCTTAATAATCACCCTAAATTTTGACAATACTTGGTTCAAAAAACTTTAGCTAAATGAATTGTTCGCCACAAACTTACAGTTGAGTATATAATGGTCGGTCAAAGTTAAAGTAAAGTTCACTTCCTAGTTTATGGAATATTTTCTAGGTGGATGTTTTTCTAATAAAGAGAAAAGCTTGACTTCTTGGGGATAGCACAGTCTCAACGACCAATACAATGATCTTCGTTGATGGCCTGGCTCTCTTGAAGGCATTAAAATCGAACCTGATGAAATCGGATAACGTGTAGTGCTGCCGAAACTCGCTGGCTTTAAAAGCGCGTCTCATTGCCACTATTTAGTGAAAGAAGTGAAATAATGGGTTCCACAATAAATGAGAACGAGTCCAACAATTCCGCACCACTACCACTGGTTCCTGAGAAAAATCGTAGAATACACACATAGGGCAACGAGCTTGCTGTGAATAAACCGGTAGATTGTGATTTCTTTGGTTGTTATAGCCATGTTTTGAAAAGAATTTTCAGAGCTTCGTTTACTAAACTACAAAAATCCGCAGTGAGTTTACTTATGGGCGTCATCATAGTTCAACATACTTATTACGAGGTTTTTTTTTTGACGATTATAAATAAAAAATAAATGAAAGGCGCTATAACCTTCGAAGAGATTTAAGGCCGAACTTCTCTTCCAATTTGCGTCGTGCTCTTTTTTAATTTTTCCTACATGTTTTATGCCGACTACGAACGGCAACTGCAAGGCAGATGAGTTTTCACTGAGAGCTTTTCATGGTAGAAATACACTCGGAGTGCTTGCCAAATACTGCCGAGGGGCGATCCCGCTTAGAAAAATATTCTTCTAATTGAAAAAACTTGTTTCTAAAATTTTGATGTTGCTTTGCCCGGTCGTGAACCCAGGATCTTCGGAGTGGTAGGTGGAGCACGCTACCATCACACCGCGGAGGACGCGATTACGCATTCGAAAAAGCTCCTGCCGTACAGTTTGTCCGAATAAAGAGGTGAAATAGTAGATTCGTAGTTTTTTGTCGATGTTAGTTATTAGTTTACCTAACCATGTTGTAACTGATTTATGTGCTCAAAGAGCCTGCTCTTTTAACTCTTTCCATCCGAACGGGAACTATATGCACCGGTATATGTTTGAGGATTCCTAACCTGGAAATTAAGTGACTAAAATGGGCTTAGCTTGATTAAGATGAAATTGCTAATATGTTGGAGTCATCTAGTGAGGATGTCGATTTTTCAGACGGAAGTAGGGATAACTTTGAGATTCTGCGAAACTCCAAAGCAAGGAACAAAAATATAAAGCTTACCTATATAGGAAAAAATCGTAATTGGTTGCATAATTATTATATCATATAATCATTTGCCATCTGTGAGACACTATTCGTCAAAACAAATCTTTTACCGATTATTCATGATGTCAGTTGGCAATTGTTGGGTAATCAGTTCTCAACTTGGATGGAGACAAAACCCACTCATAGAATTCATGTTAGTTCTGGCGTAAAATATGATAGCTGAAGGGAAGGAGAGAGCAGCTGTTCGTTGATGTGCCATGTCTGGGAGTAAAAGGAAGCTAGCCGCAGGTTACCTAACAATTCCAATTCTTTAGCGAAGGTGTTGCACAGGCTGTGCGGTACAAAATACGAAGAGGAGAACCAAGATGATATGCGAAGTATGCGAAATTCCTCTCTGCAAGGATTGCTTCGCACCTTATCATAAATAAAAACCCCCTTTTTATACTGTATTGATTCTCTATTAATTTTTCTTTTATTCATTACCGAAATTATTCATTGAAATTGAAATAAAGTTAATTTTCTTATAAAAACCAAATGCAATTATATTTCAGGTAAGCGATCATAAAATACTAAACAGCTCAAATAAGTGCCATACAAAAATACTGACGGGACGTATGCGTCGCAGCCCCATCTACCGGCCCTTTTTACCCGAATTTCACCTTGATGTGAGAAAATGCTTTTACTTTGCCCATTGTTACGATTGTACACATTTAACAAGTTCTGTTCACCTCAGAGGCTCTTCGGATCGAAAGGGTTAAAGTGAAAAAAGCTTACAGTCATTAAGTATGGACAATTCTTTAAATAGCAAGTGTCGTTCAATTTGTAATCCTGGTTTTTTTTCATTACCCATTAAGAGCGGCTCACATTATCCGCATTTTTTAATGGTATCCAATAAATTATTTAACTTGTTCACATAAAAAATCCCTACTTATTGTTTTTGTTAAGCAGTTTTATTACCCGTTCACTTTTTTCCAAACACGTTTTTTTTCTCAGACTTCGTAAGCAGTCAGCGACAAATATTTGTTTTTATAACTCAATGGAATTCGTTAATGAATTCAAGTTTTTTTGTTCTTTTTTTTTATGGCCGTGTGGATATGTATGTATGTAAACATATTTTATTACATACTTCAGATATTTCAGAGCAATATAATATCCACCAAAGAATTGCAAAAAATAAAATGGATTTAATACTCGTTAATAAAAGATTAATTAAACTGAAGTGGCGTGAAAATGTTAGTTATAATTAATTGCAATTTTGTGAGTTAGATCTAGAATTTATTCAGAGTTACTCCTAATTGATGCTAGATTCTGCACTGAATAAGGCAAGTATTGGCCGATCGTAATAGAAATATTGCAACGTGGTTAAATGTTCGGATTCTTTCCCTCAACGTCAACTAAAGTATTGGAAATTGTTCTTTGCAGGTTACATACCTGTTGTGACAGTGGATTGACTACTTGGCAATTTAACCTTTAATAACCAAACCTAAGTAGAGCTTAAGATTTCTTCTGAAAAGGAAGTGAGAACTTCGCGAGCGCAAGAGCGCTATAAAACACTGCAATGCAGCGATTAAATTGAGTGCGAGAATCTTGCGAGGAATTACTTCTCGCACAAATTCGATAAACCGTAAGCTCCAAACTTAACTCTTACAACTTCAAGGCTTTCACTTAATCGCATAAATATTTTACTTTTCAGTAGCGATATTTCATTTAGCGTTGGGTGAAAGCCATACAAAAACATTACCAGTAGTTTTCTCTGCGAATGTCCAATTCTAGCAAATTATCAGGATCTAAAATTGTGTGCAGGTGAATGCCGTCATTTTTATTAAATATACAAAATAAGTTAAGAGATTATAAAATTTCCACTCGGTATACAGAATATGTCGAGTAGCGAGTGCATTTTGTGTTCAAAATTCTGTATAAAAAATAAGTATTGCATGTGGCGCCCGAGCAGGTACACGCTTCTACAATCGATTGTGGAAAGCACCAGCAAGCAGCAACACTGTAGGAGCCAAATGATTTTTTGTGTTTGCAACTAACAATTCTACATAAAAGTAAACACTTCATATGGCGCCCGAGCAGGGCGGGCTGTATGCAAAACAAAATTGACAAGGGTTGATAAAAAAATCGTTCCAAAATAATTTGGCTCTTACCCAGTCTAAAAAGAAGATAGTGCTGTTTTCCTACGAAAGGCTAGGCACATTCGTCATATGTATCCCAAATACTACATACCCATTAGCTTAACATAATTTCTATTCAAAACATTGGAGAGGATGTTAAATGCGTCTATAAAGTGCAACATGGATGAAATCCTGTTCTGAAAAACACAATATGCGTACATCAAAGACAAGTCGGTAGACACGGCACTGCATAGACATTTAGAAAGCCTTGGAATATAAGCAATACGCCTTCGGAATCTTTTTAAATAATGCCGGAGCTCTTATCATTGAAAATAGGGGACTGTGAGCTCATGATGGGTAGTCTGATTAGACACTGTCATTTGGTATTAAATGCTTTTAAATTAGACCTTGCCAATGTAGGCAGATGTAGGAAGTGTGGGTTGTACTCGTGCCCTGTGCTTCTCAAGCTAAGACTCCATCTATTAGGTGTGAGACTGCTATCAAACCCAGAAGTAGCAAGTTTCATAGGACCTTGTTTCTGTTGGAGCTTTTCAGTTTAGTCGTTAAGCAAACTTCTGGTAACACTATGCATCAAAAGTTTGCTTGCAGTCTCTTTGAGGCCCTCATTGAACGGCCAGTTCAACCTTACCTAACCAGCCTTGCCGAAAAATTATTAACAAAGGATTTGTAAAGCTGGTTACAGCAAAAAGTGCATGCGCTATAAGAGCCCTGAATACTCGGCCTTGTTTCCAACATGGCAAACATTTAAAAATGAGTCTGAAATAAGTTTTTCTTCAGCTAAATAATTTCATAGGATGCGAAGTGGAAACTTAGAGATAGTTTTGCAATACTTAAAAAAACAGTGCTTAAATTTAAAAAAATACTTTGTAACGTTCGGCATGTGACTAACTGTGATTAAGGAAATATTCGTGGAAACATTTAAATCAATACATAAATCAACCATAAGAACTCAATGCATGACATAATCCTACCAAACCCATATACTAATTAAATATTCTGTAAACAAGTTCTTATTACAAATGAAAATGTCAATATTGCAATCGCTACGCTTGTGACAAATCCAATCACATGTAACTTATAGAACCAGTTCTTCATTTACAAATTACAAAATGTCTGCGAGGAGTCATGAAATTACAAAAAAAAAAAAAAAAAAAACTCATGACAAGCAAGTGAAATCGTATCAACATCCATGTATGATATGCTAACGCTCATACTTATCACTCTAAAATATTACATTTCTTGCTATTCTGTACGAGTTGCAATTGTGCAATAAAATATTCAAACACATATAAAGTTTCAAACAATTAAATACCCAAAAATTTAACGGGTTTATAAGCAGTCAACCTTGACTTCATGCTGTAGACAAAATCGCAGTGAAATCGTATCATTGCAGCACATCAATCGGCGCGACCAATTAGCATGGAGCTAGTGCAGTGGTGCACTCAAGAGCTTTGTAGAGCGCACCGACAGATATTCAATAAATCAAGCAGTCAATCAGTTTTAGCTTGTACTTCAAGCTGTGAACATTTCATGCGTGAATTCTGTGCTCAAAAATTATCCATGTAAACACATACTACTACACAAAAAGTTTCGTTTGCTTTCGAAGCTCTGCCAGTGCTCTGCACCACGGAGCTAATGCAATTCGATTTTTTTAGCTGAAATGAGTTACAATTTGATATGAACACAAAACAAAAACAAGAAATGTAAAAAAAATTAACAAAAATTTTGAAATATCCATATTAACGTGTGCTGCCAATAAATTATGAAGTTTATTTACTCTGCATTCGTTTCGAATGTTGTAATAAAATCTTTTATTCATTACTGATCATTGAAATTTACTTACACATGTATTGTGGAAAGAAAGGAATTAAAAAAAAGTTCTGCAAATATTAGTAACCAAAGAAAACAGAACTACACCACCGAAAAGAAAGGATCTATGCTTTGAGCTTTATAGTGTAAAACGCAATCTCCCCTCTAATCATGCGTATATATTGTTGTGAGCATTAGCAGTTTCCAGAGGTTACTATGACGGTAGTAAATAAATGCTGCACCGTCACAACACAATGTAGGCAGATGAGATAAGAAAAAGCTACGCACACATAAACACATCAATTAAGAGAGAATACGACATTACACACACATGTACAGCTCAACAAAGAGCGCAGACGATATTACACACTGCAACAAAGAGCACATCCAACCTAATACACATACATATGTACACCGCAACAAGGAGCACAGCGAATATGAGATGCATCCAGATAAGAGAAGTAAATAACCAACTAAGGAGAAGACTATACGCCAAAAGTTTAGAGCCTGGGAGATATAGGCATACGAAGCAACTGATAGTATAAAAGCGGCGCAGTGATGGTTAATCCCAGCAAACATTCGGAGTCAAAAAGGGTTTATAAAAGATGCCTTAGGCGGAGTGTTTACAATCATTATGGACTCGTTTAAGAGCCCGAAATAAGTGGTTTTACCGATATGAGCCTTATTTCCTGCCTAAATAGGAGTACGATCAGAGTATGAATAGGAGAAGGATCAACCTTCTGAATTAGAAGTCTGTTTAGACTCTTTTTTATTTACGCTCATAAACCGATCATGATTTGCTTCTAGTATCACTCGTTTCGGATAATTTGTATGCATTATAGAAGGGATTAGGATAGAAACGTTCAGGACGGATTTTTGACGCATGTGGGGTAGCATATTGAGAAGCCTTGTTGGGGAGTAAATTTGGAATGGAATGCCTAAAAGGTGTGGCATGCCGATAGTGATAATCGAAGGCATACGATGGCTCGACATATCAGCCGCGGACGGAGTTTTTCCAAAATAAATTATGAATATCTGTTCTGAGGTTGATGTCTTTGCTGAATATCCCTTGAATTAGGCTCAAATTTTTCATCATATCGGAGTCATAAGAAGAATATGATAATTTTTCTGAGTCTAAAATTTTTCACATATCCCTCCGTGTTTGAGGGGATCAGTTTGATAAAAAACGGTGTAAGTGAAGTACGCGAATAATTTCAATTGTGAAGCTCTGCCACCATAGTAGTGTTGTAAGTAAAGAACATTTTGATATACCAATGACTTGAGCTATTCATACGAAAATAGAGTGACAGTAGAAGACTCCTTTATAGTATCAAACATTTCTGTATACAACCCACTCAGAATTTACATGCTTAAGGTTAGGTTAGGTTGGGTTATGTTGGCCGGAAGGCAGTGGAGTACAGTAAGGCCAGGTGGCTGATTGTAGTATCACTGGATGAGCTGATGCCCTCCTTTATATATGTAAAAAGTTTAACTAATTCGTAAATCTAATGTAGCTCATGTTGTCTTCAATTTCATCTGATTCAAGTTTCGCTAAAAGGTCGATTAAGTTCGGTTCAAATATCTCATGCATGTTCTGGCTAGAGTCGGTCGGTTAGTTACAGAGGAAATATTTAACAATTTCTATCTCCTCCTCATCTCTACAGCTTTTTCAGCAGTCATTCGTTGGTTTCCCCATGCGTTCGCCGAGTACTCATATCAGGCAGTATCCCGTTAATATCACGATTAATGGACCTAGGAATAGACAATTGACATGATAAAGAACCTAGTTCGGTTCTCATTAATGCGCGGCCAGTTTTGTGGATACATCCCGTAGTATCTATCTGAAATTCTTTTTCTCTGTATAGACTTTACAACGTGTATTAACGTGGCAAGAGGGGGAAGATGTGCTTTAACAGAACTAGCTCGGCCTATTCAGTGACTTTCCTCGCAAGCTCATCAGCAGAATAGTTTCTAGATAAATCAATGTGATCCGGGATCCACATCCATATTGTGGTACACAGATCCGCTAGTACGTTTAGCGGCAGCCTGCTATCTATTGCAACCTGCCTTAAAGAGATTTGATTGAATGAGATAGTAGCCATCGAGCAAGATCTTTTATGGCTGTTGATTCTGTCTGAGCGAAGCTGCAAAGGCTCGATATGTCAATGTCCTGACTTAACAAGAGTTCGTGCCCTCACCGTCGGCGTTTTTTGGCCAAAAAGCTATTCATCTCCTTGAAGAGAATATTAAATTGTATGGGCTAGCAACTTTTTTATAAGTCTCGATGAGCTGACGGCATAGTTCCTTCGAAGCTGCACAGATTTTTGGGGATTACTTGCAACTGGCTGCCTGCTATCTACGCCAACTGCTTGAAGTCAGCTTATGCTCCCAAGTCCTGTTCAAAGTCAATTTCATTCTGAATGTCTAGGCCTCTGACATCTCTTCCACGAATTTTATATCGATTAGCCTATTCTCGTCCCTGTTAAAAAGGTTTCGCGCATACAAACTAGGTCGTGAAAGAACTACTCCAATACTTCGAAAGTCAGGGGGAGATTACCGGACACCCTGCGGGACCTTTTTTAGAGATACCTGGGTATGGTAGCTAATTCGTTTGTACTCCGAAGATTAGCTGTAATTGCCTAAAAAAGCTATACTGTACCTATTTATTGGGAGGTACGAGATTACTATGTACTGATCACCCTTAATGGGCGAAGATTCGCTGATACTGTCTGATAGAGTTAAGTACCTTGGCATTATACTTTATAGCAGGCTCTCATAGATACAATACGGAGAACGTAACTAATAAGGCCTCGATCGCCTTGAACGGTTGCTGCTGAGACATTGGCAAACAATTGAGGCTAGGGACGCGCGCTGGCTGCATGACTGGAGTGAAAAGTGTACACCGAATGTCTCTGATTGTAATAGCCAGGTTCTGGCCATTGTTGGGAGGGTAACAGCTACCTCGGCTGTAATTAGTCTTCAGATATGGGATATAGACTAAGTTACAGAGAGCACTACAGCATTCGTATTAGCTTCATCCCTAGGAACACATATTATCGGGCACCCGGTTCTGGCACCTCACACAAATATGGGATATTACATTTGCCAATATTCATACTTGTGCTCTCTTCCGGCATAATCATGCAGATTTTAACCACACTTTATGGAAAAGTTATTAAACTGTTTGTACAAGTTGCGTTGTTTGCAACAAATAAGCGGAAGCAACACCCTTGAAAAAAAAAAACACGTAAATGAGTAATGGAACATCAAAAAAAAGAAAGAAAAAAACGGAAATTGCTATGCAAACTTGTCTTAAAAGGCAATTTTATGAGCAAAAGCATAATTTATAAAAAATAGTAAATTGCTTTAAAATTGTCAATTAAAATGGCAGCCGGCTAAGATCATGACTGATGGAGGTTTACGTGGGTGCCAGCGGCTAATTTACCACTTTTTATTTATATATATATTCAAGTGGCAGCCGCCGTAGTGTGGTGGTAGCGTGCTCCGCTTACCACACCGAGGATCTCGAGGTCCACTCCCGGGCAAAACATCATCAAAAATGTAAATTTATAAAAAGCTTGTCAGTGAAAACCCATCTGATTGCAGATGCCTTTTGAAGTCGGCGTAAAGCACATATTTTGGGAAATTTAAAAGGAGATAGAGAAGCTCGGCCTTAACTTTCTTCGGAGGTATATCGCGCCTTTCCTAATTTTATACTCAGTTGAGCAGAGCTCACAAAGTATATTAACTTTGATTGGATAACGGTTGGTTGTACAGGTATAAAGGAATCGAAATAGATATAGACTTCCATATATCAAAATCATCAATATCGAAAAAAAATTCGATTGAGCCATGTCCGTCCGTCCGTCTGTCCATTAACACGATAACTTGAGTAAATTTTGAGGTATCTTGATGGAATTTGGTATGTAGGTTCCTGGGCACTCATCTCAGATCGCTGTTTAAAATGAACGATATCGGACAATAACCACGCGCACTTTTTCGATATCGAAAATTTCGAAAAATCGAAAAAGTGCGATAATTCATTACCAAATACGGATTATGCGATGAAACTTGGTAGGTGAGTTGACCTTATGACGCAGAATAGAAAACTAGTAAAATTTTGGACAATGGGCGTGGCACCGCCCACTTTTAAATGAAGGTAATTTAGAAGTTTTGCAAGCTGTAATTTGGCAGTTGTTGAAGATATCATGATGAAATTCGGCAGGAACGTTACTCTTATTACTATATGTCTTCTTAATAAAAATTATCGGAGAACGACCACGCCCACTTTTTAAAAAAAATTTTTTTTTAATTCAAATTTTAAAAGAAAAGTTAATATCTTTACAGTATATAAGTAAATTATATCAAAAGCCCTTGGAATCTTGGAAGGAATACTGGTCGTGGTATTACATATATAAATAAATTAGCGGTACCCGACAGATGATGTTCTGGATCACCCTGATCCAAATTTTGGTCGATATCTCGAAAACGCCTTCACATATACAACTAAGGGCTACTCCCTTTTAAAACCCTCATTAATACCTTTAATTTGATACCCATATCAGACAAACACATTCTAGAGTCACCCCTGGTCCACGTTTATGGCGATATCTCGAAAAGGCATCCACCTATAGAACTAAGGCCCACTCCCTTTTAAAATACTCATTAACACCTTTCACTTGATACCCATATCGTACAAACAAATTCTAGAGTCACCCCTGGTCCATCTTTATGGCGATATCTCGAAAAGGTGTCCATCTTAAGAACTTAGGCCCACGCCCTTTTAAAATACTCATTAATACCTTTCATTTGATACCCATATCGTACAAAATAAATTCTAGAGTCACCCCTGGTCCACCTTTATGGCTATATCTCGAAAAGGCGTCCACCTATAGAGCTTAGGTCCACTCCCTTTTAAAATACTCTTTAATATCTTCCATTTGATACCCATGTCATACAAACACATTCCAGGGTTACCCTAGGTTCTTTTTACAACATGGTGATTTTCCCTTACTTTGTCTCCACAGCTCTCAACTGAGTTTGTAATGTTCGGTTACACCCGAACTTAGCCTTCCTTACTTGTTATTTTATTATATTCTATTTCCTCGTGATCCATGGGCTAAATATTTTTTGAAACGCCTAAAGTTTGTATTTTCAAAAACTTACGTACGGAGCAACAATGGCGCCTAACGCTGGGAAATATCTGGAAGCACAATATGCGGCGTCTAGAAAATGACGTGTCAGTTGATGGTGTAATATACAGAAACTTTAGTAGAATTACAAGAGCGCCCGCTTATATTCGAAAGTTATTGAAGTACATGTACGTGCGCGAGGTGGGATCCTTCAACCTAAAATTTGTACTGTTGATTATGTCACAGCGACCTAAAGATCACAGAATATCGTACCGATAACCTCTGTGTAACGTCCGCAATTGCGTTTTTAAATAATCGGAGTCACAGATCTCTAGTGACAGAAGCTACAATGAGAACTAATGAACCTATTTTGTGCTGCTGCTAAATAGCTCAAGATGATGCGGCAACATAAGTCAATTCATGTCAGGTAAGTAATTCCGAAGGACCATTTTAGAGGTCCGCAGCTAACGTACGAAACCACCAACGGTCAAAAAATGGCGAAGATATCAGGCGGAGTAGCCTAGGATTCGGTACTAGGCGCGGACACAGCTATTAAAAAATGGTAAAACCTTTATTGAAAGTTTTGATTTTTTGATGTTAAAAAAAGTTTGAATACTAAAATATCTTCTGTTCTAAAAAAACTCAAACTTGATTCTGCCGATTCGGCCTGTCTTGAGTATAAAAACATTGCAGTATTATTCAGTGATGAAACAAAAAATGATTACTTGAGAAATCTTCCAATTGATTGGGTGTGGCATGAAATTTTGGAATATAGAAATTGTAACAATAAATATGAATTTCCAAACTTAAAAAAAATCATTAATATTGTATTAGGTTTGCCTCATTCAAATGCCGATACAGAGAGGGAATTTTCTATTACTACAGATGTTAAATGTAAATAAAGAAATAGGTTGGGACCGTTAACATTAAACATCATAGTAAAGATAAGAACTTCTTTTGTTTCAAGAAATATCAATTGTATAAATTTTGAGGTAACGAAAAAACATGTACAACTTTATAAACCCAAATACAAAAAATCTCAGTTTATGTGAAAAAATTTGTTCTAAGTTACAAATAAATAAATATTTGCCTATTCACTAAATTTTCCATTTTTATTTCAATTATTTTTTTACATATCCATATATAATAGGGATCATTTATCTTGGTGGGTAAAAGTGAGGGTGTTCTCACTAGAATAAGGGGAAAAATAGGTAAATGAATCCAATTTCGTGGGTTTTCTTTTCTCAATTCGATGGCATCACTGTCTGGCACAGCTAAAACTAAACCAGGTCATGTGCTGTGTAAATAGATGGATGGTTGATTATGGTCTTCAGCTGGCCAGAGCAGCGTATCGCACTTATCATTTATATGGCGGTTGGGGCCCAGCAAAAAGAAACAACAAATTCAACGAAATATCTGAAGGAGAAGCTAGATGGAAGCTCACCTTTTCGGAAAACTCACGAGGAGCTTGCAAAAGGGCTGCCCATAGAATAGCGTATTTGAATGGATTACTGGCAAGCAAAACTGTTTAAGCTGGTGAGATTCTACACTTTTATACGGTGCATAAATCTGGGCGCACGCAACGAAGTACTGAGAGCACCAAGTGGCCCTCACCCCGATCCAACGCAGATGGGCACTGCGAATAGCGTCGCCTTACCTCACGTACTTGGCAGAAGCTGTCCTGACAATATACGAAAGCAGATCGAAAGCGAGTAGAGCTGCTGTTGCTATACAAGCGCGAAAAGAATCGATTATATATCGACAAAAATAGTGGAAAAACAGCTGGGCAGGAGAGAGAACCAGGGAACTAGTTCCTTATTTGAACCCATAGTTGAAGCGACCACACTCAGAGTTCGAATTTTTTCCAACTCATCTTCTAACCGGACAGTTACATCGCAAATATATCTACAAAATTGGTAAAAATTGAGACCCCGAACTGTCTGTACTTCTTCACCAAACGGCGAAGAATGGCATAAGAGGCAACCTGTGCCCGGGCAATGCTATCAATAACATGACCTGCCAATGCGACATATGGGACGCGATCAACACAAGGGAGGATTAATACATCCCGGTCTATGCATAAAGTATTTCCTCTTTCCACGAAACTAAAAAAAAATAAAAAATTTAAAAAGTCAAATCAAGTCACGTCAAGTCAAATCAAATCAAATCTAATCAAGTCAAATCGAATCAAGTCGAGTCAAATCAAATAAATTCAAATCTAGTCAAGTCAAATCAAATTTAGTTAAGTCAAGTCATGTCAAGTCAAGTCAAATCAAGTCAAGTCAAGTTAAATCTAGTCAAGTAAAATCAATTCAAGTCAAATCTAGCCAAGTCCATTCAAGTGAAGTCTATTCTAGTCAAATCAAGTCAACTTAAAGCAAGTAAAATCAAATTAAGTCAAATCAAATAAAGACAAATCTAGTTAAGTCAAGTTATGTCAAGTCAAGTCGAGTCAAATCAAAATAAGTCCAGCCAAGTCAAGTCAAATCAATCTAGCCAAGACGATTCAAGTGAAGTCAAGTCTAGTCAAATCAAGTCAAGTTGAAGCAAGTAAAATCAATTTAAGTCAAATCAAGTAAAGTCAAATCTAGTTAAGTCAAGTCATGGCAAGTCAAGTCGAGTCAAATCAAAACATATCCAGCCAAGTCAAGTCAAATCTAGTCAAGTCAAATCAAGTCTAAGCTAGTTAAGTCAAATCAAGTGAAATCAGGTCAAGTCAAGACAAGTCATATCAAGTCGAGTGAAATCCAGTTAAAGCAAACCTAGCCAAGCCAAGTCAAGTTCAGTCAAGTCAAGTCAATAGGTAATGTAAGAATGTAAAGAAAAAGTGAACTATACACCTAGAAGGGTACAAGGATCATATGGTTCGTATGAGTTTCACTATTTAAATGCAAGTGTGCGATGACAGACGAGACGAGTCATGTTCGTTTACACATCCAACATCACGACTCTTTCCTACTCATGTACATAATAAAGTTAATTTAAGGTTAATTTATGATTTTTTTGTATTATATTGAATTTTTTTTCTTTTCACTAAAATATTAATAAGTACTTTTAATTGAATGAAGATTTTAACCAGGAAGCCTGCCATGACTTAACCAAAACGGACAAATTGCTGCCTTTCCACATAACTTAAAGTGAAAATAAATAGTAATTAACGCGCTTTTATCTTCCATTTGTATGAAACATTTCAACGTTAGCAACGTCAGCTTAGAACTGTTAAAATTCACGTAACCGCCAATTAGTTGCTACAAATTCACTCTGCGGCTGCGGCTTAAGAAGATTTCAAAGCTAAACATAGCCATGGAGACCCCCGTTTCCGCTGCGGCTAATGCGAGTTGAAAAGAGCAGGGTGTGGTGGCTGAATTTTTTTCCTGCGGTGCTACTTTAAGTAAAGATTCTAAGCCGCTTAGCAGACCATCCAACTTAAACAAGCTTCGAATCTGGCTTCGCACACTCAACGCAACAACAATAATGTACGTTTTGCATTGAATGTTGTTGCTTTATTAGTTGAGGTGAACTGCGCGTTGAAGAGTTTTCTATTGCTTGCATTACGTGGTATTGAATACGCGTAAATATCAACGCAGTCAAGTCGTTTTGAGTGAAGTAGTGAATTGTGTAGTTCGCTGAGTTCATAATAATTGGTAATTACTAATTGCAATTTATGTGGGCTTTTCGTGGTCAGTGAATCATTATACTCCACATCCGCTTTGTTTGTACTTTATTTGATTTAGTTGCTTTTGTTAAGAGTTTTCGAGAAAAAAAAACTGGAAATTGATAGTTTAAACTATGTTCAAAAATTTATGAATTATTGAGTTTTCCAAAAGGGAAGTACTCGGCCTGTATCGAAAACTATTTTCACTCAAACGGTTAAGACGAAACTGTTGTTTTTGTTGTTGTAGCTATTCTTCGCCCCATCCATTGGGTGAGACCACTCACAAAGTGTAATTACTATCTTCTAACGAAAGTTCAAGGCAACTTGCCCAGATTGAGAGGGGTGTTAGAGGCGTTGGTTCCTCTTTGCAATTTAAAAGATGGTTGGTGCTGTGTGGGAACACATAGCAAGCAGGACTTACGCTATGTATATCGGGGATGATACTGGATTGGTAAGAGCTTAATCTATTATAAATTGTCGATCTTATGTGTGCGTACTATTCCTAATACAAATATGTTCTAATCCGATTCACCATTTAAGAGCTATTTGGATATAAAAACATGTTTTCAATAATGGATCGCAAGACCCCATACGGGTTCTGCTATGTTATTGATAGTAATCAGCTATCAGAAGTTTATTTGCGGGGCATCTAAGCGATCTCACGATTAGGAAAACTTCTCCAACTTACCCTATTTGGCAAGAGTCACAAGTTTTGCTATGAGCAAAAGTAAAATAAAACTTATTGTGCGCAAAAAGAGATGAACGATTCCTGATCGTATGACTAAATTAAAATTTAATGCTGTGATAGAATCGTAATAAGGAGAATAAAGCTAAGAACACTTAAGATTCTAAGCTGTTATTAGCGAACGTCAATTTTTAATCCAAATTTTCTCCAGCTGCAGCAATAAATCGCATGGGTGACATAAGGTCAACGACCATAATATCAAGTGATTTTATGTCCACTTCCAATGGTCACAACGTCAATTTCAAAGGTACCGTAAATTTATGAGTTGTTAGAATTTCAATACAAGGAGGTGCGTAGCATAACATAATTTACCTAATCATCACTTGAAAAATATAAGTTGACTTTATGACCATTTCATAAAAGTAGAATGGCAATAATATTAATGTGCAACTATATAAAATTTGACATTGTGACCATTTGTATTGGTCAAAAGGTGGTTCTTGTTGTTGTAATTGTAGGGATAAGGACACTCCCCGATGTCACCTCTTACGACAGGCATACCTACCGCGGGTATATTCTAAGCCCCCCAACCCACGGGCTGATAATCATAAGGTCAATTATTGTTATGATCGTTGATCTTATGTCATCCTTTTGAGGTGAGAGGAGAATACATCTCAATGCCTGTGACGGGGCGGACTCTCCTACTAACCTGGTAGATTGCTAGAGCCAATGTATTGATTTTACAGCTCTCTTAAATGGGCGGTGGTTGTTTACCAACGTTGTTTTCGGTCAACCGGTGTCTTTGGAGGAGACGAAAGCGCGAGCTTTTCGCACAGGTAAGGGGGGCTGTTTACCACTTTGCTATTGGCTTAAGACCGGTCCTCCTACTACCCGTATGGAACCATCGAGCTACATGAAGTTGGTCTTGTATGGATTGCCAGTAGTTCATTTTGCTAACGACAGCTTTTCGTCTTCCTCGATCTTTGGATAGCCTAGCCCTCAGTCTAGACCACTACCGCTGTATTTTCTCTGATGTTGACCACCATTTCTAATGCCACCATAATCAGCTTCGAGTGAGAGCCAACTTGGTTAATATTCTCTCCGAACGTAACCATTACTAAAACCATCGTAATCACTCTCTAATGGGAGGTAACTCTCCGAGTGCCAACGTTACTAAAACCAGTGTCATGACTCTTTGGTGAGAGCCAACGTCGTTAATACCCTCTTTTGGAGCGTGTTCACAGGGTTGAAAATTTTGGTTGAAATCTTAAACTGTTTGGTATACATATATTATTAAACTTATTTTAGTTTTAAATGCAGACGTTAGAAATTTTAAAATGAAAGGAGCTCATATGGTATTTATAATATTAATAATAAAGTTTGGTTTAAATTTCAGTACATTCTTCAAACTCCTGGGCTTAAATTTAAACCCAAATATATAAAAAAATTAGTTTTATGTTCTAATAGTTTATAATAGAGACAAAGAATGTTTAAAAGCGGGATATGGTATTCAAAACTTGTTTGGTTTTAATTTTAAACTTTTCATCGAAAATTATATTTTTCAAAAGTCAGAAGTAAAATTAAAATCAAAATTTCTTAAAAATTGCTTTAAACTAGGTAGTGCTTTAAAAGTTGTATGAAAAAGCATAAAATCACCAGCAAACTTTGCTAGGTTTAGAAAATAAACTAAAATTTTTAACCGTGCATTACCAATATTAACGCCATCACCTTCTGATGAAAGCCATCATTGGCTAGTACCCTATCTCTGTCCGTAGAGAACCGTCACCATCCTTAAAACGTAACTTGCTCGCTGACATTACTTAAGACAAGCCGCTCTCCTACCCTATCTCTTTCTAGCCACTGGGGTTATGTGTGTATTCAAAATCAATACATAATTGTTCTATATATTTATTTAGGTCGGGATTGTGTGAACTTCACTCGAATCTTGATTGACTGTGCATACCTCAGTTTGGCCAATCACACCCTCATAATGCTACATATACATATGTGATATGCTTTTGTGAGTACATACCAGTGGTCGGAAAAAATGCAAGTGTAAGTGTATTAGTGAGAGCTACAGCACGAGCATCCTAGTAGGAAATTAAAGTTAAAATGCAATGTGCATCTATTAACAACAGTTATACCAAAAATTGTGGAAAATTTCATTTTTGATTCAGAAATATTTGAAAATATTCCCAAGTCCCTCAATTCATAAAGTTTCACTCGCTTTGAAGGGTAACCAATATTTTTACATGCAAATGCACTCGAAATTTGGTTAGCCAAAGCGGTTCAATACGGCGAATATCGCAAAAACATGTACATATATTTTTCGCAACCAGGGAAATACAAAATGTTTAAAAAATATGTGGCTGACTTAAAAAAATACATTACAAGATACATTAATGACAAATTTTTTACTTCTTCACTAAGTTAGTTTAAACATTCTAAAGAAATTTTTTCCAGTGCATAAATTCAAATTCTTGGCTCAGAAAATAAAGGAGTTCAGAGTAAGATTGTTACACCTTTATTAAAAAAATAAAAAAATAATCAACCATGCAATACATGGGAAAGTTATTAAATATAACATATCCAAAAGGGCAAAAACCAAAATATGTATGGAAGTTGAGGTACATACATATGAGGAGGTCATCTTGCCTTTGCGGCTCCGCATCCTCAAATTTCTCACAGGGAATCTTAACATTTGTGCGACAGGCGTACGCAGTGTTTATTCGTTGCTGTCTCGCTACCCAATAAACATTTTTGTTGGAAATTGCTTTGAGGTCAAATGGAAATCCAACTCGTTTTCCACATTCCAATGTTTAATATCCATTGTACCTCCATTGGAGAACCAACCCATTCTCAAACAATACGGCACATTTTTTATACGTAAATAATTTCAGTTCTCCACTTGAGGAATTCTTTGATATAAATTTGAACTCCAACATCAATCTCCAATTAGATTCAAGTGAAACAGAAAACTCTTCTAGAATTAAATTTTCCATCCCAATTGAATAAAAATAACAGCGTTGTACATAAATTTGGTTTCAGTTTAATAGAATAAACATACATTAAAATAGATAGTAATTCATTTTACATATTTAAAAATAAATTAAAAGTATTTAAAAATTTAAAGTAATTGTAATTAATTAATTAGATTCTTACAAAATTTTAAAAATTCTTTGCACCAACGCTGAGATATTTTTTTTCGTGCTCAAAGCAGAGAGAGAAATCACCAAAAATTGTTGTACCCTGTACAAGATCTCAAAAGTGGAGGAAATCCGTTTTTCGCGTAGATAACCTCAGTTATCTCAGAATTTCTTCGGTAGATCTCCACTTTTTTCACATTTTTCTATTTTTCTCGGTGCTTTGAGCACGAACAAAAATATCACAGCTTTGGCGCAAAGAAATTTTAAAATTTTGTAAGAATCTAATTAATGAATTACAATTAGTTCAAATTTTTAATGATTATTTTAGAATCATTAAATTAATGCAATAAATCAATATCTTATTTTTATTTAACTTCAGTAGTATTCTCTTTCTTGCTGTATTGCATTTTTTCACCAGGCGATTGTTGGCTTGATGAAAGAAGAACATATTAGTCCTTTCATAGTTCTCATCGGGAGAGGGGGCAAATTTTTGATTGTAAGCCTCAGAAATAAAAAGATTTCAATTATAAATTAAAATAATAATGGACATGTAATAATGCACTGAGCACTCTTAAAGCTTTCTTATTGCACGTGCCCTTCCAAGTGAAGTGCTTGGCAGCTTCATCGCTCATCACTTTTCGCCACACCATTTTTATGAAGCGTAAGGAATTCCCACAAACTATAGTTTGGAGTTCAACAACCGACAGAAAAAAGAGAGTACGAAGTATACAGTAGAGAGAATATATAAATAAAATAGTTTATAAATTTCAAAGTTCTCACATCTTTTGGAAGCTCACATATGCGCTTACCCAATATATTTAAAAGGCTATTGGCAGCTGCATTTGTAATATTGACTTCTACTGCCCAACTAGCTAACTCAATATTTAGGTTGGGCAAATCATCAGCAATCTCTTCTGAATCGCTTTTCGAGGAAGTTTCTTCACTCGAAAAGTTTTCCAAAGGAGGATTGTATGCAGCAGTTGACGTGGAAGGCTCCATTGGCAAACTTCCAATTGTTGGCGAGCACTCCGACAGCAAAGCCACCACCTGCCTTACCTCACTTTTAATTTCCTTGCTTCTATGCTTTTTAATAGTTGCACATATGTATATTAAATTAATTAAATACCTACAATATTAAAATTGGATACTTCCCCGAAATATATCAATTAATTAACTTTTTCAGTTTCACTGCTATCACTGCTACCTAATCTTTTGACAGATGATCGCCAGCGTTGTCACACACATAAATGAATTAACGCGTTACCATCTGAAAAAATTTTAAGTAATACCTCAAATTGACCTCCAAGAGCACTCAATTTGAAAACAAACTTTGGAAAAACGATTTGATCTCCAATTGCTGTAAAAGTTGGATTTCCATTTGAGAACTACATATTTCTCAAAGGTTGGAAAAAAGTTGTACTTGTGCATATTGGGTAACGACTGACGATCGAGAGTAAGAATATGTGTGAGGCAAGCAGCGTTGCCATATATATTTTTCCCAAATGGTCAGACGCTACCCAAAAAATCGTCAAAAATCGTCATATCTATGGCAACAACCAATAACAACCAAACTTGAGTTAAAAGGAAGTTGGGTTATTACCAGGGGGCGTACGATTGTATTCGCCGGAAACCAAAATGTAATCGGTGGATTTCATTCAACAATGTTAACTTTAAAAGCTCTTTTCTGAAAATTGTCTTTGATTGTCATTTTGTGTTGCCAGATACAACATATACAATCGTTTTTAATTAATTTCATTTTATTTTATAAATAACAAAATCGTCTTAAAAGGTAAATTTTGTATTACATACAAAAGGTACTTGTTTTCGGTCATTTTAACAATTATTTTTCTTTTTTTCTTTGAGCTCGAATCGAACCTCGCATGTCATTTTAGTTTCTTAGTTATACATTTTCACGTTCATTTTTTTAGCATATTTATGTGTGGTTCAATATTATGACAGGAAAAGTTATTCAATTTGAAATAATCTTGGGCTTCCTTTTAATGTATCAGTTTCCAGACGGTTTCGGATTTTTGTTTTGTTTAAATTTATTTTAGAAAAAATTCGTTCTACATTCGCTGATGAGTGTGACAAGCACATTAGATCTGCAACGAATGCACATAAATTATAGGAAGAGTGTGTAGAGTCAGCTCTTTTGATAGTAGAAATGGTTTTCCAAAAAACTTCTGGAGGAACCTTAGAAATATCTTCAAAATATGACTTAAATTCTAAAAACTTTAATTCCCTATAATCGCTATAAATATCCTGCACAATTTTCTGATCGATTGTGTGAGAAAAATCTTGCAAGACCATATGCAAAGAATTAAGTTTTTTTTTTTTTTTATTTTCTTTGGGATCCCCGAAACTTAAGTTTTGTAGAACAACATTATTAAAATCAAATCGCTTTCTCATTTGATCACACAATTCAATATAAAAAATAATACAATCTTGTTTAAATTTGACTTCTTCGTGCTCGGAAATGTTAGAGGCGATAAGCTTATCCATCGCATAAACTCCTATATGAATCTGATCACTTTGCAATATATTCGAAATGTTTTTATAATCAATAGTTTCTATGTTGTCTAATGTAATACATTCCGATTTTACAAAGTTATACAATATACTTAAATAAAGTGTTTTTATTTCTGAATAAATATTATGCACTTGAAGCCACTCACTCTGGAAAATTTTATTAACTTTATTAATATTTTGAAGGCTACCCTTCAGGATGGAGAGATAAATTTCATTCATATCATCCAAGTTATGTAGAATGGTTTTTGCACTGTCTATTTTGTCAACATTAACATAAAGTTCTAATACTCTGTACACTACTGCCTCTAAGGATAGCCAGCGAGTTTGACATGGATGTAGGATCTTTTTTGGCTGCAATTCCAATAGCGCAATTCTATTTTCAAATTGAGCAGGTGCTTCTCTTAGAACTATTGGAAACCCAATTATACACATTGCGCACAAATGCTTCTACACTGCTGGGGTAGCTTTAAGCAGGCATACGAAAAGCAAAGTTCCAAAGAATGACATATACATTTAAGAAGTAATTAAGTTAGGAATTTCTGAATGCGCGACTGAGTGCTTCGAGCCGATCATATTCTTGGCTCCGTCTGCAGCAAAAGCTAAAAGTTAGTATAAGATACACATTACGGTGGGTCAATTTGTATGGACGAAAGTTAACCGATATGGTTTTTAGCGGACATATTTGGGTCGGACAGGGTATGCATGAAAATTTTACAATCAAATGAATTTTTTTAGTAGGTCAAGAAAACAACCTTAAAAATCAATGTCGAAAAAAGTAAAAAAAAAAAAAAATGAAATTTCGCAGGCTCGAAAATGATTTTTTTTGGGTATGCGTAGTGGAACTTTTTTTCCTGAGCCCAAATCCTATCGAAAGATCGATGGCGCGATATCGGTCAATACATCGACCCAGTCTAGTATACAAGTTCAATAAAGCTTGTACCTCAATTTTAAATATATTTAATTTCTTGGTGTTTGAATATTTAAAATAAATCTCAGGATTAAATCGTCATGTTTCATTAAAAAATCGTCCAAGCGTCATTATAATTGAAAATCGTCGTCATCAATCTGTCAACGCTGAAGGCAAGTCTGGCTCAATTGAGCTATGGCGTGCCGGCCACTGGTACACATGGTGCTTTGATTGTGCTTGCGTATTGTTACAGGCACTCAAGAGAGAGCGTTCCTTAGAGTATAGACGAAATGTGAGCTACTTTGTACTCTTAACTGATGGAGTTTTTTTTTTCGGTTGCTTCAAATAATATTTTTTTGTTCATAATTTTTAAGTTCCAAACTTGTATGTTATAACTATTCAGTAAAAGCTTCAAATAAATAAGCTCATATTTCCATTAGTAGAGGCACTAATTAATGCCAAGCTTAAGGGCAAACATTTTACATATACCATTCAAATATTTTCAAACGAAATTTTTATTGATTAATATATTACTAACTATTTCACAACACTTCACCAAACGCGTACTTTCGCATTGTTATGTAAATTATTAACGATTTTATACATTTTAACATTGCGAAATATGCTTCAAAGCATTTATTTTGCTTCAAAACTAAAAAAAAAAAAACTAAAAGTTGAAAACCCCAAAAATGCATTTCAACTAATTGATTAACATAAAAATGTTGTGTCATACTTTTAAGTACAACAAAATATTAATTTGTAATATTTAAGTTATGAGAAAAATTTTAATTTTTTGTGTGAACGATAAATGGAAATTCCATTGCAACTTAAATTGGACGCCGCGAGTTATTTGTTATTAGTAAGATTAATTATACTAAAAATGTAAAACTTAATCACTCTAACGCCATTTCTAATTGAAATTTTAACGCTCTGCATACAATTTGATCACGCACTGTGATTTAAAAGCAAAAACAAATTAGTAAAATGCAATGACAAAAAAAAACCTGAAATGGTGTGATGAAGAATGCCACCCATTAGTGGCTTGAAATTGTAGTCGATAACACATTGAACATAACAAGTAAGGAAGCTTAAGTTCGGGCGAAATTGAGCATTATATGCCCAGGTGGATGCTCTCAGGCCGTTGGGTAAGGCGTGTCACGATATTTTCAAAATTTGTTTAAGTTTTGTTCTTAGCTCAGCCGTATCACGACTGTGGCAGAATATCAGTCAAATGTAGTTAAATACCATGGAGTTATTGTAAACTTTGTTAAGTAGAGACCTTTAGGAAAAGTGGGCGTGGTCTTTAACCGTTTTTCCTCGCTTGCACTGAGTATATATAATTTGGCAAAGACAGTGGCTCTGTCAAATTTCAATTTAATATCTTTAAGGGTTTTTGATTTATGGCTTGTTAAACTTTCAAATTTTTTTTCTTCTAAATGTAAGTGGTGCCACGCCCATATTCCAAATTTTTTTGGAATATATGTTTTGCGTCATAAAACAATCCAAATTTCATTAGATTAGTGGGTTTGGTTTTTGAATTATCCCATTTTTTCCATATTTCTAAATTTTCGATATCGAAAAAGTGGGCGTGGTTATCGTAAGATTGCGCTTATTTTCAATACCAATCTATCCTGGGTCCAGATAAGCACGTATATCGAACTTGGTGAATATCTCAATATTTGCTCAAGTTATCGTGTTAACGGACGGACAGACGGGCGGATGGACGGACATGGCTTAATCAAATTTTTTTTCGATATTGATGATTTTTATATACGGAAGTCTATATCTATCTCGATTCCTTTATACCTGTACAACCAAACCTTATCTAATCAAAGTTATAATAACCTGTGTAAAAACACAGCTGGGTATATAAAGGGCTCTTTGGATTGCTTGTGCGTTTTATATATGTACATACAAACCTGCATTTCATATCACATATGCATTCAGGTTTACTTCATCCTCAAATTTATGTGTATTTTCTTAAAATTTTGAAGGCATGTTATCGCATTTCACAGGTGTAAATAGCATTCGAGAAGATCTAAGCCGAGTTTCCCAAACAATTTGTGTTACTTCTTTTAAATTTTCCTACAAACTGGATGAACGGAACCTACGTGTTCCATTCCTACTCCAAACGGCATCAGATGAGAAATACTTTCGGAGTGTTAACCAAATCACTGCCGAGGGGGCGACCCAGCTTTGAAAGACTTTAGGAAAAAACTTGTTTCTAATTTTTTTATTTTGCTATGGCCCTGAATGAAACCAAGAATCTTCGGTGTGGTAGGCGGAGCGGTCTCCACTGTGGCCGGCGTTCACTTGGAAAGTACTGCATTAATCTGAAGGACGATGTGACAGGTCATAGTTGGTCATAGTATGTCACAAGGTGGTAGCTCTTGTTTTTGGTGTTGTTGTAACAGTGCTTCGCCCCATCCAATAGAAGTTATCACTCACAAATTGTCATCAATATCCTCTTATGGGAGTCCAAGGAAACTTGAAGTTTTAACAGAGATATGGTTGTAAGAGGCACTGGTTCCACAAAGTAATTGGGTATATTGGGGTTGATTCTGGAAATGTAAGAATTTAACATATTGCAGTATCAATATCGAAGTCGCGCAAGAGTTACGCGCATCTTCATGTGGGGCTACTTTCCGCAACTGGGAGTTTTTGGTAATTGACATTTAAAATGGGGTCACAACAGTTAACAATTTTCAGCATAAACCTGCGGCGACTCATCATGGATGCGACCGAAGGCGTCTTTATGCTCATCAGGATCAAGCAGCTCAGTTCTTGAGCGTCAGATTTTTATATAGTATTACCGAAGATGACTCCTTAAGCCCCTGGGAAGTGGGGCCGCTTCAATCAAGGTTTCTGAGTATCCAACACAAGTTCGTTGTTCTCTTTTATGTGGGAAGTGGTAGCCGATTTAAGGAAGTGCCTTTCGGAACACCGTTGAATCAGAGAGCTGTTTTTTTTTTCTGTTTTGCCTCAACTTATTGGTCTGGTTTTATATAGCCGAAAATTTTATTTGCTGAACTATTGATCCTGGAAATGAGTTCCATATGGAAAAAAATTTACCAAATAACTTAATTTCCAACGCTGATCAGCTAATGTGAATAAAAATAATGTATTCTTTTACTTAAAGAAGTTGGCTAAATTCTTCTTCAAAACAATACTTCCAAACGGAAGTGGTCGGGTCTGCTGCTTACTGTGTCGATCCAGAAGTAAGTAGGCTGCCATATTACTGCACTAACTTTTAGGCGAAAATGATAGCCGAAGAAACAGCACAAATTCTGGAGGAAGCGCGCTTAAGCTGCAGGAGCGACAATATATAAATTGATAGGCAGTCGGCGATAAAAGCAATATTATCACACAGTACTTCATCAGGAATTATCATGGAATGCAAAGAAGCATTGCAAAAACTTCGCACAGGCCATACCATACATCTATACTGGATACCCGGTCATTAGGAGATAGAAGGTAACGAAAAGATTAATGAGTTGGAAAAATAAGGTGCAACACTCACTGAATCAACGATAGACGTCCAAATACGTTTGGTGTAAATCAAAGGAGACAGGAGTTGCATATTATTCATAAAGCAGGAATCTAAGATCATGTGGACACTGCCTTCTGGCGCCACATGCTTATAAGTTGGGCCTCCTCAGTAACAGCAAATGTAGGAACTGCGAGCTGCCGGAAGAAACGGTTAAGCACGTGCAGTGTTCGCATGCCGCGCTTGCAAGCTCATGCTATTAAAGAGGCCAGAGTTGCCAGATTCCAAGGCAGCAATTAAGCTAGGGCCTAAAAACTTCTCGTATATGCCAAGAGGACAGAGTTATTCTGTAATATAAATTCTGGCATTTGATTGGGGTTCTTCCGTTTGGTTCTCAAACAAATTCTGGTAACACTAGGGGCACATTCACGGCAATATGAGGTCTTAACTGAGCGGCCAGTTCTACCCAACACAACCGTGATCTTTCATATAACAAAAGACTTAGGCAACAAACTTGCTTAATCAAATCAGTATGCGATTACATACAGCAATGCCATTACGCCGCTGCATTAAAAAAAATTAAAATTTACGCATCAAATTACCACTGATTGCTGAAGTAAAGTTAACAAAAGAAACACAAAAACAACTAATTGCTAACTTTGAATGCCAAATGCAATAAATCTGCATAAGGCCGAAGGCAGCAACAAAAAATTTGGAAAGAAACAACCGACAGCTGCGACAAATCACAGATTAAAGAACCGAAACAAGTGTGCTACTTTAATGTTGATGGCGGAAATTAATTTGAAGGCAATCCAAATAATAATGCACAACAAAATGTAATCAAATAAATTTATTTCGTAATTACCTTAATTGATAAATAGATAAAGCGGGTCAAAGGCTCAACACAGCTCATAAAATTTGTTAAAAATTGCAAATGAGCATGCTTGCGTAAGACAAGACTGACAGTTACAAGACACACTTTACGTAATGAAATTCTAAATAATTTTTGCATTTTATTTAATTTTTTTATTTTTGGTATTACGTTTTCAGCAAAATTTCACAGCTCATACAGAACCAGTTCGAACAAAGCATTGCACCAAAATATTATAAACTGCAACAAGTTGCAACAACAAATGTTGCACCCGCTTATATAACCTCATTTAAGCTACAAAATAAACACTATGTTGAAAAAGTTGTTGATGACGCAAAAGAAGAAGAAGCAGTAGCATAAGAAGAACAAGAAGCGTGTAGTGCGGTGTGGCAGTCTGTTGCGGAACTTGGTCAAAGAATGCAAACAAGTCATTTGCTATGTAATACGCCAATATAAGTTTGCATGCCTATGTATATATATGTGTGTGTACGTGTGCGTAATCAAATGACAATGTTGCTTCTTAGCTTATTTGGCGCTATTTCTTGTTACCGGTTTGTTGTCCTCTAGTGAATTTAGCGCCAATTGTTTCGCTTGATTGCTTGACTTGGCTGATGATGCTGGCTGGCTGGTGATTGTGTTCTGGCTCGTTTGACCAGTGCAACGAAATGTATGTTAACGTTTGCAACTGTTATGTGAGTGTTACGTAAGTAAAGTTTTTATACCTTTTTCCAACAAAGATGCTGTAAGGCTTCGGTAGAACAAGATTTAGGACAGTAGATAAACACTTCCATAGTGTTTGCATCTTTTAGCACATCTCAAGCTTAATGCCTTTCAGATCTACTTCGTATTTTTCTAGACAATGTTAAAGTATAGGTTAGATTAGATTGAACTGGCTTGTCAACAAAGACCTCGCATAGATTGAACGTGTTCGAAATGTTACCAGAATTCCTTTGACGATCAAACTTAAGAGCCCCAATCAGGTGCGAGGACTTATGTTATAGAATAACTCTATCTTCTTGACTAATATTAGAAGTGTTGTATCACCTGGCTTATTTGCTGTCTCGAGTTGGCACTTCCTACATCTGCTGTTACTGACAAGGCATAACCTATGAGCATGTAACAGAGGCGTTCAGTTAGTATGCTCATCGTGAGCCTTAAGGCTTCTCTCTTCATAGATACGAGCCACTTTGTGAGTCTTATATCGTAGGACTTGTACATGATCTTTGAAATTGTGTAGCCCCGCGCTTCTGTCCACGCTTTTACTGCCTGATGGATCATATGCAGCTTCTGTTTTGTTTTATCTTCTTCCAAACGTATTGGAACGTTTACTGTCGATTCAGCGTGTGCTGCACACTCTTTTGCCAACTCAACGGTGTTTTTGTTACCATCAATATCTTTATGATCAGGAACCCAGTACATATGTATATATGTTCCAGCCTGAGTGAAGTTTGTCCAATGCTTCTTTGCATTCTATCACACTTCTTGATGAAGTAGTGTGTGATATTATTGCCTTAAACGCCGCCTGACTATCAATATATATATTTCCGCGACTGCCAGCTTAAGCACGCTTCCTCCAGAATATCTGCTGATTTCTTCAAAGCTGTAATTTCCGACGCTACAGTAATCTCGCAGCTTGTAGGATTTTTCTGGGTCGACACAGAAAACAGCAGACGCGACTCGTTAATTTAGAACTATAGATATACAAATGTATAGCATGTTCTGCCATTTCTGCACATTATCACCAACACTACGTCTCAATAGTGGCTCCAAGATCTCTTTCGAAGCTCATGCATGGGAACATATGTTTCGTTAGAACGACATTAGATGGCACTATACTGCTATTATCATATGGCCTGTACTTCGGCTTAGCCGAGACCTTAAGCCTTGTTGCAGTTGCTAACGCAATATTTTTGGCCATTAGGTCTGCAGGCGGCATGTGTAGAATACCATGGAAAGCTACTGTCGGTATAGCTATTAGGTCTCCCGTGTTATGCTAGTCACTGATAAACTGAATACCCCCTCAAGTTTTTTGGTGTTCATATTTTCTATGCAGCTATCCACCAAATAAGAATCCCCATAGTAATGTATGTATTTGGCAATTGCCGTAAATACTTAATGAGCGAGTTTGGGTGATAGGCCCCACGTGCATCCTAAGTGATCCAGAGAACCAAATTCTTATGTTCTTCACCATCTTTGTGCGGAAAGCAGCTGCATTCCCATTACAGCGACGCGTTTCTATGTGTGTATATTCCATATGAAACATGAATATCGAGTTTTTTTGTTCAGTGCTGGTCCCTGGGGTCCTCACTTGAACCTGGATTGAATGGATGCCACCTTCAATCTCACCTTATAACATAGTTTTTTGTGCCACCTTCATTGTCGCTTATGCGGTTTGTTCTTGAAATTGAAAAATGGTTAGCAAAAAAATCGTTCTAATGGGTGCAAACCACCTTGACGGATATGACCTCAACTTCAATTAGAATTTCTCTCCGTGAATTGTTATTCTTTCCTAACCATATTCGTACTACGCTTACTTGATTCATTACCATACAACAAGCAAAAGCATACTTTTTTATTTTCAATTTTTTTATTCCAAACGCCCACTTATTTGGCTACAAGCTATCAGATTCACTGCGCTCTCGTGCCGGCTAGAAAAATATAGAAAATGTAGGTTAAAGCGCATTCGTGCAATGAAGTCACACGCTGCCAAATACATTTGTTTTATATGCATTTTTTGTTGTGTTTACAAATGTGTTGGTCAGCGTGCTTTTGTGCTTTATTGCATTCTGGTTTTTTTAACTTTGTATGTTGTTGAATCAATGCATTTTGTATTTTATTGTACTTTGCCGCTTTTGCGGAAACGTTAGAAATGAATGGTAGTGATATGTGACTACTATGTAGGCATTCTTATGTCAAATACCGTTAAAATGCCATGCGCGCTATAAATGGCAAATAAAATTGTTGTTTGACCAGCAGAAAGAAGAGGAAACGCAAAACTAAACGGAAGACTGAAGACACGAACTCGTTTGCTTACAATACAATAAAATGTACTTAGGACATAGAAGAGTATTTGTATTGTTATTTTTTTTACTATTTGCAGCCCTCTTAAGTTTAGTAAATGCAACAGGCATGAATTGTTGTAAAAAAATGCTGTAAAATAATTCTCACTGACTAAAGAGGTAACCGATTTGTGTCGGTATTGTTCAACCACAAAGAGATGCCTGCTGAAGCGAGCACTCGACTGTCCAAAAAACCGATTAATTGTTTGAAATAGCATTCATTGAGAAAAGTTTTATAAAGAATAGGCCAAGTTCCAAATGCATCTTTTATACTTTCCTTATACCAGGATTCTTTCTACTTTAGGTAGATATTTTGTATAGGAGCCTCATGACCAGAGCGCCTCAATATTGAGCTTTCATCAGATGAAGCCAAGTTGATTCAGATCATGGCCTTTTAAGTTTGATTATCACATTTTTATTAGTTTCGAGTATATTATAAGTGTACTTACGCTTTTCACAAAATGTATATTAGTATTTAAAAGTATTCACATACCTAAAAATAGAAGAAGAAGAAAAAAAAATATTAAATTATTGACACAAACTAGAGCTTTTTTTAATTAAACATAAAATAGTGTATAGTATAAGCTTAATTGTACCTTTAACCTTTGACTACTATGGGGATCATGCATTCCATTAAAATTTTAAAAATCTACTAAAATTCAATTTGCACTATATTTGAATAAGGGTACATCCCATCATGTTGTAACGAATTTTCTGAAATTCCGCTTATTAATCTTCTGCTCACGTTCGTATCGCTAAACTGTTGAATAAAACACTCCCATATTATGTATTACAAAATGGTCTTTATTAGACTACTTTGAGGTACTTCGCAGGTAAACTTCACTTCGCAACTGATAGCGTGCTTAAATCAAACTGATTACTGTATACTCAGCTTTGGCTATTTTTATACTCTGTTGCCTTGTTCACCCATTTCTCCTAAGGTCTGGTAACTTCGCGAACTTCTTGCCTGGTTACCAGCCATATATGTACATGTATATTTGTAGTTTATAGTCTCTCGCATAGCCATATGCGTGTGTATATGTGAGTACTACTTCGGTTGATGGTGAGTATATCTCTGCTACCTTGTATGTACATGTGTAAGTGCTAATTAATGTGTTTATGTAGCTTGCTTTAATGTTGTTGTGCCTTTATTTAATAACCTTAGGGATGTAAGTATTAACTAGTGATGTTAATATTCGTCACAATATATATTATTTCTAATTGCTGGTTTTTATGTACAGGCCCCTTTTTCGCTCTTGTTTGGAATCCATATCTATAAATAAAGTTTTGGTTGTAAAGATGGAGATTCAGGCTATTAGCGAGCTTTAGGCAATTTGGGTCGTAGAGCTTTTATTTACCTATATTTTGTTAAAATAATTTGTTAAAAATAAACAATTGTGAGCACACAAAGAAATCTCTTTGTACTGTGGCACTATTGTGAATAATTGCACTGTATTGCTGGCAGTTGCTATCATGCGCTAGATGACAGCGCAAGCTGTAAGTTTTAGTTGATTGATAGAACAGCTGATTTTTGTTGATATTTGATAAGATACTTTTATATTGGATGGTCCTTATTAGTATTTTCTTGTCATAACCAGCTGTTTTAGTTTTGTATATTGAGTCCTTACATTTTTGCAGTTATTTTTTGACATCGAGTATTGTAGAATGTGCACCTGCTACTGAAAAGTGAGTCGATATACTAGGTCAATAAGCTAGGTGTAGTAAAGACCTGAAATTTCTTTTGTGAAAGCATATAAGTGTCCTAAATAAGATTCAAGTGAGTAAGCAACAATGTGTTACAAATATGTTCTTCTAAGTGTGTTTTTTTATGATATATCCTATTGGTATGGTTTAGGATACATTGGTTACATGGTTTAGGGGACATATTATCCATTTGGCGTACAATTATGTTACAAAGAACTTTTATTAATTTGAGTGCTTTTTAAAATTGTAGAAAAAGGAATGGTGGTATTTTGACGAAAGATGAAGTTGTTGCTTTGCTAAATACCAGCGACACTGAGCTTGGCGATTTTAGTGCTCCAGATTTCGTTGAAGAATCAAACATCAAATATCGAGCAACCCTGACGAAAACTCAGATGATGCTCAATGCCCTCGAATGAGAATTCCAGTATACAAGGTTCTAACCCAGATGAAGGCAATATTCATTGTTCGTCAATGCCGTCCAATGAGCGTTCCAATCTACCAGCAGTATTATTTTCCATTACTGAAGAGATTAAACCCATTATATTAGTTTGAATTTCAAGAAATTCTACTGAGCTCAAAGTATTTAAATATATATTTCCTGAATCCTTGTTTATTTTTATTGTTCAATGTACAATTGAATGGTTGGCCCTCATAGAAGCAAAAGGAGACCGTAATATACACCCAACTGATGCATAAGATATTAAGATTTTGTTAGGAATTTCGCTTATCATGGGCTATAATAAACTTCCAGAGATTTCTGATTACTGATCTCAAAACGAGTCCATGGGTAACGAGTATATAAAAAAAGCGATTGCAGGAAATTGCTATCAAAATTTAATGTCAAAACTATATTAAAATTTTCGTAAGCAACCGGAAACGACATCTAAACTGTATTATATAGAGGAAATTTTCAATTGCTTGAAGTGTACTTTAATAAGAGCCCAGAGCGATAGTACACATCAGAGCATTGATGAATCGATCGCTAAATTCAAGGGACGATCTTCACTAAAGCAGTGTCTTCTGCTGAAGCCTATTAAACATGGTATTGGCAAAGATGTGACTCTAAAAGTGGTTACACTTACGATTTTAACATTTGCGCTGTTAGAGGAAACAACCCAGCCCAATCTGGAACTTTGGGTTGAGAGTCGTTACCAAATTGTGCGAAACTGTGCGGAATCTATTCACGGTTCTGGTTTTTGACAGATTTTTCACCTCATACGATCTGTCGAAAACATTACAATTTGCTTACTTCGGGACATATATCCAGAACCGGAAAAACTTGCCTGTAATCACTGACCCTTTGGAGAAAGGCAAATCTATATTTCGTATTAGTGAAGCAGGTATAATGGCAAGACTCACGAGAAGTTATTGTCATGACTATCTATCATAAGCCTACAACACTCACCGTTTTACGAACGCAAAAATATAAATCCAGAATATCCATCAACTGTCCTGAAGCCTTAGCTTCCTATAATCAGAGCATGGGTGGAGTGGAAATATCTGACCAAAAAGTTAAGACTTAGGATAACAAGTAAGGAAGGTTAAGTTCGGGCGTAACCGAACATTACATACTCAGTTGAGAGCTATGGTGACAACATAAGGGAAAATAACCATGTAGGAAAATGAACCGAGGGAAACCCTGGAATGTGTTTGTATGACATGTGTATCAAATGAAAGGCATTAAAGAGTATTTTATGAGGGAGTGGGCCATAGTTCTATAGGTGGACGCCATTTAGGGATATATCCATAAAGGTGGATCAGGGTTGACTCTAGAATGCGTTTGTACGATATGGGTATCAAATGAAAGGTATTAATGAGTATTTTAAAAGGGCGTGGACCTAAGTTCTATAGATGGACGCCTTTTCGAGATATCGCCGTAAAGATGGACCAGGGGTGACTCTAGAATGCGTTTGTACGATATGGGTATCAAATGAAAGGTGTTAATGAGCATTTTAAAAGGGAGTAATCCTTAGTTCCATAGGTGGACGCCGTTTCGAGATATCGCCATAAAGGTGGACCAGGGGTGACCCTAGAATTTGTTTGCACAATAGGGGCATCAAACGAAAGGAGTTAATGAGTATTTTAAGAGGGAGTGGGCCTTTCTGGACCAGGGGTGACTCTAGACTTTGTTTGTACGATATGGGTATCAAATGAAAGGTGTTAATGAGTATTTTTAAAAGGGAGTGGGCCTTCGTTTTATAGGTGTTCGCCTTTTCGAAATATCGCCATAAAGGTAGACCAGGGGTGACTCTAGAAGGAGTTTGTACGATATGGGTATCAAATTGAAGGTATTAATTAGAGTTTTAAAAGGGAGTGGTGGTAGTTGTATATGTGAAGGCGTTTTCCAGATGTCGACCAAAATGTGGACCAGGGTGACCCAGAACATCATCTGTTGGATACCGCTAATTTATTTATATATGTAATACCTGCCAAGATTTTAAGGGTTTTTTATTTCGCCTTGCAGAACTTTTTCATTTTCTTCTACTTAATATGGTAGGTGTCACAACCATTTTATAAAGTTTTTTCTAAAGTTATATTTCGCGTCAATAAAACAATCCAATTACCTTACAATATTTCATCCCTTTTTTCGTATCTGGTATAGAATTATGGCATTTTTTTCATTTTTCGTAATTTTCGATATCGAAAAAGTGGGCGTGGTCATAGTCGGATTTCGTTCATTTTTCATACCAAAATAAAGTGAGTTCAGATAAGTACGTGAACTGAGTTTAGTAAAGATATATTGATTTTTGCTCAAGTTATCGTGTTAACGGCCATGCGGAAGGACAGACGGACGACTGTGTATAAAAACTGGGCGTGACATCAACCGATTTCGCCCATTTTCACAGAAAACAGTTAACGCCATAAAATCTATGCCCCTACCAAAAGGATTGGTTAATTTTTGTTCGACTTATGGCGTTAAAAGTATCCTAGACAAATTAAATGAAAAAGGGCGGAGCCACACCCATTTTTAAATTTTCTTTTATTTTTGTATTTGGTTGCACCATATCATTACTGGAGTTGAATCTTGACATAATTTACTTATATACTGTAAAGATATTAAATTTTTTGTTAAAATTTTACTTTAAAAAAAAAATTTTTTTAAAAGTGGGCGTGGTCCTTCTCCGATTTTGCTAATTTTTATTAAGTGTACATATAGTAATAAGAGTAACGTTCCTGCCAAATTTCATCATGATATCTTCAACGACTGCCAAATTACAGCTCGCAAAAGTTTTAAATTACCTTCTTTTAAAAGTGGGCGGTGCCACGCCCATTGTCCCAAATTTTACTAATTTTCTATTTTGCGTCATAAGTTCAACTCATCTACCAAGCTTCGTCGCTTTATCGGTCTTTTGTAATGAATTATCGCACTTTTTCGGTTTTTCGAAATTTTCGATATCGAAAAAGTGGGCGTGGTTATAGTCCGATATCGTTCATTTTAAACAGCGATCTGAGATGAGCGCTCAGGAACCTACATACCAAATTTCATCAAGATACCTCAAAATTTACTCAAGTTATCGTGTTAATGGACGGACGGACGGACGGACGGACGGACATGGCTCAATCAAATTTTTTTTCGATCCTGATTATTTTGATATATGGAAGTCTATATCTATCTCGATTCCTTTATATATGTACAACCAACCGTTATCCAATCAAACTTAATATACTCTGTGAGCTCTGCTCAACTGAGTATAAAAAAAAAAAATCATCAAAATGGTGGCGTAAAGTTTCCTTCAAGCTTTTAATGACGTCTGTTGTAAATGCGCATATCCTTTATCAGGAAAATATTTACAAACAAGTAAGGAAGGCTAAGTTCGGGTGTAACCGAACATTACATACTCAGCTGAGAGCTATGGAGACAAAAGAAGGGAAAATCACCATGTAGGAAAATGAACCTAGGGTAACCCTGGAATGTGTCTGTATGACATGTGTATCAAATGGAAGGTATTAAAGAGTATTTTAAGAGGGGAGAGGCCATAGTTCTATGGGTGGACTCCATTTAGGGATATCGCCATAAAGGTAGGGCTGACGTTACGGCATTTAACTTCCGGTAGTCCACGCAAAACCTCATTTTTCCATCCTTCTTCTTTACAAGTACTACCGGTGAGCTCCATGGACTAGCTGATGGTTCGATGACGCCGCTGTCGCTCATTTCTTGTATGATTTGACTCACAACTTCCCGCCTCGCCAGTGGAACACTACGTGGAGCTTGACGGATCGGCCTCGCATCTCCAGTGTCAATTTGATGTTTCACAACATTGGTGCGGCCTGGTTTGGAACCATCCTGGTCAAATATGTTCGCGTACTTTAGGAGCAGTTGTTTTGCCTTACTCTGATAGGCATCCTTTAGCCCTTGCGTCCATGCCGTGATGTAATTTGAAAGATCAGTATTACTAGATGAAACGTGTTCCTGGAGCTGTTCACAGTTAATAACTACTTCAGCCTCTTGGCATCTTCCCAAAATAGCTCCTTTAGTCAGTTTGAGTGGTGACTTGAACTCATTGAGTACTCTTACCGGAATATGTTCATCTTGTTTTGTCATAGCCAGGGTTTTTCCTACAAGTATATTCAATGGTGATCTATTTGCTGCTTCGACAACCCACAATTTGTTTGTCTCCATCATATTTGCTGACTCTCTTCCACCAGCACTCGTTTACTGCTGTAGCCTCTCTTGTAGCCGAAATTAAGTGGTACATCCATGTTCTTATATCGCATCATCTTGCTTTGCATGTCGATCTTGATGCCCTGGTCGATTAAGAAGTCCACTCCAATTATGATTTCATCAACAATCTCTGCCACTATAAAATTGTGTACTACCGTGACGTTCCCGATTGCGACTTCACATGATACTTCTCCTAGAACCGTGCTGTCTTCTCCAGTGGCTGTACGCAATCTTGCTCCATGCAATGGTCTTATCTTCTTGTTGACTAAATCTGCTCGAATAATGGAATGGGATGCACCCGTATCTACAGTTAGTAAACGTTCCTTTCCATCCACATGTCCTCCTACAGTAAGATTGTTTGACCTTCTTCCAATTTGTGAGATAGAGATTATGGGGCATTCAATTGAGGGAGCTAGCTGTCGCCCCTTGCTGCTGACTCGCTTTAGTTTAACGATTGAGTGGACTTGGAGATTTGCTCATCTCCTTCAGCTCTGCGTTTACGGCCACCCACATTGTTGGAGCTATTGACTCCGGTGCTGCAATGTCGTGCAAATGATCTGGGTTGCCGCACTTGAAACATTTAATAGCTCCGGCATTTTTCTGCTGTGATCCCTTCAGTGCTTTCAAAATTGTGTCTACCCAATCTGGTCTTTCCACTTCCACACGATGAGCTTTGTATTCTGATTTACTCAATAGTGAGGCCGTTTCCTGAGTCAATGCATGTGATACCGTTTCAGCAAATGTCAGCTTTGTGTTTGCGTATGTAGCTCGCTTCGTTTCCACGTCCCCTCTCGGTGTATTCCACGGGTGCGACCGCATTTTGTACGATATGGGTATTAAATGAAGGGTGTTAATGAGTATTTTAAAAGGGAGTGGGCCTTAGTTCTATAGATGGACGCCTTTTCGAAATATCGCCATAAAGGTGGGCCAAGGGTGACTCTAGAATGCCTTTGTACAATAAGGGTACCAAACGAAAGGTGTTAATGAGTATTTTAAAAGGGAGTGGGCTCAGTTCTAGAGATGGGCGACTTTTCGAGATATCGCCATAAAGGTGGACCAGTGGTGAATTTGTTTGTAAGATATGGGTATCAAATGAAAGGTATTATTGAGGGTGTTAAAAGGGAGTGGTGGTAGTGTATATATGTGAAGGCGTTTTCGAGATATCGACCAAAACGTGGACCAGGGTGACCCAGAACATCATCTGTCGGGCACCGCTAATTTATTTATATCTGTAATACCATGGAGTCCTAAATGATCTGGGAGCCAAAAACAAGGCTTTTTAGGATAGGTTTCTGGGTATCAGCGACATGAAATTAATGAACCTAGTTAAGCAGTGTGTAGTAGCCGCATTCTATGGTCAAGAGCCCTTATGTGGACTTACAAAGACACATATTATGTGCATCAAAAGCAACGAGAGTTTATGCCAAATTCATTAATCTAAGCAAACAGTACATATGAGCTCTCATGGATACCAAACGAGACCCTGTAGTCTACGATATCACCATAGTCAGTTTAATCTATTCGATACACAAATCTGTCGCTTTCGTGAGCTGGAGGATGAAAGATCACATTATCTGCGAACGGTTCGCACTGGCAAGGCAGATACTCTCCCATGTAGCTGGCATCACCCATAATCCCCCGTGATATGTTGTAAAAAGCCTTAAGATGTCTTAAACATCTTAAAGTCTCCCACATGCAGTCAGAGGCTGGAATATTAACCAAAATAGATATAAATAAAGGTCACAGCGCATCAATGGATAATAATAATAATATTATTATTAATTTTCATTAGCTAAATCTTTCTAAAATACTGTTTTATTATTTAGTTTATTATAATCTCAATCACAAATAACTTCAGCTTTTCGTTTATGCAAACAGAATGCCGCTAATACCGATGTTGTTGAGTAACAACAAAAGACTTTAGCAACGAACTCGATTTGTATGTACTTCAGGTCGAATATCACTTTACAACAGGAAAAAATGCTGCATAGCTATTACAAGAAGCATAAGATAAGAGCAAAAATTATTATAACCGTAATTGCAGATAACAACAGATAACAAGCGAGATTAACGAAAGAATTTCCATGCACAAAACCGACATTCTAAAAATGAGAAAAATAATCAAGCAAATGTAAATCCCCGCGCACGTTAAGCTGGCAGATTTTTAATTATGCAATCATTTTCAAATGAAAGGCATGCCATCAAGCATAAATGATAACTTGCTTAAGCGGGAAATTCAACGAGATGGTGGTAATAAAGTTAACGCTGACAACGAAGAAAAAAATAATTTTAAATAAATAAAAATTTTGTAATGAGAAAAATATATATATATTTTTTTTTTTTTTGAATGATATGAAAGACAAATCTAGTGAGTTTGGGGTATTGAAGCGCTGCATACCACAAATGCTGTATGTTGTTATTGTTGATGTTATTACGCATTAAAGCTAAAGCACTTGCGGTTCATATTCAATAATGATTAGCGGCAGCACAATGCGATATTAATAGCATTTATAGCTGTAGTGTTGTTGTTATTTGTATTGTTGTTGTTGTTATTTCTACTACTGCTGCTTTTGCAGAACCGGATTTCTTGCCGCTAGTACGTATTCACATTGCCGTCGCTACTAAAGCAGGAAGAGGAAATAATTTGCGTCTCATGTAAGCCCACAAAAATTAAAGCAGCAACAACAACAAACAAATTAATATCTACTTGCTTTTCTCCGTGCTTTCGTGTTTTAAATTTTGTTTCTCTATATGTTTGCATATGTAAATATTTGTAAGCATGTAACTTGTGTTAAGCTTTTTTGACATATGTTCAATGTAGCGTGAAAATATTTTGAATTCAAAGGCTGTCGACTCAAAACTTTTATGCGTTGAAACTCTTGTTACTGTTATTGTTGCTGCCGGTAAATTACTTGCCACAAAATTTGCATATTTTGCTTTTGAGTTTTAGTTGTAACTTTAGCAAAATTTTTTTTAACAAAATTTTTGTGTAATTTCTTATATGTGCATTAAATATTTTGCTTAGTGTTTGCATGACTTTGTGGCACGCTGACAGGTTCGCGTAACTCGAGCACTAGGCCAAGTTGTAAGCGCTTGTTGATTTGACGTTTTCCTCATTTAAAATTGGCGCAATTTGTTTAGTGTACACTTACTTTGCTAAGTGTGGATTAATTAAGAAGTTTATGATTGTAGACAAAGTTTCCTGCACTCACATTTTATGTAATTTGGTTTCATAAGAAATTTGAACTTATAATGAGGCCTACCAAAGAGAATTTGGACAAAAAAACTCTTCAACTCATAGTAGTGATGTCCTACTTTAGGCGCACAGGGGTATGATGCCGAGAAACGAGCAAGTGGAATCAACTCTCCGAACACAGATCGCAAATTGCCAGGCTTACATGCCAACCTAATAAAGCCGCACTGCGTTTTTTAGCGCACGCAAATAACCGGCGTTTTTTGCCCTAACCCAAATAAGCATGCATTGCAACAATGTAAAGCATGTGTGCAAACGTCAAATCTAAATGTCAGCCAGAACAAAAATTGGAAATCGAGTTAGGTTTTCACGCAGAAAATTCAATTTGGGTTGCTCTCATACAAGTTGTATGTGCATGAGACACTTTTGAGAGAAAATGACTTGCGTGCTACATGGCTGTCTCCTGATCGAAATGCTCGCAATCAGATCGATCACGTTGTGATAGACGGACGACACGCCTCCAGTGTTTTAGATGTGCGCACGATCCGAGGACCTAACATCGACTCGGACCATTATATCGTTGCAGCCAAAATACGCACCCGCCTCAGCGCGGCTAAAACCAAGGAACAAAAAAAACAAGGAAAGCTAGACGTCGAAAAGCTTCAATCACAACAGACTGCCAATGATTTCGCAACTCGATTCTCACACCTGCTATCTGAGAACACAACTCATCCTGAAGGAATACAGTAGCATTGGAAGCATATATCCAAAGCACTTCGTACTGCCGCCGAGGAAAAAATTGGTTACCGGCGGCCACGAAAAAACAACTGGTACGATAAAGAATGTCGCGTTGCAACCGAAAAAAAGACGCTGCCTACAGGGCTACGTTAAAAGACCTCTCTGAAGTTGGCAAGACAACTTTTACGTGTAAAAAAATTACCTATTGGGAAAATTGCCGTGAATTTGCCGTAATTTAGCCGTGAAACAAAAAAATTTGCCGTGGCCATATTTTAGAAAATACAGGGTGGCACGCCAACTTCACGTGAAGTTAGCGTGACACCCTCAGAAAACCACCTTAGAGGCCAGCTAGGAAGATAATTCTTGCACACGAATTTGCCGTAAATTTGCCGTAGATAAGTGGCATATTATATAATTTCGAAAAAAAAAAATTTAACTTTTTTTTATGGTGCACCGCCAACTTCACGTGAAGTTAGCGTGCCACTTTTCGAAAACCACCTTAGACACCAGTTAGGAAAATAATTCTTGCACGTGAATTTGCCGTAAATTTGCCGTGAATTATCGGTGAAACAAAAAAATTTGCCGCGGCCATGTTTTAGAAAATACAGGGTGGCACGCCAACTTCACGTGAAGTTAGCGTGCCACCCTCAGAAAACCACCTTAGAGGCCAGCTAGGAAAATAATTCTTGCACACGAATTTGCCGTAAATTTGCCGTAGATAAGTGGCATATTTTATAAATTCGAAAAAAGAAATTTCAAATTTTTTTTATAGTGCACCGCCAACTTCACGTGAAGTTAGCGTGCCACCCTCAGAAAACCATCTTAGTGGCCAGCTAGGAAAATAATTCCTGCACACAAATTTGCCGTAAATTTGCCGTAGATAAATGGCATATTTCATAAATTCGAAAAAAAAAATTTCAAATTTTTTTTATGGTGCACCGCCAACTTCACGTGAAGTTAGCGTGCCACCCTGTATTTTCTAAAACATGGCCGCGGCAAATTTTTTTGTTTCACGGATAATTCACGGCAAATTTACGGCAAATTCACGTGCAAGAATTATTTTCCTAACTGGTGTCTAAGGTGGTTTTCGAAAAGTGGCACGCTAACTTCACGTGAAGTTGGCGGTGCACCATAAAAAAAAGTAAAATTTTTTTTTTTCGAAATTATATATGCCACTTATCTACGGCAAATTTACGGCAAATTCGTGTGCAAGAATTATCTTCCTAGCTGGCCTCTAAGGTGGTTTTCTGAGGGTGGCACGCTAACTTCACGTGAAGTTAGCGTGCCACCCTGTATTTTCTAAAATATGGCCACGGCAAATTTTTTTGTTTCACGGCTAAATTACGGCAAATTCACGGTAATTTTCTCAATAGGTAATTTTTTTCCACGTAAAAGTTGTCTTGCCAACTTCAGAGAGGTCGTTAAAAGCGAGCGCGACAAGAGGAGTGTGTGAACGCTATCGTGAGTTGAAAAGGGAAGCGAGACGCCTTTTCAGGAAGAAAAAAGCAGCAGCAGAAAGGCATGAGTGCAAGGAGCTTGAGCTGCTGGCCACCAGGAAAAACGCCCGAAAATTTTACCAAAAAACACAGCGACAGACGGAAGGTTTTAGGACCGAGGCAAACTCCTGTAGGAACGAAAACGGCGACCTTATAACTGGTGTCCAGGGGTGCTTAGATTATGGAGGGAACACTTCTCTGCTTTCCCAAATGGAGGCAGCAATTCACCGCGCAGAGATGAAGAACCCGATCCTGCAATCGATGATGATGGAATATATGTCCCCCGCCCGATTATGACGAAGTTAGAATAGCAATAACCAGATTGAAAAACAACAAGGCCGTGGGCGCTGATGGATTGCCTGCGGAGCTATTCAAGTACGTTGGCGAGGAGTCGGTAAGGTGCATGCAGCAGCTTCTTAGCAAAATATGGGCGGACGGGTGCATGCCCGACGGTTAGAATATAACTGTTCTTTGCCCAGTCCACAAGAAGGGGGATACTGCAAAATGCACCAACTATCGTGGAATCATCCTTCTTAATATCGCATATAAGATCCTTTCAAGTGTATTGTGCGAAAGATTGAAACCCACTGTGAACCGGCTGATTGGACCTTATTAGTGCGACTTCAGACCTGGTAAATCTACCATCGACCAGATTTTCACAATGCGCCAAATATTAAAAAAAAAAACCGTGAAAAGAGAATCGGCACACATCACCTCTTCGTCGACTTTAAAGCCGCCTTCGACAGCACGAAAAGCAGCTGCCTATATGCCGCTATGTCTGAATTTGGTTTCCCCGCAAAACTTATACGGTTGTGTTAAATGACGTTGAGCAACACCATCAGCTCAGTCAGAATTGGGAAGGGCCTCTCCGAGCCGTTCGAAACTAAACGAGGTTTCAGACAGGGTGACATCCTATCGTGCGATTTCTTTAATTTGATCCTGGAGAAAATTATACTAGCTGCAGAACTTAACCGCACTGGAACAATATACTATAAAAGCGTGCAATTACTGGCATATGCTGATGACATTGATATCATCGGCCTAAACACCCCCGCTGTTAGTTCTGCTTACTCCAAACTGGAAAAAGAAGCGGTAAAGATGGGTTTGATGGTGAATGAGGACAAAACGAAGTACCTGCTGTAATCGAGCAAAGAGTCAGCGCATACGCCCCTTGGCAACCACGCTACTGTTGGCAGCCATAATTTTGAAATAGTAAGAGACTTCGTTTATTTGGGAACCAGCATCAACACTAGCAACAACATCAGCACTGAAATCCAGCGAATAATCAATTTTGGCAATAAATGCTACTTTGGACTAGGTAGGCAATTGAAAAGTAAAGTCCTATCTCGGCGAAGTAAAATCATACTCTACAAGTCACTTATCGTACCCGTCCTGCTATATGGAGCAGAAGCATGGACCATGACACCAGCAGATGAAGCGGCTTTGGGAGTGTTCGAGAGAAAAGTTCTTCGAAAGATTTATGGACCTCTACGCGTTGGCGATGGCGAGTACCGTAGAAGATTTAATGATGAGCTGTACGAGCTATACGCAGACATCAACATAGTCCAGCGAATTAAAACGCAGCGGCTGCGCTGGCTAGGCCATGTTATGCGAATGAAAGATGATGCTCCGGCCAAGGAAGTGTTTCTATCGGAACCCGCCTATGGAAGCAGAGGTAGAGGGCGGCCCCCACTCCGTTGGAAGGGCCAGGTGGAAAACGATTTAAACTCCCTTGATGTGACCAATTGGCGCCGGTTGGCGGAGCGAAGGAGCGACTGGCGCGCCTTGTTGGACGGCCATAACCGTTTAGACGGTTAAGCGCCAACTAAGTAAGTAAGTAAGTAAGTAAGACTTGCGTGCGTTTATATTAGGTTGGCATGTTAATGATTTGTACGGGCATCTTCAATCGTAAAAACGGAAAGTGACAAATAAAATTCGACCTGCCAATTGTAAGAAGCCTGTGCGCAGATGATTGTGAAAGGGCAAACTTCTTCCGAAGATTTATGGAGATCTACGCGTAAACATCAAAAGTAGTTAAGCGACGAATAAGCCGGACATAGCGACGCTTCCCAAGGCAGCCGGTTCTATGAATCGGAGCGACTCGAGATTTTTCCCGACCAAGGGCTGTAATTTCAAGGGTTAACACTAACCCCATACGATGGTGAACTATTGTAACGAATTCTGAGAATTCCTGATAATTATACACGATCTGTTAACGTTCACTGAACTGCCGAATAAATAACTCCAATATTCAGTATTCCAAAATGGCCTACTTTGGGAGTAGTACTTTACAATTACAATTATACTTCACTACTAGCGTATTCAAATCAAACTTATTCATTATTCCTCTACTTGCGCTGCTTTTATACTCTCTGTTGCCTCGTTCGCATATTTCTCCTAAAGTCTGAACTTTTCACGAGCATGCCTTCTGGAACAGTTGTATCTCATACTTGGTTATTTAGCTATATGCGCGTGTGTGTGTGAGTAACAACCTCTACTCTTAGCTGGTGATAGCGTGATGTTTGATTGTTTCTCCTTCTTCTTCGCTCCTATCTTTTGACTACATACATACGTGTACGTGAAATAGTCTCTTCGCTTCGAACTGCTGGTTATGTGTGTGGAATATTCTTCGTAGCCTTGTACATAAGTGTAGCTGCTTGCTTTTTCTGTTGTTTGTAAGACCACCATCATTAATTGGCGCTCAAATTCTTAGACATTTTTTTTCTTTTGCAATCACCAAGAGAGATCTGAGCTTATTTCACCAGTCTCTCCCAAATCAGTGAGCCACATTTCTGTTCCCAAATAAAGAAATAAGTTTGTTTAATTCGCAACACTATATTCATATCTCCGCAAGGCTCATGTAAATCATGATTACACTTTCTGTGTGATACACACCATGCGCCTCACCGGTATAACTGCAAATCTACCGCATGGAATACATTGAGAGTCATTACAACTTTTCTCAACTCCGACTATGGCTTGAATCATACATAAAGAAAGATGTGACGAGCAAATTTTCTTTAGTTTTTCCTCTCGAGAGGTCTTTTACTTGTACTTATGCTATGGAGCTTTAAAGTGTACAGGAACCCTGAAAGGAATGGAATCTTTATAACGACCCCACTTTTGAGGTTGGGTACATGACATTTTTAAAATTGGATGAAAATATTTTAAAAGCTGGTATATATGAAACGAACTGCAAAACTGCATGCCTCAAACGAGTAACTAGAAAACTAAATAGTTCATACAACACTGTATTGGCTGCTTTAAGAGAAACGATCTTGTTGGAATTTTCATTGAGAAGAGGATCAGCGCGACTAATTGATTTAGTCCAAGAAGAATACGTATACATTTTTTAACACTTCTCTAAACATGTTTAAGGCTTAATCACATCAGAACGACTACACGGATTTCGGTAAAGCTTAGATTATTTGTAGCCACTAGCCTAGAAAGATCTACTAAGTTCATCTGAGGCCTGATCAGTTTTGTAAATTTTGTTTCCCTTTTGGGGAACAAATGATATTTGACTCATATACATTGTAACGAATATTAGCAGCACTAAGGGATACTATCATCTCTAAGCCGATGCTAAGCAGTGACTTGTATGCACATCAATAATTCAATCATTATGTCTACACATATTTACCTACACGCAGCGGAGAAGCAACGCACAAACACATGCAGATATCTTATCTGATATGCCCCCAAAAGTATGTAATTATAATTGTGGAAGTGTCGCTCACAAATACGCGCGCATATGAGAGCTATACACGTACATCTGTAGGTTTAAATTATATAGCAGGAACTAAGTAAATTCTGGAAGCGCCTAGAAGATGCAACGAGGAGATCCCAGAGTATAAAAGGCGGCAACAGTAGAGGCGCGACAATCAGTTTGATTTAAGCATTCCATCTGTCGAGCAATAGTAGTGTTATTGTGAAGAACTTTAATAGGGGCCATTTTGCATTATTGAAAAATGGAGTTATTTTATTCAACAGTTTAGTGATTCGAACTTAGCAGAAGGTTGCAAATAAGAGGATTTGCAGTAAAGTCCTTACAATATATATATGTAGATATAGGATTACAGATTTTTGGATAAGTAAGTAGGAAGACGACCCTCTCACTGAGCTTCACTGCAGCTTTATTTAGGTAAACGATCACGTAGCACTCTTACTGGAACTCTTTGCAGGAGGGACAACACTTCGCGGAGGAAGTCTTTTGGGATCACATAGAGGTCCAATTGAAATATTTACGGTATAGTTTCGGGCTATCTCCGAATAACTTAAGGACAAGTCAGAAACTTTTTTCGGGATCAATTAAGACTAATTTGGATTTATTTTGGGACCATCTCCGGGTCGTTTTATGAATATATTTGGGGGACTACAATAGCACTACTTCGGTATTGTTTTTGGGATTACTTCGGGTGTATTTGGAAATCAATTGTTTTTAGAGTTATTTTGTATTATTTGCAGACTAATTTATCAATTTAGCTCTGGATAAAATTGTAATTATATTCGAAATTATTTTGGAACCTTTTTCAGAGTATCTTCGAATCATTTTGTGACCATCTGAGGGATGTGGGGCTAGTACCTTTATGGTGCTTCGTTACCGGAGTGTACCGGATATGTATCCAGCAAAGGATCATCAACATCGAAAACACTTCCCAAAACCTTCGGTGCCTTTATCGTTAATACAACAACAACAACTACAACAACCATCTGAGAGCTAATTGGGGACTATTTTGTGAATATAACCACATCATTTCAAAACCGTAGTGACACAACACCGGGTTTGGTTTCAGTTTCAGATCACGGTGATTTTCGGACGATAGATCATTTCCCGGTTATTTTGATTTTTCGTTTTTTTTTTGGGACAAACACGGGACTATTTCGGAAAAAGCCTGGAGTAATTTATGTACTAATTCAAAAGTTTTATTGGGATACATTTTTCGTTTTTCGGGATCAATGCGGAGCAATCATTGGAACATTTTGGGATTGTTTTTGGGACTTTATCCGGATTATTTTGTGATTTTTCGCGACCCTTTCACAAATAATTTTGGGATAACTTCGGAACTTTTTTGTAACTTTCTCCATGTCATCATCGGACCGCTAGGGGATCAGTTTGGAATCAATCCTTGATTAATTCCGCACTGTTCCAAGATCTTTTTCGGCTCTAAAATAAAATATAAGTACAAGGTGCGATAACTTTCGCAGAGATTTTAGGCCGATCTTCTCTTCCAATTTGCGGTCTGCTCCTTTAATTTTTCCTACAAAATGTGTGTCCTACATGTTTTACGTCAACTCTGAATGGCATGATGGGTTTTCGCTGAGAAGATTTTCTTGGCAGAAATACGCTGGAGTGTTTGCCAAATCACTTTCTAATCGGAAAAACGTTGTTTCTAAATTTTTGATGTTGCTTTTCCCGGGAACTAAACCCAAGATCTTCGGTGTGGTAGGCGGAGCTCGCTAGCATTACACCTCGGCGGCCGGTTTTCGGGTATACTTTAGATTATTTCGGAGTTATTTTGGGACTGTCTCTGCATCGTTTCGAGATTAATTTTGCGAAGACTTCGGGATATTTCGGTGCTACTTTGGGACTATCCCCGAATAATTTCGGTACTGTTATCGGGACAATTTCGAGACAGATTCGGAATAGTTTACAGTTTGTTTTTGTGGTTATTTCAGTACTATTTTAAGATCATTTTGTGGCTATTTGGGCAACGTTTAGGGCTGTGTCTGCACTACTTCGGGGCACTGTGTTTGGTGACATTTCAAAACCACTATGGGTTAGTTTCGAGACAATATCGGCATTATTTTTGGGATAATTTTGTGACCATGCTCATTTTATTAATTCCTACATTCCCCTTAAACGTCCAAACCTCAATGAAGCAAGCAGGTAAGCTCATTTCAGGTATCATAACGTTAGAATAAGGATCCACACACTGAAATGGCAGTCCTTGGTCGGGAAAAATCCCGAGTCGCTCAGGTATATGGAACCGACGCCCTTGGAAAGCGTTAAGGAGCCATCTCCGCAAGCATTTTGAGGAAATACGGCACCTGAGAACTCAGCCGTATGAAGAAAAAAAACACAAGCAGGTCCTTGGTGAACTCCACAAAGAGGCGTCGGACCTTTATGCCGGGAATTGCCCGGTGAATCCATTACTCAAAGCACAGTACCCAAAACTTGCGGAAGAGGAACGCATACTCCCCAGGGAAACGCGAGTCACTCTAGCTCAACTTTGTTGTGGATACTGTAACAGGTTAAACTCTTACCTATCCAGAATCAACCCCGATATACAAAATGTATGCCCCGCTTGCAATGTGTCCCACATGACACCAACCATCTCTTTATTTGTAATGTGGGACCAACGCCTCTAACACCCCAATCACTATTTGGCGCACTTTAAATAATGTGGCGAGTATTAGCAGTTCTATGCATCACTATACTACTACTAAATAAATCCATAACATCATTAAAGCAAGCAGCCACAATTATGTACATGTACACATTAAAGCAAGCAGCCACAAACACACATAACCAGCAGTTTGAAGCAGAGTGATTATTTCACATAGACTTATGTAGTCAGCAGATAAGAGAGAAGAAGAAAGAGCAACAATCACACATCACGTTATCATCAGCATAAGAGCAGAAGTTGTTACTCATACATACACACGCATATAGTTAAATAAGCAATTATTAGATACAACTGTTTCAGAAGGCATGTTCGTGAAAAGTCTAGACCTTGGGAGAAATGGGTGAACGAGGCTAACTGAGAGTATAAAATCAGCGCGTTGCAAACGATAATTAATCAGTTTGATTTTACACGCTTTAGTGAAGTGCGCGATAATTGTAATTTTGAAGTACTACTCTCAAAGTGAGCTAAATTAAGAAAGTTTTGTTATACTGAATATTCGACAGTTGAGAGATTCGAACGTTAACACAAGCTGCAAAATAATTAGGATATTTCCCAAAATTCGGTACAATATGTAAACACTTTCCATCATCGGTACGAGTGACGGGTATTAAGTTAAGCATAGAAATTAGTATTCATAGCATTCTTAACCCACTAAACCAAAATTTGTTTCTTATTTGCTTCTTTATTTTTATTTTTATTTTTCTTCGTCCCGTAGATTTAAACACCTCTCAGTGGCAAATCACAACATTGATTTTAAAGTTTTTATTTTCGCTTGAAAGCAAGAATTGAATTTCAAATTATTGCTAATTTACGCAGTTTCTTTTTTATGTTTTTCTAAAATATGGCAAGCACGTACTCATTTCCCATACAAAATTTATATCATGGACAAATAATAAATACAAAGCAGGTGCACGCAACAATTATACCGTTTACTTTCTATAAACAACATAAATGATAATGCGTGAATGCGGAGGAAAGAAAGAAAAACAAAAAATCAACAACCAATCAAAAATATTAGTCTCTCGAAATGTTGCTGTTTAATGGAAACTTAATTTTTTGTATTAGAAATTTGCAACAAAGTGAAAATATGGGCGAGTCAAATTTTATGGTCATTATTTTGGAAGTGAAAATAATTTTAATTTTTTTTAAGAGATTTTATTAATTTTATGAGCGCGTCGAATGGCTGCTAATAAACACAAAAATGTGGTATGTACATTTCCTAAAATCGAGGAAAATAGGCATTCAAATAAGGAAAAGGGTATGGGATATTTCGCCATGGGTATCCTTCCCTATTCCTTAAAAATTAAAACTAGTTTTTTCCTTGGTGACAGGAATAATTTTCTTAAAAATTATAAAAAACAAGTAAGGAAGGTTAAGTTCGGGTGTAACCGAACATTACATACTCAGTTGAGAGCTATGGTGACAGCATAAGGGAAAATAACCATGTAGGAAAATGAACAGAGGGAAACCCTGGAATGTGCTTGTATGACATGTGTATCAAATGAAAGGTATTAAAAAGTATTTTATGAGGGAGTGGGCCATAGTTCTATAGGTGGACGCCATTTAGGGATATAGCCATAAAGGTGGTTCAGGGTTGACTCTAGAAAGCGTTTGTACGATATGGGTATCAAATTAAAGGTATTAATGAGGGTTTTAAAAGGGAGTGGTGGTTGTTGTATAGGTGGTCGCCTTTTCGAGATATCGCCATAAAGGTGGACCAGGGGTGACTCTAGAATGCGTTTGTACGATATGGGTATCAAATGAAAGGTGTTAATGAGTATTTTAAAAGGGAGTAATCCTTAGTTCCATAGGTGGACGCCGTTTCGAGATATCGCCACAAAGGTGGACCAGGGGCGACCCTAGAATTTGTTTGTACAATATGGGCATCAAACGAATGGTGTTAATGAGTATTTTAAAAGGGAGTGGGCCTTAGTTCTATAGGTGGATGCCGTTTCGAAATATCGCCATAAAGGTGGACCAGGGGTGACTCTAGAATGTGTTTGTACGATATGGGTATCAAATTAAAGGTATTAATGAGGGTTTTAAAAGGGAGTGGTGGTCGTTGTATAGGTGAAGGCGTTTTCCAGATATCGACCAAAATGTGGACCAGGTTGACCAGAACATCATCTGCTGGATACCGCTAATTTATTTATATATGTAATACCTGCCAAGATTTTAAGTGTTTTTTATTTCGCCCTGCAGAACTTTTTCATTTTCATCTACTTAATATGGTAGGTGTCACAACCATTTTATAAAGTTTTTTCTAAAGTTATATTTCGCGTCAATAAAACAATCCAATTACCTTACCATGTTTAATCCCTTTTTTCGTATTTGGTATAGAATTATGGCATTTTTTTCATTTTTCGTAATTTTCGATATCGAAAAAGTGGGCGTGGTCATAGTCGGATTTCGTTCATTTTTCATACTAAGATAAAGTGCGTTCAAGTAAGCACGTGAACTAAGTTCATTAAAGATATGTCGATTTTTGCTCAAGTTATCGTGTTAACGGCCATGCGGAAGGACATACGGACGACTGTGTATAAAAACTGGCCGTGGCATCAACCGATTTCGCCCATTTTCACAGAAAACAAATTTCAAAAGGATTGGTTAATTTTTGTTCGACTTATGGCGTTAAAAGTATCTTAGACAAATTAAATGAAAAAGGGAGGAGCCACGCCCATTTTGAAATTTTCTTTTATTTTTGTATTTTTTTGCACCATATCATAACTGGAGTTGAATGTTGACATAATTTACTTATATACTGTAAAGATATTAAATTTTTTGTTAAAATTTAACTTTAAAAAAATTTTTTTTTAAAAGTGGGCGTGGTCCTTCTCCGATTTTGCTAATTTTTATTAAGCGTACATATAGTAATAAGAGTAACGTTTCTGCCAAATTTCATCATGATATCTTCAACGACTGCCAAATTACAGCTTGCAAAAGTTTTAAATTACCTTCTTTTAAAAGTGGGCGGTGCCACGCCCATTGTACAAAATTTTACTAATTTTCTATTCTGCGTCATAAGTTCAACTCATCTACCAAGTTTCGTCGCTGTATCGGTCTTTTGTAATGAATTATCGCACTTTTTCGGTTTTTAGAAATTTTCGATATCGTTCATTTTAAATAGCGATCTGAGATGATTATTTTGATATATGGAAGTCTATATCTATCTCGATTCCTTTACATATGTACAACCAACCGTTATCCAATCAAACTTAATATACTCTGTGAGCTCTGCTCAACTGAGTATAAAAAAATATCACGGCCTTGGATGACTACAAATCAGGTAAAGCACAAGCAGGTGTTCAGTGATATCAACAAACAGGCATTGGACCTCTTTTCCAGGAACTGCCCGGGGAATCCAGTACTTAAAGAAAAAACCCAAAACTAGCAGAAAAGAAACGTATTCTCTCTATGGAATGCGCAACGCTAGCTCAACTTCGATCAAGATACTGTAACAGGTTAAACAGGTGGGAGGGAGACCTCGTTGCCAAGTACTATCAAGCATGTGGACGAACGTCTCTCCGCTATCCGCATAAAATCAAAATTGTGTAAGAGCGCATTCTAAGAGCGCATGGAAGGCACATAAGAGTGCTGCCCCGCCATGATATAAAAGTCGCAAAGCGACTCCTATGCCGGGGTAGGCAAAGAAGGTGACTTGGTGCCACGGTCGGAAAGTTAAACCTCCACGACGAGACCTGCCCTAATGGACTAAGGCTGATCGACTTCGCTAGTGCAATCATAAATATATACATCAAGCTACATTGCAGTTATCTGACCGAAATACATTAACCAGATCGACCACGCTGTGATAAGATGGACGGAATACCTTCAGTGCTTAAGATGTACGTATCTACTCAGATGAAAATCTCGTTACAGACAAAATATGCGCCATCTCTGCGTGGCTAAATGCGAGGAACAAAAAACACAAGGAAAGTTAGACGTCGAAAGGCTGCTATTGCAACAGACTGCTAATGATTCTGCAAGTGGACAATAATTTCTGAGAGCAAAAGTCCATCCGATTAAATGCAGAAGCAGTGGAAGTATATTTTTAAAGCACTTTGTACTGCCGACGAGGAAAATATTTGGTTTCCAGCGACCACGGAAGCCCACTGTGAATCGGCTAATTGGACTCTGTAAGTGCGTCTACAGACCCGGTAGTCAACCATCGACTTGATTTTCACTATGCGCCATATGTTGGGAAAAGCCGGTAGGAAAAATATCGGCACACACCCACCGCACTCTTCGTCGATTTTAAAGGCGCCTTCGACAGTACGAGGTGGAACTTCCTATGAGCCACTTTGTCGACTGAACAAAAGGACGTTTGAGCAACACCACCAGTTTAGTCAGAATTGAGTAGGGCCTCTCCGCGCCTTTCGAAACTAAATGAGGTTTTAGACAGGGCGACGCCCTGTTGTGCGAGTTTGGCCATTTAATGGTGTAGAATATTATACTAGCTGCAGAGCTCTGGAACGACCTTGAAGTTATCCGTCTTAATAACCGCGCCGTAAGTTCTGCCTATTCCAAACTCGAAAAAGTTTCGGAAAAGATCAGTTTGAAGGTGAATGGGGACAAAACGATGTACCTGCTGTCTTCAAGTCAGCGCATTTGTGCCCTGGCAACCACGTCACTGTCGGCAGTCGTAATTTCGAAATAGGAAAGGACTGCGTTTATTTGACGTGCGTCTAGAAATCCAGCGAAGATCCAGCGAGAATTCTTGCCTGCGAGTAAGGAAGAAGATTTAAGGATGAGCTATACGATCTTTATGCAGAAACCAACATGGACAAGCCAATTAAAACGCAGCAGTTTCGTTGGCTAGGAGATGTTATGCGAATGAATGCTGAGAGTCCGGCTATGAAAGTATTTTTATCGGAGACCGCTTAAGGAAGCACAGAAAGAGGCCAGGATACACTCCGCTGGAAAGACCAGGTGGAAAACGATTCAAATTCTCTTTGCTCTCAATCGAGCTGAGTTCTTTGTGGTTGTATAACATCTTCAAAAGAATTGGGCCCTTGCCCATATTCCACGGGACTGGAACAATTCAAGGGTTACCTTTATACTAAAAACATATCGATTTGTCTGACATCCTTTCAGCTGAAGACACTGGAGAGATTAAGGATTTCTGCACAAAGGGAGTCCTTGGAGAGAAAGTTATCGACATCCCAGCATGCATATATGAAAAGGTAGTCCACGGTAACGGCCTTGCATGCAGTTGTCTCCCAGATCGAGAAATCCTTTGGCGTACAAGGACTTCACACTTATATGTTTTCTCGACATTGAGGGAGCTTTCAACAACGTTACGCCCTCTGCGATAACTGATGAACTAATCGGCTTGGGGCCGATTCGGGGCTAGTGAAAGTTTCACTGTGAAACTTGTTCAGTAGTTATTGCTGAGAAGGTTCATACCGACTTGGTTGGTTCAACGGTGGTCAAACACATACGGAGAGGCACCCCGCAGGGTGGGGTGCTTTTTTCACTTCTATGGGTTGCCACACTTAATGAGCTCTTGGTTCTTCTTAAGATGGACTGATGCACCAAAGTAATCGCATATGCAGATGGCCTTGCGCTGTTAGTTAGCGAGAAATTTCCGCAGACACTATGCGATCAAATGCAAACTAAGCTGAGACTGGTGTAGGACTGGACCAGGAGTAAAGATCTATCGGTCAATTCAGCCAAAACTGAACTAGTTCTGTTCACTAGGAAATATAAGATACCTGCGTTGCAGCTTCCGGTGCTAGCAGATACGACCCTTACACTGAGGGACTCTGCCAAATACCTTGGAGTAATTTTGGATATGAAACTATCCTGGAGGGTGCGAAAAAAGCAACGGTGGCACTGTACAGCTGTAGGGGAGCTGTTGCGCGAAGAGAGGGGCTATCACCGAATATTATCCTGTGCCTCTGCACTGCAGTGGTTAGACCCATCTTCTTATACGGGGTATTGGTCTGGTGGATGAGCTTAGATACTAAATCAAACCTACGGGTATTTCAGAAGGTACAAAGGAGTGCTCTAGTCTGCGTGGAGGATGCCCTGCGCACCACCCTTGCGGAGCCGCTGGATACTATTTGTATAATGTGTTCCCAATAGATTTAATGGCCAAGCAATATGCGGCCTTTTTTGCTCTACGGCTGCGAGAGTTATCCGGCTGGAGAAACAATGTGGATGGACATGCAGCCATCCTTAAGAATCTGGATTCACCTTCGTCGGACTATTGCGCTCCGATTTTAATTTTCGATATGGAGTACGAGGTTGTTATCCCGGATAAGGATTATTGGTTGAAGGAGCCGCCGGACCTGAGCGATAGGTGGCAGATATATACTGACGGCTCCAAACTGGATAAAAAGGTGGGCAGCGGGGTCTTTGCAACTCAAATAGGGTGGAATCTATCCTTTAGCCTACCCCATCATTGCAGCGTCTTTCAGGCGGAGGTGGTTGCTGTAAATGAGGCCGTTGATCACCTGAGAAATGTTATTCACGGCTATAATCAAATCTGTATTCATTCTGACAGTCAGACTGCACTAAAAGTGCTTGGATCGGCCACATGTAAGGCCAGGACAGTAGAGAAGTGCCGCAAATTTCTAAACGAGATCGCTGCGCAAGCTTCCCTCAGTCTGGTATGGGTGCATGGACACTCGGATATACCAGGCAATGCGATGGCTAACGAACATGCAAGAGGGGCGCATCCGTTACGTTTTCGTCGTCCTGCAAGGGATTGAGCATGCCGCTCGCTATCTGTAAGCTCACTTTGAAAGGGATAATGTTAAGGGATGCAGGTATGAGATGGAGCAATCTCGAATCCTGCTACCACACTAAGCTCGTGTTGTCTGAAAGTGACACGAGACACATAAGAAGTCTCCTTGTTCTTGGAAGGGGGGATATATGTCTGGTGTTTTGGACGTATAACCGGCCAAATAGCAATCGGGAAGCATGAAAAAACGGCTGGGTGCTCCCTATAATGATTACTGCAGGAGATAGGAAACAGTCAAGCATTTTCTGTGCGATTTTCGCGCGTTTTGGCGCAAGAGGAAGAAATCTCTAGAATCTCCCTTCTTTGACGATCTTTGTGATCTGGCTAAGTTGAAACCTAAGAATTTCCTGACATTTGCTCAATCGACGTGTTTTGAGTAGGGGGGAGATCCACGTGGTATCAAAATGGGACCTTTTTGGGCCCAAGTGCACTGGTGCTCATACCGGCGGCCACCATAACCTAACCTAACCATGTGCATAGATACATACTAACATATGCATGTTTTGTTGCATGTTGATATTTAGTTGCTAATTTATTTAATTTTTAAATTATCTCAATTCTCAAATTATAATTTATGCATTTTTGTTGGTTTTTATTGTTTGCTAACCAAGCTTTACTAAAAATTGGTATTTCACTAATTAGACTTTAATGGCACAACAACCACCTAATACATAAAGACATATTTAAGTATGTGTGTTTGTTTTTATTAAGATTTATAAAATGAAAGTGAAATGGTATTAATGCGTTTTAATAATTTTGGTTGTTGCAATTTTGTGTGGTACAAACAGCACTAAAAGAAGACACGCAATGACACCAAAGAGCGCATGCGCACCAAGGTTTTTGTATTTAAATCGCCGTGACAAGAGGAAAGAGTGAAATTCGGTGGTTGTTGTTGGTGTTAATGCCATAGACATTTTTATGTGATTTAAATTGTTTTGAATTGGGTAATGGAAAAAGCGTCAGAAGGCCCTCTGATTTTATGTGTTTGTTAATTTCCGGTGCATGCTGCTTCGTTCATGCAAAGCATTTCCTTCAATATCTTACATTTTTACAGTTTTTGGTTAAAGAGAGAGTGTGCGATATTGAGCACTGACTAACTGAAGCAGTTTGTAGAGTCAAAACTTATTTAAGATCACTCGATTTAGAGGAGGCATATATGTTGAAAAGCAGTTTACACTTGAGGTGGTAAGCTTGATCTTTGTGGATTGACCTACAAAACGGTACAGGTCAGATTTAAAGGCACAAGATAGAGATATGGACAGGCTTACTTACTTACTTAATTGGCGCTTAAGCATTTAAACGCATACGGCCGTTCAACGAGGCCCGACGATGGCTTCTTCGCTCTACCAACTGGCGCAAATTTAGTCACACGAACGGAGTTAAACTCGTTTTCTACCTGGTCTTACCAGCGGAATAGGCGCCGCCCACTTTCTCTGCCTCCATTATTGGGTTACCATAAAATGCTTTCTTAGCTGGAGCGTCGTCTTTTATTCGCATAGAATGGGCTAGCCAACGCGGCGATGGACTATGTTGATGTCTGCGTAAAGCTCGTACAGCTCATCTTCTTTGGTAGTCGGCATCGCCGAAAATCTTTCGAAGAACTTTTCTCTCAAGTTCAATTATCTGAAGTAGCCCTTAACCACAAAATCTCTGTTTGCGCTATTATTCTAGAGTTTAAAACACCACTCGCCCTCTATATGATCTTAGCAAGGCCAGAGGAGGGAAGAGGGGTTTCTTATGCTACCTTCCTCACTGAAGCCCTTCGGTATTTAACACTTTCAGTGCTGGATCATCTTAATTCATCCGAATGGCATGTCTTTGCTGCAGTAATAATTTTATTTTTATCAATTAAACGCACGCACAGTGTCGGGCGCCACAAAATCGAATATGTGGATATTCTTTTAACAGTGACGTGGCTGCCAAGATGTGAGTAGAGAACGCGCTGCCACAACTGGTTTGAAGTCGAAAATTGATGGTGCGTATTTGTTCTCCACTTCTTCAGGATTTGGTCTGTTGTGTGAATATGATGCGTAATCGATACATGCGGTCTCAAAGGTGTACTGATATCGCCCAATCAGGCGAACGACAAGTCTTTCATATCTTCACATATTATATTAGACAGAAGCTTTCATGCGATATCAAGCAGGCTGATTCCAATGCAAATAGGGCGATTTGCGTGATTTCTAGTCTTGTGCATTGGGAAGAGCATGCCTTAATTCCACTTTGAGGGCCTATGCTCGTCCTACTATATTACACTCGTCCAGTCGAATTCTGGAACGTGTTTCCCATCGTAAGCGATTCGGTGAATCCCGTTTACGAAACAGGCGAGGTTCTAGCGGAAGGAAAGGTTTTATGACCTAGAAGTTCCAACGTGGTCATATGAGATCGTTGATACGATTTTCGCATCGCGCTAGTACTCGAACGGTGCCATTTTCGGGATCTTACCGGATCAATACCCGGAAAAGTACTACTAACATCGATACATCACCCCAAAAACTTCTGTGAGTCTCCTTACCGCTACAGGAAGATGAAGAAGGGTCTGACATTCGCCTTTTTTTATTGATAGAGAGCAATGAGGAGAAGTGCTCCCTATACAACTCCTGCACAATCACAATCTGTCGGACAGTTACCAGGTCGCTACTATCATTTCTGCCGGTCATAAAAACTTCCTTAATCTTTCAGCCAGCATTTGAAACTCCGCGTTCTGATGTCAATCTGCCTCACGGTTTTCCTCTCGGTTAAGGGTTCTTCCTTCCTTCTTCGCACCATGATTATGCCCGAATGCATTCCTCATCGTACCAGATGTTTTGCGGGCTCGTTGGAAACCAATGGTGTGAGCAGCGGTAATATGTAGCGGGAGAGAAATTTGCTCCCACTACTCGGCTATTTAGATAGCAAAAAATTATTGGCCAGAGTAGATATCTGGACCTCGTGGAGGCACAGAATGTTGGAGCGATTCCATCCATTGATCACGGGGTGATCAATTTGGTTTCCTGTTCTTCGACCATACGAGACTCCAGTACCTTGATGTTTCTTTTTATGCTGGAAACTGGTACTGCAGATGACCTGATTTCTGGACGAGACGAAGGCTGATTTCTTAAATGCATATTACAATGCAGTATGATAAAGCATAATGCTCATTTTCAACACAGCTTTGTTTATTGATGATGTGTTCGTTTTTGCATGGCAACTCTTTTTCATGCGCATCGGTTGTCATTTTTGTGCATGATACATTTTTTCATGCATTTGTGATGGAAAGCAGTGATACAAAACATTTTTGCTTTGCAAAGGTTGCGCAATAAATCGCAGCTTATGCTTTGCAATATGCATTTACGAAGCCAGCCGAAGTCAATTAGCGTCAGCTTGTTGGTGGGTGACATCGTAGAGGCTGAATTTTTCGACTGTGCGACCATAGATCTCGGCCTTGTCCATCTTGGCGTTAAAATCATCAAGCATGACGGAGCAGGCATCCTTCGTTTTTCTTGTCGCCCACATTATATTCTGTTGTGTATGCACAAATAAACGTTACAAATCCAGCACCTGGCAGCCTAATTATGCCTCTGCCATATTGCAAATGTAGCAGACGTCACAAGGGCTTATGGTCCTTCAGCAGTGTCCTGCCCATGATGTTTTCTACATAACAACACGAGTAGATAAACCAGCCGGGCATCGGTATCTTCCGCTGAAAGAGTGTGGGCACTTTTAGATCGCGATCTCTTACACTGTCGCCTGTTAATTTGGTAGGGTTCCTAATTCAGAGCCTATAATGATGTGTTTCGCTACTGCGGGTATATTCTAAGCCCCATTACATGCAGGAACAAAAGGCCACAATCATCAGATTTGAGGTTAGCGCGCTTGTCATGTCCTATTCAAGCTGGCAATGAGAAGTTTTCTGGATTGCCATTAATATTCCTGCGAATAATATTTCTCTAAAGTTATGGAAGGAGTTTTACCAGACCATCACTTTTTATAATAAAGTTTCCAGAGGATACTTGAAGTCCCTTTGCTTGAGTACTTCTGAAATAGCCGGAAATAGTTCTAAAGATATCTGTTCAAATGTTGTACCTTAATGCCACTTAATTAATATCAGAAAGGAAATAAAAGGAGTATACTGCGACTGCTAAAACTCCTGACTCCGAAGACAAACTTTGCTCCCTTTCAACTTTAAGTTCACTTTGAAATTGCCACTTAGTATACATATGCACATACATTTAAAAATGATCGTTTCTTACTTAACAAAACACAGCATAACATGGCATTTGGCCCTTCAACATAGCTTAACGTTGCGTAACATACCATAATATAATAAAACATAATCGAAAGTCATTGAATATTGAAGTACATTAACCACGACTTGACATAAAAAAGTATTTTATAACAAATCGTAGCATTAAACGGCATATCACGACATAACACAACATGGTATAACATTATATAACATAGCGTAACATATAATAGCAATAGCATAACATAGCATAGCATAACATAAAGTATAAAATCACGACACATTGCTTTATGTAACATAACAGACCCTAATTAACATGAATAACCAAAAAATATTTTAACACAATGTAACATAACACACACAAAGTAACAAAATTAAAATCTCTCTCACTTACCGTATTCAATTTCTCCATGAGAACGCTCATTTGATTTTTGGAACACATTTTTCATGTGAGCAAAATTTTCGCTTGCGTCGCTTTTGTAGATTTTGTGGTCTCTATCTATATCGACTGATGTCTGAAAGTCATTCAAAAAAACGTGTCCAAAAATTCTCAAAAAAATTGTACTGAAGACAAATTCATGCCGAAAACACACAAAAAAATGTAGACGAAAAGTAAAAATTTACGAAAAAAAAAATTAACATAAACAGATATTTTTATATAACTTTTTTTTCTAAATCAACGTTAATTTGTGTTGAATTTAAAAAAAAATTGTTTTTGTAACACAATTTTGAAAGTTTCTATTTTTATTTGTTTGCTTTTTTGGTTCAACCGAAGTCCAAAAAAATTAAAAAAAATCGGAATCACGCAACTTAAATCAGTTAATGCTCGCGAAATAAATCAAACAACAACAATGCATTGTACAGACTCGTTACGTTGAATTAATTTTACGGGCCACTTGCGCCTGAATCACTTTTGAGTTGGTCAGTTCAGAGGTCGTGCGAAATGAGCCCGTGAAGTTTTATTTATTTGTAGCAATACACTTTAGACCTTTCTTATACACCTTTGTGGGTTTTGTTTATTTATATTTAAATAGATATATTGTGCAGCAAGTTTTATTTAAATTATTCATTTTGTTGTTGTAGTGTTGATTGATGAGCTGTTATTTACGTAGACTTGTTGAGTGTTTTGTTAAGTTAATTGGTTGAAAAGTATTTTGTTTTTGTTAGTCTTCAAGTTCATTTTAATTTTTGTTTGTTCAATTTTATAAGATGCAATTTTTAAAAGTTTTGGTAAATTTTGTTTGCATTTTGTAACGTGTATCGATTTTTTTGTTTAAATTTTTTTTAAAAGGTTTTACTCTTTTTAAAAAATTTAAAATTACAAAAAAACAAAAGTAATAAATATTAACATAATATTTAAATTTATTGTTTTACTTCCATGATATCTATTTTTATATTTTTATTTTTGTGTTTGTTTCATAAAATAAATTTTACTTTTAAGCTACATTTTTTTTTTTAATTTTTTAGGTTACTTGTACATACTGTAGTTAAGACTTCTGTTCTTTTTATTTTGGTTTTTCTTTATTTCTTAAATATTAAATTTAATATTTTTTAGTTCCTGTTAATTTATAGATTTACAGAGTTTTGTTGTTTCTTTTTAATTTTAGTTAATATTTTTTTCTTTAATGGCAGTTGAGTTTTTATTTATATAACTTTACAAGTTTTTTTTTAGAAAATAAATATTTAAAATTTATATGAATTATTATTAGGATCAGCCAAGCCTGAAATAATTCATATAAATCTTAATTTGAACTGATCGAAAAAATTGCAAGAATAAATGTTTAAAATTTTTTATTTCGATGCTTAAACGTTGTTGTTGTTGCACATTTCTTACTTATTTGTTTTCTTTTTTGGCTATCCATATTCATACTGTTACGAATATTAGCAAAACTAAGGGGTGCTGCTATCTCTAAGCCGATGCTAAACAATGGTATCATGCACATCCATAGATCAATCATTATGTATCTACATAAACAAAACCATAATTGCGTCTACACATATGTACTATGTACGTATACGAGCAGCGGAGAATCAATGCACAAACACATGCATATATCTGAGATACTCCTGCAAGTATGCAACGAGAGAAGCTATAAAATCGTGCAATTGTAGTTACAGCTGAGAAGTTTGAGAGCTGATGACATCTAGTAGATTCTGGAAATGGAAGCGCCTAGAAGATGTGAACGTTGAAATCAGAGAGTATAAAAGGCAGCAAATGTAGAGGCGCTGGAATTCAGTTTGATTTGAGCTATCAAGCAGTTTCGATTAAGACGCTATCTAGCGAGCCATAGCAGTATTATTTTGAAAGTCAGTTTTCATTTGAGCTATCAATCAGTTTGGTTATTAAGCAAGCTATTCGTTGCAAAGTATAAGTGTTAATGTGAAGTACTTTAATAAAGGCTATTTTTCCATTATTCAATATTGGAGTTATTTATTCAACAGTTTAGTGATTCGAACTTAGCAGAAGGGCAAATAAGAGGATTTGCAAGTAAATTCGTTACAATACCAAAAATCAGTACTAAAATTTTCGAAATTTTATTTGGTTTTTTTATTTTTTAAAATTATTATTTTTTATTTCCTTTGTTGTTGATTTCCGTCATTATATTAAATTATGGATATTCAAAATTAAATTTCCAACGAATTTTTTGTTTTTAATTTTAGGAAAGTTTTTAGTTTTTTAAATATCTGCTTCTAATTTGAATTTTAAATCTATATATTTCAACTGCTTATTTATTACCTTTTAGTATTTCCTTATCACTTAAGGTAAGCTTAAAAAAATTTAATTATTTTATTACCTTTATTATATTAAGTCCCTTTCATGTTGAGTAACTTGCCGGTGAGCTAGAGATATGAAACTTGAGCCGTAAGTCAGAACCTGGTGACAATGCAATATTTTATCAAAAAACTTCCGCTAGCTGGCGCATGGATCGAGATATGGAGAAAGCTAGTTTTAAATTGGGAATCGTGCGATCGATTTTTAACTAACTTCCTGGATATCTAGAGACTTGAAACCTGAAACATAGTTTAAAGCTCGGTGACAGCGTAATGTTTGATCAAAAAATTTGAAGTACGTAACGCACAAGTCGAAGTGTTTAGAAGATTAGGCCATACCTTCATGGCTAGCCTCCTGAGTGTTGCAGGCGTTGTAGAATTCCACCTCGTTGAAGGCCCAACTCAATGCACGTCCTTGCATACTTTAAGGCGTATGCGAATTTCACCACGATTTTCAGCTGTTCAAATTAAGTAGCTGACAAACGAGGTGGAATTCTCTTGTTATGATGCGATGTGGAATTCTGTTGTTTTCGCCAGTGTTGTCAGCGAAAATTCCACTAATTCTCTTAAATATTGCTATTTTGAACAAATAAATAACGACAAGAATTTTCACTTAGGAATTACTTAAATTAGTAATCAAAGTTGCAATTGCCTTTTTGTAGGCAGTACTAAAAAATTTAAAATAAAAAGATGATAAAAAAATGTTAAGGACTACCTTTCTATAAATGGACCAAAAAATAGAAGGCAATTTTTCCTTTAATACAGACATAGTCTTGTTGAATTTTGACTAAAAACTTTAACAATAGCTCTTATAAAAGAATTTTGGGATTTAAAATTATAAAGGTAGAGTGCGTGTTTAAATTTTAAATAATCAATTAGTTAATCCCAAATACATGGTTTGCCTTAAATTGAAAGATTGCGCTGCACCTTTGTAGTTTTAAATCCCAAAATTCTTTTATAAGAGCTATTGTTAAAGTTTTTAGTCAGAATTCAACAAGACTATGTCTGTATTAAAGGAAAAATTGCCTTCTATTTTTTTGTCCATTTACAAAAAGGTGGTCCTTAAAATTTTTTAATCATCTTTTTATTTGCACATTATTTTAAAAAAAATTTGATGTAAACTTTTTTATCAAGTTCAAATGTATTTTCTGCTGATACTTTTGTTTATTTATAACAAATGGAGAATCGAGCTCAAGGCCCCAGCAATAATTTTTCGACATTACTATTTTATGATATCTTTTTTCTTAATTGGAAAAAAAATAAATTAGAATAGAAGGGTAAAAAATATTTGTGGTTTTCTTAATATTTTTTAATAATTCACAAAACCAATGTTTTATGCTTTTCTATGTTATTAAAAATTCAAAATTTTATTTTATTGTATTTTATTTTATTTTGATTGTTATATGTTATTTTTAATCAAAAGAGTGTAAAATTTCAATGAAAAGAGTGAAAAATTTCAACGTAATACACTCAAATTTATAATTTATAAACTGTTCATATTTTTTACAGCCAGTAAAGTTACAAAGCAAAATTTTGTTGTTTTTTTTTTTAAATCAGTGCATATTTTTAAAAATAAGAAAACTTAACTATTGAAATTTTCCTTTTTAAAAATAATACAGTTTTAATGCATACATCAGACATTCTATTACTAAAAAATTTTAAAAATTAGAAAAAATATTTTATATAAGGAAAAAAACATATAATATCATCTTAAGCAAAAAAAAAACTTAATATTTTATAGTTTGCAAAGTAACAAAGCAAAATCTTATTAATTTTTTCAAATACTTATTGCATGTTCTTAAAATTTTTTTTGTTTACAAGTTAAAAAAAAAATTATTTTGAATTCAAATTTTAATTTTAAAAAATTATATACTTTTTGACGCAAATATTAGAAATTTTTTTATAAAAAAAAATTAAATAATAAGTAAAACATTTTTTAAACCCCAACGAAAAATTTTTTTTTCGTAATTGGTTTGTTTTGTATAATTTTTTCTAATATACAATCATACCAATATTTTGAATTGAAATTTTTTAAAATTACATATTTTTGATGCATATATGAGAAGTTTTTTAAGTAAAAAAAAAAATTATAAAAAATGTTTTATAATCAGCAAAGTAACAAAGCGCAATCTATGTAATGTTTTTTTGAAATAATTGTTGCATATTTTTCCTTTATTTATAAATTTAAAAAACAAAAAATAAAAACAATTTTTGTTGTTATATCGGCCCACTGATTTTAAGATCGCGGGTTCGAATCGAGCTCAAGGCCTAACAATAATTTTTTATCATTATTATTGTTATGATAAATTTTTTCTTAATTGAAAAAAATTTTAAATTAGAATAGAAGAAAGAAAAAATTTAAACAACTGCCAAAGCTCGTTGTATAGATCCATTTCGGGAACTGCTAAATTCCTTCATCGGCAACGTTTAGGCTCCGCTGCTATAACCATTCAGCCACCACAGCGGTTTTTTGTTTGTCTTCATTAATCCTACTTCTATTCTGGTTCGTGCCAATTGATATTCACAACACTGCGACATCTGTTGCAGAATGGCTGTGAAAATTGGACTTGTTTGTTGGCAATGCTGCCATAGTGTCATATTTTATTGACACTTTTTTCCCCGTGCTCTGGGATGTATTAACAATTTTTGTTGTTATATCGGCCTACTGATTTTAAGATCGCGGGTTCGAATCGAGCTCAAGGCCTAATAATAATTTTTTATCATTATTATTGTTATGATAAATTTTTTCTTAATTGAAAAAATTTTTAAATTAGAATAGAAGAAAGAAAAAATTTAAACAACTGCCAAAGCTCGTTGTATAGATACATTTCGGGAACTGCTAAATATGACACTACGGCAGCATTGCCAACAAACAAGCCCAATTTTCACAGCCATTCTGCAACAGATGTCGCAGTGTTGTGAATATCAATTGGCACGAACCAGAATAGAAGTAGGATTAATGAAGACAAACAAAAAACCGCTGTGGTGGCTGAATGGTTATAGCAGCGGAGCCTAAACGTTGCCGATGAAGGAATTTAGCAGTTCCCGAAATGGATCTATACAACGAGCTTTGGCAGTTGTTTAAATGTTTTCTTTCTTCTATTCTAATTTAAAAAATTTTTCAATTAAGAAAAAATTTATCATAACAATAATAATGATAAAAAATTATTGTTAGGCCTTGAGCTCGATTCGAACCCGCGATCTTAAAATCAGTAGGCCGATATAACAACAAAAATTGTTAATACATCCCATAGCACGGGGAAAAAAGTGTCAATAAAATATGATACTATGGCAGCATTGCCAACAAACAAGTCCAATTTTCACAGCCATTCTGCAACAGATGTCGCAGTGTTGTGAATATCAATTGGCACGAACCAGAATAGAAGTAGGATTAATGAAGACAAACAAAAAACCGCTGTGGTGGCTGAATGGTTATAGCAGTGGAGCCTAAACGTTGCCGATGAAGGAATTTAGCAGTTCCCGAAATGGATCTATACAACGAGCTTTGGCAGTTGTTTAAATTTTTTCTTTCTTCTATTCTAATTTAAAAATTTTTTCAATTAAGAAAAAATTTATCATAACAATAATAATGATAAAAAATTATTGTTAGGCCTTGAGCCCGATTCGAACCCGCGATCTTAAAATCAGTAGGCCGATATAACAACAAAAATTGTTAATACATCCCAGAGCACGGGGAAAAAAGTGTCAATAAAATATGACACTATGGCAGCATTGCCAACAAACAAGTCCAATTTTCACAGCCATTCTGCAACAGATGTCGCAGTGTTGTGAATATCAATTGGCACGAACCAGAATAGAAGTAGGATTAATGAAGACAAACAAAAAACCGCTGTGGTGGCTGAATGGTTATAGCAGCGGAGCCTAAACGTTGCCGATGAAGGAATTTAGCAGTTCCCGAAATGGATCTATACAACGAGCTTTGGTAGTTGTTTAAATTTTTTCTTTCTTCTATTCTAATTTAAAAATTTTTTCAATTAAGAAAAAATTTATCATAACAATAATAATGATAAAAATTTATTGTTAGGCCTTGAGCTCGATTCGAACCCGCGATCAAAAAATAAAAATTTAATTATAATTTTTATTTTTAAAAATTCCTTTTGTTTAATGCATATAACAGAAATTTTATTCTTTGAAAAACTTTAAAGAAAATTTAAACAATTTTATTCTATTAAAGAAAAAAATTGTTTTTTTAGATATTTTTCTGATCGAAAAGTATACCCGCATTTCGCTTATATTGTTTGCTGCTCTTTGATTTCTTTTTATAAAGTTTAACTAAAAATAAAAATATTCAAAATTTAAAAAACGTGACATCAGGACGGACAAGGCGACAGCTTTTTCGATTATACCTTGTCAATCTCTTCAAAGCCTTTTCTCCCGGGAGTGGGATATGAACCCGCACTCCTACGATGATGGTCCTACGATGGTTAGAGGGTAATCCCCGCTTAAAAACTCGTACAAATAGACAACATTGGTGTTAGTTCGATGTAGTTCTATAAATATAACTAAAACAACAACACCAAGTTTCTCTCAAACCGCCTTACCAACACATAACTTAAACATATTATGTCATACGAAGTATGGACTATGAATAAAGAAAATATGCAAAGAAGGCAATTGGGATAAGGCTTACAACAACTAAGGCATGACGTGGCTGAATACGTTTGTAACACTTCAACCATCGTAGGAGTGCGGGTTCAAATCCCACTCCCGGGAGAAAAGGCTTTGAAGAGATTTACATTGTATAATCGAAACAGCTGTGGCCTTGTCCGTATTGATGTCACGTTGTTTAAATTTTTTCCCAAATTATTAAATTAAAAAAAAAAAAATTCTTTAAAAAAATTTCAAATAATATCCTCAAAAAAAATTAAATATTTTATAATCAGCAAAGTAATAAATCTTGAATATTTCAAATAATCGTTGCATATTTTTCAAACTTTCCTTTATTAAAGTGTTTAATTAAATTTTAATTTTCAAAAATTACATATTTTTGATTCATATTTTAAATATTTTTTTTTTTTGCTCTTGATATAGGGTTTCTGTTAGTTGGTTTTATTTGAAAATACTTATTTTTTAAATTATGTAAATTTTTGAGCAATTTCTTTAAATTTTAGCGCTTTTAAAATATTAATGAAATTATACTTTAACTTTTTTCTAAAATTTAAAAAATTTTCTCATTTGTTATATATAAAAGTTTGGTTTTAGTTTTTGATATCAATGTTAAATTTCTCTTAAATTAATATTCAAAAAAAATGTTTATTTGTTCCATTTTAGCTCCAAAGCACGTACAAATTGTTATTTATGCAATGCTCCACCTTCTCGGAAATAATTTTAACGCATGAATTTCACATGTTTGTTACGTTTATGTCTTTCAACGAGATTCAATTGAACTGATAAATCTTGATGGGAAAAATAACATGATAAATTGTGTTAAATTGCGCAGCAACGAGTAGAAGAAAAGAAACAAACAAAAAAACCATGAATGAAATATCTGGTATGTGGCGCCAACATCCAACTCCATCAGCGTCGTTGCTACGCACATTAGACGGTCGCCGAACTGTCATTGAGCTTTATGTAGGGAAATTTGTTTCTTTAAATGTTTCGAGTTTTTTCTTGCTGTTTCTTATTTTTATTTGAGCTTTGCTATGTAATATGGTAATACGCAACGGTCAGCATTTGATATGCGATTTCAACGCTTAAGCATTCAGCGCAAAGCTAAGCTTGCCACTCAGTGTTTGACTTTTTAGCTTAATTGTTGTTGTTATTGGCGATTATCGATGCGCAGACGATAGTTGGAAAGTGGGAAAGTGCAACACCGGTTCATATAAATGAAAATAAGAAAAGAGTGTAAGAGAAAAAAAGGTAAAAAAAAAAAATTGTAAAAAATTGGAAATCAAGAGAGCTAGCAAAAAAAACAGCCTTTTTAAGTCAAAGGCTTAACAGTACTCAAAATTAAAATCTAAAAATATTTAAATTGTAAATTTATACGAGAAAAACAGTTAACTGAAATGAGAAAGTTTACAAGTGAGAATGTAGCTTCTATCTTACGGCGTTTCCTTTTCGGAAAATATTGTAACCCGGTTCGTTCTTCTCTACTGTGCCGTAACTTTATGTGTTCCTTACGCATAATATTTTCCTTTGAATGGGAAAATTGCTACAATTACCTACAAATTTGGCTATGTTGTAGAACGCTAGCTGGTCTTGTTCCAAAGATAGAATTTAATAGTGCAGGTTAGGTTAGGTTGGGTGGTAGCTTCCCTGATAGGGGAAGCTCACTTGGGCAATATGAAGGTCCGTTGTGATACCACATATAATAAACTAAAATAACGGTGACGTAGATTTAACTACTCTACTTATAGAATCGCTGGGCAGCAACGATAAAGTTCCGAATGTTCCCGATCTCAACCTTGGATAGCTCCTCGGGAGATCCAAGTGAGTCGCGACCGAAATACTTTCGCCTAGTTCTGGCAAAAGCTGGGCAATCAAGCATAAAGTGATTTGGTGATTCCACCTCATTTTTTTTAAATCGGCAACTTTTTTGGGTATTTTGCTTTTTTTAACAATTTGAGGACAATTTGAAAACATGTTCGGCGTGGGTCATTTTATTTGAATTCATTGTTCATTATTAATTTTTTGACAAAAAAAATATGCAAAGTGAGCATATAAATTTATTATATAACTTTTAGTGTTTTGTTTTAATAACTTGGTAAATCGGGCGATGCAAAGTCCGTGTTAAGCTGACATCGAAAAGGCTTGTTTTTTATACTCAGTTGAGCAGAGCTCACGGAGTATATTAAGTTTGATTGGATAACGGTTGGTTGTACATATATAAAGGAATAGAGATAGGTATATACTTCAATATATCAAAATAATCAGGATCGAAAAAAAATTTGATTGAGCCATGTCCGTCCGTCCGTCCGTCCGTCCGTCCGTTAACACGATAACTTGAGTAAATTTTGAGGTATCTTGATGAAATTTGGTATGTAGGTTCCTGAGCACTCATCTCAGATCGCTATTTAAAATGAACGATATCGGACTATAACCACGCCCACTTTTTCGATATCGAAAATTTCGAAAAACCGAAAAAGTGAGATAATTTATTACAAAAGACCGATAAAGCGACGAAACTTGGTAGATGAGTTGAACTTATGACGCAAAATAGAAAATTATTAAAATTTTGGACAATGGGCGTGGCACCGCCCACTTTTAAAAGAAGGTAATTTAAAACTTTTGCAAGCTGTAATTTGGCAGTCGTTGAAGATATCATGATGAAATTTGGCAGAAACGTTACTCTTATTACTATATGTACGCTTAATAAAAATTAGCAAAATCGGAGAAGGACCACGCCCACTTTAAAAAAAATTTTTTTTTTTAAAGTAAAATTTTAACAAAAAATTTAATATCTTTACAGTATATAAGTAAATTATGTCAAGATTCAACTCCAGTAATGATATGGTGCAACAAAATACAAAAATAAAAGAAAATTTAAAAATGGGCGTGGATCCGCCCTTTTTCATTTAATTTGTCTAGGATACTTTTAACGCCATAAGTCGAACAAAAATTAACCAATCCTTTTCAAATTTGGTAGGGGCATAGATTTTATGGCGTTAACTGTTTTCTATGAAAATGGGCGAAATCGGTTGATGTCACGCCCAGTTTTTATACACAGTCTTCCGTCTGTCCTTCCGCATGGCCGTTAACACGATAACTTGAGCAAAAATCGATATATCTTTACTAAACTCAGTTCACGTACTTATCTGAACTCACTTTATCTTGGTATGAAAAATGAACAAAATCCGACTATGACCACGCCCACTTTTTCGATATCGAAAATTACGAAAAATGAAAAAAATGCCATAATTCTATACCAAATACGAAAAAAGGGATGAAATATTGTAAGGTAATTGGATTGTTTTATTGACGCGAAATATAACTTTAGAAAAAACTTTATAAAATGGTTGTAACACCTACCATATTAAGTAGAAGAAAATGAAAAAGTTCTGCAGGGCGAAATAAAAAACCCTTAAAATCTTGGCAGGTATTACATATATAAATAAATTAGCGGTATCCAACAGATGATGTTCTGGGTCACCCTGGTCCACATTTTGGTCGATTTCTGGAAAACGCCTTCACACCACTCCCTTTTAAAACTCTCATTAATACCTTTAATTTGATACCCATATCGTACAAACAAAGTCTAGAGTCACCCCTGGTCCACCTTTATTGCGATACCTTGAAAATGCGTCCACCTATAGAACTAAGGCCCACTCCCTCTTAAAATACTCATTAACTCCTTTCGTTTGATACCCATATTGCACAAACGAATTCTAGAGTTACCCCTGGCCCACCTTTATGGCGATATCTCGAAACGGCGTCCACCTATGGAACTAAGGATTACTCCCTTTCAAAATACTCATTAACACCTTTCATTTGATACCCATATCGTACAAACGCATTCTAGAGTCACACCTGGTCCATCTTTATGGCGATATGTCGAAAAGGCGTCCACCTATAGAACTAAGGCCCACTCCCTCTTAAAATACTCATTAACTCCTTTCGTTTGATACCCATATTGCACAAACGAATTCTAGAGTCACCTCTGGTCCACCTTTATGGCGATATCTCGAAAAGGGGTTCACCTATAGAACTAAGCCCCACGCCCTTTTAAAATAATCATTAGCACCTTTCATTTGATACCCATATCATACAAACAAATTCTAAAGTCACCCCTGGTCCACCTTTATGGCGATATCTCGAAAAGGCGAACACCTATAAAACGAAGGCCCACTCCCTTTTAAAAATACTCATTAACACCTTTCATTTGATACCCATATCGTACAAACAAAGTCTAGAGTCACCCCTGGTCCACCTTTATTGCGATACCTTGAAAATGCGTCCACCTATAGAACTAAGGCCCACTCCCTCTTAAAATACTCATTAACTCCTTTCGTTTGATACCCATATTGCACAAACGAATTCTAGAGTCACCCCTGGCCCACCTTTATGGCGATATCTCGAAACGGCGTCCACCTATAGAACTAAGGCCCGCTCCCTTTTAAAATACTCATTAACACCTTTCGTTTGATGCCCATATTGTGCAAACAAATTCTAGGGTCACCCCTGGTCCACCTTTATGGCGATATCTCGAAACGGCGTCCACCTATGGAACTAAGGATTACTCCCTTTTAAAATGCTCATTAACACCTTTCATTTGATACCCATATCGTACAAACGCATTCTAGAGTCACCCCTGGTCCATCTTTACGGCGATATCTCGAAAAGGCGTCCATCTATAGAACTTAGGTCCACGCCCTTTTAAAATACTCATTAATACCTTTCATTTGATACCCATATCGTACAAACGCATTCTAGAGTCAACCCTGATCCACCTTTATGGCTATATCCCTAAATGACGTCCACCTATAGAACTATGGCCCACTCCCTCATAACATACTCTTTAATGAATTTCATTTGATACACATGTCATACAAACACATTCCAGGGTTTCCCTCGGTTCATTTTCCTACATGGTTATTTTCCCTTATGTTGTCACCATAGCTCTCAACTGAGTATGTAATGTTCGGTTACACCCGAACTTAACCTTCCTTACTTGTTTAAATAACTTTTTAACAGTTAGAAAGAGTTAAATTTCGCAATTAGTTGCTTATAACTGGCAGTGATGCGCATCTGTCGATACCACTTTCGACCATATCCGACCAATTTTCGACAAGAACAATAAATGGCCTAAACCAGGGATGGGCCTATTTTCGGCTCCTAAATCAGTTTCAGTGCCAGCGAGTGCTAGGTGAGACGTTTGTGTGTTTGGGATGTTAGGGGAGTAACAAAATACATTGGAAATATCGCACGCTTCGCCTCAAACGATATTCATCGCAAGAAAGTTGCGGAAACACTAAAAAACTGAAATGAAAATATTCTCTCTCAACCTCGAAAACCAACTCCCAAACTGTGTTGCAATAGTACGAAAACAAAAACATACATTTTTTGGCAAGAAATACGAAAAACGGAATAACCATAGACTGAAGTCGACTTTATGTTAAACAGCGCATTATTGACATTCATTTCGCCTTCACAAACATTTAATTATATGCAAGCCGATTCATTTTGCAATGTATCCATAAAAGTACTTAAAAAGTATTTTTAAAGTATTAGCATTAGAGGAAGTAGTAGTAGAAAAACGTACTAATGCACGTTTCTTATACAATCGTGGGAAAACGAAACCCTTTTCAGATTTGTTGGCAGTGTTGCCGTGAGCCTAGAAAGAAATGTATCAGTTTACAAATAAAAAAGGTACCAATCGCATAAACAACGACTAATTTTACCAGTTTTATTATAAACATAACTGCTTTCATTTATAAATTTCAAATTATGGAGGAATTTTCAAATTTCTTCAGCTCACATACATAAAAATTGTTGGAGCATGTGTTGCATGTGTATTTAATTTACGGCGACCATTTTTCCAATTTTAACACTTGCTTTGTTTATGATTTGAATCATAAAGGAACTTTTAAAATTACAACTAAAAATTCAGTTCGAGTTGTGAATCACAAAAGCGACATTACATATTTGTGGCCTTTAGTGCGAGCGAAGCCGCCGGTAAAGGCTAGTTTGTCCTAAAACGCTTAATATTTGAACATAATAAAAGCGGTGGCAGCTCTATTTTCCGCATAGCTTGGTAAATGTTAAATATGTATTAAGCAAGATGAGCCGTGTTGTTGATGATGCTTATATATATTATAACGGTGTTCAAAAACTGTAATTCGTGCATCAAATTTTTATTAAGTACATGTTTCGTAGTTTATTCGCTTTATTGTATTTTGAAAATGTCTTTGGAATGTGAAATAAGTGTAAGTTCTTTAAGAAGAAAGTCAGGCAGTTTTAATAAGGATTGGACTATAAAATATATGTGTCAACATAGTGGTGGTGAATCTCAATGTCTACTTTGCAAGAAGCATGTAGTTTGCAAAGTTTTTAATATTAGAAGGCATTATCAAAAATTTCATAGTGAATGTGATAAGTATTCAGACGAAGCACGATTAGAATTATTTCAGCAACTAACTTCTGATGAAGAAAACAGTGCTCAAGAGGTGCGGTCATTAGTGAACGCGTTTCGAAGCGCAAAGGTTGACTCAGCTGATAAGTGATCACGGAAGCGGACTGTAGTGCATTTTAAAAAATAGTTGGAGCTTTACGTCAAATTGGTGATCATTTGTCATCAGTTAGCTGAACTCCAAAGTTTTGTCACTCAACTGACCTTCCAGCTGAGTCAACGGCTTGCCCAACTATTGCGCATCGGAAACGCGTCCAATTACGTGATTTGGAAATTTGTTACTACATTGCTTGCTACATTTTATTTTCAATAGATTGCTGTTGATGGATTTGGAGCAACTCGTGTAAGCTATGCTATTATCCAAAAAATGATTATGGGTAATCATCCCTTTTCAGATGGGGACTTTATAAAATCTTGTATTTTGGAAGCAGTTGACACTTTGTCGAAAGAACATATTCACAAATACAACCAAATATGTTTGTCGCGTCGAACTATCGGTCGAAGGGTGCAAGATATGGCTAACGACTGCCAAATGCACCTCGACCGAAAAATTTCTAGCTATCCTCCATACAGCTGCAGCAGGATGGAGTTTTCAATATACTGAGACGTACCGCATGGATACCTATGGGACAGTGCCCTGTCAAAATCCCAATGACCATTGATAGGTGAGCCTTAGTGAACCCAATTATTTCAGCAGACCTCCTGCCATCCACTTTCGGCCAGAAAGATCTTGCTACCCTGCAATACGTAATGTTTAAGAGTGCAACATGAGGATAACAATTTTAACCCCAGCTGGTTAGGGGGCTCAGAATATACCCGCGGCAGGTAGGCATGTCGTAAGAGGCGACTAAAATACCAAATTAATTCAAGGGATTGTATAGCGCAACCCTTTGAGAGGATTTCCCGCGTAGTATATAGTCTCTTCAACCCAATTGTCAACCTCACCAACTTGGCGAATCCTTTCTTTAACACCCGAGGCTCTGCCGATCCCAAGTTCCTCATGGATCTAGGTGGGAGGGCGTTATGGCATAGAAGGTTTCATGTGGTTTTACCAAATCCTTCCAGAGATGGTAGGGCTAGTACTTTAATTGCGCTTGTTACCGGAACGTACCGGATCTGCATCCAGCAAAGGACCTTCAATATCGATAACACTCCCCAGGGCCTTCGGGAACTCGTAAGCTTCAAGCGGATGTGAACACTAAAAGCAAGCCAAATATTCTTTGTTCAGATATTTCCCACGTGCGAAACTTCCGAGGCTGTTTTGCCGCTGTACTTTTTCTTTTGACCCCCCATAAGTCAGTGATTATGTAACTAATAAAGGTTGTTCCTGCACATTGTGTGATACACATTTACGCCGACAGCAGACATCAGTTCATATATAAACAGTCTCCGCTGCTGATGTATTGAGAAGGAGAAACGTTTTCAGCATATGTCATGTCAATACCCGCTTCCCAGCAAAAGATGGTTAGCAACTCTAGATTACTAATCTCTCATTGATCCTGCGAAAGAATCTTAAACTTTGAAGTGATTTGATGCATAGCTGAAACAGTAAGCAGTGTGTGGGTGGGTAGCATCACAATGTTCGCATTTGTGCTCTAAGTTTCGGGCTAGTAAAAATAACTTAAAAACTTAGCCGCGATTGAATCCCGTCATACTCCAACTAATTGATTGTCATATGTAAATTTTCGTTGTACAAAAGTCTCTGCCTGGCATCTTAATTTAAGTAGAGGGTGGACAAGGACCTGAGCCCATCTTTTTGGGAAAATCCATTGTAAGCAAATATTGGGCGACGGTTTTAAAAGATGTACTTTTTCATAAAGAGCTTAAAACAAATTTTGAGTATTTGATGTACACAAATCTAATTTAGTCCGAAATATTGATAAATCAAGTCATTGATAACTGAGTCAAATAAATATTATTTTAATTGTATTAAGTGTTTCTCTTCTTTCGAGAATACATTCAAAGTTACTTAGAGTTTTATTTATAAACGATTAAATTTAGCCCCTTATTAGTCAGATTACTCAGTATACTGAATAAGCGAATTACAAATCGTTTAATCAAATTGAAAATTAATGGAAAATTGATCACATAAGTGTAACGATTATGGTCAATCCATCATTATCTAAGTTAAACAGTTTTGATTAATTGAAACATACTATTAATTGTTTAAGTATTTATTTTAGTATTGTAAATTTATTAAAGATTACATTTTTCACAAAATCGATTATTTGAGTTCTATACACTTTGTGTATTTAGATCTCTAAGGATTCGTGTATGTAATTTATTTGATTAATTGTAGTGAGCAATCGCGAAATTAAACATTTTTGTTTTTTTTTTTATAATTATTATTAATCTTTGATTATTATCATTAATCTTTGATTATTCAACCCAACTAGTGTTGACTAATCGGCATTTTGAATAAATATTCTTTTCAATTTTATTTTAGTGCTGTTGAAAAATGAAACTCTTCATAAAGAGCTTAAAAACAAATTTTAAGTATTTGGTGAACACACATTTTTATTTAATCCGAAATATTGATAAATCAGGTCATTGATAGCTAAGTAAAATAAAAATTATTTTAATTGTATAAGTTGTTTATTTCTTTCGCGAATGCATTCAGAGTTATTTAGAGTTTTATTTATATACGATTAAATTTAGTCAGATTACTCAGTATACTGAATAATCGAATAACAAATCGATTAATCAAATTGAGATTTAACGGGAAATTGATCACTTATGTGTAACGATTATGATTAACTCTTCATTATTTACGTTAAAAAGTTTTGATTAATTGCAATATATGATTCACTGTATAAGTTTTTATTTTAGTTTTTAATTTCATTAAAGACTACTTTTTTCACAAAATCGATTAAATGATTTCTATACTCTTTGTGTATTTATATCTCTAAGCTTTATCATTTTTGTTGTTGTTATAATTATGATTAATCTTTGAATATTCAACCAAACAAGTATTGACTAATTGGCATTTTGAATAAATATTTTTTTCAATTTTATTTTATTTTGAAGATTTCATTCAAAGTTGTTTTTTTCGAAAGATTTTACAAAAAGGACCGAATTTATTGAAGGTATTTCAGGCTAATTTAAAAAAAAGTTCCTTTTTTAAAATATTTTATTGAAAATTCTTTTTTTTTTCTTTAAAATTTAAGAATGCTTTATACGTTTCTGATCGCTTTCACAGATAAAATCTTTCAAGATCTAAAATGTTTTCTCAAATTTTAGATGTTGGTTACTTTCTTGTTTTCGATATTTTTTAACTGTCACTTATGTTTCTTTGGCTATGCACCATTTTTGTTATATATTTATTTTTATTTATGATTAAAAAAACTTCACAATTTGGTTTTAATTGTAAATATTTTTCATTATTTTCAAAAAAAAACTTTAAAAGTTACTTAAAAATGGAAATTTAAACAACACCAAAAAATTGCCTTTTCCAAACTTATATAAAACTCAGCGTTAGTTTTTTTTTTTCAATATACACACAAGTATATAATTGCACAAATCTTGTATTCTCACTTTAAAATCGCGTTTATTTTACACGCAACGAAATCAACTTAACCGACCGCGTAACATAAAAAAGTGTCCGGCTTACTTAACGTCTGCAAATCGTTTGAAGTGGCCAGCGATGGCTTTAACTTGGCCAAGAGATAGCAAAGGCAATAATAATAATAATGTAAATAAAAGTTCAAAAGCAAAAGTGCAAGCTTTAAAAGACAGCAAAAGCACACAAGCGAAACAATCACAAGAAAAAAAAAACAAATGCAGCAACAACAAGAAGTGCAACTTCACGTAATAAACTTGAAGAAGTCTTACGAACAAAGTCACCGCAAGTCGTGAGTGTGACGAGTTGTTGGCGGCAGCCGTAGAAATGATGCGAAAAGCAAGAAGTGGGAGGTTTGTTGAGCATTGAAACGAAGTGACAAAACAAATAGCAAATTATGCAAAGACAGGTGTTTTACCATGCCGCATAAACTACAGCTATTTAGTGTATTTTATGTTTTGATTATTTGTACAAAGAAGGCAGAGAGAGAGAGAGAGAAGCGCTTGAAATGCGATTGTAGACAGAGCGTAATAGAGAGAGAATATTAAGTTTAGATTTGATTTTTTCAACAGCACTAAAGACAACTTTTAGCTCTGCATTTGCTGCATTAGCAATTACTTTGATGTTTATTGGGTAAAATCGAGTTGCTCGCCTAAGTCTTTCGTTTATACTATTTTTTTTTTATCTGTTGGTAACTGCTTATGATTGCATGAAGTAGTTATTGAGAGCATTTGTTTTTCGGTGTTTTGCTAACTGATTTATTGTGTCGCCTCAGTTTAGCCACCACTGTTAACAGCTGGTAGATGTACTTGATTTGAACAAAGCAAATTGGTTTTATTCACTTATACTGAATGTTAGGTATATGCACTGCAACAACAAGAAGTGCAACTTCACGTAATAAACTTGAAGAAGTCTTACGAACAAAGTCACCGCAAGTCGTGAGTGTGACGAGTTGTTGGCGGCAGCCGTAGAAATGATGCGAAAAGCAAGAAGTGGGAGGTTTGTTGAGCATTGAAACGAAGTGACAAAACAAATAGCAAATTATGCAAAGACAGGTGTTTTACCATGCCGCATAAACTACAGCTATTTAGTGTATTTTATGTTTTGATTATTTGTACAAAGAAGGCAGAGAGAGAGAGAGAGAAGCGCTTGAAATGCGATTGTAGACAGAGCGTAATAGAGAGAGAATATTAAGTTTAGATTTGATTTTTTCAACAGCACTAAAGACAACTTTTAGCTCTGCATTTGCTGCATTAGCAATTACTTTGATGTTTATTGGGTAAAATCGAGTTGCTCGCCTAAGTCTTTCGTTTATACTATTTTTTTTTTATCTGTTGGTAACTGCTTATGATTGCATGAAGTAGTTATTGAGAGCATTTGTTTTTCGGTGTTTTGCTAACTGATTTATTGTGTCGCCTCAGTTTAGCCACCACTGTTAACAGCTGGTAGATGTACTTGATTTGAACAAAGCAAATTGGTTTTATTCACTTATACTGAATGTTAGGTATATGCACTGCAAACAAGAATTTATTTTATGAATATAATTTGCGCACTTTATTTTTAACTTATGTATTTTTATTCAAAAAATTTGTCTTTTTTCTTTTATTTGTAAGCACTATCATCTGCTTAATCAATAAGGCAATAAATTATTTTTTCTAAAGCTTAAACTGCAGTTTTGGGCTAATTATAATTTTGCAAGGAATTTCCGAAATATTTACATTTTGATCTGGTATAGCCAGTAAATTACCCAAAAAGTCCAAAGTAAGTCTTAAATTGATCCAAAGATAGTCGAACACTAGTCTCGAATGGTCCCGAAAACTGCATACTTTGTTTAGATGAAAATCTTTCCAAAGTTTGATTAATTAAGTGAAAGTTTGAATACTTGAATGTTGTGATGTCTGGATGTTTGCTTTTAGGCTCGAAGGTCGAAGGGGATAACTTTTTTTTAGATGAAAAGGTGGGCCCGATTGCGCTTTGCAAACACTCAACAATTATCCCCAAATATACCAAATGCAAGTATAAATCACGATGGGTTGATTGGCGAGACTGAGGGGTGTTCAATTTGTTCCTGTTTCTTTGCATGGTTAGGGATGAGATTTGTGTTTTTATAATCACTTCGCCTGTCTGCCGAAACACAGGAATTGCTGGAACTAAAGGTCTTGAGATAATTTCGAAAAATATATCAAAACGATCCGGTGATACTTTAATTTACTAAAAGCAATTCTAAACTTGTTTTGTGACAATAACGAATCGGTTGCGATATGATTCCTTGGCATACATGGCGAGTGCGCATACTTCTCAAAATGTTTATTTCGACTTCTTTATATTTATAAAGAATTAAAATTGAAACACCTTATAGTCGTGTATATATAAATGACTATAAGGTGTTTCAATTTTAATTCTTTATTGTGTGAGTCGTTTGCCGCTCTATATTAATTATTTAGTTCTTTATATTTATGTAGAAAAAAATTAGATTTGATAGGGCCATCGAAAGCGCAAATTTTGATTCGAACATGACTTTGGTTGCCTACAAATTTTTGTGTGTCGGGAGATTTGGCATGAAGTTGCTGAGCTTCTTTTCCGATTTGCATCGTTCTCCTTTTTAATTTTTCCTACAAACTGGGGCGACGGGACCTACATGTTTTATGCCGACTGCGAATGGCATCTTCAAGGCAGATAAGTTTCACGGACAGCTTTTCATCGCAGAAATACACTGGGGTGCTTGCAAAACACTGCCCAGGTGCCACAATGCTTAGAAACATTTTATTTTAATTGAAAAAACTTGTTTCTAAAATTTGGATGTTGATTTGCTCGGGGCGCGTACCCAGGATCTTCGGTGTGGTAGGCGAAGCACGCTACCATCACATCAGTAATTAGCCGTGCACTTTGCGGACTTTGACTTTACCAACATTCGATTGCTCGAAAATCAATACACTAATCCACCGATTCGTCAGCTGCGACTCCCGTGACATCGATTTCACTAACCCCCGCTTGCTGTGTGCATCGCCCACCTGCCAATCATTTCCACCGACACCCACCAATCCACCAATTCGTCATAAACGACTCGCCGGGTATCGATTTCACCTAACCACCGGTTGCCACAAATCTACCGATGCATCATACACGACTCCTCGGATCCACCGCTTTTTCGGGTGAGGTCATCGTACCCCATGACATCAATGCTCAACCTTTGTAACCCCCTCTACGGGTCGGTAGGACACTAATCCACTGCAAATCCATTTACTATCAACCGAAACACCGCTTAAGTATTCTGCCGCCTGTCCTCTGATTACACCCGCAGTTGGACGCTGTCCATCTTGATTAACTGAATGCTTCCGCAGCCTTCGACGAAACCTACCTTATTTGGTTCCGAAATAATCCTTAAAAAATTTTGGGACAGGCTCGAAATTGTCTCTGAAGGAAGAATGAGGGGGGAGGGCGGTGTGAAACTACTCACTTATTCACAATTTATTATACCTCAATCTAAGTTATCAAGGTACCACATTTTGTTGGCCTAGTTTTGGAATGACAGCGACTCAAAAACGAAACATTTTTACAACAGGGGAGGGCGTGCCACTGTCCACTTTTCTAAAACTTCTATATTACTACACAAATGATCCACCATTTACTCACTATAATTGGTAAGGCAGAGTTATAACGAAGTGAGGACTTTTCAATATCTTTGCTACCTTGTGCTAGGTATTTGTTAATATGCCGTCCTTTTCATTTCAAAACAGGGGTCATTGTAATTTTTTTCATAGCAATACATCATATCACATATTTGCAAAATTTAAAATTGAGTAAAGTTCATTTGTTTTGGGAATAACCAAATTGCGTAAAAATTAAAATAAAAAAATTTTAAATAAAAAACAAGTAAGAAAGTCTAAGTTCGGGTGAAACCGAATATTATATACCCAGCTACGCACTTAAAATGCTATTGTTGTTGTGCTAACGTTCGAATCGCTGAACTGCCGAATAAATAACTCCAATATACAGTGTTGCAAAATGGCCCACATTTAGATTACTTTGGGAGTAGTACTTGACAATCACAAATACACTTCACTAATAGCGCGTTTAAATCAAACTGATTCGTTATTCCTCAGCATGCGCTACTTTCATACTCTCTGTTGCCTCGTTCGTATATATCTTCTACGGTCTAGACATTTCACGAACATGCCTTCTGGAACAGTTGCGTCTGTTGTTGTTGTTGTAGCAGTGCTTCGCCCCACCTAACAGACGCGACCGATCACAAACTGTCGGGATTCAAGGGGTTGTGTAGCGCAATATATAGCTTCTCCAACCCAATTGTCAACCTCACCTTCGAGCGGCGATTCCCGTTTCACTAACAGACGAGGCTCTGGCGACCCCAAGCTCCTCATGGAACTTGGGGGTGGGGAGGGAGGGATGGCCTGAAGGTTCAATGTGGCCATATAAATCGTTCCCGAGATGGTCGGGCCAGCACCTTAATGGTGCTGTGTTACCGGAGCGTATCGGATCTGTATCCGACAAAGGACCATCACATCGATAACACTCCCCAAAGCCTTCGGGGAGTAACCTAATCGCTACAACAACAACAACAACAACAACATCACAAACTGTCATCAATATCCTCTAACGGGAGTCCAAGGAAACTTGCTGTTTCAACAGAGGTGGACCATAGGGAAAAGGGTGTTAGAGGCGTTGGTTCCACATTACAATTAAAGAGATGGTTGGTGTCATGTGGGGACACATTGCAAGTGGGGCATACATTTTGTATGTCGGGGTTGATTCTGGATAGGTAAGAGTTTAACCTGTTACAGTATCCAGAACGAAGTTGAGCCAGAGTGACACGCGTTTCCCTGGGGAGTATGCGTTCCTCTTCCGCAAGTTTTGGATACTTTACTTTGAGTACTGGATTCACCGGGCAATTCCCGGCATAAAGGTCCGACGCCTGTTTGTGGAGTTCACCAAGGACCTGCTTCTGTTTTTTCGCTTCATACGGCTGGGTTCTCAGGTGCCGTATTTCCTCAAAATGCTTACGGAGATGACTCCTTAAGCCCCTAGGCGGTGCTGGCTCGTCAATCAGATGTCTGTTGGGATGCCCAGGTTTCTGGGTATTCAACAGGAACTGTTTGGTCAGCATCTCGTTTCTTTCCCTGATGGGGAGTATTCTCGCCTCATTATGCAGATGGTGTTCTGGGGACATAAGAAGACAGCCCGTGGCAATTCTGAGAGCAGTATTTTGGCAGGCCTGTAGCTTCTTCCAGTGGGTAATTTTTAGGCTTGGCGACCATATGGGTGACGCGTAGCACGTAATCGGCTGGCTAATTGCTTTGTATGTAGTCATGAGCGTTTCTTTATCTTTTCCCCAGGTACTGCCAGCAAGGGATTAGAGGATTTTGTTACGGATCTGAATTCTCGGAACAATTGCGGCTGCGTGCTCACCAAAATGTAGATCCTGATCAAACGTCACATCCAAGATTTTGGGGTGTAGGACAGTCGGTAGCGTAGAGCCATCGACGTGGATGTTCAAAATGGTCGACATTTGGGACGTCCATGTTATAAATAAGGTCGCGGAAGATTTAGTCGGTTATAATGCCAGGTTTCGCGAGGCGAAAAAACTGGAGAGATCAGGGAGGTAGCCGTTTATTTTATTGCATAGCTCATCGATCTGTGGGCATGGGCCTGTGGCCATTACTGTGCAGTCATCGGCGTAGGAAACGATTGTGACTCCTTCCGGTGGTGAAGGTAGCCTAGATATGTAGAAATTAAACAAAAGTGGGGATAGGATACCACCCTGTGGCACCCCTTGTTTAATTCTCCTTGGCTTTGATGTTTCGTTTCTAAATAGCACCGATGCCTGCCGACCACCCAGATAATTTGCGGTCCACCTTTTAAGATATGGGGGAAGGGTAGACCCTTCCAGGTCTTGCAGTAACGAGCCATGGTTGACCGTATCAAAAGCTTTTGATAGGTCTAGTGCTACGAGTACTGTTCTATGGTGGGGGTTTTGATTTAAACCGCAATTTATCTGGGTGCCAATGGCATTTAGCGCGGAGGTAGTGCTATGGAGTTTTCTGAAGCCATGCTGATGGGAGGCTAGCTGCAAATTTGCTTGGAAATAAGGGAGCAAAATGGCTTCGAGCGTCTTTGCTACTGGCGATAGGAGAGATATCGGACGATACGACTCTCCTATGTTAGCTGGTTTACCAGGTTTTAGTAGCGGGACCACCTTGGCCATTTTCCATTTCTCGGGTATGACAAAGGTGGAAAGAGACAGGTTGAAGACCTGCGCTAAATATTTGAAACCCTCTTTCCCTAGGCTTTTAAGCATCGACATGGCTGTGCCGTCTGGGCCCACTGCTTTGGATGGTTTAGCGCGACCAATGGCTTCCTCAACCTCTTTAGCGGTGATGGTGATTGGTGACGCGCTGAATTTGTGTTTATGTGCGTGTCTGTTGGCCCTCCGTCTATCTTTGTCGACCATAGAATGCATTATATATTGTCGGCAGAAAGCGCTCGCGCATTTTTTTCGCATCCGACAGCACTTTGTCGCCAAAGGCGATGGAAACTTTATCTTTGTGCTCAGTCGCATTCGATAGGGACTTTACGGTGGACCAAAGTTTACCCACACCGGTAGAGAGGTTACAACCTCTTAGGTGCTTCTCGCATTTTGCCTGCTTGTGTTCATCCACAAGCAATCTGATGCGTTGGTTTATATCCCTTATTTGGGGGTCGTCTGGATCAAGCTGCCTTATAAGGTCACGTTCTCTCGCTAAGTTTGCGGCCTCCGCCGGGAACTGGGGCCGGATTTCGGGAATTCTCCCGGCGGGATGTAACGTGCCGAGGCGGATTCAATGACCTTGCGGAAGGCACGCTCCCCTTGGGGGGCATCAGTCGGGATAGGGAGGGCAGCAAAGAGGTTGTCTGTAAAAGATTTATATTCTTCCCACTTTCCTTTTTTAAAGTTTATGAAAGTGCGTTTTTCGGTGACGATGAAGTCGGCGGTACGCTCGAGCGAAACAAGTATAGGCAAGTGGTCGGATGCCAATGATACCATCGGCTGCCAGTTGACGCAGTTTACGAGTTCTGCGCTCACGATTGAGATATCTGGCGAACTGTGACAGCTTACTATCATACGTGTGGGGGCGTCTCCGTTTATTGTGCAGCACGTCGTTTCTTCTATTTGATCCGCCAACATCTCACCCCTACTGTCCGCCCGCAAATTTGAATGCCATAGATCAGGATCAAATATGTGATATTGCACAGAGTGGTATATTATAAACGCGAGGCCGCCTCCATTTCCGCTCTCGCGATCTTTTCTGTGGACATTATGCCCAGAGAAGGTCTGCAATGCAGATCGTGCTGTGGGTTTAGTCTCTTGAATCGCAGCAATGCGGATGTTGTGCAGCTTCATGAAATTGAATATCTCCGTAATCTTCCCAGTTAGTCCATTAGAGTTTAACTGCAGAATTCTAAAGTGCATGGGGGGAGACGTCGCCACTCTGGGGGTAAGTGACGGGTGACTACGCCTGGGTTGAGGAAGGCCAGGACGCAATTGCTGTTGTGGCCCTGGGACTGGGCGTCCTTGGACAAGCATTGGGGTACCCGGATGATTTGGGTTTGCGACCTGGCAACATGGCGCGATGAAACCCGTCGGGGGGTTGCCGTCGCGGAGACCAGAACATCTAGGAAAGTGGCACCACCCAAGGTAGGGGCTGCATTGGGCGGATGTCGCAAACATATATATTCTGTGCTGGCAAACGGTGCAAACGGAGGTAGGGACTAAGAGTCTGTTTCCCTGACCTACACGATTGCTGCTGGAAAAGAGGGGGGGGGGGGGGGAGAAGACGGGGGCAGGGGCTGTAGCTCAGCATTGCTTCCGACTCTACTACGAAGATTGTAGTTATGAGTGGTAGCAGCTGTTTGAGTTGTTGGCGCCGTGGGGCGCGAGCAGCAGCGGGTACTTGTTGTGGCTTGCTGAGCAGCGGGGCTGCTGGAAGGTAGTGGGGGCGCTTAGACGTAGACTACGGGACGCCCTTGGGCGTGAACAGCAAGGAGCCACAAAAGATTTATAAAAGTTACGTGGACGTCGGGTTTTGGGATCAAGCCCAGAACAACCTTTCCGATGCAACCATCCCTTACACGAGACACACTGAACAGAGTATGACCGTCCTAAAAATATCCTTTTCCGGCAGATGCAGCAAAACCATTTCTCAGGACCGGGGTCAGGAGACGGACCCGGATTGGATTCGATACCTTCCCGGAGCAAGAGAATATGGAGCAGTCCTGCTGCAAGGAGCTGCTGGGAGGATGACAATTCGTGGGAGGGACGCAACAAATTAAATGGGGTTACACTGAAATGACAGTCCGTGGTCGGGAAAAATCCCGAGTCGCTCCGGTACATAGAACCGACTGCCTTGGGAAGCGGTGTGTCTCATACCTGGTTATTTAGCTATATGCGTGTGTATGTGTGAGCAACAACTTCTGCTCTCAGTTGATGATAACGCGATTGTGTCTCCTTCTTCTTCGCTCTTATCTTATGTGTAAGTGAAATAATCTCTTCGATTCGAGCTGCTGTGTGTGGAATATTCCTTGTTGCCTTGTACAAAGGTGTGGCTGCTTGCTTTTTTTGTTGTGATTATTTACTAACATCATAGTGATGCTAATATTCGCCAAAATATATATATGGTTCTATTCTGAACTTATTCTGATTCCAAAGGGAGCAAAAAGAATACAGTTACTAGCACTAATGAACTTGAACGGGTAAATATGCAGTTTATCAGTTATAGCTATAAAAAAATGCTTATTGCCGAATTTCGTTTGGATTGGGAGATTTGTGTTCAATTTATGGTATTAAAATTATTCTGGAAGGAGTAAAACAAAGGGCGTGTGACGTCTGTTTTCAAAATTTGTTTAATTTTTGTTCTTAGCTCAACGACTGTTATTATTAGGCCTGGAAGCACTGCGATTTTTGTGCAGATCAATTGTGCATGACCTTTAAGCCTAATTTTCTATGTAGAGGCTTTTGATGTATCTAAGTACCTCTTCAGGCTTTTTACTCCATATCACGTAGGGATTAAGTGTCACACCACCTGAATCGCCTGAGCTGCTCATTGTGTGAACCGGCGTTCCATCCGCCAGCTCACAGAAATGACAAATTTGAGTATCGGATAGATTTAACTTACAGAGTTGATATCATAAACCACATTGTCCCGTATAGTACCCAGTGAGAGTTCGTAGGCCCTCCCTGCTTAGATTAATGAGTTTGGCTGATACTTTCGTTGCCGGAAGTATGACCAGTTTGGCTTTCTTGGCAATGGAAAATCAAGCCAGTGACGTCTTAACTGTTTTGTTTCCCAGTTACTTATGGTTTCCCTGGTGAGTGCATTTGTGAGTCCACAAAAGGGCTCTGGACCATAGAATGCTGCTGTGGCACCCTACTTTGCTAGGTAATATGCATGTTCATTACCTTCATGTCCAAAATCTTGTTTTTGGCTCCCAGGTCAATAAGGATTTCAATGCAGTCATCAACGATACCACTACTGACGTAGAATATCAGTAAAATGTAGTTAAATACCATAGAGTTATTGCAAACTTTGTTAAGGTTAGACCTTTAGAAAAAGTTGGCGTGGCTTTTAACCAATTTTTATTATTTCACTCAGTCTATAAAATTTGACAAGGATAGTGTCGCTGCTTAATTTCAATGTAATATCTTTAACAACTCTTGATTTACGGCTTGTTAAATTTCCAACTTCTAAATGTGGGTGGTGCCACGCCCAATTCCAAAATTTGTTGAAATTTATGTTTTTCGTTATAAAAATAATGTACCTACCAAATTTCATTAGCTAAGCGGTATTCGTTTTTAAATTATCTAATTTTTTCCATTTTTCTAAACCTTCGATATAGAAAAGTGGGCGTGGTTATCGTACCATTTCGCTCATTTTCAATACAAATCTATTCTGGGTCCAAATAAGCCAATACCAATGTATTCTGCGTCCAATATACCGAATTTGGATGATATCTCAATATTTGCTTAAGTTATCGTGTTAACGGGCGGACAGACGGACAGTCGGACGAACGGACATATATATATATATATATATATATATATATTTTATATATGGAAGTCTACCAACTGTTATCCAATCAAAGTATGTGCAAAACTACCGAATTTGGATGATATCTCAATATTTGCTTAAGTTATCGTGTTAACGGGCGGACAGACGGACAGTCGGACGAACGGACATGGACTAATCAAAATATATTTTATATATGGAAGTCTACCAACCGTTATCCAATCAAAGTATGTGCAAAACTACAGCTGGGTATAATAAAGTCTACAACCTTGAGGAATTATTCATAGGAAAATGCACTAAGTGCTTGTCAGTGGCCTGAAAATGCAATTAACATTGACAAAAAAAAAAAAAAATTAAAAGTATACATTAGTCAAATTACTGATAAAAATCTCACCACAGCTACTGCTATACATTTTATGCAAATTCATTGCTTGCTCATAGGCCAAATTTGATTTCTTCAAAACAGCAGTGCTTTTGCTGTGTTTGTTGTTGCTGGTGTATAACGCTGCTTGATTGTTAACGTTTCATTTGTTTTTGTTTTATGCTCTGATTATTTATTTCAGCTGCTATTGTAATGTTGTACTTACACGTATGATTTGTTGTTGTTACGAATCAAATTTTACATATGACTTGCAAGAAAAAATGGTTGTTGTTGTCAGTTTTGTTTTTTAGTTTTACTTATTACCTTTTAACTAAATTTAACGTTTACGCTTACTTTTGGTAACTGAACGAGCTAAAATTTACAATAATTTCTACACCCCAAAACAAATGCTTTAAAATAATACAAAAGACTTAAGCGTCGAACTTGGTTGTTAAGGCGCTCCCAAAAATACCAACAAAAATATGTTGACAGCACGCACACCTTACTAAGTGCTATTTATTATAAAAGTTTAGCTAAACATAATAGAAAATCACTGCTTATAAGCATCAAGCTTTACTTGATTTGAGTAGTACTTGTATGTATTTGTTAGTGTCTTTGTTTAAATATCAAATATTTGCCACAGATTTGACCCTTAAATAAGTAAAATGACAAGCTATCGGTGTTCATGACAAAGGTGCATCACTAAATAGATGTAAGTTTGTTACGACATGTAAAATAAGTTTAAAAAAGTAATACATTTTGCTAATTATATAAGCAAATAATGCTAATAGAAGAAGAAGGTAACGGCCGGGCTTTGGGATCTCGATCGCGGATTAAATCTAAGTTTCAAAAAAGCCTGCTGCCAACCGCTGCTGAATGGCGAGTCATTGAGGACTTCACTGGCAGTGATCACACTTACACCATTTTTCTTTATAACCATCCCGGTCAGAGGCAAATATCGAACGGGTCAGGCAAAACATTGACAGGGGATGTATACAAGGTCAACGCTGTCGTGTTTAACTCATCATTACTGGAGGATGATCGATTGATAATCAACACTACCAACGCGGCGGATGAGATAGTTGAATATACAATGCGATGTCTGCGTCACGCTTTCGATGTTTCTATACCACGGAGAGGAACATGGAATGGAAAGAAGCAAGTGTATTGAAAGGGCATCGAAAACGCAAAGCTGCTGAAAATACGCCGCGGAGGATGCGAAGGCTAGCAAATCGCACGCGTGGCAGGTCTGAGGTTCTCGAAAAGTCGGATGCGTAGAAAAAAGAGAAGAAAATTCTCGGCGTTACCATCAAGCAAAGCAAACCTAGATGATGTTAAAGCGCTTTGCGAGAAAATGGATCAAAATCCTTAGGGGAGAGGATATTGCATAATAATTTAAAAAATTTCATCCAACGAACCAGATGATGGATGAGGGAAACGCGAAACACATTGTGGACGTTCTCCTTCCTACAAAACCACCCAGAGAGGATGGACACGTCAATGAAAAACACCTCAAGAAGAAGAGCTGAAAATTACCCTGCACAGCAGGGAACTTAGAAAAATCCCAGCACCCAACGGAATACCGTTGGAGTCAGATGAGTTAGCTGCAAATATCTGCTCAGAACGTTTTTTGCACATGTTCATCCCATATCTCTAAGGAATAAGTTTCCCCATCAGATTGAAGACAGCACGGCTAGTGCTTATTCTGAAGCACAAAAGAGACTATAATTCCCTATCATCTTTCCGCCAACTATGTATGCAAAACACTGCAGTTAAAAATAATGGAGAGCCTTCTACAGCAATGCCTTACAAGAGCAATAAAGGATGGTGGAGGGCTATCTCACCGATAATATGGCTTCTAAAGAGGTAACACCAAAATATACGTCATTGCAGAAGTGATAAACGCAGCCGAGAAAGCCGAGACTGCTTGCCATCGAACATAACCGGCAGTCCTGCTGGTCATGCTGGTGCTCAAGAATGATTTCAACTCAACCAGGTAGGACGACATATTTCAGACATTCGAACGTCATTTCAGGGTACCTCAATAACTATTAGATATTCTGAGGGACTACTAGAGAGACCAGCATGTAACGTACCCAAGCACCCAGGCCAAACAAAAGTGAAGATATCCGACGGAGTAGCCCCGATCTCCGGAATGTTACTTACGACAGTCTTCTTCGAATGAACATGCCAGATATTGCTTTTACCGTCATAACAGCGCGGTGCTGCGAGCTGGCACAGTTTAAACTAAACCATTTTATACGCAGTACTAAAAAATAAGTATAGCTTATCACGATCTTCAGATGGCAATAGTAAAAATGGGGGATCATCAGACTTACGAAGAAGCGTATCCCCAATATAATTGACATGACGATTGGGGACCAGCAAACCAGCAATCACTTGTTTAATTCCTCTGGGTTTAGATGTTACGTTCCTAAATTGCGCCGATACCTGCGGTCTAGACAATTTGCAGTCCATCTACTGAGGATAGAAGGAAGAGTGTACACTGCTAAGTTTTGCAGTGAAGTGCCGTGATTTACTGTATCAAAAGCTTTTCATGCGTCTAGCGCTACGAGTACTGTTCTGTGGTGGGGTTCTCGATTAAAACCACAATTCATCTGAAGAGAGGAGGGTACAATCTTTTGCTGTTAAAGAATCACAGCTCAGCCACTTATTCTGTTTAGCACCACTCGCGGCATGTTTAATATCAATATAATTTATGTATAAAGTCTATACACCTAGCCCTACGAGGATCATCCTTTCATACAATACATCTTATATCGCTTAATGCATGAAATTAACGTGTTTACAACCACATAAAAATTAAACAAATTTAAATTATCGTAATAAAAGTAATAAAAGTGCTTATTACTAAAGTTAAACGCTTTCTGTAGGTCCTTCACAAGAACCGCGCTAATAGCAAAGGGCACATCAAATTAATCTAAATTTACCATTGAAAGCTCTTAAGAAAGTCGTAAAAAACTTTATTAGTCTATACTTAAACAGATATTTGTTTGTATATATATGTAAAACTAATAAAATATTTATTTTTGTTGGGGTTTTAACCAAGCGATGCTGGTGGCTTCAAAGAAAATCGAAGTAATTAAACAAGTGACTTTTAAGTGTGATAGTTTTAATATTTGTATATACGTGATATTGTGACCGTTAGGATACTACGTTCTGGTTCGTATGTAATCGAACTTCAAGCATTACTCCTTTACTTAGTTAGAGTTGAAGTCCTACACGTTCCGTTTTTTTTTTTTTTTGTGAACAAATTTTGTGTTTATATGACATCATCCAACTAAAATTAGCATCAGTTGATTCCGCATCGCGTAATGCCACCAAGAGATGCAATTTGAATACTATTAATGTCAAATGATCGCATGCATGTGATCAAGTGATGTATTTTCAAATGCAGTCTAATCAAATTCCATTAAGTTTTCTTATATAATCATTACAATGGCATACCTTATCGTATCACTGCACATTATATAGACGAAATCATATGAAACTAAAACACATCACAGCAGATAACTTAGCATCAGACTATTTCATAGCACATCACATCATATTGGAATCAATTTCCATTGACATCATATGATGTCATAAAGTGATGGAAAAGTAAATGAGATCATATCAGTGCATGATTTATCACACACACCGATTAAAATCATAGATATCAAGTGATACTGTGCTCTTCATACGGTATCAAGATAGGCGTGCTATGAAATGAAATATTCTTACCAAAATTTAGTTTTACATTTTTCCAGTGACGTGGAAAGAGGAGGCGTTGCGTTGACAACTTAGGGTATGTTAAAAATGAGCATGTCATGAACGGGAAGCGATAATTTCAAGTCTAATGGAGGGGCTATACTTAGTTGGTGCCGCTTTGGCAAGCACTTGCCAAGGCCCTTCCCTACCTCTGCCATTACTCTGGCAGGTGAAAAGGGCAACCGAAGCTTTACCAGCTCTTTCCTCTACTTTGACTTTAGTGAAAGTTATCTGCAAATCATTTACTTTATATACTTAATCCTATCAGACAGTCCCAGTGCTAGGCCTAGATACGTGTAATATGAAAGGTAGAGAAAGGTTGAAAGAAAGCGAGGGGAAAAAGAGGTAGATCGAGGTTGAAAAGCGGGAGGGAGGCAGAAGGGGAGTGAGGCGGTGAGAATAGAAGTAAATGGAAAAGGGAACCGGAGGAGAAGATAGGGGGTGTTACCCCCAGCGGGTTAGGGGGCTTAGAATATACCCGCGGCAGGTATGCCTGTCGTAAGAGACGACTAAAATACCAAATTGATTTAAGGGGTTGTGCAGCGCAACCCTTTCAAGGTGTTGCCAGCGCAAAATATAGCTTCTCCAACCCAATTGTCAACCTCACTTACTCGTAGCGAATGCTCTTACTTTAACAGCATTGCGACTCCAAGTTTCTCATGGATCTAGGGGGTGGGAGGACGGTATGACCTTGAAAGTTGCATGTGGTCATACTAAATAGTTCCCAAGATGGTCGGGCTGGCGCCTTAATGGTGCTTGTTACCGGAACGTACCGGGTCTACATCCGAAAAAGGACCATCAACGTCGATAACACTCCCCAGGGCCTTCGCTACAACAACAACAACAACAGTTAGGGGATGAGAAAGAGAGGAAGAAGGAGAGAGAGAGAGATGAAGATGGGAAGAGAGAGACAGAGATATAGAGAAAGATAAAGCAAGAGAGATAGAGAGACAGTGTAATAGAAAAAGGGGGATAGAGGAAGATAAATAGAAAAGAGAATAGAGGGATTGAGAGGGGGACGAAAAGTGATATGGAGATATATAGAGAAAGGCAGAGGAGAATGATGAGGGGAGTGTGAGGAGGAGGGAGAGTCAGAAGGAGAGAGCGGGGCAGAGAGGGAGACGGAGTATGAGATGGAGTTGTGAAAGAGATTAACCAGTGCTGCATTACAACTCATTCTGCCGAGCCTATTCATAGACAGGTTAGGTTAGGTGAGTGGTAGCTGCACTTGTAGGGAAGCTCACTCGGACAGCATGAAGGTCCGTTGTGATAACGCATAAAATAACGGTGACATGGCTATGGATGTACTTAGAGAATCGTCGCGTAGCAACGATATAATTTCTGGTGAGACTTATCTCAAACTTGAATAAATTCTCCGGAGATCCAAGTGAGTCGAGACCGAAATACTTTTACCCAGTTTTGGGAAAAGCTGGGAGATCAATCATAAAGTGACAAATCATCATCTTCCATATAACTGCAAAAGGATGGAGTTTCCAGTATATTGAGACGTACCGCATGGTTTGTGATTAGATAGTGCCCTGTCATAACCTCAATGATCATTGATAGCTGAGTCTCAGTGAACCCGATCGTTTCCGCAGACCTTCTGCCATCCATTTTCGGCCAGAAGGACCTTGCTACCTTGCAAGAGGTAGTGTCCGCTCAACGTTTGCTGAGTTGACTCGAGGCCAATTTATGCAGTAGTAGACGACAGGTAGGCAGCGTAATCTCGAAATCCCCACAGTCATCCTTATACGGTTTAATTATACCCATGTGGGCTAATAGATCCGTTTAACAGTTGCGCGTGATTTGGCTATGATCCGGAACCCAGATAAACTCAATCATAACATAATTCGATGCAATCGCAAGCGTAGTCAGGCCTTCTTAGATCACCCTCGATCGCACACTAGTTGAATCGCAAGGTCTTGATAGGCGCTTGTCTATCAGAGTAGATGCTAAATTCCCTGACCGTAGTAGCACTGGATAGAATTTCATCCACCGCATTCTTAACCGCAGCAACTTCCGCTTGGAAGACGCTGCAGCGAGTAACCAACTTAAACTTGCGGCTAATAGAAAAGTGGGTTTGAGGGTTTAATTAAAGATGGTTGCGAGTCAGAAACATACATAAAAGTGGCATGGTTGAATAATTGGTCTGTATGGCGGACTTGACTAAGTAAGTGTAACTGGAAAAGTCTATTGACGTGAAAATTGTTTGTTTAGTCAATGAGAGATATTAAGTCCAACACAGGCAAAGGCAAAGGTGTGTCGCTGCATACTGCCGGTGTGGCGGTTTGGTTGTATTGGTAATTTAACGTGATGAAGAAAATGTACTTCTCAAATGTTCAAACACAAATACTATACATTTTTTTCTATGTAAATATGAATGTTAAAACGAATTCCACAAAATACTAATCAACCGCTTAATCAGATCAACCGACAGGAACCAAAATTTTAAATTTTCATTTTACTTGCAATAAATGTGAAAAAAAAAAAATAATGTTTGGGTAAATTGAAATGTGCGGCAAGCTCTTGGAATTCTTTTGCTCCAGCAGCGAATCGATTTTCGTGCGACCTAAAAAGACAAGCCGCAACAAAGCGATGATCAAAAAAAACAATGTAAAATTCAAATTCAAATAGAAAAGTGCTGAAATTTGTTTGGCTGATAACTAAGCCAAAGCAGCAACAACAACAATAGCAACAAAACGCTATTTTATAAGTACTAATAAAAACTGGAAAAAAAACTCGTAAGTGAAAATAAAAACAAAAGGAAATACTTAAAAGCAAGTGCAATTCTCCAAAAGCATATTAGCGTTGTTAATTACTCACTTTGAGTCGTGCATTTGTTGTTGTTGCTTTTATTAAGCGCACTAAGCCAAATTTGGCACATTTTATTACCCAGCTTTTATGTGTCCCTTACATTTACTATGAAAGCAGTTGTTAGGGAATGTAAAAAAAAGTATGAAAAACAAGTAAGGAAGGCTAAGTTCGAGTGTAGCTGAGAGATTTGGAGACAAAATAAGGGAAAATCACCATGTAAGAAAATGAACCCAGGGTAACGCTGGAATGTCTTTGTACGATATGGGTATCAATTTAAAGGCATTAGTGAGGGTTTTAAAACGGAGTGGCCCTTAGTTGTATATGTGAAGGCGTTTTCGAGATATCGACCAAAATGTGGACCAGGGTGACCCAGAATATCATCTGTCGGGTACCGCTAATTTATTTATATATGTAATACCACGAACAGTATTCCTGCCATGATTCCGAGGGCTTTTGATTTCGCCCTGCAGAACTTCTTCATTTTCTTCTACTTAATATGGCAGGTGTTACACCCATTTTACAAAGTTTTTTTCTAAAGTTATATTTTGCTTCATGCGAAATAATTTTTCGAAATTTTCGATATCGAAAAAGTGGGCGTGGTCATAGTCGGATTTCGTCTATTTTTAATACCAAGATAAAGTGAGTTCAGATAAGTACGTGAACTAAGTTTAGTAAAGATATATAGATTTTTGCTCAAGTTATCGTGTTAACGGCCGAGCGAAAAGACAGACGGTCGATTGTGTATAAAAACTGGGAGTGGCTTCAACCGATTTCGCCCATTTTCACAGAAAACAGTTATCGTCATGGAATCTATGTCCCTACCAAATTTGACAAGGATTGGTAAATTTTTGTTCGACTTATGGTGTAACTGCTCCATTATCGTATTAACAAACGCAACCCTGCGTATTGCTGAATATTTGCCTTATTTCTTTATTTCTTGTATTTCGTATTGCTGAATATTTATCATATTTCTTTATGTTCTTCTATTTCACTCGTTCAATTTATTCGTTGTTAACTTTTCTTTGTAACTTATAAGTTCAGTTAAATACTGGACGCCAACAAAGTGTAACACGTTCAAGACTTATAAATTAAATGTTCATTTTAAAACTAGTAAACATATATTTTTTACTTGCCAGTAGCATCAGTGACATAAGTTTACACTTTGCGTCCAAATTAACTTGTCCATTGTGACAATAAATTGAAATATTGCCCAAATTCGCACACGCAGTCAGCGTTCTAAATATTTGTCGTCACTTCGCAGCACCCAGGCTGCCTTAATTCAAAACGTCGCAGTCAACATAGCAACCGTCGCCATTTCATATTGTAGCATAACAGAAAATAAGTCTCTTTGTTGTAGTTGGTTGCAATAGATACATAACTCGTCAACATTTGTTGCTGAAAATCAAATCAACCGTCAACATTTGCCCCATCGAATACTCGCCAGTTTATTTTCATTTGAACAAACAATTGCAACAAAGAAGTTCATTTTGCGTCATAAAATTTCGTGTAAATGATGACAAGAAACAAATCAAAAGAAAATTAAAATACCGATGGAAATTCGGCAGAAAATTCGGAGGAAGACGAGAATTTAAACAGAACAATGGTTGAAATGAATAATACCACCGGAGAAAACGCATCAGCACAAATTTCACAACAAGAATTGACAGCGTTGTTAGCCACCATAAATTCCCTGCAGGAGTCAGTTAGCGAACTACGTCGTGACAACGAGCGATTGCAAATGGAAAGAGATAATGCCGCCGCAGCTAATCTTCCAGCTGGTTCATCGGCCATAACATTTACATCATCCGCAAATGTTTTAAACAATTTAGCGCTGAACTCTACCACCGTTGTTTATTCAACCAGCGTATCTACCATTCCGCATTGCAAGTACTCCGCAACGACTACCAAACAATCATCAGAATATATGCCATACCAAACAACTTTAGGCACAGCAAATTCGCTAATTATTTCTCCCTCTCCTATCGCCACAACCGTCGCCGGTGTTTCACCAGTAACACAAGTTGCCTATAACCAACCATTGCCATATCTAGGATCCATGCCTAATGTTCCTGTGAACCTTGGGAACACACCGCCACCGAGCCAATATTTACCATCGCTGCCTACCTTGCAGGCCGCACAACCACAGATGTATCAGCCAGGAGCTGAGCAATATCGAGGAACGATGACATACGTGGAAAATGCAGCTGCTAAACTCTATCCCCTGCCTACTTTCAGTGGTGATCCGGAAGACTGGCCATTATTTAAAGCGAGTTACATTGACACCACCAGAGAGTTCGGCTACAATAACAAGCAAAATTTGATACGATTGCAGAAAGCGCTGAGTGGAAATGCCAAGCAAAAGGTTTCGTCACTGCTAATTTTTCCAGACGAGGTGTCACGTGTTTTAGATGAGCTGGAATTTAATTTCGGACTTCCTGAGTTACTGTTACGTGTACAGATGCAAAAGATATAACAGTGCCCAGTTATAAATGAAAGAAATATTGAACAAATAGTTGACTTTTCAAATAAGGTACGCAATATAGTGGCGTTTTAAAAGTCTTCCAATGGCCATCATCATTTAATGAGACCTATGCTATTGGAGTTACTCGTCCTTAAGATGCCACCCTCGAAGCAGTTCGAGTGGAGTCGTCACATCCTGAATATATCACATCCTAATCTTCAAGTTTTTTCTGATTGGTTAAGTGAATTGGCGAAAGTTGTTAGTCTGATGCCGTCAATTTATACAGCCCTTCAGCCTCCGGTTAGCACAACGTCGTGGCGCCAGCATGGATCGCTAACAAAACAAAGGACGTCACACCAGTCTACGTCCCGTCAGTCAAATTCTGGCCCTAGCACATCACGTCGAATGTTGTACACTTCCGAATCAGGTGAGTCCAAAGCCATAACGACCTGTGTTAAATGCAATCAAGAGCATCAGCTAGAAAATTGTGGTGAATTTAAAACATTGTCGGTATTTAAAAGATGGGAGTTCGTTAAACAACGCTCCCTTTGTTTTTCTTGCCTCACAGCTGGCCATAATGTAAGTAACTGCCAATTTAAAAGGGTATGTGGCATTGATTCTTGTCTAAGTATGCACAACGAGCTGCTCCATAATGCAGAGTCAGTACCGGCTGCAGCTAAATCGAATGTTTCCACACCACAAGAAAACGCACATATTTTAAATACGTCAATAAATAAGAACACTGCATGCCTATTCAAAGTCCTTCCAGTCATTGTTAATGGACCGAAGGCAAGTGTTAAAATCTACGCAGTGATGGATGAAGGGTCATCAGTCACACTTTTGGAGGAAAATATTGCCAACGTCTTAGGTGTTCGAGGATGCATCGCACCACTCACATTACAGTGGTACAACGAAAAACAAACTACCGAGAAGTCACGCATGGTCAATCTAAAAATTCGTGGTTTAGATTCAGCATCGTATCATCTTAAGAATGTACGAACAGTAAAACACCTCGATCTGCCGACGCAGTCGTTTCGCAAAGATGCGCATGAACATTTGGTACATTCATGTGTAGCAGATTATGAAAACGCGCAGCCGTCATTGTTGATAGGTCTTGATAACAGCTTTCTATGTACACCTAATGATACGATTGACGCCGCACCGGACCAGCCTATCGCAGTGGCCACCAAATTGGGTTGGCTGGTGTACGGACCAGTAGGATCAGTGAGTACAGCCAAGGTGCTCCATGTGCGCCAGTCTGTCAGAGAAAATCAATTACATCAGCTTGTCGCGGACTATTTCAGTGTCGAAAACTTTGGTGTCAAGCATTTAAACGCGACTTTGGAGTCAAATGAAATCAGGCGTTCCAGGCGCATTCTAGAAGAAACCACCAGATATCTTGGGAATCGTTATGAGATAGGATTGCTTTGGCGCGAGGACCATATCCAACTGCCCCTCAGCTATGATATGGCCAAGCGAAGATTAATAAGTGTCGAAAACAAAATGATGAAGGATACCAGCTATGCCGCCACCTACAAAGCAGAAATAACAAAGTATATCGATAAGGGATATGCACACCTGTTAACAATGCGTGAAGCACAGCACCATACATCTACGACTTGGTATTTACCTCATTTCGGTGTAATAAACCCCAACAAGCCGAATAAGATGCGCATCGTATTTGATGCAGCTGCTGTTGTGGAAAATGCATCACTGAACTCTACAAGCAACTGCAACAACAGTTAAATGGACACACCATAGCCAAATCAAATGTCGTCAATATGGACCAATCACAGACCGACAAAATTCTTGGTATGTATTGGAACAGCAATAACGATGTTTTGGAATTTCATTTTAGGTTCTACAAAATATGTCGAGACGTTATCAATTGTGTACGTGGTCCAACCAAACGAGAACTACTTGTCATCGCTATGTCTATCTATGATCCGTTTGGCATTCTGGCTAACGTTACCATTACCGTCAAGATAATTATCCAAGCTACTTGGAAACAAAGCATTGAATGGGACGATCCTTTACCAGCGGAGCTTAACAAGCAGTGGGCAATATGGTGGTCATCTTTTCAGAACGTGGACAGTTCGCGGTGCCCAGATGCCTCTCACCCCGCTACTCAACGGCAGGCGAAATACAGTTACACATCTTCGTAGATGCAAGCGACACAGCTTATGCTGTAGTGGCATATTTAAGAATCAAGCAAGATGACAGTATCGGCGTCGCATTTTTGTCTGGAAAATCGCGGTGCGCCCCCAAACGAGAAATATCCGTTCCATGATTAGAACTGCAAGCCGCTGTGATGGGTAGCCGTTTAAAGAGTTCCATAGAAGAATGTCTTGAGCGAAAAATGGACAGTATAACGTTTTGGAGTGACTCTAAAACCGTATTACTATGGATTCGTTCTACCACGCGAAATTTCAAACAGTTTGTCGCCAATCGTATTGCAGAGATACTAAACAACACCGCACCCTCACAGTGGCGGTGGATACCATCGGCAATAAACGTAGCCGATGCCGCAACAAAAATAAAGTCGCCACCCATACTCCAATCAAATTCACCGTGGGTAAAAGGTCCCGAGTTCCTACATGTCAGCGAAGACATGTGGCCGGAGGAACCCTTGCACATGCATTCCGAGCACTGCATCAAAGAAGAAACGCACAAATGTTTGCTGGTCACAGCCAACAAGGTAAAGCACATTGTGGAAATTAGCAAGTTTTCGTCATATTTGAGACTGTTGAGAGTTATTGCCTGGGTTAAACATTTTGTTGATAATGTAAAGGCTAAACAGAGCAGACGCGGAGAACTTACAACAGAGGAACTGACTGAGGCCGAAATCTACCTGTGCCAACAGGTCCAACATGAAGTTTTTTATAAAGAGATCTACGCTCTACAAAATAACCAATCTGTGCCGAAGTCTAGCGCACTATACCAGCTTACCCCGAAGCTCGATGAAAAGGGTATCCTACGGGTGAACGGCAGAATCGATGCAGCTTACTGTCTTCCATACTCAGCTCGGCACCCCATTATACTGCCGAATGGTCACGCCCTCTCGAATTTAGTAATGGACTACTACCATACAAAACGGCATCATCATAACGATCAACTTATAATCAACGAAATGAGACAGCACTTCTGGATACCCCGGTCCCGTCATCTATTGAAAACTGTTAAAAGAAACTGTCCTGTGTGTATTAAAAGTAGCGCTAAACCTATTGTGCCGCGGATGGGTCAATTGCCACCGGACCGCCTTACGCCCTATGTACGCCCATTTACATATGCGGGTGTAGATTATTGTGGGCCATTCCTTGTCGCCACCGGCCGACGTCGCGAAAAACGCTGGGTAGCGCTATTTACTTGCCTGACAATACGAGCTGTCCATATAGAAATCGCTGAGGACTTATCAACCGATGCCTTCATTATATGTATGAGAAACTTTGTTAACCGTAGGGGCGTGCCCATTCGTTTGAGAAGCGACAACGGCACCAACTTTATTGGGGCCCAAAGGGTACTGGAAAAGGATCAGCAAATCTTTGATTTCGACGCAATACAACAGGAGGCCGCTAAAAATAGAATTGAATGGGTTTTCAACTGCCCAGGTCATCCTGCCGCTGGTGGATGCTGGGAGCGTCTGGTGCAATGTGTTAAGCGCATATTACAAAGAGTTCTCAAAGACGAAGCACCACGAGTCGAGACATTGCGAAGCGTGCTTGTCGAAGCTGAAAATATAATAAACAGTTGTCCGTTGACAGACATCCCAGTGACGCCCGACAACCCTGAACAATTGACACCAAATCATTTTTTATTAGGTGGCCTGAATTCGACACAGACCCCAGCTCCCAGTGAGGAGAATGTCTATTTACGTAAACAGTGGCGTATAGCACAAAACTTAAAGAACCGTTTCTGGAAACGGTGGATATCCGAATATTTGCCCCAATTGCTCCTTCGGCAAAAATGGCGTGAAGAAGTTCGACCATTGGAGGTAGGCCAGTTGGTTTTGGTGTGTTACTTACAGCTCCCAAGAAGTCAGTGGCAAACAGGCCGCATAACCGAAGTCATTACCGCAAAAGATGGTCAGGTGAGGAGCGCCACGGTGCGAACAAGCCACAGTATCCTGCGAAGACCGACCTATAAGCTAGCCGCTTTAGCACTGTGAATCCCCATGGATTCACGGAGGGGTGGAATGTAACTGCTCCATTATCGTATTAACAAACGCAACCCTGCGTATTGCTGAATATTTGCCTTATTTCTTTATTTCTTGTATTTCGTATTGCTGAATATTTATCATATTTCTTTATGTTCTTCTATTTCACTCGTTCAATTTATTCGTTGTTAACTTTTCTTTGTAACTTATAAGTTCAGTTAAATACTGGACGCCAACAAAGTGTAACACGTTCAAGACTTATAAATTAAATGTTCATTTTAAAACTAGTAAACATATATTTTTTACTTGCAAGGAGCATCAGTGACATATGGCATTAAAAGTATTCTAGACGAATTAAATGAAAAAGGGCGGAGTTACGCCCATTTTGAAATTTTCTTTTATCTTTGTATTTTGTTGCACCATATCATTACTGGAGTCGAATGTTGACATAATTTACTTCTATACTGTAAAAATATAAAATTTTTTCATATATTTTTGTTAAGCTTTTCCGATCTATTCTGAACTAGTGCAAATAAAACAATTTATTTCACCTTACAGCTCGACGTTTCGCCAAATTTTCTTGGCTTCTTCTGGAGCAATTCTGTATTTATTAACAATAAAAACACAAAAACAACAACACTAATTTGAAATTATCACAATTACACATATTAACATTTAACATTGATTTATAAGTTTTCAAATTTTCACTTACATTTGAATTACGGCATTAAATTAAAGAAATAAAACATAATTACAAGAAAAAAGATTAAAAAATATGGAAGATTAAAAATATAAGATAAAAAATAAAACGATACCATCTACTGTGGTACACTTGTCATACTAAAAGTAAAATGTTATAAACAAAATATGTAAGTGGCAGCGATACCATCTGTATCCTCTTTCTTATTCATAGTCTTTTCCCTATTTTGCAAAATTCGTAGGCTTTCCAAGGTGTATCGTTTTTTCTCTCTAGCTTCTTTGTCTATTATTTTCGTGTTTTCGAAGTCAGCGACGTGGCTGTGTGTTATTACGTGTTGTGAGAGAGCTGTATTTTGTTTTTGTTTCCTAATATCAGCTTCATGTTCAGCTAATCGTGTACCCAAAGCGCGCTTAGTTGTTCCTATATAAACTTTGTTGCATTTTTCTTCGTTATTCCCTTTGCATTCTATTTTGTAAACCACATTGCTTTGTTGTTCTCTGTTTATAGGGGTTTTTGTTTTTGTAAAGCATCTTGATAATGTATGGTTGGATTTGTAAGCTATTTTGATGTTCTGTTGTTTAATTACATCTTGTGTTAAATTTTCTGTTAGCCTGGGAATATGAGTGATACTGTGATATTGTTTCGTTTCATTGTTTGTTGTTGTTGCTAGTGATTGGTTTTGTTGAATTTGATTTAATTTTTGTTCTATAAGGTCAGATATAAGGTAGTCAGGATAATTATTTCTTTTAAGCGTCATTTGTATTTTCTTTATGTTGTCGTCATGAAATTGCTGATGGCTTATAGTCAAGATTTTGTGTATGAGGTTTTTGGCGGTGTTAATTTTATATTTTCATGGTTGTGATGAAAAAAAGTTTATTAGGCGCCCAGACGCTGTTGGCTTAGAGTACCAGTCTAATATTAAGTTATTGTTTGTTTTATGTATGCGGGCATCTAGAAAAGGTATGCTGTTGTTTTTTCCATCTTGAATTGTAGTCTGTTATGGTATTGGTTCAGCGTTTTAAGTATGATATTTGCATCATTTCTTTGGATAATGGCAAATATGTCGTCCACATACTTTACAATGAACTTAATGCCTTTCTGCTGCTTTTTGAGCTTTGAGTATGTGCTATTTAAAAGATCATCCATTATTATTCATCAGTGAACAGAATTTCTTAAGTCAAAAGATAGGAAGAGAGAAAGGGAAAACTATTAAGTCCAAAACAGAAAGGCTAAAACACGAACAAATACGTCGACTCAACATCGAAACAAACAACGAATGGTTCGTCAACAAAACGAATATTGACTTTCCCGAAGAGGTAATGTGGCTTCTCTCACTTGGCAAAAAATTTACACTACCAACAACACGAAAGAACTTTTCACCAATACATTTAATAGCAGAGGTTGAACAAATAATTCAAGGAATGGAGAACGAAAATGACAAAGAAGTAGCCAGAAACAAACTAAGCTACAAAATTCAACAATTTAAGAGGCACATAAAACACAATTCCGCCGAAAAATTTATTATAGAAGCCTACAACAAAACTAAATCCTTTTTAAAGTCACACGAAGAAGATATAATTGTAACTGATGCGGACAAAGGTTACAAAACAGTCGTTTTATATAAGACAGATTACACTCAAAAGATTGACGAAGTACTAGGCGACAAGAACACATACAAAGTTATTCGAGTCGATCCAACAAATACATTACAAAGGAAAAACAACAATATTGTTGATGAGCTTTATAAAGGAAAATACATAACACAAAGAGAGAAGCAACAATTATCCAGCTCAACGGCAACCGCTCCAAGACTGTACGGGCTACCGAAAATACATAAACCCGATTTTCCCTTGCGTCCTATAGCGTCCTCCATTAATGTCCCATGCTACAACTTATCCAAGCATGTAGGAAAAATCTTAAAAACTTTAATTTCAGAGGAGTACAATATCAAAAATGTATTTGAATTAAAAGAGAGATTGAAAGATACGATCATTAGCCATGAAGATGTTTTGGTATCCTTTGATGTTATCTCCCTCTTTACCAACATACCGACGAACCTAGCTATAAAAATAATCATGAAAAAATGGGACACGATTCAAAACAATACCAACATACCGAGGAATAAATTTCAAAGTATTTTAGAGTTTTGCTTAAAGGACAACAATTATTTTATATGCAACAATAATATATACAGTCAGTCTTTTGGAATGCCGATGGGTAACCCCCTTTCCTCCACGATCACGGATATAATAATGGATGATCTTTTAAATAGCACATACTCGGAGCTCAAAAAGCAGCAGAAAGGCATTAAGTTCATTGTAAAGTATGTGGACGACATATTTGCCATTATCCAAAGAGATGATGCAAATATCATACTTAAAACGCTGAACCAATACCATAACAGACTACAATTCAAGATGGAAATGAAAAAAAACAACAGCATACCTTTTCTAGATGCCCGCATACATAAAACAAACAATAACTTAATATTAGACTGGTACTCTAAGCCAACAGCGTCTGGGCGCCTAATAAACTTTTTTTCATCACAACCACGAAAATATAAAATTAACACCGCCAAAAACCTCATACACAAAATCTTGACTATAAGCCATCAGCAATTTCATGACGACAACATAAAGAAAATACAAATGACGCTTAAAAGAAATAATTATCCTGACTACCTTATATCTGACCTTATAGAACAAAAATTAAATCAAATTCAACAAAACCAATCACTAGCAACAACAACAAACAATGAAACGAAACAATATCACAGTGTCACTCATATTCCCAGGCTAACAGAAAATTTAACACAAGATGTAATTAAACAACAGAACATCAAAATAGCTTACAAATCCAACCATACATTATCAAGATGCTTTACAAAAACAAAAACCCCTATAAACAGAGAACAACAAAGCAATGTGGTTTACAAAATAGAATGCAAAGGGAATAACGAAGAAAAATGCAACAAAGTTTATATAGGAACAACTAAGCGCGCTTTGGGTACACGATTAGCTGAACATGAAGCTGATATTAGGAAAGAAAAACAAAATACAGCTCTCTCACAACACGTAATAACACACAACCACGTCGCTGACTTCGAAAACACGAAAATAATAGACAAAGAAGCTAGAGAGAAAAAACGATACACCTTGGAAAGCCTACGAATTTTGCAAAATAGGGAAAAGACTATGAATAAGAAAGAGGACACAGATGGTATCGCTGCCACTTACATATTATGTTTATAACATTTTACTTTTAGTATGCCAAGTGTACCACAGTAGATGGTATCGTTTTATTTTTTATTTTATATTTTTAATCTTCCATATTTTTAAATCTTTTTTCTTGTAATTATGTTTTATTTCTTTAATTTAATGCCGTAATTCAAATGTAAGTGAAAATTTGAAAACTTATAAATCAATGTTAAATGTTAATATGTGTAATTGTGATAATTTCAAATTAATGTTGTTGTTTTTGTGTTTTTATTGTTAATAAATACAGAATTGCTCCAGAAGAAGCCAAGGAAATTTGGCGAAACGTCGAGCTGTAAGGTGAAATAAATTGTTTTATTTGCACTAGTTCAGAATAGATCGGAAAAGCTTAACAAAAATATATGAAAATCAATCAAACCGATCGGAAACCAATATATAAAAATATAAAATTTTTTGTTAAAATTTGACTTTAAAAAAATTTTTTTTTAAAAGTGGGCGTGTTCATCATCCGATTTCGCTAATTTTTATTTAGCACACATATAGTAATAGGAGTAACGCGCCTACCAAATTATATCATGATATCTTCAACGACTGCCAAATTACAACTTGCAAAACTTTTAAATTACCTTTTTTTAAAAGTGGGCGGTGCCACGCCCATTGTCCAAAATTTTACTAATTTTCTATTTTGCGTCATAAGGTCAACCCACCTACCAAGTTTCATTGCTTTATCCGTCTTTGGTAATGAATTATCGCACTTTTTCTGTTTCTCGAAATTTTCGATATCGAAAAAGTGGGCGTGGTTATAGTCCGATTTCGTTCATTTTAAATAGCGATCTGAGATAAGTGCCCAGAAACTTACAAACCAAATTTGATTAATATACCTCAAAATTTACTCAAGTTATCGTGTTTACGAACGGACGGACGGACATTGCTAAATTAATTTCTTTTTTCGCCCAGATCATTTTGATATATAGAAGTCTATATCTATCTCGATTAGTTTATGCCGTAACGGGGTACCGTTATGCGAAAAAAATTAATATACTCTGTGAGTTCTGCTCAGCTGAGTATAAAAAGTAAAAATTTGGTGAAGATAATGTTTTGAGAACACCTTTATACAAAGTGGCCAAATAATTATCACCCAACATTTTCAATATGAGGTGTTTATTTCTTTCTATCAGCAGTCGTGTACAATTAGTGCAAGAGCCTGTACTGTGTAACGAAGTGCTTCGAGACGCAATTGATAGCAGCCTTTGAGATGCTAACGAGCGATGTTCAAATCTTCTTATTTAGCAGCCATCCCTTTGCGACCACAAGTTCATCACCAAAGCATGACCTGGAGGGTGTGACGTGGTAAGCGTTTCCACCATGGTTACGCGCTTAAACTCCAAATTAGCGCACTTGGCCGTTTCGTAACAAAACATGCCAGCTAACTCTGTTTCGCGTTAGCCGACGACTGACTTTCTTTGCTGCACTCGCATTGCCCTTGGATTTTTTTTTCGCTGCACTATCTTCGTATTTGCCTCAAGCTTATTTATACAGGTTATTGTTATATCTTCTTCGAAACTCGCCGATGACATCACGGACAGAACTATAAATATTCCGTAGAACTTTTCTCTCAAACACTTGTACGCAACAGTTATTCTTAATTGGATTTCTAAGCTGATATTGTTTTTTCTGTTTATGCTGGTTTCCAAGTTGGCGAAGTCCTTCACAGTCTCGTATTTTTCGAAACGTACCCGATTTACCATACACCAGAAAAATTTTATATAATACTTAGTTCCCTTTCCCTCACTAGGGTAGGCACCTTGTCGTTGGTGTGAGGGCTTAGCCGAACTCCATAGCGCCCGACTATGAGGCGGAGCTGTTTAGGACTGACATCTACGCCGTTTCGCCTCATAGGAGGGCGGCGGGATGTCGGTGACCAAGAACTGCCAACCCCCTAATCCAGGGTGTTATGCGGACCGTGCCTATTGGACGATTTGCAGCCAGGGGATAAATTCGGCTGTATTCGAACGGAGCCTTCCCGATACCGGGCCACCTCGGGAAGTATTAATGGCCTTACCACAGTAAGGGGCGCTGCTGTGGCGGACGATTCTTTCCCCGTATATAATACCGGACCGCTGAGCCCGCCTTGTCGGGCAGGTGGTCGTACGAACAAGATGAACGACTCATTACCTGATTGTAATAAGGACGATGTAAAGAGGAGGACGATGTAAGAGGAGTCGCAATCCAAGGACGACAAATACGAATTAAGCAATGCGTCGGACTCGGGGAGCGGGAGTAGTGCTGATTCAAGTAACTCCGTGTTGGAGAAGCACACAAATGAAAACGGAGTAGAAGAGTGGAGAAGGGTACGGAGCAGAGGAAGTAAAAGAGCTCTCTCGCAGTACCGTGCAGCACTAAGAATTGTACAATGCTTGGGAGCAGTGGTCGACCCAACAGAAGTGGAGATCGAGCGCTTGGAATGGACCCATGAAGAGGTAGAAGCAGGTCTAAGGTAGTTCAAAAGGTTTGCTACGAGAAACCATCGGTTCTGCAACCGGTATGAGGAGGAAGAAGCGTCGAATAGCAGAATGAAGAGGCAACGTTCGGCGGAAGGCGACAAGCCTGCTTTCAAGAGGCAGAAAGGACCCAGTCCTAGAGCCGCGAGGCAGGACAGTCGCATAGACAAGACAAGTAGGCCCAAAGCTGTAAGACAGATGGGCTCCAATAGAGAGGTAGCAACTACCTCGAAAGCTGCGAGTCAGAGGGAAGTTCCAATTACGGAAGTAGGAGATAGGCCAAAGGGAGATAACGCTAAGACTCCGGCTTTATCGTAAGCGCTAAAGGGAGTTAACGCTAAGACTCCGGCTTTCTCGGAGGTGCCAAAGGGAGATAACACTAAGACTCCTGCTTTTCCCGAGAAGATGAGTGATGTGGCAAAGCAGTCACTGACTGTGGCGCTGGTTGATCGTAGCAGTCCTCTCGGACAAATGACTACTGAAAGGTGGAGATCTGTGGAAAGGGAGCTTATTAGCTTAATGTTTAAGATGATGCGGGAACAACCAAGTAAGCCCCTTCCAACCTTTGATTCGGGGGGATGGTATAGTGGTGTGAAGATGATAGTGTGCGACAACATCGCGAGCTTGCGGTGGCTGGAGGAAGTGGTTCCAAACCTCCAAAAGCAAGGCACGAACGCGCGGTTTGAGGTGGTGGATAAAGCGCAAATCCCCACGGTACCAAAAGTTAAGGTATGGATACCATGCGTGATGAAGTCGGGGGATACACTGCGACTTCTGCAGAATCAGAATCCGAACATACCGACACAGGATTGGAAGGTACTTACTGTATCTCGGCCTACCGAGGATGGTCAGTTCTACATCTTCCAAATGAACAAGCAGGCGGAGGATATTTTGTACACGCAGCTTGGCAAAATGTCCTTTGGCACTGGCAAAATTTACATGCGACTCAGGAAAAGAAGTCCAGAGGATAAAAACCATAACACGCTAGAGGTGGGCGAAGTCGAAAAGGACCTCAAAAGCCTAAGGAAAAAAAGACAGGTGGAGGTCCCCGGCGTCACCACGAACGTGCTAGAAGAGGACCAACCGCTAAATGGTGCTGTGACTCGCACAGAGGAACACCCGGCACAACAGTCACGAGAGGCTAAACGGGGCCTCGAATACTCTAAACCAAAAGGGCAAGTGGAGGACGACGACGTTAAGAGGAAGGTGCTGGAGGGGGACAAACAGCCCAATGGTGCTGCAAGTCCTACAGATAAACCTCCAACACAGTAAAGTGGCGTGGAGCGAACTCCTCCTAACCCTTGAGGAGGGTTGGTTTGACGTGGCGCTGATCCAGGAGCCGTGGCTCTCATCGGGAGGAAAGGTTTCTGGACTTAGCGCGCGAAACAACTTATTAATTTAAATAAGTTATAGGTTCTAATAATTTTAATTATCCTTCAGGATTTCTTGTAAAAATTCAAATTTTATATATTTTGTATGAGTTGTCTGAATATCAATTATATGATGTATTTTTTAAAAAATACTTTTTTACATTTTTGTTTAAACATGAAAATCTTAGGTAGACATATATAACTAATTATAATTATAAGTATGATTCTGTTCAAAGTAAACATAACACAAGTATAGACATGTACATATATGTAACTCCTCCACTCATAGTATTTTGAATACTCCTGAATTCAAAAATTATAGGGTTTTAACAATTTAATAACATTTTATATAAATTAAAGTTAAATATAGGTATATGAGAAACAATATTAAAACAAATTGAAAGAATTTCGCGATCATATTTTATTTCATGTTATGTGATAATCGATTAGTTACTTTCGATAAAAATTTCAAAATAACAGTACAAAATAACAAGTAATTAATTTTCACAATATTTCAATGGTCTTTTTATGTTAATGGTGTGAACGTTATGTAGCCTTTTCTTTATAAATTTTGGTTCTTCTTTATGTCTGAGGCTTTTATAATTTTTAACAAAACCCTCTTCTCGATTTTCTATATAATCCTCCCTATTTTGGTTTCTGTGTTTAATATACCTATCTTTTGCTTTTTGACTGCAATTTCTTATCAAACCATAATTCACTCTGTGATTTTGTACCTCAAATGGAGTACATTTTATGGTACTATGAAAAGTATTATTATACATTTGAATTGCTTTACTCATTTGTGCTGTTATTGGTAGTCTTTGTTCCAAATTTAAGACTCTTATTTTCTCAGTTATAGTGTTATTGAGTCTTTCTACATCTGAATTCCCTGTATGACTATGGGGTTTTGAAAAATGAAATTCTATATTTTCTGATTTTAAAAATTCTTTAACATTTGAGGAATTGAGCTCATTGTCAAAAACAAATTTCTTTACTTGTCCCTTTATCGATAAATATTCTCTTAATTTATCTACGATTGTTTGGCTGTTTCTATCAGATAAATAAAATGCAACCGCATGTTTGGAAAACTTGTCTATAAAAATTATAAAAGAATGCTTTGAATTAACATATGTATCAACATGTACAATTTCATTGATATTAGAAGGTGTTTCAGTAAATTTAAATTTATTTTTAATTGGATTGCGATCATATTTTCCTGAGGTACAAATTGCACAATTATTAATTGTTCTATGTATATAAATTTTCAATCGTGGATTATAAATTCTATGTTTTATTCCTTCATAAGTTGGTATTATACCAACATGACCGGTTTCAAATTTGTGTAATAGCGAAATTTGTTTATTGAGTTCATCTTCACTTTCTATGTCTTTAGCAAAATACGAGCATTTAAAAAATTTTAGTGCATCAGTGGTAAAATATTCTTTCAATTGATTTTGCATTTTATTAAATTCATTATCAGGAAGTTCCGAATAAATGCCTACCTTGCCTTTTGAAATATTTCTTCTAACAATGTCTATAATGTTTCTCTTCTTAATATCATTTTTATCAACAAAAACTCTCTTATTTCCAAAAACATTCTCAACTTCTGTTTGCTTATTCCTCTGTAAAATAATTTGTGTTTTGAATCGATTTACAACAGTGTCTAAAATTGTAAAATTATCATTAAATTCTTCCTCCTGAGAGTGTATTGTTTGAACCTCCAAAGAATCATTGACACTTACTTGATCAAATTCATGAATTGAGCCTATATTTATTTTATTAGTATTGCTATTCACACGACTTAAAAAGTCTGCAAGCTTATTTTCACTACCTTTTATATATTCAATTTTAGCATCATATTCTCCTAACTCCACTAACCACCTTTGTAATCTAGGATTTAAATCTTTGCCAGTAAATTTTTTTTGGATCCACTTTAGTGGTTGATGATCAGAGAGTAAATCAAATTCACGACCATAAATGTATGGACGAAAATATTTTACAGCCCAAACTACGGCAAGCAATTCCTTTTCTATTGTAGCATAATTTATCTCATGATTATTAAGCGTTCTTGTAGCATATGCTATTGGATGTCCATCTTGGATAAGGGCAGCGCCAATAGCAAAATTACTAGCATCTGTTACAATTTTAAATCGTTTGCTAAAATTTGGAAACCTTAATATGGGAGCATTGGTTATTATATCTTTCATTTTATGAAATGAAGCAATAAAATTTGGATCGTTTTGATTAACTTTTCTACCTTTTTTTAAATAGTATAACATTGGTCCGGCTATTTTCGCATAATCCCGTATAAACTTCCTATAATACCCAGTTACTCCGAGAAAAGATTTAATTTGCTTAGAAGTTTTTGGAAGTTTTAGATTTTGAATAATTTTTATTTTTTCTGGATTCGGCTTTACACCTTTAGGAGTAAGTATATGTCCAAGAAATTGAGTTTCTTTTCTTAAAAAATCACATTTATCAACTTGAATTTTTAAGTTAGCTTTTCGTAAAGTAGTGAAAATTGTTTTTAAATTTTGTATATGTTCCTTTAATGATGTACTAAAAATTAGAATGTCGTCCATATATATTACGCATATTTTATTAATATATTCGCGGGAAAAGGAGTTCATTAATCTTTGAAAGGTTGAAGGGGCATTTTTCAGTCCAAACGGCATTCTAATAAATTCGTAATGCCCACTAGGAGTTGAAAACGCTGTTTTTTTCCTATCTTCTTCTTTCACTTCAATTTGATGAAATCCTTTAGCCAAATCTAAAGTAGTAAAATACTGAGCTCTACCCAACTTATCTAATATGCTATTCAGATTAGGAATCGGATATTTATCATCGATTGTGTATTTGTTAAGTAGCCTATAGTCAATGACAATTCTCCATTTTTTCTTTCCAGAATTATCTAATTTTTTTGGAACAATCCAAAGAGGACTATTATATGGAGAATTGCTTGGTTGAATAATATTTTGTTGCAACATTTCCGTTATTTGTCTATTAATTTCTTCCTCATGTATTTGAGGATATCGATACATTTTGGAGTATAATGGTGCATCTCCGCTCGTCATAATTTCATGAAAAATATTTTTTGTTGCAGTTAGTGCATCGCCTTCTTTATAAAAAATATCAACAAACTCACGTAGCAAATTTTTAAGAAGGATAGTTTCTTCAGCATTTAAATTACTTAAATTAATCCGATCAAAAATGTTGTCATTATTAATGTTAATACCATCAAGGTTACATATATTGTCATATGCAAAAGGAAACAAATTTTGAATGAAAAAAAGTTTATTACCAAAAATGTTAAGACTTTTATCTTCCATGTCAACTTTAGCTCTAAATGCTCGGAGAAAATTTTGACCTATAATAGCATCATAATTTTCATTACAGAAATTTATTACTTTCCATGAAAGAGTACCAGTTGAATTAAATTCGCTTGGAATTGGAGTAACAATTTTTTCAACAACTTCTATAAAACCATTCAAAGTTTTAAACTTTAACGGTGGATGTATTAATTCAGTTATATAATTTCCAAGTAAAATATTGGGTTTTATAATACTGGTATCTGAACCTGTGTCAATTAGGCACCTAATTTTTTCTTTACCTATTGAAATAATAACTATGGGTAGTTTAAATTTTGAGGCTGTGTTAAAAAATTTACTTCTTCACCACTAATACATTCTTGTAAGTTATCTATTTCCATCCTCTGATGGTTGTGATTATTATCTACATCCATATGTGAAAAACGTGTTTGGTTTGAATGATTACCATTGCTAAATTGTTTAGTATAATTTTTCTTAGTATGTTGTGACGGATTATAATGAAAGTTTTTATATGGATAAATATTTTGAGAAGATGGCTTCGAATTAGGCAATAAATTTATCATTTGTTCACATTCCAAATTTTTATAAGACTCTACTATTTTATTGTTTTTGTTTTGTAAACTGTTATTTTGATATGATTTTGTATGGCTTTTCTTATGTTTAAAGTCAATTGCTCTTTTATCATTTAATAATTTTAATCTACTATATTTAACAATAATACTATTCAGTGAATCACTTTGATCAATATGAATTCGTACTAAACCATCAATTTTCTCTAACAAAATGTGAACTAAATCTCTATCTACATTTTCAGGCCTATTCAAACTAGGCTTTGTTTCATCAAATAAATATAATTCATTAATTTCAAATTTGGCTTTTTCAAAGATTTTAAATAGCTCTTCTAAATCGTTTACCAATACAGACCTGCAATAATTAAAAATGTCTGCATAAGTTTTCTTAGGTTGAAATTGCTTCATAATATTTCTTTTAATTTCTTCCCAACTTAAGCCATCTAGTTCTCCAATGAGTTTCGCTATATTTCCGATTATCTTTTCATTTGTTATAATTTGAAGTCCATATTCTTGTATTTGTAAGTTATGTTTTGATAAATTAAAAGTGGCATCTACAGATTTGATGAAAGCAATTGGATTGTGATTTTCATCCAATGGTTTTAACCGTCTAAACTGTTCTATTAAATCTTTTGGTTGCATGTTGAAGCTATCAGTCACTTGCATATGTTGTTGCTGTAAAATTTGATGTTGGTTTTGCTGCTGCTGTAGCAAATGTTGCTGTTGTTGTACAATTACTGCTGGCTGATTAATTGTACCTTCTAACTCCGCGATCCTTTGGGCTAAGGCTTCTAAATCTTCCATGTTTAAATTCCTCCGATTTTTATCAAATTCGTTCTGCCGATTTTTTGCATGCATATATGTATGTCTTCAGCTCCTTCAGGTACTTTTATATGCTGATTCAGTATATGAATGTAAAACAAACGTTCGAGTCCGACTGCGCCAAACAACTTATTAATTTAAATAAGTTATAGGTTCTAATAATTTTAATTATCCTTCAGGATTTCTTGTAAAAATTCAAATTTTATATATTTTGTATGAGTTGTCTGAATATCAATTATATGATATATTTTTTAAAAAATACTTTTTTACATTTTTGTTTAAACATGAAAATCTTAGGTAGACATATATAACTAATTATAATTATAAGTATGATTCTGTTCAAAGTAAACATAACACAAGTATAGACATGTACATATATGTAACTCGCGCGGGTTTGGCGTTTACTACGCGCAAATGGAAGGACGGGTGCGAGCTGTAGTAATGGTAAGGAAACAGGTGCATTCATATATGCTGCCTAATTACACCACTGAGGATCTCGTAGCGGTAGCCGTTGAGCAAAAGAATAAGCAGGCATTTATACTGGCATCCTGCTATATGGCCCATGCTGCGGAGGTTCCACCGATGGAGTGCAAAAGGCTAGTACAGAAGGAAGGGCGCAAAGGGCGGTTGGACATAGGCGCAGATGCAAATGCGCACCACAATGCGTGGGGAGGAGCAGATATGAACGAGAGAGGCGAATCTCTGTTTTGTTACATCCTGCAAACCAATTTGCAGATAGCCAACAGGGGAAATGTCCCTACATACATTGGTCCAACATCCAGCAATGTTCTGGATATAACATTGAGCTCCGAGCATGATATATCAAGATATGATTGGATGGTTCTTGATAGACCATCCTTCTCCGACCATGCGTATATCAGCTTCAGCATCCCCCTAAAGAGGGTAGAGAAGGGAGGAGCCTTTAGAGACCCTAGGTCAGTGAACTGGACTAAATTCCAGAAACATGTAGAAACAAAACTGGGACAACCCAAAGAGGTTGCTAATGTAGAGGAACTGGAGGAGTCGAATGAATTCCTAACAAGGACGCTTATGACTGCGTATAACAAAGCTTGCCCTCTAAGAAGATTCAGAGGAAAAGCAAAGCCGCCATGGTGGAGCAATGAGCTGAGTCTTCTAAGAAGACAGGTAAAAGAAATGTTTAAGCTCGCAAAGACCGCGGAAAGCGAAGCATGTCGGGACGAGTACAGGGATCTACTGAGGATCTACAAGCGTGAAATTACCAGGGCGAAGAGAAACCCATGGAAAAGTTTCTGTACGGACATAGAGTGCTCCAGGGAAACAGCACGGTTGAAAAAAGTCCTAGCAAAGGGAAACATAGTCCAGGGACTAATAAAGAAAGAGAACGGGGAATGGTCACGTAATAGTGAGGAATCCCTTGAGGTGCTTCTCGATACATCACTCACACTTCGATTACGGAGCTAGCAGTGCCGGGCTTGGTGACCGATACCAAGATCGAGCGGGCAGTGAAGACGTTTTCTAAGTTTAAATCGCCGGGCCCAGATGGTATATTCCCGGCCATGCTATAAGTCTCAAGTAGGGCGGTCGTGGAATGGCTTAAAATAATATTCGATGGGTGCATAAGACTGAATAATGTACCGCACTCTTGGAGAACTGCTCGTGTAGCCTTTCTACCAAAGGCGGGGAAGATCAGTCACGTGTATCCCAAAGACTGTAGACCCACAAGCTTAACATCATTTCTACTCAAAACCTTTGAGAGGCTGATAGATGTGTACATAAAGTCCAACGTGGATGAAAAGCTGCTCTCCACAACACAGCATGCGTACACCAAAGGCAAGTCGGTAGACACCGCATTCCATAGGGTGGTAATAAGCATAGAGAAATCCCTGGAATATAAGGAGTATGCTCTAGGAGCCTTCTTGGACATTGCCGGGGCTTTCAATAATGTTGCAAAATGGGCAATTATGGTCTTAATTACATTAAAGTACATCCTGCCTTAATCAGATGGATCGGCTGCATGTTAAATTGCAGAAAGATTACATCACAATGGGGATTGTACGAGGCCACAAAATCAGTTGACAGGGGCACGCCGCAGGGAGGGGTGCTATCACCTCTGCTGTGGACGCTGGTCATCAACCAACTGCTCAGGCAATTCGATGAGGAACCCGTAAAACTAACGGCTTACGCAGATGACGTTGCAATTGTCATAAGTGGAAAGTGCCTTCCAACGATTAGTTCTTTGATGGATCGGGCGCTTCGGGATATTCATACCTGGGCATCTAATGTCGGGTTGAAAGTCAATGCGGAGAAGACGGATACGGTCTTGTTTACAAAGAGGTACAAGGTCCCAAATTGGGCCGGGCCCAAGTTAGGAGGGGTGACCTTACAGGAGAAACCTTGCACAAAATATCTAAGAATCATCCTAGACAGTAAGCTGTCATGGAAGCTCAACGTGGAAGAGAGGGTCAAGAAGGCCTATACGGCACTCTATGCATGTAAAAGAATGCTGGGGTGTACGTGGGGCCTATCGCCCTCTCTTTCTCATTGGGTTTTTACAGCGATTGTAAGCCCTATTCTGTACTATGGAGTTCATGTTTGGTGGAAAGCCACACCAAAAACAACATACCTCAAAAAATTAGAGGGGGTATGCAGACTATCGATGCTTAGCATTACGGGAGCCCTGAAAACAACCCCGACGGCTGCACTGTATGCCATTCTGCACATCCCACCTGTAGACCTGGTAGCAAAGAACAAAGCGTTAACGACCGCAACCAGGCTCGGTGCTTCGGGGCAGCTTGAGCGCCGACCATATGGCCATAGTAGTATAGCGTCATCAATCACAAGACGAACAGACTACATGATTCCCTATCTGCGCTTCGAGGGAGATCTTAAGGCCACAATAGAGGTGGACGGTTGGCGCAAGGGTGCGCAAATGGCGGACGAGGCGATACATGTGTACACCGATGGTTCCAAAGTAGGGGAAGGAGTAGGGTCTGCGGTATACTGCGCTGATCCGGAAATAAGCAGATCCCACAGGCTGCCGGATTTCTGTAACGTTTTTCAAGCGGAAATATTAGCCGTAACCAAAGCAGTAGAAACCCTGGAAGAGAATAGCTTAAGCTGCAACCGTGTTAACTTTTATATTGACAGTCAAGCAGCAATTAAGGCAATAATCTCGCATAGCACAGCATCTAAATGCGTGTTAGAGTGTAAACAGTCTTTGGAGAGAATCGGGACAGGGAGAAGCATACATCTATATTGGGTCCCAGGGCATATGGGAATAGATGGGAATGAAAAAGCAGACGAACTAGCTAAAAAGGGCGCATCCCTTGAAGCTTGCTCCGTAGATGTCCCAATTAGATTGGGCGAGATTAAGCGAATACGAGAGGTGCACATGATCGACCAAGCGGGAATGGCGTTGGTTCAAGCGCGGGGCTGTAAAGTGTCGAAGATTATGTGTAGGTCTTACAACCTTAGACTAACACAGTTGCTTCTATCATTAAAAAGAGAGGACTGTAGACTCATGACGGGTATTCTGACTGGACACTGCCTTCTGGCGTCACATGCCTTTAAATTAGGATTCGTCAGTGATAGCAGATGTAGGAAGTGCGGGTTGGAGGAGGAAACGATCGAGCACGTTCTGTGCTCATGCCCTGTACTTGCCAGGCTAAGACTCCAGCTATTAGGAGTGATAAAGCTGTCAGATCTAGAAGCAGCAAGTGGTTTAAGCCCTAGGAAGCTTCTAGTGTTTGCCAAGAGGACGGAGTTATTTTATAACATAGGTCCTGGTTTTTGATGGGGTTTATCAGTTTGGTCATTATAACAAACTTCTGGTAACACTACGGACTCAATCAGCCTATGTGAGGTCCTCATGGACCGGCCAGTTCAACCTACCTACCTAGTTCCCTCAAATCTGGAATATGCTTCCATAATTTGGAACCCAATTTATTCCTCTCATTCTCAAAGACTGGAAAGAATACAGAAATGTTTCATCGATTCGCACTCCAACCGCTTAATTTTTTAGAACCATTACCTTCTTACCGCGCCCGCTGTGCCCTCATAAACATGAAGTCGCTTGCGGCCAGATATTCTATACAGTCTCTGCTGTTTGTGAATGATCTTATATGTGGTTGAGTTGCCTCAAATTGGCTTCAATTTCCCGGGCAGGATCCTTCGTGCCCAATATCCGTTTCATGTGGAAGTATTCGGAGCTAATTATCATAATTTTGATCCTATCTATAGGACCCTCAATTAATACAACAGGATCTTTTTTAGCCTTGAGCTTAACCTCGTACTCCCAAGAGCGTCTTTTAGCTCTAAACTTTACTCTTATTATGTATAAAATAAATTTATTAGCATTTAAAATTTTTGAATGTCAATATAGTCTGTAAGATTAATGAAATCATAGACTAATAAAGTAAATGAAAATATCTGCACCATCATCATCCATAAAATTCCACAAAACCTTCGCGGACTATCCTTAATGCAGTGAAAATTAATAATCGCTTTCCTAGGCATTGCAAGAGGGAAGAGGTACAAGTTTAATCTAGATGCGGCCACCGCAGAAGACACAACGCATACGGAAATATCAAAAGAAGTGTCCTTATGACCACTGAACATGATTTGCATAAAGATGGTGAAATACTTTCCACAACGGAGAGAAATGAAAAGCCGAACAAGCGTAGAAGTCCAGAATCTAGAGTGGGGGGAGAGAGTGTTCAATACAAAAAACTGCATCCGATATGTAATGTGCCTCCACCCGACGCCAACCATCTTTTCAATTTCAAAATGGAACTACCTGAGAATACTGATACCTTTTCAGCTTAAGTGGATTATAATATTCCCGCAGTTAGAATGCAGCACTCCCAAATCATTTCGGGGAGTGTGTTTTACGGCTAGAAAAACGACAAGAGTATACTGAGGACAATACCTGAGTCCTCGTACCTTTGAAGTTTGGAAGTTAAAATTCGGGTCGAGTCAATTTCCGATTTAATTGTGCCGTGAAAGCACCTCCACCATTGTGCTTCCTAGCATGGACAACGGAAAAAGTGAGAAGACTTTTTCTGACCAAAGTTAGAGTTCAAACAAGTTAAGCATTGAATATTTTTCTGCCATTGCCTTCATTCGCCTTCGCATGTGCTCGTAATTCGCAACCACCTATGATAAACTCTAATAATATAGCGTAGCGAATATTGGCATCACTATGCTGTTAGCAAATAATCACAACACGAAAACAGCAAGCAGCCACACTTATGTACATGTACACATTAAAGAAAGCAGTCACACTTATGTACAAGGCAACGAAGAATATTCCATATACATAACCAGCAGCTTGTAGCAGAGAGATTATTTCACATAATATATGTGACCCGGTCTATGAAAATGTGGCTTATGACTCAAAAAAGAAATGGCGAGAAACAGCTGTTAATAGCTTTTTCTTTTGAGTCATAAGCCACCTTTTCATAGACCGGGTCACATATGTAGCCGGCAGCTAAGAGCAAAAGTTCTTACTCCACATACACACGCATATGGCTAGAAGAAAAGCATAAACTACAGATATACATGTATATAACTAAATAACCAAGCATGAGATGCAACTGTTCTAGAAGCCATGTTCGTGAAGGGTCTAGACCTCATAATAAATGGGCAAACGAGGTAACCTAGAGTATAAAAGCAGCGCAGTCTGAGGAATCAGTATTTAGTTTGATTTAAACACGCTCGTAGTGAAGTATAATTGTTATTGTGAAGTACTACTCCCAAAGTAGTCTAAATAAAGACCATTTTGCAATACTGAGTCTTGGAGTTATTTATTCTACAGTTTAGCGATTCAAACGTTAGCAGAAGTTGCAAAATAATCGAAATGACTCAAAATTCGTTACAATAGCTTAGGTTTTTTCACCTGAATCGATAGAAAGGAAAATTTAAATTTGACTCAATTAAGATGTTTATGTTCCTAATTGCATGGCATGTAGTACTAGTTGGATCATCAAGGGGGTGAACAAAAAGCTGGGCAGACAGCATTAAAAAGAAACGTCAGCAGTGAAAAATCTTAATGCTAGTAGTATTAGTCTGTTATAAGGAAAGTTTATTTTCCTAACTTTGCCAACAAGTGCCGGGAATCCTATCCTTTATTGTTCAGGACAGCGTATTTGACGTTTCAATTAGAGCTGCTCAACTGGAATCTAAAAGATATTTACCCTGTTTTTTCTGTTATTTGCTCACAAAGATGCACTTTAATGGGGTTCAATGTATTCTGTAAGTTTGCGGACTACCTCAAAGGTAAATGACTTAAGAACTCTCCACAAAGATTTGCGGCTAAACAAAAAAGCAACTTATTGTAAAAGTAGTAAAATATAAAATAAAATAAAAAATAAAAAATAAAAAATAAAATTTATAAAAACAAGCAAATGTTTCTTACTCAGTTTCGTTGTTGTTTGCCACTTGCGGCGACAATGTATTAATTTCAATTGATTTACCTCTTTTGTTCTTTCCTTTTACTAAAGATCTCAAAATGACTAAAAACGTATGCGCGTTTCTAAGTATTTGCTACAAACCAGCATCTCACCAGCTTTTGAAGATCAAAGTATTATTTTTATCACTCAAATAGTGTTGATCACGTTTTCTAAGGGAATATCTCTCAACAAAGTGGAATTGCTAACTAGCACAACGAATTCATTCAAAACAAGCAAACAAAAGGAAATAAAACTGCTGAAGCAGGCATTTTATGCCTTAATCAAAGTATACACTTTTTTGTATAGAAAATATTTGCTCGACCTAAAAATAGTTCGAATGCCTTAAGGAAACCAAAAGCAGGTCGTAAAATATTAAAAGAGCTTGTAAAGAGCTAGTACGCATCATGCACTCCCGCATACTGAATGCGATAGTTAAGTGTTTAATCAGAATAACCAGGGTTAACTCGGTAATAATATTCCGAAGAGTTTATCTAGAGAAGAGATGATCAAACTATTACTTTACAGAACTTTCAAACATAAAGGATCTCAAAGACATTACATAAGCTCTTTTACATAGCAGCTGTGTATATTTTTTACTTTTATATACATATACACCTAAACTTTATATGGGCTGCTAAGTGTGTAACTTTATCAACACTTATGAAATTGTTACGCAGAAACTTAGTACCGTTAAATTTCAATATGCATTATACTCAGTTACAACTGCAATGTGTCTCTCCATTTTATGTCTACACTATTCTCCAATTCTATGACTGATAAGTGTGCGTAAACGATTCATCGCAACCGATTAAGGTTATAGGTTATACACTTTAAACAACAGAGGTGCGCGTCTCCGCTATTAAGCACAACACACTTTGTAGCTAGTTATTTAACCACTGCCACAAGTCTTCAATAACTGCCGCTAGATGGGTCTCAAAACATTTTTTAACCGCAAATGTAGATGTATATACATGTAAAAAAGCACGGTAATTACAATTTTTTTATTTTTTTTGCTTGAAGACGTTCAGCGTCTGAGCTAGAAGGATGGTTGCTGCTGGTTTAATTGCTGAGTAGTTGTTTATTAAGGGCATAGGGATCGTTTTGTTGTGTTTGCTTCTAATCTAGTGTCAAATGATCCGAATTTTGTTTTATTCCTCCATAGCTAAAGACTTTATCTTTTTTCGTCCTTAAATAAAACCTTTTATCGAAGTACTGATAACCCAAAGATCTATTTGATTTTAGAAGATACAAATTTCATAAAAATATGAATATTAGTGAGGTTTAGCTTGAAGACCTTCGACACTGTGAGACATATGATGCTTCTCGAGGATTAAACAGACATATACCACCCAAACGAAGACAACAGTTCGGCGCATTTCGCGATAATAGCCGCATTTTTGCACGCATATAAGTTTACGCTTAAACTTTATATGGATTGCTAAGCGTCAAACTTTAAATACGCCTCTGAAATTGCTGCGCATAAAATTAGTACTACTAATTTTTAATACGCGTTATACTCAGATGTAACTGAAATATATGTCTATGTTTCACCTCAACACTAATTCTATGTTTCGCCTCTAAAAATGGTGTGTATCCATAATTCATCGCAACTGATTCAGCTATATGTTATACACAGACATACCACAGAGGGTTGTGTCTCCGCTTTTCGGTACACTCTGTGCTGTAGCTAGTTGTTTAGCCACTGCCGCTAGATGGGTCTACTAAGCATTACCTAAGCGAGGATAAGCGTTTTTTTTTCACGCGCAAACGTAAACGTATACGACTGTTAAAAAAACACGGCTAATGTGTTGCTAGGAAATTCCAAACGATAATAAGACTTTTTTTGAGGAGAATCAAACAATGACCATAAGTCGCATACGGCAATGATAACTCTTGCTCTCCAACCTTGCTGCTTTTTTCACTGCAACGATTCCGGACGTTGGGAATAAAGCATTATAAGGGTAATTCCGTCATAATTGACACCCCGCATAAAACAACTGTATTTAAATGATCATATTTTAATTAATTTATCAGAAATAAACTATGTGTATACAGTTAAGCAGGCAGTTGAAGTCTCTTCACATAGTATGTGCTTCCAATGCAACTTTTCTCACCCGTCACACGATAAAATGAGCTTCTGTTTTTACTTTGTGAAATAAGTAAGCCACTTTATTCAAATTGGAAGCTAATTTATTTGCAATATGGTGCAGACAATTTTGAAAAGATTTGACTAATTTGTCTAAAAGTGGAAAGGAAATCATCCACTTACATAGGCGATGTCGTATCTCACCCGTCACTCTTAGAAAGTGGTAATTTTTATACCTTTCATGAAATTGATTTGGTATATTTTTTTCACGAATCTCAAAATTGCAAGGCCTTAAAAGTGAAGAGATGAACCCACCAACAAGTATACTGAATGATCAGGATGAACAGCTAAGTTGATTAAGTTATGCGCGTCTGTCCGTCCGTCCGTCTGTCCATCTGTCGTCTGTCTTTTTTAAATTTTTGAGATATCTTGATGAAATTTAGTGAGCTGGTATATTTTGGTGTTCAACTGATCACCTTGCGAACCGCCCCGAACGGACCACTATAGCATATATCGAAAATACAACTCTATTTTTTGAAAGGAGGGCTTTTGTCATTTATTCCTCATTTTAATAACTAAAAAAAAAAAAAATGTAAGGCGCGATAACCTCCGAAGAGATCTAAGGCCGAGCTTCTCTTCCAATTTGCGTCGTGCTCCTCTTGCTTTTCCCTACAAATTGGCCGGACGGGACCTACATGTTTTATGCCGACTCCGAACGGCATCTGCAAGGCAGATGAGTTTTCACTGAGAGCTTTTCATGGCAGAAATACACCCGGAGCGCTTGCCAAACACTGCCGAGGGGCGACCCCGCTTAGAAAAATTTTCTTCTAATTGAAAAACCTTATTTCTAAAATTTTGATGTTGCTTTGCCCGGGGTGTGAACCCAGGGCATACGGTGTGGCAGGCGGAGCACGCTACCATCACACCACGGTGGCCGGTTTTAATAACTAGAAGCTTGTAATTTCACCGGATGTTTAAATATATAGCATACATTGCTATCCGAAAAAAAAAAATGTTAAGATCGGTCGTATATATAATTTATATCAGATTTTATGAATTTTTTAATACATCATTGTTCAGCTCTATGCAAGAAAGGTATGATCACTTCGGCACAGCCGCAGACAGTTGCCCCTTACTTGTTTAAGTTCCTATTAGACTTGCTATTTTGTTTTCTTATTTCTCTATATGACTGCTACGACTGGAGTAATTCGCATACCACATCCCCCAGTAAGTGCTATACTTGCAAGATTGTCCGAGATATTAAAAAACGCGGATGCTTGTTTATATACTCGTTTTTAATGAAAATAATATTGTAATAATTTACTGCAAATCCTCTTATTTGCAACCTTCTACTAACGTTCGATTCACTAAACTGTTTAATAAATAACTCCACTATTCAACAACTATTCAAACTCCTGTAGGAATGAAAACGGCGACCTTGTAACTGATGTCCAGAGAGTGCTTAGATTATGGAGGGAACACTTCTCTGCTCTCCTAAATGGAGGCAGCAATTCACCGCGCAGAGATAAAGAACCCGATCCCGCAATCGATGATGATGGAACATATGTCCCCCCGCCCGATTATGACGAAGTTAGAATAGCAATAACCAGATTGAGCTATTCAAGTTCGGCGGGGAGGAGTTGGTAAGGCGCATGCAGCAGCTTCTTAGCAAAATATGGGCGGACGAAAGCATGCCCGACGGTTGGAATCTAAGTGTTCTTTGCCCAGTCCATAAGAAGGGGGATACTGCAAAATCCACCAACTATCGTGGAATCAGCCTTCTTAATATCGCATATAAGGTCCTCTCAAGTGTATTGTGCGAAAGATTGAAGCCCACCGTGAACCGGCTGATTGGACCTTATCAGTGCGGCTTCATACCTGGTAAATCTACCATCGACCAGATTTTCACAATGCGCCAAATCTTTGAAAAAAATCGTGAAAAGAGAATCGACACACATCATCTCTTCGTCGACTTTAAAGCCGCCTTCGACAGCACGAAAAGGAGCTGCCTATATGCCGCTATGTCTGAATTTGGTTTCCCCGCAAAACTTATACGGCTCTGCAAAATGACGTTGAGCAACACCATCAGCTCAGTCAGAATTGGGAAGGACCTCTCCGAGCCGTTCGAAACTAAACGAGGTTTCAGACATGGTGACCCCCTATCGTGCGATTTCTTTAATTTGATGCTGGAGAAAATTATACTAGCTGCAGAACTTAACCGCACTGGAACAATATACTATAAAAGCGTGCAATTAATGGCATATGCTGATGACATTGATATCATCGGCCTAAATACCCGCGCTGTTAGTTCTGCTTACTCCAAACTGGAAAAAGAAGCGGTAAAGATGGGTTTGATGGTGAATGAGGACAAAACGAAGTACCTGCTGTCATCGAGCAAAGAGTCAGCGCATATGCGCCTTGGCAACCACGCTACTGTTGGCAGCCATAATTTTGAAATAGTAAGAGACTTCGTTTATTTGAGAACCAGCATCAACACTAGCAACAACATCAGCACTGAAATCCAGCGAAGAATCAATCTTGCCAATAAATGCTACTTTGGACTAGGTAGGCAATTGAAAAGTAAAGTCCTCTCTCGGCGAACGGAAATCATACTCTACAAGTCACTTATCGTACCCGTCCTGCTATATGGGGCAGAAGCATGGACCATGACAACAGCAGATGAAGCGGCTTTGGGAGTGTTCGAGAGAAAATTTCTTCGAAAGATTTATGGACCTCTACGCGTTGGCGATGGCGAGTACCGAAGAAGATTTAATGATGAGCTATACGAGCTATACGCAGACATCAACATAGTCCAGCGAATTAAAACGCAGCGGCTGCGCTGGCTAGGCCATGTTATGCGAATGAAAGATGATGCTCCGGCCAAGAAAGTGTTTATATCGGAACCCGCCTATGGAAGCAGAGGTAGAGGGCGGCCCCACTGCGTTGGAAGGACCAAGTGGAAAACGATTTAAACTCCCTTGGTGTGACCAATTTGCGCCGGTTGGCGGAGCGAAGGAGCGACTGGCGCGCCTTGTTGGACGGCCATAACCGTTTAGACGGTTAAGCGCCAATTAAGTAAGTAAGTAAGTAATTCAACACTTATACTTCGCAACTGACAGCTTGCTTAAACCAAACTGACTCTCGCGCTTCTACTGTTGCTGCTTTTATACTCTGTGATTTCCTCGTTGCATCTTCTAGGCGCTTCCAGAATTTACTTAGTTACTGCCACGTAATTATAACTACAGATGCACGTGTATAGCTTCTCATATGCGCGTGTATTTGTGAGCGACACTTCCACTATTACAATTGCATACTTTTGGGAGCATCTCAGATAAGATATCTGCATGTGTTTGTGCATCTCTTCTCCGCTGCTTGTACGTACATATGTGTAGACATAATGATTGATTCGTTTATGTAGATACATAATGATTGATTTATGGATGTGCATACAAGTTACTCTTAGCCTCGGCTTAGAGATGACAGTACCCCTTAGTGTTGCTAATATTCGTAACAATATAATATTCTTGTATTAAATAGCTATGGATTAGGATTAGAAGAAAAATAATTAAACACCCAAAAAAAATTATATTAATCATATAATTCCCATTAGAGGATTGTTCAAAAGATATATAACTACTACTAATTTATTTTGTGTTTATAATTATTATTTAAATCAAGTACCCGAACTGTTATTCCTTTTGTTATTAAAGTCTTTCAGAGAAAATTATTTTCGGACTTTAAATTTTTTAGTCCGAAAGAAAGTATCAATATATGGATCTTTATTTCAAAAGTGCGAAAATAAAAGTTAGATCCGGACTTTTATTTTTAAGGACAGAATAAAAGCCCGGCCACATAACTTTGAAACAGCTCATCCAAATAAGACGATGTTTTTATCTTATAGAATCCATTTTGTTTTAACTGAAATCGGTGTATCAAATTTCAAGGCAATCTCAAATTTTATGGCGAAAAAACAAATAAAAAGTAAAAGTATAAGTATAGTACAATGAGAGTTGGTTTAAGCTTTTCTATACCACATTTGTGGTATTACTAAAAAAACTTTCAAATGGCCGAATAGGTTTCAAGTCTAGACTTTTAGACAAATCTATTGGTAAAAACTCGTTTCATTTGGATGAGTCGTTTCATAGTTATAGGGACGGACTTTTATTCTGTTCTTAAAAATAAAAGTCCGGATTTTACTTTCATTTGTGGATTTTTCTGTATTTAATTAGCGAGACATGCTCAATTTGCTTTACACAATTGTTTTTATACTCAGTTGAGCAGAGCTCACAGAGTATATTAAGTTTGATTGGATAACGGTTGGTTGTACATATATAAAGGAATCGAGATAGATATAGACTTCCATATATCAAAATAATCAGGATCGAAAAAAAATTTGATTGATCCATGTCCGTCCGTCCGTCCGTCCGTCCGTTAACACGATAACTTGAGTAAATTTTGAGGTATCTTGATGAAATTTGGTATGCAGGTTCCTGAGCACTCATCTCAGATCGCTATTTAAAATGAACGATATCGGACTATAACCACGCCCACTTTTTCGATATCGAAAATTTCGAAAAACCGAAAAAGTGCGATAACTCATTACAAAAGACAGATAAAGCGACGAAACTTGGTAGATGGGTTGACGTTATGACGCAGAATAGAAAATTAGTAAGATTTTGGACAATGGGCGTGGCCCCGCCCACTTTTACAAGAAGGTAATTTAAAAGTTTTGCAAGCTGTAATTTGGCAGTCGTTGAAGATATCATGATGAAATTTGGCAGGAACGTTACTACTATTACTCTATATGTGCTAAATAAAAATTAGCAAAATTGGATTAAGAACACGCCCACTTTTTAAAAAAAAATTTTTTTAAATTCAAATTTTAACAAAAAATTTAATATCTTTACTGTATATAAGTAAATTAAGTCAAAATTCAACTCCAGTAATGATATGATGCAACAAAATACAAAAATAAAAGAAAATTTCAAAATGGGCGAAAAGGAAATTTCAAAAATCCGCCCATTTTCATTTAGTTTGTCTAGAATACTTTTATTGCCATAAGTCGAACAAAAATTTACCAATCCTTCTCAAATTTGGTAGGAGCATAGATTCTATGACGGTAACTGTTCTCTGTGAAAATGGGCGAAATCTGTGGAAGCCACGCCCAGTTTTTATACACAGTCCACCGTCTGTCCTTCCGCTCGGCCATTAACACAATAACTTGAGCAAAATCCGATATATCTTTACTAAACTTAGCCCACGTACTTACCTGAGCTCACTTTTTCTTGGTATTAAAAATGGGCGAAATCTGACCATAACCACGCCCACTTTATCGATATCGAAAATTACGAAAAATGAAAAAAATGCCATAATTCTATACCAAATACGAAAAAAGGGATGAAACATGGTAACTGGATTGGTTTGTTGACGCAAAATATAACTTTGGAAAAATCTTTGTAAAATGGGTGTGACACCTACCATATTAAGTAGAAGAAAATGAAAAAGTTCTACAAGGCGAAATCAACAGCCCTTGGAATCTTGGCAGGAATACTGTTAGTGGTATTGCATATATAAATAAATTAGCAGTACCCGACAGATGATTTTCTGGATCACCTGGTCCACATTTTGGTGGATATCACGAGAACGCCTTCACATATACATCTAAGGGCCACTCGCTTTTAAAACCCTCATTAATACCTTTAATTTGATATCCATATCGTACAAACACATTCTAGAGTCACCCTGTCCCACCCTAATGGCGATATCTCGAAAAGGCGTCCACCTATAGAACTAATGCCCCCTCTCTCTTAAAATGCTCAGTAACACCTTTCGTTTGATACCCATATCGTACAAACATTCTAGAGTAACCCCTGGCCCACCCTAATGGCGATATCTCGAAAAGGCGTCCACCTATAGACCTAATGTCCACTCCCTCTTAAAATGCTCAGTAACACCTTTCGTTTGATACCCATATCGTACAAACATTCTAGAGTCACCCCTGGCCCACCCTAATGGCAATATCTCGAAAAGGCGTCCACCTATAGACCTAATGCCCACTCCCTCTTAAAATGCTCAGTAACACCTTTCGTTTGATACCCATATCGTACAAACATTCTAGAGTCACACCTGGCCCACCCTAATGGCGATATCTCGAAAAGGCGTCCACCTATAGAACTAAGGATTACTCCCTTTTGAAATACTCATTACCACCTTTCATTTGATACCCATATCGTACAAACACATTCTAGAGTTACCCTGGCCCACCCTAATGGCGATATCTCGAAAAGGCGTCCACCTATAGACCTAATGCCCACTCCCTCTTAAAATGCTCAGTAACACCTTTCGTTTGATACCCATACCGTACAAACATTCTAGAGTCACCCTTGGTCCAGCTTTATGGCGATATCTCGAAAAGGCGTCCACCTATAGAACTAAGGATTACTCCCTTTTAAAATACTCATTACCACCTTTCATTTGATACCCATATCGTACAAACACATTCTAGAGTCACCCTGGCCCACCCTAATGGCGATATCTCGAAAAGGCGTCCACCTATAGACCTAATGCCCACTCCCTCTGAAAATGCTCAGCAACACCTTTCGTTTGATACCCATATCGTACAAACATTCTAGAGTCACCCTTGGTCCACCTTTATGGCGATATCTCGAAAAGGCGTCCACCTATAGAACTAAGGATTACTCCCTTTTAAAATACTCCTTACCACCTTTCATTTGATACCCATATCGTACAAACACATTCTAGAGACACCCCTGGCCCACCCTAATGGCGATATCTCGAAAAGGCGTCCACCTATAGACCTAATGCCCACTCCCTCTTAAAATGCTCAGTAACACCTTTCGTTTGATACCCATATCGTACAAACATTCTAGAGTCACCCCTGGCCCACCCTAATGGCGATATCTCGAAAGGGCGTCCACCTATAGACCTAATGCCCACTCCCTCTTAAAATGCTCAGTAACACCTTTCGTTTGATGCACATATCGTACAAACACATTCTAGAGTAACCCCTGGCCCACCCTAATGACGATATCTCGAAAAGGCGTCCACCTATAGACCTCATGCCCACTCCCTCTTAAAATGCTCAGTAACACCTTTCGTTTGATACCCATACCGTACAAACATTCTAGAGTCACCCCTGGCCCACCCTAATGGCGATATCTCGAAAAGGCGTCCACCTATAGACCTAATGCCCACTCCCTCTTAAAATGTTCAGTAACACCTTTCATTTGATTCCCATATCGTACAAACACATTCTAGAGACACCCCTGGTCCACCTTTATGGCGATATCTCGAAACGGCGTCCACCTATGGAACTAAGGATCACTCCTTTTCAAAATACTCATTAACAGCTTTCATTTGATACCCATATCGTACAAACACATTATAGAATCACCCCTGGTCCACCTTAATGGGGACATCTCGAAAAGGCGTCCACCGATAGACCTAAGGCCCACTCCCTCTTAAAATGCTCAGTAACACCTTTCATTTGATACCCATATCGTACAAACAAATTCTAGAGTCAGCCCTGGTCTACCTTTATGGCGATATCCCTAAATGGCGTTCATCCATAGAACTATGGCCTATTCTCTCTTAAAATACTCTTTAATACCTTCCATTTGATACACATGTTATACAACCACATTCCAGGGTTACCCCAGATTGATTTTCCTTATTTTGTCTCCATAGCTCTCAACTGAGTATGTCATGTTCGGTTACACCCGAACTTAGCCTTCCTTACTTGTTGTTATTGATATTTGAGAAAAATTGCAAAGTTTACAAAGGGCGATGGTTACTAGGACATGTTTCTGAATTTCACTTCTTCATCAGCTAGCTTTTGGGGAGCTGAGTATTGAACTCGAAATCTCCAACATTCATACCAGTGTAAAGGCAGATGCCTTTAACCACTCAGCCATATGATTGCGCCACTGCTCGCTTTGCAATTGGTCTCTATTACCTTTTTGTTGCTATCATATTAATCACCATTTAGGTACATACTTACTCTATATGCTTTTTAATCCTAACTGTGTGGAATATTTTTAGGCGCGTTTAATACCTTAGTAATTTACAATTCTATAAAGCAATATGAGCATGTCTCGCTAATTAAATACAGATGATAATATTGATAAAATAGTGAACAGCGGAAGTACTGCTAATAAAAGCATTATTACAAAAATCCAAGCTTTACTTAAGAGGGCGCCTAAAAATATTCTACACAATTAGGATTAAAAAGCATATAGAATTAGTATGTACCTAAATGGTGAATGAAGAAATAGCAACAAAAAGGCAATAAACAAAGTCCGAAAAAGTAAAAGAATGCATGATAGGCAAGAACAAATGTTATGGATGTCCACGGGATGCCATTTTGGTATCTACAATCACCTTCGATATTTGATGTTAATAGCACCTTAGTAAAGAGGCTCGTGTCACCGCTATTAAGCACAACTCGTTTTGTACCGAGTTATTTAACTTCAATGATTGCCGCTAGATGGGTGTAGCTCTCCTTTGCGCGCCTAGTCTAGAGAGTTACAAACAATCATACATACATGTGAAGCTAATATAAGCCTTTTAAAATTGGTCCCTGATTTAAATACAGTTTACTAATTAAAATCATAAAACTTCCCACACTTATAGAAATATTTATATCTAAATACACATGTAATTGTCAGTATATATAACTCCAACGTGAAATATATTCAAATGCATATCAATTCATTAACAAAACGGAAATGGTTTAAGATTTATTATTAATCCATAACAAATGTTAAAGACAGCAAATTACTCTGCTCGTAATGAGTCAGCTTATACCATTAATCAAAAAGCGTATTAATTTTTCGAATATTACACATAAATATTAGCTAAAAATGCTTTAAAGAGGATTATCACCCACCTGTTTGTTTGTAGTTTTAGGTAATTTCTGCTTGTTTTGCTCTTTGCTGCGCTGTTCTTCGTAGTAAATCAAATAAGTAAATGTTAATGCACCACTCAATTTGTTTTTTTTTTTTTTAATTGTACGATTTTGTTTTTTAATAATATATATAATCAGTGCAGTTCTTTGGCCTTAATTTTTTCCTAAAACTAAAATATTGAGCTTTTTATACCAACTTCTTTCGGTTAAGTAAAATTTTGTTTATTCACACAGTTCTCTATTTTCGCGTTGCCGTTTTATAAATTTCTGAAAGATAAAATAAAATAAGATTTCAATTAAGAATAATTTTAATAAAAAATTTATTTATTAAACAATTGTAAGTGCACAGAGTTATTATATAACTTAACGTATGACATGAATGGGTAGCTTCTAATAGCCATCTATTCTCCTAAAGGTAACTAAATCGATTCATCAAATATGAAAGCTGTTGAAGTCAGCAAAATTTTAGCCACACAAATCGAATCATTTACGTTTTTTAGCAACTATAGAAGTTCAGACTCAGGTCAGTGATGATGATCTGTGAAATGTAATCTAAATTGACCATGTTTTTGTTGTTGTAGCGATAAACACACTCCCCGAAGACTTTGGGGAGTGTTACCGATGTTGATGGTCCTTTGCCGTATGCAGAACCGGTACGTTCCAGTAACAAGCACCAATAAGGTACAAGCCCGAACATCTCGGGAAAGATTCAGTATGACCACATGAAACCTTCAAGGCAATAGCATGGTAAACATGCCCAGTAGAGATCATTCGGCGGAGTCGGTTTGCTCTTGACGGCAGCATTTTTATATACACCGACAGTTCTAAGCTAAGCGGTAGAAATGATTCTACTCAAGGGTTCCAGATCGCCAACTCTTCTTGAGACTACCCGAGCACTGTAGTGCCCTTCAGGCAGATGAATCAGCCATCATAAAAGCTGCAGTTAGGACAGGGACGCACAATATCGGCAACGCAATGTCAATTTTGGGTGATAGCCAGGCTTGTAACAAATCTCTTGGCTCTCACTCGTTCAGTGAACTAACACTAAACTGTCGCAAATATCTTCAATAGATGACTCAACAAAATCGTGTACACTTCACATGGGTCCCGAACCACGGGGACATCGATAGAAACTGAATTGCAGACGACTCCTCTAGGCAGGATACGACCATGCAGATTTTTACTGCCCAAGAACGCTTAGGTCTACAACATGCATGCTTATACCAAGAGAGCACATCCACCGTCAAACCGTCGAAAGACGGCTAGAAATACCGGGGTATCGGACATCGAGGGAAATCTGGCATAAAAAGGATCCAAGAAGATCGTGTCATATTAACATACTGTATGGGTAAAAAAAAGTTCATATTTTTAGGAGTACTAAGTGGACACTGCCTTAGAGGGAGGAATGCAGAAATGTCGTCGTTGCTGCCGGAGTTGCAAGGAGGATAAAAAGGAGAATACGGTGATTCACCTCATCTGCAAGTGACACACGGCAGCAATTTCTGGGAGCTCCATTTCTAGATAATCTGCTCCAGGTTGTGGAGCATGACGACTAGGTAGCCTTGTCAGGTCCTCAAAGTGGCTCGAAGAATGTAGGGAATAGAGGCAGGCCCGACGAGAGGGGGGGGGGGGGCTTGGGAGGTTATTACCCCCGGGCCCGGGCTTTGGAGAGGCCCGGGAATCTCAAAATGCTATCCAAACTTTTTGCTTACAGAAAGTAAACAAACCACACTTTTAATCAATTTAATTTTCAAAAAATTTTATAAATCTCTTAACGTGTCTGCACCCCGCATAAGGTGTTGTTGGTTTTTGGCGTCCGCTTTGTAGCATAAAGTTGAATTCGTTTTCTGTTGCAGCAGAAATTGAGATGATGCAAATTCTTATACAGCGATATACATGTATGCATATAAATATGTAAAATATGGTAATTTTGATGTTGATATTTGGTTCACTTTAGTTTGGGGGCCCGTATTTTTTTGCCCCCGTGCCCGGATTTTCTCTCGGCGGCCCTGAAAAGAGGTCTAATGTCTCTTGTCTAAGTGTGCTCTCGCACTGCCACTTCAACCCAGCCTAGCCTGTCTCATGTAATAATGATAGTGCTTTAGTGTTTATAATTGACATCAGCATCACTAAGCAAGCAATTTCTAAGTAGCTTAGTTTTGTTAAGACATAATATTATGTACATTAAAGAGCAATCTATATGTATATCCGCTTTTACCGCGGCTCCGTTAGCGCAACAAAAATCAAACACAAAATTTGGTTAAATTAAATATCTAAATTTTGTGCTGTTGTTTAAGGCCGAAATTTTCAAACATGGCAGCCACCGTGGTGCGATGGTAGCGTGCTCCGCCTAGCACACCGAATGCTCTGGGTTCACACCCCGGGCAAAGCAACATCAAAATTTTAGAAATAAGGTTTTTCAATTAGAAGACAATTTTTCCAAGCGGAGTCGTCCCTCGGCAATGTTTGGCAAGCACTCCGAGTGTATTTCTGCCATGAAAAGCTCTCAGTGAAAACTAATCTGCCTCGCAGATGCCGTTCGGAGTCGTCATAAAGCAAGTAGGCCCCGTCCGGCCAATTTGTAGGAAAAATTAAAAGTGAGCACGACGCAAATTTTATCATATTTGGGGAGAGATGATCCCGTATAGAATAAATAATCACAAGAAAGTCTCGGAACGATCCCGAGGAAACAGTAAAATTATAACGTGAATGATCTCGAGATAATGGGTAGATATTCACGAAATAGTCCTGAAGTAGCCTCTAAATTTTCTCCAAAATAATCCGTAGCTAAGCTCTGATGTCTTCTCAAAATTGTTTCAAAATTATCTGCAAAATACTGTCAAAAACATTAATCTACACAATGCATTTTTTCCTGCTATGGGTTGAGAAGTTGCGAGCGCATTCACGAAACGATAAATTCACCAAAGACGATAAGTCACGTCCACCAACTATATTAATTCACTGATATCACGGAAAGTTCAGGAAAGGAGAGGGGACGGGGGAAAGCAAATGGAGAAGAAAGAAAACGGAAAAGAAAAGAAAAACCGATATGAACAGGAGACGGACGGAAAGGAAAATCACAAATGGGATCGCACCTCGGAAGCAGTTTGACAAACATTCGAGTGTGTTTATGTCAGGACTTTCATCTACATTGCGGTCGGTTTTTGCATTAAATGTGCTGCCAATGTCCTACTAATTTGTAGGAAATATAAGAGAAAGACGACTGAAATTGGAAGAGAAGCTCGGCACAGGTCACAACCGAGGTATACAGCTAAAAGTTGTTATTATTGTTACTATAAATGTTTGGTACACTTTTGTTCCCAGAGCGGAAAGGGAAAAAGAGGCTAAGGCATCCAGATCGGACAGAGAGGTAGAAGGACGGGATGGCCTTAGAGAGAAAAATTGGTAAAGGCGAGAGAGATAGGGAAAGCGGGATAAGAGGGAGCAGAAAGGTATTCTAAGGGCAGCGTTGCCAGACGCCGGCCAAAAAATCGTCAAAAGTCGTCATATCTATGGCAACAACCAAAGTTGAGTTAGGACGAAGTTGGGTTATTTCCAGGGGACGTACGATTGTATTCGCCGGAAACCAAAATGAGATCGCCGGATTTCATTCAACAATATTAACATTAAAAGCGCTTTTCTGAAAATTGTCTTTGATTGTTATTTTTTGTTGCCACATACAACATATAAAATCATTTTCAATTCATTTCGTTTTATTTTGTAAATAAATAAAAGGTAAATTTCGTATTACATACAAAAGGTACTTGTTTTCAGTCATCTTAACAATTATTATCATTGTTTTTCTTTGAGCTCGAATCGAACCTCCTATTTCATTTTAGTTTCTTAGCTACAAATTTTCACGTTCATTTTTTAGCATATTTATTTGCGGTTCAATATTATGACAGGAAAAGTTATTAAATTTAAAATAATCTTGCGCTAGCAATATTCCTTTTAATTTATCAGATTCCAGACGGTTTCGGATTTTCGTTTTGTTTAAATTCATTTCATAAAGAATTCGTTCTACATTTGCTGAAGCGTGTGGCAAGCACATTAGATCTGCAACCAATTCACATAAATTATCAGCTCTTTTGATAATAGAAGTAGTTTTCCAAAAAACTTCTGGAGGAACCTTAGAAATGTCTTCAAAATAGAGGAGCTCCCGCATTTGTGGTATAGCGTTTAGTTTTGGGTAATTTTGGCCTAACCAAAAGTCCAATTCACCTCTTTTTCGTCACATTTTGTTTTGTGAAATATCACCTATAGCGTACTTTATCAAAAGTTGTATAACACCAACAGTTTACAATTTATAAGACGAAATTCGGGTGAGCCCGAAATGCAGATTGCCCAAAAATTGGCGGGTAACATGGTGCGCAAACGTTGGCCAATTTGGTATAATATACCATCTAACCCGAATAATAACCAGATCAGTTTTACTAAAGAAAATATTAAATAACTTCTTTTAAAATTTACCAATTTTATTAATAAAAGATAAATAACTTCTCAAAAGATAAAATAAAATGCCTCCTTAGCTCGTTGATATTAAAAACGAACAAGTTATTGGAAATATCAAATTGCTTAAAAACTTCAATTTGTGCAAGTCTCGTAAATAAAAATTGGATATTTTTTGGGAATGCAGATGTTATGAGCCCAAACCGTATCGCACTGTAAACAAACACTCCATTCCGATATATTTCTTTCGTTCTTCCATAACTTTTCGCAAAAGGAGCAAATTGCTCCGTCTGGAGGCATTTCAATAAAATCCTCTTGGTTCAATTCTGCGTAGACGACGCTTAATTCTTCACATTTTTAAAGGTTCCTTTTCTTTTTTAATTTTTGGCTTCACTTTTTCCCGGATCCTCCGAATGCATTCTTCCAACTGATTCTTATATGGTGATTTTGTTAAAACTGTCGCTTTTGACTTTCTTCCTCTTCCGGTAGCAACTGGCTTTCTATTCTTTGGCAATGCTAATCTGCCATGGTGAAACGACTCCTTTACTGGTTAATGCCACAGGTTCTGGAGAAGTCACTCGATTTGTATAAGATGTCGGTGAAGTAAGAGTACGTCCAGTCTCCGAAGTTGCATTATTTTGCTCGGAAACTTCAGAGTTTTCGGCAGTTACGTGCTCATAAATATCATTTTCAGCAATATAGTCTGCATCAGTAAAAATATTTCGATCGAATGGGTATATACCAGTACATCTGAAACCGTTAACTGCAACCTGGCCAGTCTGAACCTTATAATACGCTTGGGGAAAGAGACCAACTAAATCGAATTTAGTAACTTTTCTCTCATAAAACGGTTTAGTTCGTTACTGTAATAAGTCTTGAATGGGCTCATGAATGCTCTGTCTAGCGGTTGCATTTTATGAGTGGAATGCGGAGGCAATGATATCATCACAACTCCGTTTTCACGAACTAAGTTGATCACTTCAATATTTATTACTGTAGTGCCTATCTACAATCAACATTATTGGATATATTTCGTGGTGTTTGAATATTTAAAATAAATCTTACATAGAAAGCAGGCTTAAATCGTAATTTTTCATTACAAAACCGTTCAAGCGTCATTCTAGTTGAAAATCGTCAAAATGACGACGGCTTCGTCAATCTGTCAACGCTGGCTAAGGGAGATGAAGGGAGTGTAGAATGTAAGGGAGAGGCAAAAGGAGAGATAGAGTGGTATGCTTAGGGAGAGACGGAAGGTTATGAAATATTTTTTAATACATCGAGTAAGACAAAAAAGATGAAGTTAGAATCCCCCAGGGTTCCTTGTACAGCGGTATTACCCACAATCACCGAGGCTTCTTTATGCTAAGTATAAACACATACAAAGAAGAGAGAAGCGGATTTATAACAATAACAAGTAAGGAAGGTTAAGTTCGGGTGTAACCGAACATTACATACTCAGTTGAGAGCTATGGTGACAACATAAGGGAAAATAACCATGTAGGAAAATGAACCGAGGAAACCCCTGGAATGTGTTTGTATGACATGTGTATCAAATGAAAGGTATTAATGAGTATTTTAAAAGGGAGTAATCCTTAGTTCCATAGATGGACGCCGTTTCGAGATATCGCCACAAAGGTGGAGCAGGGGTGACCCTAGAAATTGTTTGTACAATATGGGCATCAAACGAATGGTGTTAATGAGTATTTTAAAAGGGAGTGGGCTTTAATTCTATAGGTGGACGCCGTTTCGAAATATCGCCATAAAGGTGGACCAGGGATGACTCTAGAATGCGTTTGTACGATATGGGTATCAAATTAAAGGTATTAATGAGGGTTTTAAAAGGGAGTGGTGGTTGTTGTACAGGTGGTCGTATTTTCGAGATATCGCCATAACGTGGACCAGGGATGACTCTAGAATGCGTTTGTACGATATGGGTATCAAATGAAAGGTGTTAATGAGTATTTTAAAAGGGAGTAATCCTTAGTTCCATAGGTGGACGCGGTTTCGAGATATCGCCATAAAGGTGGACCAGGGGTGACTTTAGAATATGTTTGTACAATATGGGTATCAAATGAAAGGTGTTAATGAGTATTTTAAAAGGGCGTGGTGCTTAGTTCTATAGGTGAACGCCTTTTCGAGATATCGCCATAAAGGTGGACCAGGGGTGACTCTAGAATGAGTTTGTACGATATGTATTAATGAGAGTTTTAAAAGGGAGTGGCGGTGGTTGTATACGTGAAGGCGTTTTCCAGATATCGACCAAAATGTGGACCAGGGTGACCCAGAACATCATCTGTTGGATACCGCTAATTTATTTATATATGTAATACCTGCCAAGATTTTAAGGGTTTTTTATTTCGCCCTGCAGAACTTTTTCATTTTCTTCTACTTAATATGGTAGGTGTCACAACTATTTTATAAAGTTTTTTCTAAAGTTATATTTCGCGTCAATAAAACAATCCAATTACCTTACCATGTTTCATCCCTTTTTTCGTATTTTTTATAGAATTATGGCATTTTTTTCATTTTTCGTAATTTTCGATATCAAAAAAGTGGGCGTGGTCATAGTCGGATTTCGTTCATTTTTCATACCAAGATAAAATGAGTTCAAGTAAGCACGTGAACTAAGTTCATTAAAGCTATGTCGATTTTTGCTCAAGTTATCGTGTTAACGGCCATGCGGAAGGACAGACTGATGACTGTGTGGCATCAACCGATTTCGCCCATTTTCACAGAAAACAGTTAACGTCATAAAATCTATGCCCCTACCAAATTTCAAAAGGATTGGTTAATTTTAGTTCGACTTATGGCGTTAAAAGTATCCTAGACAAATTAAATGAAAAAGGGCGGAGCCACTCCCATTTTGAAATTTTCTTTTATTTTTGTATTTTGTTGCACCATATCATTATTGGAGTTTAATGTTGACATAATTTACTTATATACTGTAAAGATATTAAATTTTTTGTTAAAATTTTACTTAAAAAAATTTTTTTTTAAAGTGGGCGTGGTCCTTCTCCGATTTTGCTAATTTTTATTAAGCGTACATATGGTAATAGGAGTAACGTTCCTGCGAAATTTCATCATGATATCTTCAACGACTGCCAAATTACAGCTTGCAAAATTTTAAATTACCTTCTTTTAAAAGTGGGCGGTGCCACGCCCATTGTCCAAAATTTTACTAATTTTCTATTCTGCGTCATAAGTTCAACTCATCTACCAAGTTTCGTCGCTTTATCTGTCTTTTGTAATGAATTTTCGCACTTTTTCGGTTTTTCGAAATTTTCGATATCGAAAAAGTGGGCGTGGTTATAGTCCGATATCGTTCATTTTAAATACCGATCTGAGATGAGTGCTCAGGAACCGACATACCAAATTTCATCAAGATACCTCAAAATTTACTAAAGTTATCGTGTTAACGGGCGGACGGACGGACTGACGGACGGACATGGCTCAATCAAATTTTTTTTTGATCCTGATTATTTTGATATATGGAAGTTTATATCTATCTCGATTCCTTTATATATGTACAACCAACCGTTATCCAATCAAACTTAATATACTCTGTGAGCTCTGCTCAACTGAGTATAAAAATGAACGCAATACCCGCATAGCTCGACTGAAAGTGTAAAACAAAATGTAGAAAAGTGCAAAAAATATTTTGCAGCTATCAATCACTGTCAGTGTCCGATGAAAAGGTCTATTAATGAGAATTATACGAATGCACGAATGTATGAGTGTGAAATCTGAAATGCTTATATACCAAACTCAATACACGCCCCACACTAACAATGGACAAGGCATATAAATGTCAACAACAACAATAAGAAATACCAAAAGACACATACAATGTAATCATTATGCAGCTAACGGTCGAGGTCAACACTAAAGAAGTAGAGCTAGCAACAGAAAAAATAGAAGAGGAAGAAAACGAAAGCAATGCATTCAGTCATTGATGACACAGAGAAATTATCAAAATGATGGGTAAAGTAAGGTAAGCGATGAAACGCATTACGGTGTGAGTATTTGATGAGCATTTGATTGGTAGAAAGTCTACTTCTTTTAGAGGTGAAAAGATGCACCATACAACAACATGAGCAGTTCTTATAAGCAAATGTTTGAAAAGTTATGCCAACAATTGATGTAGCAACTTAATGATGTGATTTCCGATTTTGTTGTTGTTTCACTTTATCTAAACAGCCGACAAGCGCTGCATTTAAAGCGTGAAGGTACTAACAATATTAAGCATTTGAGTTTGGTGTCTATTACTAAAAACGAGCGTTGAGTCATTCAACTTTGTTGCTGCTGATTGTTTGGGCAGATTGAGAAATGTTTGGTGGGTGAAATGGCTTGTTGTTGTTGTTGTTACAAACTTTCTTCAAATTTGCTATGCAACGAATATGTATTTTTATGCTATTTAAATGCAAAATTAGCAAGGGGAAGAATAAGTGTGGTGAGAAAAGGTGACAGCCAGCGGGTGTAGTGACAACGTGACGTCTCATGCTACGTCCCCGTACCCTCTGCACTAAACTATGTCGCATCATAGCAATTAGTAATAAAGATAACATTTTTATTTCTATACCAAGTACTTTTAGTATATATAGTTTGGTCACATGAAAGTAGCTTTTGACCAAGCAAGGAGATTGAGACCGAAGCAGAACCATTTCAATTGGTTTCATTTTTGATAACCGATATTCTGATCTAAAAACAAAAATGAAAAATTGAAGCTAATTCAAATACATGAACCGAATCATGTCGATATTATGGCAACCTTGTAAAAACTTTTGTATAGGGTGAGTAAGATAAAGGGTTATCTGCATTACGGAACAAGATAATAGGTATACTTCAACTTATGAAGTGTCTTCAAGAGGACCAAGTACTTGAACTAAGATAAATTAAGCGGTGTTTCAGCTTTCACCAAAATACACATAGCAAGTAATGTCGGAGCAGGAGCTCATTTCCCAACAAACTAACAACTAGCATTAACATAACCGCACCGCAAGAGCAGGGACGCAGTGATTATAGAAAAATAACTTCTGGCATCAACACTACACAGAAACAGTATTTGGTTGACTTCTACTTAAAAAGTCTTTAAGAGGACTAAGCACTTAAACTACGATTAATGAATCCCTATTGCACTTTCAACAAAATCCACCTTACAAATGACGGCCGAGCAGGAATCCTTTTCCGAGAGTGATTTTACGTAGATCACAACCACCATTAACCTCAAGGCGGCACCCGAGCAGGAATGCAGACGTAAGGTGCGAATAACCTACGAAGCGATTTTAGGCCGAAATTATTGCTTGCCAAACACTGCTGTGGGCGACACGGCTTAGAAACATTTTCTTCTAATTGAAAAAATTTGTTTCTAAAATTTTAATGTTGCTTTGCCCGGCGTGTGAACTCAGGATCCTCGGTGTGGCAGGGGGGGCACGCTACCACCACACCATGGTGGCCGCAGATAAACAAAATAACGACCAGCATCAACACTGCCTGAGACGCCCAAAAAGGAAGCCATTTCCACAAATAACTACCATTAACACTGCTGGGTAGAGTTCAAGTTTATTTTCAGTTTTAAGAAACCTGGAACCAGTTCCTGCCAGGGATATCACACATCTCCGCAAGAACTATGAAGAAATTTGGAATACAAGAATTCAACCGTGTGAACCAAAAAGGCATGAACAGGACCTCAGCCTCATCTGATGTAAGGTGGCTTTCGCCGAAGGCTGGGGTATCAGTCAGCCAATCCAGAGTTAAGCAGGCACCTACTTCCATTCTAAATCAATACACGTAATTTTGTTGATGGTATTTGGCTCAGGCATACACACACACACACACCGTGGCGGAGAATTATATCTAGTTGTAAACGTTGTAAGATCGCAGGACAGCAGCCGCCTGCCAGTTTAATTGGTGGACAGGCGGCAGAAAACGGGTGAACGGTATATTGTTTGATGGACACATTACGGCTGCTACTGGTGTAATCAGTTAATGGTGCCTGGGTTTTTCAGCGGACTAGTGTCCTATCGACTAATAGAGGGGTTTAGATGGTTCGATAAGCGATTGGTGGCGGCGACGAGGAATCGGTGGATTTGTTCCCAAGCAACCGGTGGTTGATGGGATCGATATCCGGCGAGTCGTATATGAAGAATCGACGGATTAGCGCAGATGACGAATCGGTTGATCGATTTCCAAACAACCGATGGTTGCTGTTATAGATTATAACCAGCTTATTTCAATGGTGGGATGGCTTCGTAGGTACGGAGGCAATGGACGTACCCCTGCTGAGAGAAGCAGGAAGTAGAAGAATGCACGTCATTCAAGCACAATTTAGGTCAGCATACTAAAATAGGTTAAACTTTTACTTATTCCGAATCAACCCCTACATATGCAATTTACTTATATACTGGCATGTAATTGCCCCGACGTAACACCAACCATCATTTCAATTTTCCGCATTGGGAACCAACGCCTCTAACATTCATGTCTCTTTGTTCCAATATTTTTGAAGCGTTAATCTTCCTTGAACTTTTGGTTGACTTTTTGATTTGGTATACTCACAAATGGCGGCCACCGTGGTGTGATGGTAGTGTGCTCCGCCTACCACACCGAATGCTCTGGGTTCACACCCCGGGCAAAGCAACATCCAAGTAGGTCCCGTCCAGCCAATTTGTAGGAAAAAATAAAAAACGAGCACGACGGAAATTGGAAGAGAAGCTCGGCCTAAAATCTCTTCGGAGATTGTCGCTTTTATTTATTTATTTTTTGTACTCACAAATACTTCGTTGACTGCAACGTGAGCCTTTGAGAAGTCTAAGTCTTTACTCAAGATTGGCTGCATGAGGTAGAGTCTTACAAAATCCTCCTGAGAGGTAGCGCCCGAGTAGGAACCACTTCCACAATTGACTGTGCGTAATCAACAAGCTTTAAAATGCTGAAAGGCGCTTATCAATGACGCTTACATAAACACCTTACACACACGCAACGGGTTTTCTTACCTCTGTTTAACACATCGAATTTCTGCAGGTTGCCAAATGGTTTCAGTTCCATATTAAAATATCGTAATATTGAAAGGGCAATCACTTCCAATTTTTGGTGACCCACGCTCTAAGACAAGATAAGGTTATATTTTCATGCTTATTGCCTCTTTCTGCTAAAAAAATCAACAAGTACAGATAATCCAGTCTGATAGGGTCTCGACCGAACGGGTTACTAAATATATAGTATTATTGCAGTAGGAATGCCTGTCGTAGAAGGCGACTGAAATCCACAAATTCAAAGGTGCGAAGAATCAAAAAATATCATTCCCGAGCCAGCCGCCGTGATAGCCCTAGGTGCTAGTATCAGATTGTACCAGATTCATAACCGAATAAGAACTGCACACATTCCATTACTGACATATGCTGATGGTAATGGTAACATCAGCCTGACCACCCGCGACATAAAAAAAGAAGCGGTAAAGATGAGTTTGGTGGTGAAGGAGGACAAAACGAAGTACCTGCTGTCATCGAGCAAAGAGTCAGCGCATATGCGCCTTGAAAACCACGCTATTGTTGACAGCAATAATTTTGGAATAGTAAAATACTTCGTTTATTTACGAACCAGCATTAATACTAACAACAATATCAGCTCTGAAATTCAGCGGAAAATCACTCTTGCCAATAAATGTTACTTTGGACTAGGTAGGCAATTGAAGAGTAAATTCCTCTCTCGCCAAACGAAAATCATGCTCTACTATATGGTACAGAAGCATGGACCATGACAACATCAGATAAAGTGGCTCTGGGCGTGTTCGAGAGAAAAGTTCTTCGAAAGATATATGGACCTCTACGCATTGGCTATGGCGAGTACCGAAGCCGATTTAATATTGAGCATTACGAACTTTACGCATACATAAACATAATCCGGCGAATTTAAACGCAGCGGCTACGCTGGCTAGGTCATGTTATGCGAATGAAAGATGACGCTCCGGCTAAGAAAGTATTTTTATCGGTACCCGCCTATTGAAGCAGAGCAAAAGGCGGCCACCACTTCACTGGAAGGACCAGGTGGAAAACGATTTAAACTCCCTTTGTGTGACCAATTGGCGCCAGTTGGCAGAGCGTAGAAGCCTTGTTGGACGACCATCACCGTTTAGATGGTTAAGCGCCAAATAACTAATTAGGTAAGTGTTTTTTGCGGTTACAGCAACAACAACAGCCACTGGGGCAGCTAAAAGAGTGTTGAAGACATGATCGAGTTTTCGGACTAAGTCCGCCCCCTCCGTCTGGCAACACCCGGCCAGTGCGGCCAAGCGCAGGCAGTGCAGCTCAGCTGTGGCTTGCCAACCACCACCGCGCTCACTCTCAATTTTTTTAGTTTACCATAAACTACCCGCACAAACGCAACGTCCGAACCGCAATCGCTAGCCGTATTTTCTCCCGCCCGCCGTCGCGCAGTTGTTTATTTAAATTTACTTTTTTTATTTTACATCTTGAAATTTGTGAGTTGTGAATTCAAAAAAAACGGAGTACAATAATACACTAATAATCAAAACTTAAAACTAGCGCGTTCCGCTTTTTTATTGAAGAGTGCTAGCGAAAATTATACATGGTCCTTTGTTGTTAAAAAGGCCAGCGACCAAAAAAGAAAAAGATAAAAGAATAAAAAAAAAAAAACAAACAAATATAAAAAACAATTTTACATAAAAACGCGTTTCGGCACGGACATAAAAAACTAAAAAAGTGCTAAATTCAATAAAAACAAACAAACAACAAAGTGTTAAAGCAGATGTATTTAAACATATGTATATACATTTAGGTGTACAAAAAAAAAAAAAAAAAACAGAACATTAAGGTGTGAAAAAAAAATTATTATAAATTGAGAAATCAAAAATTAAAAAAATTTTACATACAAATCAAACACAAAATTTGAAATACGAAAAAAAAGGGAAGGAAGAAAAGGAAAATAAAAATTGTGCTAAATATTTATACAGTGAAAATTATACATAAAAATTTTGTGAAAAATATTTAATTTATAAAAAGAAAAAAATAATAATTAAAATAAAAGTGTTTAATAAAAAACAAAAAAACCCAGAAATATACACAAATACATATACAACATCAACATTACAACACAACAAGGAAAGCATCAAAACAGGAGGAACAACACAATACAACAGAGGCTAAAGGACAACACAAAAAACCCACAAGTAACACACAGGTCACATAGAAAAAATGCCTGAGTAAGAATTCTCGGTACCCATTATATATCCATATATATATTCCCTCCGTCATAAGTACGGACCCGAAATTTTAAAAATCCCTCAATTTTAGACCCTCCGATCTAAAGATTTGGACCCTGGTAATATACCAACATTACAAAGCCTAAAGGGCAAAATATTTCATTTGCCTACCCACTGATACCAAAAGGTACAGTCCCTCCAAAACCCATATAATTTTTTAAATAAATAAATTTACATTCCCGTACCAACGGGAAACCCATTGCCCGGTTCTATATACCCAAAAAGTTCGTTGCGCTAAATACTTCATTATAAAAGTATATACGTATATATGTAATATATGTATATACCCACTTAGTTCGGCAATCATCCACGAGCTATATATATATTTTTCCAGCGTGAAATTCACCGCTGCCCAATTTACCCATATATACATAAATTACATAAAATATATTTTACAAAAAACCCATAGCAACAAACTTTGCCAAATTTTTGTCACTTTTCCTATAGTTTATTTTACCGGTGCACCCAAGATTAATTTTGCATACAAACCTACAATTATATGCACCCATAATACCCACACGCACTTGTATATCTTTTTGCATAAGCCAAAAACCCACCCTCAACAAAGTAATTGCATGACCATATGTAACTACATAATAGAAGGAAGCAACAAAGAAGATCATCGATCACATATTTGCATACATTTTACTTTGTTAACAATAGATCAAGTGCATTGGCACGGCAACAAAAGGTATTGTTGGTACACCACAGTTTACCGGCAAATATATTTTACCCATATATGTAAATACATACATACGTAATATATACCCATATTACTTGTGCTCAGAAGCGCTGAGACAAGTACATATGTATAATTAAAAACCAAGCGTACATTAGGCTGGTTTCAAAATTTTTTTTTTTTTGCCCTTTTGACAAAACTTTTTTCGATTTTCACAGCTTAATAAAAGCTCCCATTTCTTAGTAAATTACATTAAATTATAATGCCAAAAACCAACGAAACCCATAAATTGACCACTGCAGACCAATGCCTGCAGGAATTCGTATATGACGGTAACCAATTAGAGGTTTACTGCTCAAGATGGTCACCCTCCCAAGAGTGTATGTCAAGAGTAAAGTCAAATTAGAAGACCTTGATAAAATATGGCAAAGGTGCTAGCGTCCCATCGGGAAGTAAGTTTCTCAGATAATTACACAGATGTTAGCGGCTCGGTTGAGCAAAAATTCGCTAAATGCATGGAAACTTTTCAAACATGCAAATCTGAAATTATGGAAGCCTTATAAACTTTCAACACTGCTAGCACCATTCAACAACAAATACCCGCCCACCCAATAAATGACTCAAACTCAAATGGTTGTTATTTGAAAGTACCAGCATGTGACACCGAAGTCTTCCATGGTGGATACGAAGACTGGCCATCTTTCAGAGATATGTTCACGGCAGTCTATAAAAACCACCCTAAATTATCACCCGCTCAAAAATTATACCACCTACGCCTGAAAACGAAAAGTCAAGCAGGACTTATTGTAAAGCAATACCCACTGAGCGATGATAATTTCGAGCTTGCCTGGGAAGGGCTCAGATCTAGGTACGAGAACAAAAGGATACTCGTCGACAACCAATTGAAGACGCTGTTCAACCTACCCACAATAATCGCAGAAAACGGAGAACAAATACAGAAGATGCAGACAACAATCAACAACTGCATGTCAACCCTTAACACCCAAGGAATCCCAACAACGGACTGGGACCCAACCCTCGTTTACCTCTGCTCATCCAAGCTGCCAAGTGAAAGACTTTCACTATGGGAACAATCCCTCAGCTCCCGAAAAGAACTCTCACTTTGGGATGATATCAATAAATTTTTGACCAGCAGATACGAGGTAGTAGAGAGAATAAGTACCTATAGACCAGGCAAGGCGAAACCACAATTTTCGAGTTTTACACCACAAACGGTGAATCAAAACTCTACCCAACCCAATAATAATAAAACCCATGCATATCACACCCGAGTTCAATAAAACGGCTTCGTGTAGATTATGCAACCAATACCACGCAGTCAAATCTTGCGTTAGGTTTAGAAATTTATCGGTATCAGACCGAATCAAATTTGTGAGAGAAAATAGTTATTGCGAAAACTGTTTGTCTACGTCACACCCCAAGAACGAATTTAAAAGTAGTTTCACGTGCGTTTATTGCCAAAAACGTCATCATTCACTACTGCATTTGCAGCCCAAACCCCAACAATCACAACCAAACCCCAAAGCTCAAAATGCCCAAGCCGGCACCCCTAGGAGAACGGACGACGAGCGACCCTCAACATCGAAAGCCGCCGCAAGAGCCACCTCCTCCCAGCAGTCTCAAAACAAAAACCCGGTTTCTACACTCTTCTCGAGTAATCATGGAACCACCCTACTACCAACAGCAGTAGTATCAATATACTATGCTGGCGAATTTCATAAAATTCGTGCCCTAATAGACCAAGGTTCACAAAAAATTTTTGTATCATCCCGTATACAAAAGCTTCTTGGTCTACCTACAAAAGAGTCTCTCCACCAGATATCTGGAATGGGTGGAACGGTTGTGAAGAATGCTAATAAAGTCTGCCAAATAACATTCTGTTCGGCAGACTTAACCCAAATGATAGACGCACAAGCAATAATTTTGCCGAAACTAACGAAGTTCTTGCCCACAGTCAGAGTTTCAAGCATCGATCTCGAAGAACTGTCCCATTTACCGTTAGCCGATCCACAGTATTCGATACCATCGAAAATCGATGTGGTAATCTTCAGCGATATCACCCCGCAAATCCTCACCGAAGGGCTCCTACGAAATGTGAGTGGAACATTACTTGCCAAACACACAATATTCGGATGGATATTAAGCGGCCCTGTAGCTGAAAAGGTATCAACCTTCAGCACTCATGTCACGGAATGTACCGATGACCCCATCAATCAACTTTTGAGACAATTTTGGGAACAGGAAGAAGTTCACCAAACCCAACAACGATCTGCAGATGATGAATACTGCGAAGCACTCTACAGGAAAACCACCGTTCGCGAAGAAGATGGACGCTACAGAGTTAAACTGCCGTTCAAATCGGAATTTCCAGCAAATCTGGCACTCGGTCATTCACGACCCGCAGCACAACCGCAGTATATCAGCATCGAACGAACCCTCGAAAGAAAACCCGACTTAAGAAACAAATATTTTGAAGTCCTTAATGAATATTTAACCATGGATCACATGGAACCCGCCTCCCAACAAGAGATAATTATAGATGGTAAATATCTATCATTTTATCTACCCCATCATGCTGTCATAAAACCCGACAGCAAAACCACAAAAGTGCGAGTCGTCTTCAACGTATCGAAAATGTCGCACTCTAGCAACTCGTTGAACGACGTGCTTCATACAGGCCCCATTCTACAAAATGACTTAATGCTCGTCATACTTAAATGGCGACTTTATAAGTTTGTTTTTTGAGAAAATGTATCGCCAAATACTCATCCACGAAGAAGATAAAGATTTTCACCGAATCGTTTTTCGAAAACACCCAACTCTGCCGATAGAAGATTTTCGACTAAAAACAGTTACCTTTGGTGTAAATTGCGCGCCATATTTGGCAATTCGAACCCTACACCAACTCGCCCCCGACTGTCAAGATGAATATCCGCTCGCTAAAAACATTTTATTAAACGAAACATATGTTGACGATATTTTGAACTCCATGACCCAAGTTATCGAAGCCTTAAAATCGGCAGGGTTTCCTTTTTTAACCCGTTTTAAAACCCGTTCCCGACCCGGATTTGCTAGACGTCGACTTCCTTAAATTCCATGATTCGAGTTCCACAAAAACCCTTGGAATTCAGTGAAACGCGCTAACCGACACCTTCACCTACACGTATGATCCACCGTTAGCAGAAAACACGACTACAAAAAGGCAGATTTTATCAGCAGTTGCAAAACTGTTTGACCCCGCAGGATGGCTTTCACCAATAATGATTCTTGCAAAAATGTTGCTGCAACAGCTCTGGATGGAAGGAACGGATTGGGACGAAAACGTGAAGCCCGGAGCTCTGCAAAAATGGACCTCAATTTATGAAAATTTACCTCACATCAGAGACATTAAAATCCCTAGGTGGGTACAGTATTCCCCCGATAAACTAATCCAGCTACATGGATTCTCAGATGCTTCAGAAAAAGTATTTTGTGCCTGTATATATTTACGAGTACAAACGCATGAAAATAGTTTTTCATCCCATTTGCTAGCTGCTAAAAGCAAAGTAGCACCCCTCCAAACCGTGAGTCTTCCACGGTTGGAACTCTGTGGAGCAGTTTTACTCTCCAAGTTAGTGTAACAGCTGCGAAGTGAGCTGAATCTACCCCCACACGAACTCATTCTCTGGTGGGATTCTGCCATCGTACTGGTCTGGTTAGAAAAACCACCCCATACCTGGAAAACGTATGTCGCCAACAGAAACTCTGAAATTCTTAAGAACGCCGACAACGCCACTTGGAGGCACGTTTCCAGTAAGGATAACCCAGCGGATTTGGGCACTCGAGGCTGCAAGGCTCAGGATTTAGTCCATTGTCCATTATGGTGGGAAGGACCTAATTGGCTTGTCAATCCAGCAACGTCATGGCCAAAGGATATATCTCACCACCCAACTCCCCCGAACAACGACATGTGGAAGTATTCCACACCCTGCAGGAAGAAAATATAGACATACTCGACCGTTTTTCGTAATTTTCTCGAGCGGCTAGAGTCGTGGCCTATATGTTGCGGTTTATCCGAAAAGCAAGAAAACTAGAAGTTCCAGCCACGCTCAACCTCACCCATGCCGAAGTGAATGATGCCAAAATCAAAATCATCACTCAAACTCAACGAAATTATTACGGAGATACGATAGAGCTGCTTCAAACAGCAGGACAAAAAGAACACCCTTCGGACATTAAACCCTGTGCTAGATGATTCAGGAATCATGCGAGTTTCCGGAAGATTAGTCTATGCCACAGGTAGCTTTAATGAGTGTCACCCAATCATCCTACCCGGAAACTCTCGATTTTGTTCTCGTCTGTTAGACTTCCTCCATTCGAACCTGCTGCACGCCGACAAACAGCTGATGATCCGAATGGTACAGCAACAGTACTACATTCCACGTTTGAAGCAAAAGGTCAAAAAGCTCGTCTTCCACTGCAAAACCTGCACCATCTATAAACAGCAGATGAAAACGCATGTAATGGCAGCTCTGCCACCCGAGAAGTCAACGTATTCCCTACCCTTTCATACAACAGGAGTCGACTTTGCTGGACTATTTATGGTAAAAACTCCCCTTCGCCGAGCTTCGTATGCGAAAGCTTACGTTTGTGTGTTCGTCTGTTTTTCCACAAAGGCTGTTCATTTAGAAGTGTGCTCTGATCTCAGCACGAATGCCTTCAACGCAGCCTTTGCCCGATTCACTGGCCGCCGTGGCCTACCCCACCAGATATATTCTGACAACAGAAAGACGCTCGTCGGCGCACAACGCGGATTACAAAGAGAATTCACCACATTCCTCAAGGAAATCGCTACAGATGTCGCAGAAAAGTATGCAACTCACGGATTCTCATGGAAATTCATCCCACCATACGCTCCCCACATGGGTGGTCTATGGGAAGCGGCCGTGAAAAGTTTCAAGATACACTTTACGAAAGTAGCAGGAAACCAGAAGTTCTCTTTCGAAGAGCTTACTACTCTCTTAGTACGCATAGAGGCGGTCCTCAACTCCCGACCGCTCTCCCCTATGTCCGAAGATCCAATGGATCCCCTGGTCCTAACCCCAGGGCTTTCCTACGTGGCGCGCCGCTCTTGTCGTTACCGGAGCCAACTGCAGAGCATCTCACCTTGATCAACAAACTGAAAGTGCTTCACCACCAATTCAGCACACGATGGAAGAGCGAGTATCTCAAGGAGCTGCATAAGCGGTACAAATGGAAATGCCCTCAACGCAATATTCAAGTTGGAGATTTAGTCGTGGTAAAGGATGATTTACTACCCCCGAACAAATGGCGTTTGGGACGGGTAATCACTTTACACCCTGGATCGGATAACCATGTTCGAGTTGTGGAACTCAAAACCCAAAACGGACTAATAACCCGAAATATTGCCATACTGTGCGTGCTACCAACTGCCTAGTAATGCCAACCCTACCTCTGGTACCCTCTGTTTCATGCCCCTAACAATCTGAAAAATATATATAAGCTACCCTCGCCCATGCCTGCAAATACGAATATTTTTCTTTTCATGTCTTTGCAGGACCCGCAAAACAACTGAGGGACCAAAGTGTCGCCTCTGTGGCCAACGACATGTGTTGAGACAGTGCCGGGCATTCTTAGCGATGAAACCCGAGGAGAGATACCAGTGTGCAAAAACCCACCGGCACTGCCGCAACTGCCTCGCAATTTCACACTCCACCGGGGCGTGCGACTCCCCAAGCAGCTGCCGAAAATGCTCCCTCTGCCACCACACTTTGCTCCACCGGGCTCGACCGAACAACCATGCTGGACGCCAGGACAACGACAGCCGACGAAGGACAGGGCAACCCCACGAGCCCGCACGGAAAACCGCCAGAGCGCGGTACAAAGCCGATCGGCTCGTCACAAAGACGACAAAATACGACAATTAGTAGCCGAGGCACGGGCGGCCTTGGACAAGGTTGATGCCGCCCTTAACCCATCAACGCGTCGGGTGGGGAGGGGGGGGGGGGGGAGCATGTTGAAGACATGATCGAGTTTTCGGACTAAGTCCGCCCCCTCCGTCTGGCAACACCCGGCCAGTGCGGCCAAACGCAGGCAGTGCAGCTCAGCTGTGGCTTGCCAACCACTACCGCGCTCACTCTCAATTTTTTTAGTTTACCATAAAATACCCGCACAAACGCAACGTCCGAACCGCAATCGCTAGCCGTATTTTCTCCCGTCCGCCGTCGCGCAGTTGTTTATTTAAATTTACTTTTTTTATTTTACATCTTGAAATTTGTGAGTTGTGAATTCAAAAAAAACGGAGTACAATAATACACTAATAATTAAAACTTTAAACTAGCGCGTTCCGCTTTTTTATTGAAGAGTGCTAGCGAAAATTATACAAAGAGGTAGAATTTAAGTCTATAATTTGAAACAGGTGCTATGGTTGTGATTGAACTAGATGTCGGATATATTACTCTGGGATTGCGTTACTTATACTCAGATGTACTGGCAGAGTGCTGAGGTTACACGTGGGTCACGGTAATCGGTAACTAAAAAATAAAATAAATGTAAGGCGCACTAACCTCCGAAGATATCTAAGGTCGAGCTTCTCTTCCAATTTGCGTCGTGCTCCTCTTGATTTTCCCTACAAATTGGCCGGACTGGACCTATATGTTTTATGCCGACTCCGAGCGGCATCTCCAAGGCAGATGAGTTTTCACTGAGAGCTTTTCATGGCAAAAATACACTCGGAGAGCTTGCCAGACACTGCCGAGGGGCGACCCCGCTTAGAAAAATTGTATTCTAATTGAAAAACCTTATTTCTAAAATTTTGATGTTGCTTTGCCCGGGGGTTGAACCCGGGGCGTACGGTGTGGTTGGCGGAGCACGCTACCATCACACCACGGTGGCCGCCAATCGGTAATTGTAGCTTAACAAAACAAGAAGTTTTCAAACCTAATCTTTCCAACAAATGAACTTGAGATTAAATAGGATCGCTCTTGCGCCGAGTCATGACTACTTTGGCAGATTTCACAAATCCAACATGTTTACACTGAATTAGTTTCAGCTGCTATATAAACAATATTGTTACTGAAACTTAGGACCAGATTATGTATGACGCCGTGACACTTTGGGTCACATGCACTCACATTCACAGTCACCACTATATAATACCAAAAATTTCATAAAGGCAACTGTCACTCACTGAAGTGAATGAATTCTCTTTGATTCACACGAGAAAAAATAACTCGTTGCATTATACATAATTTGCCCCTTAATCGTTCTTACGTTTTCCGTCAACAACATTGAACTCTGAAAGAATTAGCAAATTTGTGTAGTGAAATTGGATACAAACACCTTAAAAGTGAAATCAAAGCACTGGCCGCTAGCCGCTTAGCCGACAATACGATTAAGCATAACGACGACGATACAACAGCAACAATTGCTGAGCAGAATTGTTAATTATATGGGGACTTGCGGATGTACGGGCATTTTCGAATTATTTGTAATTGCTTGATTTGTGTTTATTTTAGTTCTTTTTGTGCTCACTTACTTTCGTGTCAACATTTATGTTTTTTTTTTTAATTTTATTTTTTATTTTTTTTTTTTTCAATTTAGACATTCGGCTCATTCAATTCACCTAAAAATGACTGCTCGTTTTCACTTTTAGTGTTTTTAATCGAACTCAATGGTCTTGTTACTTAGAGTTGTTTGTAAAAAGCGCTATGAAATGAGTGTCAATTTCTTGCACTTTGTTTGGCAAGCTTGGATTGTTGGCTTTTTGATTTTTTTGACAAATTTTTATTCATTTGTACTAAAAAGCGCCCATTACCCTACAGAATGCTTTCTCCTTGCACATATCATCCTCTATTTTAAGTGCATTACACTCACTTACCTTTGAATTATCGCCTATTTCTTATCGAAGTTTCACTTTCGGTGCTGTGAAATTAAAATGCTATTCATTACGCATGCGCAACGGAAAAAATGAAAGCATTTTGAACATAAAAGAGAGTTGTTATAGTTTTTGGTATTCTGGGAGCTTTTTTAAACGGTTTTATTTAGCTTTACTCTGTGTAGCGAACAGAATTTTGTAATTTAAGTAACTTCCCGATAAGCTATTAGCTTGAAACTTGGAATATAGTTCAGAACCCGATAGCAATGCAATAATAAGAAAAATGTATCCGCTGGGTGGCGTAAGGATCGAGATATTAAAAAACGTCGTATTTCGAACACATATTACATACAGAAGTAGAAATCATTTTATAAAAAAAAAAATCCCGCTAGGTGCCGAAAGGATCGTGATGTTCAAAAAAATCGCATTTTTGGTCTGCTTTGGCTCATATTTGGAAGGTATATTACATACAGAAGTATAAACCATTTTACGAAAAAAAAAATTCTCGCTAGGTGCCGGAAGGTCCGATTTGGTTCATATTTGGAACAAATATTACATACAGTCCGGTAGAAGTGACATCAAAATACTTTGGAGTTCGAGGAGGGACAATCATGTAATCATGCATAAATGTGGGGCATACAAAAGATTTAAGAGACGAACCTGTTTCTTTAATTTTGGTTTGTTTACTTTTGTGCAGACACAGACGACTAAAGCTACGAAGATTTTAGCACACTTTAAATTCTTATAATTGCTTATACGAAATGAGATACCTCATGGTGGAGATTTTGGGATTTGGAAGGCCTAGAATTTCTTAAAGCTTTGGTGATTACTTTATGTTGTTTGTATTGTAGACACAAAGACAAAGATATAGTTATATACATATTAGTACTATCTCCAACCTCCTCTTCATAATCTACTTTCTCTTAATTAGTTTTTATGTTACTTACTCTTACGTAGTTTATAATTTATTTCTCTTACTTTCATTTAAACTCACTCTCTAACTCTCTTTCATAAACCGTTATTTTTAGTTTAATGTTTAAGCTCAATTAGTCGTTAAGAAAAAATATGTGTTCAGTTGGAAAATAAAGGTGAAATAAATCAGAACCAAAAATCCACTACCTTATTATATGGTACAGCTTTCGTAGTATTTTCAAATAACCTCTGAAGTTGTGTTACCTGTTGCACTGTAACATGCAAAGACACAGCATTTTTCTATTAGCAATCCTTGTAAATTAGAAAGGTGACAAATTAAGCTGCAAAAACAAAAGATTGGTTGTTATTCTCACGCTCGCACAACACAAAAATGCTACAATAAAACTTACAATGACGTTGTGGGCGGAGAAGTGGTGTACATAGATTGGTGAATTGACAGAGGGAACTTACTTATGATGCAAATATGAAGTTCACGATACTTGATAAGTAAATGTAAAAAATCAATAAATATCAATAACATTAGCTCCCTTTTATAAGCTTCACTTGTATATTTGTTTGTGAGTATGTAACTCTCCCATGGGCTAAGAGCAAGTGTGGCCTGGGCGCTTTTTGCCATTTTTTACGGAAAACACACACCAACGCTTTAAGTTACGGTACTAGTTCTGATTCTGTCCCCTCGTACCCCTCCATGGGCACTTTTAACATTGTGATGCCCTCTTCCATGTCGATTGCCCCCTTTTACAGATCTTAGTAAGTTCAGTTATTGTCGTAGCAATAAGGATACTCCCTGAAGGCCTTGGGGAGTGTTATCGATGTTGATGGTCGTTTGCCGGATGCAGATCCTGTACGTTCCGGTAACAAGCACCATTAAGGTACTATTAATATGACCACATGAAAACTTCAAGGCCATACCACCCTACATCCACGAGGAACTTGGGGTCGCCAGAGCATCAGCTGTTAAAGAAACGGGATTCGCCACGGGTAGGTGAGGTTGAAAATTTGGTTGGAGAAGCTATATATTGCGCTGGCAACCCGTTTAAGGGGTTGCGCTTCACAACCCCTTGAACCAATTTGGTATTTTAGTCACCTTTTACGACAGGCATACCTGTCGCGGGTATATTCTAAGCCCCCTAACCCGCTAGGGTAAGTTCAGTCGTAGATAATTCTGAAAGAGGCGCTATCTTTGATTTATTTATTTAAATACATATAACTAAGCGCTGTTGGTACAAGTGTGGCTACCAACTGTCTGTCTGTAGCTACCGCTCTGCATCCAATTAAGCATCATCAGTTCGGGGGTAGTGTAAATCAGTCCAAGTACCTAAGAGATATATGCATGTAAATCTAACACAAGCCTAGGCAGCATCCAATACATCATGGCTCTTGTAACACGGATTAAAACTTGCGGAACAAAAACGGAAGCAGTACTCAAGCAGTAAGAAAGTAGAGCAAGTGACTATAAAAATCGGTAGCCATGCTCAAAACCCGATTATGATAGGCACAAGGCTATCATTCAAACCCATCTCGAATATGCTAAAAAAAAGGCATCATAAACCCTAAGATCTCTCAATTGCTGGCAGATGTCATAATAAACCCATATACTCGCCTGCGGTCCAGTTTGGCGCCAGGCCACAGAGTATTTGTCATATATTCCGAAGCACGAGAAATTAGTATGCGAAATTGGCAACTGATATGGAATAATTCGACAAATGGTCGCTGGAATATCGGTGCCTTCCCATCTTGAAACACTGGCTGGATTCTAATACTACCCCGTTCCTAACCGGACAAAGATGCTTTGAGGAATATACCCACCATTTCAGATAAGAGAAGCCTAATATATGTGACCATTGAAGAACCACTGAAGATGCAAGGCAGAAATAAAATAGTAAAAGAGGAGGCAATAATCAAATAGTGAAGGCTGATGTGTAGATTGAAGACAAGGCCTATCCATTCGTTGAAAATGAAATAGGAGTGAAAAAGCAATAACTCCAAACTCAGTGATTGTCAGGGCACGGATTGAAGACAAGGCCTTTTGAACTGAATATGAATGAAAGGATCACCCAGGTCAATACCACGGCAATGAAGAAGCACTCTAAGTATTCACATACATACATAGGGGAAACTGACAATTTTAATACGCATTTCCTTGTCCCTTACCGATCGAAACATGAATGCAGTTAGCATGGACGGGCTTCAACACCAGCTTATACAACACTGTGCAGGTGAGAAAGTATAAATTAAATGGGGTTACTAACATACAAGTAGGTCAGGAAAACAGACTCTTACTCCCTACCACCTTGTGCACCGTTTGCCAGCATAGAATATATATGTTTACGACATCTGCCCAATGCAGCTCCTGCATTGGACGGTGCCATTTTCCTAGATGTTCTGGTCTCAGTGACGGCAACCCCCCGACGAGTTTCATCGCGTCATGCTACCAGGCCGCGAACCCAACTACACCGGGTACTCCAATGAATGTGACGACCAGTCCCAGGGCAACAACAGCACTTGCATTTTGGCCTCCCTCAACTCAGGCGTAGTCAGCCATCACTTACCCCCAGAGTGACGAGTTGTCCCCCGTTGCACTTCAGAATACTGCAGTTAAGCTGTAATGGGTTAACTGGGAAGATCACGGAGATAGTTGATTTTATGAAGCGGCATAACGGTAAGACCTGCTTTGCAGACCTGTCCTGGGTATAACGTCCACAGAAAAGATCGCGAAAGCGGAAATGGAGGCGGTCTCGCGTTTATCACTCACCACTCAGTACAATATAATTTATTTGGTCCCGACATATACATCCATCCTGTCACCTGTTGCCCCATTGGATACTGCGCTGACATCAGCGCACTACTCACTGGCGATATTCGCATTATCTTAAGCGATTTCAATGCCCACCACGGTCTATGGCATGGACCTACAGGCGGACAGCAGGAACGAGATGTTTGCGGACCAAATAGAAGAAACAATGTTCTGCACGATAAACGGAGACGCCCCACTCGAATGGTAGGAAGCTGTCGCAGTTCGCCAGATATATCAACCGTGAGCGTAGGACTAGTAAACTGCGTCAACCGGCAGCCGATGGTAACATTAACATCCGACTACCTACCGATACTCCTTAAGCTCGAGCGATTTGCCGATTTCAACACCACTGAAAAACGCACTTTCTTCAATTTTAAGTAAGGAAAGTGGGAAGATTACAAAACTTAACAAATACTGACAGTCGTTTTGCTGCCCTCCCTATCCCGACTGACGACCGCCAAGGGGAGCATGCTTTCCGCAAGATCATGGAATCCGCTTCGGCTAGCTTTATTCCCGCCGGAAGGTTCCCGGAAATCCGACCACAATTTCCAACGGAAGCCGCAAATCTACCGAGAGAACATGACCTAATAAAACAGCACGACCCCGGCGACCCCCAAATAAGGGATATAAAACAACGCATCAGATTGCTAGTGGATGAACACAAGCGGGCAAAATGGGAGGAGCACTTAAAGAATTGTAACCTCTCTGCCGCAGTAAGTAAGATATGGTCCACCGTAAAGTCCCTATCGAAACCGACTAACCACAATGACAAAATCTCCATAGCCTTTGGCAACAAAGTGCTGTCGGATGCGAAAAAATGGGCGAGCGCTTTTTGCCGACAATATATAATGCATTCTGCGGTTGACAAAGCCATACGGCGGATCAACAGACGCGCACACAAGCATAACTACCGCCAAAGAGGCTGAAGATGCCATCGTTCGTGCTAAACCATCTAAAGCAGTAGGACCAGAGGGCATAGCCAAGCCGATGCTTAAAAAAATTAGGCAAAGAGGGACTTGATTATCTAGTGCATGTCTGCAACCTGTCCCTGTCCACGCATGTCTTCTAGTTTATCATAAAAGTTGTTCTTGTTGGCGTCGAAGGAACATGGCGGGGTTGTTACAATGTTTCCGCTCAATAAGCTCGATTACAAGAGTTTCAAAAAAGTCTTTTAAGATAGTCCAAGGAAACTGTGAAAGTTTCACAATATCATACCAAAGAATTTACTGTTTGAATAGCATTGTGCAATGTGGGAATAAACCGCAAAGCGCATATGCTTGCAGATCGAAATTAAAGCAGGGTGCTGCCTACACCTTTTTTTTTTTTGAAGACTCGGTTTGGAAGAATATAGACAGCTTCCTCTTCTGGGATTTTAGTCGCCCTGTGCGGTAGGCATACCCTACCTCGGAAGTGTTCTACGACACTTAACCCACCGAGGCATGAAGCTTTCCCCCTTGCTGACCATGAGATCGAAAGATTCGGGATTGCGCATGGCCGTAAAAACGACAACTTGAGCAAATTTTGAAGTATTTTAATGAAATTTCGTACTAATCTCAGGCCGCTATTTAAAATGAGCGATATCGGACTATAACCACGCCCACTTTTTCGATATCGAAAATTTCGAAAAACCGAAAACGAGCGATAATTCATTACCAAAGACGGATAAAGCGATGAAACTTGGTCGGTAAGTTGAAACTATGACGCAGAATAGAAAATTAGTAAAATTTTGGACAATGGGCGTGGCAACGCCCACTTTTAAAAGAAGGTAATTTAAAAGTTTGTCAAGCTGTAATTTGGCAGTCGTTGAAGATATCATGATGAAATTTGGCAGGAACGTTACTTCTATTACTATATGTATGCTTAATAAAAATTAGCAAAATCGGAGAACGACCACGTCCACTTAAAAAAATTTTTTTTTTAAGTCAAATTTTAACATTGATGACATTATGCACGTACAGAATCCAAAGGCAAGATCCTACTTCTAGACTACAAACCAAAAACAATAATTTAGTAGACAAACTTTTTAAATTGGATATTATTACGAAAGCTGAAAGAAATAAACTCGTGACAACCACTGCGCTAGCCCCAAGGATCTATGGGCTCCCAAAAATACACAAACCTGGAATGCCACTCAGACCCATATGTTCCGCCGTTTGGTCCCCGTCGCACGGTCTATGCAAGTATATTGTAAATATCCTTAAGAACGTACTCAGTATATAATGTGAAAAACACTATCGATTTCAAGGAAAAAATTAATAATACACCCATTTGCGACGACGAAACACTCGTTTCTTTTGACGTGGTGTCACTCTTCCCAAGCGTACCAATACAACTGGCGCTGGACGTTATACGAGAAAAATGGGCAATAATAAAGGAACATACGAAAATACCGAAACAAATATTTATGGAGATAGTGACGTTTTGTATCCAAGATAACAGGTATTTTAAATTCAACGACAAAATATATACACAACTTAAAGGATTACCAATGGGATCACCAACCTCGCCTGTGATCGCCGATATTATAATGGAACAGCTGTTGGATACTACTAGTAAAAAGCTTGGGCAAAAACCCAGACTTTTCACCAAATACGTTGACGACTTATTTGCGATAGTAAACAAAAACGAGGTACAAAATACATTGGACGCGCTTAACTCGTTTGATAGACATATAAAATTTACAACGGAGTTCGAAGAGGACGGAAAATTGGCATACCTTGACTCGATCATAATCAGAAGGGAAAACGAATTAAAAGTAAAGTGGTATAGAAAATCTACTGCATCTGGACGAATCATCAACTTTAACTCAAAGCATCCAAAAACGATGATAATTAATACAGCAATGGGCTGTATACGACGAATGCTGCAAATTTCTGACGAAATGTACCACCAAGAAATTAAAAATGAAATTACATTATTATTAAAGAACAAAGATTTTCCGGATTCTACGATCAAAAATTTACTAAAACGGCCCTTAATTCAACACCAGAAACAAAATTCAGAAAACACACAAAAAACAATATTTAAGACGGTATCATATGTACCTCAGCTATCGGAACGTTTAGCGAAGTCGGATTGCTATAATACAGAAAAAGTAAAGATAGCACACAAACCGACTAACACATTAAAAACAATATTCAACAGAACAAAAACAAAAATACCAACAACCGAAAAAAGTAATTTAGTATATAAAATACCTTGTAATGGAAACTTGAACGAAGCTTGTGAAAGTATATACGTAGGCACAACAAAAGCAAAACTAACAAGTAAGGAAGGTTAAGTTCGGGTGTAACCGAACATTACATACTCAGTTGAGAGCTATGGTGACAACATAAGGGAAAATAACCATGTAGGAAAATGAACCGAGGGAAACCCTGGAATGTGTTTGTATGACATGTGTATCAAATGAAAAGCATTAAAGAGTATGTTATGAGGGAGTGGGCCATAGTTCTATAGGTGGACGCCATTTAGGGATATAGCCATAAAGGTGGATCAGGGTTGACCCTAGAATGCGTTTGTACGATATGGGTATCAAATGAAAGCTATTAATGAGTATTTTAAAAGGGCGTGGACCTAAGTTCTATAGATGGACGCCTTTTCGAGATATCGCCGTAAAGATGGACCAGGGGTGACTCTAGAATGCGTTTGCACAATATGGGCATCAAACGAATGGTGTTAATGAGTATTTTAAAAGGGAGTGGGCCTTAGTTCTATAGGTGGTCGCCTTTTCGAAATATCGCCATAAATGTGGACCAGGGGTGACTCTAGAATGCGTTTGTACGATATGGATATCAAATTAAAGGTATTAATGAGTATTTTAAAAGGGAGTAATCCTTAGTTCCATAGGTGGACGCCGTTTCGAGATATCGCCATAAAGGTGGACCAGGGGTGACCCTAGAATTTGTTTGTACGATATGGGTATCAAAAGAAAGGTGTTAATGAGTATTTTAAAAGGGAGTAATCCTTAGTTCCATAGGTGGACGCCGTTTCGCGATATCGCCATAAAGGTGGACCAGGGGTGACCCTAGAATTTGTTTGTACAATATGGGTATCAAAAGAAAGGTGTTAATGAGTATTTTAAAAGGGTGTGGGGCTTAGTTCTATAGGTGGACACCTTTTCGGAATATCGCCACAAAGGTGGACCAGGGGTGACTCTAGAATGTGTTTGTACGATATGGGTATCAAATTAAAGGTATTAATGAGGGTTTTAAAAGGGAGTGGTGGTTGTTGTATAGGTGGTCGCATTTTCGAGATATCGCCATAAAGGTGGACCAGGGGTGACCCTAGAATTTGTTTGTACAATATGGGCATCAAAAGAAAGGTGATAATGAGTATTTTAAAAGGGAGTATTCCTTAGTTCCATAGGTGGACGCCGTTTCGATATCGCCATAAAGGTGGACCAGGGGTGACTCTAGAATGAGTTTGTACAATTTGGGTATCAAATTAAAGGTATTAATGAGAGTTTTAAAAGGGAGTGGTGGTAGTTGTATATGTGAAGGCGTTTTCCAGATATCGACCCAAATGTGGACTAGGGTGACCCAGAACATTATCGGTTGGATACCGCTAATTTATTTATATATGTAATACCTGGCAAGATTTTAAGGGTGTTTTACTTCGCCCTGCAGAACTTTTTCATTTTCTTCTACTTAATATGGTAGGTGTCACAACCATTTTATAAAGTTTTTTCTAAAGTTATATTTCGCGTCAATAAAACAATCCAATTACCTTACCATGTTTCATCCCTTTTTTCGTATTTGGTATAGAATTATGGCATTTTTTTCATTTTTCGCAATTTTCGATATCGAAAAAGTGGGCGTGGTCATAGTCGGATTTCGTTCATTTTTCATACCAAGGTAAAGTGGATTCAGATAAGTACGTGAACTGAGTTTAGTAAAGATATATCGATTTTTGCTCAAGTTATCGTGTTAACGGCCATGCGGAAGGACAGACGGAAGACTGTGTATAAAAACTGGGCGTGGCATCAACCGATTTCGCCCATTTTCACAGAAAACAGTTAGCGCCATAAAATCTATTCCCCTACCAAATTTCAAAAGGATTGGTTAATTTTTGTTCGATTTATGGCATTAAAAGTATCCTAGACAAATTAAATGAAAAAGGGCGGAGCCACGCCCATTTTTAAATTTTCTTTTATTTTTGTATTTTGTTGCACCATATCATTACTGGAGTTGAATCTTGACATAATTAAATATTAAATTTTTTGTTAAAATTTTACTTTAAAAAAATTTTTTTTTTTTAAAGTGGGCGTGGTCCTTCTCCGATTTTGCTAATTTTTATTAAGCGTACATGCAGTAATAAGAGTAACGTTCCTGCCAAATTTCATCGTGATATCTTCAACGACTGCCAAATTACAGCTTGCAAAAATTTTAAATTACCTTCTTTAAAAAGTGGGCGGTGCCACGCCCATTGTCCAAAATTTTACTAATTTTATATTTTGCGTCATAAGTTCAACTCATCTACCAAGTTTCGTCGCTTTATCGGTCTTTTGTAATGAATTATCGCACTTTTTCGGTTTTTCGAAATTTTCGATATCGAAAAAGTGGGCGTGGTTATAGTCCGATATCGTTCATTTTAAATAGCGATCTGAGATGAGTGCTCAGGAACCTACATACCAAATTTCATCAAGATACCTCAAAATTTACTCAAGTTATCGTGTTAACGGACGGACGGACGGACGGACGGACATGGCTCAATCAAATTTTTTTTCGATCCTGATTATTTTGATATATGGAAGTCTATATCTATCTCGATTCTTTTATATATGTACAACCAACCGTTATCCAATCAAACTTAATATACTCTGTGAGCTCTGCTCAACTGAGTATAAAAACGAGACTGTCCCAGCACAAATCAGATTATAAACAATGTCATCACGCTAATTTTCAGAAAACTGCACTCATGACACACTGTGCGGCTAGTGGGCACTCACCAAACTTCGATGCAGCAGAGATTCTCGCACAAGAACAAAACTACAACAAACGATACACATTGGAAATGCTACACATAATTAACACGCCCACAGAAATACGAATGAACTATAAAACGGACTGTGATGGATGTGCTCATGCGTATCGTCATTTACTAAATAACAATAGGACAGTAGCAAACACCTGATTAGACGGTGCAGACGGAAACACCAAGCAATGTATGTTAATGTCAAATGATGCAATTGTGAATTTTTGTTAAAAGTTTTGTTTGTAAACATTTTGTTAATTTGTAATTTTTATTAGTGAAATATGTGATATTAATTGTTTGTTTTCTATGTTTTTATGTTGTCTTCAGTGGCCCTGAGGAAGGTTACCGCAGTGTAGCCGAAATATATTGGCATAAAAAAACCGAAAAACATTGGTTTTTCAATTGGGTTTTTGGACCTTGAGCCGGCAAAAAATCAATAGTCAAATTTTAACAAAAAATTTAATAAAAAAATTATGTCAACATTCAACTCCAGTAATGATATGGTGCAGCAAAATGCAAAAGCAAAATAAAAAGGGCGGAGCCACGCCAATTTTGAAAATTTCATTTAATTTGTCTAGGATACTTTTAATGCCATAAGTCGAACAAAAATTTACCAATCCTTGTGAAATTTGGTAGAGGCTTGGATTCTAGGACGATAACTGTTTCTGTGAAAAAGGGCAAAATCGGTTGAAGCCACGCCCGATATCGAAAATTACGAAAAATGAAAAAAAAATGCAATAATTCTATACCAAATAGGAAAAAAGGGATGGAACATGGTAATTGGATTGGTCTATTGACGCAAAATATAACTTTAGAAAAAAACTTTGTAAAATGGGTGTGACATCTACCATATTAAGTAGAAGAAAATGAAAAAGTTTTGCAGGGCGAAATCAAAAGCCCTTGGAACCTTGGAAGGATAACTGTTCGTAGTATTACATATATAAATAAATTAGCGGTATACGACAGATGATGTTCCGGGTCACCCTGGTCCACATTTTGGTCGATATCTCGAAAACGCCTTCACATATACAACTACCACCACTCTTTAAAACCCTCACCAATACCTTTAACTTGATACCCATATCGTACAAACACATTACAGAGTCACCTCTGGTCAACCTTTATGGCGACATCCGAAAAGGCGTCCACCTATAGAACTAAGGCCCACTCCCTTTTAAAATACTCATTATCACCTTTCGGTTGACACCCATATCGCACAAACAAATTCTAGAGTCACCCCTGGTCCACCTTTATGGCGATATCTCGAAAAGGCGTCCACCTATAGAACTAAGGCCCACTCTCTTTTAAAATACTTATTCACACCTTTCATTTGATACCCATATCGCACAAATAAATTCTAGAGTCACCCCTAGTCCACCTTTATGGCGATATCTCGAAAAGGTGTCCACCTATAGAACTAAGGCCAACTCCCTTTTAAAATACTTATTAACACCTTTCATTTGATACCCATATCGTACAAACAAATTCTAGAGTCACCACTGGTCCACCTTTATGGCGATATCTCGAAAAGGCGTCCACCTATAGAACTAAGGCCCACTCTCTTTTAAAATACTTATTAACACCTTTCATTTGATACCCATATCGTACAAACAAATTCTAGAGTCACCCCTGGTCCACCTTTATGGCGATATCTCGAAAAGACGTCCACCTATAGAACTAAGGTCCACTCTCTTTTAAAATACTTATTAACACCTTTCATTTGATACCCATATCGTACAAACAAATTCTAGAGTCACCTCTGGTCCACCTTTATGGCGATATCTCGAAAAGGCGTCCACCTATAGAACTAAGGCCCACTCTCTTTTAAAATACTTATTCACACCTTTCATTTGACACCCATATCGCACAAACAAATTCTAGAGTCACCCCTGGTCCACCTTTATGGCGATATCTCGAAAAGGCGTCCACCTATAGAACTAAGGCCCACTCTCTTTTAAAATACTTATTCACACCTTTCATTTGATAACCATATCGCACAAATAAATTCTAGAGTCACCCCTAGTCCACCTTTATGGCGATATCTCGAAAAGGTGTCCACCAATAGAACTAAGGCCAACTCCCTTTTAAAATACTTATTAACACCTTTCATTTGATACCCATATCGTACAAACAAATTCTAGAGTCACCACTGGTCCACCTTTATGGCGATATCTCGAAAAGGCGTCCACCTATAGAACTAAGGCCCACTCTCTTTTAAAATACTTATTAACACCTTTCATTTGATACCCATATCGTACAAACAAATTCTAGAGTGACCCCATGTCCACCTTTATGACGATATCTCGAAAGGCGTCCACCTATAGAACTAAGGCCCAAGCCCTTTTAAAATACTTATTAACACCTTTCATTTGATACCCATATCGTGCAAACAAATTCTAGAGTCACCCCTGGTCCACTTTTATGGCGATATCTCGAAAAGGCGTCCACCTATAGAACTAAGGCCCACTCCCTTTTAAAATACTCATTAACACCTTTCATTTGATACCCATATCGTACAAACAAATTTTAGAGTCACCCCTGGTCCACCTTTATGGCGATATCTCGAAAAGGCGTCCACCTATAGAACTAAGGCCCACTCCCTTTTAAAATACTCATTAACACCTTTCATTTGATACCCATATCGTACAAACAAATTTTAGAGTCACCCCTGGTCCACCTTTATGGCGATATCTCGAAAAGGTGTCCACCAATAGAACTAAGGCCCACTCCCTTTTAAAATACTCATTAACACCTTTCATTTGATACCCATATCGTACAAACAAATTTTAGAGTCACCCCTGGTCCACCTTTATGGCGATATCTCGAAAAGGCGTCCACCTATAGAACTAAGGCCCACTCCCTTTTAAAATACTCATTAACACCTTTCATTTGATACCCATATCGTACAAACAAATTCTTGAGTCACCCCTGGTCCACCTTTATGGCGATATCTCGAAAAGGCGTCCACGTATAGAACTAAGACCCACTCCCTTTTAAAATACGCATTAACACCTTTCATTTGATACCCATATCGTACAAACAAATTCTAGAGTCACCCCTGGTCCACCTTTATGGCGATATCTCGAAAAGGCGTCCACCTATAGAACTTAGGCCCACTCCCTTTTAAAATACTCATTAACACTTTCATTTGATACCCATATCGTACAAACAAATTCTAAAGTCAGCCCTGGTCCACCGTTATGGCGATATACCTAAATGGCGTCCATCTATAGAACTATGGCCCACTCCCTCTTAAAATACTCTTTAATATCTTCCATTTTATACACATGCCATACAAACACATTCAACAGGTTACCCTAGGTTGAAGATGAGGGGGGGAGGTGGTTTTCCCTTATTTTGTCTCCATAGCTCTCAACTGAGTATGTAATGTTCGGTTACACCCGAACTTAGCCTTCTTTACTTGTTCGTTTTGATTTTTTCTATTTTATGAAGTTATGGCATTTTTTAGGTTAAGGCATCAATAAGCGATCCCAATATACATTTATCTATGATTAAGTGAAAATATGGTTACGAATTGGGCGTTGTGAATATGGCAAGTTTTAAAGGGCCATTAAAAAGGCGATATTTTACTAAAATAGGATTTTACTTTGGCATTTGGAGTCGCTGGATGTCTCACTGATTGAGCTTTTTGGAAAACCCTCGGAAAGCGGTGCCACTATTTAAAAAAGTGCTTGGTGCGTTTTATCTCCAAGGAAATTTAAGCCTAAACTTCGCTTCCAATTTGCGTTGTGTTTCTGTTTAGTTTCTCCTACAAATTGGTGGTACGGGACCCAGAACACCACCTACACAATGAGGTGTGAGTACTCCCCATTAGGGAGGGAAATGAAATGCTGAACAAACAGTTTCTGTTGAATACCCAGAAACCTGGGCATCCCAACAGGCAACTGACTGATGAGGTCACACCTCCCAGGGGCTTAAAGGTTCATCTCCGTAAGCAGTGTGAGGAAATACGGCACCCTACATAGTTGTATCAGGCAAAAAAGCACAAGCAGCTCCTCAGTGATATCCACAATCAGGCGTCGGACCTCAATGCCGGTAATTGCCTGGCGAATCCAGTACTTAAAGAAAAATACCCAGAACTAGCAGAGGAGGAACGCACTCTCCCAAGGGGAAACGCGCGTCACTTTAGCTCAACGTCGATCTGTGTACTGTAAGAGGTTAAACTCATACTTATCCAGAATTTACGGTATAATATCGGCAGACAAACTTTTTCTGATTGAACTCTTAAGTACAGGCCGGAAATATATATAAACTTTTAATTCTGTAACTGATATTGAATTTGAAAGTTGTACAGCAGAAACGCCATTAACTTTCGGACACAAAGATAGAAAATATAGCCGCATCGCAGTGTGAGGCGTACGCAAGAAGACACTTTCCAGAGTGAGCCAACGAGTAAAATAAATGCCTAGTATCTTGTGTGGCTTAACTTAATAATAGTCTTGGAATTCTTTAAACTCATTCATTTGATTTGGGCTGTGTGAGACAAATTTAAATATCAACGTACCAAAAGAAAAGTAACACTTTCAAAATTTTTCATAGGATTTCTTTGTGAAAATCTTTTAAGGGTCACTTTTCGTTTGGGATGTCGATATATTACTTCACAAACTCTCAATATCTATAGGTATGTTTGCACGCATAATTTGAATATAAATTATGGGAGTGGAAAGTGCACTTAATATAAAACAAATTAAGTGCTGTTGTTGTTCTAGCGATAGCGACACTCCCCGAAAGCCTTGGGGAGTGGTATCGAGTTGATGGTCCTTTACCGGATCCATGAGGAGTTCGGGGTCACCAGAGCCTCGGCTGTTAATGAAACAGGATTCGCTACGGAACAAATTAGTCTCATGCTTTGATTTAGATTCGTCAGCGGCAAACTCCGTCAAATTTCTTTGACGAGCTCGTGCATTCGCAGCAACGAAAAGTGTTTGATAACTGATCGAAATATCTAGCCACCAAAACAATATTTTCTAATTGGCCGCTTGTTACATGAAAAATTAAAGAAAATTGGCTTGCTTCAAGATCCAACACTTTTCTAAACTACATATCTGCTAGGTGTAATGCCATTGTTCTGCTATATTTTAATGACATACATTTTTTCGTAAGAAATCCACTAAGGTAATGTAAAATTATATAAGGGTTAATGAAGGATTGGAAAATTTTGTGGGAGTGTTGTTCATTTTGACCTCAGTAAAAAAAAGTACCAAAATCTTAGTTACAGCCTAAAAAGGACCAAAATTGAAATAAAGGGATGAGCGGACCAAATGATGTCGGAAAGGACCATTTTTGGACGACAGTGGCAACCGTGCCTACACTAATAAATTGACAACTAAAAATTATTCAAAAATTTTATGGCACAGCAAAAAATTTTATGCAAAGTTGATTCATTAAGAAAATTTAAATAACTCCAGTAATTTTAGGGTTTGACCACGGAATTTGAGTAAGACTTGGAAACTTGCATACGCACAACGTTTTGCTAATGGTATTAAAAGTCACGATAAGTCGCAAGTGCGCGTCTTGAGATGTTCGGTAAAAGGGGCGCAAAACTTCTTACGTCGCAAATACCTCGCTTCCTAAGTCTTGCTCGAGTGCTCAGTTCGAAGTGGATCATCATAAAATTGTCCACAGATCCAGCCTGAGGTAGTTTTTCGTAGTCTCAACCATTTCTGGGTTAAGTTCAAGCAGTTGCTGAACCTTGCAACGATCGAGATTATATATTAATGAAGCGTACTCATTGCGAAAGATTTTACAGAATCGACACATTAAAACATTTGTGGTTTTTTAACATTTAGGCCCACTTGCAGAACGGCAAGTCAACCTTTCAGCTCAGAGTTAACCTGATACGAGGAGTTTAGCTCATACATTTTTGACAAATTTTTGAAATTAACTCCGATGTAAAGAAATAACTTGATTCTGCAAGTTCTCAAAATTTTAGTTTTATTTTTTTGAGCAGCACTGTACTTGAATTTTTTTTTTTTCAGGAGAATAAATTTACTTAGGCATTTACACAGAAGGGAAAACATAATAAGTAGCAACCACTTAGTTACGGAGCTTATAATGTAGGATATTAACTACAAAATTTCAGCCATATGGGCTAAACCGTCAACGAGATATTGGCATATAAAAAATATATATAAAGTTAGATGGCAACCCTTAGTGGCAACCATCTCTCGAAATAACTTTTTTTTAATATATACACATATTGGACTTTTCCGTCTACTTTTCTCGTTTTAAACAGGTGGCAACCCTGTGCACGAATCTCAATACGCCTTAGTTTTAAAAGAACCAGCCTAGAATGTAATTGGTTACGTACAAACAAACTTTGATTTAGATGAATCCCGTCATTAGGACGAATGTAGGATTGGAAATCTTACTTGAGAGTTCTTTTGTTAAAACACGACGTGGTGGTGTGGTGACATACATAAGGTCAATGGCCATAAGATCGATTCGCCTATGACCATTCATATGTCGTTAGGTCAATTGGCCTCAAAAGCGCTTCCATTTTCATTTTTTTCTATATCAGAGAAGCCCTTTCCGAAACAGTTCTTAGTCCAAATTAAAGAAAAAACACGCCAGATCTTTTGTTCCATATTTTTATTGGAATATTTGAATAAGTTCTTCATATTTCAAAGACGTACATGTTGTTTTTAATTAGATTTTTTGCTTAAATCAAAATAAAATATAGGAAATTGAGTGCCGAAAAACATTTCTGCGGAACTCATTAATGTTCCTATTCGAATGCTGCACTAATTGCTCTATTCATTTGAATAAACCATTATATTGCGGAAGTAATATAAACTAACAATAACCCTGAAGGGAAGTCAGCATCTAGTGATAAAAATGTCTTGTTCCAAACTAGACCTAAAGACCAAATAAGTACAAGTTCGTTGGTAGGTAGATTTCCTCCAGTTATAAAATCGACACTTTGAGTTTTTATATATTTAATTATTCACATATATTTGAGAAACAGGCCGCCAACAATAAAAAAAAAAATTGCGACCAGCTTTCAGGAGCTTCGACTATGAGTATGCCATTTTTCCCACACTTTCTTAACAGTTCGGAACTATCGAAAACGGGGATAATATCGCACTGTATGCAACATGTAAATTTTCTTATACTGTGTCATATATGTATTGGTATATCGTAATAGTTTTGTGTTGTATATGTAATAATATGTGAAAGATGAACAGACGTTTAAATCCATAACAAATTAACGTCTGATTAATACTTCAGGCGATATCTTAATTATGTCAGCCCACTTAAGTTGTAGGTGTTGCTGCTCCAAATTTAGTGCACTACTCCCAACACTGGTTTTGTAACAGTATACTATGGAATATTAGCAGCTTGGAAACGGATAAAACTAATTACGTGTACCTATTGTACTTTTCATTAAAAACACATTTATTTATACACGTGTCAACTTAATAACACAATTAAACTTTGCAAATACATGTGGGCAAGTCCATGATAACGGACCCGGCATTCACAAGCATTTCAACCTACATAAAAGAGAACATGAGCAGCGAATTGAGCGGATATTACAATATTTGAAGCAAAAATTGTGACCTCTATAATGGAAGTACATATAAATTACTATATATAACGAGGTTCGAATGCGACAAGAAATAAAAGTAATTTTTTAATGCTTGTGGAAGTATGCAACACTTAGCGATGCTAAGGGCAAATTTTGCATTCGTTAAATGAGAGACAAAAGTTGAAATAAAGACCCAATGCCCGTAGATTTTCGAAATCTGAAATATATTTTTAAAACGCTGTATATAAGCTCATGTACGGTTACGGACGCGACAATTTTTTCTCAATGGATAACACTATGTGACATTGAAAATATATTCCTTGCGAGACATCACGGTTTAGGTCTAGTAAACAAAACCTGTATACCTGGAATTTCAAATACGCCCTCAAAGTCCGGGCTAAGGGACAAAAACTCCAATTTCATAAATTTCCCTCTGTTTTTTCTTCGAAAAATTTTAGGTACGTCCTTGTATTTCTAACGATTTACAAATGTTAGTTTTATAGAAGAAATAGAACAAAAGCACAAAGTAAATCAAAACTTTAACGAGGCCATATATAATTTAGCGTTCAAAAAACTCAGGAATATAATAAATTTGTTGAAATTTGGGTAAGATATTCCCATTTAACCATTTCTAGTCAACAAATATATATATATATTTGTTTTTTTTTTTTTTCAAGCAGATAAGATTCACACAAAAATTCCAAAGCGCAAAATGCCCTCTTTCTGACAACATTTAAGTTTTGTTCGTTGGCTAAACAGAAATAAAGTTAGAGGCCAATATATGGATCATCTAATGGAAGAGAGGTAATGGACTTGACAAATTTTAGACACCAATAAAAAATGTTATCCGAACTTTCTGGATTTAATATACAGATCTATTTAGTTTCAAGTTCACCTTTGCTTACTGGGAGAATAATAAGGACAAGGGTAGGATCAATTTTAAAAACCTCCGTTTTCCAAAGTCTGGGTCTAAAAGCGCAACAATGTGAAGCAAAGACGTTATATTTTGTTAGTGAAATATCCAAATCCGCAAAACCGATGAAGCGTTTCTTTGAAAACATGTTTCTCTGTCCAGGATGAGGGGAAAGAATACACTATTTGATTTCCACATCATACACGTATTTGACTTTTATTCCCATGTGATAGAAACAAAGTCTGACCAATTTTGATTTTCTGTTCGTGATGGACTTTATTTGGGATTTGCCCATATATAAACAAACAATTGGAAGGAAACTTCCGTTTGAAAAAGTATAGCAACATGTTTTGTCATTTTTCGTTTCGCTAGAATATCAACAAATACATTTATAGTTCGTTATTTTGCTTGAGCAAAATGTGTTTGTTCAGCTAATTAAAATAAACAAAAAACAAGTGAAGGGAGACTAAGTTTGGGTGTAACCGAACATACATACTCAGCTGAGAGCTTAGCGGTTTCGTAGGGTTTCGTAGATGGTTTATAAGTGTTTTTTACTTCCATATCACATACGTTTGGGAAACATCGATCAAATTGAAGACCAAGGGTGACGTTTTTTGGCACGATTTTCCTACATCCTTTGTCAAATAAAGGAAAATCACCATCTAAGAAAATGAACCTAGGGTAACCCTGGAATGTGTTTGTATGACATGGGTATCAAATGAAAGGTATTAAAGAGTATTTTAAAAGGAATTGGTCCTTAGTTCTATAGGAGGCCGCCTTTAGGTGGACCAGGGGTGACCCTAGAATGTGTTTATACGATATGCGTATCAAATTAAAGAGATTAATGAGGGTTTTAAAAGGGAGTGACCCTTAGATGTATATGTGAAAGCGATTTCGAGATATCAACCAAAATGCAGACCAGGGTGACCCAGAACATCATCTGTCGGGTACGCTAATTTATTTATATATGTAATACCACGAACAGTATTTCTGTCCTGATTCCATGGGCTTTTGATTTTGCCCTGCAGAACTTTTTCATTTTCTTCTACTTAATATGGTTTTACAAAGTTTTTTCTAAAGTTATATTTTGCGTCAAAAACCAATCCAATCACCATGTTTCATCTCTTTTCCCGCATTTGGCTTAGAATTATGGCATTTTTTCATTTTTCGAAATTTTCGATATCGAAAAAGTGGGCGGTCATAGTCGGATTTCGCCCATTAACACCAAGATAAAGTGAGTTCAGATAAGTACAAGAACTAAGTGTAGTAAAGATATATCGATTTCTGCTCAAGTTGTCGTGTTAACGGCCGAGCAGACGGCCGACTGTGTATAAAAACTGGGCGAGGCTTCAACCGATTTAACCCATCTTCACAAAAAACAGTTACTGTCATAGAAGTTATGCCCTTGCCAAATTTCACAAGGATTGGTAAATTTTTGTTCGACTTATGGCATTAAAAGTATCCTAGACAAATTAAATGAAAAAGGGCGGAGCCACGTCCATTTTGAAAATTTCTTTTATTTTTGTATTTTGTTGCACCATATCATTACTGGAGTTGAATGTTGACATAATTTACTTATATACTGTAAAGATACCCAATTTTTTGTTAAAATTTGACTTAAACATTTTTTTTTTTAAGTGGGCGAGTTCGTCATACGATTTTGCTAATTTTTATTTAGAACACATATAGTAATAGGAGTAACATTCCTGCCAAATTTCATCATGATATCTTCAACGACTGCCAAATTACAGCTCGCAAAACTTTTAAATTGCCTTCTTTTAAAGTGGGCGGAGCTACGCCCATTGTACAAAATTTTACTAGTTTTCTATTCTGCGTCATAAGGTCAACCCACATTTGTTTCTGTATGTCTCGTACAAAGCGTAGTTTCTTCGAAGGAGATGTTCTGGTCTAACTTCAAATACTCTTTATCGACACGATTTCTTTAAATTATTTGTGACCCTTTGCTGGTCACGCACAAAGGCGACTTACGGTTGCTATTTACCCTTTGATGTCATAATTAAAGTGGGCACCATTAAAAATATGTTTAATATATAGGGTTATTAGTTGAGCTTTGAATATGAACTGATATCAATTTCAAGTATCTATCCCTTTTGGAATTACCGTTATAAGATGTTGCTTACAAGCAACATTGCGCCATCATGGAAAATTTTAGAATAAAACCGAATTTGGAAATTTATATCATTTTTATTAATTTTTATTACATTTTATGTGTGGTATGAAACATAACATTTTTTTTGTGGGTTACAACACAAGTGTACCTAACATTTTGAACATTTTGACATTATAATGACGGTTTGACATAGTCGGCATCTTCCTTTTGCTCCCCATTCCACCCAATGGCGGTCCATCTAGACGCATTGATTTTGGAGGTTTTGATATGTATGATCGTGTTGCTGAAGACGATGGACTTGGTGATCCAGTATTCGAAACATTAGATTGTATTGGAGAAGCTGATGGCGGTGAATCTGATTCCATACTTGAAAGGGCTGTCGACGGAAGACCTCGTTTGCGTTGGTTTACTAACGTATTATCAGACGCGTGTAGGAGCTCGTTTGCTATCGTTAATTGGAAATTTAACAAGGACATATGTTTCGTTGTTCCTTCTTGACTATTGACACTAGCTGTGTTGAGGCACCAGTATACAATACGCATATACCATTTTTTAGAACGGTGGTTGATTTTGTATAAATCTAACAACATGTCAGCTAGGTCTGCGCCTCCCATATGCTTGTTATAACACTCCACAATAGCAGGCCTAAGTATATTTATATACTTCTTTTCTTTACGATACCAGCGTCTGCATTCTGAAATTGGATTTTCAGCTATGTAGTTTGAGACTAGCTGAACGCTCTTGTTCTCATACCAGCGACAGGCAACTAAATTATGTACTGCCTAAAATTTAAAATCGTACGTTCCCCGTCCTTCCTTCAAAAGCTGTTTTTAATTCACAAAGTTACAGATTTTCATCCGATTGCTTCGAATTGTTCCTGCTGCTAAAATACATTTTTCTTTTAACGCAATAATCAAACTTATGGAGGTAAACCAATTATCGAAAAACAATTTATAGTTTTTGTTTAGTGGAACATTAGAAGCTAAATGCAAAACTATATCTGAGGAGATTCCTAATCCGAAATATGGACACGTTCCTTCTCCTACATAGAGAGCAAAATCATATACGATATACGAGCTCTTGTGAACATTTTAAAGCCCCCCTTATTGGGATTCATTGGGAGATATTGTTTTAGATTGTGACGTCCTTTATATTTCATCATCTGTTCATCAATGCTTTGGCACTCCTCGTGATCTACTTTGTTACATTTGTCTTTAATTTTATCAAGCAATGGGCGTATTTTTTAGAGTTTTGTCGTAATTAGGTGATCCAAGTTGCGTCTGTTGAGTATTATCATTTATGTGAAAAGATTCTTTGATTTTCTCAAGGCGTACTCTTGATAAAGAATCTGAAACAGATGATAATCTGAAATTTGGAGGCCAAGCCATTCGTAAATTTGGAACTTGTATTACTCCTAAATAAAGAAGTATGCCAAAGAATCGTCTGATTTCGAATGGTAAACAGTTTAGGACTAAACCTTTCGTTTGCTTCGAATAAAGATTTGTTTCGCTGCAAATCTTATTTATAATTTAATCATCGAAGAACTCACTGAAATATTTTTTTGGATCTTTTATTTCTCGCGAAATTATTTCTTCTTTCCAAAAAGTGTCGCATACGGGTAGGCTAGTGTTCCTCGACCTCAAACTCTCCAGATCGATTTTGTCAAAACTTTGCGTGATGCTTTTTCTGTATCCCCTTCGTTATCAACTTCTTTATCAGCATGTGTATCTTCTACAGTTCTGGTAATCAAGTTCATTTCAAAATTTTCTCCTCTTTCCCTTACCTGTACAATATCTAGATAGATTCGATGGAATTAAAAGTGATAACACTAATGTACCTGATCAACTGTGCCTTCAATGGCGCTCTCCAAATTGGAATCATACAAATCTTCTTCTTCGTCACCTTCTCCCTCATAAAAATTATTCCAGTCGAAATTGATTATTTGTTTATTTCAGATTCTGTCAGGCTTTTTGGGCGCGCATTTCTAAAAAAATCTTATTGTTGATAATCGTTTCTTCCTGAGCTACTCCAAACAATGTTTCCTATTAGCAACATTAGACATCAAAAGGTTAATGGTCTTTTAATACTCATGACTCTCATGGCACAGTTTTAACAATGAGCACCAACGCTGGCCTATTGTTAATCGCGCCCAAGGGGGCATCTAGTTTTTTCGGCTGTTTTTAGAGCTATAATTCGCGAAGTGCAAACAGTAGCAATCCTATCCACCACCAGTCGCTACCATGCCTCCTGGCCCTCATACAACATGCCAGCACAGAAGCTATAGGACTGCGGCTTCGAACTCATACCTTCGTGAACGTCACCAGAAGCTCTATGTTTAGCTCCGAAGACTTTCTAACGGATTTTTTTGTCACGCTATACTGCCGAGTACTACCAGAGAAACACCTTGAAATGTTAGGGAGTAACTATTCGGCCAAGGATGCCGTCTTCGAAATTATAAGCAATCCAAGTGGATATTATTGCGTAACTCATGGGTGGAAATAGTATAATCCTACATAATTTAAATTTTACAAGGACCCTGGATACCTTTTTTTTTAAATGTAGACCAAAGTTTGCAGACGTTTGTGTTCGAAACATTGATTTCAATAGCCTTCGCTAAACCAAAACGATATTTTAGAATGACAGTCGCCCGATTTTAAGCTGAAAGATGTTAAGGTTATACGCTAAGTCCAAACTGTTGTTTTTCGGCCTTTTGATACAAGAATTCATTATGAATAACCGCGCAGCTTCAGTTTTCAAACTAGTTCGACTGTCCACTACTTTGGAGTAGTAGCACAGGCGGTCATTTGCTCTACTGTCTGGGGAAAACTTTTGCTTCGCCACTTATAGTGTTCTTGCGAATGAAAAAGCCTCACCTGGTAAATATATGTGCCTACGTATTCACATATGTAACAGGAGCCGAAACGTGTAGGTGATATTTAAACTTGGTTGATAGGCTAGAATCACTGTGATTCTAGGAAATGTCAAAACGGGATACCTGGGTGTTGAATGATGAATTGTGATAATCAAAATGAACGCATCAGACGCTATTATAAAGTTTCGCAAATAAACAGCAGATGTTTGAATATAAGGCCAAGTGATTTTTCAAACCATTCTACCTTCAACTCAGGTATGAGGTGAGAAGCATTTCAAAGGAGAGTTTAAACCCCTGGACCTACTAAAGGATTTTGCATAACTGTTTCCTCTTATTATTTATGCCAATCGGATTTTGGAAGTTTTGAAAAAATCGGCATTTTTATCGGGTATCTTGCTTTTTTAACAACTTAATTTTAAAACATGTTCGACTTGAGTCATTTTATTTGAATTCATTATTCCTTCTTAATTTTTTTTTAAATTATGCAAAGTGAGCATTTAAATTTTTTATATACATAATTTTTCTTTTAGTGCTTTGTTTTAATAACTTCGTGAATTGTGTGATGCAAAATCCGTGTTAAGCTGGCATTGAAAGCGCCTGTTTTTTTTTATACTCAGCTGAGCAGAGCTCACAGAGTATATTAATTTTGTTCGCATAACGGTAATCCCTATCGGCATAAACTAATCGAGATAGATATAGACTTCTATATATCAAAATGATCTGGGCGAAGAAAGAAATTAATTTAGCCATGTCCCTCCGTCCGTCCGTCCGTAAACACGATAACTTGAGTACATTTTGAGGTATCTTGATGAAATTTGGTATATGGATTCCTGGGCACTTATCTCAGATCACTATTTAATATGAAAAAAATCGGATTATAACCAGGGCCACTTTTTCGATATCGAAAATTTCGAAAAACCAAAAAAGTGCGATAATTCATTACCAAAGACGGATAAAGCGATGAAACTTGGCAGGTGGGCTGACCTTATGACGCAGAATAGAAATTTAGTAAAATTTTGGACAGAGGGCGTGGCACCGCCCACTTTTAAAAGAGGGTAATTTAAAAGTTTAGCAAGCTGTAATTTGGCAGTCGTTGAAGATGTCATGATGAAATTTGGCAGGAACGTTACTCCTATTACTGTATGTATTCTAGATAAAAATTAGCAAAATCGGAGAACGACCACGCCCACTTAAAAAAATATTTTTTTAAATCGAATTTTAACAAAAAATTTAATATCTTTACAGAATATAAGTAAATTATGTCAACATTCAACTCCAGTAATGATATGGTGCAACAAAATACAAAAATAAAAGAAAATTTCAAAATGGTCGTGGATACGCCCTTTTTCATGTAATTTATCTAGAATACTTTTAATGCCATAAGACGAACAAAAATTTACCAATTCTTTACTAAACTTAGTTCACGTACTTATCTGAACTCACTTTATCTTGGTATATAAAATGGCCAAAATCCGACTATACCACGCCCTTTTTTTCGATATCGAAAATTACGAAAAATTAAAAAATTGCCATAATTCTATACCAAATATGAAAAAAGGGAAGCAACATGGTAATTGGATTGGTTTTTTGTCGCAAAATATAACTTTAGAAAAAAATTTGTAAAATGGGTGTGAAAGGCGTCCACATATTAAGTAGAAGAAAATGAAAAAGTTCTGCAGGGCGTAATCAAAAGCTCTTGGAATCTAGGTAGGAATACTGTACGTAGTTTTATAGATATAAATAAATTTGCGGTACCCGACAGATGATGTTCTGGGTCACCCTGGTCCACATTTTGGTCGATATCTCGAAAACGCCTTCACATATACAACTACCACCACTCCCTTTTAAAACCCTCATTCATACCTATAATTTGATACCCATATCGTACAAAAACATTATAGAGTCACCCCTGGTCCACCTTTATGGCGATATCTGGAAAAAGCGTGCACCTATAGAACTAAGGCCCATTCCCTTTTAAAATAATTATTAACACTTTTCATTTGATACCCATATCGTACAAACACATTCTAGAGTCACCCCTAGTTCACCTTTTTGGCGATATCTCGAAGAGGGGTCCACCTATAGAACTAAGACCCACTCCCTTTTAAAATAATTATTATCACTTTTCATTTGATACCCATATCGTACAAATATATTCTGTAGTCATCCCTGGTCCACCTTTATGGCGATATCCCGAAATGGCGTCCACCTATAGAAATATGGCCCACACCCTTTTAAGATGCTCTTTAATACTTTCCATTTGATACCCATGTCATACAAACACATTCCAGGGTTACCTTATGTTCATTTGCCTACATGGTGATTTTCCCTTATTTTGTCTCCAAAGCTCTCAGCTGAGTATGTAATGTTCGGCTATACCCGAACTTAGCCTTCCTAACTTTTTAACTTACTTTTGAATGTGTAGAACGAGTTACATTTCGCAATTGGATTCTTATAACTGGAAGTGCTGCGCATCCGTTGATACCCCTTTCGAACATATCCGTCCAATTTTCGACATGAACAATAAATGGCCTAGACAGTCTCAAACGAGTAGAAAATATAGTACCGCGCCGGACGCCGCCGCCGCGTCGATATTTTTGACATTCGGTGGCGGCGTGCAAAAAACGACGACTATCGGCGGCGGCGGCGGCGTATATCTCTGATTCACACAGAAGAGAAAACATAATAAGAAGCAACCATTTAGTTACGGAGCTTATAATGTAGGATATTAACTACAAAATTTCAGCTATATGGGTTAAACCGTCAACGAGATATTGACATATAAAAAAAAACATATAAAGTGAGATGACAACCCGTAGTTGTTGTTTTTTTTGTTGTAGCAGTGCTTCGCCCCATCCAATAGGTGCGACCGATCACAAATTGTCATCAGTATCCTCTAACGGGGTGGACCATAATGAGAGGGGTGTTAGAGGCGTTGGTTCCACATTACAATTACAGAGATGGTTGGTGTCATGTGGAGACACATTGCAAGCAGGGCATGCATTTTATATGTCGGAGTTGATTCTGGATAGGTAAGAGTTTAACCTGTTACAGTACCCAGATCGAAGTTGAGCTAGAGTGACTCGTGTTTCCTTGGGGAGTGTGCGTTCCTCTTCCGCAAGTTTCAGGTATTGTTCGTTGAGTACTGGATTCACAGGGTATTACCTGGAATAAAGGTCCGACGCCTGTTTGCGGAGTTCACTGAGGAACTGCTTGTGTGTTTTGGCTTCATACGGCTGAGTTCTCAGGTGCCATAATTCCTCATAATGCTTAAGAAAATGACTCCTTAAGCCCCTGGGCGGTGTTGGTTCATTAATCAGATGTCTATTGGAATGGGCACGTTTCTGGGTATTCAACTGGAACAGTTTGGTTAGCGTATCATTTCTCTCACTGATGGTGATTATTCTCGTCTCATTATCTAGATGGTGCTCTGGGGACATAAGAAGACAGCCCGTGGCGGTTCTGAGAGCAGTATTTTGGCAGGCTTGTAGCTTCTTCCAGTGAGTAGCTTTTAGGCTTGGCGACCATAAAGGGGACGCGTAGCACGCAAAAGGCTGGCCAATTGCTTTGTATGTGGTAATGAGCGTTTCTTTGTCTTTTCCCCAAGTACTGCCAGCAAGGGATTTGAGGATTTTATTACGGCTCTGGATTTTCGGCACAATTGCGGCTGCGTGCTCACCAAAATGTAGATCCTGATCAAACGTCACACCCAAGCTTTTGGGGTGTAGGGCAGTCGGCAGTGTAGTGCAATCGACGTAGATGTCCAAAATGGTCGACATTGGGGACGTCCATGTTGTATATAAGGTCGCGGAGGATTTAGTCGGTGATAATGCCAGGTTTTGCGAGATAGCCGTTTATTTTGTTGCAAAGCTCATCGATCTGTGGGGCTGAGCCTGTGGCCATTATTGTGCAGTCATCGACGTAGGAAACGATAGTAACTCCTCCTGGTGGCGAAGGTAGCTTTGATATATAGAAGTTAAATAAAAGTGGGGATAAGACCCCTTTTTTAATTCTTCTTGGTTTTGATGTTTCGTTTCTAACTTGCACAGATGCCTGCCGACCACCCAGATAATTTGCGGTCCACCTTTTAAGACATGGGGAAAGGGTAGACCCTTCCAGGTATTGCAATAACGTGCCATGGTTGACCATGTCAAATGCTTTTAATAGGTCTAGCGCAACGAGTACTGTTCTATGGTGGGGGTTTTGATTTAAACCGCAATTTATATGGGTGCTAATGGCATTTAGCCTGGTGGTCCTGCTATGGAGTTTTCTAAAGCCATGCTGATGACAGGCTAGCTGAAAATTTGCTTGGAAGTAGGGGAGCAAAATGGCTTCAAGCGTCTTGGCTACTGGCGATAGGAGAGACATCGGGCGATATGACTCTCCTATGTTAGCTGGTTTCTCAGGCTTTAGTAGCGGGACCACCTTGGCCATTTTCCATTTTTCGGGAATGACAAAGGTGGAAAGAGACAGGTTGAAGACATGTGCTAAGTATCTGAATCTCTCTTTCCCTAGGCTTTTAAGCATCGGCATGGCTATGCCGTCTGGGCCCACTGTCTTGGATGGTTTAGCATGACCAATGGCATCCTCAACTTCTTTGGCGGTGATGGTAATTGGAGACGCGCTGAATTTATGTTTATGTGCATGTCTGTTGGCCCTCCGTCTAAATCTGTCGACCGTAGACTGCATTATATATGTCGGCAAAAAGCGCTCGCGTATTTTTTCACATCTGACAGACACTTTATCGCCCAAGGCGATGGAAATTTTGTCATTGTGCTTAGACGGATTCGATAGGGACTTTACGGTGGACCAAAGCTTACCTACACCGGCAGCCGCCTCCTGAGATAACTTTTTTTAATATATACACATATTGGCCTTTTCCGTCTACTTTTTTCGTTTTAAATAGGTGGCACCACTGCGTACGAATATCAATAAGCCATAGTTTTAAAAGAATAAGCTTAGAATGTAATTGGTTACCTACAAACAAACTTTGATTTAAATGAATCCAGTCATTAGGAGGGATGTAGGATTGGAAATCTTACTTGAGAATTCTTTTGTTAAAACACGACGTGGTGGTGTGGTGACATACATAAGGTCAACGGCCATAAGATAAATTCGCCTATGATCATTCATATGTCGTTAGGTCAATTGGTATTATAAGCACTTTCACTTTTTTTTTATTTCAGAGAAACCCTTTCCGGAACAGTTCTTAGTCCCAATTAAAGAAAAAATACGCCAGATCTTTTACCCCAAATTTTACTTAGAATATTTGAATAAGTTCTTCATATTTCAAAGAAGTACATGCTGGGCTTGTTTTTAATTAGATTTTTTGCTGAAATCCAAATAAAATTTAGGAAATGGTGTGCCGAAAAACATTTCTGCGGAACTCATTAATGTTCCTATTCGAATGCTGCACTAATTGCTCCATTAATTTGAATAAACAGATATAAAGCGGAAGTAATAAAAACTAACAATAACCCTGAAGGGAAGTCAGTATCTAGTGATAAAAATGTCTTGTTCAGAACTAGACCTAAAGTGCCAAATAAGTACTAGTTCGTTGGTAGCTAGATTTTCTCGAGTTATAAATTCGACAGTTTGAATTTTTATATTTCATATTTCACATATATTTGAGAAACAAGCCACCAACAAACAAAACAAGTAAGGAAGGCTAAGTTCGGGTGTAACCGAACATTACATACTCAGCTGAGAGCTATGGAGACAAAATAAGGGAAAATCACCATGTAGGAAATTGAACCTAGGGTAACCATGGAATGTGTTTGTATGACATGGGTATCAAATGGAAGATATTAAAGAGTATTTTAAAAGGGAGTGGGCCATAGTTCTATATGCAGACGCCATTTAGGAATATAGCCATAAAGGTGGACCAGGGTGACCCAGAACATCATCTGTCGGGTACGGCTAATTTATTTATATATGTAATACGACGAACAGTATTCCTGCCAAGATTCCAAGTGCTTTTGATTTCGCCCTGCGGAACGTTTTATTTTATTCTACTTAATATGGTTTTACAAAGTTTTTTCTATAGTTATATTTTGCGTCAATAAAACAATCCAATTACAATGTTTTATCCCTTTTTTCGTATTTGGTATAGAATTACGGCATTTTTTTCATTTTTCGTAATTTTTGATATCGAAAAAGTGGGCGTGGTCAAAGTCGGATTTCGGCTATTTTATATACCAATACAAAGTGAGTTCAGATAAGTACGTGAACTTAGTTTAGTAAAGATATATCGATTTTTGCTCCAGTTATCGTGTTAACGGCCGAGCGGAAGGACAGACGGTCGACTGTGTATAAAAACTGGACGTGGCTTCAACCGATTTCGCCCTTTTTCACAGAAAACAGTTATCGTCCTAGAATCTAAGCCCCTACCAAATATCACAAGGATTGGTAAATTTTTGTTCGACTTAAGGCATTAAGGGAGGAGCCACGCCCATTTTTCTTTTATTTTTGTATTTTGTTCCACCATATCATTACTGGAGTTGAATGTTGACATAATTTACTTATATACTGTAAAGATATTAATTTTTTTGTTAAAATTCAATTAAAAAAAATTTTTTTTTAAGTGGGCGTGGTCGTTCTCCGATCTTGCAAATTTTTATTCAGCATACATATAGTAATAGGAGTAACGTTCCTGCCAAATTTTATCATGATATCTTCAACGACTGCCAAATTACAGCTTGCAAAACTTTTAAATTACCTTCTTTTAAAAGTGGGCGGAGCCACGCCCATTTCCCAAAATTTTACTAATTTTCTCTTCTGCGTCATAAGTACAACCCAACTACTACGTTTCATCGCTTTATCCGTCTTTGGTAATGAATTATCGCACTTTTTCGGTTTTTCGAAATTTTCGATATCGAAAAAGTGGGCGTGGTTATAGTCCGATATCTTTCATTTTAAATAGCGATCTGAGATGAGTTCCCTGAAACCTACATGCCAAATTTCATCAAGATATCTCAAAAGTTACTCAAGTTATCGTGTTAACGGACGGACTGACGGACGGACGGACGGACATGGCTCAATCAAATTTTTTTCTTTACTGATGATTTTGATATATGGAAGTCTATATCTATCTCGATTCCTTCATACCTGTGCAACCAAGCGTTATTCAATCGAAGTTAATATACTCTGTGAGCTCTGCTCAACTGAGTATACAATTTGCGACAAGCTTTCACGAGCTTTGACTATGAGTATGCCATTTTTCCCACACTTTCTTACCAGTTCGGATAATATCGCGAGATGTCCCCACTCCTCTGGAAGGACCAGGTGGTTAGGTTAGGTAGAGCTGGCCGGTCCATGAGGACCTCGCATAGACTGATTGAGTCCGTAGTGTTACCAGAAGTTTGTTTTAACGACCAAACTGAAAACCCATATCAAAAACCAAGACCTATATTATAAAATAACTCCGTCCTCTTGGCAAATACTAGAAGTTTCCTAGGACTTAAGCCACTTGCTGCTTCTAGATCTGACAGCTGTATTACTCCTAATAGCTGGAGTCTTAGCCTGGCAAGTGCAGGGCACGCGCACAGAACGTGCTCGATCGTGCTCCTCCAACCCGCACTTCCTACATCTGCTATCACTGACCAAGCCTAATTTAAAAGCATGTGACACCAGAAGGCAGTTTCCAGTCAGAATACCCGTCATGAGTCTCTTTTTACTGATAGAAGCAACTTTGTTAGTCCAAGGTTGTAAGACCTACACATAATCTTCGACACTTTACAGCTCCGCGCTTGAACCCACACCTTTCCCGCTTGGTCGATCATGTGCACCTCTCGCATTCGCTTAATCTCGCCCAGTCTAATTGGGACGTCTACGGAGCAAGCTTCCAGGGATGCGCCGTTTTTAGCTAGTTCATTCGCTTTTTCATTCCCATCTATTCCCATATGCCCTGGGACCCAATATAGATGTATGCTTCTCCCTGTCCCGATTCTCTCCAGGGACTTCTTACACTCTAACACGCATTTAGATGCTGTGCTATGCGAGATTATTGCCTTAATTGCTGCTTGATTGTCAATATAAAAGTTAATACGGTTGCAGCTTAAGCTATTCTCTGCCAGGGTTTCTACTGCTTTGGTTACGGCTAATATTACCTCAAACATAACCAAATATGTTAATTGTAGCGAATTGGTAAACAAAAAAGTTATTGATGTAGATGTAAATTATCACGCTTTTAGTAAAGATTGTCCTGCTTATAAAAAACATACGCAGTTGAAAAATAAGCCACGAGTCTAGCAACGAATAATTAAGGAACTGAGTTGTATATATTTGAATATAGTAGTATTGTCGGTAACAAAGCTGAACTAGAGCATCTGATAGAATCACAAAATCCTCATTTTATCTTTTGCTCGGAGACTTGTTCCACTGATGAAATCACTAATCAAGAGTTGGAAATACAAACATATAAACGTATACGGTGCAATTCACACAGTAGGCACACGGGTGGAGTTCTAGTATATGCAAAAGACTCATTTGAATACACAATAGGCTACAACAAAGCACTGAACAAAAATATCTGGTGTATACTTCTAAAAATAAAAAATATTTTTCCCCAATATAAAATAGCTGTGATCTATCACTCACCAAGCTCGAGTGATGGGGACTTTATTACGTGTTTGGAGGATATTTTAAATAATAATTGCTTAACACAGGATAATATTATCTTTGTCGGCGATTTCAACATAAACCTCTTTAAGAACACAAACTATACTAAACAGTTAGTTGATTTATTTCGGTCCTTTGCTATGTAACAAAAAACAAATTTTTACACACGAAAGGGCGATAACACCGAAATATTGATAGACCTATTATTTACAGATGGTAGCTCAATATCATGTGCAAAACTAGAAGAATGCCAGATTTCAGATCATGAAACTATTCAATTTAAAATCAAGTTAGATAAAGTACTTCAAATACGAACTAGGAAAACCATAATTTCTTGGAAAAATTACACATGTGACAGCCTTATTAACCAATTACGACAGTTCCACTTCACTGACTTTGCAAACTTGAGTATCGAAAATAAAGCTACCTTGCTACATAATACCCTGTCAAATGCAATGGCCACACTGACATACTCTAAAGAAGTCAGTGTAAAGCTTATGAACAAGTGGTATGATTTTGAACTTTCAAATTTGAACAAGCATAAACTAGATCTTTACAGAGTCGCTATAACAACTGGGGAATGGAATGAATATATCGCTATAAAACGGAAATATAAACAGCTAATTAAGATTAAAAAAGCGAAGTATATGGAACACAAAATCGATTGTAATGTTGGTGACAGCAAGGCCATGTGGAAAAGCTTAAAGAATTGCATTAGCATGGCTAAAGAAAATAATGGCATTCAAAAAATAATAACAAACGACCAACTTTATAATCAGGAAAGTGAAATAGCGCAGTCCTTAAATGATTACTTTATTGACAGTATATTGGAGATCAGCCTGCATATCCCGGCTATTTCCGCTAATTATAATAGTACCCTAGGTGTGCAAAATAGCACAAATATTTTTATGTTTCAAAAAGTTTATACAACTGACGTACTTGAAATAGTAAGCAGGTTCAAAAACAAAATTGGAGGAAAAAATGTCATTTCGGCAGGAATCTTTAAAGACTCCATAACCTATACAGGGTTTTTTACGTTAAAATTGTTAACGAAATCTTAGATACAGGTATAGTTCCTAAGTTATGGAAATCTTCCGTAGTTGTTCCGATACAAAAGGTTAAAAATAAAGCGGATGAGATCAGACCAATTAATAAGCTACAATGTGACGAGAAAATACTAGAAACAGTGGTAAAAAACCAACTTGTGAAATACTTAGAAGATAAAGAAATTATTATCCCCCAGCAATCAGGTTTCCGAAAGAAGCATTCTTGTGAAAGTGCTTTGAATTTAGTTATAGCGAACTGGAAAGAAGACCTAAGCAGGAATAAACATATAATAGCTGTATTTTTGGATTTAAAACGTGTATTTCAGACGATAGACCAAAAGCTACTAATAACAAGTAAGGAAGGCTAAGTTCGGGTGTAGCCGAACATTACATACTCAGTTGAGAGCTGTGGAGACAAAGTAAGGGAAAATCACCATGTTGTAAAAAGAACCTAGGGTAACCCTGGAATGTGTTTGTATGACATGTGTATCAAATGTAAGGTATTAAAGAGTATTTTAAGAGGAAGTGGGCCATAGTTCTATAGATGGACGCCATTTAGGGATATCGCCATAAAGGTGGACCAGGCCTGACTCTAGAATTTGTTTATACGATATGGGTACCAAATGAAACGTCTTAATGATAATTTTAAAAGGGAGTGGGCCTAAGTTCTATAGGTGGACGCCTTTTCGAGATATCGCCATAAAGGTGGACCAGGGGTGACTCTAGAATTTATTTTGTACGATATGGGTATCAAATGAAAGGTATTAATGAGTATTTTAAAAGATCGTGGGCCTAAGTTCTATAGATGGACGCCTTTTCGAGATACCGCCATAAAGATGGACCAGGGGTGACTCCAGAATTTGTTTGTACGATATGAGTATCTAATGAAAGGTGTTAATGAGTATTTTAAAAGAGAGTGGGCCTTAGTTCTATGGGTGGACGCCTTTTCGGGATATCGCTATAAACGTGGACCAGGGGTGACTCTAGAATGCGTTTGTACAATATGGGTATCAAATGAAAGGTGTTAATGAGTATTTTAAAAGGGCGTGGGCCTTAGTTCTATAGGTGGACGCCTTTTCAAGATATCGCCATAAAGGTGGACCAGGGGTTACTCTAGAATTTGTTTGTACGATATGGGTATCAAATGAAAGGTGTTAATTAGTATTTTAAAAGGGAGTGGGCCTTAGTTCTATAGGTGGATGCCTTTTCGAGATATCGCCATAAAAGTGGGCCAGCGGTGACTCTAGAATTTTTTTGTACGATATGGGTAACAAATGAAAGGTGTTAATGAGTATTTGAAAAAAAAGTGGGCCTTAGTTCTATATGTGGACGCCTTTTCGAGATATCGCCATAAACGTGGACCAGGGGTGACTCTAGAATGTGTTTGTACGATATGGGTATCAAATTAAAGGTATTAATGAGGGTTTTAAATGGGAGTGGCCCTTAGTTGTATATGTGAAGGCGTTTTCGAGATATCGACCAAAATGTGGACCAGGGTGATTCCAGAACATCATCTGTCGGGTACCGCTAATTTATTTATATATGTAATACCACGAACAGTATTCCTTCCAAGATTCCAAGGGCTTTTGATTTCGCCCTGCAAAACTTTTCCATTTTCTTCTACTTAATATGGTAGGTGTCACACCCATTTTACCAAGTTTTTTTCTAAAGTTATATTTTGCGTCAATATACCAATACAATTACCATGTTGCATCCCTTTTTTCGTATTTGGTATACAATTATGGCATTTTTTTCATTTTTCGTAATTTTCGATATCGAAAAAGTGGGCGTGGTCATAGTCGAATTTCGGCCATTTTTTACACCAATACAAAGTGAGTTCAGATAAGTACGTGAACTGAGTTTAGTAAAGATATATCGATTTTTGCTCAAGTTAACGTGTTAACGGCCGAGCGGAAGGACATACGGTCGACTGTGTATAAAAACTGGGCGTGACTTCATCCGATTTCGCCCTTTTTCACAGAAAACAGTTATAGTCCTAAAAGCTAAGCCTCTATCAAATTTCACAAGGATTGGTAAATTTTTGTTCGACTTATGGCATTAAAAGTATCCTAGACAAATTAAATGAAAAAGGGCGGAGCCACGCCCATTTTGAAATTTTCTTTTATTTTTGTATTTTGTTGCAACATATCATTACTGGAGTTGGATGTTGACATAATTTACTTATATACTGTAAAGATATTCACTTTTCTTTTAAAATTTGAATTTAAAAAAAATTTTTTTTAAAAAGAGGGCGTGGTTGTTCTCCGATTTTGCTAATTCTTATTAAGCAGATATATAGTAATAAGAGTAACGTTTCTGCCAAATTTCATCATGATATCTTCAACGACTGCCAAATTACAGTTTGCAAAACTTCTAAATTACCTTCTTTTAAAAGTGGGCGGTGCCACGCCCATTGTCCAAAATTTTACTAGTTTTCTATTCTGCGTCATAAGTTCAACTCACCTACCAAGTTTCATCGTTTAATCCGTATTTGGTAATGAATTATCGCACTTTTTCGATTTTTCGAAATTTTCGATATCCAAAAAGTGGGCGTTACTGTCCGATATCGTTCATTTTAAATAGCGATCTGAGATGAGTGCCCAGGAACCTACATACCAAATTTCATCAAGATAACTCAAAATTTACTCAAGTTATCGTGTTAACGGACAGACGGACAGACATGGCTCAATCGAATTTTTTTTCGATACTGATGATTTTGATATATGGAAGTCGTATATCTATCTCGATTATACCTGTACAACCAACCGTTATCCAATCAAAGTTAGTATACTCTGTGAGCTCTGCTCAACTGAGTATAAAAAAGCTAGCCAACATAGGTGTCACTGGTAATGATTCAAAATGGTTTGAAGACTTCCTCATTAATGGAAATCAAAGAACAATAGTTGGAAAATCCTTATCCCAGAATAGAGAGGTACCAGTTGGCCTACCGCAGGGATCTGTGCTGGCACCAATACTGTTCAATTTTAATATCAATGGTATAACTAATTCTATAAAGTACTGTGATAATAAGCTCTTCGCGGATGATAAACTAGTGTGTTTATGTTTGGTTATGCGTGAATGTCAACAAAACCAAATTTATGGTCATTTCCAGACGAAATTTCCGGAATAGTGACCTGCAAAATTTAAATATTAACCACGAAGTAATAGAAAAAGTCAATACCATCAAATATTTGGGAATAAAAATAACCAATAAACTCAATTTCTAATAGTTAATAGCTAAAAAAATATATTTTACACAGAGAACCAACCTCCAAATATTTAAATAAGAAATACAAAATAATGGTTTATAGATCAATAATCGAACCAAATTTTATTTACTGTCCGACTATATTTTTCATATTGCGAGATATTCAGATATACAAGCTACAAAAGCAACAAGACCGAGCTATGAGATTCATTCTCAAAAAACGCTATGACACACCTATCAGAGACATGCTTTCTGCTCTAAATTGGCTAAGCATTAGACAGCAACTTTTTTATTTTACTATGCAATTTATTACGAACATAATATACGGTAATTTGCCTGCGTACTTAAAGAGTTACATCAAATATGTAAAAAATATGCATTCTGTAAATACTCGAAGTAAAAATAACTTCAACCTACCTGTTTACAAAACTGAAACAGACAAATGTAACTTGTATTATAAGGGCTTAAATGCTATAACGAGCTACCTAATGATATCAAATCATGTAATGCCAATAGATTTAAAAAAAAAATGTATATTTATTGTAAAACACTACCAATTTAGTACTGTATAGGTAGGCTTCCATAGAATCAATAAAAATTTATGCCTGCTAGGTATTCTGATATGAAGCGTCTGCCAACAATTTCCCTTCCAAGCTCTAGTGCGCATACAATAAAAGTCGCCGAAGCACGTACTGCAACGCATCACTCGATCATATCAGTGCATCGCCTTCGCGCTTTACGAACATGCGTCGCCGAAGCACATACTGCAACGCATCACTAGATCATATCGGTGCATCGCTGCTCGGATGTCGCCTTCGTGCTTATTCGTAAAGCGGCAGTTACCCACGACGCGTCGTGTGCCGTACGTACGGACGTTTGTCGTACGAAACACGTTTGACCGAAACCTCAAATCCGTAGGAATGAATGTGTGCGTCTGTGTACATGTACATAACATATTTGTGTGTGTATTGTTTACAGCAAAGCACTGTTGCCATTGACCAGATTGCATGCATGCTTATGCAAACATCAACTTTTGGAATGAGTTTTTTTCATGGTGCAAATGGCAGAAACAAATACTGAATAAGAATTTCTAGTTCATTTATTTGTAACCTCCAATTTTATATAATAATTTTAGGATATCTCAACAAAATTTTAAACAATCGTTAGGCCTTTTTGTATAATAACTGCAATAGATCCAAACATAGCACACGGTCGAAGTCAAATGATATAAAAATTAGGTCATGATTGGAGAATTTTGGGACTGAGAGCTGGTCGTATAGTTGAATATTCGATAGTTCATTAACAAAAAATATATCTAAAAGAGTACTGCTAGTTTGAGTGAAATGTGTTGGCGTAGTGGTATTTACTGGGAAAAGTGCAAGGGTTTGCATAGCTAAAGAAAATTTGTTTTCTCGAAGCAGGTCACTATTGAAATCTCCAACAACTACAATAATGTAATGTAATGTATTTATTTATTACGGCTTTCCTAAGCCTAACTTAAATCTATTTTACATGTTTATAATTGTCTTCTGGACTATGCAATCTAGAATAGTTACATCTATGTCCTACCTTGGAGTACTATGGATGGGAGACTTCCAGATCATGCGAACAAAGCGTTGTGCTTGTGTAGTATGTAGGCATTTTACGCATGTTAGTAAAGCGCGAAGGCAACATCTGCACGGCGATGCACTGAGTTAATCGAGTGATGCGCTTCAGTATGTGCTTCGGCAACCTTTTTTGTATGCGTACAAGAGCTTGGAAGTCTTGGCGCTACATAGCAATATAGAGTATATATATATTGTAACGATTTTTACTTGCAAATCCTCTTATTTGCCCTTTTGCTAGGATTGTATCGCTAAACTGTTGAATAAATAACTCCAATATTGAATAACGGAAAAATGGCCTTTATTAAAATACTTCACAATAACACTCAAACTGTGCAACGAATAGCTTAATAACCAAACTGATATCTTAAAGGAAACTGACTTTCAAAATAATAGTGCTATTGCTCGCTAGATATCGTCTTACTCGTAACTGCTTGACAATTCAAATCAAACTGAATTACTTCTTACTCGCCTGCATCGCTTTTATAGTTTACGCTGCATACTTCTAGGCTCTTCGATTTCCAGAAGTTACTAGTTGTTTCGGCTACAAAATCGCCAGCCACAACTACGTGCACAAATTATTGCTCTCTCTTGTGACAACTCAGATAAGGTATATGCATGTGTTTGTAGTTTACAGTCTCCCGCACACACATAAGCGTATAAGTAAATTCATCGGTGTGTGATATCTCATCTCTCGCTGCCTTGTATGTAAATGTTGCTCGTCGGAATGTGTACATATGTGTAGACGCAATTATTGATTCGTTTATGTAGATACATAATGATTGAATTATTGATGTGCATTCACGTCACTGCTTAGATCGGCTTAGAGCTGGCAGCACTCCTTAGTTTTGCTAATATTCGTAACACTGCCCTCCACCTAAGTCTGATCGTCCCGATCAGACAAATCTCTCGATCTAAACGCTGCTAATCTCTCCAAATGAACCACTTTCATTTTGGTTCGTGGTTTGGTAGTGGTTTGTATGCGGTACACTACATCGTTGATCCGTTTTACAACTTTGTATGGGCCTTCCCAGTTACACTGCAATTTCGGGGACAAACCTTTTTTTCGTTGTGGGTTGTATAGCAGCACCAAATCTCCTTCCTGAAACCCTTCCGAATTAATTGCTTTATCGTACCTCGCTTTCATCTTGTCACTCATAATCTTTGCTCGTTGCCTTACCAGATCGTGTATCTCTCTCAGCTCTTCTTCTAAGACATCAGTGGATTTCTTGACATTCCTCTCCGCATCGGCATCTATCCCATACTTCAAATCAGCTGGCAGTCGAAGGTCATTGCCAAAAATTACCTTTGCGGGAGTTTGGCCCGTTGTGTCATGTACTGCCGATCGGTAGGCCATCAAGAATAATGATATGTGTGTATCCCAGTCCTTATGGTACTTGTCGACTACTTTCCTTAAATGCTCCTCCAATGTTCTATTGAAACGTTCCACCATACCATCGGACTGAGGGTGCAATGCAGTTGTCCGTGTTTTTCGAATGCCCAACTTCTTGCACAGTTCTTGGAACACAGCTGATTCAAAATTCCTGCCTTGGTCAGAATGTAACTCCATTGGTACACCATACCTTGCAACCCATTCGTTTTTAACCACTTCTGCTACTGTTTCTGCTTCTTGGTTTGGGATTGGGTATACCTCTGGCCATTTACTGAAATAATCCATAACCACCAGTACGTATTTGTTTCCGCGGTTGCTAGTAGGAAATGGACCTGCGACATCCACGGCGATCCTTTCAAATGGTGCACCTGAAATATACTGCTTCATCTGGCCACGACTTCGGGTTTTGGGCCCTTTCGCTCTGTTGCATACCTCGCAATTGGCAATCCACTCGGTGACCGACTGACGGCAACCAACCCAATAGAATCTCTGCTTAATTTTCTCGAGTGTCTTCGTGATTCCAAGATGGCCTCCACTTGGACCATTGTGCAACTCGCTGAGCACGTCAGGAATCCTCTTTCTGGGAACAACTATAAGTTTCTTCTTGCACTGACCATCCTCACTCTCCCATACTCGATGCAAGCAACCGGATATCAATTCCAAACTGTTCCACTGTGCCCAATATGACTTCGCAATGGGACTCTCTGCTGACATATCCTCTCTGCTTGGTCTTTCGTTTCGTTCGAGCCCTTGCATAACATGTGACAGATCTGTATCTTCTAGCTGACACTTTCTTAGTTGTTCCTTGTCCCATTCATCCGTACACGTTATAGTCATTAGCCGGACATCTATAATGTCTTCTTTAGCCTCGGCCTTTGAACAGTGCTTGCATTCCAAACTACATGGCCTTCGTGACATTGCATCGGCATTTCCATGGGTACTACCTTTTCGATGCTCAATGGAAAAGTCATAGCTTTGAAGTCGCTCGATCCACCGTGCCAATTGTCCTTCCGGATTACGGAACTGCAGAAGCCATTTCAATGCTGCGTGATCTGTCCTGACATGGAATCGCTGGCCGTAGAGGTATTTGTGAAAATGTTTAATGCACTCTACCAATGCCAACAGCTCTCTCCGCGTAACACAGTAGTTCCTCTCTGGTTTTCCAATCGAACGGCTGTAATATGCAACTACCTTCTCCTGTCCATCGACCAGTTGTGATAAAACGCCTCCTATAGCATATCCACTTGCATCTGTATCTAGAATAAATGTTGCTCCTGGAATCGGATATGCTAACATTGGGGCAGTGCACAAACGCTCCTTCAATGTTTGGAAAGCCACTTCTTGCTCCTTATTCCATTCAAAAGCTTTGTTTTTTCTTGTAAGCTCATGGAGGCTATGGGCTACGCTGGAAAAATTTGGTACAAATCGGCGGTAATATGTGCACAGCCCAAGAAAACTCCTCAATTCATGTAGATTCTGTGGTCTTGGCCAATCCTGTACAGCCTCTATTTTTTCCTTCGCAGTGCAGATGCCCTCTGTCGTTACCTTGTGACCCAAATAATTGACTTCCTTTTTAAACAGCGCACACTTTTTGGGACTTAACTTCAGACCAGCGCCAGCTATTCTCTGGAAAACTTCCTCCAAGTTCTTGAGATGTTCATCAAAGTTCTTGCCCAATACGATGATGTCGTCCAGGTACACCAAGCATGTTTTCCAATGTAGTCCTTTCAGTACCTGGTCCATGAGTCTCTCAAAAGTAGCTGGTGCATTACAAAGTCCAAAAGGCATCACTGTAAATTGCCAAAGACCATCACCGACACTGAAGGCTGTTTTCTCTTTATCTTCCTCCTTCACCTCCACTTGCCAGTAGCCGCTTTTCAAGTCCAGCGTGGAAAACCATTTCGTACCAGATAGCGAGTCCAGAGTGTCGTCAATTCTTGGCAATGGGTAGCTATCCTTTTTCGTTACGTCATTCAACTTCCGGTAGTCCACGCAAAACCTCATTTTTCCATCCTTCTTTTTTACAAGTACTACCGGTGAGCTCCATGGACTAGCTGATGGTTCGATGACGCCGCTGTCGTTCATTTCTTGAATGATTTGACTCACAACTTCCCGCTTCGCCAGTGGAACACTACGTGGAGCTTGACGGATCGGTCTCGCATCTCCAGTGTCAATTTGATGTTTCACAACGTTGGTGCGGCCTGGTTTAGAATCATCCTGGTCAAATATGTTCGCGTGCTTTAGGAGCAGTTGTTTTGCCTTACTCTGATAGGCTTCCTCTAGCCCATGCGTCCATGCCATGATATCATTTGAAAGATCAGTATTACTAGATGAAACGTATTCCTGGAGCTGTTCACAGTTAATAACTACTTCGGCCTCTTGGCATCTTCCCAAAATAGCTCCTTTGGTGAAATTGAATGGTGACTTGAACTCATTGAGTACTCTTACCGGAATACGTCCATCTTGTTTTGCCATAGCCAGGGTTTTTCCTACAAGTATGTTCAGTGCTGATTTATTTGCTGCTTCGACAACCCACAATTTGTTTGTCCCACAATCTCCATCTACCTTTGCCCAGATGACTGCTTCTGATTTTGGTGGTATTTGCTGACTCTCTTCCACCAGCACTCGTTTACTGCTGTAGCCTCTCTCGTAGCCGAAATTAAGTGGCACATCCATGTTTTTATATCGCATCGTCTTGCTTTGCATGTCGATCTTGATGCCCTGGTCGATTAAGAAGTCCACTCCAATTATGATTTCATCAACAATTTCTGCCACTATAAAATTGTGTACTACCATGACGTTCCCAATTGCGACTTCACATTCTACTTCTCCAATTACCTGGGTGTCCTCTCCCGTGGCTGTACGTAATCTTGCTCCAAGCAATGGTCTTATCTTTTTGTTGACTAAATCCGCTCGAATGATGGAATGAGATGCACCCGTATCTACAGTCAATAACCGTTCCTTTCCGTCCACATGTCCTCCAACAGTAAGGTTGCTCGATCTTCTTCCAATCTGCGAGATAGAGATTATGGGGCATTCAATTGCGGGAGCCAGCTGTCGCCCCTTGCGGCTGACTCGATTTAGTTTAACGATTGAGTGGTCTTGGATATTTGCTCATCACCTTCTGCTCTGCGTTTACGACCACCCACATTGTTGGAGCTATTGGGACCGCTGCTGCAATGTCGTGCAATATGACCTGGGTTGCCGCACTTGAAACATTTAATAACTCCGGCATTTTTCTGTTGTGATCCCTTCAGTGCTTCCAAAATAGTGTCTACCCAATCTGGTCTTTCCACTTCTACACGATGAGCTTTGTATGCTGGTTTACTCAATAGTGAGGCCGTTTCCTGAGTCAATGCATGTGATACCGTTTCAGAAAATGTCAGCTTTGGGTTTGCGTATGTAGCTCGCTTCGTTTCAACGTCCCGTATGCCATTTATGAAACTCTGGATTTTTACCCTTTCAGTGTATTCCACGGGTGCGTCCGCATTTGCAAGATGAGCCAATCTTTCAATGTCAGAAGCAAACTCCTGCAAGGTCTTGTTAGCTTTTTGGTAGCGGTTTTGCAATTCTATTTGAAATATCTGTTTCCTGTGTTTGCTTCCGTATCGCCGTTCTACAGCAGCCATCAATGCGTCATAACTGTTCCGTTCGTACTCTGGAATAGTCTGTAAGATTTCGGCAGCTGGTGCTTTCAATGCTACGAAGAGTGCAGCAACTTTATCTTCCACATTCCAGTTGTTCACTGCTGCGGTCTTCTCAAACTGTAGCTTAAAGACCTGGAAAGGAACAGAACCGTCAAAGGATGGTGTTTTTACCTTTGAATTACTCGCTGAAACTGCTGGACGATTTAATTGTAACTGCTCCATACGACCCTTCAAATCATCGACTTCTGCCTGAAATTGAGCGATTTTTGCATCCTGCGCTTCCAGCTTTGATGTTACCCTTGCTTCCTGTGCTTCTAATTGTGAAGACATTTGTGCCACCTGCAATGATAAGCGCTCCTCTTGTTCTTCCATCTTTGATGTTATGCGTGTCTCCTGCGATTCCAGTTGGGATGCCATATATGTCTTCTGTTCTTCCAATTGCGTTTCCATCTTGGATGTAATCTGTGTCGACATTTCTGACATTCGCGTTTCTTGTGCTTCCATCTTGGATGTTATGCGTGTCTCCTGCGATTCTAGTTGTGATGACATTGTCGATGTTTGAGCAGATATTGCAGCCAAAATCATGTTCAAGTCTGTGCTCGTAACTGTCTGCGATGTTTCGTTTTTCTCTTCAACTTTTGTTACTTCCTCGCCATCAAGATGAAAGTCATACTTTTCCACATCAATTCCTTCCGCTTCCATTGCCTCTCGTAGCCGTGCCTGAAGTTCAAGTTTAACGCCGCTTGTATTCAATCCACGGCTCTCCAACTCCTTCTTTAGTTGCTGGATCTTCAATTCACTGAACTTTGCCATGTCGTTGTTGTCCTCTGGAATTTATTCAACAATTCCTCTTCTGACACCAATTGTAACGATTTTTACTTGCAAATCCTCTTATTTGCCCTTTTGCTAGGATCGTATCGCTAAACTGTTGAATAAATAACTCCAATATTGAATAACGGAAAAATGGCCTTTATTAAAATACTTCACAATAACACTCAAACTGTGCAACGAATAGCTTAATAACCAAACTGATATCTTAAAGGAAACTGACTTTCAAAATAATAGTGCTATTGCTCGCTAGATATCGTCTTACTCGTAACTGCTTGACAATTCAAATCAAACTGAATTACTTCTTACTCGCCTGCATCGCTTTTATAGTTTACGCTGCATACTTCTAGGCTCTTCGATTTCCAGAAGTTACTAGTTGTTTCGGCTACAAAATCGCCAGCCACAACTACGTGCACAAATTATTGCTCTCTCTTGTGACAACTCAGATAAGGTATATGCATGTGTTTGTAGTTTACAGTCTCCCGCACACACATAAGCGTATAAGTAAATTCATCGGTGTGTGATATCTCATCTCTCGCTGCCTTGTATGTAAATGTTGCTCGTCGGAATGTGTACATATGTGTAGACGCAATTATTGATTCGTTTATGTAGATACATAATGATTGAATTATTGATGTGCATTCACGTCACTGCTTAGATCGGCTTAGAGCTGGCAGCACTCCTTAGTTTTGCTAATATTCGTAACAATATTATTATAATTTAAGGTACAGTCGTGAATTTCTTCTAAAAAGTTATCAAAAGCAACGTATTTGTTTGGCCTGTACACACAACCTATGAGTATTTTGTCATGATGGGAATTTATTTCAACAAAAATGTACTCTATAGAAGAAAAGTGTTCAGATGTACAAACAGTTTTACAACATAATCCATGCTTAATAAATACAGCAACTCCACCACCATGCCCGATTCTATCTGCACGAAAAAGTTTATATCCGTCAACGCAGAACACTGCATCACTGTGCCACTGAGAGAACCAAGTCTCGGAAACGCACACAACATCTATTTCTGATGACTCAAAAATATGCCGAAACTCGTCTATTTTAGGTGATAGGCTTTGTGCATTAAGATGACATATTTTTAAACCGTTTCTTTGCTTGCCTAGTACACGTATCATATTGTATGTGCTGTCATAGCCCTTAGAACGCATACAGCTGTTACAGTTCAGAACAACATTGACACGGCGCTTTGACAGCGAACAAGCTTACATACCTTATGAAACTCAAGCAAACGAAGGCATAAGGAGATAGAAGAAAAAAACAGATAAAAGAGATTAAGAGGCCAATTGAGAATAGAGACAGATTGATAGCGTGAATATGTAAAAAGTAAATGCAGAGAATACAAAGCCATTACTCTAAATTTTAAAGCTAATATTAAAATTATGATAAATAATAAAAATGACAATAACAATAATATAAGCTGAAGAATGTGGGAGAGATTACTTATAGCAAGCCAATATTTATTTGCTTGTGCTCAAAAGAGTGTTGACATCTGCTCTTGTGCATACTACCTGCGGCTCTTCATTTGGCTTGCGTCTTATGTATACCTTGCCTCTGATAGAGAACGCTGAGGTTATAAATTTCTTTCTCCGAAGCACAGATGCAAAAGACATTACTTCGCGTGTCACTTTAGGCAATCTTTCATGTAAGTGAATATTTCCATAGCCTGGCATGTCAATATCGGCGAGTGTGAGAGGCCTTTTGCGGGATTTATACAGAGCAACAATTGAGCTTAGTTCGGTCGTTGGAAGAGAACAGCTTGACTATAATTGGCGCGCTTTTATTATATTTATATATTTACTGCTCCGTATTCTAAATACATCACGCAGCGGTGGTGTTTTGTGTTGCGCTACTCTGCATAGCTTACCAAAGATCTCAGGCAAATTCTCATCATTCGTTTGGGGAATACCACTGATAACGAAGTCAGTGGCGACTGCGCTATTCTGTAGCTGAAATATTTGACTACGAACCTCAGCAAGTTCACTGCGCAAGTTCACTGCGCACGTTATTACGAAAAAAATCAAAATTGTTTTGATTTCTACGTTCCCGGCTACGTACGTACGTGCGTTGAACGTCGGTGAGTTTTCGTTTACATTGCACACTCATAAGTTAGGTCGTGGGCAACTGACGCTTAAACGGCCTTCATACCAGAGATAACTAGCATCAAAATAATTTTGGCATGATTCGGAGGTCTGCCACAGTTCAGCACCATACGGTAGTTCATAGATATAACTAGGTTAGAATTATATGTTAGTCTAGTTAAGATTATTATATATATACATAAATTGTAAATAGATATAAGCTAGGCTTAATTTAGCTGTAATAAGTAAATACATACATACATATTTCCGCTTGAAAAACGCTACAGTAATCCGGCAGCCTGTAGGATCTGCTTATTTCCGGATCAGCGCAGTATATCGCAGACCCTAGTCCTTCCACTACTTTGGAACCATCTGTGTACACATGTATCGCCTCGTCCGCCATTTGCGCACCATTGCGTCAACCGTCCACCTCCATTGTGGCCTTAAGATCTCCCTCGAAGCCCAGATAGGGAATCAGGTAGTCTGTTCGTCTTGTGATTGATGACGCTATACTACTATGGCCGTATGGTCGGCGCTCAAGCTGCCCCGAGGCACCGAGCCTGGTTGCAGGTGCTAATGCTATGTTCTTTGCTACCAGATCTACAGGTGAAATGTGCAGAATGGCATACAGTGCAGCCGGTGGGGTTGCTTTCAGGGCTCCCGTAATGCTAAGCATCGATAGTCTGTATACCCCATCTAATTTTTTGAGGTATGTTGTTTTTTGTGTGCCTTTCCACCAAACAAGAACTCCATAATATAGAACAGGGATTACAATGGCTGTAAAAACCCAATGAGAAAGAGAGGGCGATAAGCCCCACGTACACCCCAGCATTCTCTTACATGCATAAAGTGCCGTTGAGGCTTTCTTCACCCTCTCCTCCACGTTGAGCTTCCATGACAGCTTACTGTCTAGGATGATTCTTAGATATTTTGTGCAAGGTTTCTGCTGTAAGATCACTCCTCCCAACTTAGGCCTTGTCCAATTTGGGACCTTGTACCTCTTTGTAAACAACAACATAACCATCTTCTCCGCATTGACTTTCAACCCGACATTAGATGCCCAGATATGAATATCCCGAAGCGCCCGATCCATCAAAGAACTAATCGTTGGAAGGCACTTTCCACTTATGACAATTGCAACGCCATCTGCGTAAGTCGTAAGTTCTACGGGACCCTCAGCGAATCGCCTGAGCAGTTGGTTGATGACCAGCGTCCACAACAGAGGTTATAGCACCCCTCCCTCCGGCGTGCCCCTGTCCACTGATTACGTGGCATCGTACAATCCCCATTGTGATGTAATCTTTCTGCAATTTAACATGCAGCCGATCCATCTGGTTAAGGCTGGATGTACTTTAATGTAATTAAGACCATCCATAATCGCCCATATAGAAACATTATTGAAAGCCCCGGCAATGTCCAAGAAGACTCCTAGAGCATATTCCTTATATTCCAGGGATTTATCTATGCTTATTACCACCCTATGCAATGCGGTGTCTACCGACTTGCCTTTGGTGTACGCATGCTGTGTTGTGGAGAGCAGCTTTTCATCCACGTTGGATTTTGTGTACACATCTATCAGCCTCTCAAAGATTTTGAGCAGAAATGATGTTAAGCTAATAGGTCTATAGTCTTTGGGATACACGTAATCGATCGACCAGGTGGAAAACGATTTAAACCAGATTGGCGTGACCAACTAACGCCAGTTGGTAGAGAGAAGAAGCGGTTGTCGCAACGTTTTGAACGGCCATAACTGTTTAAACGGTTTGTATCATATATTGGTATATCGCAATAGTTGTATGTTGAATTTTCTTCGTGCGGACTGACCCGCGGGTATTGGCTAGTTTTACGAATATGTGAAAGATGAACAGACGTTTAAATCCATAACAAATTAACGTATCGTTAATACTTAAGGCAAGATGTTGATTATGTCAGCCCACTTAAGTTGTAGGTGTTGCTGCTCAAAATTTAGTGCACTACCCCAACTCTGGATTTGTAGCAGTGTACCACGGAATATTAGCAGCGTGGAAACAGATAAAACTAATTACGTGTACCTTTTGTACTTTTCATTAAGAACACAATTATTTATACACGTGTCAACTTAATAACACAATTAAACTCTGCAAATACAAGTGGGCAAGTCCATGGTAATGGACGCGCCATTCGCAAGCATTTCGACCCACATAAAAGAGAACATGAGCCGCGGACTGAGCGGATATTACAATATTTGAAGCAAAATGTGTGGGTACCTCTAAAATGGAAGTACATATATATGACTATATATAACGAGGTTCGAATGCGACAAGAAGTAAAAGAAATTTTTTAATGCTTGTGAAAGAATGCAACGCTTAACGAAACTAAGCCCAAATTTTACATTTCTTAAATGACAAAAGACAGAAGGTGAAATAAAGACCCAATTCCCGCAGATTTTCGTAATCTGAAATATTTTTTTAAAACGCTGTATACAAGCTCAAGTACTGTCACGGACGCGACAATTTTGCTCAATGATTAACACTATGTGCCATTGAAAATATATTCTTTGCGAGACATCAATCTTTATAACTTTCCCTCTGTTTATTCTTTCTAAATTTTTAGGTAATTGAATAGAGAGCGTTCGTGGTCTTCTAACGATTTAGAAGAAATAGAAAAAGGTAATTTGGCGTTCAAAAGCTCACGAATATAAAAAAATCCATTGAAATTTGGATGAGATATCCCCATTTAACCATTTCTGGGCGACAAATATATGTATATATATATATTTATTGTAAAGAATTTACTGCAATTCCTCTTATTTGCAACCTTCTACTAACGTTCGAATCACTACACTGTTGAATAAATAACTCCAATATTAAATGGTGCAAAATGGCCTTTATTCAATTACTTCACAATACTACTACTTCTCGACAGATAGCGTGCTTAAATCAACCTCATCCTGATTCTCAGCTTAACCTCCTTTTATACTCTGTGATTTCTCGTTCGCATACTTCTTGGCGTTTCTATTTCTAGAATTTACTTCTCGTTTACAAGCTATAAATTTCTCAGCTATAACTACAGATGCACGATTTTATAGCTTCTCTCATAGCCCATGCGCGTGAATATGTGAGTGATACTTGCACAAATGAGTGCATACTTTTGGGAGTATCTCAGATATATGCATGTGTTTGTGCGTTGCTCTCCGCTGCTTGTATGGACATATGTGTAGACATAATGATTAATTTGGTAATGTGCATACAAGTCACTGCTCAGTATCGGCTTAGAGATGATAGTACCCCTTAGTGTTGCTAATATTCGTCAAAATATATATATTTTTTTTTCAAGCAGATGAGATTCACAGGAAAAATGCAAGGTAGATTGTATTGCTTTCTTTTGTGTCTTCATACTGTACATACAGTATTGTGTTGATTGGAATCTGGTGCATTCCAACAACGTAAAAACATGCTTTTTCATGAGTCACTGACCGGAATCGTATGCATTCCGGCAGTATAATCGAATGGGTCATGCATCAAGCTGATTGGAATCCGGTGCATTCCAAAAACACAGGTCATGTTACTTTTTTATGCCTTGTGATGGCGTATCCTCATTACACTACTCTTAGCACTGCCGGATTCGCATGACATGCTGATTGGAATTTTGTTGCATTCCAACAGGAAGATTGGAATCCACTGCATTCCGAAATCATGCTGAGCGGAATCTGATGCATTCCGCCAGTATAAGATTTCGGTACAAGATCTTATTTCTGCTCATATTTCTTATTATTATATTCTGAAATTAAAGAGTAATGTTCATTAATATATCTTTGTTTGTAATATAACATTGTTGAAATCTCGATATATCTTAAATTTTATCTTTTGAGTTGTATATTTATATATCTTTTATATTATGCAGTCGACCATAGTTTGTCGTCGACTTTAAATAATAAATAAATAAATAAATAAAAATATGAAATTGTTGAATACACCAATTAAACTTAAAATAATCTTTAAAATTCATGTCTTCTTGAAATTAGAACTGACTTTGGATTTTCCTGAAATAATCCTTTTTATATATAAATTAAAAAAGAGATATAACAATTTACACTTTCGTCATATTTTGTAAGATTTCTCTAATATCTCCAAGAATCAATTAACAGTTTATACACTCCTGAAAGCGCAAAATGCCCTCTTTCTGAAAACATATGCATTGTAACGAATTTTGGGGAATTCCGCTTATTTGATACTTTCTGCTAAAGTTCGTATCGCTAAACTGTTGAATAAATCACTCCAATATTCAGTATTGCAAACTGGTCTTTATTTAATTTACTTTGAGAGTAGTACTTCACAATTATATTTCACAACCAATAGCGTGTTTAAATTAAAACTGATTCGTTATTACTCACCTTGCGCTGCTTTTATACTCTCGGTTCTTCGTTCATCCATTTCTCCTAAGCTCTAGTAATTTCGCGAAGAGTGGTAGCTCATGCTTGGTTAGTTACCAGCTATATACATGTATATCTGTAGTCCACGCCTCTCCCATAGCCATATGCGTGTGTATGTGTGAGTAACTACTTCGGATTATGACTACTTATTTGTGTATGTGAGACATCTCTTCGTCGCCTTCAACATAAGAGTGGCTGCTTTATTGTTGTTGTGCATTTATTTAGTAGCAGCTTAGTGATCCTAATATTTGTCACAGTATATACAGTGAGCACTTAAGCTTGGGGTCGTTGTCTTTTTGAAAGACAACATCCTCATCATTAAACTCCATTTGACCAATCGCAACTGCTAAATTTTCGTACCGTATGCCAAGGTACATTTCTTTATTCATTATACTTTCCACTAAGTTCAACGGACCAACAACAAATGCCCAGAAATACCCCCAAACCATTATCGACCCTCCACCATGCTTCACGGTCTCGATCACCTGATGGCTTTGCATCGCTCTTCCGGTTTTCGACCTAAAACATTGGATTCTATCTGCATTGAATCGATTTATCTTGCATTCATTTGACCACAGAACGCGTCTCCAGTCATTAATGGTACAATCTTTATGACGTGCTACACACGCTATTCGAGCTTTTCGGTTTTTTGCTGAAAGCTTTGGCTTCTTGGGCCTTTTTGCATGAAAACAACCAACTCCTTTAAGCGCATGCCGGACAGTCCACCCACTAGCTTCAAAATTAATACTTTTCACCACTTGTGTTTGAGAAAGTTTTAGTTGTTTTGCAACTTCCCGCGTAGACTCGCCCCGCTGAAGCAGCTTCTCTACCTCTGCAATCATTTTGTTGTTACACGGCTTCATATTGTAAATAAGTGTTTATATTTCCACTTATCACAGCGAATTAAGACAAACTGATCACAGCTGGAATAGCAAATAGCAACCAAGGCAACCACTTAAAAGTAAAGTACCGAATAACGGTATTAAACCACGCGCCTACTTTATTCAAGTGCAAAAAAATCAAATTCTTACATAAAGTCGAATTTTGTTAAGTGAATTTGTTGTTGTTTTTGTTTATTAATTTATTTTTGCTCCAAAAATAATGGGAATGCTAATAATAGATGAGAGGTAATTGATGACAGGTAATGGACTTAACAAACCAATAAAAAATATTATCCGAACTTTCTGGAAAAATTTTAATAAAGAGACCTATTTAATTTCAAGTTCACGTTTGTTTACTGGGAAAATAATAAGGACAAGGGTAGGATCAATTTAAAAAAACTCCGTTTTCCAAAGTCTGGGTCTAACAGCGCAACAATATAAAGAAAGGACGTCATATTTTGTTAGCAAAACATCCAAATTCGCAAAACCGATGAAACGTTTCTTTGTAAACAATGTTTCTCTGTCCAGGATGAGGGGAAAGAATAAACTATTTGATTTCCACATCATACACATATTTGACTTTTAATCCCAAATGATAGAAATAAAGTCTGACCAGTTTTGATTTTCTATTCGTTATGGATTTTATTTGGGATTTGCCCATATAAACAAACAATTGGAAGGAAATTTCCGTTTGAAAAAGTATAGCAACGTGTTTTGCCATTTTTCATTTCGCTCGAATATCAACAAATACATTAACAGTTTGTTATTTTGCTAGAGCAAAATGTGTTTGTTCAGCTAATTAAAATAAACAAAAAACAAGTGAAGGGAGACTAAGTTTGGGTGTAACCGAACATTACATACTCAGCTGAGAGCTTAGCTGCGTTGGTTTCGTAAGGTTTCGTAGATGATTTATAAGTGTTTGTATGACATGGGTATCAAATGAAACCCAGGACATCATCGGTCGGGTACCGCTAATTTATTTATATATGTAATACCACGAACAGTATTCCTACCAAGATTCCAAGGGCTTTTAATTTCGGCCTGCATAACTTTTTCATTTTCTTCTACTTATATGGTAGGTGTCACACCCATTTTACAAAGTTTTTTTCTAAAGTTATATTTTTCGTCAAAAACCAATCCAATCCCCTTTTTCATATTTGGCATAGAATTATGGCATTTTTTCATTTTTCGTAATTTTCGATATCGAAAAGTGTCGTGGTCATAGTCGGATTTCGGCCATTTTTCATACCAATACAAAGTGAGTTCAGATAAGTACGTGAACTAAGTTTAGTAAAGATATATCGATTTCTACTCAAGTTATCATGTTAACGGCCGAGCGGAAGGACATGCGGTCGACTGTGTATAAAACTGGGCATGGCTTCAACCGATTTCACCCCCATCTTCACAGAAAACAGTTACCGGCATAGAAGTTATGCCCTTGCCAAATTTCACAAGGATTGGTAAATTTTTTTACGACTAATGGCATTAAAATTATTCTAGGCAAATTAAATAAAAAAGGACGGAGCCACGCCCATTTTGAACTTTTCTTTTATTTTTGTAGTTTGTTGCGCCATATTATTACTGGAGTTGAATGGTGACATAATTTACTTATATACTGTAAAGATATTGAATTTTTTGTTAAAATTTGACTTAAAATTTTTTTTTTTTCAGTGGGCGTGTTCGTCATGCGATTTTGCTAATTTTTATCTAGAACACATATAGTAATAGGAGTAACATTCCAGCCAAATTTCATGATATCTTCAACGACTGCCAAATTGCAGCTTGCAAATCTTTTAAATTACCTTCTTTCAAAACTGGGCGGTGCCACGCCCATTGTCCAAAATTTTACTAATTTTCTACTCTGCGTCATAAGGTCCACCTACCTACCAAGTGTTATCACTTTATCAGTATTTGGTAATGAATTAACGCGCTTTTTCGAAATTTTCGATACCGAAAAAGTGGGCGTGGTTATAGTCCGATTTCGTTAATTTTAAATAGCGATATAAGATGAGTGCGCAGAAACTTACATATCAAATTTCATTAAGGTACCTCAAAATTTACTATTTTGTAATATAAAAAAATTTACTATTTTGTTATTTATATATATTATCGTGTTCATGGAGAGACGGACGGACATGGCTAAATGAATTTCCTTTTTCGCCCAGATCATTTTGATATATAGAAGTCTATATCTATCTCGATTAGTTTGTGCCGTTACGGGGTACCGTTGTGCGAACAAAACTAATATACTCTGTGAGCTCTGCGTTACACATTTACCCTAGAGAGGTTAACGCCGATCACTATATCGGCGGCGGCGGCGTGGGCGGCGTGCCGGGTTACGCCGGTGTTCTTGCTTTAAAAAGCTTTTTTCTATTTAAAAAAATAATATTTAGGAAAAGTTTTGTTTGTATGTATTTAAGGGAATCAACGTTTTGGCGATTTCGGAAAGATCTGGGGTTTTTGCCCCAAAGTCTCGCGGATCGTTCAAAAAATTTCAAGAGCAGGAGGGACTGTCCTTCATTCACTTACTCCAAGGAGGCTTCGAACCTAGCCCCGGTCTAAGGGACTGGTACTGCTGCGTCTGCCGAAAAAAATTGCGGTACTTAAAATGGTCACACTTGTGTCTGTATATCTCGTAAAAAGCGTAGTTTGACCGAAGAAAATGTTCTGGTCTAACTTCTAATACTCTTTATCGACACGATATCTTAAATTATTTGTGACCCCTCGCTGGTCACGCATCTCGCTGGGGCATCTAATTTTTTCGGCTGTTTTTAGAGCTATAATTCGCGATGTGCAAACAGTAGCAATCCTATCCACCACCAGTCGCTACCACGCCTCCTGGCCCTCATATAACATGCCAGCACAGAAGCTCAGAAGCTATATGACTGCGGCCTCGAACTCATACCTTCGTGAACGTCACCAAAAGCTCTATGTATATCTCCGAAGACTTTCTAACGGATTTTTTTGTCACGCTATACTGCCGAGCACTACCAGAGAAACACCTTAAAACGTTAGGGAGTAACTATTCGGCCAAGGATGCCGCCTTCGAAATTATAAGCAATCCAAGTGGATATTATTGCGTAACTCATGGGTGGAAATAGTATAATCCTACATAATTTAAATTTTACAAGGACCCTGGATACATTTTTTTAAATGTAGACCAAAATTTGGAGACGTTTGTGTTCGAAACATTGATTTCAATAGTCCTCGCTAAACCAAAACTTTATTTTAGAATGAAAGTCGCCCGATTTTAAGTTGAAAGATGTTAAGGTTATACGCTCAGTCCAAACTGTTGTTTTCCGGCCTTTTGATACAAGAGTTCATTATGAATAACCGCGCACCATCACTTTTGAAACTAGTTCGACTGTCCACTACGTTAGAGTAGTAGCAAACCCGGTCATTTGTTCGACTGTTTGGGGAAAATTTTTGCTTCACCACTTTTAGTGTTCTTGCGAAGGACAAAGTCTCACCTGGTAAATATATGTGCCTACGTATTCACATATGTAACAGGAGCCGAAACGTGTAGGTGATATTTAAACTTGGTTGATAGGCTAGAATCACTGTGATTCTAGGAAATGTCAAAACGGGAGACTTGGGTGTTGAATGATGAAGTGTGAAAATCAAAATTAACACATCAGACGCTATTATAAAGTTTCGCAAATAAACAGCAGATGTTTGAATATAAGGCCAAGGATTTTTCAAGCCCTTCTATCTTCAACATAAGTATGAGGTGAGAAGCATTTCAAAGGAGAGTTTAAACCCATGGACCTATTAAAGGATTTTGTATAACTGATTTTGCTTATTATTTATGCCAATCGGAATATAGAATTTGTGAAAAAATCAGAAATTTTTTCGGGTAACTTGCTTTTTTAACAACTTAATTTGGAAAAATGTTCGACTTGAGTCATTTTATTTGAATTCATTGTTTCTTCTTAATTTTTATAACTTTCAGGAAAATGAAATGGTATATTAACTTTGGCACGAATCTCAAAATTGTTAGTCCTTAGTTAGTTTTATTTTTTATTTATTTAAGTATACCGAAATAATCAGGATGAAGAGCTGAGTAGATTTAGCCATGTCCGTCTGTCTGTTTGTATGCAAACTAGTTCCTCAATTTTTGAGATATCTTGATAAAATTTGGTGAGCGGCTGTATTTGGGTGTCCGATTAGACATTTGTTGGAACCTGCCGGATCGAACCACTATAGCATATATCCTCCATACAACCGACTTTTCAGAAAAAGAGGATTTTTGTCATATCTTCCTCAATTTATCAGATTGAAGCGTCAAACTTATTGTTGTCTGAAATAAAATAATTAAAAAAAAAATTTAAGTTCAACGGTTTTATTGAAAACAATATGTACATAAAGTAATAATAATACTAAATGCTAGAAAATAATTAGGTTGGTCCTAGGTACTAGTCATCACACTCCTCATCAATCTAGAGTGTTGATCAGACAATTAAATAAAAGAGTTGGGCGTGAAATTTCTAAAAATGTGAGGCGTAGTATAACCTGGTTAAGGTTCAGTTGGGCTTACTCATGACTATCATTAGAAATTTCACGCGCCAAACGCTTTTATTTAATTGCCTGATCAACACTCTAGATTGATGAGGAGTGTGATGACTAGTACCTAGGACCAACCTAATTATTTTCTAGCTTTTAGTATTATTATTACTTTATGTAAATATTGTTTTCAATAAAAACCTTGAACTTAACAAAATTTTTAAAATAATTTTTTTTTTAAGTTTTAATCTTCATTAATTGCCTATTATTGCTGATTATATTTAGTTCACTTAGTGACTCATTATTACAAGGACTCTTTCCTGACAATTTGTTAGAATCTAAAGCCTCAATACATAATCCTTCCAAAGATTTTACTCGACTCTACGCCAGGTATGCTTGTCCCTCCTCCACCTGCAAAATATTTTGATGTCACTTCTACCGAACTATATGTAATATTTGTTCCAAATATGAGCCAAATCGGACATCTTAGGTCGCTTTCTATTCATGTATGTATTATGTGTTCCAAATATGGACCAAATCGGAACACATATAAGATTTTTTTGAATATCTCGATCTTTGCGCCACCTAGCGGCGATTTTTTTCATGGGTCGCTTTCTATTCTTGTATGTATTATGTGTTCAAAATATGAGCCAAATCGGAACACAAAAACGGTGTTTGTGAATATCTCGATCCTTGCGCCACCTAGCGGCGATTTTTTCATAGGTCCCGTTCTATTCTTGTATGTATTATGTGTTCCAAATATAAGCCAAATCGGACCACAAATACGATTTTTGTGAATATCTCGATCCTTGCGCCACCTAGCGGCTATTTTTTTCTTATTATTGCATTGTCATCGGGTTCTGAACTATTTTCCAAGTTTCAAGCTTGTAGCTTATGGGGAGGTTACTTAAATTTCAATTACAAAATTCGTTCACAACGGCCGTGCGGCCGTGCAGACTGTCAAGTCAACCTAAATAAAACCATTTAAAAATGGATAAGATCGGTTATATATATGGGGGGACATCCACAACCGATTGTTTAGATAAAAAACTTTTCGTAATTACTGCCCTATTTTAAGAGCTAGAGGCTTCAAATTTCAACGAATGCATGCGTATATAGTAGGGCGGGTCGATTTAAAAATCGCGCATTGCTCTGTGAAAATCGTATTCTAGGGATCAAAATAAGAAACTTTGCCGAAGGAACCATACCTCTAAAACGAATTCTGATGTCCCCCCTTTGGGTCGAACTTTTGGATAGAGGCAATTTCAATTCTACCTGCTGTGTCTTGTGGTGGCTTAAAAAAACAACACAAGCAATTTTACGATCTGCAATTGTGTCACAGTGATACCTTCATTTTTTAAAACGGTTGAATAAAAAACCCACACAACTATGTTTACGGCATGCAAATGCATCACAGTGATGCCTTGGTTTTAAAAGGGGGTTGTAAAAACGCTAATTGCTAATAATTTTTTTTTATTTATTTTCTATTACTAAGTTAAATTCTATTTTTCATTTACATATGTTCTGACTAAATAAATTTCTAAAGAGAAAAATAAACTCCAAAAAGAAAAAACATAGGCATTTCTACGACCCAAAGGGGGGACATCAGAATTCGTTTTAGAGGTATGGTTCCTTCGGCAAAGTTTCTTATTTTTATCCCTAGAATATGATTTTCACAGAGCAATGGGCGATTTTTTAGCCTCCCCACAAATCGACCCGGCCTAGTATATAGCATATATTGTTGTCTGAAAAAATCATAGAGATCGGTGGTATATATCTATATATATAAAATTCAAATCATGCATGTATGTAGGTATAGATTGAGTTGCCTAAACGGATCGACTGATCAACACCAAATTTGCACAACTCACTAGAAATCTTCCAAGGATGGTCATAGGCTAAAAATAATATCTATATAGAAAAGGGGCGTGGCACCTCCCTTGTAAAATAAATAGTTTGTACTACATAACGCTGAAGGTATTCATGGTAGAACATTGAAAGTAAGGAGTTATATGAGGTCAATCCCTAATACCCCCAAGAAAATGTGGGGGAGGGGGGGGGGGGGGGGGGGGCGTGGCACCTCCCATATAAATCGAATTTATCGTACTGCATATCTCTGGATGTAGTAATGGTAGGATAGTGAAAATTGGTAAGGAGCTATATGAGGTTAAGTGCTAACACCTCCAGTAAAATGTGGAATTGGGGAAAAGGGGGCGTGGAACCTTCTTAAAACGGGATTTTTCAGAACTATGGCTGCCGTACAAACATAAGTTATTATAACAGCTAAAGTGTGACTACAGTGTTGTTTGGCTGTTATTCCTTTTGGATGTTTAGTAATCTTCCGCCGTTAAAGTTTTTTGTTAACTTCAGTCTATCCACATCTTCTATCTATATATATATGGGGTATTCCATCCCATTTCGACCAATTTTTAACCCGACCCCTTTAGAATTGGCTGAAAGTTTTTCTTCTTTTTCTAGCTTACGAAAGCCGTTTTTCAGAAGTTTTCAAATTTTTTCATCCAACTCAAAAAAAGTAATGAATTTTTAAAAAAAACACCGCTTTTGTTTTTCAAAATGCTCTAACTTTTTCAAAAATTGACCGTTTGGGATCATTTTTTTTTTTTTTTTTTTTTGAATATGTTTTTAAATTCACTTTTCGGAAAAAATAAAAAAAAAGTATTAAAGTTTTTTTTCAATTGAATAAAAAAAAAAAATTCTTGGCCCACTCCGGGATTAGTGGGGATGATTGCAGAATTGATTGAAGTAAAAAAAAAAACAAAGGACGAAATTCGAAAAATCTCGAAAAACTGAAAAATTACAAAAAAAAAAAACTTTAAAAATACTTTTGAATTTTTTACGCAAAGTACATTTAAAAACATATTTAAAAAAAAAAATGATCCCAAACGGTCAATTTTTGAAAAAGTTTTAGCATTTTGAAAACAAAAATGGTGTTTTTTTTTTAAATTCATTACTTTTTTCAAAATTGGTCGAAATGGGAATACCCCATATATAAAGTTAAAATTATGAAAGTTTGTATGTAGGTATAAATCGGGTTACGCCCTAAGCGGATCGGCCGATCACAACTAAGTTTGAATCACGCCCTAGAAACCTTCTAAAGATGGCCATAGGCTAAACATTACTTCAATATAAAAATGGGGGTGGCACCTACCATACAAATGAAATGTTTGATACAGCATAACTCTGGACGTATTCATGCAAGAACATTGAAATCCAGTAAAGAGTTAAATTGGATCAATCCCTAACACCACTAAGAAAAATAAGGGGTAAGTAAGAAGGGGCGTGGCACATCCCATACAAATTTATGATGTTAAGTCCTAACAGCATCAGTAATATATGGAATTGAAAACAAGACCAATGGGACTTTCAGAATTATGGCTGCCTAAAAAACTTAGGTTATTTCAACACGTTAAGTTTGATTGCAGTGCTGGGTTTGGATGTTATTCCTTTAGTATTCTTTTATGTTATCTTCAGGTTTGGTATTTTTGGATACGCTTGGAGGAACCGGAAAAAAAACATGTCCGTTTAATTTGATATTAGTTGATGTAAAGGCAAAAAGAGAAATCAATATGGCAGTTTCTCAGATACCGCGGATACGCTTTGTGTGGTGGACGTACAACTCAGCATTTAAATGACCAACGTCTGCAAACATCTGATACACCGATGTGCAACATAAGCAAACGGTCAGGCAAAATTGATGGTGTACCATGTGGACACCAAAACTCATAAACAGTCGGTGCAAGTTTTAGACCAAACCCCTAAGAATTTAAGGTGTAATCACCATCCCAAAGGTTTTGCTATCCTGTTACTTGCTGGAACAGCCGCAGTTGAAGTAAATGGGTGCTTTTTCGTCTATAGACAGCTTTACGTACAAAAATTTACTCTCTTTAGAAATATGAGGGGGCAGTTTGGCGGAAACACTTCAGCAGCAGCTTTTGCTAAACAACTTCTTCAAATTAGTTGTGGCAAAATTCCTATTTCTTTACTAACAGATTTTATTTCTTTTCCTGCAAGTTTTTGAGAAATTATGACATCACCTGAAGCTTTAATAGCTAATGTTTCTTCCAAATATTGAATCTATCTTTACCAACTATAAATGGCTTTGAGAAATGACATTTTAGGCACCTTAAAATGAGGATGTTAATATCACTAGAAACAAGACAACTTATCACTATATTAACACAGTCGTAGAAGAGTCCCAAGCTGTGCATATCCGATTGAGTTTATTAGCTCTTTTGAGCCATCAGAAAATTTTCCTCATCGATTGATCCTTAAAAAAGGGCCCATAATATCATAATATTTGTGCTTCGTTATTTCGATTCTCTAAGCTTATGTAGTGGAACAAGGCTTTTCATTACAAACTTTTACGAATGTCATTGAAGCATTTCATTTTATCGGAAAATTTCGAAAACAAAAAAGTTTAAAACCAAGGATTCCATTGATACCGATAGATTTGTCTTTTCAATTTTAAATGCCTCAAATTTGCCATCCCTATCAATGAAGCTCAAGGACGATCATTAGCTGCGAATCAAGGGATTGATGATATAAAAACCTTTATAGCTTCAGGGTTTCTGCAACTCAATCGTCAACCTCACCTACGCGAGGGGAATCCTGTTACAAATATGAATACATCATAGAACAACAGTCATTAGCTCTAGCAGAAGTTAATCTACCAACTCACGTTTTACCCATGGCCAGTTACGCTTAGACCGCATATTTTTCTTGAACTGTCGTCAAGAGTAGACGTGTTTTCAGTGTGTGTGGGGTGCGCGCAATTGAAATCGCTTTTTACACCATTATTATAATCAAGTTTTATTAAAATTTACGCTAAGTTTTCACTTCAAATAATGAATTGTAAAATCTGCAATCAAAAAGTGGACCGCGCAAACGGTGGTAAAGTCACCTGTGCCGACTGCAAATATATTTTTCATTGTGTGTGCGTCAATTTAAATAAATCCGATGTCGATTTTATGAGAAGCAACAACACCAAATTTAGATGTGATGGATGTGGTGTCGCTCGTCGTAAATCGTTGCACATCCAGCCTCTGCCACCACCAGCGACTGCATCAGGGCTTGCAAATGCCTCCAAAGCTGCTCCGACGCTGGAAAAAAATTTGGCATCTACAAGTTTGGATCAAGCCAAAAAACAACAACAACTGTGTGCAAAAGCAACTTCAGGTAATGCAAATGGGCAAGGCAATGCTAAAGAAAACATTGCGTCTAATACCAACACAAATAATCAAAAACAGCAGATAGACAAATACACGGGTCAACAACCTAACGATAACTCCGACAGCAGTAACAAAGCAATCACTCTTCAGTTGCTATATGAAGAGATAATTGCCCTAAGAGAAGTCAACACCAATGTTCTTAATGCACTCGGCGTGCTGAAAGAGGAGAATGAAGCACTTAAAAAAAAGGTGACAGTATTGGAGAGCAAACTCATTTGGAGAGAGCAGGGAGATTATGGGAATGCAATTGAAATTACTGGCATCCCACAACAGTACAGCAGCAGTGCGGAAGATTGTGTACAAAAAATTATTATGGACACATTAGGAGTCAGAATCGCGCCTACAGATATCGACAAATGCGTGGTAAAAAGCATTAAACGTAATAATGACTCTCCGTGTGCCCGTGACGTAGTTTGCGTGCATTTCTCATCTAATACTAGGTTCACACACACACCAAATTGGCAATTTATACTGTTTGGGCAATTTATTACGCAATTTGTCATATAATAAATTGCCAATTGCGGCCACCGTGGTGTGATGGTAGCGTGCTCCGCCTATCACTCCGTATGCCCTGGGTTCAACTCCCGGGCAAAGCAACATCAAAATTTTAGAATTTTTCTAAGCGGGGTCGCCCCTCGGCAGTGTCTGGCAAGCGCTCCGATTGTATTTCTGCCATGAAAAGCTCTCAGTGAAAACTCATCTGCCTTGCAGATGCCGTTCGGAGTCGGCATAAAAAAAAAACATGTAGGTCCCGTCCGGCCAATTTGTAGGAAAAAATCAAGAGGAGCACGACGCAAATTGGAAGAGAAGCTCGGCCTTAGATCTCTTCGGAGGTTATCGCGCCTTACATTTATTTATTTTTTTTTTTTTTTAAATTGCGTAATAAATTGTTTCAAACTGCAAATGCAACATTGTAAAGTGTGTTTATTGAGTATATTTAAACGTCAGTTACGCATGGCTGAAATATATGGTTGGCTCATCTCATCAGCTTATTTTATGTCTTTCATTTCACTGGAGTAGGGATTGTCAAAAGAAGATGCCAAAATCAAAATGAAACCAAAACATTGAACACATTTTCTTACAACACACAAAAATTTCAAAGTTTTATGTTTTCATTCCATTCCATTCACCTAATACCAACACGAACATTTTGACAGTCTGAACAAAGGTATGCTCTTGCTGTAGAGATGAGCCAACGAGCTATCAAATTACTATTGTGTAAGCTGAATCGATTTGTATGAACAGCACTCAATTCAAATCGAAATTTCCTCAATTTATTTTTCTGTTTGAACATAGTATAATGCAATCAAGAAGATGATGAAGTGATGACCGCAAAAAAAGCAAAAGCGCGCTCGCTGTCAGCAAAGCTATTTGATGACTCCAACAATAATAAAATATATATAAACGATGCTCCCTCACGATCAACTCGAGCTTTGTTTACTGCGGCATATAAATTAAAACAAGAGAAACGATATAAATATTTATGGTTAGGGAAATCTAGCTTCCTACTGAAAAAAGGCAACAATGAGAAGGTTATCAGTATCAGAACATTTGATGATTTGCATTTAATAGTTAACTAGCTAATTTTAGCTCTTCTCTTAATTTTTATATTTACTTTTAAAGATGTTCTCAGATGTTCTGCCTAATGATAACCCAATCGTCGCTAGCAATAATGTTTTGAATAACTCGCCCTCAACTGATTCTAACAAATTATTAGTTATCCATCAAAATATACGTAGTCTTAGACAAAATTTCGATGTATTCGTTGGTAATATAGACGCGTTAGGTATAAAGCCAGATATTATATTTTTGTCTGAAATATGGATTTTTTCGTATGACGTAGGAGATTATAAAATCCCCAATTATAACTTTTATACAAATACCAATGACAGCTACAGTGCAGGAGGTGTTGCAGCTTTTGTACGCGATACTTTTGACTGCTCGTCAGTTAGTAATAGCTTACAAAGTGCAGATACGTTACAGCTTTCCATCAATATCAAAGGCGAACTATTTGTATTCTTGGGGGTATACAGTCTGTACCTATCTCGTTATTCCTTGAAGAATATTCCTCTTTAGTGGTAAATGCGAAATCGGTTAATTTTTTTATTCTTGGTGACATCAATTTGGATATTTTGCATCGTTCCAGTATTACCGACGAATATTTGGCTTTAATGTCGGTAAATGGTTTGGAATCCTACATAAATGAACCAACACGAACAAGTTCAGGCACTTGCATTGACCACGCGTTTTGTCGTTTCAACTCGCTTCCTAATAGAAATTGTGCAAGTCTTAATATGGACTTGCAAGTAACCGATCACACGATGACTGGTATACAGCTAACTGGTATTACGTCAGGCAAACCAAGTATCAACCGCGCTCGTAAATCGATTTGTAAGGTAAACTTTACGATGCTGAATAACAAGCTTCTTCTCGAAAATTGGTCAGACGTGTACGCGGAAAGTAACGTATCGGCGGCTTATGGTGTATTTTTAAACACTTTAAAAGTGCATGTCAATAACTGCACTCTTAATGTGAGTCAGCGTAAACAAGCTCTGCGACTTAAACCTTGGATTACCCGAGATCTATTAAGGAAAATAAAGTTCAAAAATAAGTTAGGCAAAAAATGTGCTAAGCATCCCAATTGTAGGAAGCTTCGCTCTCGCTACAATAAAATTAGCAATCAGTCCAATAAAGCAATACGCACTACGCGCGATACATTTTTTAAAAACAAGTTTAACTCAGCTTTGGGCAATACCAGAAAAGAATGGGGCGTCATCCACAGTTTCCTAAACAGAGACAGTGTAGGGAGCCACGAGCCAGTTACCCTACGTGCTGAAAGCCAGCTGACTACAGACCCAGAAGAAGTTGCTAACAAATTTAATACATACTTGACCTCGATTGGTAATTCAAGTTCAACCCTTTGTGATTGTCAGTTTGCAGCCAATCTACCCTTATGCCAAGTTGCAACTAATAGTTTCTTTTTTAACCCCATATCCAGCTTCGAAATCGCTAAAATTATAAAAACATCGCTCTTGCGGCGATGACGGTATTTCAAATAGTTTATTAAAAACTACTACTAAATAACTACAGGCCCATATCTCTACTCCCATCGATTTCCAAAGTATTTGAAAAGGCGGTTAAAAATAGAGTTGTGAACTTTCTAGATAAATCGAACTTTTTCAGCCCCATGCAATTCGGATTTCGATTCAAACTCTCAACAGAGGACGCTCTACTAGATTTCTGCTCAAAGGTGTACAAAGCTCTAAAAGTAACTGTGCTGGTTTATTTGTCGACATAACAAAAGCTTTTGATATGGTAGACAGGAATATACTTCTGGAAAAAATACGTAGTGCAGGTTTTCGTGGCTTTATGTACAAATGGTTTACATCTTATCTTTCTAATAGAATACAAAAAGTTAAAGTGGGTAGTTACTACAGTAGCCTGCAGGAAGTTAATCTGGGCGTACCCCAAGGCTCTGTCCTTGGCCCGGTACTGTTCCTCATTTATATTAATTAAATTTTTTCAATTCCATTGAAGGGCAAAACGACTGCCTTTGCAGATGATCTTGCCATTGCGTATAGTACAACGAGTTACTTCGAACTAATATGTGATATTAGCCACGATGTACATATGCTGAGGACTTGGTTTGCTTTACACAAGCTACTAGTTAGTAATAAAACGAAATTGATGTATTTTAGCATTGCTCCCAAAGAATTTGAGGCTTGTGATCTTTTTTTTCATTCAGCAGAATGCGCACGTTTTAACATGCATCATATGGCGTGCACTTTGAATGGCACGAAAAGTTTATTTGCAACCAACGTTAAATGCAGTGATAACTGCTTCAGGTTTGATGTTGTTGAAAATTTCAAATACCTAGGTATTATAATCGATAATCATTTAAATTGGTCTGCACACATTCAGAAACTAAAACATTACTTTCTGTACACTACCCGTCACTTCTATCGTCTCAAAAAGTGTTGCACTATGTCCACTCTAAAAGCTGTTTACTATGGTCTAGTCCAATTGAAACTTCAATATGGGATTACCTGCTGGGGTGGCGCCTCGGCTAGTAAGATGTCACCCATTGTAACACTCCAAAAGGGAATTATAAGACGCATATGTGGCGCAAACTACAGGTCTCACGCTATGATATCCTTTAGGAGACTAGATATACTACCATGTCGTCAACTATATTTAGTTAAAGTCCTAAAAACGTTCTTTATTAGATCGGGGGTACTTAGAAAGTTATCCTTCTGAAGTCTACAACCTTAGGAGCAATCTGCTTCCATCGGTACAAATCCCGCATGCTAGGACATCTCACTTCAGAAGTTTTTATACATACACGTCGTGCAAAATGTTCAACACTCTCCCTACTTCTGTACAAGTTATAAGAAATCTTAACCTATTTCAAAATAAAATAAAAATGTATCTGATTAGTTTCAGCCACTACGATCTAGAAGCCTTGCTGGGGACGTTGTTGTAAGCCATATCTAACTTTTTTAACTATATCAGCTGTTTCTCTATCGGAACCTTAACTAATTAACGAATTATCAATTGTTTCTCTATCGTAATCTTAACTAATTATCAGAATTATTATGAGTTTATTCTATAATATTATTAAAAACTATACACCCCACACTGAAAAAGAATTTTACTATGTGAACTGGCATTTAATACTATTTTAAAAATTTAATATAAAAAATGCCATGTACTTTTCTCATGCTATAGAATAACAGAATGTGTTCTTTCAATATTGTAATTTATTTAAAATATGCATTAAGAAATGTTTAATAAATACATAAATAAATAACAAGTAAGGAAGGTTAAGTTCGGGTGTAACCGAACATTAAATACTCAGTTGAGAGCTATGGTGACAACATAAGGGAAAATAACCATGTAGGAAAATGAACCGAGGGAAACCCTGGAATATCTTTGTATGACATGTGTATCAAATGAAAGGCATTAAAGAGTATTTTATGAGGGAGTGGGCCATAGTTCTATAGGTGGACGCCATTTAGGGATATAGCCATAAAGGTGGATCAGGATTGACTCTAGAATGCGTTTGTACGATATGGGTATCAAACTAAAGGTATTAATGAGGGTTTTAAAAGGGGGTGGAGGTTGTTGTATAGGTGGTCGCATTTTCGAAATATCGCCATAAGGGTGGACCAGGGGTGACTCTAGAATTTGTTTGTACAATATGGTTATCAAACGAAAGGTGTTAATGAGTATTTTAAAAGGGAGTAATCCTTAGTTCCATAGGTGGACGCCGTTTCGAGATATCGCCACAAAGGTGGAACAGGGGTGACCCTAGAATTTGTTTGTACAATATTGGCATCAAACGAATGGTGTTAATGAGTATTTTAAAAGGGAGTGGGCCTTAGTTCTATAGGTGGAGGCCGTTTCGAAATATCGCCATAAAGGTGGACCAGGGTTGACTCTAGAATGTGTTTGTACGATATGGGTATCAAATTAAAGGTATTAATGAGGGTTTTAAAAGGGAGTGGTGGTTGTTGTATACGTGGTCGCCTTTTCGAGATATCGCCATAAAGGTGGACCAGGGATGACTCTAGAATGCGTTTGTACGATATGGGTATCAAATGAAAGGTGTTAATGAGTATTTTAAAAGGGAGTAATCCTTAGTTCCATAGGTGGACGCCGTTTCGAGATATCGCCATAAAGGTAGACCAGGGGTGACCCTAGAATTTGTTTGTTCAATATGGGTATCAAAAGAAAGGTGTTAATGAGTATTTTAAAAGGGAGTGGGCCTTAGTTCTATAGGTGGACGCCGTTTCGAAATATCGCCATAAAGGTGGACCAGGGGTGACTCTAGAATGTGTTTGTACGATATGGGTATCAAATTAAAGGTATTAATGAGGGTTTTAAAAGGGGGTGGTGGTTGTTGTATAGGTGGTCGCATTTTCGAAATATCGCCATAAGGGTGGACCAGGGGTGACTCTAGAATTTGTTTGTACAATATGGTTATCAAAAGAAAGGTGTTAATGAGTATTTTAAAAGGGAGTAATCCTTAGTTCCATAGGTGGACGCCGTTTCGAGATATCGTCATAAAGGTGGGCCAGGGGTGACTCTAGAATTCGTTTGTGCAATATGGGTATCAAACGGAAGGACCTAATGAGTATTTTAAAAGGGAGTGGGCCTTAGTTCTATAGGTGGACCCCTTTTCGAGGTATCGCCATAAAGGTGGACCAGGGGTGACTCTAGACTTTGTTAGTACGATATGGGTATCAAATGAAAGGTGTTAATGAGTATTTTTAAAAGGGAGTGGGCCTTCGTTCTATAGGTGTTCGCCTTTTCGAGATATCGCCATAAAGGTGGACCAGGGTTGACTTTAGAATATGTTTGTACGATATGGGTATCAAAAGAAAGGTGTTAATGAGTATTTTAAAAGGGGGTAATCCTTAGTTCCATAGGTGGACGCCGTTTCGAGATATCGCCATATGTATACGTGAAGGCGTTTTCCAGATATCGACCAAAATGTGGACCAGGGTGACTCAGAACATCATCTGTTGGATACCGCTAATTTATTTATATATGTAATACCTGCCAAGATTTTAAGGGTCTTTTATTTCGCCCTGCAGAACTATTTCATTTTCTTCTGCTAAATATGGTAGGTGTCACAACCATTTTATAAAGTTTTTTCTAAAGTTATATTTCGCGTCAATAAAACAATCCAATTACCTTACCATGTTTCATCCCTTTTTTCGTATTTGGTATAGAATTATGGCATTTTTTTCATTTTTCGTAATTTTCGATATCGAAAAAGTGGTCGTGATCATAGTCGGATTTCGTTCATTTTTCATACCAAGATAAAGTGAGTTCAAGTAAGCACTTGAACTAAGTTCATTAAAGATATGTCGATTTTTGATCAAGTTATCGTGTTAAGGGCCATGCGGAAGGACAGACGGACGACTGTGTATAAAAACTGGGCGTGGCATCAACCTATTTCGCCCAGAAAAGAGTTATCGTCATAAAATATATGCCCCTACCAAATTTCAAAAGGATTGGTTAATTTTTGTTCGACTTATGGCGTTAAAAGTATCCTAGACAAATTAAATGAAAAAGGGCGGAGCCAAGCCCATTTTGAAATTTTCTTTTATTTTTGTATTTTGTTACACTATATCATTACTGGAGTTGAATGTTGACATAATTTACTTATATACTGTAAAGATATTAAATTTTTTGTTAAAATTTTACTTTAAAAAATTTTTTTTTTAAAAGTGGGCGTGGTCCTTCTCCGATTTTGCTAATTTTTATTAAGCGTACATATAGTAATAGGAGTAACGTTCCTGCCAAGTTTCATCATGATATCTTCAACGACTGCCAAATTACAGCTTGCAAAAGTTTTAAATTACCTTCTTTTAAAAGTGGGCGGTGCCACGCCCATTGTCAAAAATTTTACTAATTTTCTATTCTGCGTCATAAGTTCAACTCATCTACCAAGTTGCGTCGCCTTATCTCTCTTTTGTAATGAATTATCGCAATTTTTCGGTTTTTCGAAATTTTCGATATCGAAAAAGTGGTCGTGGTTATAGTCCGATATCGTTCATTTTAAATAGAGACCTGAGATGAGTGCTCAGGAACCTACATACCAAATTTCATCAAGATACCTCAAAATTTACTCAAGTTATCGTGTTAACGGACGGAAATGGCTCAATCAAATTTTTTTTCGATCCTGATTATTTTGATATATGGAAGTCTATATCTATCTCGATTCCTTTATATATGTACAACCAACCGTTATCCAATCAAACTTAATATACTCTGTGAGCTCTGCTCAACTGAGTATAAAAACAAGTAAGGAAGATTAAGTTCGGGTGTAACCGAACATTACATACTCAGTTGAGAGCTATGGTGACAACATAAGGTAAAATAACCATGTAGGAAAATGAACCGAGGGAAACCCTGGAATGTGTTTGTATGACATGTGTATCAGATGAAAGGCATTAAAGAGTATTTTATGAGGGAGTAGGCCATAGTTCTATAGGTGGACGCCATTTAGGGATATAGCCATAAAGGTGGATCAGGGTTGACTCTAGAATGCGTTTGTACGATATGGGTATCAAATTAAAGGTATTAATGAGAGTTTTAAAAGGGAGTGGTGTGAAGGCGTTTTCCAGAAATCGACCAAAATGTGGACCAGGGTGCCCCAGAACATCATCTGTTGGATACCGCTAATTTATTTATATATGTAATACCTGCCAAGATTTTAAGGGTTTTTTATTTCGCCCTGCAGAACTTTTTCATTTTCTTCTACTTAATATGGTAGGTGTTACAACCATTTTATAAAGTTTTTTCTAAAGTTATATTTCGCGTCAATAAAACAATCCAATTACCTTACCATATTTCATCCCTTTTTTCGTATTTGGTATAGAATAATGGCATTTTTTTCATTTTTCGTAATTTTCGATATCGAAAAAGTGGGCGTGGTCATAGTCGGATTTCGTTCGTTTTTCATACCAAGATAAAGTGAGTTCAAGTAAGTACGTGAACTAAGTTCATTAAAGATATGTCGATTTTTGCTCAAGTTATCGTGTTAACGGCCATGCGGAAGGACAGACGGACGACTGTGTATAAAAACTGGGCGTGGTATCAACCGATTTCGCCCATTTTCACAGAAAACAGTTAACGTCATAAAATCTATTCCCCTACCAAATTTCAAAAGGATTGGTTAATTTTTGTTCGACTTATGGCGTTAAAAGTATCCTAGACAAATTAAATGAAAAAGGGCGGAGCCACGCCCATTTTAAAAATTTCTTTTATTTTTTATTTTGTTGCACCATATCATTACTGGAGTTGAATGTTGACATAATTTACTTATATACTGTAAAGATATTAAATTTTTTGTTAAAATTTGACTTTCAAAAAAAATTTTTTTTTAAAAGTGGGCGTGGTCCTTCTCCGATTTTGCTAATTTTTATTAAGCGTACATACAGTAATAGGTGTAACGTTCCTGCCAAATTTCATCATGATATCTTCAACGACTGCCAAATTACAGCTTGCAAAACTTCTAAATTACCTTCTTTTAAAAGTGGGCGGTGCAACGCCCATTGTCCAAAATTTTACTAATTTTCTATTCTGCGTCATAATTTCAACTCATCTACCAAGTTTCGTCGCTTTAGCTGTCTTTTGTAATGAATTATCGCACTTTTTCGGTTTTTCGAAATTTTCGATATCGAAAAAGTGGGCGTGGTTATAGTCCGATATCGTTCATTTTAAATAGCCATCTGAGATGAGTGCTCAGGAACCTACATACCAAATTTCATCAAGATACCTCAAAATTTACTCAAGTTATCGTGTTAACGGACGGACGGACATGGCTCAATCAAATTTTTTTTCGATCCTGATTATTTTGATATATGGAAGTCTATATCTATCTCGATTCCTTTATATATGTACAACCAACCGTTATCCAATCAAACGTAATATACTCTGTGAGATCTGCTCAACTGAGTATAATAAATAAAACCCCCGGTCATAAGCTAGTAGTGTATATTTCATACAACCGACTGTACAGATAAGAAACTTTGCGCAATTTCTGCCCCATTTTAACAGCTAGAGGCTTCAAATTTCACCAAATGTTTACGTATAATAGCATATATTGTTGTTTGGAAAAATCATAGAGATCGGTGGTATATGTAGTATATATCTCCTACAACCGATTGTTCAGATAAGAAATTTTTGGCAATTTCTGCCCCATTTTAACAGCTAGACGCTTCAAATTTAACCAAACGCTTACGTATATAGCATATATTGTTGTCTGAAAAAATCATAGAGATCGGCGGTATGTATAGTATATATCTCATTCAAGCGGTTTTTCAGATAAGAAACTGTTGAAATAATAACTTGGAGTTTTAAGTTCAATATTTCCTATTGAGAACATATTTCTAATAATTAGAATGAATAAGACATATTACATATATTGATGAGTTAACTATATGTACACATGAATTTTATCTTTTAGTCCTCATTAAATCGTTGAACTAAGAAGTGCTTTTCTTTTATTGTACCGGACATTCACGCAAGTATACAAATCCCCTTCCAAATTCCTACCAACAAAGGTTATGGTCCCAGATCGCGTGTGAAGTTATTTAAAATTTAATAATTAATCGGGTTTTACAAAATAAAATTTTAATAATGAATTCGAGTTTGCAAATCGAAAAACTGAGCGATAATAACTATGATGTGTGGTGCATGCAAATGCGCAGCATATTGGTTAATATGGACCAATGGCGCATCGTTAATGAAGATTGTAAGCGCAGTGATGAAAATGCAGAAAAGTGGGATCAAGATGATCAAAAAGCGCTAGCTAATATTATTTTATGCGTAAAACCGACGCAACCCAGCAATATTAAGGCTTGTAAAACTGCAGTGGAAGCATGGAAGAGGCTTCGAGATGTTCATGTGCCGAGGGGACCTTTACAAAAAGTTTCGCTTTATAAAAAGTTGCCTGGTTGCAGTATGTCTGCTGGTCAAAGCATGGCAACTTATCTAAATTCGTTTGTCGAAGTCGTAGATAAATTAGCCGAAGTGAACATCGAGTTAAACGAAGAGCTAAAAGGCATAATACTATTATCTAGTTTGCCGTCCGAGTACGAAAACTTCGTGGTAGCTATCGAGACTCGTGATGAATTGCCGAGTTTCAGTACTTTAAAAGTAAAGCTGTTAGAAGAGGGTGCTAGAAGGGAACAACAAGCAGATCAAAAAGCTCCTGCGCAAGCTGTTTATACAAGTGTAAGAGAATCAGCGCATAATGGTAATAAAATAAATACAAAAGCAAAAAATCATGTAAAGTCAAATGAGTTCATGGGTAAATGCTTTAGTTGTGGCATGCGTGGCCATACGGCTTCACAATGCAAAAGAAAGGGCAAACAACAATATGATCGTGAATATAAACAAAGTTCTAAAATTAACGAGCTTTCTTACGCTGTATATGCTGCTGCTGTGGGGGATGAACGAAGTAAACACAATTGGTGTTTCGACAGTGGTGCAACAACACATATGTGTTGCGACAAGAACATGTTCGTGTCATACATCGAAAAACGAGAAAAAGTTATGTTAGCAGCAGATAATTTCACTTACTCACAAGATATAGGTACGGTCAAAATAAAAACAAATCAATGTGAAATAGAGCTACGTGATGTATTGTTTGTGCCTTCACTGAAAATGAACTTTTATTCTGTTAACAAAGCTCTGCAGCATAAACATACAGTGGTATTCAAAAACTATGTTGTGGAAGTAAAAAATTCCATAGGGTTAACATTGCTTAGAGCTAGATTACAAAATGATTTGTTTATATTCAATGCGCAAGTACAAGGTTCAAAAATTTATTTAAATAATTTAAAGTGGCATAATCGATATGGTCATATAAACTTCGAAAGTTTAAAGAAAATTGCCGACAAAGGTTTAGTGCGAGGTATGGACACAAAAGATGTGAAAACAAAAACAAACTGTGACACATGCAACAATGCAAAATTAAGTGCAATGCCTTTTCCAAAAAAATTTGAAATTGAGTCAAAAGAAATATTAGAGCTTGTGCATACAGATGTATGTGGACCCATAAACGTAAAATCAGAAGGTGGTGCACGATACTTTCTCACATTTATTGACGATTTCTCGAGAATGATTTTTGTTTATTGTATTAAAGAAAAGAGCGAAGTATTTGAAAAGTTTCAATTATTCAAAAATATGGTCGAATGTCAAACTCAGAAGAAAATTAAAAAGCTCCGAAGTGACAATGGTACGGAGTACATAAACAATAAATTTACCGATTTTTTAAATGAGTGCGGAATTAAAAGGCAGTTAACTGTGCCATATACTCCCCAGCAAAATGGAGTGGCAGAGAGAGTTAACCGCACAATTGTAGAAATGGCTAGAAGTTTGCTGGTGCATGCAAATATAGAACACGAATTGTGGGGTGAAGCTATACACACAGCTGTATATTTACGTAATCGCGCACCTACAAAATTACTTAGAGATTGCACTCCTTATCAGATTTGGTACAACAAAAAGGCGTCGGTAAAACATTTCAGGGTTTTTGGTTCGCGCGCATTCGCGTTAAATAAAACGCAGCGTGGTAAATTCAGCGCAAAGGGCAAAGAGTATTTGTTGGTCGGATATTCTGAGGTTGCAAAAGCTTATCGCTTGTATGATAACGAAACGAGGCAAATTTGTGTAAGACGTGACGTAAAATTTTTAGAAGATTAAGTCAACTTAGCTGTGCCCGAAGGTGACACCAAAAACAGAGATGAAAATGACATTGCTACAATTTTTGTAAAAATCGACAATCGTAAACATGTTGAAGAAGAGCGGAAAGAAGATGAAGAGTTTGAAAGTTGCACCTAAGACGAAACAGAGGTAGAAGAGGCAAATGTAGGCAATGTTGCAGAGAATGGAATCGTTTCGGATGAAATGCAAATAATAGGTGAGTCTCATATAAATGGAAACGAATCACGTCGCGGTCGAGGTAGGCCAAAAATTATTCACACTGGTCAAGTAGGGCGTCCCAAAAAAGAGTATCAGATGCTAAATTATCTACAATATGGTGAAGATGTAGACACGTCTCGATCGGTCAAAGAAGCATTGTCAAGCGAATACTCCTTTGAGTGGAAGAAATCAATGGAAGAAGAATATTCGGCGCTTCTTGCTAACAACACTTGGTCAGCAGTAGATCTGCCTGATGGTCAAAAAGCGATTGGATCGAAGTGGGTTTTTCGAATAAAACGTGATTCAGATGGCAATATTCAAAAGTTCAAGTCGGGACTAGTAGCAAAATGCTGCAGTCAGCAGCTGGGCTTAAATTACTGGGAAACTTTTTCGCCTGTAATACGATATGAAACAATTCGTATGCTACTTGCTATTGCCGTTGAGAAAGAGCTTCACTTACATCAGATCGATATTTCCAATGCATATCTCAATAGTAAGCTTACGGAAGAAATTTACCTTAAACAACCAGAAGAATTTGTAGACAATAAAAATCCTAATAAAGTTTTAAAGCTAAATAAAGCCATTTACGGCTTAAAGCAGTCTGGGCGACACTGGAATAGTACTCTTGATGTAGCATTGAAAGATATGGGTTTCAGCCCATGCAAAAGCGAACTGTGTTTGTATGTCAAACAATACAATGGCAGTTATAGTTACATTGCCGTTTATGTCGACGATCTTATCTTAGCATGTCCAAGCGAGAAAGAGATTGCGAGCATTAAAAAATCATTATCGTCTAAATTTCAACTACACGATAGCCGGGCAATGACATTTTTTCTTGGCTTCGAAATAGAACGTCAGGGTAAGACAGGTGCGACTTCTGTGTGTCAGAAGAACTATATAAACGAGTTATTGAATGTGTATGGTGTGACATCATGTCGTCCGGTAAGCACACCTCAAGATCCTGGTTTTCAAGTAAGCTGCAGAAATGACAAGTGCACTAAAATAGACGCAACAAGCTATCAATCGTTAATTGGATCTTTAATGTACTTGGCCATTTCAACGCGGCCAGACATTATGCACGCAGTAAGTTTATTAGCACAAAGAAACCAAGAACCCCGCACCGACCATGAGGCTGGTGCAAAACATGTCCTACGATACTTATCAAAAACCATCAATTTAAAGTTACACTACTGCAAAAATGGTAAACCGGTAGAAGGCTATGCGGATGCGGATTGGGCGAGTAACGATTTAGATAGGAAGTCATACACCGGTTATTCGTTCTTTTTGGCGGGTAGCGCTTTTTCCTGGCAAGCAAAGAAGCAAGATGTAGTCGCATTGAGCAGCACAGAGGCTGAGTACATCGCTTTAAGTATGGCAGCAAAAGAGGCTGTATATCTGCGGCGCTTACTTAAAGAAGTTGGTTTTATTCACGACATCGGTCCTGTTAAGTTAAAAGGTGACAACATGAGCGCAATTCAAATTTCAAAGAACCCTGTGTTCCACAAGCGAACCAAGCACATAGATTTGAAATATCATTATATCCGAGAAGTTGTCGAACAAAAAGTAATATAATTAGAGTACGTCTCCACAAAAGAAAATGTATCTGATATTTTTACAAAAAATCTGCAAAAACAGAAACATGTAAAATTTGTTCAAATGCTTGGTCTTAAAAATTAACTGAAGAAATACTTAACTTAAGAAAGAGTTTTAAAATAATAACTTGGAGTTTTAAGTTCAATATTTCCTATTGAGAACATATTTCTAATAATTAGAATGAATAAGACATATTACATATATTGATGAGTTAACTATATGTACACATGAATTTTATCTTTTAGTCCTCATTAAATCGTATATGCGGCCACCGTGGTGTGATGGTAGCGTGCTCCGCCTATCACACCGTATGCCCTGGGTTCAACTCCCGGGCAAAGCAACATCAAAATTTTAGAAATAAGATTTTTCAATTAGAAGAAAATTTTTCTAAGCGGGGTCGCCCCTCGCCAGTGTCTGGCAAGCGCTCCGATTGTATTTCTGCCATGAAAAGCTCTCAGTGAAAACTCATCTGCCTTGCAGATGCCGTTCGGAGTCGGCATAAAACATGTAGGTCCCGTCCGGCCAATTTGTAGGGAAAAATCAAGAGGAGCACGACGCAAATTGGAAGAGAAGCTCGGCCTTAGATCTCTTCGGAGGTTATCGCGCCTTACATTTATTTTTTTTTTAAATCGTTGAACTAAGAAGTGCTTTTCTTTTATTGTACCGGACATTCACGCAAGTATACAAATTCCCTTCCAAATTCCTACCAACAGAAACTTTGCGCAATTTCGGCCCCATTTTAATAAACCCAACGGATTAATACCCTCCAAAGCCCGCCCAACCGACACGAGGGGCGCATCCGCATGACGCACGGATTTGTTTTTGTTTTTGCCGAGTTGTTGATAGGCGGAGGTTTGTTAAGCGTCGAGATCTAAAACTGCTCAGCTACAGAATAAAAATCATCAGCTGAGTATTATATACATAACAGTAGAAAATTATACATATAGTAAATTGTTACATAAGTTAAGGATTTAGCATATAAAGATTTTTATTTTTATTTTTATTTTGTTACGAGTTAAGATAGGATAGGACAGTTTTCCTTATAGTAAAAAGTGAATCCGTTATATCAAATGAATTCGAGTGAGAGTTAAAATCATAACACAAACACCGGAAAGGTTCATTTAATTCGAAGTTAGTTCTACACTGCCTCAAAAGAAGAGGTTTGTAATGTCTTGACGCTCGTGATGGGATATTGAAATTTACTTCGTTCAAAAGAAAGGGGCTAGAAATTAGTCCATTCAGTAGTTTAGCCATAAATAATACTCCTAGCATTTCTCTACGGCTAGCGAGAGTTGGAAGATTGATAAGCCTTAACCGACTAGTATAAGGTGGAAGATTATATGCAGAGTCCCAATGAAAATTCCTTAAAGAAAAAAGTAAAAATTGCTTCTGTATTGACTCAAGCCTATCTGCATGAACTTGATATCGCGGATTCCAGACTACTGATCCGTATTCTAGTATCGGCCTAACCAATGTGGTAAAAAGGGCTTTGGTTACATAAGGGTCACTAAATTCTTTAGACCATCTCTTCACGAATGATAGAACACCTCTAGCCTTATTGGCAGTAGTCATAATATGAAGGTTGAAACTAAGTTTAGCATCCATCGTAACTCCCAAGTCAACAAAATAATTTACTGATGCAAGACAAAAATTATCAATTACGTAAGAGGCTGCTGGCAAAGATCTCCGAGAGAAGCACATGAACTTACATTTATTGATGTTCAGCGGCATTGAATTCGCGTTGCACCAAGCAACTAAGCAGTTTAAATCCACTTGAAGCAATGGACGTTCTTCAATAGACTCATAAGACCTAAAAAGTTTTACATCATCAGCATACATTAAAATTTTGGAATATTTTATTATGGTACAAATATCATTAATAAATAGCAAGAACAGAATTGGACCGAGATGACTGCCCTGTGGGACGCCAGAAGGAACTTTAATGACCTCTGAAAGAGTATTTTTAAAAATTACTTGTTGCGTTCTACCGCAGAGATAAGAAGATATCCACTGAGTGAGACCTGGTTGGAAACCAAGTCGATCTAGCTTGTGGATAAGCAATGAATGGGAAACTTTGTCAAATGCTTTACTGAAATCAGTGTAAATAACATCGGTGTGAAGATTTTCTCTAAATCCATTAGAAACATGCGTTGTGAATTCAAGTAGGTTGGTAATGGTAGATTTGCCTCTACAGAATCCATGTTGAGAGTTTGCAATCAATGCAGAAATGGAAAATGTTAGCTGATTAGTAACAATGGCTTCAAACACCTTTGGGATGGCAGACAATTTTGCAATTCCTCGATAATTTTCTACACATGACCTACTGCCGTTTTTGTGGAGGGGTATTAGAAAAGATTCCTTCCAAGCAAAAGGAAAAACTCCATGTTTTAGGGACATGTTGAATAAGTCAGTTAGGGGCAGATAAATGTGTTCTGCACATCTTTTGAGAAAACATGTGGGAATTAGATCAGGACCGTATTTATAAGATTCCTTCAAAGAAGTTAAATATGTAAGAACCTCTTCTGGATATATTGATGGAATATTAATTGCGTTAAGTGAGTCAAGTTCATACGGGTATTCACTAGACAAAGAAATTAATTCAGCGGAATAGTTAGATTTGAAAAATTGTGCAAATAAATTAGCAATAACTTGATCGTCGCTAGAGAAATCATCACGGTATTTCATACCAGAAGGAAAGCCTTTAACCCTACGTTTAGAGTTCACGAAATTATAGAAAGCTTTCGGATTGCAAGTTATTTTCTTTTTCATGGCACAGAGATAGGTATTGTAACACTTTTTATTTAATTCAAAATATTTATGACGCAATATAGAGTACTTCAAGTAGTCGGAGTGTGACCCCGTCTTCTTGTACAGCTTGAAGGAACGCGTTTTTTTGTTTTTTAAAGATTTCAGTTCTTTGGTGTACCATATTTGGACTAGTTCAGTGAAAACACGTTTACGCTTAGGTACATGTCTGTCCAGAATAGCGTGAATGACGGCGTTGAAGTCAGAAACGTTTTTGTCAATATCTGCACCGTATTTAGGCCAAACTATTGTAGATAAAATTTGGTTGAGTTTATTAAAATTAGCCTTCGCGAATTCGAATCTAAAACTAGAGTCGGTTTCTGTGGTAGTGCAACTCCGAGAACTTTCTTCCAATTCGTAAACTATTTCCAGCGAAGGATGGTAAGGATCCTCAGGTACGGTAAGAGGTTCACCCCTCCTAAGAATGGATTTTGAAGTATCATCAACAAATACCAGATCAAGTACCCTCCCGTACATGTTTGGAACTATATTTATCTGTCTTAGGCAAAGTTCAGTTATTTCTGCTAAAAAGTCGATGCTGGAGAATTTTGAAGAAACCGGTACAATACCATGGTCGGATGTGGTCCATGATACGTGCGGAAGATTAAAATCACCCAAGACAATTATCGAGTCAATAGGCTTCAACAATGAACTGATATCTTTCAGTAACGAAATATGGTTCATATACACCGAGGGATCTGAAGATGGTGGGATATAGCAAATGGCAATATAGGTAAAACCTATTCCCAGCTGGGTTCTAATGCACTTAAATTCCGTAGCTTCAATAACAGGTAAATTTACCTCAGCGGAAGGTATAGAAGAATGTACCGCGAGCAAAACTCCACCTCCAACTCTGTTCAAGCGGTCATTTCTATATATTTGGTAATCATTGCAAAGAATCTCCGAATTAAAAATATGAGGCTTTAACCAAGTTTCAGTAAAAGCGATGATATTGTAATTACAGTTAAATGATCTCAAGTATAGATCAGTTAGTTTTGTGTTTAGGCCTCTTACATTTTGATAAAATATATTAAGGACAGGTTTAATATTTAGTTTTTTGCAGCATTATTGGTTTGAGGAACGGTAGCAAGATTACGAATATTAACGTTGCGTCTATGCTCGAATTCACGTACAAAGGCTCCGGGTGGCCAAAATGAATTATTCAAAATTGTTTCAAAATGTTGCGCTGATACGTCAATCCTAAATGACGAAATGTCTCTAGGATAATTAAAATTAAATTTACGAATAGACACATTTTCAGATTTAAGTTTACTTATGATGTACGACTTCAGGTCCTCTTCTGTAGTGTCTCTCTCGAATCTGGAGACGAAAATCGACTTTTTAATCGGGACAGTAATCAATCTACCAGCCGGCGGTTCAGATTCCGCAGAGGGGTTTTGGGGAACCTGGTTCCTTTTTGTGGAGGGTACAGTATATACAGCTGAATGAGCATTCGATGTCGATGGTTGAACTGCCAAGGGACTCGGAGAGGACAGATTTATCAATTCAATAGTTGGGGGTGGAAGATCTGGAGGTGAAGGAACTTTGGGATCAGCATCCGTAGTCGGAGCTGGAAGAGAAACATCGATAGACCTACGATTATTATCCGGAATGTTCACATTTGAATGTTTGAAAGACTTAAATAAGCTTTCATAATGCTTAAACTTCTCGGATAAAGCGGAAATCTCTTTGCCTATTTCAGAAAATCCATCTCGGGCCTGTTTGAAGACCTTGAAAAGGTCAATTTGGGTAGGCCTACATTTCAAACAAGCCCAACGTACTCCCTTATCGTTATCGTTAAGTGCGTCAACCACTCGTGCTGATAAACCGGCGCACTTCATATGAGCAAGCCGATCGCAAAGCCAGCATGCCACGAAGGGATGTGATTCACTTTTTACTAAGCAGTTAGGATATAAACACGACATTCTTAATAAATTTAAAGAGGATGAGGAAATAAATATATATATATAAATGCTACGGAAAAACCGAGAATTAATAAAATAGGAAAAGTATGAATATTAATTGAACGATAGCACAACGGGTTATAAGAAAAAATACAACAGTTTGAAAGTAGCTTTTAGAAAGAGATATGCTGTATGAGCAGTTTGAGATGCACTGTAATAACACTAAACAAACCGCGCAAACAGCTGTGACACTGAGGAAAGAATGTGCACGCAAAAAATCAAAAATAAAAACAAAATTACACTATTAAAAACTGAAGCCTATCAACAGCAACAACACAATGCAAAAATACTCGGCAATTCAACTGCAAATAAATATGTATATATGTATGTATATGCAAAATTTATGAGAATTTTAATTTTCAATATTAAAACTTTAAGTAAAAGCAATTGAATTTAAATTTAATTTCTTGATTCAGCATACACAAATTATAGCACTTCACCAACTATGTGAACAATAAAACTATATTTAGTAATATTAAAAACTATATTTATTGAAAACACAAGAGCACAGGTAAAAAAATCAACTACACAGCTTGACGTTTGCTTTCGTTTAACAGCTAGAAGCTTCAAATTTCACCAAATGCTTACGCATAATAGCATATATTGTTGTCTGAAAAAATCATAGAGATCGGTGGTATATATAGTATATATCTCATACAACCGATTGTTCAGATAAGAAACTTTGCACAATTTCTGCCCCATTTTAACAGCTAGAAGCTTCAAATTTAACCAAACGCTTACGTATATAGCATATATTGTTGTCTGAAAAAATCATATAGATCGGTGGTATATATAGTTTATATCTCATACAAGCGGTTTTTCAGATAAGAAACTTTGCGCAATTTCTGCATCATTTTAACAGCTAGAAGCTTCAAATTCCACCAAATGCTTACGTATAATAGCATATATTGTTGTCTGAAAAAATCATAGAGATCGGTGGTATATATAGTATATATCTCATACAACCGATTGTTCAGATAAGAAACTATTCGCAATTTCTGCCCCATTTTAACAGCTATAAGCTTCAAATTTAACCAAATGCTTACGTATAATAGCATATATTGTTGTCTGAAAAAATCATAGAGATCGGTGGTATATATAGTATATATCTCATACAACCGATTGTTCAGATAAGAAACTTTTCGCAATTTCTGCTCCATTTTAACAGCTAGAAGCTTCAAATTTCACCAAATGCTTACGTATAATAGCATATATTGTTGTCTGAAAAAATCATAGAGATCGGTGGTATATATAGTATATATCTCATACAACCGATTGTTCAGATAAGAAACTTTTCGCAATTTCTGCTCCATTTTAACAGCTAGAAGCTTCGAATTTCACCAAATGCTTACGTATAATAGCATATATTGTTGTCTGAAAAAATCATAGAGATCGGTGGTATATATGTTACCACGGCACATATTTATATAATATAAAAAAAAACAAATATTCAGACACATAATACTCCAGACAAAACAAACTGACAAAATTGCTGAAGCCGCAACACATACAAGGCAAACCGTGTGAACAGTAAGCGTTAAATGGAAACCAAATTAAAAATAAACAAACTCACCTGTGGGAAGCGCGTGATCAGCAGTTTTCACTTTCATTGAGGTAAGGCAAACGTAGGTTAGATTGTAAGAATTATTATTGTGTAAAGTCAGATATAAGTTTGCATTCAATAAAGGAGCACGTCTCCCGTGTAAAAAATACATTTTTTAGAATTTCCAATTTGTAAAAGTATAACTGGCGCCCGAGCAGGGACCAGCGTGCGAAAGTAGTATTAGCCCGAAAAACAAAAAGTACGGCTACGCGTGTGTAAACTAAATGCGGCATACACTTTACAAGGACCTGGATAAAAGTAGCGGCTAGAACCCTCAGTACCGGAAAGGAAGCAGGATAAATTCGAACCACTCATCAACCCCAAGGACCTTCGCTGGACCAATGTTTTTTATGTAAGATTTAGCTATGTAAGAAAGTTACAAAAAGTGAAATCGTTTTTATGTAAAAGAAATTGCGAGGAAAAAAAAAATTATTATCGAAGATAGAACTGTGAAAAGGAAAAATTCAGATAAAAAATTTATAAAGAAAAAAGGAAACTACAAAAGGAAAGAAAAGTAAAGTCGTATAAAAAATTTAAGAAGAAGAATAATAAGAAATATTAATTATTATTATATATAAGGAAACAAAAATTGAAATTTAAGAACTATTCTTTAAGTTTTAGAAAGGTAAAGATTTGTTTAGATAAAAAAAAAAAAAAAAACGGGTCAAAACCGGTTTAGTAAAAATTAATTAAAATTAATAAAAACTAAAAATTTTAAGGAAATCTAATTCCTCTGTTGGGAAAAAATGCCGGATACCGCGGAAGAACTGGGTTAATCAACTGAATCAACTCAGGTTAGAATATGGGTCTTCCCAGCATGTAAATCCCCCACAACAAGAAACCCCCTCTACCTCTAATTCCTCATTAGTAGAGACAATCGTTAAAGAAGTGATGGAGAGAATTAAAACTCCACCAATAAATGATTTTCATCAACCCGACTATAACGTGACAGTGAACGTAAATAACATCAATGAATTAGACAAAATACCAGATATGGTCAAATGCCTACGCGAGTTCTCGGGACGTCCAGGAGAATTTAACTCCTAGCGGAAAAGCGTCGACAGAATCTTTAAGGTTTACGAAGGATTGAGGGATACACCAAAGTACTTTTCTATACTCCATACAGTTAGGCACAAAATTGTCGGCGACGCCGACACTGCACTAGAATCGTATAGCACACCGCTCGATTGGGCACAAATTAGGAAATGCCTTATGATGCATTATTCAGATAAAAGAGGCATTGGTACTCTCGAGTACCAAATGACAACTCTGACCCAAAGAAACGACGACATCCCGACGTTTTACCAAAAAGTTTACCAACAACTGTCCCTTATCCTAGACAAGATATCCTGCCTAGACTTAGGAGAGGAATCAATTAGAACCATGACAAATTCGTACAGATATAGCGCCCTCGATACCTTCGTTCGCGGACTTAACGGGGACCTTCCTCGCCTCCTTAGCATCCGTGAACCAACCACACTGCCACAGGCATTACACCTGTGCCAGAAAATTGACAATATGGCATTTCGTATGAATCATGCACATATCATGAACAAAACATTCAACTTCGCACCACCCCAACCTCCTCGACAAAGCACAAATTATAATAACAATAGACCATTTTATCCCGAATTGACATATTCTACAACTATAACTAATTTTATGCCAAGAACGCAAACATTTAATCGACAACCGAATAGATATCAACCACAAACGTTTCGTCAACAACAACCATTTACGTCACCTAATAACTACAATTACCCTCAAAACAACCAAGGATTCCGTATGAATCAATTCGGTTATAACAATCAAGCGAACCATCCTAATACGAATAGGCCTAATTTACCCCCTAAACCACCTGTCCCTATGGACGGAGATCATTCTATCCACTCAAGACAGGTAAATTACCAAAACAGGCCAAATAACAATCATAATAATTACGCACAGAAGCGTCCCCTCTCATCTCAACATATGCATCAACCCAATAAGATTCAAAGGAACTTCCATGTCGATACGGGATCAGCGAATCCAAATGTGCAACAAGTATATGAAGATCCTGACTACATATACGGGGGGAACACAAACCCCAATAGCTATGGAACGTCGAACCAATTTCCAAAATCAGATGATAATGTAATGAGACAAAATGGAATGGAGAATTGCGAACAGGAATGCTACAACCTCGAAACCAATCATTTTTTAGATTAACCCCGTCTTCACTTCCTTATTACGAATTCGTATCTAGAAGTGGAGACGCACTAGACTTTTTGATAGACACCGGGTCTAACAAAAATTATATACAATCTACAAGAATTAGGAACCCAATTCAAACGAAGTCCCTTTTAAGGTAAAGTCGGTAGCTGGTGATATCGAAATTACACACCACACATTCATAGACATTCTAGGACCAGAGGTAGGAAAAATAAAATTCTTTATACTTCCGTCCTTAAAATCATTTCACGGGATTATCGGTAATGACACATTAAAACAATTAAAAGCCACCATCCATACCGATAAAAATATTATGACCATATTTAGGAATACAATCATACCCCTAAAACAACGAATATCCGAAGAAGTTAATAACGCGGTAATAAGGGTTCCCCATTTTTCTGAAGAACAAAAAGATAAAATCAAGCACGTAATAGCAAAATGCCCAAATTTATTTTCGGACCCAGACGAAAAACTGACGTATACTACGCTGGTCAAAGGCGAAATTAAAACAACGACAGACACCCCGATCTACTCCAAACCGTACCCATACCCAATGGCTCTGAAAGAAGAAATAGAATGTCAAGTCGAAGAACTTCTTGTTAATGGAATAATAAGGAGATCTAAATCTCCTTACAACTCACCGGTCTGGATAGTCAATAAGAAAACCGACGGTTCAGGCGAAAAAAAATATCGAATGGTCATCGACTACCGGAAACTTAACGCCGTAACTATCCCAGACAAATATCTAATACCCGAAATTAACGAGGTCCTGGCCAACCTCGGAAACAATAAAATATTTACCGTTATAGATCTTAAGAGCGGTTTCCATCAAATACCCCTTCGTGAATCTGATATAGAGAAAACGGCATTTTCCGTGAATAACGGAAAATACGAATTTCTCCGATTTCCTTTCGGGCTTAAAAATGCCCCTTCTACGTTCCAAAGAGCACTAGATGACATACTTCGCCAGCACATAGGAATTAGATGCTACGTCTATATTGACGACGTTACAATATTCGGTAAAACCGAAGAGGAACACTTAAAGAATATTAAATTAGTATTTAAAACATTAGAAGAAGCAAACATGAAGATAAAACTAGACAAATGCGAGTTCGCAAAACAGGAAGTCGAATTCCTAGGATACGTCGTCACTCCCGATGGCATAAAAACCAATCCCAAGGAGGTAGAGGCCGTAGCACAGTTCCCAGTGCCAAAGAACCTGAAGAACTAAGATAATTTCTAGGTATGTCAGGCTACTACCGTCGTTTTATTAGGGACTACTCCAAATTAGCCAAACCCTTAACTGCACTCCTTCGAGGAGAAGCCGGGAATGTTTCAAAAAATCAGTCTAGGAAGATCGAAATAAAACTCGACAAAGAAGCTTTAAATGCATTTAACAAATTAAAAACTTCACTAATATCAAGGGATATTGTCCTCGCTCACCGGAACTTTGAGAAAGATTTCGAATTAACCACTGACGCCTCCCATTTTGCAATAGGAGCCGTCCTTTCACAAGATGGAAAGCCCATCACCTATATTTCAAGAACTTTGAGCAAGACAGAAGAGAACAATGCCGTCAATGAAAAGGAGATGCTCGCCATAATCTGGTCTCTTAATTATTTGCGCAGTTATCTGTATGGCTCTAAGAAAATTAAGATAGTGACCGACCACCAACCTCTTACGTATGCCCTGAGCCACAAAAATACGAACAGTAAGATGAAAAGATGGAAAGCCATCTTGGAAGAACATAACTATGAGCTTATCTACAAGCCCGGTAAATCGAATGTAGTCGCAGACGCGCTATTAAAAATATCCGCCCAAATAAATTCGCTTACACCCACTACCCATAGTGATGAGAGTTCAGGACACAACCTAATACCCTGCACGGAGGTACCGATTAACGTGTTCAAAAACCAAATTTTGCTCCAGCATTCAGAAACGCCATCTTACCAATTCAAAATAATCTTCCCAACTGTACACCGACATACAGTTAACGAACCATTTTTCGACGAGCAAAAGATTATAGATTTCTTCAAAAGATACCTAAAACCATCCGTAATCAACGGAATCCACACCGACGAGAGGACTATGGGTATAATACAAAACGTCTATCCACAACACTTTAGCAACTATAAATGCAGGTACACCCAGAAGTTGGTGGAGGACATAACTAACGAACAAGAGCAGGAAAACATTATTTTGAAAGAACATCTAAGAGCACATAGGAACGCGACCGAAAATAAAATACAGATCATAGAGAAGAGTTATTTTCCCGGGATGATGAACAAAATCAAGCGACTGATAACAAACTGCACGGTATGTAAAGAAAGCAAGTATGAAAGGCACCCTAACAACCCAAAAATAGCAGCAACCCCATTGCCAACCTTCCCAGGACACACAGTCCATATAGACATCTTTCTAACCGAAGGGAAGAGAGTTATGACTGCACTGGATAAGTTCTCGAAATATGCAGTAACAAGAATGCTAAATAGTAGGGTCATAGAGGATGTAAGGAGACCCTCAAGGGATATAATATTTTCCTTCGGCGTCCCGAAGATAATAGTGATCGATAATGAACCATCGTTAAATTTCATTTCAATGAAGTTTATGATGAAAGACGAATTAGGCATCGAAGTTTATACTACTCCCCCATATAAAAGCCAGGCTAACGGCCAAGTGGAAAGATTCCACTCCACCCTAAGTGAGATAATGCGCTGTGTGAAAGATAATGGGGGACATCGAAACTTTGAGGAACTTTTAGAAAGAGCAGTATCCGAGTACAATCATACCATTCACTCAGTTACACAGAAAAGACCGGTCGACATATTCTTTGGAAGAAATATGAACTTCACGCCCGAAGACATAGAAAAAACTAGATACGAGAATTTGCAAAAGTTAACACAAAAACAAAATAAGGATATTGAATTCCATAATAAAGGTAAACAAACGCTCAAATCCTAATTGCCAGGACAAGTCATATTTGGAAAAAAATAGGAGGTTAGGAACAAAACTAAGCAAATTATATAGTAGGGAAATAGTTAAAGAAGACAGGAACAGCACGGTAGTGACCGAGAGAGGACAAATCGTCCATAAAAGTAGGATACGGAATTAACTACTACAATAAAATTTTCTTTTTTCAGATTCTTTTTACCACTAAGCCTCGCAGAGGTACAGATATTAGACTATTCGAACTCCCAATTAATCACAATAGAAAAAGGAACTGCAAGACTACAGACAGGACAATTTAGGATAATACACGAAATAAACATCGACAAATATACAGAAATTCCGGAACATATAGAAACAACGACAAAAGCAGAAAAATTTTACAGAAATCCGAATTACCCTTTTATATCCCTCCTAATATCCCAAGTGAAGGCCCATATTAATAATCTAAGGATAGAAAAAAGATCAAAAAGGTCACTCAATTTTTTGGGCAGTGCATGGAAATGGATTGCGGGAAGTCCAGACCATGAGGACCATGAAATAGTTCTGAACAAAGTAAATAACGTTTTAGAAAACAACAACAATCAAGTCCTCATTAATAAACTTACAGTAGAAAAAGTTAATGAAATCACAAATATTACAAACCATATTATGAAGCACATGCAAAACGACAAGAGTAAAGAAATAGAGGCATTTTTAGAATTAAAATACAAGTTAGAAATTATGAAAGAGGAAGTCGTGAACATCGCTTACGCGATACATTGGGCAAAGGCCAATATAGTAAATTCATATATTTTGTCGACCGAAGAAATTGATATTGCTAAAAAAATCTTTGACAAGGATAACATCCCATTCGTAAATTTAGACGAAGCGCTAGAATTTTCCGAAATTAAAATAGCGACCAATGGCAAGACAATCATCTATATTATAAATTTACCAACAACAGAGAATCAAATTTGCCAAACTATCGATATCAGAGCAGTAAAGAAAGACAATAAAATTAACAAAATAAATTTCAATTCAATCCTTAGCTGCGAAAAAACTATGTATGGAATAAAAAGAAATTGTAAACAATATAACGCACTACAAATATGCTCGAAAGACGATTTGCTAGATTTAAGTAATGATTATTGTATTAGTAATCTTTTAACGAGCCGTTTGCCAAACTGCACCGTCACAAACAGTCAGCACATTCCAGACTTTGAGGAGCTGTCACCTGGAGTTATATTCCTAAACGACTTCAGGGGATATGTCCTAATAAACGAAGATTCTACAACTCTAAATGGAACCTTTGTCATTCACTTTAATAACGCTACAATCCAAATTAACGGGGAGAAATTTTTCAATGCGGAAAAATCAACAAACAAACCCCTACCTGCGATACTCCAACCAATATCACTATCAAATAGAAACGAAGAAATACTTTCTCTAGAAATGTTAAAACAGCTAAACATCAACAATACAAAAGAGATTAGCCTAACAGAATCATCATACCGGCTTAAATATGCCACAAACTTCAGCCTTATGATCATATTGGTAATCGTCACCATATTTTTAACCAAATTAGTCCTGTCAACCAGAGAAAGCAAAGAAGCTCGGTCCATCGACTTAACGGAAGATGCAGTAAAAGGGCTTAATCAAATGTTTAACAAAATTCCAATCGAGGACGCTTGAATCTTAGGGGGGGGGGGGGGGGGGGGGTGTTTGTTACCACGGCACATATTTATATAATATAAAAAAAACAAATATTCAGACACATAATACTCCAGACATAACAAACTGACAAAATTGCTGAAGCCGCAACACATACAAAGCAAACCATGTGAACGGTAAGCGGTAAATGGAAACCAAATTAAAAACAAGTAAGAACGGGATTGTCTTCGGCTGTGCCGAAGACTTCATACCTTTCATGAATGGGGCTGAACAATAATCTTATCCCGTTCGTAATCTCCGAATAATCAGATGTATAAGATAAGAAATATATAGTGAACAGATCTACATACCTTAACGATTTTTAAGATAAATATAAAATAAAAAACAGGTAGGTACTTTGTGTGAGGATGCAAAGTTTCAGGTTTTTTGTGGTCTGCGTGTAAAAACTATGACTACGAATCACGTATTTCAACAATATATGACGTAAACGTAACTATTTGATGAAATTTGATGAATTTTGAAGCTTCTAGCCGTAAAAAGGGGGCAAATATTAGAGTTTATATGGGGTATATAATATATATACCACCGATCTCTATGATTTTTTCAGACAACAATATATGCTATACACGTAAGCATTTGGTGAAATTTGAAGCTTCTAGCTGTTAAAATGGGGAAGAAATTGCGCAAAGTTTCTTATCTGAACAATCGGTTGTATGAGATATATACTATATATACCACCGGTATCTATGATTTTCTCAGATAAGAATATATGCTATACACGTAAGCATTTGGTTAAATTTGAAGCTTATAGCTGTTAAAATGAGGCCGAAATCGCAAAAAAATATATATATACTATATATATATACTATATATACCATCATATATATTATATATATCACCGATCTCTATGATTTTTTGACACAATAATACATACTATATACGTAAGCAATCGGTGAAATTTGAAGCTTATAGCTATTAAAATGGGGTAGAAATTGCGAAAAGTTTCTTATCTCTGAACAATCGGTTGTATGAGATATATACTATATATACCACCGATCTCTATGATTTTTTCAGACAACAATATATGCTATATACGTAAGCATTTTGTGAAATTTGAAGCTTCTAGCTGTTAAAACGGGGCAGAAATTGCGCAAAGTTTCTTATCTGAACAATCGGTTGTATGAGATATATACTATGTATACCACCGATCTCAATGATTTTTTCAGACATCAATATATGCTATACACGTAAGCATTTGGTGAAATTTGAAGCTTATAGCTGTTAAAATGAGGCCGAAATCGCAAAAAATATATATATATACTACATATATATACTATATATACCATCATATAATATATCTATATCTATATCATATAATATATATATATATATATATCACCGATCTCTATGATTTTTTGACACAACAATACATACTATATACGTAAGCAATCGGTGAAATTTAAAGGCTTATAGCTATTAAAATGGGGTAGAAATTGCGAAAAGTTTCTTTATCTGAACAATCGGTTGTATGAGATATATACTATAATCTCTATGATTTTTTCAGACAACAATATATGCTATATACGTAAGTATTCTGTGAAATTTGAAGCTTCTAGCTGTTAAAATTGGGGCTAAATTTTGCGAAAATATATATATATATATATATACTATATATGTATACTATATATACCACCATATATATAACTATATATACCACAGATCTTTATGATTTTTTCAGACAACAATATATGCTATATACGTAAGCATTCGTTGAAATTTGAAGCCTCTAGCTCTTAAAATAGGGCAGTAATTACGAAAAGTTCCTTATCTGAACAATCGGTTGTGGGGGATATATACTATATATACGACCGATCTCATCAATTTTTTCAGGCAGCAATACGTGCAATATACTAAAGTATATGGTGAAGTTTGAAGCCTCAATCTGTTAAATTGGGTAAGATATTACAAAAATCCTCTTTTTCTGAAAAATCGGTTGTATGGAGGATATATGCTATAGTGGTCCGATCCGGTCGGTTCCGACAAATGTCTAATCCGCCACCCAAATACACCCGCTCACCAAATTTTATCAAGATATCTCAAAAATTGAGGGACTAGTTTGCATACAAACAGACAGACGGACAGACGGACAGACGGACATGGCTAAATCAACTCAGCCCTTCAACCTGATTATTTCGGTATACTTAATGGTGGGTCTATCTATTTTCCTTTAAGGACTTACAATTTTCGGTTTCGTGACGAAATTAATATACCATTTCATTTTCATGAAGGGTATAATAAACAAACTCACCTGTGGGAAGCGCGTGATCAGCAGTTTTCACTTTCATCGCGGTAAGGCAAACGTAGGTTAGATTGTAAGAATTATTATTGTGTAAAGTCAGATATAAGTTTGCATTCAATAAAGGAGCACGTCTCCCGTGTAAAAAATATATTTTTTTAGAATTTCCAATTTGTAAAAGTTTAACTTATATAGTATATAATCTCATACAAGCGGTTTTTCAGATAAGAAACTTTGCGCAATTTCTGCCCCATTTTAACAGCTAGAAGCTTCAAATTTCACCAAATGCTTACGTGCAATAACATATATTGTTGTCTGAAAAAATCATAGAGATCGGTGGTATATATCTCATACAAGCGGTTTTTCAGATAAGAAACTTTTCGCAATTTCTGTCCCATTTTAACAGCTAGAAGCTTCAACTTTAACCAAACACTTACGTATATAGCATATATTGTTGTCTGAAAAAATCATAGAGATTGGTGGTAATATATAGTATATATCTCATACAAGCGGTTTTTCAGATAAGAAACTTTGAGCAATTTCTGCCCCATTTTAACAGCTAGAAGCTTCAAATTTCACCAAATGCTTACGTATAATAACATATATTGTTGTATGAAAAAATCATAGAGAACGGTGGTATATATAGTATATATCTCATACAACTGATTGTTCAGATAAGAAACTTTGCGCAATTTCTGCCCCATTTTAACAGCTAGAAGCTTCAAATTTCACCAAATGCTTACGTATAATAGCATATATTGTTGTCTGAAAAAATCATAGAGATCGGTTGTATATATAGTATATATCTCATACAAATGGGTTTTCAGATAAGAAACTTTGCGCAATTTCTGCCCCATTTTAACAGCTAGAAGCTTCAAATTTCACACCAAATGCTTACGTATAATAGCATATATTGTTGTCTGAAAAAATCATAGAGATCGGTGGTATATATAGTATATATCTCATGCAACCTATTGTTGAGATAAGAAACTTTTCGCAATTTCTGCCCCATTTTAACAGCTAGAAGCTTCAAATTTCACCAAATGCTTACGTATAATAGCATATATTGTTGTCTGAAAAAATCATAGAGATCGGTGGTATATATAGTATATATCTCATAACAACCGATTGTTCCGATAAGAAACTTTTCGCAAGTTCTGCCCCATTTTAACAGCTAGAAGCTTCAAATTTCACCAAATACTTACGTATAATAGCATATATTTTTGTCTGAAAAAATCATAGAGATCGGTGGTATATATAGTATATATCTCAATACAAGTGGTTTTTCAGATAAGAAACTTTGCGCAATTTCTGCCCCATTTTAACAGCTAAAAGCTTCACCAAATGCTTACGTATAATAGTGTTAAAAGTTATGTTGAGGTTTTTTCCCAAATATCAATAAGAAAAACACGAGTGTACTGTTCAACGTTTAATAAGAGACTCAAAGTGTCAAAAACAATAAAAAGAGTGATATTATCTGACATACGCATTGTTACAAATTTAGGGTTGCTATTCTATGTATCATATTTCAACACCCCTCCTCAATGCGAATGTTATTCTTCTAAACTTAACAATTTCATTAAATCTGTATGTTTCTTCTTCGACAAATTTTTGTTAAAATATCAGCTATCATGTTATTAGTTGATACATATTCTAACTTTATTTCACCTTTCTCAACAATCTCTCTAATAAAATGATATCTGATATCAATGTGCTTCGATCTAGCATGATGCACTGGATTCTTTGCCAAATGTTGAGCACTAATGTTATCCCCGTACAATATCGTTGGAGTTTGACCGTTACCACATCCAATCTCAATTATAATACGTCTTAAATGTAGTGCTTCTTTTGCTGCCGGATGACATGGCCATGTATTCGGCCTCGGTACTGCTTAAGTCTACACAATCCCGTTTTTCTGACATTCCAAGGAATCGCCCCTCCTGCAAGGAAGAACACGTAGCCGGTGTACGATCTTCGATCAATTCTGTTGGTGCCCACCAATCGGCAGCTGCGTAACCCTTCAACCCTTGACCGCAAGCCCTATATCGCAACTTCATATTTTTGGTTGATGCTAGGTATCTTAAAATGTGCTTTATGCCCGCCAAATGTTCGCTATGTGGATCTTTGTTTCGCTGTGCCAACTTGGCTACCGAATGGAATATATCCGGTCTGTTGAAAGCGCCAGCCACATCAGCGCCCCAATCGTAGATTGGTATGATGTCTGATCAACCCTAGTACAACGTTGGTCATCACACGCTACTTGGTAACAGCATCTAATGGTGTCGATGCTGACCTACATACTTCCATACCATGCTGCGTCAATAAATCTTTGATATATTGGGATTGAACAATGGTGATATCACCTAGTTCACCTTCACGCTCAATCTGCATACCCAAAAACATATGAAGGGGACCCTTGTCAATGCATGATTTCCTTCGATTGGCATGCTAGAAGCAGATCATCAACATAAACAAGGATTAAACAAATGTTACCTTCTATATCTTGTTTATACAAACAACGTTCGCTCTCGCACTGACTGAAACCCAAACTTCTCAACGCTTCATCTAACTTGAAATTCCAAGCTCTTCCAGACTGCTTCAAACCGTATATGGCCTTGTTCAACCTTAAGACTTTTGTTGGTTGACTTTCATCACGGTAACCTTGTGGTTGTTTCATGTATAAGACATCCTTAGTGCTCATAGCATTTAAAATATTAAATAATTTTCGCGGACGACCTCGTTTACCATTACGCACGAGCTTAGGTCTACCACGCCCAATGTGCTCAACTTCTTCTTCAGCACACGCATACATATCGCTTGCATTATCATCGTTACAGATTTCTTTATTATCATCGCTACAGATTTCTTTATCAGAATCTACATCACCAGCAGTACCAGTGTCGGCTTGAACCTGATTGTTTTCAAAAAAATCTAATGTTATTTGTTCGTCGTTACATGCTTCCACGCTATGGCATTCATCAAATAATACGTCGCGTTTTTCAACCACCTGTCTAACATCAGTATCGTATAGTCTATACGCTTTTGAAACCATTGAGTAACCAACCATTTTGTATTGTTTACCCTTCACTTTAAATTTGCTACGCTGCGTTTTATCTAAAGGCACTGCCGTAGAGCCAAATACTCGCAAATGTTTTATTGTAGGTTTCTTACCACACCATGCTTCATATGGTGTCATATTATTTAATGCCTTAGTTGGCAATCGATTCCGCAAATACACGGCAGTTGCCTGTATGCCTCTGCCCATAGCGCGGCACACATACCCGAATGTGCCAATAAACACCTGGCCATTTCAACCAACGTGCGGTATGCCCTCTCGGCCACGCCATTTTGCTGAGAAGTGTAGGGAACTGTTAATTGCCGCAACTATGCCATGCTTATCAAAATATTCATTAAATGATTTGTTGACGTACTCACGTCCATTGTCACTACGAACTGCTTTCACTTTTCTGCCAGTTTGTCGCTCTACCATTGAGCAAAACGATACAAATTTATCAAAAACTTCATCTTTTGATTTTAAGAAGTAAACAAAAACTCGCCTTGAGATGTCGTCAATAAATAGTAAAAAATACTTCGCACCACCAAGTGAAGTTGTTTCAAATGGCCACATACAACCGTATGTATCAATTCTAACAAATTCTTTGATTTATTTTCTGCTGCACTTGGAAATGGTTGTGTGCGTATTTTGCTAAGCATACACGTTTGACACGATGGCTTCACAGAAAAATCTACATTTTCTAAACCATTTACAATGCACTTGTTTGACATTTCTTTCAAACTCGCATAATTTATGTGGCCAAATCTATTATGCCACATTACTGCGTCACTTTGAATAGCACCAAAACAACCACTTTTCTCATTACTCAGCATAAACAAATGCTTTGTTCTTTTTACACGCAAAATATCGGCGCCGTTTTTCTTAATTGTTGCAAATTCGCTGCCAAAAACTACTGCGCAGCCCATCTCGACTGCACAACCGACTGATATAAAATTGCCTCTCATACCAGGCACGAACAAAACGTCTTTTAGTGTCACAATATACATGTCCGTTTGTATTTTGACATCGCCTTTACCTTCTGCACGAATGCTGTTGTCACCGGCCAATGCGATCCACTCTGTATGATTCACAAAGTTCGAGAGCAATTTCCGTCGCAACACATATGCGCTGTCGCGCCGCTATCTAAACACCACTTTCCTCTGTCGAATGTTTCGCAATCTGTTGCACCCAAATCAGTGAAGGAGCTTTGTTGTTGCTGTTTAGCTGAATCGTTTCCTTTCGTAGATTTGTTTAATTTCGCCGAACAATTGCTTTTTATATGGCCCTTTTTTCCACAACGATAGCAAGTAACATTGTTGTAATTGCCTTTTTTCTTCTCTCTGTTGCCGCTAGACGTCGACTTCGCTGCAAACGCTTGCTGTCCGCTAAATTCGTTAGCTGTATGTTCATGCATGCTACCACGACGCTCGCCTTCTTCTAGAAGCTTCAATTTTAGCACGTCAACCGCTGGAAGATTGTCCCTCATTTCCATCGCAATGACAAAATTCTCGAATTCTTTTGGCAAACTAGATAATAATATAATGGCAACCAGCTCTTGATTTAGCTCTATGCCCACTTCAGCTAGTTTGTCCATAATTGTGGTGAACACATTCAAATACGCCGCAACGTTTTCACCCTCTGACATTTTTAGGCTCAATAACTTTTTATAAAGTGAAACTTTTCTTACCGTACCACTTGGCTGATAAACTTCTTTAAGTTTTTTCCACGCTTCTTCCGATGTTTTGCAATGCCCCAAATAATTCAGTTGCGTTGGCTTCACGCTTAATGTGACCATGGCCAAAGCCTTCTCGTCGCGAGCAATCCACTTTGCCAATTCGTCAGCATCACCTGTGTCGTCTCTTTTGCACTCCCCTGAAGTTATTTTCCATAGCTCAGAATCATAATTCTTATCGTCCAGCTTCTCGATCTGGTACATCGAACTCATTTTACGAAAAATATACTTTTTAACTTTCAATTGAACATGCGCTTACTGGGCCCATAACCTGTTAAAAGTTATGTTGAGGTTTTTTCCCAAAGATCAATAATAAAACACGAGTGTACTGTTCAACGTTTAATAAGAGACTCAAAGCGTCAAAAAGAATAAAAGAGTGATATTATCTGACATACGCATTGTTACAAATTTAGGGTTGCTATTTGATGTATCATACAAATAGCATATATTGATGTCTGAAAAAATCATAGAGATCGGTGGTATATATAGTATATATCTCATGCAACCGGCTGTTCAGATAAGAAACTTTTCGCAATTTCTGCCCCATTTTAACAGCTAGAAGCTTCAAATTTCACCAAATGCTTACGTATAATAGCATATATTGCTGTCTGAAAAATCATAGAGATCGGTGGTATATATAGTATATATCTCATACAAGCGGTTTTTCAGATAAGAAACTTTGCGCAATTTCTGCCCCATTTTAACAGCTAGAAGCTTCAAATTTCACCAAATGCTTACGTATAATAGCATATATTGGTGTCTGAAAAAATCATAGAGATCGGTGGTATATATATTATATATCTCATACAAGCGGTTTTTCAGAGTTTCGCGCAATTTCTGCCCCATTTTAACAGCTAGAAGCTTCAAATTTCACCAAATGCTTACGTATAATAGCATATATTGGTGTCTGAAAAATCATAGAGATCGGTGGTATATATAGTATATATCTCATACAAGCGGTTTTTCAGATAAGAAACTTTTCGCAATTTCTGCCCCATTTTAACAACTAGAAGCTTCAAATTTCACCGAATACTTACGTATAATAGCATATATTGTTGTCTGAAAAAATCATAGAGATCGGTGGTATATATAGTATATATCTCATACAACCGATTGTTAAGATAAGAAACTTTTCGCAATTTCTGCCCCATTTTAACAACTAGAAGCTTCAAATTTCACCAAATACTTACGTATAATAGCATATATTGTTGTCTGAAAAAATCATAGAGATCGGTGGTATATATAATATATGTATATCTCATACAACCGATTGTTCAGATAAGAAACTTTTCGCAATTTCTGCCCCATTTTAACAACCAGAAGCTTCAAATTTCACCGAATACTTACGTATAATAGCATATATTGTTGTCTGAAAAAATCATAGAGATCGGTGGTATATATAGTATATGTATATCTCATACAACCGATTGTTCAGACAAGAAACTTTTCGCAATTTCTGCCCCATTTTAACAACTAGAAGCTTCAAATTTCACCAAATACTTACGTATAATAGCATATATTGTTGTCTGAAAAAATCATAGAGATCGGTGGTATATATAGTATATGTATATCTCATACAACCGATTGTTCAGATAAGAAACTTTTCGCAATTTCTGCCCCATTTTAACAACTAGAAGCTTCAAATTTCACCAAATACTTACGTATAATAGCATATATTGTTGTCCGAAAAAATCATAGAGATCGGTGGTATATATTGTATATGTATATCTCATACAACCGATTGTTCAGATAAGAAACTTTTCGCAATTTCTGCCCCATTTTAACAACTAGAAGCTTCAAATTTCACCGAATGCTTACGTATAATAGCATATATTGTTGTCTGAAAAAATCATAGAGATCGGTGGTATATATAGTATATATCTCATACAACCGATTGTTCAGATAAGAAACTTTTCGCAATTTCTGCCCCATTTTAACAACTAGAAGTTTCAAATTTCACCGAATACTTACGTATAATAGCATATATTGTTGTCTGAAAAAATCATAGAGATCGGTGGTATATATAGTATATATCTCATACAACCGATTGTTCAGATAAGAAACTTTTCGCAATTTCTGCCCCTTTTTAACAACTAGAAGCTTCAAATTTCACCAAATACTTACGTATAATAGCATATATAGTTGTCTGAAAAAATCATAGAGATCGGTGGTATATATAGTATATATCTCATACAACCGATTGTTCCGATAAGAAACTTTTCGCAATTTCTGCCCCATTTTAACAGCTAGAAGCTTCAAATTTCACCAAATACTTACGTATAATAGCATATATTGTTGTCTGAAAAAATCATAGAGATCGGTGGTATATATAGTATATATCTCATACAAGCGGTTTTTCAGATAAGAAACTTTGCGCAATTTCTGCCCCATTTTAACAGCTAGAAGCTTCAAATTTCACCAAATGCTTACGTATAATAGCATATATTGTTGTCTGAAAAAATCATAGAGATCGGTGGTATATATAGTATATATCTCATGCAACCGATTGTTCAGATAAGAAACTTTTCGCAATTTCTGCCTCATTTTAACAACTAGAAGCTTCAAATTTCACCAAATGCTTACGTATAATAGCATATATTGTTGTCTGAAAAAATCATAGAGATCGGTGGTATATATAGTATATATCTCATACAACCGATTGTTCCGATAAGAAACTTTTCGCAATTTCTGCCCCATTTTAACAGCTAGAAGCTTCAAATTTCACCAAATACTTACGTATAATAGCATATATTGTTGTCTGAAAAAATCATAGAGATCGGTGGTATATATAGTATATATCTCATACAACCGATTGTTCAGATAAGAAACTTTGCGCAATTTCTGCCCCATTTTAACAGCTAGAAGCTTCAATTTTCACCAAATGCTTACGTATAATATGTTGAAAAGTAAACGGTTCAGGGTTACAACACGAATAGATCGTACCTTTAAATGCAACTCTACATCTTATTACGCCTTTGATGTATTGTATTTCTTATGCACAATATTCTTTTAGTCTTTCAATAAACTCAATTATATTAAAACGTGTTTTATTAATTACGCTCCAAGGACCTATCCCCAACATTGGTTATGGGCCCAGGACACAGTCCGCGAAAGTAATTAAGACGTTTATAAATAAATTAAAACGGGTGTGTCGCGTCTTAAAGAAAGATATACGCAAAAATGAACTCGCTATATCAAATTGATAAACTCGATGAAAAGAATTTTGACTCATGGCGGGTACAAATGAAAAGTGTCCTAATACATGCCGGACTATGGCACATAGTGAGCGAAAAAGTTGTAAAGCCTGAAAATGATGCATCCGAGTGGGAAGCGCTTGATGAGAAGGCTTTGGCCACAATTACTCTTAGTGTAAAAGCGTCGCAACTCAACCACATAAAGCAATGCAAAACATCAACTGAAGCGTGGAAGGCTCTCGAAAATTTGCATCAACCAAGTGGACCTGTACACAAGGTGTCGTTATATAAGAAGCTTCTCGGTATGAAGCTAAGTGACAGCGAAAATATGTTGAAATATGTAAATGATTTTACTTGCGTTGTAGAAAAATTAACTGAAGTAGGAATTGAAATTAAAGACGAATTAGTTACAATAATTCTACTGTCAAGTCTACCAAAGCAGTACGAACATTTTGTTGTTGCGATGGAGACAAGAGACACGTTGCCGACATTGACAAATTTTAAGGTTAAACTTCTAGAAGAGTTCGAGCGAAAGAAGCAGACAAAACGCGGTTCAGCTGAATCCGAAGGGGAATCGGAAGCCTTTGCTTTGTGGTCAAAGAATGCAGAAAAAGGGGAAACTTCAACGAATAAGAGAAATAGAAATATGCAAAATGTCAAATGCTATAAGTGTGGGCAGCGCGGCCATTACGCTGCAAACTGCAACATGAAATCCAATAAGAACGATCAGAAAGCAACGAAGAGAAATGAGCATTCATTTACGATGTTAGCAGCAGCAGAAGCTAGTGCGTTTGACAACTCGACTTGGCTTCTTGACAGCGGCGCGACAGCGCATATATGCTGCAACAAAAATTTGTTTATTTCACTCAAACATCACAAAGAGAAAATTAGTCTAGCGGGAGGCAATTTGATTTACGCAGAAGGTGTGGGTGAAGTGCGAATTAGATATCAAGGGAGTGATATTATACTACACAATGTTTTGTTTGTGCCAAATATGGGCAGTAATTTTATATCCATCGCTAAAGCTGTAGAAAATGGTCTACAAGTAATGTTTGATAAACATAGCGCAAAAATAATTAGCAAAAATGAAATAGTGTTGAGCGCCATGAAGGTAAACAAAAATTTTGTATTTCGATGCAGTAGCAAAAGCAATAGCAAAAGAAGTAGCAACAAATGTTTTTATTCTTCAAATGAAAAAGCAATTTCGTGGCACGAGCGATATGGACATTTGAACTACGGTAGTTTACAAGAATTAATAAATAAAGACATGGTGCGAGGAATCGACAAAGTGACGTTCGCTAAAGACATTGAGTGCGAAGTATGTGCACGGTGCAAAATAAACATAAAGCCTTTTCCGAAGAGTACGGAAAACCGAGCAAAAGAAATTTTAGAATTAGTACACACAGATGTGTGTGGCCCATTTCGTACAAAATCGCTTGGTGGTGCGCGTTATTTCTTAAATTTCATAGACGATAAATCAAGGCGCATGTTTGTTTATTTTCTTAAGTCTAAAGAAGAAGTCTTAGAAAAATTTAAAATGTTTGCAAATTTGGTAGAGCGCCAGACTGGAAAAAGAATTAAAGTAATTCGAAGCGATAATGGACGTGAGTTCGTAAATAAAGAGTTTGATAAATATTTAAATGAGTGTGGCATAAAACGACAGCTGACAGTGCCGTATACGCCGCAGCAGAACGGGGTCGCTGAGAGGGCCAACCGTACCATAGTTGAGATGGCACGTACCATGTTGCTTCAGAGTGGGCTTCACGAGTGTTTATGGGCAGAGGCAGTTAATACGGCAGTATTTCTGCGAAACAGATCGCCTACAAAGGCATTAAATAATATGACGCCTTACGAGGCTTGGTCTGGGCGAAAGCCAGCTGTAAATTTTTTAAGTGTTCGGCTCAGAAGCTATTGCGTTGAATCAAGTGAACAAAAGTAAATTCAAGCCTAAAGGAAAGAAGTACGTTGTACGTTATTCGCTAACGTGGTGGGTTATTCACTAACGTCGAAAGCGTATCGCTTATATGATTCAGAACAGCGCATGATAGTAGAGAAACGCGATGTAAAATTTTTACCGATGAATAAAAATGAAGTAGTCGATTTTTCTGACCTCTTATTCACTGAAAATCGTGAACACATACTAAAGCGAAATCATCTAAAGTATTGAGTGAAGATGAAGCAAATGACAGCGACGATTTGTTTGAAGAGGCGAAGACATCCTCTGATTTAAATAGCGACTACCAAGATAGTTTTTGTGAAACTCCGACCAAGGAGGAAGAATATCCTGCGCAAATTGGTCGAGGTAGGCCGAAGTTTGTACGTACTGGAAAGCCTGGGCGCCCACGAAAAGTATATAATTCGGTTAATATGATACAAAGTGCGTGCGAAATTGAAATTCCTCAAACGGTGAAAGAAGCTGAAAGCTGCGAGCTTAAGGAAGAGTGGGCAAAGGCGATGAAAGTCGAATATGATGCTTTGGTGCGAAACCAAACGTGGCAGTTAGTTGACTTACCAACTGGCGAAAAGGCAATCGGGTGTAAATGGGTTTTCAACGTAAAGAACGACAAAAATGGTGGCGTTGAACGATTTAAGGCGCGTTTAGTCGCAAAGGGCTGTAGCCAACAATTCGGTGTATATTACACTGAGACATTTTCTCCGGTAGTACGTTACCCTACAATTCGTATGGTGTTGGCATTAGCGGCAGAGCTCAAAATGTACACTCATCAAATGGATGTTTGTAGCGCATACCTTAACAGCGAGCTTACTGACGTAGTATGTATGCAGCAACCTGAATGTTTTACCGACGAACAATTTCCTGATCGAGTATTGAAGCTCAATAAAGCCATATACGGACTGAAACAATCCGGAAGAGAGTGGAACCAAAAACTGGATGAAGTTTTAAAGAGAATTGGGTTCGAGGCATGTAATAATGAGCGTTGTTTATACAGAATGGGTAACCAAGGTGATTTAAGTCTCATTGCTGTATATGTAGATGACTTGATCATTAGCTCCCAAAACAAAGATGATCTCTTGGCGATTAAATCACAAATATCAAGTAGTTTTGAGTGCGTCGATAAGGGTCCCATTTCGTATTTCTTAGGAATGGAGATCACTAGAGAAGGCGAGACGGGAAACATCTCAATTGGGCAATCACTGTATGTGAGAGAGATTTTAGAAAAATACAGTATGACAAGCTGTCGAGTAGCGAAGACACCGTTAGACGCAGGTTTTCAAATAGGATGCACTAGTGAGTCGTGTGCTAAAGTAGATGTTACAAGTTACCAATCAGCAATCGGTGCATTAATGTATCTCGCTATTTGTACAAGGCCAGATATATTGCATTCAATTTCTAAGCTGGCACAGCGAAATCAAAATCCACATAAAGAGCACGAATCTGGTATCAAGCATATTTTAAGATACCTGGCAATGACTGAAGACTACAAACTAGTATACCGTTGTACTGGCAAACCTATAGAGGGATTCGTAGATGCCGATTGGGGCAGCAATACTCTCGACCACAAATCGTACACGGGGTATGTATTCTTTATGGGTGGTAGTGCAATCTCGTGGGAAAGTAAGCGACAAAACAGCGTAGCCCTCAGCAGCACAGAGGCAGAGTACATCGCATTGGCATCAGCTGCAAAAGAAGCGGTGTATTTACGAAGTCTTATGAAAGATATTGGCGTATGTGATTCTGGTAATCCAATTGTGGTTTACGGCGATAATTTAAGTGCACAGCAATTAGCGGTTTATCACTCATGAAGCAAGCACATAGATATTAAATATCATTTCGTTAGAGAAGCAATTAATAATAATCAAATCGAAGTTAAATATACTTGCACTAATGAGATGATTGCTGATGTGCTTACAAAGAATTTAAATAAAACTAAACATGAGAAGTTTGTAAAATTGTTAGGTTTGAGTTCAAAGCATATGTAAACGACCTACTGGTGTTGAGGAAGAGTGCTGAAAAGTAACCGGTTCAGGATTACAACAATAATAGATCGTACCTTTAAATGCAACTCTACATCTTATTACTCCTTTGATGTATTGTATTTCTTATGCACAATATTCTTTTAGTCTTTCAATAAACTCATTTATATTAAAACGTGTTTTATTAATTACGCTCCAAGGACCTATCCCCAACATAATAGCATATATTGTTGTCTGAAAAAATCATAGAGATCGGTGGTATATATAGTATATATCTCATGCAACCGGCTGTTCAGATAAGAAACTTTTCGCAATTTCTGCCCCATTTTAACAGCTAGAAGCTTCAAATTTCACCAAATGCTTACGTATAATAGCATATATTGTTGTCTGAAAAAATCATAGAGATCGGTGGTATATATAGCATATATCTCATACAAGCGGTTTTTCAGATAAGAAACTTTGCGCAATTTCTGCCCCATTTTAACAGCTAGAAGCTTCAAATTTCACCAAATGCTTACGTATAATAGCATATACTGGTGTCTGAAAAAATCATAGAGATCGGTGGTATATATATTATATATCTCATACAAGCGGTTTTTCAGATAAGAAACTTTGCGCAATTTCTGCCCCATTTTAACAGCTAGAAGCTTCAAATTTCACCAAATGCTTACGTATAATAGCATATATTGTTGTCTGAAAAAATCATAGAGATCGGTGGTATATATAGTATATATCTCATACAAGCAGTTTTTCAGATAAGAAACTTTGCGGAATTTCTGCCCCATTTTAACAGCTAGAAGCTTCAATTTTCACCAAATGCTTACGTATAATAGCATATATTGTTGTCTGAAAAAATCATAGAGATCGGTGGCATATATAGTATATATCTCATGCAACCGATTGTTCAGATAAGAAACTTTGCAATTTCTGCCCCATTTTAACAGCTAGAAGCTTCAAATTTCACCAAATACTTACGTATAATAGCATATATTGTTGTCTGAAAAAATCATAGAGATCGGTGGTATATATAGTATATATCTCATACAACCGATTGTTCAGATAAGAAACTTTTCGCAATTTCTGCCCCATTTTAACAACTAGAAGCTTCAAATTTCACCAAATACTTACGTATAGTAGCATATATTGTTGTCTGAAAAAATCATAGAGATCGGTGGTATATATAGTATATATCTCATACAAGCGGTTTTTCAGATAAGAAACTTTGCGGAATTTCTGCGCCATTTTAACAGCTAGAAGCTTCAATTTTCACCAAATGCTTACGTATAATAGCATATATTGTCATCTGAAAAAATCATAGAGATCGGTGGTATATATAGTATATATCTCATGCAACCGACTGTTCAGATAAGAAACTTTTCGCAATTTCTGCCCCATTTTAACAGCTAGCAAATGCTTACGTATAATAGCATATATTGTTGTCTGAAAAAATCATAGAGATCGGTGGTATATAGTATATATCTCTTACAAGCGGTTTTTCAGATAAGAAACTTTGCGCAATTTCTGCCCCATTTTAACAGCTAGAAGCTTCAAATTTCACCAAATGCTTACGTATAATAGCATATATTGGTGTCTGAAAAAATCATAGAGATCGGTGGTATATATAGTATATATCTCATATAAGCGGTTTTTCAGATAAGAAACTTTGCGCAATTTCTGCCCCATTTAACAGCTAGAAGCTTCAAATTTCACCAAATGCTTACGTATAATAGCATATATTGTTGTCTGAAAAAATCATAGAAATCGGTGGTATATATAGTATATATCTCATACAAGCGGTTTTTCAGATAAGAAACTTTGCGCAATTTCTGCCCCATTTTAACAGCTAGAAGCTTCAATTTTCACCAAATGCTTACGTATAATAGCATATATTGTTGTTTGAAAAAATCATAGAGATCGGTGGTATATATAGTGTATATCTCATGCAACCGATTGTTCAGATAAGAAACTTTTCGCAATTTCTGCCCCATTTTAACAGCTAGAAGCTTCAAATTTCACCAAATGCTTACGTATAATGGCATATATTGTTGTCTGAAAAAATCATAGAGATCGGTGGTATATATAGTATATATCTCATACAAGCGGTTTTTCAGATAAGAAACTTTGCGCAATTTCTGCCCCATTTTAACAGCTAGAAGCTTCAATTTTCACCAAATGCTTACGTATAATAGCATATATTGTTGTCTGAAAAAATTATAGAGATCGGTGGTATATATAGTGTATATCTCATGCAACCGATTGTTCAGATAAGAAACTTTTCGCAATTTCAGCCCCATTTTAACAGCTAGAAGCTTCAATTTTCACCAAATGCTTACGTATAATAGCATATATAGTTGTCTGAAAAAATCATAGAGATCGGTGGTATATATAGTATATATCTCATGCAACCGATTGTTCAGATAAGAAACTTTTCGCAATTTCTGTCCCATTTTAACGGCTAGAAGCTTCAAATTTCACCAAATGCTTACGTATAATAGCATATATTGTTGTCTGAAAAAATTATAGAGATCGGTGGTATATATAGTATATATCTCATGCACCCGATTGTTCAAATAAGAAACTTTTCGCAATTTCAGCCCCATTTTAACAGCTAGAAGCTTCAAATTTCACCAAATGCTTACGTATAATAGCATATATTGTTGTCTGAAAAAATCATAGAGATCGGTGGTATATATATTATATATCTCATACAAGCGGTTTTTCAGATAAGAAACTTTGCGCAATTTCTGCCCCAATTTAACAGCTAGAAGCTTCAAATTTCAACAAATGCTTACGTATAATAGCATATATTGTTGTCTGAAAAAATCATAGAGATCGGTGGTATATATTGTTGAAATATGATACATAAAATAGCAACCCTAAATTTGTAACAATGCGTATGTCAGATAATCTCACTCTTTTATTGTTTTTGACACTTTGAGTCTCTTATTAATCGTTGAACAGTACACTCGTGTTTTTACTTATTGATCTTTGGGAAACACCTCAACATAACTTTTAACAGGTTATGGGCCCAGTAAGCGCATGTTCAATTGAAAGTTAAAAAGTATATTTTTCGTAAAATGAATTCGATGTACCAGATCGAGAAGCTGGACGATAAGAATTATGATTCTTGGTCCGTTCAGATGCGCAGTGTGTTTGTGCATTCTGAGCTATGGAAAATAACTTCAGGGGAGTGCAAAAGAGACGACACAGGTGATGCTGACGAAGTGGCAAAGTGGATTGCTCGCGACGAGAAGGCTTTGGCCATGGTCACATTAAGCGTGAAGCCAACGCAACTGAATTATTTGCGGCATTGCAAAACGTCGGAAGAAGCGTGGAAAAAACTTAAAGAAGTTTATCAGCCAAGTGGTCCGGTAAGAAAAGTTTCACTTTATAAAAAGTTATTGAGCCTAAAAATGTCAGAGGGTGAAAACGTTGCGGCGTATTTGAATGTGTTCACCACAATTATGGACAAACTAGCTGAAGTGGGCATAGAGCTAAATCAAGAGCTGGTTGCCATTATATTATATCTAGTTTGCCAAAAGAATTCGAGAATTTTGTCATTGCGATGGAAACGAGGGACAATCTTCCAGCGGTTGACGTGCTAAAATTGAAGCTTCTAGAAGAAGGCGAGCGTCGTGGTAGCATGCATGAACATACAGCTAACGAACTTAGTGGACAGCAAGCGTTTGCAGCGAAGTCGACGTCTAGCGGCAACAGAGAGAAGAAAAAAGGCAATTACAACAATGTTACTTGCTATCGTTGTGGAAAAAAGGGCCATATAAAAAGCAATTGTTCGGCGAAATTAAACAAATCTACGAAAGAAAACGATTCAGCTAAACAGCAACAACAAAGCTCCTTCACTGTTTTGGGTGCAACAGATTGCGAAACATTCGACAGAGGAAAGTGGTGTTTAGATAGCGGTGCGACAGCGCATATGTGTTGCGACCGAAAATTGTTCTCGAACTTTGTGAATCATACAGAGTGGATCGCATTGGCCGGTGACAACAGCATTCGTGCAGAAGGTAAAGGCGATGTCAAAATACAAACGGACATGTATGTTGTGACACTAAAAGACGTTTTGTTCGTGCCTGGTATGAGAGGCAATTTTATATCAGTTGGTCGTGCAGTCGAGATGGGCTGCGCAGTAGTTTTTGGCAGCGAATTTGCAACAATTAAGAAAAACGGCGCCGATATTTTGCGTGTAAAAAGAACAAAGCATTTGTTTATGCTGAATAATGAGAAAAGTGGTTGTTTTGGTGCTATTCAAAGTGACGCAGTAATGTGGCATAATAGATTTGGCCACATAAATTATGCGAGTTTGAAAGAAATGTCAAACAAGTGCATTGTAAATGGTTTAGAAAATGTAGATTTTTCTGTGAAGCCATCGTGTCAAACGTGTATGCTTAGCAAAATACACACACAACCATTTCCAAGTGCAGCAGAAAACAAATCAAAGAATTTGTTAGAATTGATACATACGGATGTATGTGGGCCATTTAAAACAACTTCACTTGGTGGTGCGAAGTATTTTTTACTATTTATTGACGACATGTCAAGGCGAGTTTTTGTTTACTTCTTAAAATCAAAAGATGAAGTTTTTGATAAATTTGTATCGTTTTGCTCAATGGTAGAGCGACAAACTGGCAGAAAAGTGAAAGCAGTTCGTAGTGACAATGGACGTGAGTACGTCAACAAATCATTTAATGAATATTTTGATAAGCATGGCATAGTGCGGCAATTAACAGTTCCCTACACTCCCCAGCAAAATGGGGTGGCTGAGAGGGCAAACCGCACGTTGGTTGAAATGGCCAGGTGTTTATTGGCACATTCGGGTATGTGTGCGGCGCTATGGGCAGAGGCAGTGGCAACTGCCGTGTATTTGCGGAATCGATTGCCAACTAAGGCATTAAATAATATGACACCATATGAAGCATGGTGTGGTAAGAAACCTACAATAAAACATTTGCGAGTATTTGGCTCTACGGCAGTGGCATTAGATAAAACGCAGCGTAGCAAATTTAAAGTGAAGGGTAAACAATACAAAATGGTTGGTTACTCAATGGTTTCAAAAGCGTATAGATTATACGATCCTGATGTTAGACAGGTGGTTGAAAAACGCGACGTATTATTTGATGAATGCCATAGCGTGGAAGCGTGTAACGACGAACAAATAACATTCGATTTTTTTGATAACCATCAGGTTCAAGCTGACACTGGTACTGCTGGTGATGTAGATTCTGATAAAGAAATCTGTAGCGATGATAATGCAAGCGATATGTATGCGAGTGCTGAAGAAGAAGTTGAGCACATTGGGCGTGGTAGAACTAAGCTCGTGCGTAATGGTAAACGAGGTCGTCCACGAAAAGTATTTAATGTTTTAAATGCTATGAGTACTAAGGAGGTGCTTGTTCCTCAAACATACGAGGAGGCAATTAGTAGCGATGAAGTTGATTTATGGAAGGCCGCCATGAAAAAAGAACACGATTCGTTGGTTGGAAATAATACATGGTCTTTGGTAGACTTACCAAAGGGCCAGTCAATCGTAGGGTGCAAGTGGGTATATACCCTAAAGCGCAACGAACATGGTGGCATTGAGCGGTATAAGGCACGGTTGGTGGCAAAGGGGTGTTCACAGAAATATGGAGTGAATTACTCGGACACTTTTTCTCCAGTATGTCGGTTTGAGACCATACGGTTGGTATTGGCATTAGCAGCAGAGATGAAACTACATGTACACCAGATGGATGTATACACAGCATATTTAAACAGCGAACTAGATGATGTCGTATACATGAAACAACCACAAGGTTACCGTGATGAAAGTCAACCAACAAAAGTCTTAAGGTTGAACAAGGCCATATACGGTTTGAAGCAGTCTGGAAGAGCTTGGAATTTCAAGTTAGATGAAGCGTTGAGAAGTTTAGGTTTCAGTCAGTGCGAGAGCGAACGCTGTTTGTATAAACAAGATATAGAAGGTAACCTTTGCTTAATCCTTGTTTATGTTGATGATCTGCTTCTAGCATGCCAATCGAAGGAAATCGTGACTAGGGTCAAGGCGAATATATGTGATATTTTTGAATGCATTGACAAGGGTCCCCTTCATATGTTTTTGGGTATGCAGATTGAGCGTGAAGGTGAACTAGGTGATATCACCATTGTTCAATCCCAATATATCAAAGATTTATTGACGCAGCATTGTATGGAAGTACGTAGGTCAGCATCGACACCATTAGATGCTGGTTACCAAGTAGCGTGTGATGATGAACGTTGTACTAGGGTTGATCAGACATTATACCAATCTACGATTGGGGCGCTGATGTGGCTGGCGCTTTCGACAAGACCGGATATATTCCATTCGGTAGCCAAGTTGGCACAGCGAAACAAAGATCCACATAGCGAACATTTGGCGGGCATAAAGCACATTTTAAGATACCTAGCATCAACCAAAAATATGAAGTTGCGATATAGAGCATGCGGTCAAGGGTTGAAGGGTTACGCAGATGCCGATTGGGGCGCCAACAGAATTGATCGAAGATCATACACCGGCTACGTGTTCTTCCTTGCAGGAGGGGCGATTTCCTGGAAGTCAGAAAAACAGGATTGTGTAGCCTTAAGCAGTACCGAGGCCGAATACTTGGCCATGTCATCGGCAGCAAAAGAAGCACTACATTTAAGACGTATTATAATTGAGATTGGATGTGGTAACGGTCAAACTCCAACGATATTGTACGGGGATAACATTAGTGCTCAACATTTGGCAAAGAATCCAGTGCATCATGCTAGATCGAAGCACATTGATATCAGATATCATTTTATTAGAGAGATTGTTGAGAAAGGTGAAATAAAGTTAGAATATGTATCAACTAATATCATGATAGCTGATATTTTAACAAAAAATTTGTCGAAGAAGAAACATACAGATTTAATGAAATTGTTAAGTTTAGAAGAATAACATTCGCATTGAGGAGGGGTGTTGAAATATGATACATAAAATAGCAACCCTAAATTTGTAACAATGCGTATGTCAAATAATCTCACTCTTTTATTGTTTTTGACACTTTGAGTCTCTTATTAAACGTTGAACAGTACACTCGTGTTTTTACTTATTGATCTTTGGGAAACACCTCAACATAACTTTTAACATATATAGTATATATCTAATACAAGCGGTTTTTCAGATAAGAAACTCTGCTCAATTTCTGCCCCATTTTAACAGCAAGAAGCTTAAATTTTCACCAAATGCTTACGTATAATAGCATATATTGTTGTCTGAAAAAATCATAGAGATCGGTGGTATATATAGTGTAACGAATTTGCTGCAAATTCCTCTTATTTGCCCTTTTGCTAGGTTCGTATCGCTAAACTGTTGAATAAATAACTCCAATATTGAATAATGGAAAAATGTCCTTTATTAAAATACTTCACAATAACACTCAAACTGTGCAACGAATAGCTTAATAACCAAACTGATAGCTCAAATGAAACTCCACTATTCAAAATAATACTGCTATTGCTCGCTAGATATCGTCTTAGTCGTAACTGCTTGACAACTCAAATCAAACTGAATTACTTCTTACTCGCCTGCCCCGCTTTTATAGTTTACGCTGCATACTTCTAGGCTCTTCGATTTCCAGAACTTACTAGTTAGTTTCGGCTACAAAATCGCCAGCCACAACTACGTGCACAAATTATTGCTCTCTCTTGTGACAACTCAGATAAGATGTGTTTGTGCATTGCCGCTCCGCTGCTCGTATACGTACATATGTGTAGACGCATTATTTATTCGTTTATGTAGATACATAATGATTGAATTATTGATGTGAATGTTTGTAGTTTACAGTCTCTCGCGCATACATATGCGTATAAGTAAATGCATCTGTGTGTGACATCTTTCGGCTGCCTTATATATGTGTATACATGATTTGATTATTGACGTAAATACTGCTTATCGTGGCCTTAGCATCGCCTTAGTGATGATATAACTTAGCGATTCTAATATCCGTGACACTGCCCTCCACCTAAGTCTGATCGTCCCGTTCAGACAAATCTCTCGATCTAAACGTTGCCAGCCTTTCCAAATGGACCACTTTCATTTTGGTTCGTGGTTTACCGATGGTTTGTATGCGGTACACTACATCGTTGATTCGTTTTACAACTTTGTATGGGCCTTCTCAATTACACTGCAATTTCGGGGACAAACCTTTTTTTCGTTGCGGTTTGTATAGCAGCACCAAATCTCCTTCCTGAAAACCTTCTGAATTAATTGCTTTATCATATCTGACTTTCATCTTGTCACTCATAATCTTTGTTCGTTGCCTTATCAGATCATGTATTTCTCTTAGCTCTTCTTCCAAATCACTAGTGGATTTCCTGACATTTCTCTCCGCATTGGCATCTATCCCAAACTTCAAATCAGCTGGCAGTCTAAGGTCATTGCCAAAAATTACTTTTGCAGGGGTTTGGCCCGTTGTCTCATGCACTGCTGATCGGTAAGCCATCAAGAATAATGGTATGCGTGTATCCTATTCTTTATGGTACTTGTCTACTACTTTCCTTAAGTGCTCCTCCAATGTTTATTGAATCGTTCTACCATACCATCGGATTGAGGATGCAATGCAGTTGTCCGTGTTTTTCGAATGCCCAATGACTTACACATTTCCTGGAACACAGCTGATTCGAAATTCCCGCCTTGGTCAGAATGTAACTCCATTGGAACATCATACCTTGCAACCCAATTGTTTATAAACACTTCTGCTACCGTTTCCGCTTCTTGATTTGGGATTGGGTATACCTCTGGCCATTTGCTGAAATAATCCATTACTACCAGTACATATTTGTTTCCGCCGTTGCTAGTAGGAAATGGACCGGCGACATCCATATCGATCCTTTCAAATGGCGCACCTGAGTTATATTGCTTCATCTGGCCATGACTTCGTGTTCTGGGCCCTTTCGCTCTGCTGCAAACCTCGCAGTTCTCAATCCACTCAGTGACCGACTGACGGCAACCAACCCAATAGAATCTCTGTTTACTCTTCTCGAGCGTCTTCGTGATTCCAAGATGACCTCCGCTTGGACCATTATGCAGCTCGCTGAGCACATCAGGAATCCTCTTTCTGGGAACAACTATCAGGTTATTCTTGTATTTACCATCATCACTCTCCCAAACTCGATGAAGGCAACCGGATATCAATTCTAAACTGTTCCACTGTGCCCAATATGACTTTGCAATGGGACTCTTTGCTGACATCTCTTCTCTGTTTGGTCTTTCATTTCGTTCGAGCCCTTGCATAACACGTGACAGATCTGCATCTTCTAGCTGGCATTTTCTTAGCTGTTGCTTGTCCCATTTATCTGTACATGTTATAGTCATTAGCCGGACATCTATAACGTCTTCTTTAGCCTCGGCTTTTGAACAGTGCTTGCATTCCAAACTACATGGTCTTCGTGACATTGCATCGGCATTTCCATGGGTACTACCTTTTCGATGCTCAATGGAAAAGTCATAGCTTTGTAGTCGCTCGATCCACCGTGCCAATTGTCCTTCAGGATTACGGAACTGCAGTAGCCATTTTAAAGCTGCGTGATCTGTCCTGACACGGAATCGCTGGCCGTAGAGGTATTTGTGAAAATGTTTAATGCACTCTACCAATGCCAACAGCTCTCTCCGCGTAACGCAGTAGTTCCTCTCTGGTTTTCCAATCGAACGGCTGTAATATGCAACTACCTTCTCCTGTCCATCGACCAGTTGTGATAAAACGCCTCCTATAGCATATCCACTCGCATCTGTAATCTTTTCGTTCGCAGTGCAGATGCCCTCTGTCGTTACCTTGTGACCCAAATAATTTACTTCCTTTTTAAACAGCGCACACTTTTTGGGACTTAACTTCAGACCAGCGCCAGCTATTCTTTGGAAAACTTCCTCCAAGTTCTTAAGATGTTCATCGAAATTCTTGCCCAATACGATGATGTCGTCCAGGTACACCAAGCATGTTTTCCAATGTAGTCCTTTCAATACCTGATCCATGAGTCTCTCGAAAGTAGCTGGTGCATTACATAGTCCAAAGGGCATTACTGTAAATTGCCAAAGACCATCTCCGACGCTGAAGGCTGTTTCTCTTTGTCTTCCTCCTTCACCTCCACTTGCCAGTAGCCGCTTTTCAAGTCCAGTGTGGAAAACCATTTCGTACCAGAGAGCGAGTCCAGAGTGTCGTCAATTCTTGGCAATGGGTAGCTATCCTTTTTCGTAACGTCATTCAACTTCCGGTAGTCCACGCAAAACCTAATTTTTCCATCCTTCTTCTTTACAAGTACTACCGGTGAGCTCCAGGGACTAGCTGATGGTTCGATGACGCCGCTGTCGCTCATTTCTTGTATAATTTGACTCACAACTTCCCGCTTCGCCAGTGGAACACTACGTGGAGCTTGACGGATCGGCCTCGCATCTCCAGTGTCAATTTGATGTTTCACAACGTTGGTTCGGCCTGGTTTAGAACCATCCTGGTCAAATATGTTCGCGTACTTTAGGAGCAGTTGTTTTGCCTTACTCTGATATGCTTCCTCTAGCCCCTGCGTCCATGCCGTGATGTCATTTGAAAGATTAGTATTACTAGCTGAAACGTGTTCCTGGAGCTGTTCACAGTTAATAACTACTTCAGCCTCTTGGCATCTTCCCAAAATAGCTCCTTTAGTCAGTTTGAGTGGTGAATTGAACTCATTGACTACTCTTACCGGAATACGTCCATCTTGTTTTGTCATAGCCAGGGTTTTTCCTACAAGTATGTTCAGTGCTGATTTGTTTGCTGCTTCGACAACCCACAATTTGTTTGTCCCACAATCTCCATCAACCTTTGCCCAGATGACTGCTTCAGATTTTGGTGGTATTCGCTGACTCTCTTCCACCAGCACTCGTTTACTGCTGTAGCCTCTCTCGTAGCCGAAATTAAGTGGTTCATCCATGTTCTTATATCGCATCGTCTTGCTTTGCATGTCGATCTTGATGCCCTGGTCGATTAAGAAGTCCACTCCAGTTATGATTTCATCAACTATCTCTGCCACTATAAAATTGTGTACTACCGTGACGTTCCCAATTGCGACTTCACATGATACTTCTCCTAGAACCGTGCTGTCTTCTCCAGTGGCTGTACGCAATCTTACTCCATGCAATGGTGTTATCTTCTTGTTGACTAATGATGGAATGAGATGCACCCGTATCTACAGTCAGTAAACGTTCCTTTCCATCCACGTGTCCTCCGACAGTAAGATTGTTTGACCTTCTTCCAATTTGTGAGATAGAGATTATGGGGCATTCAATTGAGGGAGCCAGCTGTCGCCCCTTGCGGCTGACTCGCTTTAGTTTAACGATTGAGTGGACTTGGAGATTTGCTCATCTCCTTCCGCTCTGCGTTTACGGCCACCCACATTGTTGGAGCTATTGGGACCGGTGCTGCAATATGACCTGGGTTGCCGCACTTGAAACATTTAATAACTCCGGCATTTTTCTGTTGTGATCCCTTCAGTGCTTCCAAAATTGTGTCTACCCAATCTGGTCTGTCCACTTCCACACGATGAGCTTTGTATGGTGGTTTACTCAATAGTGAGGCCGTTTCCTGAGTCAATGCATGTGATACCGTTTCAGCAAATGTCAGTTTTGGGTTTGCGTATGAAGCTCGCTTCGTTTCCACGTCTCGTATGCCATTGATAAAACTCTGGATTTTTACCCTCTCGGTGTATTCCACGGGTGCGTCCGCATTTGCGAGATGAGCCAACCTTTCAACATCTGAAGCAAACTCCTGCAATGTCTCATTTGCTTTTTGGTAGCGGTTTTGCAACTCAATTTGGAATATCTGTTTTCTATGCTCGCTTCCATAACGTCGTTCTACAGCAGCCATCAATGCTTCATAATTGTTCCGCTCTCCTTCGGGAATCGTCTGTAGGATTTCCTCTGCTGGCCCCTTCAATGCCACGAACAGTGCAGCAACTTTATCTTCCGCATTCCAGTTGTTCACTGCTGCGGTCTTCTCAAACTGTAGCTTGAAGACCTGGAAAGGAACAGAGCCGTCAAAAGATGGAGTTTTTTCCTTCGTATTACTCGCTGAAGCAGCCGGCCGATTAAGTTGCAACTGCTCCATACGACCTTTTAATTCATCTACTTCTACCTGAAATTGAGCCATTTTTGCATCCTGCGCTTCCAGTTTTGATGATACCTGTTCCAAAATTTCTGCCGACATTTCAGATATACGTGCCTCTTGCGCTTCCAATTGAGATGCCATATATGTCTTTTGATCTTCCAATTGAGATGACACTTGCGACGTCATTTCTGAAATATGTGCCTCCTGTGATTCCAGTTGGGATGACATATATGTCTTCTGCTCTTCCAGTTGGGATGCCATATATGTCTTCTGTTCTTCGAGCTGTGTTTCCACCTTGGATATAATCTGTGTCGACATTTCTGACATACGCGTTTCTTGTGCTTCAATCTTCGATGTTATGCGTGTTTCCTGCGCTTCCAGTTGGGATGCCAATTGCGACGACATTGATGCTACTGTCGATGTTTGTGCAGATATTGCAGCCAATATCATGTTCAAGTCTGTGCTGGTAACTGTCTGCGATGTTTCGTTTTTCTCTTCAATTTTTGTTGTCTCCTCGCCATCAAGATGAAAGACATACTCTTCCACGTTAATTCCCTCTAATTCCATTGCCTCTCGTAGTCGTGCCTGAAGTTCGAGTTTATTGCCGGTTGTATTCAGTCCACGGCTGTCCAACTCCTTCTTCAGTTGCTGGATCTTCAATTCACTGAATTTTGCAATGCCCTTGTTGTCCTCTGGAATTTATTCAACAATTCCTCTTCTGACACCAATTGTAACGAATTTGCTGCAAATTCCTCTTATTTGCCCTTTTGCCAGGTTCGTATCGCTAAACTGTTGAATAAATAACTCCAATATTGAATAATGGAAAAATGGCCTTTATTAAAATACTTCACAATAACACTCAAACTGTGCAACGAATAACTTAATAACCAAACTGATAGCTCAAATGAAACTCCACTATTCAAAATAATACTGCTATTGCTCGCTAGATATCGTCTTAGTCGTAACTGCTTGACAACTCAAATCAAACTGAATTACTTCTTACTCGCCTGCCCCGCTTTTATAGTTTACGCTGCATACTTCTAGGCTCTTCGATTTCCAGAACTTACTAGTTAGTTTCGGCTACAAAATCGCCAGCCACAACTACGTGTATACGTACATATGTGTAGACGCAATTATTTATTCGTTTATGTAGATACATAATGATTAAATTATTGATGTGAATGTTTGTAGTTTACAGTCTCTCGCGCATACATAGGCGTATAAGTAAATGCATCTGTGTGTGACATCTTTCGGCTGCCTTATATATGTGTATACATGATTTGGTTATTGACGTAAATACTGCTTAGTGATGGTATAACTCAGCGATGCTAATATCCGTGACAATAGTATATATCTCATACAAGCGGTTTTTCAGATAATAAACTTTGCGCAATTTCTGCACCATTTTAACAGCTAGAAGCTTCAAATTTCACCAAATGCATATATTGTTGTCTGAAAAAATCATAGAGATCGGTGGTATAAGATAAGAAACTTTGCGCAATTTCTGCCCCATTTTAACAGCTAGAAGCTTCAAATTTCACCAAATTCTTACGTATAATAGCATATATTGTTGTCTGAAAAAATCATAGAGATCGGTGGTATAACATAAGAAACTTTGCGCAATTTCTGCCCCATTTTAACAGCTAGAAGCTTCAAATTTCACCAAATGCTTACGTATAATAGCATATATTGTTGTCTGAAAAAATCATAGATATCGGTGGTATATATAGTATATATCTCATACAACCGATTGTTCAGATAAGAAACTTTTCGCAATTTCTGCCCCATTTTAACAGCTAGAAGCTTCAAATTTCACCAAATACTTACGTATAATAGCGTATATTGTTGTCTGAAAAAATCATAGAGATCGGTGGTACATATAGTATATATCTCATACAACCGATTGTTCAGATAATAAACTTTTCGAAATTTCTGCCCCATTTTAACAGCTAGAAGCTTCAAATTTCACCAAATACTTACGTATAATAGCATATGTTGTTGTCTGAAAAAATCATAGAGATCGGTGGTATATATAGTATATATATCATACAACCGATTGTTCAGATAAGAAACTTTTCGCAATTTCTGCCCCATTTTAACAGCTAGAAGCTTCAAATTTCACCAAATACTTACGTATAATAGCATATATTGTTGTCTGAAAAAATCATAGAGATCGGTGGTATATATAGTATATATCTCATACAACCGATTGTTCAGATAAGAAACTTTTCGCAATTTCTGCCCCATTTTAACAGCTAGAAGCTTTAAATTTCACCAAATACTTACATATAATAGCATATATTGTTGTCTGAAAAAATCATAGAGATCGGTGGTATATATAGTATATATCTCATACAACCGATTGTTGAGATAAGAAACTTTTCGCAATTTCTGCCCCATTTTAACAGCTAGAAGCTTCAAATTTCACCAAATACTTACGTATAATAGCATATATTGTTGTCTGAAAAAATCATAGAGATCGGTGGTATATATAGTATATATCTCATACAAGCGGTTTTTCAGATAATAAACTTTTCGCAATTTCTGCCCCATTTTAACAGCTAGAAGCTTAAATTTTCACCAAATGGTTACGTATAATAGCGTATATTGTTGTCTGAAAAAATCATAGAGATCGGTGGTATACATAGTATATATCTCATGCAACCGATTGTTCAGATAAGAAACTTTTCGCAATTTCTGCCCCATTTTAACAGCTAGAAGCTTCAAATTTCACCAAATGCTTACGTATAATAGCATATATTGGTGTCTGAAAAAATCATAGAGATCTGTGGTATATATAGTATATATCTCATACAACCGATTGTTCAGATAAGAAACTTTTCGCAATTTCTGCCCCATTTTAACAGCTAGAAGCTTCAAATTTCACCAAATGCTTACGTATAATAGCATATATTGTTGTCTGAAAAAATCATAGAGATCGGTGGTATATATAGTATATATCTCATACAAGCGGTTTTTCAGATAATAAACTTTTCGCAATTTCTGCCCCATTTTAACAGCTAGAAGCTTCAAATTTCACCAAATACTTACGTATAATAGCATATATTGTTGTCTGAAAAAATCATAGAGATCGGTGGTATATATATTATATATCTCATACAAGCGGTTTTTCAGATAAGAAACTTTGCGCAATTTCTGCCCCATTTTAACAGCTAGAAGCTTCAAATTGCACCAAATGCTTACGTATAATAGCATATATTGTTGTCTGAAAAAATCATAGAGATCGGTGGTATATATAGTATATATCTCATACAAGCGGTTTTTCAGATAAGAAACATTGCGAAATTTCTGCCCCATTTTAACAGCTAGAAGCTTCAAATTTGACCAAATGCTTGCGTATAATAGCATATATTGTTGTCTGAAAAAATCATAGAGATCGGTGGTATATATAGTATATATCTCATACAACCGATTGTTCAGATAAGAAACTTCTCGCAATTTCTACCCCATTTTAACAGCTAGAAGCTTCAAATTTCACCAAATACTTACGTATAATAGCATATATTGTTGTCTGAAAAAATCATAGAGATCGGTGGTACATATAGTATATATCTCCTACAACCGATTGTTCAGATAATAAACTTTTCGCAATTTCTGCCCCATTTTAACAGCTAGAAGCTTCAAATTCCACCAAATACTTACGTATAATAGCATATATTGTTGTCTGAAAAAATCATAGAGATCGGTGGTATATATAGTATATATCTCATACAACCGATTGTTCAGATAAGAAACTTTGCGCAATTTCTGCCCCATTTTAACAGCTAGAAGCTTCAAATTTCACCAAATGCTTACATATAATAGCATATATTGTTGTCTGAAAAAATCATAGAGATCGGTGGTATATATAGTATATATCTCATACAACCGATTGTTCAGATAAGAAACTTTTCGCAATTTCTGCCCCATTTTAACAGCTGGAAGCTTCAATTTTCACCAAATGCTTACGTATAATAGCATATATTGTTGCCTGAAAAAATCATAGAGATCGGTGGTATATATAGTATAAATCTCATAGAACCGATTGTTCAGATAAGAAAGTTTTCGCAATTTCTTCCCCATTTTAACAGCTACAAGCTTCAAATTTCACCAAATTCTTACGTATAATAGCATATATTGGTGTCTGAAAAAATCATAGAGATCGGTGGTATATATATTATATATCTCATACAAGCGGTTTTTCAGATAAGAAACTTTGCGCAATTTCTGCCCCATTTTAACAGCTAGAAGCTTCAAATTTCACCAAATGCTTACGTATAATAGCATATATTGTTGTCTGAAAAAATCATAGAGATCGGTGGTATATATATTATATATCTCATACAAGCGGTTTTTCAGATAAGAAACTTTGCGCAATTTCTGCCCCATTTTAACAGCGAGAAGCTTCAAATTTCACCAAATGCTTACGTATAATAGCATATATTGTTGTCTGAAAAAATCATAGAAATCGGTGGTATATATAGTATATATATCATACAAGCGGTTTTTCAGATAAGAAACATTGCGCAATTTCTGCCCCATTTTAACAGCTAGAAGCTTCAAATTTGACCAAATGCTTACGTATAATAGCATATATTGTTGTCTGAAAAAATCATAGAGATCGGTGGTATATATAGTATATATCTCATACAACCGATTGTTCAGATAAGAAACTTTTCGCAATTTCTGCCCCACTTTAACAGCTAGAAGCTTCAAATTTCACCAAATACTTACCTATAATAGCATATGTTGTTGTCTGAAAAAATCATAGAGATCTGTGGTACATACATATAGTATATATCTCATACAACCGATTGTTCAGATAATAAATTTTTCGCAATTTATGCCCCATTTTAATAGCTAGAAGCTTCAAATTTCACCAAATACTTACGTATAATAGCATATATTGTTGTCTGAAAAAATCATAGTGATCGGTGGTATATATAGTATATATCTCATACAACCGATTGTTCAGATAAGAAACTTTTCGCAATTTCTGCCCCATTTTAACAGCTAGAAGCTTCAAATTTCACCTAATACTTACGTATAATAGCATATATTGTTTTCTGAAAAAATCATAGAGATCGGTGGTATATATAATATATATCTCATACAACCGATTGTTCAGATAATAAACTTTTCGCAATTTCTGCCCCATTTTAACAGCTAGAAGCTTCAAATTGCACCAAATACTTACGTATAATAGCATATATTGTTGTCTGAAAAAATCATAGAGATCGGTGGTATATATAGTATATATCTCATACAACCGATTGTTTAGATAAGCAACTTTTCGCAATTTCTGCCCCATTTTAACAGCTAGAAGCTTCAAATTTCACCAAATACTTACGTATAATAGCATATATTGTTGTCTGAAAAAATCATAGAGATCGGTGGTATATATATTATATACCCCATATAAACTGTCATTTTTTACGGCTAGAAGCTTCCAATTTCGTCAAATTTCATCAAATACTTACGATTACGTCATATACTGTTGAAATACGTGATTCGTAGTCATAGTTTTTACGTGCAGACCACAAAAAATGTGAAACTTTGCATCCTCACACAAAGTACCTACCTATTTTTTTATTTTATATTTATCTTAAAAATCGTTTAGGTATGTACATCTATCTGTTCACTCTATATTTCTTATCTTATACATCCGATTATTTGGAGATTACGAAGGGGATACGATTATTGTTCAGCCCCATTCATGACAGGTATGAAGTCTTCGGCACAGTCCCGTCCTTACCTGTTTTTCTAAATTATGCAAAGTGAGCATTTACATTTTTTATATAATTTTTCTTATAGTGCTTCGTTCTAATAACTTTGTGAATTGGGTGATGCAAAGTCCGTGTTAAGCTGGCATTGAAAGCGCCTGTTTTTTTTTTTTTTTAAGATTAATTTTAAACGGGTAGAAACAGTTACATTTCGCAATTGGATTCTTATAACTGGAAGTGATGCGTATCCGTTGATACCCCCTTCGACCATATCCGTCCAATTTCGACATGAACAATAAATGGAGACTGTCTATCTCAAATGAGTAGAAAATATAGCACCGCGCCCGACGCCGCCGCCGCCGCGCCGATATTTTTGACGACTATCGGCGACATATATCTCTAATTTACACAGAAGAGAAAATATAATAAGGAGCAACCACTTAGTTACGGAGCTTATAATGTAGGATATTAACTACAAAATTTCAGCCATATGGGCTAAACCGTCAACGAGATATTGGCATATAAAAAATATATATAAAGTTAGATGGCAACCCTTAGTGGCAACCATCTCTTGAAATAACTTTTTTTAATATATACAGATATTGGCCTTTTCCGTCTACTTTTCTCGTTTTAAACAGGTGGCAACCCTGTGCACGAATCTCAATACGCCTTAGTTTTAAAAGAACCAGCCTAGAATGTAATTGGTTACGTACAAACAAACTTTGATTTAGATGAATCCCGTCATTAGGAGGAATGTAGGATTGGAAATCTTACTTGAGAGTTCTTTTGTTAAAACATGACGTGGTGGTGTGGTGACATACATAAGATCGATTCGCCTATGACCATTCATATGTCGTTAGGTCAATTGGTCTCAAAAGCGCTTCCATTTTCATTTTTTTTCTATATCAGAGAAGCCCTTTCCGAAACAGTTCTTAGTCCAAATTAAAGAAAAAACACGCCAGATCTTTTGTTCCATATTTTTCTTGGAATATTTGAATAAGTTCTTCATATTTCAAAGACGTACATGTTGTTTTTAATTAGATTTTTTGCTAAAATCAAAATAAAATATAGGAAATTGAGTGCCGAAAAACATTTCTGCGGAACTCATTAATGTTCCTATTCGAATGCTGTACTAATTGCTCTATTCATTTGAATAAACAATTATAAAGCGAAAGTAATAAAAACTAACAATAACCCTGAAGGGAAGTCAGCATCTAGTGATAAAAATGTCTTGTTCCAAACTAGACCTAAAGACCAAATAAGTACAAGTTCGTTGGTAGGTAGATTTCCTCCAGTTATAAAATCGACACTTTGAGTTTTTATATATTTAATTATTCACATATATTTGAGAAACAGGCCGCCAACAATAAAAAAAAAAAATTGCGACCAGCTTTCAGGAGCTTCGACTATGAGTATGCCATTTTTCCCACACTTTCTTAACAGTTCGGAACTATCGAAAACGGGGATAATATCGCACTGTATGCAACATGTAAATTTTCTTATACTGTATCATATATGTATTGGTATATCGTAATAGTTTTGTGTTGTATTTGTAATAATATGTGAAAGATGAACAGACGTTTAAATCCATAACAAATTAACGTCTGATTAATACTTCAGGCGATATCTTAATTATGTCAGCCCACATAAGTTGTAGGTGTTGCTGCTCCAAATTTAGTGCACTACTCCCAACACTGGTTTTGTAACAGTATACTATGGAATATTAGCAGCTTGGAAACGGATAAAACTAATTACGTGTACCTATTGTACTTTTCGTTAAAAACACATTTATTTATACACGTGTCAACTTAATAACACAATTAAACTTTGCAAATACATGTGGGCAAGTCCATGATAACGGACCCGGCATTCACAAGCATTTCAACCTACATAAAAGAGAACATGAGCAGCGAATTGAGCGGATATTACAATATTTGAAGCAAAAATTGTGGGTACCTCTAAAATGGAAGTACATATAAATGACTATATATAATGAGGTTCCAATGCGACAAGAAATAAAAGTAATTTTTTAATGCTTATATTGTTGTCTGAAAAAATCATAGAGATCGGTGGTATATATAGTATATATCTCATACAACCGATTGTTCAGATAAGAAACTTTTCGCAATTTCTGCCCCACTTTAACAGCTAGAAGCTTCAAATTTCACCAAATACTTACCTATAATAGCATATGTTGTTGTCTGAAAAAATCATAGAGATCTGTGGTACATATAGTATATATCTCATACAACCGATTGTTCAGATAATAAATTTTTCGCAATTTATGCCCCATTTTAACAGCTAGAAGCTTCAAATTTCACCAAATACTTACGTATAATAGCATATATTGTTGTCTGAAAAAATCATAGAGATCGGTGGTATATATAGTATATATCTCATACAACCGATTGTTGAGATAAGAAACTTTTCGCAATTTCTGCCCCATTTTAACAGCTAGAAGCTTCAAATTTCACCAAATACTTACGTATAATAGCATATATTGTTGTCTGAAAAAATCATAGAGATCGGTGGTATATATAGTATATATCTCATACAACCGATTGTTCAGATAAGAAACTTATCGCAATTTCTGCCCCATTTTAACAGCTAGAAGCTTCAAATTTCACCAAATGCTTACGTATAATAGCATATATTGTTGTCTGAAAAAATCATAGAGATCGGTGGTATATATAGTATATATCTCATACAAGCGGTTTTTCAGATAATAAACTTTTCGCAATTTCTGCCCCATTTTAACAGCTAGAAGCTTAAATTTTCACCAAATGGTTACGTATAATAGCGTATATTGTTGTCTGAAAAAATCATAGAGATCGGTGGTATACATAGTATATATCTCATGCAACCGATTGTTCAGATAAGAAACTTTTCGCAATTTCTGCCCCATTTTAACAGCTAGAAGCTTCAAATTTCACCAAATGCTTACGTATAATAGCATATATTGGTGTCTGAAAAAATCATAGAGATCTGTGGTATATATAGTATATATCTCATACAACCGATTGTTCAGATAAGAAACTTTTCGCAATTTCTGCCGCATTTTAACAGCTAGAAGCTTCAAATTTCACCAAATACTTACGTATAATAGCATATATAGTTGTCTGAAAAAATCATAGATATCGGTGGTATATATATTATATATCTCATACAAGCGGTTTTTCAGATAAGAAACTTTGCGCAATTTCTGCCCCATTTTAACAGCTAGAAGCTTCAAATTACACCAAATGCTTACGTATAATAGCATATATTGTTGTCTGAAAAAATCATAGAGATCGGTGGTATATATAGTATATATCTCATACAAGCGGTTTTTCAGATAAGAAACATTGCGCAATTTCTGCCCCATTTTAACAGCTAGAAGCTTCAAATTTGACCAAATGCTTGCGTATAATAGCATATATTGTTGTCTGAAAAAATCATAGAGATCGGTGGTATATATAGTATATATCTCATACAACCGATTGTTCAGATAAGAAACTTCTCGCAATTTCTACCCCATTTTAACAGCTAGAAGCTTCAAATTTCACCAAATACTTACGTATAATAGCATATATTGTTGTCTGAAAAAATCATAGAGATCGGTGGTACATATAGTATATATCTCCTACAACCGATTGTTCAGATAATAAACTTTTCGCAATTTCTGCCCCATTTTAACAGCTAGAAGCTTCAAATTCCACCAAATACTTACGTATAATAGCATATATTGTTGTCTGAAAAAATCATAGAGATCGGTGGTATATATAGTATATATCTCATACAACCGATTGTTCAGATAAGAAACTTTGCGCAATTTCTGCCCCATTTTAACAGCTAGAAGCTTCAAATTTCACCAAATGCTTACATATAATAGCATATATTGTTGTCTGAAAAAATCATAGAGATCGGTGGTATATATAGTATATATCTCATACAACCGATTGTTCAGATAAGAAACTTTTCGCAATTTCTGCCCCATTTTAACAGCTGGAAGCTTCAAATTTCACCTAATACTTACGTATAATAGCATATATTGTTTTCTGAAAAAATCATAGAGATCGGTGGTATATATAATATATATCTCATACAACCGATTGTTCAGATAATAAACTTTTCGCAATTTCTGCCCCATTTTAACAGCTAGAAGCTTCAAATTGCACCAAATACTTACGTATAATAGCATATATTGTTGTCTGAAAAAATCATAGAGATCGGTGGTATATATAGTATATATCTCATACAACCGATTGTTTAGATAAGCAACTTTTCGCAATTTCTGCCCCATTTTAACAGCTAGAAGCTTCAAATTTCACCAAATACTTACGTATAATAGCATATATTGTTGTCTGAAAAAATCATAGAGATCGGTGGTATATATATTATATACCACATATAAACTGTAATTTTTTACGGCTAGAAGCTTCCAATTTCGTCAAATTTCATCAAATACTTACGATTACGTCATATACTGTTGAAATACGTGATTCGTAGTCATAGTTTTTACGTGCAGACCACAAAAAATGTGAAACTTTGCATCCTCACACAAAGTACCTACCTATTTTTATACTCAGTTGAGCAGAGCTCACAGAGTATATTAAGTTTGATTGGATAACGGTTGGTTGTACATATATAAAGGAATCGAGATAGATATAGACTTCCATATATCAAAATAATCAGGATCGAAAAAAAATTTGATTGAGCCATGTCCGTCCGTCCGTCCGTCCGTCCGTCCGTCCGTCCGTCCGTCCGTCCGTCCGTCCGTCCGTTAACACGATAACTTGAGTAAATTTTGAGGTATCTTGATGAAATTTGGTATGTAGGTTCCTGAGCACTCATCTCAGATCGCTATTTAAAATGAACGATATCGGACTATAACCACGCCCACTTTTTCGATATCGAAAATTTCGAAAAACCGAAAAAATTCGATAATTCATTGCCAAATGCGGTTAAAGCGATGAAACTTGGTAGATAGGTTGACGTTATGACGCAGAATAGAAAATTAGTAAGATTTTGGACAATGGGCGTGGCACCGCCCACTTTTACAAGAAGGTAATTTAAAAGTTTTGCAAGCTGTAATTTGGCAGTCGTTGAAGATATCATGATGAAATTTGGCAGGAACGTTACTACCATTACTATATATGTGCTAAATAAAAATTAGCAAAATTGGATGAAGAACACGCCCACTTTTTAAAAAAATTTTTTTTTAAATTCAAATTTTAACAAAAAATTTAATATCTTTACCGTATATAAGTAAATTAAGTCAAAATTCAACTCCAGTAATGATATGATGCAACAAAATACAAAAATAAAAGAAAATTTCAAAATGGGCGTGGCTCCGCCCATTTTCATTTAGTGTGTCTAGAATTTTTTTAATGCCATAAGTCGAACAAAAATTTACCAATCCTTTTGAAATTTGGTAGGAGAATAGATTCTATGACGTTAACTGTTCTCTGTGAAAATGGTCGAAATCGGTGGAAGCCACGCCCAGTTTTTATACACAGTCCACCGTCTGTCCTTCCGCTCGGCCGTTAACACAATAACTTGAGCAAAAACCGATATATCTTTACTAAACTTAGCCCACGTACTTACCTGAACTCACTTTATCTTGGTATAAAAAATGGCCGAAATCCGACCATAACCACGCCCACTTTATCGATATCGAAAATTACGAAAAATTAAAAAAATGCCATAATTCTATACCAAATACGAAAAAAGGGATGAAACATGGTAACTGGATTGGTTTATTGACGCAAAATATAACTTTGGAAAAAACTTTGTAAAATGGGTGTGACACCTACCATATTAAGTAGAAGAAAATGAAAAAGTTCTACAAGGCGAAATCAACAGGCTTTGGAATCTTGGCAGGAATACTGTTAGTGTTATTCAATATATAAATAAATTAGCAGTACCCGACAGATGATTTTCTGGATCACCTGATCCACATTTGGTCGATATCGCGAGAACGCCTTCACATATACATCTAAGGGCCACTCGCTTTTAAACCCTCATTAATACCTTTAATTTGATATCCATATCGTACAAACACATTCTAGAGTCAACCCTGGCCCACCCTAATGGCGATATCTCGAAAAGGCGTGCACCTATAGACCTAATGCCCACTCCCTCTTAAAATGCTCAGTAACACCTTTCGTTTGATACCCATATCGTAAAAACATTCTAGAGTCACCCCTGGCCCACCCTAATGGCGATATATCGAAAAGGCTTCCACCTATAGACCTAATGCCCATTCTCGAAAGGGCGTCCACCTATAGACCTAATGTCCACTCCCTCTTAAAATGCTCAGTAACACCTTTCCTTTGATACCCATATCGTACAAACATTCTAGAGTCACCCCTGGCCCACCCTAATGGCGATATCTCGAAAAGGCGTCCACCTATAGACCTAATGCCCACTCCCTCTTAAAATGCTCAGTAACACCTTTCGTTTGATACCCATATCGTACAAACATTCTAGAGTCACCCCTGGCCCACCCTAATGGCGATATATCGAAAAGGCGTCCACCTATAGACCTAATGCCCATTCCCTCTTAAAATGCTCAGTAACACCTTTCGTTTGATACCCATATCGTACAAACATTCTAGAGTCACCCCTGGCCCACCCTAATGGCGATATATCGAAAAGGCTTCCACCTATAGACCTAATGCCCATTCCCTCTTAAAATGCTCAGTAACACCTTTCGTCTGATACCCATATCGTACAAACATTCTAGAGTCACCCTTGGTCAACCTTTATGGCGATATCTCGAAAAGGCTTATACCTATAGAACTGAGGATTACTCCCTTTTAAAATACTCATTACCACCTTTCATTTGATACCCATATCGTACAAACACATTCTAGAGTCACCCTGGCCCACCCTAATGGCGATATCTCGAAAAGGCGCCCACCTATAGACCTAGTGCCCACTCCCTCTTAAAATGCTCAGTAACACCTTTCGTTTGATACCCATATCGTACAAACATTCTAGAGTCACCCTTGGTCCACCTTTATGGCGATATCTCGAAAAGGCGTCCACCTATAGAACTAAGGATTACTCCCTTTTAAAATACTCATTACCACCTTTCATTTGATACCCAAATCGTACAAACACATTCCAGAGTCACCCCTGGCTCACCCTAATGGCGATATCTCGAAAAGGCGTCCACCTATGGACCTAATGCCCACTCCCTCTTAAAATGCTCAGTAACACCTTTCGTTTGATACCCATATCGTACAAACACATTCTAGAGTCACCCCTGGCCCACCCTAATGGCGACATTTCGAAAAGGCGTCCACCTATAGACCTAATGCCCACTCCCTCTTAAAACGCTCAGTAACACCTTTCATTTTATTCCCATATCGTACAACTAGAGACACCCCTGGTGCACCTTTATGGCGATATCTCGAAACGGCGTCCACCTAGGGAACTAAGGATCACTCCTTTTCAAAATACTCATTAACAGCTTTCATTTGATACCCATATCGTACAAACATATTCTAGAGTCACCCCTGGTCCACCTTTATGGGGATTTCTCGAAAAGGCGTTCACCTATAGAACTAAAGCCCATTCCCTTTTAAAATACTCATTATCACCTTTCATTTGATACCCATATCGTACAAACACATTCTAGAGTCAGCCCTGGTCCACCTTTATGGCGATATCCCTAAATGGCGTCCATCCATAGAACTATGGCCTACTCTCTCTTAAAATACTCTTTAATACCTTCCATTTGATACACATTTCATACAACCACATTCCAGGGTTACCCTAGGTTCATTTTCCTACATGGTGATTTTCCTTATTTTGTCTCCATAGCTCTCAACTGAGTATGTAATGTTCGGTTACACCCGAACTTAGCCTTCCTTACTTGTTTTATTTTATATTTATCTTAAAAATCGTTTAGGTATGTACATCTATCTGTTCACTCTATATTTCTTATCTTATACATCCGATTATTTGGAGATTACGAAGGGGATACGATTATTGTTCAGCCCCATTCATGACAGGTATGAAGTCTTCGGCACAGTCCCGTCCTTACCTGTTTTTCTAAATTATGCAAAGTGAGCATTTACATTTTTTATATAATTTTTCTTATAGTGCTTCGTTCTAATAACTTTGTGAATTGGGTGATGCAAAGTCCGTGTTAAGCTGGCATTGAAAGCGCCTGTTTTTTTTTTTTTTAAGATTAATTTTAAACGGGTAGAAACAGTTACATTTCGCAATTGGATTCTTATAACTGGAAGTGATGCGTATCCGTTGATACCCCCTTCGACCATATCCGTCCAATTTCGACATGAACAATAAATGGAGACTGTCTATCTCAAATGAGTAGAAAATATAGCACCGCGCCCGACGCCGCCGCCGCCGCGCCGATATTTTTGACGACTATTGGCGACAAATATCTCTAATTTACACAGAAGAGAAAATATAATAAGGAGCAACCACTTAGTTACGGAGCTTATAATGTAGGATATTAACTACAAAATTTCAGCCATATGGGCTAAACCGTCAACGAGATATTGGCATATAAAAAATATATATAAAGTTAGATGGCAACCCTTAGTGGCAACCATCTCTTGAAATAACTTTTTTTAATATATACAGATATTGGCCTTTTCCGTCTACTTTTCTCGTTTTAAACAGGTGGCAACCCTGTGCACGAATCTCAATACGCCTTAGTTTTAAAAGAACCAGCCTAGAATGTAATTGGTTACGTACAAACAAACTTTGATTTAGATGAATCCCGTCATTAGGAGGAATGTAGGATTGGAAATCTTACTTGAGAGTTCTTTTGTTAAAACACGACGTGGTGGTGTGGTGACATACATAAGATCGATTCGCCTATGACCATTCATATGTCGTTAGGTCAATTGGTCTCAAAAGCGCTTCCATTTTCATTTTTTTTCTATATCAGAGAAGCCCTATCCGAAACAGTTCTTAGTCCAAATTAAAGAAAAAACACGCCAGATCTTTTGTTCCATATTTTTCTTGGAATATTTGAATAAGTTCTTCATATTTCAAAGACGTACATGTTGTTTTTAATTAGATTTTTTGCTAAAATCAAAATAAAATATAGGAAATTGAGTGCCGAAAAACATTTCTGCGGAACTCATTAATGTTCCTATTCGAATGTTGCACTAATTGCTCTATTCATTTGAATAAACAATTATAAAGCGGAAGTAATAAAAACTAACAATAACCCTGAAGGGAAGTCAGCATCTAGTGATAAAAATGTCTTGTTCCAAACTAGACCTAAAGACCAAATAAGTACAAGTTCGTTGGTAGGTAGATTTCCTCCAGTTATAAAATCGACACTTTGAGTTTTTATATATTTAATTATTCACATATATTTGAGAAACAGGCCGCCAACAATAAAAAAAAAAATTGCGACCAGCTTTCAGGAGCTTCGACTATGAGTATGCCATTTTTCCCACACTTTCTTAACAGTTCGGAACTATCGAAAACGGGGATAATATCGCACTGTATGCAACATGTAAATTTTCTTATACTGTGTCATATATGTATTGGTATATCGTAATAGTTTTGTGTTGTATATGTAATAATATGTGAAAGATGAACAGACGGTTAAATCCATAACAAATTAACGTCTGATTAATACTTCAGGCGATATCTTAATTATGTCAGCCCACTTAAGTTGTAGGTGTTGCTGCTCCAAATTTAGTGCACTACTCCCAACACTGGTTTTGTAACAGTATACTATGGAATATTAGCAGCTTGGAAACGGATAAAACTAATTACGTGTACCTATTGTACTTTTCGTTAAAAACACATTTATTTATACACGTATCAACTTAATAACACAATTAAGCTTTGCAAATACATGTGGGCAAGTCCATGATAACGGACCCGGCATTCACAAGCATTTCAACCTACATAAAAGAGAACATGAGCAGCGAATTGAGCGGATATTACAATATTTGAAGCAAAAATTGTGGGTACCTCTAAAATGGAAGTACATATAAATGACTATATATAATGAGGTTCCAATGCGACAAGAAATAAAAGTAATTTTTTAATGCTTGTGGAAGTATGCAACACTTAGCGAAGCTAAGGGCAAATTTTGCATTCGTTAAACGAGAGACAAAAGTTGAAATAAAGACCCAATGCCCGTAGATTTTCGAAATCTGAAATATATTTTTAAAACGCTGTATATATAAGCTCATGTACGGTGACGGACGCGACAATTTTTTCTCAATGGATAACACTATGTGACATTGAAAATATATTCCTTGCGAGACATCACGGTTTAGGTCTAGTAAACAAAACCTGTATACCTGGAATTTCAAATACGCCCTCAAAGTCCGGGCTAAGGGCCAAAACTCCAATTTCATAAATTTCCCTCTGTTTTTTCTTCGAAAAATTTTAGTTACGTCCTTGTATTTCTAACGATTTACAAATGTTAGTTTTATAGAAGAAATAGAACAAAAGTACAAAGTAAATCAAAACTTTAAAGAGGCCATATAAAATTTTGCGTTCAAAAACTTAGAATATAATAAATCCATTGAAATTTGGATAAGATATTCCCATTTAACCATTTCTAGGCGACAAATATATATATATATATATATTTTTTTTTTTTTGTGAGCAAATAAGATTCAGAAGAAAAATGCAAGCTAGTTTGTATTGCTTTTTTTTGTGTCTTCATATGAAATTGTTGAATACGCCAATAAAGCCTACATTAATCTTTAAAACACATGTCTTCTTGAAATCAGAACTGACTTTAGATTTCCCTGAGATAATCCTTTGTATATATAAATTAAAAAGAAATACAACAATTTACACTTTCGTCATAAGAATCAATCAATCCAAGTATCAATTAACAGTTTATACACTGCTAAAAGCGCAAAATCCCCTCTTTCTGGCAACATATGCAATGTGGAGCAAAAGTGAACACTTAAGCCCCGTAGTCTTAAGTTTTGGTTAAAATTCATACTTTATTTGGAATTTTCTAAACACATATCAACATAAAAAAACATAAGTATTATGTAAAACTGTGTTCAGTTTTGCACAATAGCATCTTGGTGGGAAGTTTGCTTTAACTAGTATTTTGTGAAGTCTTCTTTGCTCTTTAAAATAGCCTCCATACTACTTGGCATACTTTCATTACATTTTGGCAAGCATCTCGTTGACACAGGTCTTTAATGGTGTTTTCTATTGAATTGAGATCTGGGCTTTGAGCTGGCCACACCTTCGTAGAAAATGTCACTGTATTGAGTCAATTGCCTACCAGTTTTGATGAGTGATTGGGGTCGTTGTCTTGTTGAAAGACAATTTCCTCATCGTTAAAATCCAATTGACCAATCGCAGCTGCTAAATTTTCATACAGTATGCCAAGCTACATTTCTTTATTCATTATACCTTCCACTAAGTTCAACGCACCAACACCAAATGTCAAGAAATACCGCCAAACAATTATCGACCCTCCACCATGCTTCACGATCTCGACCATCGCTCTTCCTGTTTTCGACCAAAAATATTGGATGCCATCTGCATTGAATCCATTTTTCTTGCATTCATTTCACCAGGTTTCCAGTCATTAATGATCCAATTTTGCTGTTAACCCCTTCAAGCTTTTCCGTTTTTTGCTGAAAGCTTTGGCTTCTTGGGCTTTTTTGCACGAAAACAGCCAACTCCTTTAAGCGCACGCCGGACAGTCCACACACTAGCTTCACAATTAATACCTTGTGCTGCCCCTTTTGGTGTTTTTGCTTCCCCGGTCATTAAGGAACGTACCATAACCATAAGCCCCGCTTCGCTACTCTTTATCTTCTTTGGTCGGCCATTTTTGTAATGTTGAGTGGACATATTTTTGAATTTCTTCACTTTCGCCTCTTGTGTTTGAGAAAGTTTGAGGTGTTTTGCAACTTCCCGCGTAGACTCACCCCGCTGAAGCAGCTTTTCTGCCTCCGCGATCATTTTGTTGTTACGCGGCTTTATATTGTAAATAAATGTTTATATTTCCACATATCTCAGAGAATTAAGACAAACTGATCATAGCTGGAATAGCAACCAAGTCAACCACTTATCTCAGTAAAGTACCGAATAACGGTATTAAACCACGCGCTTACTTTATTCAAGTGCAAAAAAATTTCAATTCTTACATAAAGGATAATTTTGTTAACTGCATTTGTTGTAGTTTTTGTTTATTAATTTATGTTTGCTCCAAAAATAATGGCAATGCTAATAACCTGGTTGATTTCTATCAATTTATAACAACACGTGCTGTGCATGACATAACCTTCAAAATTGATTCTTAAGTGTTCACTTTTGCTACAGAGTGTAAGTTTTGTTCGTTGCATAAACAGAAATAAAGTTAGAGGTCAATATAGGGAACATCTAATGGATGAGAGGTAATGGACTTAACAAATTTTAGACACCAATAAAAAAATATTATCATCCGAACCTTCTGAAAATTTTCAATAAACAGATCTATTTAATTTCAAGATCACGTTTGTTTATTGGGAAAATAATAAGGACAAGGGTAGGATCAATTTAAAAAACCTCCGTTTTCCAAAGTCTGGGTCTAAAAGCGCAACAACATAAAACAAGGGCGTCATATTTTGTTAGTAAAACATCCAAATTCACAAAACCGATGAAGCGTTTCTTTGAAAACATGTTTCTCTGTACAGGATGAGGGGAAAGAATAAACTATTTGATTTCCACATCATACACATATTTGACTTTTAATTCCAAATGATAGAAATAAAGTCTGACCAGTTTTGATTTTCTATTCGTTATGGACGTTATTTGGGATTTGCCCATACATATATGAACAAACAATTGGAAGGAAATTTCCGTTTGAAAAAGTATAGCAACATGTTTTGTCATTTTTCATTTTGCTAGAATATCAACTAAACTTTATAGTTTGTTATTTTGCTAGAACAACATGTATTTGTTCAGTTAATTAAAATAAACAAAAAACAAGTGAAGGGAGTCTAAGTTTGGGTGTAACCAAATATTATATACTCAGCGTGAGTTTGAATTGTACAATGCATTTCAGATAAATTACTTTATAGAATTTTGTTACGAGGGATTTTTTTTTTGAAGATCTAGAAATGGTTTGTAATGCTTTGTCGGAATAGGGGCGTGGCACCGCCCATTAAAAAAATGTTTACTAATTTCCTCTTACAATAAAACTTGGTGAGTGAAACATCATTGGTACAAAACTATTTTTCGCTAAGATATAGGTAATTATTCTAGTCAACGACCATTTTAAACATCTTTTATATAAAAGTGGGCGTGGTCTTTAACCAATCCCGTCCATTTTTCCTTATCTTATTACGATCCGTTAATTTGACTTCGATTTATATCTCCCGAAACATAGAAAATTGCTTGGTCATAAAAGGGGCGGTGTCACGTCTATTTAAAAAAAAAATTTGAAGTGTTTCTTTTTGTTGTTATAAATCCACTTACAAAATTAAACACCATTGATATAAAGCTCTTTTTTGCAAATATATGACTTATTTTATTCATCCACGGCCCTTTTAAAAGTCTTTTATATAAAAGTGGGCGTGGTCCTTCAACGTTTTTTTAATTTTTCCTCGAACCATTCTTTATAGTAAAGGCAACCTCTCTGTCGAATTTTATTATGATAGGTTCAACGGTTTTTGATTTATGATTAATAATATTTGCAAAATTGATTTTATCACAAGTGGGCGGCGCCACGCCCATATACATTTTTTTTTTGTTAATTTTTATCAAGAGTCTCAATATCAGTCCACACATCAAATTTCAACATTCTATATTAATAATTTACTAAATAATCAGGTTTTATGTATTTGCTAAAATGTTATATATGTGAAAAAATGCGTGTGGTTACCATCCGATTTCCCTCATTTTTAATAGCGATGGGAGATGAGCGCCAAGGAACCCATATACCAAATTTCAATATTTTGTTCTCAATATTTAATCAATTTATCGTCTGCACCGACAGACGGACGGACAGATGGACCGACGGATGGGCGGACGGCTAAATGAATTCCTCTTTTCATCCAAAGTATTTTGATATGTTGAAGTCTATATTTATTTCGATTATTTTATGCCGTTACGATCAACCGTTATGTTACCAAAGTTAATACACTCTGTGCGCAAAGCACGCTGAGTATAACAAGATTAACCCTGAAGAGCTTTAACTTAAATTTAGATGTATTTTTCTTATTTCAAATTCCTGGAATCTTATTTTTATTTACACGACCCAATTAGGAATAAATAGCGCCCGTAAAATTAATCTCGATGCACTTTATACTTAAAAACTGGTAGAACAAGTCTTAAACTAAAATGAATCTAAGAAATTTCTCCGCGCTGCTGTTTGTCCTGTTTTGCTGCGTTAGGACACATACGAATGCGCAATTGCGCATTATAGGTGGCGAATATATAGAAATAGAGAGAAGACCACATGCTGTTGCAATATTCGTTAAAAATAACATCTATAATTGCGCTGGTTCCATAGTCAATTTTAAATCGGTGCTTACAGCTGCACATTGCGTAATAAATAGAAATAAGCGGAAGCTCGTCGTTCTAGCTGGTGTAACCGATTTAAGCGCAATAAACACAGGAATAGGGCAACAACGCAAGGTGGTGGATACACATATTGATTGTGATTATAATCAAGAAACACAATTTATGGATATAGCTGTTGTTATAGTGGATACGCCTTTTGAAGAGAATCGTGCAGTAAAAATAATACCACTTTGCCATGTTCCACTAGAACTGGGTTCACGGATGCAAATTAGTGGATGGGGTTCACTACATATAAACAGTAAAACTACTTCTCCTCTTCTCAGAACTAGTTTCGTGAGAATAACAGACGCGCAACGATTTAGGGAACCAAAAACGAATAAACCATTACCGGAATATTATGCAGAAACAATAATGTTTGCTGGACGTTGTGGACAAGATATGAGTTTTGGAGATTCTGGAGCAGGAGGCGTTCTGAATGTACAACTTTGTGCGGTAGCACAAGGTGCTTATAGCCACTCCAATTTTCCGGGTTTATATACAAATGTATCAAATCCAAGAGTTCGAGAATTTATAACAAGGTGGATGTGACTGAAGGGTGTGATTATAAACTGACTGTTTATTGGAATATCACCCTAACTCGACTGAGTGCCGAATTTTGCAACATTTTGAGATAGGGCGTTTTCGAAACAGCAATTGAGTTATAGTGATATTCCGCTCAGCAGTCGAAATGATTATATGTATTTTTTTCTTGTATGATGTACAAATAAATTGTTATAACTATGAGTAAATAAATATTTTTTATTGTGTGCTATGAAAGTGTGACGCATGTGAATGAATTAAGTTGTGAGTCCAAACTTTGATAACAACTTTATAGTTCCCTCGTGTATGAATAGATCATTTAAGGCCCTGGCAAACTCCGTGTAAAACAGTTGATCCAAAGAATTTTATGGAAGTCAATCTAATCGGTTATTGAAGTCATTGAATAACGCCTTAGTCATAACGATACCATAGCCCCAATTTTGTGGGAAAACAACACCAGCTGTTTGTCTTTCCTTTCAAAAACGGTCGTTATTTTCTTTTGGTACATAAAGTAAGGCCCGCTGGCATTACTTAAATTTTTTGGCGTCGATTTCGAGGGTATTATTTCCCTGCATCTGAAATACGAAGCTGATTAGAGGAAATGACAACGTTCTGGTCAACGGAACGGAATGGCTGTGACTTCAGAGTATCACATTGTCCACAACTAAGAATATGGCAACAGACCGTTGGCGTCAATGAGGTGACTGACGATTCGGAACAATACAGATGAGTATCTCGTATACCACCCTTACTCTCATTCTCCCTCTTGTTTTCTTGACTTTTCCGCCTTCCTTTTAACTTCCTATATTTTTCCTGCCCATTTCCTGTCATTTCCATTCTCAAATTTTTGTTGTTGCACTACTGACTTCACCTGCCTGGTTTTAATTTTTAAGTTATTATAAGAAGCCTTTGAAACAAAGTTCCCTTTTGTCGAGAATGGTATAATTCTAAGCAATTTAGCAAATCGTATTCTAACTTTCGTCGGGAATGACAGCAAACACATTATTGAGCACCATCAAAAGACCACCTATTGCAATTGCGTTAACACAATGAGCTGTTTCTAGCTAGGGCGTTGGTATGAGCGCACGAAATTTGTCAGCAGTACACAGCCTTAAGGCGGATTTTCATATGCATTCATTTGGGTCCCTTCAAAACGAATAAAACTACTAAGCGAAGCTACGCGATCAATGCCTTTATGTAAGTCTGCCTAGACGACACAGAGCATTTGGCCGTAGATAGATTATAAAGCACCAATTCGATCCAACTGGCGCCACCGTGGTGTTGAGGTAGCGCGGTCCACCTACCACATCAAAGATCGCCAGTTCAACTGTCGGTCAAAGCAACATCGAAACTTTGGAAAAAAGGTTTCTAAGCGACATAAATTATATAGGTCCCGTCCCGCCAATTCGTAGGAAACAAAAGAGCACGGCACAAATTGGAAGAGAAGCTGGGCCTAAAATCTCTTCGCAGGTTATCGCGCCTTGCATTTTAATACGGTTTTATTTAGCTTGACTTGACAGGCTAGATGGTTGGATGGCTGGCTGGCACGAATTTTGTATTTGAAATTTAAGTAACTTCCCGATAAGCTACAAGGTTGAAACTTGGAATATGGTTCAGAACTGCCAACCCCCTAATCCAGGGTATTATGCGGACCGTGCCTATTGGACGATTTGCAGCCAGGGGATAACTTCGGCTGTATTCGAACGGAGCCTTGCCGATACCGGGCCACCTCGGGAAGTATTATTGGCCTTACTACAGTAAGGGACGCCGCTGTGGCGGACGGTTCTTTCCCCGTATATAATACTGGACCGCTGAGCCCGCCTTGTCGGGCAGGTGGTCGTAAGACCAAGATGAACGACTCATTACCTGATTGTAAAAAGGACGATGTAAAGAGAAGGACTGAGTCACAATCCAAGGACGACAAATACGAATTAAGTGATGCCAAAGGGAGAACGCTAAGACTCCGGCTTTATCGGAGGCGCTAAAGGGAGTTAACGCTAAGACTCCGGCTTTCTCGGAGGTGCCAAAGGGAGATAACACTAAGACTCGTGCTTTTCCCGAGAAGATGAGTGATGTGGCAAAGCAGTCACTGACTGTGGCGCTGGTTGATCGTAGCAGTCCTTTCGGACAAATGACTACTGAAAGGTGGAGATCTGTGGAAAGGGAGCTTATTAGCTTAATGCTTAAGATGATGCGGGAACAACCAAGTAAGCCCCTTCCAACCTTTGATTGGGGGGGATGGTATAATGGTGTGAAGATGATAGCGTGCGACAACATCGCGAGCTTGCGGTGGCTGGAGGAAGTGGTTCCAAACCTCCAAAGGCAAGGCACGAACGCGCGGTTTGAGGTGGTGGATAAAGCGCAAATCCCCACGGTACCTAAAGTTAAGGTATGGATACCATGCGTGATGAAGTCGGGGGATACACTGCGACTTCTGCAGAATCAGAATCCGAACATACCGACACAGGATTGGAAGGTACTTACTGTATCTCGGCCTACCGAGGATGGTCAGTTCTGGAGAGAGTTGCTGGAGGGGGACAAACAGCCCAATGGTGCTGCGAGTCCTACAGATAAACCTCCAACACAGTAAAGTAGCGTGGAGCGAACTCCTCCTAACCCTAGAGGAGGGTTGGTTTGACGTGGCGCTGATCCAGGAGCCGTGGCTCTCATCGGGAGGAAAGGTTTCTGGACTTAGCGCGCGCGGGTTTGGCGTTTACTACGCGCAAATGGAAGGACGGGTGCGAGCTGTAGTAATGGTAAGGAAACAGCTGCATTCATATATGCTGCCTAGTTACACCACTGAGGATCTTGTAGCGGTAGCCGTTGAGCAAAAGAATAAGCAGGCATTTATACTGGCATCCTGCTATATGACCCATGCTGCGGAGGTTCCACCGATGGAGTGCAAAAGGCTAGTACAGGAGGAAGGGCGCAAAGGGCGGTTGGTCATTAGCGCAAATGCAAATGCGCACCACAATGCGTGGGGAGGAGCAGATACGAACGAGAGAGGCGAATCTCTGTTTTGTTACATCCTGCAAACCAATTTGCAGATAGCCAACAGGGGAAATGTCCCTACATACATTGGTCCAACATCCAGCAATATTCTGGATATAACATTGAGCTCCGAGCATGATATATTAAGATATGATTGGATGGTTCTTGATAGACCATCCTTCTCCGACCATGCGTATATCAGCTTCAGCATCCCCCTAAAGAGGGTAGAGAAGGGAGGAGCCTTTAGAAACCCTAGGTCAGTGAACTGGACTAAATTCAAGAAACATGTAGAAACAAAACTGGGACAACCCAAAGAGGTTGCTAATGTAGAGGAACTGGAGGAGTCGAATGAATTCCTAACAAGGACGCTTATGACTGCGTATAACAAAGCTTGCCCTCTAAGAAGATTCAGAGGAAAAGCAAAGCCGCCATGGTGGAGCAATGAGCTGAGTCTAAGAAGACAGGTAAAAGAAATGTTTAAGCTCGCAAAGACCGCGGAAAGCGAAGCATGTCGGGACGAGTACAGGGATCTACTGAGGATCTACAAGCGTGAAATTACCAGGGCGAAGAGAAACTCATGGAAAAGTTTCTGTACGGACATAGAGTGCTCCAGGGAAACAGCACGGTTGAAAAAAGTCCTAGCAAAGGGAAACATAGTCCAGGGACTAATAAAGAAAGAGAACGGGGAATGGTCACGTAATAGTGAGGAATCCCTTGAGGTGCTTCTCGATACATATTTCCCACCGGGAGACGGTTTAGAAGAGCCAGCAGACATCACTCACAATTCGATTACGGAGCTAGTGGTACCGGGCTTGGTGACCGATACCAAGATCGAGTGGGCAGTGAAGACGTTTCCTAAGTTTAAATCGCCGGGCCCAGATGGTATATTCCCGGCCATGCTACAAGTCTCAAGTAGGGCGGTCGTGGAATGGCTTAAAATAATATTCGATGGGTGCATAAGACTGAATAATGTACCGCACTCTTGGAGAACTGCTCGTGTAGCCTTTCTACCAAAGGCGGGGAAGATCGGTCACGTGTATCCCAAAGACTATAGACCCACAAGCTTAACATCATTTCTACTCAAAACCTTTGAGAGGCTGATAGATGTGTACATAAAGTCCAACGTGGATGAAAAGCTGCTCTCCACAACACAGCATGCGTACACCAAAGGCAAGTCGGTAGACACCGCATTGCATAGGGTGGTAATAAGCATAGAGAAATCCCTGGAATATAAGGAGTATGCTCTAGGAGTATTCTTGGACATTACCGGGACTTTCAATAATGTTGCAAAATGTGCGATTATGGTCTTAATTACATTAAAGTACATCCTGCCGAGGCCACAAAATCAGTGGACAGGGGCACGCCGCAGGGAGGGGTGCTATCACCTCTGCTGTGGACGCTGGTCATCAACCAACTGCTCAGGCAATTCGATGAGGGACCCGTAAAACTTACGGCTTACGCAGATGACGTTGCAATTGTCATAAGTGGAAAGTGCCTTCCAACGATTAGTTCTTTGATGGATCGGGCGCTTCGGGATATTCATACCTCGGCATCTAATGTCGGGTTGAAAGTCAATCCAGAGAAGACGGATACGGTCTTGTTTACAAAGAGGTACAAGGTCCCAAGTTGGGCCAGGCCTAAGTTAGGAGGGGTGACCTTACAGGAGAAACCTTGCACAAAATATCTAAGAATCATCCTAGACAGTAAGCTGTCATGGAAGCTCAACGTGGAAGAGAGGGTCAAGAAGGCCTCTACGGCACTCTATGCATGTAAAAGAATGCTGGGGTGTACGTGGGGCCTATCGCCCTCTCTTTCTCATTGGGTTTTTACAGCGATTGTAAGCCCTATTCTGTACTATGGAGTTCATGTTTGGTGGAAAGCCACACAAAAAACAACATACCTCAAAAAATTAGAGGGGGTATGCAGACTATCGATGCTTAGCATTACGGGAGCCCTGAAAACAACCCCGACGGCTGCACTGTATGCCATTCTGCACATCCCACCTGTAGACCTGGTAGCAAAGAACAAAGCGTTAACGACCGCAACCAGGCTCGGTGCTTCGGGGCAGCTTGAGCGCCGACCATATGGCCATAGTAGTATAGCGTCATCAATCACAAGACGAACAGACTACATGATTCCCTATCTGCGCTTCGAGGGAGATCTTAAGGCCACAATAGAGGTGGACGGTTGGCGCAAGGGTGCGCAAATGGCGGACGAGGCGATACATGTGTACACCGATGGTTCCAAAGTAGGGGAAGGAGTAGGGTCTGCGGTATACTGCGCTGATCCGGAAATAAGCAGATCCCACAGGCTGCCGGATTTCTGTAACGTTTTTCAAGCGGAAATATTAGCCGTAACCAAAGCAGTAGAAACCCTGGAAGAGAATAGCTTAAGCTGCAACCGTGTTAACTTTTATATTGACAGTCAAGCAGCAATTAAGGCAATAATCTCGCATAGCACAGCATCTAAATGCGTGTTAGAGTGTAAACAGTCTTTGGAGAGAATCGGGACAGGGAGAAGCATACATCTATATTGGGTCCCAGGGCATATGGGAATAGATGGGAATGAAAAAGCAGACGAACTAGCTAAAAAGGGCGCATCCCTTGAAGCTTGCTCCGTAGATGTCCCAATTAGATTGGGCGAGATTAAGCGAATACGAGAGGTGCACATGATCGACCAAGCGGGAATGGCGTTGGTTCAAGCGCGGGGCTGTAAAGTGTCGAAGATTATGTGTAGGTCTTACAACCTTAGACTAACACAGTTGCTTCTATCATTAAAAAGAGAGGACTGTAGACTCATGACGGGTATTCTGACTGGACACTGCCTTCTGGCGTCACATGCCTTTAAATTAGGATTCGTCAGTGATAGCAGATGTAGGAAGTGCGGGTTGGAGGAGGAAACGATCGAGCACGTTCTGTGCTCATGCCCTGTACTTGCCAGGCTAAGACTCCAGCTATTAGGAGTGATAAAGCTGTCAGATCTAGAAGCAGCAAGTGGTTTAAGTCCTAGGAAGCTTCTAGTGTTTGCCAAGAGGACGGAGTTATTTTATAACATAGGTCCTGGTTTTTGATGGGGTTTTTCAGTTTGGTCATTATAACAAACTTCTGGTAACACTACGGACTCAATCAGCCTATGTGAGGTCCTCATGGACCGGCCAGTTCAACCTACCTACCTAGTTCCCTCAAATCTGGAATATGCTTCCATAATTTGGAACCCAATTTATTCCTCTCATTCTCAAAGACTGGAAAGAATACAGAAATGTTTCACTCGATTCGCACTCCAACCGCTTAATTTTTTAGAACCATTACCTTCTTACCGCGCCCGCTGTGCCCTCATAAACATGAAGTCGCTTGCGGCCAGATATTCTATACAGTCTCTGCTGTTTGTGAATGATCTTATATATGGTTGAGTTGCCTCAAATTGGCTTCAATTTCCCGGGCAGAATCCTTCGTGCCCAATATCCGTTTCATGTGGAAGTATTCGGAGCTAATTATCATAATTTTGATCCTATCTATAGGGCCCTCAATTAATACAACAGGATCTTTTTTAGCCTTGAGCTTAACCTCGTACTCCCGAGAGCGTCTTTTAGCTCTAAACTTTACTCTTATTATGTATAAAATAAATTTATTAGCATTTAAGATTTTTGAATGTAAATATAGTCTGTAAGATTAATGAAATCATAGACTAATAAAGTAAATGAAAATATCTGCACCATCATCATCCATAAAATTCCACAAAACCTTCGCGGACTATCCTTAATGCAGTGAAAATTAATAATCGCGTTCCTAGGCATTGCAAGAGGGAAGAGGTACAAGTTTAATCTAGATGCGGCCACCGCAGCAGACACAACGCATACGGAAATATCAAAAGAAGTGTCCTTATGACCACTGAACATGATTTGCATAAAGATGGTGAAATACTTTCCACAACGGAGAGAAATGAAAAGCCGAACAAGCGTAGAAGTCCAGAATCTAGAGTGGGGGGAGAGAGTGTTCAATACAAAAAACTGCATCCGATATGTAATGTGCCTCCACCCGACGCCAACCATCTTTTCAATTTCAAAATGGAACTACCTGAGAATACTGATACCTTTTCAGCTTAAGTGGATTATAATATTCCCGCAGTTAGAATGCAGCACTCCCAAATCATTTCGGGGAGTATGTTTTACGGCTAGAAAAACGACAAGAGTATACTGAGGACAATACCTGAGTCCTCGTACCTATGAAGTTTGGAAGTTAAAATTCGGGTTGAGTCAATTTCCGATTTAATTGTGCCGTGAAAGCGCCTCCACCATTGTGCTTCCTAGCATGGACAACGGAAAAAGTGAGAAGACTTTTTCTGACCAAAGTTAGAGTTCAAACAAGTTAAGCATTGAATATTTTTCTGCCATTGCCTTCATTCGCCTTCGCATGTGCTCGTAATTCGCAACCACCTATGATAAACTCTAATAATATAGCGTAGCGAATATTGGCATCACTATGCTGTTAGCAAATAATCACAACACGAAAACAGCAAGCAGCCACACTTATGTACATGTACACATTAAAGAAAGCAGTCACACTTATGTACAAGGCAACGAAGAATATTCCATATACATAACCAGCAGCTTGTAGCAGAGAGATTATTTCACATAATATATGTGACCCGGTCTATGAAAATGTGGCTTATGACTCAAAAAAGAAATGGCGAGAAACAGCTGTTAATAGCTTTTTCTTTTGAGTCATAAGCCACCTTTTCATAGACCGGGTCACATATGTAGCCGGCAGCTAAGAGCAAAAGTTCTTACTCCACATACACACGCATATGGCTAGAAGAAAAGCATAAACTACAGATATACATGTATATAACTAAATAACCAAGCATGAGATGCAACTGTTCTAGAAGCCATGTTCGTGAAGGGTCTAGACCTCATAATAAATGGGCAAACGAGGTAACCTAGAGTATAAAAGCAGCGCAGTCTGAGGAATCAGTATTTAGTTTGATTTAAACACGCTCGTAGTGAAGTATAATTGTTATTGTGAAGTACTACTCCCAAAGTAGTCTAAATAAAGACCATTTTGCAATACTGAGTCTTGGAGTTATTTATTCTACGGTTTAGCGATTCGAACGTTAGCAGAAGTTGCAAAATAATCGAAATGACTCAAAATTCGTTACAATAGCTTAGGTTTTTTCACCTGAATCGATAGAAAGGAAAATTTAAATTTGACTCAATTAAGATGTTTATGTTCCTAATTGCATGGCACTACTAGTTGGATCATCAAGGGGGTGAACAAAAAGCTGGGCAGACAGCACTAAAAAGAAACGTCAGCAGTGAAAAATCTTAATGCTAGTAGTATTAGTCTGTTATAAGGAAAGTTTATTTTCCTAACTTTGCCAACAAGTGCCGGGACTCCTATCCTTTATTGTTCAGGACAGCGTATTTGACGTTTCAATTAGAGCTGCTCAATTGGAATCTAAAAGATATTTACCCTGTTTTTTCTGTTATTTGCTCACAAAGATGCACTTTAATGGGGTTCAATGTATTCTGTAAGTTTGCGGACTACCTCAAAGGTAAATGACTTAAGAACTCTCCACAAAGATTTGCGGCTAAACAAAAAAGCAACTTATTGTAAAAGTAGTAAAATATAAAATAAAATAAAAAATAAAAAATAAAATTTATAAAAACAAGCAAATGTTTCTTACTCAGTTTCGTTGTTGTTTGCCACTTGCGGCGACAATGTATTAATTTCAATTGATTTACCTCTTTTGTTCTTTCCTTTTACTAAAGATCTCAAAATGACTAAAAACGTATGCGAGTTTCTAAGTATTTGCTACAAACCAGCATCTCACCAGCTTTTGAAGATCAAAGTATTATTTTTATCACTCAAATAGTGTTGATCACGTTTTCTAAGGGAATATCTCTCAACAAAGTGGAATTGCTAACTAGCACAACGAATTCATTCAAAACAAGCAAACAAAAGGAAATAAAACTGCTGAAGCAGGCATTTTATGCCTTAATCAAAGTATACACTTTTTTGTATAGAAAATATTTGCTCGACCTAAAAATAGTTCGAATGCCTTAAGGAAACCAAAAGCAGGTCGTAAAATCTTAAAAGAGCTTGTAAAGAGCTAGTACGCATCATGCACTCCCGCATACTGAATGCGATAGTTAAGAGTTTAATCAGAATAACCAGGGTTAACTCGGTAATAATATTCCGAAAAGGGTTTATCTAGAGAAGAGATGATCAAACCATTACTTTACAGAACTTTCAAACATAAAGGATCTCAAAGACATTACAAAAGCTCTTTTACATAGCAGCTGTGTATTTTTTTACTTTTATATACATATACACCTAAACTTTATATGGGCTGCTAAGTGTGTAACTTTATCAACACTTATGAAATTGTTACGCAGAAACTTAGTACCGCTAAATTTCAGTATGCATTATACTCAGTTACAACTGCAATGTGTCTCTCCATTTTATATCTACACTATTCTCCACTTCTATGACTGATAAGTGTGTGTAAACGATTCATCGCAACCGATTCAGATTATAGGTTATACACTTTAAACAACAGAGGTGCGTGTCTCCGCTATTAAGCAAAACACAATTTGTAGCTAGTTATTCAACCACTGCCACAAGTCTTCAATAACTGCCGCTAGATGGGTCTCAAACCGTTTTAACCGCATGAAGATGTATATACATGTAAAAAAGCACGGTAATTACAATTTTTTTATTTTTTTTGCTTGAAGACGTTCAGCCTCTGAGCTAGAAGGATGGTTGCTGCTGGTTTAATTGCTGAGTAGTTGTTTATTAAGGGCATAGGGATCGTTTTGTTGTGTTTGCTTCTAATCTAGTGTCAAATGATCCGAGTTTTGTTTTATTCCTCCATAGCTAAAGACTTTATCTTTTTTCGTCCTTAAATAAAACCTATTATCGAAGTACTGATAACCCAAAGATCTATTTGATTTTAGAAGATACAAATTTCATAAAAATATGAATATTAGTGAGGTTTAGCTTGAAGACCTTCGACACTGTGAGACATATGATGCTTCTCGAGGATTAAACAGACATATACCACCCAAACGAAGACAACAGTTCGGCGCATTTCGCGATAATAGCCGCATTTTTGCACGCATATAAGTTTACGCTTAAACTTTATATGGATTGCTAAGCGTCAAACTTTAAATACGCCTCTGAAATTGCTGCGCATAAAATTAGTACTACTAATTTTTAATACGCGTTATACTCAGATGTAACTGAAATATATGTCTATGTTTCACCTCAACACTAATTCTATGTTTTGCCTCCAAAAATGGTGTGTATCCATAATTCATCGCAACTGATTCAGCTATATGTTATACACAGACATACCACAGAGGGTTGTGTCTCCGCTTTTCGGTACACCCTGTGCTGTAGCTAGTTTTTTAGCCACTGCCGCTAGATGCGTCTCCTAAGCATTACCTATGCGAGGATAAGCGTTTTTTTCACGCGCAAACGTAAACGTATACGCGTGTTAAAAAAAACACGACTAATGTGTTGCTAGGAAATTCCAAACGATAATAAGACTTTTTTTGTGGAGAATCAAACAATGACCATAAGTCGCATACGGCAATGATAACTCCTGTTCTCAAACCTTGATGCTTTTTTCACTGCAACGATTCCGGACGTTGGGAATAAAGCATTATAAGGGTAATTCCGTCATAACTGACACCCCGCATAAAACAACTGTATTTAAATGATCATATTTTAATTAATTTATCAGAGATAAACTATGTGTATACAGTTAAGCAGGCAGTTGAAGTCTCTTCACATAGTATGTGCTTCCAATGCAACTTCTCTCACCCGTCACACGATAAAATGAGCTTCTGTTTTTACTTTGTGAAATAGGTAAGCCACTTTATTCAAATTGGAAGCTAATTAGCTAATTTATTTTCAATATGGTGAAAAGATTTGAGTAATTTGTCTAAAAGTGGAAAGGAAATCATCCACTTACATAGGCGATGTCGTATCTCACCCGTCACCCTTAGAAAGTGGTAATTTTTATACCTTTCATGAAATTGATTTGGTATATTTTTTTCACGAATCTCAAAATTGCAAGGCCTTAAAGGTGAAGAGATGAACCCACCAACAAGTATACTGAATGATCAGGATGAACAGCTAAGTTGATTAAATTATGCGCGTCTGTCCGTCCGTCCGTCTGTCCATCTGTCGTCTGTCTTTTTTAAATTTTTGAGATATCTTGATGAAATTTAGTGAGCTGGTATATTTTGGTGTTCAACTGATCACCTTGCGAACCGCCCCGAACGGACCACTATAGCATATATCGAAAATACAACCCTATTTTTTGAAAGTAGGGCTTTTGTCATTTATTCCTCATTTTAATAACTAGAAGCTTGTAATTTCACCGGATGTTTACATATATAGCATACATTGCTATCTGAAAAAAAAAAAATGTTAAGATCGGTCGTATATATAATTTATATCAGATTTATGAATTTTTTAACACATCATTGTTCAGCTCTATGCAAGAAAGGTATGATCACTTCGGCACAGCCGCAGACAGTTGCCCCATACTTGTTTAAGTTCCTATTAGACTTGCTGTTTTGTTTTCTTATTTCTCTATATGACTGCTATGACTGGAGTAATTCGCATACCACATCCCCCAGTAAGTGCTATACTTGCAAGATTGTCCGAGATATTAAAAAAACCCGGATGCTTGTCTTATATACTCGTTTTTAATGAAAATAATATTGTAACGAATTTACTGCAAATCCTCTTATTTGCAACCTTCTACTAACGTTCGATTCACTAAACTGTTGAATAAATAACTCCACTATTCAACACTTATACTTCGCAACTGATAGCTTGCTTAAATCAAACTGACTCTCGCGCCTCTACTGTTGGTGCTTTATACTCTGTGATTTCCTCGTTGCATCTTCTAGGCGCTTCCAGAATTTACTTAGTTACTGCCATATAATTATAACTACAGATGCACGTGTATAGCTTTTCATATGCGCGTGCATTTGTGAGCGACACTTCCACTATTACAATTGCATACTTTTGGGAGCATCTCAGATAAGATATCTGCATGTGTTTGTGCATCGCTTCTCCGCTGCTTGTACGTACATATGTGTAGACATAATGATTGATTCGTTTATGTAGATACATAATGATTGATTTATGGATGTGCATAGAGGTTACTCTTAGCCTCGGCTTAGAGATGCCAGTACCCCTTATTGTTGCTAATATTCGTAACAATATAATATTCTTGTATTAAATATCTATGGATTAAGATTAGAACAAAAATAATCAAACACCCAAAAAAAATTATATTAATCACATAATTCTCATAAAAGGATTGTTCAAAAGATATATAACTACAACTAATTTATTTTATGTGTATAATTATTATTTAAATCAAGTACTCAAACTTGTACTTGTAATTAAAGTCTTTCAGAGAAAATTATTTTCGGACTTTAAATTTTTTAGTCCGAAAGAAAGTATCAAATCTGGATCTTTATTTCAAAAGTGCGAAAATAAAAGTTAGATCCGGACTTTCATTTTTAAGGACAGAATAAAAGTCCGGCCATATAACTTTGGAACAGCTCATCCAAATAAGACGATGTTTTTATCATACAGAATCCTTTTTGTTTTAACTGAAATCGGTGTATCAAATTTCAAGGCAATCTCAAACTTTATGGCGAAAAAACAAATAAAAAGGAAAAGTATAAGTATAGTACAATGAGAGTTGGTTTAAGCTTTTCTATACCACATTTGTGGTATTACTAAAAAAAACTTTCAAATGACCGAATAGGTTTCAAGTCTAGACTTTTAGACAAATCTATTGGTAAAAACTCGTTTCATTTGGATGAGTCGTTTCATAGTTATAGGGACGGACTTTTATTCTGTTCTTAAAAATAAAAGTCCGGATTTTACTTTCATTTGTGGATTTTTCTGTATTTAATTATCGAGGCATGCTCATTTTGCTTTACACAATTGTTTTTGTTATTGATATTTGAGAAAAATTGCAAAGTTTACAAAGGGCGATGGTTAGTAGGACATGTTTCTGAATTTCACTTCTTCATCAGCTAGCTTTTCGGGAGCTGAGTATTGAACTCGAAATCTCCAACATTCATACCAGTGTAAAGGCAGATGCCTTTAACCACTCAGCCATATGATTGCGCCACTGCTCGCTTTGCAATTGGTCTCTATTACCTTTTTGTTGCTATCATATTAATCACCATTTAGGTACATACTTACTCTATATGCTTTTTAATCCTAACTGTGTGGAATATTTTTAGGCGCGTTTAATAGCTTAGTAATTTACAATTCTATAAAGCAATATGAGCATGTCTCGCTAATTAAATACAGATGATAATATTGATAAAATAGTGAACAGCGGCAGTACTGCTAATAAAAGCATTATTACAAAAATCCAAGCTTTACTTAAGAGGGCGCCTAAAAATATTCTACACAATTAGGATTAAAAAGCATATAGAATTAGTATGTACCTAAATGGTGAATGAAGAAATAGCAACAAAAAGGCAATAAACAAAGTCCGAAAAAGTAAAAGAATGCATGATAGGCAAGAACAAATGTTATGGATGTCCACGGGATGCCATTTTGGTATCTACAATCACCTTCGATATTTGATGTTAATAGCACCTTAGTAAAGAGGTTCGTGTCACCGCTATTAAGCACAACTCGTTTTGTACCGAGTTATTTAACTTCAATGATTGCCGCTAGATGGGTGTAGCTCTCCTTTGCGCGCCTAGTCTAGAGAGTTACAAACAATCATACATACATGTGAAGCTAATATAAGCCTTTTAAAATTGGTCCCTGATTTAAATACAGTTTACTAATTAAAATCATAAAACTTCCCACACTTATAGAAATATTTATATCTAAATACACATGTAATTGTCAGTATATATAACTCCAACGTGAAATATATTCAAATGCATATCAATTCATTAACAAAACGGAAATGGTTTAAGATTTATTATTAATCCATAACAAATGTTAAAGACAGCAAATTACTCTGCTCGTAATGAGTCAGCTTATATCATTAATAAAAAATCATATTAATTTTTCCAATATTATACATAAATATTAGCTAAAAATGCTTTAAAGAGGATTATCACCCACCTGTTTGTTTGTAGTTTTAGGTAATTTCTGCTTGTTTTGCTCTTTGCTGCGCTGTTCTTCGTAGTAAATCAAATAAGTAAATGTTAATGCACCACTCAATTTGTTTTTTTTTTTTTTTTAATTGTACGATTTTGTTTTTTAATAATATATATAATCAGTGCAGTTCTTTGGCCTTAATTTTTTCCTAAAACTAAAATATTGAGCTTTTTATACCAACTTCTTTCGGTTAAGTAAAATTTTGTTTATTCACACAGTTCTCTATTTTCGCGTTGCCGTTTTATAAATTTCTGAAAGATAAAATAAAATAAGATTTCAATTAAGAACAATCGTAAGAAAAATTTATTTATTAAACAATTGTAAGTGCAAGTTATTGTATAACTTAACGTATGACATGAATGGGTAGCTTCTAATAGCCATCTATTCTCCTAAAGGTAACTAAATCGATTCATCAAATATGAAAGCTGTTGATGTCAGCAAAATTTTAGCCACACAAATCGAATCATTTACGTTTTTTAGCAACCATAGAAGTTCAGACTCAGGTCAGTGATGATGATCTGTGAAATGTAATCTAATTTGACTCTGTTTTTGTTGTTGTAGCGATAAGCACACTCCCCGAAGACTTTGGGGAGTGTTACCGATGTTGATGGTCCTTTGCCGTATGCAGAACCGGTACGTTCCAGTAACAAGCACCAATAAGGTACAAGCGGACCATCTCGGGAACAATTCAGTATGACCACATGAAACCATCAAGGCAATAGCATGGTAAACATGCCCAGTAGAGATCATTCGGCGAAGTCGGTTTGCACTTGACGGCAGCATTTTTATATACATCGACAGTTCTAAGCCAAGCGGTAGAAATGGATTCTATTCAGGGGTTCCAGACCGCCAACTCTTCTTGAGACTACCCGAGCACTGTAGTGTCATTCAGGCAGATGAATCAGCCATCATGAAAGCTGCAGTTAGGACAGCGACGCGCGATATCGGCAACGCAATGTCAATTTTCGGTGATAGCCAGGCTTGTAACAAATCTCTTGGCTCTCACTCGTTCAGTGAACTAACACTAAACTGTCGCAAATATCTTCAATAGATGACTCAACAAAATCGTGTAAACTTCACATGGGTCCCGCACCACGGGAACATCGATAGAAACTGCATTGCAGATGATCCCGCTAGGCAGGATACGACCATGCAGATTTTTACTGCCCAAGAACGCTTAGGTCTACCACATGCATGCTTATACCAAAAGAGCACATCCACCGTCAAACCGTCGAAGACGGCTACAAATACCGGAGTATCGGACATCGAGGGAAACAGGGCCAAAAAAGGATCCTAAAAGATCCTGTCATGTTATCGTCCTCAGTAGGTAAAAAATTTCCACATTTGTACGATTATTAAGGGGACACTGCCTTAGAGGGAGGAATGCAGAAAGGTCGTTGTTGCTGCGAGAGTTGTATGGAGGATGAAAAGGAGAATACAGTGATTCACCTCATCTGCAATTGCCCAACGCTAAGTGGCATATGGCAGCACTTTCTGGGAGCTCCATTTCTAGATAATCTGCGCCAGGTTGTGGAGCATGAGGACTTGGTAGCCTTTATCAGGTCCTCAAAATTGCTCGAAGAAGGTAGCTAATGGTGTCTTTTCGTGGTATCACAACAGGTCCAATGTCACTGACCTAATGGATATCAGCTTTTACACGCGGCTCCGTTAGCGCCAAAAAATCAAACACAAAATTTCGTTAAACTCAATATTTAAATATTCTTTTGTTGTTAAAGGCCGAATTTTTCAAACATAGCTTGAACCTTAATCAGACCCACGGGCCAAATTTTATGAAACTTGCGCAGAGGCAAGCCGGCGACCAGCATGGAGAGAAATGATCCCCGTATAGACTGTCTCGGAATGAACCCGAAGTGATAACGTGAATAATCTCGAAACAATGCGGAGATAGTAACTAAAGTCTCGGAACGATCCCGAAATGATAACGTGAATAATCTCGAGACAGTGCGGAGATAGTCACGAAACAGTCCTGAAATAACCCCTAAATTTTCTCAAAAATAATCCGCAGAAAAGCTCTGAGGTCTTCTCGAAACAGTTTCAAAATTATCCGCAAAATACTGATAAAAACAATAATCTGCAAAATGGATTTTTTTACTTCTATGGGATTCACGAAAAGATACACAAATTGTCCGAAAATGGTACCGAATTAACACCAAAATGGCACCGTGACAATCCGAATACAGTTCATTTACTTTAAATGCTTGAGACACTTTTGTTCCCAGAGCGGAAAGAGAAAGAAAGAGAGGTAAAGCAATCCGGACGGGAGAGAGAGGTAAAAGGGCGGGATGAGAATAGAGAGACAGAGTGAAAAAGGACGGGAGAAGGTTGGAAAGGGAACGGCGAGAGACACAAGGAAAGCAGGATGACAGGAAAGGGATGCGAAGGGAGGGAAGAATGTTAGGGAGAGGCAAACGGAGAGATAGAGTGTTAGGCTTAGGGAGAGACGGAGGTTCTAGATCTGATATCAAAAGGTGATGAAATCTGTTTTAATACATCCAGTAAAACAAAAAAGGGGAAGTTAGAATCCCCCAGGGTTCCTTGTACAGCAGTCTTACCCACAATCACCGGGCCTTCTTCATGCGAAGTATAAACATATACAAAGAAGAGAGAAGTGGGTTTATAACAATAATATAAAAATGTACGCAATACCCGCATAGCTCGACTGAAAGTGTAAAACAAAATGTAGAAAAGTGCAAAAAATATTTTGCAGCTATCAATCACTGTCAGTGTCCGATGAAAAGGTCTATTAATGAGAATTATACGAATGCACGAATGTATGAGTGTGAAATCTGCAAAGCTTATATACCAAACTCAAGACACGCCCCACACTAACAATGGACAAGGCATATAAATGTCAACAACAACAATAATAAATACCAAAAGACACATACAATGTAATCATTATGCAGCTAACGGTCGAGGTCAACACTAAAGAAAAAGAGGCAGCAACAGAAAACATAGAAGAGGAAGAAGACAAAAGCAATGCATGCAGTCATTGATGACACAGGGAAATTATCAAAATAATGGGTAAAGTAAGGTGAGCGATAAAACGCATTACGATGTGAGTATTTGATGAGCATTTGATTGGTAGAAAGTCTACTTCTTTTAGAGGTGAAAAGATGCACTATAAACAACGACATTAGCAGTTCTTATAAGCAAATGTTTGAAAAGTTAGCAACTTAATGATGTGATTTTGTTGTTTTACTTTACCTAAACAGCCGACAAGCGCTGCATTTAAAGCGTGAAGGTACTAACAATATTAAGCATTTGAGTTTGGTGTCTATTACTAAAAACGAGCATTGAGTTATTCAACTTTGTTGCTGCTGATTGTTTGGGCAGATTGAGAAATGTTTGGTGATGAAATGGCTTGTTGTTGTTGTTGTTACAAACTTTCTTCAAATTTGCTATGCAATGAATATGTATTTTTATGATATTTAAATGCAAAACTATCAAGAGGAAGAATAAGTGTGGTAAGAAAAGGTGACAGCCAGCGGGTGTAATGACAACGTGACGTCTTATGGTACGAAAGCATCCCCGCTGCACTAGGGGTTAGCTGCACTAAGGATGAGTAGCTGTTTTGCGAAAAATGATAATTGGTTTACTTCAACTTATGAAGTGTCTTTAAGACGATCAAGTACGTGAACTAAAATAAATTAAGTGTTGTTTCAGCTTTCACCAAAGTCCACATCGCAAGTAATGCCGGAGCAGGCGCCCATTTCCGAACGTGTATATGCGAAACTAACAACTACCATTAACATCACTACACCACCAGAGTAGGGACGCAGTGATTATAGAAAAATAACGTCTAGCATCAACACTACACGGAAAAAATATTTCATTGACTTCAGATTGAAAAGAGTCTTTAGGAGGACTAAGCATTTAAACTAAGATTAATTAAGCGGTATTGCAGCTTTCAACAAAATCCACCTTACAAATGGCGCCCGAGCAGGACACATTTCCGAGAGTGACGTAGATCATAACCAGCATAAACCTCACGGCGGCGCCCGAACAGGCAAGCAGTTGTAAGGTGCGAATAACTTCCGAAGCGATTTTAGGCCGAACTTGTTTTTCCTACAAATTCGCTTGCTAAATCACTGCCAAGGGGCGACACGGCTTAGAAAGACTTTCTTCTAATTGAAAAAATTTGTTTCTTAAACTTTAATGTTGCTTGGCGTAGCGCGTGAACCCAGGATCCACGTTGGGGTAGGTGGAGCACGCTACCACACCACGGTGGCCGCAGATAACTATGCCAAAATAACGACCAGCATCAAGACTTCCGCGGCGCCCAAAACGGAAGCCACTTTCACAAATGACTACCATCAACACTGCTGGGAAGAGCTGCAGTTTCTTTTCAATATTAAGAACCCTTGGAGCACTGCCTGCCAGGGATATAATAAACCATATTCGCAAGAACTATGAAGAAATTTGGCATACAAGAATTTAGCCGTGTGCACCAAAAAGGCATAAACAGGACCACATCTGACGTATGGTGGGTTTTGCCGAAGGCTGAGGTATCAGTCAGCCAATCCAGAGTTTAGCAGGCACCTACTTCCCTTATATATATATATACTATATGAATACACGTATTTTGTTGGTGGTATTTGGCTCAGGCGTACACACACACAAACACACACTGTGTCGGAGAATTATATCTAGTTGTAAACGTTGTACGATCGAAGGAGGACGTCCGCCTGCCAGTGGAATTGGTGGACAGACGGCAGAAAACGGGCGAACAGTTTTGTTTGATGGACAAATTATGGCTGCTGCTGGTGTAGTCAGTAAACGGTGCCTGGGTTTTTCAGCGGACTAGTGATCTATCAAGCAATAGAGGGGGTTTAGAGTGTTGGACAAGCGATTGGAGGCGGGTGGAGGAATCGGGTGGAGGAATCTGTGGATTTGTTGCCAAGCAACCGGTGGTTGGTGGGGTCGATACCCAACGAGTCGTATATGAAGAATCGGCGGATTGGTGGATGTTGGTGGATTAGGTTGGTAAGTCGGCGAGGCGTAGATGACGAATCGGTTGATCGATTTCCAAATTGACTTTTTTATTTGGTATACACACCAATACTTCGTTGACTGCAACGTGAGCCTTTAGAAGTCTTGCTCATTACTCAAGATTGGCTGCATGAGGTAGTGTCTTACAAAATCCTCCTGAGAAGTGGGGCCCGAGCAGGAACCCACTTCCACAGTTGACTGAAGCCTATTGCCTCTTACTGCTAAAAAAGTCAACAAGTACAGATAATCCAGTCTGGTAGACCGAACGGGTTAATAAATATATAGTATTATTGCAATAGGCATGCCTGTCGTAGGAGGAGACTGAAATCCATAGATTCAAAGTTGCGAAGAATCTAAAATATCGTTACCGAGAATCCGCTCTAATATTTCTAGGTTCTGGTACCAGATCGTACCAGATTCATAACCAAATAAGAATTGCCCACATTCAATTACTGACATATGCTGACTACTTTGATATCATCGGCCTGAATACCCGCGCCGTATGTTCTGAAGCGGTAGAGATGAGTTTGATGGTGAATGAGGAACAAAGTACCTGCTGTCATCGAGCAAAGCGTCAGCGCATATGCGCCCTGGCAACCACGCTACTGTTGACAGGAATAATTTCGAAATAGTGAAAGACTTCGTTTATTTGTGAACCAGCATCAATACTAATAACAAAATGAGCACTGAAATTCAGCGAAGAATCACTCTTGCCAATAAACGTTACTTTGGACTAGGTATGCAATTGAAGAATAAATTCCTCTCTCGGCAAACGAAAACCATGCTCTACAAGTTACTTATCGTACCCGTCATGCTATATGGCGCACAAGCCATCATCAGGTGAAGCGGCTCTGGGAGCGTCCGAGAGAAGAGTTCTTCGATAGATTTATGGACCTTTACGCATTGACGATGGCAAATACTGAAGAAAATTTAATGATGAGCATTACGAGCTTTACGCAGACATCAACATAGTCCAGCGGATTAAAGCGCAGCAGCTACACTGGCTAGACCATGTTATGCGAATGAAAGATGACGCTCCGGCTAAGAAAGTATTTTTATCGGAACCCGACTATGGAAGCAGAGGAAAAGGGTGGCTCCCACTTCACTGGGAGCACCATGCGAAAAACGATTTAAACTCCCTTGGTGGGCGCCAGATGGCAGAACGAAGAAGCTTTGTTGGACGACCATAACCGTTTAAACTGGTAAGCGCCATTTAAGTAAGTTAGTAAGGGTTTTTTGCGTTTACAACAACATCAACAGCTACAAGGACAGATAAAAGAGGCAGAATGTAAGTGCATAATTTGAAACTGTTGACAGGTTGCTATGGTTGTGAGTGAACTAGGTGTAGGCTATTTACTCTGAGATCGCGTTACTTATATTCTGATGTACTGGGAGAGTGCTGAGGTTAGAGGTGGGTTGTTGTTGTTATCGTTGTAACGATAAGTACACTTCCCGAAGGCCTTGGGGAGTATTATCGAGTTGATGGTCCTTTGCCGGATGCAGATCAGGTACATTTCGGTACCAAGCCCGACCATCTCGGAACGATTTGTTATGACCACATGCGACCTTCTAGGTCATACCGCCCTCCCACCCCTAGATCCATGAGGAGTTCGGGGTCGCCAGAGCTTCGGCTGTTAATGAAACAGGATTCACCACGGATAGGTGAGGTTGACAATTGGGTTTGGAGAAGCTATGTAGTGTGCTGTCAACCTGAAAGGGCTGCGCTACAAAAACCCCTTGAATCCGGTATTTTAGTCGCCTCTTACGACAAGCATACCTACCCCGGGTATATTATAACCCCCTAACCCGTTACACGTGGGTCACGGTAATCGGTAAGTGTATCTGAATAAAGCAAGAAGTTTCCAAACCTAATCTTTCCAACAAATGAACACCAATTCAAAATAGCATCGCCCTTGAGCAGAGTCATGACTACTTTAGTAGGTTTCATAAATCCAATATCTTTACATTGAATTAGTTTTTGTGAACAATCTACAGATGGCTATATAAACAATATTGTTACTGAAACTTAGTACCAGATTATGTATAACGCCGTGACACTTTGGGTCACAGGCACTCACATACACAGTCACCATTATATAATACCAAAAATTTCATAAAGGCAACTGTCACTCACTGAAGTGAATGAATTCTCTTTGATTCACACGAGAAAAAATGACTCGTTTCATTATACATAATTTGCCCCTTAATCGCTCTTAATTTTTTTCGTCAACAACATCGAACTGTGAAAGAATTAGCAAATTTGTGTGGTGAAATTGGATACAAACACCTTAAAAGTGAAATCAAAGCGCTGACCGCTAGCCGCTTAGGCGACAATACGATTAAGCATAACGACGACGATACAACAGCAACAATTGCTGAGCAGAATTGTTAGTTATGGGGACTTGCCGACTGGATGGGCATTTTCGAATTATTTGTAATTGCTTTGATTTGTGTTTATTTGAGTTCATTTTGTTTTCACTTACTTTCGTGTACATTTTTTTTTTTTTATTATTATTTTTTTGTTTTTGCAATTTAGACATTCGACTCAATCAATTCACCTAAAAATGACTGCTCGTTTTCACTTTTAGTGTTTTTAATTGAATCCAATGGTCTTATTACATAGAGTTGTTTGTAAAAAGCGCTATGAAATGAGTGTCAATTTCTTGCACTTTGTTTGGCAAGCTTGGATTGTTGGCTTTTTGATTTTTTTGACAAATTTTTATTCATTTCTACTAAAAAGCGCCCATTACCCTACAGAATGCTTTCTCCTTGTAAATATCATCCGTTATTTTAAGCGCATTAAACTCACTTACCTTTGACTTATTACCTATTTGTTATCGAAGTTTCACTTTCGGTGCTGTGAAATTAAAATGCTATTCATTACGCATGCGCAACGGAGAAAATGAAAGTATTTTGAACATAAAAGAGAATTTGGTATTCTGGGAGCATTTTAAACGGTTTTATTTAGCTTTACTCTGTGTAGCGAACAGAATTTTGTAATTGAAATTTAAGTAACTTTCCGATAAACTGCAAGACTGAAACTTGGAATATAGTTCCGAACCCGATGACAATGCAATAATAAGAAAAATATATCCGCTGGGTGGCGCAAGGATCGATATATTAAAAAAATCTTGTTTCGAACATATATTACATACAGAAGTAGAAATCATTTTATGAAAAAAAAAAAATTCCCGCTACGTGCCGCAAGGTCCGATTTGGCTCATATTTGGAACAAAATACTTTGGAGTTCGAGGAGGGACAACCTTGCGTGGCACTGAGTCGAGTAAAATAACTATTCAAAGGGAAACATGTGCAATAAATGTGGGGCATACAAAAGATTTAAGAGACAAACCTGTTTCTTTAATTTTGCTTTGTTTACTTTTATGCAGACACAGACGACTAAAGCTACGAAGATTTTAGCACACTTTAAATTCTTATAATTGCTTATACGAAATGAGATACCTCGTGGTGGAGATTTTGGGAACTTGGAAGGCCTAGAATTTCTTAAAGCTTTGGTGATTACTTTATTTTGTTTGTAGTGTAGATACAAAGACAAAGATATGGTACAGCTTTCGTAGCATTTTCAAATAACCTCTGAAGTTGTGTTACCTGTTGCACTGTAACATGCAAAGACATGTTATGCATTTTTATTTATTTTCTTAATAACAGCATGTTTCTATTAGCAATCCTTGTAAATTAGAAAGGTGACAAATTAAGCTGCAAAAACAAAAGCTTGATTGTTAATCCCACCCCAACACAAAACAAAAATGCTACAATAAGACTTGCAATAACGTTGTGGGCGGAGAAGTGGTGTACATAGATTGGTGAAATGACAGAGGGAACTTACGTATGATGCAAATATGAAGTTCACGATACTTGATAAGTAAATGTAAAAAATCAATAAATATCAATAACATTAGCTCCCTTTTATAAGCTTCACTTGTATATTTGTTTGTGAGTATGTAACTCTCCCATAGGCTAAGAGCAAGTGTGGCCCGGGCGCTTTGTGCCAGTTTTTACGGAAACGCATACACCAACGGTACTAGTTCTGATTCTGTCCCCTCGTATCCCTCAATGGACACTTTTAGCATTGTATGGCCTCTTCCTAGTCGATTGCCCCTTTTACAGATCTTAGTAAGTTCAGTTAGTTTTGTGGCAATAAGGATATTCCCCGAAGGACTTGGTGAGTGTTATCGATGTTGATGGTCGTTTGCCGGATGCAGATCCTGTACGATCCGGTAACAAGCACCATTAAGGTGCTAGCCCAAAACTAAAATCCATCTCGAATATGCTAACAAAAAGGCATCATAAACCCTAAGATCTCTCAATTGCTTGCAGATGTTATAAAAAAAAACCATATACTCGCCTGCGGTCCAGTTTGGTGCCAGACCACAGAGTACTTGTCATATATTCCGAAGCACGAGAAACTAGTATGGGAAACTGGCAAGTGAGATGGAATAATTTGACGAATGGTCACTGGAAATATCGGTGCCGTCCCGTCTTGAAACACTGGCTATCACGGAAGCACGGGTAAGTGGATTTCTAGATTATCCCATTCTTAACCAGACAAAGATGCTTTGAGGAATATACCCACCACTTTCAGACAAGAGAAGCCTTATACATGTGGCCATTCAAGAACCGCAGATGATGCAAAGGAGAAATCAAATAGTAAAAGAGGGGGTAAGAATCAAATAGTAAAGGCTGATGTATGGATTGAAGACAATGCCTACCCAACCGTTGAAATAATGAAATAGGAGTGAAGAGGCAATAACTCTAAATGCAGTGATTGTCAAAATAGAAGAAAGAACGTTCTTTCAACACCACTGACGCACTTTCATCAATTTTAAGTAAGGAAAGTGGGAAGATTACAAAACTTATACTGACAGTCGTTTTGCTACTCTCCATATCCCGACTGATCCTCGCCAAGCGGAGCATGCTTTCCGCAATGTCATGGAATCCGCGTCGGCTCGCTTTATTCCCGCCAGAAGATTCCCGGAAATCCGACAACATTTTCCAACGGAGGCCACAACTGTAGCGAGAGGACATGACCTTAAAAGACAGCACGATCCCGGCGACCCCCAAATAAGGGATATAAAACAAGGCATCAGATTGCTAGTGGATGAACACAAGCGGGCGAAATGGGAGGAGCACTTAAAGAATTGTTACCTCTGCTGATGTAAGTAAGCTATGGTCCACCGTAAAGTCCCTATCGAAACCGAATAAGCACAATGACAAAATCTCCAACGCCTTTGGCGATAAAGTGCTGTCGGATGCGAAAAAATGGGCGAGCGCTTTTTGCCGACAATATATAATGCAATCTGCGGTTGACAAAGCCATACGGCGGACCAACAGAGGCGCACACAAGCATAACGACAGCGCGTCCCCAATTACCATTACCGCCAAATACGCTGAAGATGCCATCGTTCATGCTAAACCATCTAAAGCAGTAGGGCCAGAGGGCATAGCCATGCCGCTGCTTAAAAAAATTAGGCAAAGAGGGACTTAATTATCTAGCGCATGTCTGCAACCTGTCGCTGTCCACGCGTGTCTTCTAGTTTATCATAAAAGTTGTTCTTGTTGGCGCCGACGGAACATGGCGGGGTTGTTACAATGTTTCCGCTCAATAAGCTCGATTACAAGAGTTTCAAAAAAAGTCTTTGTGCCGCCTGCACCGAGGCACTACGCTTTCCCTCTTGCTGTCCATCCACAATATAGGCAATGTTTCTCAAAATACAGGACGATATTGAAAGAGTCGGGATTACGTATGGCCGTAACTATGGCTTCCACATAAAATGTCTTCTATACATTTTAGTGTGGTATTTGTGTTTATTTTTCCGACTGTATTTAATTAATTAATAAATTCGAACTAGACCTAAATTGCCAAAAAAGTACTAGTTCGTTGGTGCTAGTAAAACAAATCTATTCTGTTGTTCTTGACTTAACGGAGATTCGGTGAAATTGATCGAATTATGGTTAACTCCACCGAGTTCTTTGTCAAGCGAACAAATTTGCTTAGTCATTTCAACAGAAGAGAGATTGTCGCTCTTCAGTTAACAAAATTCTGTAAAATTGACAGACTCCTAATCAATCTAACTGATTTTTTTGCGAACAGCGAACAACAGTCAATGCATGAGCAAATTTCAAAGAGAATTTTACGCTTACTGCGCTTCCTACTTTGTACTTATGACGATGGTGTCACTTGTTAAAAAAAAAAAAACACCAAAATAAGAAATCAGTACAGAACAAAAAACCCTTTTTTGAATTTAATGTGCATAACACTGAAAAAAATTATGCGATACCGGGACACCTATCTATTTGCGAAATTCAAAACTACGCCCTCTTGATGCAAAAATTTTGTTTGGACATACAGGATTTTTCCAAAATTAGTAATATTTTGTTCAAGTTTTTACGAATTTTCCGTCATACGAACGAATCTAATAAGATAATAAAAAATATCCTCTTTAATGTTGATGTATCCGACAGCATAAAAGTTTGAGCTGTTTTAGAATCGCTTCAAAATAAAGTGTTCCGAGAATTAAACTTGCCGAATTACATGTAAAGCTACTCCAATGGTGAATTGCCTTCTAGCGATTTCATTCTTTACTTTTCTATAACTTACAAGTTCTATATTTAAAATGTGATGTCAAGCATTTATACTACAAGTTTTGTTCGAAAAACTCACGTGTGGCAACTCTACATGTGAGAGAAGAAATTGAGAATAAGCAGTAAAGTGATGCGCGGCGAAGTTCAAAACTCTAATTAAATAAATTATACAAAATAAAATTTGGTGAAAGTGCGTTTAATCGGAACAAATTTTGTTTATTTGAATTCAGATTTTAGTTATTATTATTTTAATTAAATAAAATAAATAAATGTAAGGCGCGATAACCTCCGAAGAGATATAAGGCCGAGCTTCTCTTCCAATTTCGTCGTGCTCCTCTTGATTTTCCCTACAAATTGGCCGAAAGCGGCACAGTAGCAGTACATACTTGTTCAATTTAATTTTTTCTTTATTTTTGTTTCATAATTCACCACACTAACAATAATGATGTACACATGCAATTTTATTTTATTTTTTGTTTGTTTTATTAATGATTTTTATGTTTATATTAATTTAATGTTAATGCGAGAAACTCAATAGCTAAAAACATACAGACATTCATTTTATTCACATATTAATTTTTCTTTTTATTTTTGTTTTTTAATTTATTGTAGTTACATAGTACACATACATTTTTTTTGTAACTTTTTTTTGTTCGAAAGAATCTATTTTTTTTAGTTTTATAGATAAAGTTGTTGTGTTAAAAAATGCTTCTAAAAAGGTTTTATCAGTTTTTGTAGAGTTCTATTTTATCATAATTTTGTTTATTTTTTATTTTTTGCTCGGCTCTGTTTTCTATTACTAAACACTTCGCATAATATTATTTATTTATTTATGCAGTTGACACACGTTACACTGCATTTGATAAGATTTTTTTTGTATTTTTTTTTTTTTAACTTTGCTATTTGTTCACAATAAATCTTTTTGTTTATGCGTTTTTGATATATTTGTTTGTTGCTTTTGCTCATTAATTTATTTTTTATTCATTTCCATAATACTGAAAATACGACTAGACATTTATATTTATGTATGTATATATGTATGTATGTATATTAATTATATCTATACTGTATATATAGTAATATATTATATGTGGCCGCCGCACGGAGGATAATTGGCATCAAGGATTTACCCAGGTACGGGCCAAGAATATAAGCGCGCTAAGTATACCTATCGCAAGAGGCAATCATAACACCACAGGTCTGTACTGTTAGTTAAATTAGGTTATGTTTATCATATAAGATTTTCATATTCTAAACTGACTGTGCACCCTAATCGTAACAAATTGTTGTCGTCGTATTAGTGATGAAATAAAACGCTAAACAATCCTGGAGTGATGTTTACTCAAAAGGGAGCCGAGTGGACGTCGTGTACGGCTTGCGCGACCCTATCAGGGTCTTTTAAAACTGTACCGCGGGAAGTAGGACAAGCCAGTTATAATCTGATGCAATGTATCGTATGGTTCATTTACAGTTTTTTATTTTGCTAGAGCAAAATGTGTTTGTTCGCTAATTAAAATAAACAAAAAACAAGTAAGGGTGTCTAAGTTTGGGCGTAACCGAATATTATATACTCAGCCTGAGTTTGAATTATACAATGCATTTCAAATAAATTACTTTTTCGAATTTTGTTACGAGGAATTTTTTTTATTTTTTTGAGGATCTAGAAATGTTTTGTAATGCTTAGACGGAATAGGGGCGTGGCACCGCCCACTAAAGGAATTTCGACTAATTTCCTCTTACAATAAAACTTGGTGCGTGAAATAACATTGATACAAAACTATTTTCGCTAAGATATAGGTAATTATTCTAGTCTACGACCATTTTAAACATCTTTTATATAAAACTGGGCGTGGTCTGTAACCGATCCCGCCAATTTTTCCTTATCTTATTACGATCCGTTAATTTTTCTTCGAGGTATGTCTCCCGAAACATATTAAATTACTTGATCATAAAAAGGGCGGTGTCAAGCCCACTTAAAACAAAAATTAATTTTTATCAAGGGTCTTAATATCAGTACACACATCAAATTTCAACATTCTAGATGAATTATTTACTATATAATCAGTGTTTTCCAAAATGCTATATATGTAAAAAGTGGGCGTGGTTACCATTCGATTTTACTCATTTTTAATAGCGATGGGAGATGAGCGCCAAGGAACCCATATAACAAATCTCAATATTTTATTCTCACTATTTACGCAATTTATCGTGTGAACCGACAGACGGACGGACAGATGGACCGACGGATGGGCGGACGGCTAAATGAATTCCTCTTTTCATCCACAGCATTTTGATATGTGGAAGTCTATATTTATCTTGATTCTTTTATGCCGTTACGATCAAAGTTAATACACTCTATGCGCAAAGCACGCTGAGTATAACAAGATTAACCTTGAAGAGCTTTAACTTAAATTTAGATGTATTTTTGTTTACTGGGTAGGAGCTGCTTCGGCCGATAGATTAATAAAGAAAAACCAAAAAGTTTTTACTTTTTCCCTCTATGCATTTCGGCGCTTTCGCGTCATCATCAGGAAGGTCTACATGTATTTTGTTATTTCAAATTCCTGGAATCTTATTTTTATTTACACGACTCATTTAAGTTTAAATAGCGCCCGCAAAATTAATCTCGATGTAATTTATACTTAAAAAGTGGTAGAGCAAGTTTTAAACATAAATGAATATAGAATATCACTTCGAGCTGCTGTTTCTCCTGTTTTGCTGCGTTCGGACACAAAGGATTGCGCAATTTCGGTTATAGGTGGCGAATGTACAGAGCAGCCCACATTCAGTTGCAATATTCATTAATAATAACATCTATAATTGCGTTGGTTCCATAGACACTAATAAATCGGTGCTTACTGCTGTGCATTGCGTAAATAATGCAAATCGGCGGAAGCTCGTCGTTCTAGCTGGTGTAACCGATTTACGTGCAATAAACACAGGAATAGGGCAACAATGCAATATGGAGGGTGTGCATTATGACTGTGCCTATAATCTACAAACACAATTTATGGATATAGCTATTGTTAAAGTGGATAGGCCCTTTAAAGAGAATCGTGCAGTAAAAATAATACCACTTTGCGATATTCTAGCAGTACCAGGCTCAGAGATGGAAATTAGTGGATGGGGTGCATTAGATATAGACGGTAAAACTACTTCTCCTCTTCTCAAAACTAATTCCGTAAAAATAACAGACGCGCAACAATGTAGGGAACCAGAAACGAATAAACCATTACCGGAATATTATGCAGAAACAATAATGTTTGCTGGACGACGTGGAGAAGATATGAGTTTTGGAGATTCTGGAGCAGGAGGCGTTCTGAATGAACAACTTTGTGCGGTAGCACAAGGTGCTTGTAGCCACTCCAATTTTCCGGGTTTATATACAAATGTATCAAATCCAAAAGTTCGAGAATTTATAACAATCTGGATGTGACTGAAGGGTGTGATTATAAATTGACTGTTTATTGCAATATCACCCTAACTCGACTGAGTGCCGAATTTTGCAACATTTTGAGATAGGGCGTTTTCGAAACAGCAATTGAGATATAGTGATATTCCGCTCAGCAGTCGAAGAGATAATATTTTTTCTTGTATGATGAGCAAATAAATTGTTATAACTATGAGTAAATAAATATTTTTTATTGTGTGCTATGAAAGTGTGACGCATGTGAATGAATTAAGTTGTGAGACCAAACTTTGATTACAATTTTATAGTTCCCTCGTGTATGAATAGATCATGAGATGAGAACGAAATTGCGGAATAACTACTTCAAGGCCCTGGCAAACTCCGTGTAAAACAGTTGATCTAAAGAATTCTATGGAAGTCAATTTAATCGGTTAGTTAAGTCATTGAATAACGCCTTAGTCATAACGATACCATAGCCAACCAATTAATTTTTGGTTTTCCGTCATATCCATAATCTATAAATTTTTGCGTTGGCGAATTTATTCATATTGGGGATTGTATTTTTCGTTTTGAAATATGTCGTATTTTATATTTTATGAGGTTATGACATTTTTTAAGTTAAGGCATCAATAAGCGATGCCAATATACATTTAACTATGATTAAGCGAAAATATGGCTACGAATTGGGCGTTATGAATATGGAAAGTTTTCCAGGGCCTTTTAAAGAGGCGATATTTTACCAAAATTGGATTTCAATTTGGCAATAGGTGTCACTGAATATCGCACTAATCGAGCTTTCTATGAAACCTTCGCAAAGCGGTGCCACTATTTAAAAAAGTACTTGGCGCGTTTTACCTCCAAGAAAATGTAAGCCTAAACTTCGCTTCCAACTTGCGCTGTGTTTTTTTTTTTTAGTTTCTCCTGTAATTTGGAGCGACGGGACCTACATGTTTAATGCTGACAGAAATACACATGCATAGCTAAATACTGATGGAATAAGTGACAGCGAAAATTTCATTTAGGTTAGGCCATGATGCAGTAAATCAGACAGGTGAAGCAATACTACAAAATGGAGTCGCATTTGACAATGCTAGCCCTCATAAACTAAAGTTTTGCTTCTTGACTTATCTGCAATGTTGATTTTTTTACTATCATACAAAATATTACATTAATGCCCTTCTGAAACATGAGGTAACTTGCGGGAAAACAACACCAGCTGTTTTTATTTCCTTTCAAAAACGGTCGTTATTTTCTTTTTGTACATAAAGTAAGGCCGCTGGCATTACTTAAACTTTTGGCGTCGGGTCCGAGGGTATTATTTCACTGCATCTGAATTACGAAGCTGATTAGAGGAAATGACAACGTTCTGGTCAACGGAACGGAATGGCTGGAACTTCAGAGTATCACATTGTCCGCAACTAAGAATATGGCAACAGACCGTTGGCGTCAATGAGATGACTGACGATTCGGAACAATACAGATGAGTATCTCGTATACCACCCTTACTCTCATTCTCCCTCTTGTTCTCTTGACTTTTCCGTCTTCGTTTTAACTTCCTATATTTTTCCTGCCCAATTCCTGTGTTTTCCGTTCTCAAATTTTTGTTGTTGCAGTACTGACTTCACCTGCCTGGTTTTAGTTTTTGAGTTATTATAAGAAGCCTTTGAAACAAAGTTCCCCTTTTGTCGAGAATGGTATAATTCTAAGCAATTTCGCAAATCGTCTTCTAACTTTCGTCGGGAATGACAGCAAACACATTATTGAGCACCATCGAAAGACCACCTATTGCAAATGCGTTAACACAATGCGCTGTTTCTGGCTAGGGCGCTGGTATGAGCGCACGAAATTTGTCAGCAGTACACAGCATTAAGGCGGATTTACATATGTATTCATTTGGGTCACTTCAAAACGAATAAAACTACTAAGCGAAGCTACGCTATCAATGCGTTTATGTAAGTCTGCCTAGACGATACAGAGCATTTGGCCGTAGATAGATTATAAAGCACCAATTCGATCCAACTGGCGCCGCCGTGGTGTTGAGGTAGCGTGGTCCACCTACCACATCAAAGATCGCCAGTTCAACTGTCGGTCAAAGCAACATCGAAACTTTGGAAAAAAGGTTTCTAAGCGACATAAATTATATAGGTCCCGTCCCGCCAATTCGTAGGAAATAAAGGAGCACGACACAAATTGGAAGAGAAGCTCGGCCTAAAATCTCTTCGCAGGTTATCGCGCCTTGCATTTTTAAACGGTTTTATTTAGCTTGAGTTGACAGGCTGGTTGGATGGATGGCTGGTTGGCTGGCTGGCACGAATTTTGTATTTGAAATTTAAGTAACTTCCCGATAAGCTACAAGGTTGAAACTTGGAATATGGTTCAGAACCCGATGACAATGCACTAGGTGGCGCAAGGATCGAGATATTCACAAAAATCGTATTTGTGGTCCGATTTGGCTCATATTTGGAACACATAATACATACATGAATAGAAAGCGACCTATGATGTCCGATTTGGATCATATTTGAAACAAAAATTACATATAGTCGGCAGAAGTGACATCAAAATATTTTGGAGTGACATCAAAATGTTTTGGAGTTGGAGGAGGGACAAGCATACGTGGCGCAGAGTCGAGTAAAGTCTTTGGAAGGATTATGTATTGAGGACTTATATTGTAAAAAATTGTCAGGAAAGAGTACTTGTAATAATGATTCACTAAATGAACTAAATAGAATAGGAAATAATAGGAAATTAAATAAAGAATAAAAACTTGAAAATAAAATAATTAAAAAAATATTTTTAAGTTAAACGGTTTTATTGAAAACAATGCTTACATGAAATAATAAAAATACTAAAAGCTAGAAAATAATTAGGTAGGTCCTAAGTACTAGTCATCACACTCCTCATCAATCTAAGATGTTGATCAGACAATTAAATAAAAGCGTTGGACGCGTCAAATTTCTATTGATAGTCATATATAAGACCAACTGAACCTTAATCAGGTTATGCTACGCCTCACATTTTTTGAAATTTCACGCGCCCAACGCTTTTATTTAATTGTCTGATCAACGCCCTAGATTGATGAGGAGTGTGATGACTAGTACCTAGGACCTACCTAATTATTTACTAGCTTTTAGTATTATTATTACTTAATGTAAGTATTGTTTTCAATAAAACCAATTAACTTAAATTTTTTTTTTTAATTATTTTATTATTTATTTTTATTCGACCAACCTAAAACCCAATCAAACTTGCAAAGAAGCAGGTTGTTGATGCTATTGTGACTTTCAGTTATTTTTTCTTTCCTCTTCTAATTATATTCAATTTGTATTTTTTCAGCTGAAGTGTCTCTTTGCACTCGATAAACAAAATATGCCACTCAAATACACAATAAGAATACATAAATTTTATATACCAGCAGCAATAACTTACGTGGCTTCAGTTTTCATTGAAAACAAAAAATTCAAAGTTATTGAGTGCGTTCTAATCAGCCATCCAGCTCTGGATCACGATCAAATCTCATTGAAATGATACGGATCAGTACTATGAGAGTTGGCAGCATCAAACAAATGTGTACACACACTAGGGTGCCTGCTAATTTCAAACTTATCTTCTCGAATCGCTCCATAAAATTTTACTTAAAAAGTTAAAACAAATTATCAAATTAATAACTAATGTTGTGTTCTCTAAACGACGCCAGATATGCCATATTAAAACAAATTATCAAATTAATAACTAGTGTTGTGTTCTCTAAACGATGCCAGAAATGCCATATAAAATTGTATTGGATTTTACACTTACAGAAAAGCTAGAGTACTAGTGCTTAAAGGAAAGGGTCGGCAGTTAAATAAAAAAAACGTATAGGGCGCGATAAACTCCGATGAGATTTTAGACCGAGCTTATCTTTCAATTTGGACAGGATCTACAAAGTTTTATGCCGTCTCCGAACGGCATTAGCAAAACAGATGAGTTTTTACTGAGAAGCTGTTCATGGCAGAAATACACTCCGGAGTGTTTGCCATTGTATTTAGTAGTTGAGGTTTTATTAGGCCTAAACAGCCGTAATAATAAAAAAGGACGTGTGGCACTCGGGGACTGCCGCGGTAAAGCTATTGCATATTATCAACTTATGCAATTATAATATTTATGCAACATTTTGTTTTCTTTGATATTAATTCCAGTTTTGTCTTTGATATTAATTCAAGTTAACCTTTTTAAGCGTGGTGACCGATAAGAAAACCAATTTTTTACTTTTATTGAATAAATGAGAAGTTAATATTTAACTTTCACTTTAACTTTAACTTTATTTTCAACTTTAACTTTCACTTTAACATTAACATTCACTTTAACTTTAACTTTAACTTTTTTTTAACTTTAACTTTAACATTCACTTTAACTTTAACTTTAACTTTAACTGTACCTTTAAATTTAACTTTAACTTTAACTTTAACCTTAACTTTAACTTTGACTTTAACTTTAACTTTAACTAAACTTTAACTTTAACTTTAACTTAACCTTAACTTTAACTTTAACTTTGACTTTGACTTTAACTTTAACTTTAACTTTCATTTTAACTTTAACTTTATTTTTAACTTTAACTTTAACTTTCGCTTTAACTTTACCATTCACTTTAACTTTAACTTTAAGTTTAACGAAATTGGAGTTATGTGTACCGGCTCGAAGTACACATAAAACCAATTTCGTTAAATATAAAGGTCGCCAAAAAAGAATATTACTTTAAGTTTAACTTTAACTTTAACTTTAACCTTAACTTTAACTTTAACTTTAACTTTCACTTTAACTTTAACTTTATTTTTAACATTCACTTTAACGTTAACTTTATGATCCGGGGTGGGCGTGAGCTTAGCACCTGCTAACAAGCCAACCTAATATAAACGCACGCAAGTAATTTTCTGTCAAAAATGTCTCATGCACATACAACTTGTATGAGAGCAACTCAAATTGAATTTCCTGCGTGAAAACCTAACTCGATTTCCAACTTTTGTTCTGCGTGACATTTAGATTTGACGTTTGCACACATGCTTTACATTGTCGCAACGCATGCTTATTTGGGTTGGAGCAAAAAACGCCAGTTGTTTGCGTGAGCTAAAAAAACCCAGTGCGGTTTTATTAGGTTGGCTTTAAGCGACCATATATGTATACGATAAGCGATAGCACAATGGCTACTTCGTGAAAATCAACGACAGCTCTTTTAAGCGCCAAATACACGACACGAACATTTCCGCGAACATTCCGCAATCTTGTTAGCAGCTTTGGCCATACACCCTACGAACTTTTGGCCGAACATTAGAAATTTTTTATTGTCCATTTTACTTTTCCGCGCACGTCTGTTCCGTTCAGAAATTACTACGATTATAAGCTATTTCGCCATACACGCACGAACAGTTCGCGCAAATGTTCGCCAAAAATTAAAATATTTTGATTTTTGGCGAACATTTGCGCGAACTGGCAAACACCACCATACACGACAGAAAAGATCGCAGAAACATGACATAACGGGAATGTTCGTGTCATGTATTTGGCGCTTTAGTTTGATTTCGATGGTCGTACGGTGAGGGAGTGTCGCACGCGCGCTTAAAACAGAGTACAAAAGAGTGCGTGTGACACGTGTTCACCGTTCAAGCATTGAAATCAAACTAAATAAATAATTGATTTTGCTTTCGTGCTCGCTACGCGTTCGTGTTTACTAACACATTCTCAATTTGGTAACCGTGTAAATGTAGTGGTGCCCACCGCTGTTTATGATAGAGATCCAATTTTATGTATTTGGCCTGTTGCTAACACCGAACCTTTACGAACCTTTTCGAACCTTCTCGAGCCTTTTCGGAGCTATTTTGACAAATATCCGTTACGGTTTTTTTTTGATTTAGTCGCCAAGCCCGCGATAAAATCTATGCAATAGCTTAATAAATTAAAATTAAATTATATACGAAAGCATATGGTGAAATTTTGGGCTTCATGCTGTTAAAATGTGACAGGAATAACGAAAAGTTTCTTATCTGAACAACCGGTTGTATGGGATATATGCTATATCTATAGAATCTAACGTTAATATTAATTCTATTAATGATTCAAGAGCAAATTATGTGCTCTATTATCATAATGTGAGTGGTATGCGTACGAAATCATCACAATTATATCGTAATATAATATCACATGAATACGATATAATTGCATTAACAGAGACCTGGCTAACCGAAAATGTTTCATCCAGCGAATTTTTCGACAATTATTACTATATATTTCGCAAAATTTCATTGTCCAAACGCCACTGGCCTCAAAATGGGAGGCGGTGTTCTCATTGCGGTCAGGGCTAAATTATGTAGTAAGCAAATTGTTATTGATTATAATAATGGTGACGTGGAACAAATTTGTATTAGCGTCAAGTTTACTGGTAATAAAAATATTATTTTTTTACTCTCCTATATTCCACCAAGTAGTGGCTTAGCTATCTATCAGAAGCATATAGATAATTTAAATTGTGTTATCAATAACTGTAATTCATCTGAGGAAATTATATACTTAGGTGATTTTAATTTAAGTAATATTTCTTGGTCAAGTGATTGAAATACTTTACACAAAAATATTAGATCCGATATCGATATGCTAGTTGTAAGCACCTTGTTCTCACATGGGCTAAAACAATACAATACTAATCCTAATAGGAATGGAAAATTCCTTGATCTAATATTTGGATATGCAGACCTAAAAATTTCATGTGGAGAATGTCTATTTCCAATTTTGGAAAATAGCATACACCACAGTGCCTTGGCTATAAATTGCGAGTTTTATATTTTTGATAAAAAACAGGCTAAATCTACGTTGGAGTATAACTATTTTAAGGCCGACCGCATGGCTATAAATCAGTTTTTCTTACTTTCTTGAACTCTTCCAATGAACCAGAGTCTTCTTACGGAATTTTCAAGGAAATACTTTTATCAGCCATTTTGAGATTCATACCTTTAAAACGTTATAGTTCTATAAAAGACTACCCTGGTATAATGCAAAACTTAATAATATTAAAAATAGAAAAAATAAAGCCTTCAAAAGATATAGGATTAGCTCTAATGAAACTTATCGACTTAATTACATTACACTTAAAAGGCAATTTGATTGTCTTAATAAGTTTTTGTTCAAGCAATATATGATTAAACTTGAATCGAAATTGAAAACAAATCCGTCTAGTTTTTGGTCGGTTATAAATTCCAAGAGACAGAATAATGGCTTCCCCATGACCATGGAGTATGATGACGAAGTCTCCAGCAATACGCAAGATACGAGTAACTTGTTTGCCAAATTACTTCAGAAGGTATACTCAAAGTTTACCTCTTCACCAATTCCGGTATTTCACTCTGGATACCAATCTCAAATTTTTTCTTTTGATATTACTGCAGATGATGTTTTGCTGTCGATCTCTAAGCTGCCAAGTAGCACAAAATCAGATTTGAGGGATTTTCTCCGTTATTCTTTAAAATATCCGAACACCGTTGCAGAGCCTCTGGCGCTTCCCTCACGAGAATGCCTGAGCAATGGAAGTTTTTTAGACTCTTGGAAATTATGTTCCATAAATTCCGTATATAAATCTGGTAGCCGCAAGGATATATGCAACTACAGACCGCTTGTTAAGCAGAGTACTCTGGCAAAAGTATTCTATCATATATTGCATGGTAAACTATTCGATTACATCGGTAATGCTATAGTTGAGTGCCAGCATGGATTCTTTCCTGGAAGGTCCACCTCCACCAATTTTGCTTTACTCACAAATCAAATTGTCGGTGCTTTCGAGAGCCAAGAGTAACTTGATGTTATTTATACGGACTTCTCTAAAGCATTTGACAAGGTCAATCATTCTATACTGCTACGCAAGCTGGCGATGTACGGTATCAATGGTAACCTGTTAAAATTCAAGTTTTTTGGAAAACAGGATGCTATATGTGTCAATTGGAGCCGATAGGTCATCCTTGCTTATCAATGCCTGGTCAGGAATCCCTCAGGGTACCCATTGCGGTCCTCTACTATTCCTAATTTTTATCAATGATCTGTCTCAGCAATTCAAGTTCGCTAAATGTCTAATGTTTGCAGACGACCTCAAGCTTTTTCTAAGAGTCCGTGATACTTCCGACCACTTAAACTTACAATCCGATCTCAATTCTTTTGCAGAATGGTGTTCAAACAATAACTTGCTCCTAAACACAAACAAATGTTGTGTTATTTCATATTCTAAAAATACAACCGCAACATATTTTAATTATAGACTAAATGACAGATCTCTAAATCGCTGTCATTAAAGATCTGGGTGTGATTTTTAACCCTAAACTTTCCTTTTCAAGTCACATTGATTTCATTGTCTCGAAGTCTTTGCAATGGTTTGATTTATTACACGTAACACAAAAGATTTTAAGGACCCTATGACGTTGAAGGCACTTTATACCTCATTGGTAAGAAGTCGTCTGGAATACTGCTCAATAATATGGAATCCATTTTATGAAGCTAACTCGCACAAAATTGAGAGAGTTCAACAAATTTTTACAAAAATTGCATTGCGTTTTCTTCATTGGCCCGATGGTCTCCCATCGTACACTAGCAGGGGGAAATTGCTCGGTCTTCAGGCTTTATGTGACAGAAGAACTTGTTTCGCACTCACGTTTGCCTTTAATGTTATAAACTCTAACATCAACTGTTCCGACGTATCCAACTTATTCATTCCGTATGTTCCTCCACGTTGTCTACGGAATAATAGACTATTTATCGAAGCAACTCATAGAACGAACTATGCTATGAATGAGCCTATATCCAAGACTATACATCTAGCAAATCGATATAGCAGTGTCCTTAATTTTAATAATAGCTTATATAAGTTGAAGCTTGAACTCTTTTCTATTTTTAACTAGTCTGTAAGAAAGCCTGTACTTTTTAGACTGAATGAATAATAAATAAATAAATAAATAAATATATACATAGTGATAGAACGATACTAGCACTGAGTAGGAAGTATCGATACTTTTCCAAAAAATACTCGAGTATTTCGTATTCGATGCTTTTTTCCGACCACTGAGTAAAGTATCTATACTTTACCTCGTTACTTTTCCCCGATACTTCACAAGCGCCATTTGTCTACAAGTTTAAGGTTAACAAAGTTCAGTCCATTAACACCACAACTTGAGCATAAATTGAGATCGTCGACGATGCGATAAAAGCTCCCCGTTTAACTTAATAACAAATTTATAAAAAGCTGCTAACTACATAAAATTTCAATAAATTTTAAAATGTCATGCAATAGAGTTTTTACGTTTTACTGTGAAATTTTGGTGGATGTAGTTAGCAGATTTTACAGGATCGTCGACGGTATATTCGTATTGAAAATTGTCGAAATCAGATTTGATCCACGTCCACTTTCAAAAATGGGAAAAGGGAACAATGCATTAACAAATACTGATGAAGTGGTGAAATTTGGCGAGTAGATAAAAAAGCTGCGATGTACAATCTTATATATTATTTCTAATTGTTGTTTTTATGTACAGGCCCCTTTTGCACTCTTATTTGGAATCCATATCTATAACTTAAGTTTTGGTTGTTAAGATGGAGATTCGTGCTATTAGCGAGCACGGGCATGGGCATTATTAGTCGAAGTGCTTTTGTTTGGCTATATTTTATTAAAATAATTTGTTAAAAATAAACGATTGTGAGCACACAAAGAAATATATTTGTACTATGGCACTATTGTGAATATTTGATTAGAATTAACAATTGTAATGTGGAACCAACGCCTCTAACAACCCTCTCACTATGGTCCACCCCTGTTGAAACAGCAAGTTTCCTTGGACTCTCATTAGAGGACATTGATGACAATTTGTGATCGGTCGCGCATTGTATGGGGCGAAGCACTGCTACAACAACAACAACAACAACAACAGAAATTTGTATGTGTTTGACATGTTTTTCTTTCTTCACATGTCAGATAAAAAAAAAAACTTATAAATAAATCAAAAGAAAGTTGTTTTGAATTTTTTACTGTTCCGATTATTTCTTTGTTTTTTTTTTTTGCGAATTTCTCTAGTGCAGATGGCGGGTAATGCACTCTCTTTTTCGATGGCTTGTAGTTTCGCGCTTTCCCCCTTGCTGTCCATCCACAATATACCTAATGTTTCTCAAACACAGGACGAGATCGAAAGAGTCTGAATGCGCATGGCCGTACCTATGGGAGACCCGGGGTCGCAAAACATAGTACTTAGCAAATATCTCGCTTCCTAAGTCTTGATCGAGTGCTCAGTTCGAAGTTGAACATCATGAAATTCTCCACAGGTCCAGCCTGAAGTAGTTTTTCGTGATCTCAGCCATTTTGAGTTAAGCTCAAGCAGTTGCTGAACTTTACATCGATCTAGATTAGATATTAATGAAGCGAACTCATTACGAAATGTTTTAAGGAATCGAAAAATTTAAGCATTTTAAGTTTTTTAACATTTAGGCCCACTTGCAGAACGGCAAATCAAATTTTTACGTCAGAGTTAACCTGATATGAGGTGTTCAGCTCATATATTTTTGACAAATTTGAGGTAAAAAACATTTTATTTTTATTTTCTAAATGTTTTTATATGTATCGTGATTTGCACTTCAATATAAAAAGTTTTGAGCAGCACTGTTCTTGAATTTTATTTTGCAGGAGAATAAATTTACTTAGTCATTTACACAGAAGATAAAACATAATAAGGAGCAACCACTTAGTTACGGAGCTTATAATGCAGGATATTAACTACACAATTTCAGCCATATGGGATAAACCGTCAACGAGATATTGACATATAAAATAAGCACATATAGTTAGATGGCAACCCTTAGTGGCAACCATCTCTTGAAATAACTTTTTTTAATATATACACATATAGCCCTTTTCCGTCTACTTTTTTTCGTTTTAAACAGGTGGCACCCCTGTGTACGAATCTCAGTAAGCCATAGTTTTAAAAAAACAGCTTAGAATGTAATTGGTTATCTACAAACAAACTTCGATTTAAATGAATCCAGTCAATTGGAGGGATGTAGGATTGGAAATCTTACTTGAGAATTCTTTTGTTAAAACACGACGTGGTGGTGTGGTGACATACATAAGGTCAAGAGTCATAAGATCAATTCCGCTGGAAGGACCAGGTGGAAAACGATTTAAATTGCGCCATTTGGCAGAGAGAACAATCGCCTGGTGCGCCTTTTTGGACGGCCATAACCGTTTAAGCGGTTAAGCGCCAATTAAGTAAGTAAGTAATAATATCGCCTGAATGCAACCAGCAAATTTTCGTGCATTGGTATATCGCCATAGTTTTAAGTTGTATTTTCTTTGTTCGGACTGGCCCGCGGGTATTGACTAGTTTTACGAATATGTGAAGGATGAACAGACATTTAAATACATAACAAATTAACGTCTCAGGCAAGATCTTGATTATGTCAGCCCACTTAAGTTGTAATTATTGTTGCTCAAAATTTAGTGCACTGCTCCCAACTCTGGTTTTGTAGCAGTGTACCATGGAATATTAGCAGCTTGGAAACAGATAAAACTAATTACGTGTACCTTTTGTACTTTTCATTAAAAATACATTTATTTATACACGTGTCAACTTAATAACACAATTAAACTTTGCAAATACATGTGGGCAAGTCTATGGTAACGGACGCGCCATTCGCACGCATTTCAGCCCGCACAAAAGAGACCATGAGCAGCGGACTGAGCGGATATTACAATATTTGAAGCAAAAATTGTGGGTACCTCTAAAATGGAAGTACATATATATGACCATATATAATAAGGTTCGAATGCGACAAGAAATAAAAGTAATTTATTAATGCTTGTGAAAGTATGCAACACTTAACGAAACTAAGGCAAATTTTACATTCCTTAAATGAGAGACAGAAGGTGAAATAAAGAACAAATGCCCGAAGATTTTCGAAATCTGAAATATCTTTTTAAAACGCTGGATATAAGCATTAGAGATATACGCCGCCGATAAACGCCGCCGCCGCCACGGAATATCAAAAATATCGGGGCGGCGGCGTCCGGCGCGTTACTATATTTTCTACTCGTTTAAGACTGTTTAGGCCATTTATTGTTCTTGTCGAAAATTGGTCGGATATGGTCGAAAGTGGTATCAAAAGATGCGCATCACTGCCAGTTATACGAAACTAATTGCGAAATTTAACTCTTTCTAACTGTCCAAAAGTTATTTAAAACAACAGGCCTTTTCGATGTCAGCTTAACGCGGATTTTGCATCGCCCAATTTACCAAGTTATTAAAACAAAACACTAAAAGTTATATGATAAATTTATATGCTCACTTTGCATATTTTTTTTGTTCAAAAAATTAATAATGAACAATGAATTCAAATAAAATGCCCCACACCGGACATGTTTTCAAATTGTCCTCAAGTTGTTAAAATAAGCAAAATACCCAAAAAAGGTGCCGATTTTTAAAAAAAGTTTATATTGCGATTGGCTGAAAGAATAAGAGAAATCAGTGATGCAAAATCCTTTAGTAGGTTCTAGTGGGCATAAACACCCCTTTGAAATGATTGTTACCTCATACTTAAGTTGAGGATATATGTATGTACGTATGAGAAGGGGTTGAAAAATCACTTGGGCTTACATTCAAACATCTGTTATTTATTTTCGAAACTAAACAAAGCGTCTGAAATGTTAATTTTGATTTTCACACTTCATCCTAACACCCAAGTCTCCCGGTTTGACATTTCCTAAAGTTGGCGGCCCTATCCAAAACTAGTCCCTTAGAGTGAATCACATTGATTATAGCCTATCAACCAAGTTTAAATATCACCTACACGTTACGGCCCTTTTATAAATGTGAATACGTAGGCGCATATATTTACCAGGTGAGGCTTTGTCCTTCGTAAGAACACTCAAAGTGGTGAAGTAAAAGCTTTCCCAAGACAGTCGAACTAATGACCGCGTGTGCTACTACCCTAATGTAATGGACAAGACAAAAACATCCGTTAGAATGTCTCCGTAGCTACACCTGGAGCTTCTAGGAAAGTGACGTTGAAGAAGGTATGAGTTCGAAGTCGCAGTTCTTTGGCTTCTGTGCTGGCATATGGTGTGACGGTCCCGACTGGTGGTCGGGATTGCCGCTGTTCGCACATCGAGACTTGTAGCTATTAAAAACAGCCGAAAAAACAGGAGGCACCCTGCGCCACAAGATTCATGAGTATTAATAGACCATTAATAGCAACGGTAAACCGCCTTTGTGCGTGACCGCCAAGCAGCCACAAATAATCTTGATTTTCCCTACCAACTTGTTTTATGCCGACTCCGAACGGCATCTGCAAGGCAGATGAGTTTTCACTGAGAGCTTTTCATGGCAGAAGTACACTCGAAGCGCTTGCCAAACACTGCCGAGGGGCGACCCCGCTTAGAAAAATTGTCTTCTAATTGAAAAACCTTATTTCTAAAATTTTGGTATTGCTTTGCCCGGGGTGCGAACCCAGGGCATACGCTGTGGCAGGCGGAGCACGCTACCACCACACCACGGCGGCACTTACTAACCGAACGTCAATTGGGCTACATCAAATATGCTGGCACACATTAAACATTATACACTTTATTATTTTGTTTTATTAAAAGCACTTTTACCAAATTTTATATTTTATAATTTATTTAATTTATAGTTTTGAACTTCGCTTTGCAAATAGAAATGAAAATCTTAGTCACAAAACTGATTCTCAATTCTTTCAGTTGCAGCTCAGCTCATTCTCAATTTCTTCTCTCGCATGTAGTTGTCACACTTCATTGTTTCGAACAAAACTTGTGTAAATGTTTGACAAAACATTTTAAATAGAGAACTTGTAATCTCAAATCGCTAGAAGGTAAATCACCACTGGAGTAACTTTACGTGTAATTCGGCAAGTTTGATTTTCGAAACACTTTAAGTTGAAACGATTCCAAAACAACTCAAACTTTTATGTTGTCGGAAGCATCAACATTAAAAAAGGATGTTTTTTATTATCTTATTAAATTCGTTCGCGTGAGTGAAAATTCGTAAAAACTTGAACAAAATGTTACTAACTTTGGAAAAATCCTGTTCGTTCAAACAACGGCGAGAAGTTGCAAAATTGTACCCGATAGATAGGTGTCCCGGTATCTCATAATTTTTGCACAGTAAATTCCAAAAAGGGTTTTTCCTTTTGTATTGATAACTGAAAACCTAGTTTTTTGTTGTTTTCCCATTTTGTGTGTTTTTTTTTCGATTTGATGGTTTTCTTATTTTGGCATTTTTTTTTAACAAGTGGCACCATCGTCATAAGTACAAAGTGGAGAGCGCAGAGAGCGTAAATTTTCCTTTGAAACAGAAAAATCAGTTATATTGACCAGGAATCTGTCAATTTTACAGAATTTTGTTAACATAAGAGCGACAATTTCTCTTCTGTTGAAATGACTAAACTAATTTGTTCGTTTCACAAAGCACTCGGTCGAATGAACCATAATTCGATCAATTTCACCGAACATCCGTTAAGTCAAGAACAACAGAACCGATTTGTTGATTTTACTAGCACCATTTCTTTCAGTGTACAAACAAAAGTGTGACCATTTTATGTATATATATTTCTTTTCAGCAGACGCAGCAGTGCCAATTCCAAAGACCGGGGTTAGGTTCGAAGCTTCTCTGGAGTAAGTGAACGAGGGACAATCCCTCCGAAAGGAGTTACTCCTGAAAATGTTTGAACTATCTGCGAGATTTTGAGGCAAAAAACCCGGGTCTTTCCGAAATGGCCAAAACGTTGATTTTCTTAAATACATACAAACAAAACCTTTCCTAAATATTATTTTTTTAAATAGAAAAATTAAGCTTTTTAAAGTCAGTGCACCGGCGTATGCCGTCGTGCTGACCACGCCGCAGCCGCCGGTATATAATAGAGCCTACGCTGCCGCCGCCGATAAAGTGATCGGCGTAAACCTCTAATAAGCAAAAGTACGGTTACGGAAGCGACAATTTTTTCTCAATGAATAACAGTATTTAACATTGCAAACATATTATTTGCCACACATGAAGGTTTAGGTCTAGTAAACAAAATCTTCACACCTGGAATTTCGAATATACTTGTATATAAATTTCCCTCTGTTTATTCTTCGACAAATTCTAGGTCAATCAATAGAGTACATTCTTGTGCTTCTAACGATTTACAAATGTTAGTTTTACAGAAGAAATAGAACAAAAGCACAAAATAAATCAAAACTTTAAAGAGGCCATATATAATTTTGCGTTCAAAAACTCACGAATATAAAAAATACATTGAAATTTGGATAAGATATTCCCATTTAACCATTTCTAGGCGAAAAAATATATATTTATTTTATTTTTCAAGCAGATAAAATTCACAATAAAAATGGAAGCTGGTTTGTATTGCTTTTTTTGTGTCTTCATATGAAATTGTTGAATACACCAATAAAACCTAAATTAATCTTTAAAATTCTTGTCTTCTTGAAATCGGAACTGATTTTAGATTCTCCTGAGATAATACTCTGTATATATGAATTAAAAAAAGGATACAACAATTTACACTTTCGTCATATTTTGTAAAATTTCTCTAATATCTCCAAGAATCAACTAACAGTTTATACACTGCTGAAAGCGCAAAATCCCCTCTTTCTGACAAATTATTCACTGTGGAGCAAAAGTGAACACTTAAGCTCCTTAGCCTTATGTTTTGGTTAAAATTCATACTTTTTTTGTAATTTTCTAAACATATATCAACTTAATCGGATACCCTGTACATAAGAGAAAAATTTATATGTGAAAGCAAAAACATAAGTATTATGTAAAACTGTGTTCAGTTTTGCACAATAGCATCTTGGTGGCTTTAACTAGTATTTTTTGAAGTCTTCTTTGCTCTTTAAAACAGCCTCTATACGTCTTGGCATACTTTCATTTAAATTTTGGCAAGTTTCTCGTTGCCGCAGGTCTTTAATGGTGAGATCTGGGGTTTGAGCTGGCCACACCATCGTGGAAAAGGTCACTACTGTATTGAGTCAGTTCCCTACCAGTTCTGATGAGCGCTCGGGGTCGTTGTCTTGTTCAAAGACAATATCCTCATTATTAAACCCCATTTGACCAATCGAAAATGCTATATTTTCGTTATACCTTCCACCAGGTTCAACGGACCAACACCAAATGCCAAGAAATACCCCCAAACCATTATCGATCATCCACCATGCTTCACGGTCTCGATCACCTGATGGCTTTGCATAGCTCTTCCTGTTCCCGACCAAAAATATTGGATTGCCATCTGCAATGAATCGATATATCTTGTATTCAGTTGACCACAGAATGCGTCTCCAGTCATTAGTGGTCTAATTTTTATGACGGGCTGCAAACGCAATTCGAGCTTTTCGGTTTTTTGCTGAAAGCTTTGCCTTCTTCGGTTTTTTTGCATCTTCTTTAAGCGCATGCCGGACAGTCCACACACTGGCTTCACGATTAATAATTTGCGCTGCCCCTGTTGGTGTTTTTGCTTTCCCGGTCATTAAGGAACGCTTAGCTTCGCTACTCTTTATCTTCTTTGGTCGGCCATTTTTCCATTGCTGAGTGGTCATATTTTTAAATTTCTTCAATTTCACCAGTTGTGTTTGAGAAAGTTTAAGTTGTTTTGCAACTTCCCGCGTAGACTCGCCACGCTGGAGCAGCTTCTCTACCTCCGCAATTATTTTGTTATTACGCGGCTTCATATTGTAAATAAATGTTTATATTTCCACTCATCACAGCGAATTAAGACAAATTGATCATAGCTGGAATAGCAAATAGCAACCAAGTCAACCACTTATTTTGGTAAAGTACCGAATAACGGTATTAAACAACGCGCCTACTTTATTCAAGTACAAAAAAATTTCAATTCCAACATAAAGGCGAATTTTGTTAAGTGCATTTGTTGTTGTTTTTGCTTATTAATTTATTTTTGCTCCAAAAATTATGGCAATGCTTATAACCTGGTTGATTTCTATCATATTATAACACCACGTGCTGTACATGACATAACCTTCAAAATGAATCTTAAGTGTTCACTTTTGCTCCATAGTGATCAATTTTAAAAACCTCCATTTTCCAAAGTCTGGGTCTAACAGCGCAACAATAGCCGTGTTTTTTTTTTACACGCGTATACGTTTCTTTTGCGCGTGAAAAAAAAACGCCTATCCTCGCTTAGATAATGCTTAGGAGACCCATCTAGCGGCAGTGGTTAAATAACTACAGCTACATCACAGGGTGTACCGAAAAGCGGATACACAACCCTCTGATGGCCATAGGGTATAACATATAGCTGAATCAGTTGCGATAAATTGTGGACACACATAGAATACATAGAATTTGTGTAGAGGGTGAAACAGAGACGCATATTTCAGTTACATCTGAGTATAATGCGTATTGAAATTTAGTAGGACAAATTTTATGCACAGCAATTTCAGAGGTGTATTTAAAGTTTGTCGCTTGGCAGTCCATATAAAGTTTAAGCATAAACGTATATAGAAGAATAAAAAAAACAGCTAATATAAAGAAAGGACGTTATATTTTGTTAGTAAAAAATCCAAATTCGCAAAACCGATGAAGCGTTTCTTTGAAAACATGTTTCTCTCTCCAGGATGAGGGGAAAGAATAAACTATTTGATTTCCACATCATAGACATACCTGGCCTTTAATCCCAAGTGATAGAGATAAAGTCTGACCACTTTTGAATTTCGGTTCGTGACGGACCTTTTTTGGGATTTGCCCATATATAAACAAACAATTGCACGGAAATTTCCGTTTGAAAAATTATAGTGTTTTGTCATTTTTCATTTCGCTAGAATATTAACAAATACATTTACAGTTTGTTATTTTGCTAGAGCAAAATGTGTTTGTTCGGCTAATTAAAATAAACAAAACAACAAGTCAAGGGAGTCTACGTTTGGGTGTAACCGAATTTTATATACTCAGCGTGAGTTTGAATTGTACAATGCATTTCAGATAAATAACTTTTTCGAATTTTGTTACGAGGAATTTTTTTTTTTTGAGGATCTAGAAATGTTTTGTAATGCTTAGACGGAATAGGGGCGAGGCACCGCCCACTAAAAGAAATCTCTACTAATTTCCTCTTACAATACAACTTTGTGAGTGAAATATCATTGGTACACAACTATTTTTCGCTAAGATATAGCTTTTATTCTAGTCTACGACCCTCTTACACATCTTTTATATAAAAAGAGGGCGTGGTATTTAACCGATCCTTATCTCATTACGATACGTTAATTTTTCTTCCATTTATGTCTCCCGAAACATAGAAAATTGCTTGGCCATAAAAGAGGCGGTGCCACGCCCATTTTCAAAAATAAAAAATTCTTCCTTTTGCTTGTTATAACTCCACTTGTAAAATGAAACACCACTGAAATAAAAGTGGGTGTGGTCTCTCAACTATTTCTTTAATTTTTCTTCGAAGCATTCTTTATAGTAAAGGCGATCTCTCTGTCGAATTTTGTTATGATAAGATTAACGATTTTTTATTTATGATTAATAATATTTGTAAAATTGATTTTATCACAGGTGGGCGGTGCCACTCCCATTTTAAAATTAAATTTTTTAAAATTTTTATAAAGAGTCTCAATATCAGTCCACACATCAAATTTCAACATTCTAGATGAATAATTTACTAAATAATCAGCTTTTATGAATTTTCCAAAATGTTATATATCTAAAAAAAGTGGGCGTGGTTACCATCCGATTTCCCTCATTTTTATTAGCGATGAGAGATGAGCGCCAAGGAACGCATATACCAAATTTCAATATTTTATTCTCAAAATTTACTCAAGTTATCGTGTGCACCGACCGATGGAAGGACGGATAGACGAACGGCTAAATGAATTCCTTTTTTCATCCACAGCATTTTGGTATATGGAAGTCCATATTTATCTCGATTCTTTTTGTGCCGTTACGATCACCCGTTATGTTACCAAAGTTAACACACTCTGTGCGCAAAGCACGCTGAGTATAACAAGATTAACCTTGAAGAGCCTTAACTTAAATGTAGATGTATTTTTGTTATTTTAAATCCCTGGAATCTTATTTTTTTACAATACTTATTTAGGTATAAATAGCGCCCGCGAAATTAATCACGATGTACTTTATTCTTGAAAAGTGGTAGAACACGTTGAATCATAAATGAATATAGAAAATCACTTCGCGCTGCTGTTTGTCCTGCTTAGCTGCGTTAGGACACATACGAATGCGCGATTTCGCATTTCACGTGGCTATTATATATCCATAGAGAGCAGCCCGCATTCTGTAGCAGTATTAGATAATAGTAATAACTACTATCTTTGCGTTGGTTCCATAGTCAAAGTTCAGTCGGTGCTTACTGTTGCGCATTGCTTAAAAAATGAAATTCAGGGGAATCTCGTCGTTGTAGCTGGTGTAACCGATTTACGCAAAATAAACACAGAAATAGGGCAACAACGCAAGGTGGAGGATATATATTATGATCCTGCTTATGATCCAAAAACATTCTTTATGGATATAGCTGTTGTTAAAGTGAAAAAGCCATTTAAAGAGAATCCTGCAGTAAAAATAATACCACTTTGCGATGTTCCAGCAGCACCAGGCTCAGAGATGGAAATTAGTGGATGGGGTGCGACAGTTAGAAATAGTAAAATTAATTCTAAACTTCTCAAAAGTAAAATCGTGCAAATAGCAGACGGGCAACAATGTAGGGATCCAATATGGAATACACTATTATCGGAAGATTATGCAGAAACAATCATGTATGCTGGACGTAGTGGAGAAGATATTTGTCCTGGAGATTCTGGAGCAGGAGGCGTTGTGAATGGAAAACTTTGTGCAGTAGCAACAGCTACTTTTGACGACCCCGGTTATCCGGATTTATATACAAATATAACAAATCTAAAAGTTAACCAATTTATAAAATTGTATATGTAACTGAAGGGTGTTAGTATAAATTGACTGTTGAGTGGAATATTACTTTCACTCGACTGAGCGCCGAATTTCGAAACATTTTGAGATAGTGCGTTTTCGTAATAGCAATTGAGATGTAGTGATATTCCGCTCAGCAACCGAAATGGTGAAATTTTTTTCTTGTATGATGTACAAATAAATTGTTATAACAGTGAGTAAATTAAAATTTTTTATGGTGTGCTATGAAAGTGTGACGCATGTGAATGAATTAAGTTGTGAGTCCAAACTTTGATAACAACTTTATAGTTCCATCGTGTATGAATAGATCATGAGATGAATACGAAATTGCAGAATGACTACTTTAAGGCCCTGGCAAAATCCTTGCAAAACAGCTGATCCAACGAATTCTACGGAAGTCAATCTAATCGGTTATTGAAGCCATTGAAACCATTGAATAACGGCTTAGTTATATAAAGACTCAATGCCCGTAGATTTTCGAAATCTGAAATATATTTTAAAACGCTGGGTATAAGCTCAAGTACGGTTACGGAAGCGACATTTTTTTCTCAATGAATAACAATATTTGACATTGAAAATATATTATTTGCCAGACATGAAGGTTTAGGTCTAGTAAAGTAAACAAAATGCGCATACCTGGAATTTCGAATACGCCCTCAAAGTCTGGGCTAAGGGGCCAAAACTCAATTTTCATAAGCGGAGAAGTATACTTGTATATAAATTTCCCTCTGTTTATTCTTCGGTAAATTTTAGGCTATTCAATAGAGTATGTTCTTGAAATAGAACAAAAGTACAAAGTAAATCAAAAATTTAAAGAGGCCATATATAATTTTGCGTTCAAAAACTCACGAATATAGCAAATTCATTGAAATTTGGATAATATATTCCCATTTAACCATTTCTAGTCGATAAATCTCTATATATATAAAAATAAGTGCACATTTTTGGTGTTACTTTATAACTTGAGACCGGCTCCACCAAATTCAACCAGATTTCTACGGTACATTTGGGCTATCATGTAGATGGTTCCTGTAAAGTTTGATTGAATTTGGACGAGCGGTTCATGAGATATATCACACCAAGCTACGGCTACGTTTCATACCAATAGATGGTGCTTATTTGCATATTTGCGTTATTTCATGAAATGGAATAGGTGGTGCTGAATTGTTCAATGGAATTACGTTTCTAGAATTATAATTTCATGTTCGGCATTTCTCAAGTGAAAACATTTGTTTTGTTTTGTTTTTTTTTTTTCATAAAAACTGTAAAAAAAAAATAAATGAACTGGATTTAAGTAAATTCGGTATATGATGGGCTTCAATTTGTTGAGTAATGTCCCACTAAATTTATTAAGTGTGATTTTGTTGTGTCAAAGAAACAACATTGTAATAGAATTGCGTTGCTTTTCTTCAGAAACAACCATGAATACAGTTGAAATAATCTTGGAAATTGCTGACCGACTGCATTCTGATGAAGATGTCATACATTTCGCATCGGCAAATTCATTTTTGCCTGGGATTTTGGCAACAAGAATTCAAGAGCATCGATTTCATCGCATTTTTTACGACGAAGCGCTGATGCATTATTTCGGTCAATATTTTAGATTTCTCGAAATCAAAACCCGACATTCCGCAAATTTCAACTGGTTTTTTTTAAATGGTCGCTCCCTTACTGAAAATTTACAATATCGGTTCGGCGCAAGTGTTCAATCTTCTTGACGACGAGAAATCAGTAAAGTCTATCATTTGTACATATGTGAATAAAGGAAGTGATATGGCTGTTTTTAGAGTAGATGGTGAAAATAGAAATGATGAAATCACTCAGTATCAAACGGGGCGATACATAAGCAGTAACGAAGCAGTTTGGCGTATCTTTTCGTTTCTTTTGCACGAAAGACATCCTGTTGTTTTCCATTTGGCAGTTCATCTGCAGAATGGTCAACGAGTTTATTTCACCCACTGAGAATGTACAGCAGAGAGCAGCACAACCACCAGCAACTACTTTAACTGCTTTTTTTCAATTGTGTGAAATTGACACATTTGCCAGAAATTTGATATATGTTGATATACCGCAATATTACACCTGGAATGCATCATCGAAAAAATTTCGACGGCGTAAACAAGGAACACCAGTTGATGGTCATCCATTTTCAAAACATATGCCTTGGGCGGGATGTATACGGTACATGCCAACAATGCTGAGAGTTTCTATTTGCGAATGTTGTTGGTAAACGTTGAAGGACCAAAATCATTTCAGGATTTAAGAACAGTTCACGGTCATTTTTGTCAGACATATTGCGAAGCATGTCAGCTTTTGTATTTGTTAGAAGATGACACTCATTGGGACGCAACACTTCATAATGCATCGATTTCATCTCATCCACATCAAATACGAATGCTATTTTCGATTATAATATCAACATGCATGCCAAATGAATTGTGGAATAAATATAAAGATTACATGACTGAAGATTTTTAATTCGCATGCCTCGTAGAGCAATTAATCCTGATTTGCTGATTATATCGGAAATGTTCAATGAAGCTTTGATAATAATTGAAGATATGTGTCTTGCGATTGCCAATAAAGCATTGGGGCAGTTAGCTGTGATTTCACCAAATTGTCCAATGCATGATTTATTTGATCGAGAGTTGCGTGACCAACAATTCGATTTTTCGAAGATTTACGTGGAAACCGAAGGCTTTTTGGTGGTGCTTTAATTTTATGGTCAGGTGACTTTCGACAAACATTGCCCGTTATTCCACTATCAACCCCGGCAGATGAGATAAATGCATGTTTGAAGTCTTCCCTTTTGTGGCGATACCTCAAAAAATTAACATTACACATAAACATGCGTGTTCAGTTGCACAATGATCAGTCTGCAGAGCAGTTCTCGAAGCAATTGTTACAGATCGGAAATGGCAAAATTCCAATCGACAAAACAAATGCTTTGATTACATTGTCAAAAAATTTTTGTACAATTATCCAATCAAAAGAAGAATTAATTGAACGAGTGTCGCAGTAAATTATCCAGTTGAATTTTTGAATTCATTGGAACCGTCTGGTATGCCACCGCATTGTTTAAATTTGAAGGTCGGCTCATCAGTTATTTTATTACTGAATTTAAATGTACCAAAATTGTGTAATGGAACAAGACTGAATGTAAAAAAGTTGATGACGAATTTGATTGAAGCAACAATACTGACCGGCAAAGCGAAAGGTGAAATTTTGCTTATACCGCGAATTCCACTGATACCAACAGACATGCCATTTGAATTCAAGCGTTTGCAATTTCCAGTGCGCCTGTCATTTGCTATGTCAGTCAACAAGGCGCAAGGACAAACGCTTCGAGTATGCGGGTTGAATTTGGAGGAACCGTGCTTTTCGCACGGACAGCTATACGTTGCCTGTTCCAGAGTAGGCATTCCAAATTGTTTGTTTATTCATATCCCAGATGGAAAAACGAAAAATGTAGTGTATCCAAATGTTTTGGATAAAGAATTAAAATAAAGATTGAAAAAATTCTATGATATTTATTCACAAGAAAAATGCAAAAAGCGCAAAATGCCTTCTTTCTGACAACATATCAGTTTTGTTCGTTGGATAAACAGAAATAAAGTTATATGGCAAAATATAGAGCATCTAATGCAGGAATGGGCCTATTTTCGGCTCCTAAATCAGTTTCAGTGCCAGCGAGTGCTAGGTGAGACGTTTGTATGTTTTGGGGTGTTAGGGGAGTATAAAAATACATTGGAAATATCATACATTTTGCAATATATACATAAAAGTATTAAAAAAATTATTTTTAAAGTAGTACCATTAGAGGAAGTAGTCGTAGAAAAACGTACTAATGCACGTTTCGTATACAATCGTGGGAAAACGAAACCCTTTTCAGACTTGTTGGCTGTGTTGTCGTGAGCCTAGAAAGAAATGTATCAGTTTACAAACAAAAAAAGGTACCAATCGCATAAACAACGACTAATTTTACCAGTTTTATTATAAACATAACTGCTTTCGTTTATAAATTTCAAATTATGGAGGAATTTTCAAATTTCTTCAGCTCACATACATATATCGTTAAATCCACACTGAAAAATTGTTGGAGCATGTGTTGCATGTGTATTTAATTTACGGCGACCATTTTTCCAATTTTAACACTTGCTTTGTTTATGATTTGAATCATAAAGGAACTTTTAAAATTACAACTAAAAATTCAGTTCGAGTTGTGAATCAGAAAAGCGACATTACATATTTGTGGCCTTTAGTGCGAGCGAAGCCGCCGGTAAAGGCTAGTTTATCCTAAAACGCTTAATAATTTGAACATAATAAGAGCGGCGGCAGCTCTGTTTTCCACATACTCTCTCTTTATCACTCTTATGTGTGTTTGTATATTATTATATTCCTGTGTTCTTCGCCCCACATACCTGCACTTGATCGTCCCTCACCAAGCACTTAAATGTGCAAAGCGTGCTCGTATGAGCAAAAGGTTCATACGAGATGTTTTGCCCATCGCTGATCTCATGGAGGAGAGGTAATGGACAAATTTTAGATACCAAAAAAAATGTTACCCGAACTTTCTGGAAAAAACTTAGTAAACAGATCTATTGGACTTCTGAAAGCTTTTTTAATTTCAAGTCCACGTTTATTTAATAAATAATAAGGATAAAAGTAGGATCAATTAAAAAAACCTCCGTTTTCCAAAGTCGGAATATAAAGAAAGGACATTATATTTTGTTAGTAAAACATCCAAATTCGCAAAACCGATGAAGTGTTTCTTTGACAACATGTTTCTCTGTCCAGGATGAGGGGAAAGAATACACTATTTGATTTCCACATAATCCACATATTTGACCTTTAATCCCAAGTTATGGAAATAAAGTCTGACCAATTTTGATTTTCTGTTCGTTATGGGCTTTATTTGGGATTTGCCCAAATATATATAAACAAACAATTGGAAGGAAATTTCCGTTTGAAAAAGTATGGCAACATGTTTTGTCATTTTTCATTTCGCTAGAATATCAACAAATACATTTACAGTTTGTTATTTTGCTAGAGCAAAATGTGTTTGTTCGGCTAATTAAAATAAACAAAAAAGCAAGTGAAGGGAGTCCAAGTTTGGGTGTAACGGAATATTATATACTCAACGTGAGTTTGAATTGTACAATGCATTTCAGATAAATTATTTTTCGAATTTTGTTACTAGGAATAGATTTTTTTTTTTGAGGATGTTTTTGAGAAATGTTTTGTAATACTTAGTCGGAATAGGGGCGTGGCACCGCCCATTAAAAAAATTTCTACTAATTTCCTCTTACAATACAACTTGGTTAGTGAAATATCATTGGTACAAAGCTATTTTTCGCTAAGAAATAGCTTATTATTCTAGTCTACGGTTTAAAACATCTTTTATATAAAAGTGGGCGTGGTCTTTAACCGATCCCGTCCATTTTTCCTTATCTTATTACGATCCGTTAATTTTTCTTCGAGTTATGTCTCCCGAAACATAGAAAATCGCTTGGTCACAAAAGGAGCGGTGCCACGCCTATTTTCAAAAATAAAATATTTTTCCTTTTGCTTGTTATAATTCCACGTGGAAAATGAAACATTACTGATATAAAAGTGGGCGTGGTCCTTCAACGTTTTCTTAAATTTTTCTTCGAAGCATTCTTTATAGTAAAGGCAACCTCTCTGTCGAATTTTGTTATGATAAGATTAACGCTTTTTTATTTATGATTAATAATATTTGTAAAATTGATTTTATCACAGGTGGGCGGTGCCACTCCCATTTTAAAATTTAATTTTTTAAAATTTTTATTAAGAGTCTCAATATCAGTCCACACATCAAATTTCAGCATTCCAAATGTATAATTTACTAAATAATCAAGTTTTATGTATTTTCCAAAATGTTATATATGTAAAAAAGTGGGTGTGGTTAACATCCGATTTCCCTCATTTTTAATAGCGATGGGAGATGAGCGCCAAGGAACCCATATACCAAATTTCAATATTTTATTCTGAATATTTACTCAAGTTATCGTGTGCACCGACCGATTGACAGACGACTAAATCAATTCCTTTTTTCATCCTCAGCATTTTCATATATGAAATTCTATCAAATTCCTTGAATCTTATTTTTATTTACACGACAAAATTAATCTCGATGTACTTTGTTCTTACAAAGTGGTACAACAAGTATTAAACATAAACGAATATACGAAATCACTTCTCGCTGCTATTTGTCCTGTTTTGCTGCGTTAGGACACATACGAATGCGCAATTTCGTATAATAGGAGGCGAAGTTATAGATATAGAGAGCAGCAATAATAGATAATGATAAATACTATTATTGCGTTGGTTCCATAATCAATTATCATTCGGTTACACCCTTTGATCTGAATCGTGCAGTAAAAAATAATACCAATTTGCGATATTCTAGCAGTACCAGGCTCAGATATGGAAATTAGTGGATGGGGTGCGACAGTTATAAACAGCAAAACTAATTCTCTTCTTCTCAAAGGTAAAATCGTGAAAATAGCAGACGGGCAACAATGTGGGGATCCAATATCGAATACACTATTATCGGAAGATTATGCAGAAACAATCATGTATGCTGGACGTGGTGGAGAAGATATTTGTCCTGGAGATTCTGGAGCAGGAGGCGTTGTGAAAGGAAAACTTTGTGCGGTAGCAACAGCTGTGTTTGACGACCCCGGTTATCCGGATTAAATATACAAATATAACAAATCGAAACGTTAACCAATTTATAAAATTGTATATGTAACTGAAGCGGGTTATTATAAATTAACTGTTGAGTGGAATATTACTTTGACTCGACTGAGCGCCGAATTTCGAAACATTTTGAAATGGGGCGTTTTCGAAATAGCAATTGTGATATAGTGATATTCCGCTCAGGTTGAAATTATAAAACTTTTTCTTGTATGATGTACAAATAAATTCTTATGACAGTGAGTAAATAAGAAAATTTTATTGTGTGCTATGAAAGTGTGACGCATGTGAATGAATTAAGTTGTGAGACCAAACTTTGATAACAACTTTATCGTTCCCTCGTGTATGAATAGATCATGAGATAAACACGAAATTGCAGAATGACTGCTTTCAAGCCCTGGCAAAATCCTGCTGCTGTTCCAACGAATTCTATGGAAGTCAATCTAATCGGTTATTGAAGCCATTGAAGCCACTGAATAACACCTTAGTCATAACGATACCATAGCCAACCAATCAGTTCTTGGTTTTCCGTCATATCCATAATCTATAAATTTTTGCGTTGGCAAATCTTTAAATCTTATAAAATAAAGTCGGTAAATGACATGTATGCACATAACTTCACACAGAATACTCCGATTTTAAAACGGTTTTTTGCATTTGAAAGCTTAGCCACGTGAGATGGTACAGTTAATATAATTTGAAGATATATATTATAGGGGCGTGGCAAATTGCCAAAATGTAGCAAAAAATCATAAAATTTTTGTTTACACAGCTATAACTCATAAACGGATGGATGGATTTAAAAAATTCTACTTTTCAGTAAAACTTCGAAATATTTACCTTCGATCTGCATCAAAAAAATACTTGATTCCTTTCTTATATCAGCCAAATTGTTTAAACAAAAGTAACATTTTTATCAAAAAATGCGTATGTGTGTTTGTTCGCTGTGAACTGTCCGCGCTAACTGCTTTTGAGTGAGGCTTGATGCGACACATACATACGTACATATATAGCATTCGCTGCGTTATTTAACTTTGGGCGTAGGTTTATAGGCATCTATGAATGTACATATGTATGTATTTTCATATCGTATCAGCTTGACATAGGTATGTACATACATATTTATGTAACATAAATGGTTAAGAATGCATACATCTATTGAAAAATAATCTTTCGTTAAAAATATTAAACATTTCCTTAAAATTCTTAAAAAAAAGTTTTATTTTTTGGTATTTTTGCATGTATCACTATCACTATATATTATAAAACAAAGTCGCTTTTTCTGTCCCATGTCCCTTTGAATGCTTAAACCTTTAAAACTACGCAACGGATTTTCATGGGCTTTTTTTTTAATAGATAGAGTGATTGAAGTTTGTAGATTGTATAATAACATCCATTCATAGTGGAGAAATACTGTTATTTTTGAAGTTTCTAATGTGATGTATTTATGTATTTATAACTCAAGAACGGATGAACAGATTTGGCTGAAAATTAGTGGAGGGGTAGCTTAGAACCGTTTAGACGGTTAAGCGCCAATTAAGTAAGTAAGCTTAGAACCAGGAGACAGAAATAGGATACTTTTTATCCCGTTCTGGATAGGGTCTTGAGATCACAACGTGGACCTGGGTAGTCCCGTGATATGTTTGTAAAATGTGGGCATCAAATGGAAGCTGTTTATGGGTACTTTGATACGGGGTATTTTTCGTACCCGTGGGTGACTAGGGTCTCGAGATTGAGGCCAAAACGTGGACCCTGATACCCCTAGAAAGTGTTTATAGAATATGGATAACAAATGAAAGCTGTTGATGAGTGCTTTAGTATAGGGTAGTATTCATACCTATTGGTGACTATGGTCTCGAGATTGAGGCCGAAACGTGGACCCTGATAAACCTAGAAAGTGTTTATAGAAGAAGGATAACAACTGAAAGCTGTTGATGAGTGCTTTAGTACAGGGTAATTTTCATATCTGTTTGAGACTAGGGTCTTGAGATATAGGGCAAAACGTGGACCAGGGTAACACTAGGATGTGTTTTTACATTATGGGTATCAAATTGAAGTTGTTGATGTGTGATTTAGTACAGAGTAATTTATACCGCTGGGTGACTAGGGTCTCGAGATATAGGCCAAAACGTGGACCCGGATACCCCTTGAATGTGTGTGTAATATGGATATCAAATGAAAGCTGTTGCTCAGAGCTTTAAAGTAATTTTCATTGTGATATTCGATTTAGTCGCATCAACCTGGCAAAACTGATAAATATGTATGCGAAGCCGAAAAAAAGCATGAATTGATAATACCCACATACCTATTTACATACGTCCTATTCGATTTGTCTGAAATTTGGTATATAAATTTGCCTATATTAGTATTTACGATCCTTTTTCGGGGAAGTAGACCAGAGACGGGCTGGGAATGCAATTAGGACTAGGATTGGGACTAAGACTCGGAGTGGGACTGGAACTCGGAATGGGGCTGGAACAAAATACATACCACCCTGGGGGACTAGCAATAAGTGTTGAAGAAGAATTGGAAAAAGTTGAGAGAAGAGAAAAGGGGGAAGGAGAAGCAGACTGAGAAAGAGATAGAGTGAGACGAAGATAGAGATAGATGAAGCGAAAAAAACGGAGGGAGGAGTGAATAAAATGATTAAGAAGAAGTGAAGAGGAGAGGGCAGAATTAGAGAGAAAAAGCTTATTGAAATGTATGCAGGTAGACCAATTTAGGGCAGAACAACGTCTGACGGGTCTGCTAGTTTATTCATATTTTGGGTATTGAATTTTTCGTTTTGAAATTTTTCGTGTTTTCTATTTTATGAAGTTATGACATTTTTTAGGTTAAGGCATTAATAGGCGATGCCAATATACATTTATCTATGATTAAGTGAAAATATGGTTACGAATTGTGCGTTATGAATATGGCAAGTTTTCCAGGGCCTTTTAAAGAGGCGATATTTTTCCAAAATTGGATTTCACTTTGGCAATAGGTGTCGCTGGATGTCGCACTGATCGAGCTTTCTAGAAAACCCTCGCAAAGCGGTGAAACTATTTAAAAAAGTACTTGGCGTGTTTTACCTTCAAGGAAATTTAAGCCTAAACTTCGCTTCCAATCTGCATTGTGCTTCTTTCTAGTTTCTCCTATAATTTGGAGGGACGGGACCTACATGTTTAATGCTGACAGAATAGCTAAATACTGAAGGAATAAGTGACAGCGAAAATTTCGTTTAGGTTAGGCCATGATGCAATAAACCTGACAGGTGAAGCAATATTACAAAATGGAGTCGCATTTGGCAATGCTAGCCCTCATAAACTAAAGTTTTGCTTCTTGACTTATCTGCAATGTTGATTTTTTTACTATCATACAAAATACTACATTGATGCCCTTCTGAAACATGAGGTAACGTGCGGGAAAACAACACCTGTGGTGTGTATTTCCTTTCAAAACCGGCCCGCTGGCATTACTTAAATTTTTTGGCGTCGATTCCGAGGGCATTATTTCACTGCGTCTGAATTACGAAGCTGCTTAGAGGAAATGACAACGTTCTGGTAAACGGAACGGATCTACTGGATCTTCAGAGCATCACATTGTCCGCAACTATTCCTATGGCAACAGACCGTTGACCTCAATGAGATGACTGACGATTCGGAATAATACAGATGAGTATCTCGGATTAACCGTCCCAACACAAACAAACATTTATGTAGACCACACTTACTCTCATTCTTCCTCTTGTTCTCTTGACTTTTCCTCCTTCCTTTTAACTTCCTAATTTTCCCTTCCCATTCTCTGTATTCCATTCTCTTTTCTTTCATCTCCTTTTTTCCAATGTAAAGATATATCGAATTTGGCTTTTCTCCGCACATTGCATTACTACGGTAGTAAAAAAGTAAGAAAATAATACCAAAAATTTTCTCTCCCTACTACTTGGAAGTTCATGACCGGACTATAATTCACCTGTCTGGTTTTATTGCGTCATTGATTAGGCTTTGAGTTATTATTGAAACAAAGTTCCCTTATTGTCGAGAATTCTCGACAATTTCGCAAATCGTCTTCTAACTTCAAGCGGGTATGACAGCAAAGACATTATTGAGCATCATCGAAAGACCACCTAGTGCAATTGCGTTAACACAATGCGCTGATGCTGGCTAGGGCGCTGTTATGAGCGCACGAAATTTGTCAGTAGTACACAGCCTTATGGCGGATTTACGTATGTATACATTTTGGTCGCTTCAAAGCGAAGCCAAGGGATCAATGCGTTTTTGTAAGTCCGCCTAGACGATTCAGAGCAATTGGCTAGACGCATCAATTGCACAGCTCTAGAAAATTTGTTCATTTTATATATTTCTCCTCGTAGTTTAAGGAACGTTGGTATATTTGAAAGTACATCGTATTATACGAATTATGGTGATAATGAGCCAATTACTAGATGCATCAAACTTTGTAATACCTACTCTAGTTTCATTAATTTTAATTTGAATATTGATAGGTTTAAATTAAATTATTATTAATTAATAATTAGCTTTGAAAGTTTTTCTATTATGCCAATTAATCTGTAAGGATTGTATTCTCTAGACTGTATTAATAATAAATAAATAAATTATCAATAACTAGTATTGTATTCTCTAAACGATGCCAGAATTGCGAAAAAATTTTCATAAAAATTTGTATGGGATTTTGCAATTAAAGAAAAGCTAGAGTACTTGTGCTTAAGGAAAGGGTTGGCAGTTAAATTTAAAAAAATGTAGGGCGCGGTACACTCCGATGAGATTTTAGGCCGAGATTCTTTTTCAATTTGCTTCGTGCTCCTTTTAATTTTTCCTACAAATTGGCGGGACGGGATCCAGAAAGTTTTATGCCGTCTCCGAACGGCATCTGCAAGACAGATGAGTTTTTACTGAGAAGCTGTTCATAGCAGAAATACACTCGGAGTGTTTGCCATTGTCTTTAGTAGTTTAAGTTTTAGGCCTAAACAGCCGTAATAATAAATAAATTAAAATTAAATTAAATTATGTACCAAAGCATATGGTGAAATTTTAGGCTTCACGCTGTTAAACTGGGGCAGGAATAACGAAAAGTTTCTTATTAGAACAATCAGTTGTATGGGATATATGCTATATATATGTACGTAGTGATAGAACGATACAAGTACTGAGTAAGTAGTATCGATACCTTTCCAATAAAATACTCGAGTATTTCGTATTCGATGCTTTTTTCAAAATACTGAGTAAAGTGTCTGTACTTTACCTCGTTACTTTTCCCCGATACTTCACAAGCGACAATGGTCTACTTGTTTAAGGTTAACAAAGTTCAGTCCATTAACACCACAACTTGAGCATAAATTGAGATCGTCGACGATGCGATAAAAGTTCCCCGTTTAACTTAATTACAAATTTATAAAAAGCTGCTAACTACATAAAATTTCAATACATTTTAACTTTTCGTGCAATAGAGCTTTTTCGCTTTATTGTGAAATTTTGGTGGATGTAGTTAGCAGCTTTTACAGGATCGTCGACGATATATTGGTAATGAAAATGGTCGAAATCAGATTTGATCCACGTCTACTTTCAAAAATGGGAAAAAGGAATAATGCCTTAACAAATACTGATGAAGTGGTGAAATTTGGCGAGTGGATAAAAATGTTGCGATGCACAATCTTATATATTATTTTTAATTGCTGTTTTGATGTATAGGCCCCTTTTGCGCTCTTATTTGGAATCCAAATCTATAACTTAACTTTTGCTATTAGCGAGCTTTGGGAATTATTAGTCGAAGTGCTTTTGTTTGGCTATATTTTATTAAAATAATTTGTTAAAAATAAACGATTGTGAGCACACAAAGAAATCTATTTGTACTATGGCACTATTGTGAATATTTGATTAGAACTAACACGGCAGTTGCTAACATTCGCCAGATGGCAGCGCAAGCGCATGTAAATTTATAGATGTTTAATTAATAGGACAGCTGATTTCTATTCATATTTGACATGAGCATTTTATATTTGTTACGCAAGATGCACACTGGTCCGGCTCGTATGAATTTATTACAATTTTGTTAAATTGGCGTGGCGCCGCTCGCATTAAGCTGAAGCAAATTTAAAAGTTTTGCAAACCGTTAATCTAAAACCGTTAATTTAAAGCCGTTAATATCACTTTGAAATATGGTGGAAATATTTTTGGTGTTATATATAGATCCGATCAAAATCGGATAAGGACCACGCCTACTTTAAAGGAAAGGGGCTTAAATTTTAATCTTAACAAAATTTCAAATATATATATGGTAGGTAACAATACTACCAGAAGAGATAGATTTATCAAAAGCTGTTGATACATTCAGCCACGGCATGTTACTGCAAGACTTGTAAGGGTCCCCTCTTCCTCCTAGCTCAAAAGATGGGCTGCATATTATCTGTCTTGTCAGCAGGCATCGGTACAATTCAGGAACGTGACATATATACCCAGAAGAATTAAGCGAGGGGTGCCACTGGGTGGTGTTGTATCCCCGCCTTCGTTTAATTTCTACATGTCGAAGCCACCTTCGCTACCATAAGGAGTTACCATTATTTCCTATGCTAATGACTGCAGGATAATGTATACAGGTCCTGTCACACCCATCGATGAGCTATGTAATAAAATAAGCAAATATCTCCTTTATTTCTCCAGTTTCTTCGCCCGGCGAAAACTGACATTGTCACCAACCAAATCATAGGCGACTTATTTACAATATAGACGCCAAATGTCGACCATAGTGAACATCCACGTCGATGGCATTACGCTACCGACTGTCTAACAAAATGTATGTCCTGCTTCCAGTGTGTCCCCACATGACATCAACCATCTCTTCAGTTGTAATGTGGAACCAACGCTTTTAACACCCCTCTCACTATGGTCCACCCCTGTTGAAACTGCAAGTTTCCTTGGACTCCTATTAGAGGACATTGATGATAATTTGTTATGGGCCGCACCTGTTGGATGGGGCGAAGCACTGCTACAACAAGAACAACAACAACAGAAAATTTTATATGCTTGAGATGTTTTTCTTTCTTCACATGTCAGATAAAAACTTATAAATAAATCAAAAGGAAGTTGCCTTAAATTTTTTACGATTCCGATTACTTATTTGTTTTTGTTTTTGCGAATTCAGAGCAATTTAGGACTTTCTCTATTTCTTGCAGTTGGCAAGTAATGCACTCTATTTTCCGATGGCTTCTAGTTTCGCTACATTCATCGAGCGATAGAAAATATACCGCCGTTTAAAAAGCCCAAAAACGGCAACCAGTGCAATACTAAAGAGTGGTCAACGGTAATGTTTTCCTTGGCGTTGTTTAATTGGGTTACACAGTGGTTTCTCGCTTGACCATAATTCGCCCTCGCCATCAGGCAGTTGACATGCCAGGACCAGCAGAGATGTAAAAGGCCTCTATATAACCAATTCAACTCATATAGTTAGGGGATGTTTGTTTTTTTGATGCAGAGCTTTCTGACAAATTACCCCCTTTTAGAAAAGTTACATTTTGATGTCAACCAGAGCTCGTATGTCTTTTAGCTTATCATAAAATTTTTCCTTGTTGGCGTCGACGGAACTTGGCGGCGTTGTTACAATGTTTCCGCTCAATAGGCTCGATTACAACAGGTAGTTTCAAAAAAGTATTTTACGATAGTCCAAGGAAACTAACAGTTTCCACAGTATCATACCAAAGAATTTACTCATTGAATAGTGTTGTGCAATGTGGGACTAAATCGCAAAGCGCATATGCTTGCAGATCGAAATTAAGGCAGGGAGCCGCCTGCACTTTTTTTTGGAAGAATTTATTAGAAACTGCTTGTTCAGCTTCTTATTACGGTCTTTAATATAGAGAACTTTGCCTCAAAATACAGGACGAGATGGAAAGAGTTGGGATTGCGCATGGCCGTAGCTATGGCTTTCCCCCGAAATAATAGTATTTTAACGATTTTATTAAAAAATTCATAGTTTTATGTGAAAATATTAAGTGCATTTAAATTAAAAAAAAAAAAAATATTGTTTGTGTTTATTTTTTTAGAATGAAAACAAAAGATTAAACACGTGAGTACAGAGAGAATTTTAATATTTTTTTTTTTTTTTAATGTCATTTGGCTCTCAACGGTTTTACCTTCCTTCCTTTTTATCATGGTAAGTGCAAAGCAAAGGCACTTTAATATGATGAACGAGCACTTCGGTATGAAAAGCAAACCCATGACGGAACGATACATGGTGGCAGCATGGTGACATACCTACAAACATAAATAAAAATTCCATGTATTTGGTTTCTGTAAATTCGATGGACAAATGTCAAAATCGTACTGCGCCGAAAGTTGATGTATCAAATCAAATAAAAAAAAGGGTATGATCAGCTGTCCCATGCTGCCGCCTTGTATCGTTCCGCCATGAGCAAACCTACACTAATAAATTGACAACTTTTTTGACAACTAAAAATTATTCAAAAATATAATGGCACTGAAAAAATTTTTATTCAAAATTGATTCATTAAAAAAATTTAAATTACTCCAGCCATTATAGGGTTTGACCTCGAAATTTGAGATAAGACTTGGAAACTTGCATTCGCACAACATTATGTTAATGGTATTAAAAGCCACCATAATTCGCGTGTGCTCGTCTTGAGATGTTCGAGACCCGGGGTCGCAACACTTCGCAAATACCTCGCTTCCTAAGTCTTGCTCGAGTGCTCAGTTCGAAGTTGAACATCATGAAATTGTCCACAGGTCCAGCCTGAAGTAGTTTTTCGTGATCTCGACCATTTCTGAGTTAAGTTCAAGCAATTGATGAACTTTGCAACGATCGAGATTATATATTAATGAAGCGTACTCATTATGAAAGATTTTAAAGAATCGACACATTAAAGCTTTTGAGGTTTTTTAACATTTAGGCCCACTTGCAGAACGGCAAGTCAACTTTCTAGCTCAGAGTTAACGTGATAGGGGGGATGTGTGTTGGATTGGAAATCTTACTTTAGAATTCTTTTGTTAAAACACGACGTGGGGATGTGGTGACGTACATAATGTCAACGGCCATAAGATCAATTCGCTATGACATATGAATGGTCACTTGGTATTAATGGTCGTTAGGTCACTTGGCCTCATTAACACTTCCACTTTCACTTCTTTCTTCTATTTCAGAGAAACCCTTTTCGGAACATTTCTTAGTCCAAATTAAAGAAAAAATACGCCTGGGCCCGTATTACGTGTTACGATCAGTGACTGAAAACCATTTTCACTCAAGCGGTAACTATGCAACTGTCTAACCTTTTCTAAAAACTATAATAAGTTATGGATCTAACGAGTACTATTTGTTGCTAGTTGAAATATGCCATTAATCCGATCCACCATTTCAGAGCTATTGAGATTTAAAAAATGAGTTTCGATCACGGATCGTAACACGTAATACGGGCCCAGATCTTTTGCCCCAAATTTTAATTAGAATATTTGAATAAGTTCTTCATATTTCAAAGAAGTACATACTGGCCTTGTTTTTAATTAAATTTTTTGCTGAAATCAAAGTAAAATTTAGGAAATGAAGTGCCGAAAAACATTTCTGCGGAACTCATTAATGTACCTCATTAATGCACTAAGTGCTCTATTCATTTGAATAAACAAATATATGTGGAAGTAATAAAAACTAAAAATAAGCCTGAAGGGAAGTCAGTATCTAGTGATAAAAATGTCTTGTTCGGAACTAGACTTAAAGTGCCAAATAAATAATAGTTCGTTGGTAGCTAGATTTTCTTCAGTTATAAAATCGACAGTTTGACTTTTTATATTTCATATTTCACATATATTTGAGGAACAAGCCACCAACAGTGAAAAAAACTGTAACTAGCTTCCAGAAGCTTCGACTATGAGTATGCCATTTTTCCTACACTTTCTTACCAGTTCGGATAATATCGCAGGAGACCACCACTCCGCTGGAAGGACCAGGTGGAAAACGATTTAAGCTCCATTGGTGTGACCAATTGGCGCCAGTTGGCAGAGAGAAGAAGCGACTGACGCGCCTCTTTAGACGGCCATAACCGTTTAAACGGTTAACCGCTAATTAAGTAAGTAAGTAATAATTTCGCACTGGACGCAACCAGCAAATGTTCATGTATTGGTATATCGAAATAGTTTTATGTTGTATTTTCTTCGTGCAGACTGGCCCGCGGGTTTTGGCTAGTTTTACGAATATGCGAAAGATGAACAGACGTTTAAATCCATAACAAATCTCATTAATATTTAAGGCAAGATCTTGATTACGTCAGCCCACTTAAGTTGTAGGTGTTGCTGCTCAAAATTTATTGCACTACTCCCAAATCTGGTTTTGTAGAAGTGTACCATGGACTATTAGCTGCTTGGAAACAGATAAAACTAATTACGTGTACCTTTTGCACTTTTTATTAAAAACACATTTATTTATACACGTGTCAACTTAATAACACAATTAAACTTTGCAAATACATGTGGGGAAGTCCATGGTAACGGACCCGACATTCGCAAGCATTTCTACCTATATAAAAGATAACATGCGCAATGGACTGAGCGGATATTACAATATTTGAAGCAAAAATTGTGGGTACCTCTAAAATGGAAGAACATATATATATAAGGTTCGAATGCGACAAGAAATAAAAGTAATTTTTTTATGCTTGTGAAGGTATGCTACATTTAACGAAACTAAGGGCAAATTGTACATTTCTTAAGTGAGAGACAGAAGGTGAAATAAAGACCAATGGCGGAAGATTTTCGAAATCTCAAACATCTTTTTAACACGCTGGATTAAAGCTCAAGTACGGTTACGGACGCGACAATTTTTTCTCAATGAACACTATGTGATATTGAAAATATATTCTTTGCGAGACATCAAGCTTCATAACTTTCCCTCTATTTATTCTTTCTATAAATTTTTAGGTCATACAATCGAGCGCGTTCTTGTGCTTCTAAAGATTTAGAAGAAATAGAACAAAAGTAATTTGGGGTTCAAAAACTAGCGAATATAATTAATCCATTGAAATTTGGATAAGATATTCCCATTTAACAATTTCTAGGCGACAAATATATATATATATATATATTTTTTTTTTCAAGCATATGAGATTCAGAAGAAAATTGCAAGCTAGCTTGTATTGCTTTCTTTTGTGTCTTCACATGAAATTGTTGAATACACCAATAAAACCTAAATTAATATTTAAAATTCATGTCTTCTTGAAATCAGAACTTATTCTAGATTTTCCTGTGATAATCCTTTGTATATATCAATTAAAAAAATAGAAACAACAATTTACACTTTCGTCCAAGAATCAATTAATAATTTATACACCTCTGAAAGCGCAAAATCCCCTATTTCTGACAAATTATTCACTGTGGAGCAAAAGTGAACACTTAAGCCCCTTAGCCTTATGTTTTGGTTAAAATTCATACTTTATTTGGAATTTTCTAAACATATATCAACTTAATCGGATACCTTGTACATAAGAGAAAAATTTATATGTGAAAGCAAAAACATAGGTATTATGTAAAACTGTGTTCAGTTTTGCACAATAGCATCTTGGTGGGAAGTTTGCTTTAACTAGTATTTGTTAAAGTCTTCTATGCTCTTTAAAAGAGCTTCTATACGACTTGGCATACTTTCAATTAAATTTTGGCAAGTTTCTCATTGACAAAGGTCTTTAATGGTGTTTTCTATTGGATTAAGATCTGGGCTTTGAGATGACCACACCATCGTGGAAAATGTCACTGTATTGAGTCAGTTCCCTACCAGTTTTGATGAGTGCTTGGGTCGTTGTCTTGTTGAAAGACAATATTCTCATCATTAAACTCCATTTGACCAATCGCAAATGCTATATTTTCGTTATACCTTCCACCAGGTTTAACGGACCAACACCAAATGCCAAGAAATACCCCTAAACCATTATCGCCCTCCACCATGCTTCACGGTCTCGATCACCTGATGGCTTTGCGTCGCTCTTCCGGTATTCGACCAAAAATATTGGATGCCATCTGCATTGAATCGATTTATCTTGCATTCATTTGACCACAGAACGCGTCTACAGTCATTAATGTTCCAATTTTTATGACGGTTTTTCGGTTTTTTGTTGAAAGTTTTGGCTTCTTGTCTTTTTTGCTGGAAAACAACCAACTCCTTTAAGCGCACGCCGGACAGTCCACACACTAGCTTCACAATTAATACATTGCGCTACCACTTTTGGTGTTTTTGCTTTCCCGGTCATTAAGGAACGTGACATAAGCTTCGTTTCGCTACGCTTTATCTTCTTTGGTCGGCTATTTTTGCAATTTCTTCACTTTCACCAATTGTGTTTGAGAAAGTTTAAGTTTTTTTGCTACTTCCCGCAAGACTCGACACGTTGAAGCAGCTTTTCTACCTCCGCAATCATTTTGTTGTTACACGGCATTATATTGTAAATAAATATTTAGCACCTGGGCGACACCTGGGGATCATCATGCGCCGAATTATTAATTTCAAACATTTTTTTAGTTATACACCATGAAAGTCTCACAATTTTATTATATTCCAAAAACTTGTAAATTTCACGAATGACAGTTAGTTTAATTAAATGTTAGCTTACTTCCCTAAGCGCCATCTGTTGGTAAGTATTTAAATGGTTAGATGTCGTTTTCAAATTGAACATATGCCTCTAGTGTTCAGCGGTAGCAAATTACCATGGTGATATATCTTTTTGCTATGGTGAGAAATCTTTCTAATAGTAATCTGTAAGAAATTGCAATTATTCATTTCTTATTTTCCAAAAAAATGCATTTAAATATATTTTGCTAGAATTTGCCACGGCGCCTTGATATTGCATTTCAATTTTATTACAGTGTGTGAAATTAAGAAAAATTAAGTCAAATCATGTGTAAGATTTTTTCACGAAGATTTTAAACTTTAATGTTCTCCTTTAATATGAGTAAGTAGAGTACTATTTCGTCTAACTACCCCAATGCTAAATGACAACCCTACCTAAAAATGTCCCTATTGTAATGCGGAGTGAAATATCTTTCGTTTGATACCCATATCGGCATATCTCATGCAATTTTTTTAATTTCGAACAGGTGGCAACCTTGTGAAACATTCTGAGTGGCAATACCTAGGTAGAAGGTCTTAGAAGGTGATACATTATCTCTCTGCCAAGTTTCATTTAAATCGGTTGAACCGTTCCCGAGATCGTTCGGCTATACAAATATAAAAGAATTGCTCGTTTAAAGTTATAAGATATTTCCACTTTTCACAGCGAATTAAGACAAACTGATCACAGCTGGAATAGCAAATAGCAACCAAGTCAAACACTTATCTCAGTAAGGTACCGAATAACGGTATTAAACCACGCGCCTACTTTATTCAAGTGCAAAAAAATTTCAATTCTTACATAAAGGCGAATTTTGTTAAGTTCATTTGTTGTTGTTTTTGTTTATTAATTTATTTTTGCTTCAAAAATAATGGCAATGCTAATAACCTGGTTGATTTCTATCATATTTATAACACCACTTGCTGTGCATGACATAACCTTCATAATTTATTCTTAAGTGTTCACTTTTGCTCCAGAGTGCAAGTTTTTTTCGTTGGATAAACAGAAATAAAGTTATAGGACAATATATGGATCATCTAATGGATGAGAGGTAATGGACTTAATAAATTTTAGACACCAATAAAAAATGTTATCCGAACTTTCTGGAAAAATTTTAATAAATAGCTCTATTTAATTTCAAGTTCACGTTTGCTTAATGTGAAAATAATAAGGACAATACAAAAATTTAAAAAACCTCCGTTTTCCAAAATTTTTTTAATGCTAAATAAAAGTCTAGACAAAATTTTATTAAATGTACATCTGGGTTTAACAGCGCAACAATATAAAAACGTTATATTTTGTTAGTAAAAAATCCAAATTCGCAAAAGCGATGAAGCGTTTCTTTGAAAACATGTTTCTCTGTCCAGGATGAGGGGAAAGAATAAACTATTTGATTTCCACATCATACACATATTTGACCTTTAATCCCAAATGATAGAAATAATGTCTGAACAATTTTGATTTTCTGTTCGTTATGGACTTTATTTGGGATTTGCCCATATATAAACAAACAATTGGAAGGAAATTTCCGTTTGAAAAATTATAGCGAAATGTTTTGTCATTTTTCATTTCGCTAGAATATCAACAAACACATTCACAGTTTGTTATTTTGATAGAACAAAATGTGTTTGTTCAGCTAATTAAAATAAACAAAAAACAAGTGAAGGGAGTCTATGTTTGGGTGTAAACGGATATTATATACTCAGCGTGAGCTTGAAATGTACAATGCATTTCAGATAAATTACTGTTCCGAATTTCGTTACGAGGAATTTATTTTTTTTGTTTTAGGCTCTGGAAATGTTTTGTAATGCTTAGTCGGTGTAGAGGCGTGGCACAGCCCATTAAAAAAAAAATGTCTACTAGTTTCCTCTTACAATAAAACTTGGTGAGTAAAATATCATTGGTAAAAAACTATTTTTCGCTTAGATATAGCTTATCATTCTTGTCTACGACCCTCTTAAACATCAACGGGCGTGGTCTTTTATTGATCCCGTCTTTATCTTTCTTTATCTTATTATGATCCGTTAATTTTTCTTCGGGATATGCCCCCGAAACACAGAAAATTGCTTGGTCATAAAAGAGGCGGTGTCACGCCGATTTTCAAAAATAAAAAAAATCTTCCCTTTGCTTGTTATAATTCCACTTGGAAAATGAAACACCATTGATATAAAGCTCTTTTTGCGAAGATGTAGCTTATTTTAATCGTCCACGACCCTTTTAAAAATCATTTATATAAAAGTGGGCGTGGTCTCTCAACTATTTCTTTAATTTTTCTTCAAAGCATTCTTTATAGTAAAGGTAACCTCTTTGTCGAATTTTATTATGATAGGTTTAACGATATTTAATTTATGGTTAATAATATTTGTAAAATTGATGTTATCACAAGTGAGCAGTGCCACGCCCATTATCAAATTTTTTTTACCAAGAGTCTCAAAATCAGTCTACACATCAAATTTCAACTTTCTAGATGAATAGTCTACTACATAATCAAGTTTTATGTGTTTTCTAAAATGTAAAATGTGGGCGTGGTTACCATCCGATTTCATTCATTTTTAATAGTGATGGGAGACGAGCGCCAAGGAGCCCATATACCAAATTTCAATATTTTATTCCCAATATTTTCCCAAGTTATTGTGTGCACCGACAGACGGACGGACAGTTGGACGGACGGATGGACGGACGGCTAAATGAATTCCTTTTTTCATCCTCAGCATTTTGATATATGAAATTCTATATTTATATCGATTCGTTTATGCCGTTACGATCAACAGTTATGTTAACCAAACTTAACACAATCCGTTTGCAAAGCACGCTGAGTATAACAAGTTTAACCTTGAATAGCTTTAACTTAAATGTAGATGTATTTTTGTTATTTCAAATTGCTAGAATCTTATTTTTATTTACACGACTCATTTAGGTATAAATAGCGCCCGCAAAATTAATCTCCATGTACTTTATTCTTAAAACAATTTTTATTCTTAACAAGTTTTAAACTAGAAATAAACTAAAATGAATATACGGAATCACTTCTCGCTGGTGTTTGTCTTGTTTTGCTGCGTTAGGACACATACGTATGCGCAATTTCGCATTAAAAATGGCCAAGATATACCTATAGAGAGCAGCCCACATTCAGTAGCAATAATAGATATTAATTACTACTACTATTGCGTTGGTTCCATAGTCAATTTTCAATCGGTGCTTACTGCTGCGCATTGCGTAAAAGATGAAAATAAGCGGAATCTTGTTGTTGTAGCTGGTTTAAGCGATTTATGTGAAATATACAAAGGAAGAGGGCAAAAGCGCAATGTGGTCGATATACATATTAATCGTAATTATAATCCAGAAACAAAATATATGGATATAGCTATTTTTAAAGTGGATACACCCTTTGATCTGAATCCTGCAGTACAAATAATACCACTTTGCGATGTTCCATTAGAACCGGGATCAGATATGGAAATTAGTAGATGGGGTGCGTTAGATTTGAACAGTGAAACTACTTCACCTCTGCTGAAAAGTAAAATCGTGAAAATAGCAGACGGGCAAAAATGTAGGGATCCAAAAACGAATATACCATTACCGAAATATTATGCAAAAACAATAATGTATTCTGGACGTAGTGGAGAAAATATTTGTTTTGGAGATTCTGGAGCAGGAGGTGTTGTGAATGGACGACTTTGTGCGGTAGCACAAGGTAGTTTTGAGGAACCCGGTTATCCGGATTTATATACAAATATAACAAATAAAAGTGTTCGAAAATTTATAAAAAAGTGGATGTAACTATAGGGTGTTATCATAAATTGACTGCTGAATGTTTTTTTCTTGTATGATGTACAAATAAATTGTTATAACAGTGAGTAAATAAATATTTTTATTGTATGCTATGAAAGTGTGACGCATGTAAATGAATTAAGTTGTGAGACCACACTTTGATCACAACTTTATAATTCCCTCGTATATGAATAGATCATGAGATGGAAACGACTTTAAGGCCCTGGCAAACTCGTTGTAAACCAGCTGATCCAACGAATTCTATGGAAGTCGATCTAATCGGTTATTGAAGCCATTGAATAACGCCTTAAGCTGCAGTTACCCACCAACACGTGTAACGTATGACGTACGTACACACATTTGAGCGAAATCTATGCCCGTAGTGACAACGAAGCAAATGTTGCCATTGACCTGTTTGAAGGCATGCTTATGGAAACATCAACTTTTTCTGTTTTAATTTTTGATGTTGTAAAAGGCTGGAATTAATACTAAATAAGTATAAATAGATTACATACTTATAATCTGCACTTTTACATAAGTATTTCGAATTATTTTCATAATTTTTGAAACTTTAATTAGATTTTTTTTGCATAAAACTGCAAACGGTCAAAAATTAGCGCACAAAAGTTTACTAGGCAACTCTGTCTAGTAAGAGAGCGATCAACTGATACGTTCTTACGGAAACAGAATTGTTTTGGTTTCTACGTTCCGGTCTACGTACGTAACGGATCAGCATCTTATGGTTCTAGGCCGAATGCCGCCGAATATTTTGGTAAATAATAACTTGGCAACATTAGTAATTTATCATGAATTCAACTGTCAAGAATTTTTGGGGGATCTTCTGATTAAGTTTGTTATTATAGTTATATTAGAAGAGCATATGTTTTAATCCCGACTCTCAACGACAAATCAATAAAGTAGATGAACATGCCAATGAATTTTAAGGGACGGAAACACATCTAAGACTATCACGATCACTTCCAAGTGTGACTGTAAAACTTTTCATCGAACCCGAAACCCATTTAAGTTCCGCCAAAGGCAGAAGAGTTCAACTAAATAACTGACGTACATATGTATGTACTTTATATGAATAAAAAAGTTCGCAGTTGAAATTAAGGTTGGTCAAAGTGGCCAAATTGAATTTTTTATTTTTATTCGGTCCTAAAAGTAATGTTAACTGGCACTGGTCCTTTGTATTTAATTTTACATTTGCGGTGGGTGGCACTGATATGCTGAAAAACAATTTCTATAATGGCTTTCGTAGCAAGGTATTTATTTTTCTACTCATAATTTTTCAAAGCGAATACAAATTTTAGCCCCCTCCGACCGTCGAAAATACATCACTACCGTTTGAGATAGCGTACATCTTCTGTCCTTTTTTATTTACTTCACCTGGTGATTCCACCATGGGTTAGGCCATGATGCAATAAACCAGACAGGTGAAGTCAATATTATAAAATGGAGTCGCATTTGACAATGCTAGCCCTCATAAACTAAAGTGTTGCTTCTGGACTTGTCTGCAATGTTGATTTTTTTACTATCATACAAAATACTACATTAATGCCCTTCTGAAACATGAGGTACGTGCGGGAAAACAACGCCTGGGGTTTGTATTTCCTTTCAAAAACGGTCGTTATTTTCGTTTTGTATAAGTATAAAGTAAGGTCCGCTGGCATTACTTACATTTTTTTGGGGTCTCGTAGACCACCCTTACTCTCATTCTCCCTCTTGTTCTCTTGACTTTTCTGCCATCCTTTCAACTTCCTGTATTTTTCCTTCCCATTCCCTCTGTCTTGCATTCTCTTTTCCTTCATCTCCTTTTTACAATGTGAAGACATGTATATCGAATTTGGCTTTTCTCCGCACATTGCATTACTACGGTAGCAAAAAAGTAGGAAAATAATACCAATTCGTAGGAAACAAAACAGCACGACGTAAACTGGAAGAGAAGCTCGGCCTAAAATCTCTTCGCAGGTTATCGCGCCTTGCATTTTTTATACTCAGAGTGCTTTACACACAGAGTATATTAACTTTGATTGGGTAACGGTTGGTTGTACAGGTATAGAGGAATCGAGATAGATATAGACTTCCATATATCAAAATCATCAGAATCGAAAAAAAATTTGATTGAGTCATGTCCGTCCGTCCGTCCGTCTGCCCGTTAAGACGATAACTTGAGTAAATAGTGAGATATCTTCACCAAATTTGGTACACGAACTTATCTGGACCCAGAATAGATTGGTATTGAAAATGAGAGAAATCGGATGATAACCACGCCCACTTTTTATATACTTATATAACATCTTGGAAAACTAAAAAACCTGATTATTTAGTAAATAATACACATAGAATGTTGAAATTTGACGTGTGGACTGATATTGAGACTCTTGATAAAAATTATAAAAAAAAATTTCAAAATGCGCGTGGCATCGCCCACTTGTGATAAAATAAATTTTACAAATATTATTAATCATAAATCAAAAATAATTAAACCTATCGTAACAAAATTCGGCAGAGAGGTTGCCTTTACTATAATGAATACTGTGAAGAAAAATTAACGAAATCGGTTAGGGAGCACGCCCACTTTTATATAAAAGATTTTTAAAAGGGTCGTGGACGAAAATAATAAGCTATATCTTAGCGAAAAAGAGCTTTGTTTCAATAAACTTTTACTTTCTAAATTGAATTATAAAATTAAATTGGAAAACACAAAATTTTTGTAAATGGGTGTGTCACCGCCCCTTTTATGAATAAACAATTTTCTATGTTTCGGCAGCCATAACTCGAAGATAAATTAACATATCGTAAATCGTAAAATTGTGTACACATATTTTCCTTATAGCTGAAAATATTTCTAGCAAAAATGGACGGGATCGGTTAAAGACCACGGCAACTTAGACATCAAACAAGTTCAAAAGGGTAGTAGACTAGAATAATAAGCTATAACTTAACAAAAAATTGTTTTGAATCAATGATATTTCACTTATCAAGCTTTATTGTAAGAGAAATGGGGAGACATTTTTTTAAACGGGCGGTGCCACGTGTTATGTACAAAAGTAATTTATCTAAAATGAAATGTACAATTGAAACTCACGCTGAGTATATAATGTTCGGTTACACCCGAACTGAGACACCTTTACTTGCTTTAATTTTAATTCGATCTAACCTAAAACCCAATCAAACATGCAAAGAAGCTGGTTGTTGATGCTATTGTGACTTTCATTTATTTTTTCTTTCCTCTTCTAATTATATTCAATTTGTATTTTTTCAGCTGAAGTGTCTCTTTGCACTCGATAAACAAAATATGCCACTCAAATACACAATAAGAATACATACATTTTATATACCAGCAGCAATAACTTACGTGGCTTCAGTTTTCATTGAAAACAAAAAATTCTAAGTTATTGAGTGCGTTGCAATGAGCCGTCCAGCTCTGGATCACGATCAACCCATTGGAACGATCCGGATCAGTACTATGAGAGTTGGCAGCATCAAAACAAATGTGTACACATACTAGGGTGCCTGCTAATTTCAAACTTATCTTCTCGAATCGTTCCATAAAATTTTACTTAAAAAGTTAAAATAAATTATCAAACTAATAACTAGTATTGTGTTCTCTAAACGATGCCAGAAATGCGGTAAATTTTTCATATAAAATTGTATTGCGTTTTTGCATTTAAAGAAAAGTATTCTACTAGTGATTAAGGAAAGGGTCGGCAGTTAAATAAAAGATAAAAGATAAGGGCGATTTTATTGATGTACAATGTTTTATGCCAAATCTGAACGGCATCTGCAAAACAGATGGGTTTTTACTGAGGAGCTGTTCATGGCAGAAATTGTATTTAGTACTCTAAGTTTTAGACCTAAAAGCCGTAATAATAAATAAATTAAAATTAAATTAAATTATGAACGAAAACATATGGTGAAATTTTAGGATTCATGCTGTTTAAATGTGGCAGGAATAACGAAAAGTTTCTTATGTGAAAAAGCCGTTGTATGGGATATATGCTATATATACGTACGTAGTGATAGAACGATACCTTTACCTCGTTACTTTTCCCCGATACTTCACATGCGCCAATTATCTACTTGTTTTAGGTTAACAAAGTTCAGTCAATTAACACCACAACTTGAGCATAAATTAAGATCGTCGACGATGCGATAAGAGCTCCCCGTTCAACTTAATAAAAAAATTATAAAAAGCTGCTAACTACATAAAATTTCAATACAAATTTTGGTCGATGTAGTTAGCAGCTTTTACAGGATCTTCGACGATATATTGGTATTGAAAATGGTCGAAATCAGATTTGATCCACGTCTACTTTCAAAAATAGTAAAAAGGATCAATGCCTTAATAAATACTGATGAAGTGGCGAAATGTGGCGAGTGGATAAAAAAGTTGCGATGTACAATCTTATATATTATTTCTAATTGCTGTTTTGATGTACAGACCCCTTTTGCGCTCTTATTTGGAATCCAAATCTATAACTTAAGTTTTGGTTGTTGAGATGGAGATTCGTGCTGTTAGCGAGTTTTGGGCATTATTAGTCGAAGTGATTTTGTTTGGCTATATTTTATTAAAATAATTTGTTAAAAATAAACGATTGTGAGCACACAAAGAAATCTATTTTTACTATGGCACTATTGTGAATATTTGATTAGAATTAACAATTGTAATGTGGAACCAACGCCTCTAATACCCCACTCACTATGGTCCACCCTTGTTGAAACTGCAAGTTTCCTTGAACTCTCATTAGAGGACATTGAGACAATTTGTGATCGGTCGAGCATTGGATGGGGCGATGCACTGCTAAAACAACAAAAACAATAACAGAAATTTGTATGTGTTTGACATGTTTTTCTTTCTTCACATGTCAGATAAAAACTCTATCAAAAGAAAGTTGTTTTGAATTTTTTACGATTCCGATTATTTCTTTGTTTTTGTTTTTGGGAATTTCTCTAGTGCAGATGGCAGGTAATGCACTCTGTTTTTTGATGGCTTGTAGTTTGGCGTTTTCCCCCTTGCTGTCCATCCACAATATAAGCAATGTTTCTCAAAACCCAGGACGAGATCGAAAGAGTCTGGATTGCGCATGGCCGTAACTATGGGAGACCCGGGGTTGCAAAACTTAGTACTTCGCAAATATCTCGCTTCCTAATTCTTGCTCGAGTGCTCAGTTCGAAGTTGAACATCATGAAATTTTTCACAGATGCACCATGAAGTAGTTTTTCGTGGTCTCAACCATTTCTGAGTTAAGCTCAAGCAGTTGCTGAACTTTGCATCGATCTAGATTAGATATTAATGAAGCGAACTCATTACGAAATGTTTTAAGGAATCGAAAAATTAAAGCATTTTAAGTTTTTTAACATTTAGGCCCACTTCCAGAACGGATGAGGTGTTCAGCTCATACATTTTTGACAAATTTGTGGTAAAAACATTTTACAAAAAAACAATATATAAGTGTATATACATTTTTTTACATGTATTGTGATTTGCAGTTTAATATAAAAAGTTTTGAGCAGCACTGTTCTTGAATTTTGTTCAGGAGAATAAATTTACCTAGTCACTTACACAGAAGAGAAAACATAATAAGTAGCAACCACAGTTACGGAGCTTATAGTATAGTATATTAACTACAAAATTTCAGCCATATGGGCTAAACCGTCAACGAGATATTGACATATAAAAAAAGCACATAAAGTTAGATGGCAACACTTAGTGGCAATCATCTCTTGAAATAACTGTTTTTTAATATATACACATATTGGCCTTTTCCGTCTACTTTAACTGGATGAGGAGGGATGTAGGATTGGAAATTTTACTTGAGAATTCTTTTGTTAAAACACGACGTGGTGGTGTGGTGACATACATAAGATCAACGGCCATAAGATCAATTCGCCTGTGACCATTCATATGTCGTTAGGCCAATTGGTCTCATAAGGACTTCCACTTTTAATTTTTTTTTTTCTATTTCAGAGAAACCCTTTCCGGAACAGTTCTTAGTCCAAATTAAAGAAAAAACACGCCAAATCTTTTGCTCTAAATTTTTCTTAGAATATTTGAATAAGTTCTTCATATTTCAGAGAAGTACATGCTGGGCTTGTTTTTAATTAGATTTTTTGCTGAAATCAAAATAAAATTTAGGAAATGGAGTGCCCAAAATCATTTCGGCGGAACTCATTAATGTACCTATTTGAATGGTGGGCTAATTGCTCTATTCACTTGAATAAACCATTATATTGCGGAAGTAATATAAACTAACAATAACCCTGAAGGGAAATCAGTATCCCGTATTAAAAATGTCTTGTTCCGAACTAGACCTAGAGTGCCAAATAAGTACTAGTTCGTTGGTAGCTAGATTTTCTCCAGTTATAAAATCGACAGTTTGAATTTTTATATTTCATATTTCACATATATTTGAGAAACAAGCCACCAACAATAAAAAAACTAGCTTCCAGGAGCTTCGACTATGATTATGCCATTTTTCCCACACTTTCTTACCAGTTCGGATAATATCGCAGGAGGCCTCCACTCCGCTGGAAGGCCCAGGTGGAAAGCGATTTAAACTCCATTGGTGTGACCAATTGGCGCCAGCTGGCAGAGAGAAGAAGCGACTGGAGTGCCTTTTTGGACGGCCATAACCGTTTAAACCAATTAAGTATGTAAGTAATAATATCGCACTGGACACAACCAGCAAATGTTCATGTATTGGTATATCGAAATAGTTTTATGTTGTATTTTCTTTGTGCGGACTGGCCCGCGGGTATTGGCTAGTTTTACGAATATGATGAACAGACGTTTAAACCCATAACAAATTAACGCCTCATTAATACTTAAGACAAGATCCCTATTATGTCTGCCCACTTATTTTATAAGTGTTGCTGCTCAAAATTTAGTGCACTGCTCCCAACTCTGGTTTTGTAGCAGTGTACGATGGAATATTAGCAGCTTGGAAACAGATAAAACTAATTACTTGTACCATTTGTACTTTTCATTAAAAACACATTTATTTATACACGTGTCAACTTAATAACACAATTAAACTTTGCAAATACATGTGGGCAAGTCCACGGTAACGGACGTGGCATTCGCACGCATTTCAACCTGCATAAAAGAGACCATGCGCAGCGGACTGAGCGGATATTACAATATTTGAAGCAAAAATTATGGGTACCTCTAAAATGGAAGTGCATATATGTGAACATATATAATGAGGGTCGGACGCGACAAGAATATTAAGTAATTATTTAACGCTTGTGAAAGTATATAAGCTCAAGTACGGTTACGGACGCGAACATTTTTTGTCAATTAATAACACTGTATGAAATTGAAAATATATTCTTTGCGAGACAGCAAGATTTAGTTCCAGTAGAGTAAACAAAATCTAAGTACCTGGAATTTCGAATACGGCCTCAAAGTCCGGGCGAAGGGGCCAAATCCCCGTTTCGACAAATTTTACACATTTTAGACACCAATAAAAAATGTTACCCGAACTTTCTGGAAAAATTTCAGTAAACAGATCTATTTAACATCTGAAAGCTTTTTTAATTTCAAGTCCACGTTTGCTTTCTAGAAAAATAATAAGGATATGGGCAGGATCAATTTAAAAAACCTCCATTTTCCAAAGTTTGTTTAATGATAAATAAAAGTATTGACAAAATTTTATTAAAAGCAAAAATATACATCTGGGTTTAACAGCGCAACAATATAAAGGAAGGACGTTATATTTTGTTAGTAAAACATCCAAATTCGCAAAACCGATGAAGCGTTTCTTTGAAAACATGTTTATCTGTCCAGGATGAGGGGAAAGAATACACTATTTGATTTCCACATCATGCACATGTTTGACCTTTAATCCCAAGTGATAGAAATAAAGTCTAACCAATTTTGATTTTCTGTTCGTTATGGACTTTATTTGGGATTTGCCCATATATGAACAAACAATTGGAAGGAATTTTCCGTTTGAAAAAGTATAGCAACATGTTTTGTCATTTTTCATTTCGCTAGAACATCAACAAATACATTTAATTTGTTATTTTGATAGAACAAAATGTGTTTGTTCAGCTAATTAAAATAAACAAAAAACAAGTGAAGGGAGTCTAAGTTTGGATGTAATCGAATATTATATACCCAGCTTGAATTTGAATTGTACAATGCATTTCAGATAAATTACTTTTTCCAATTTTGTTACGAGGAATTTTTTTTTTTGACGATCTAGAAATAGTTTGTAATGCTTTGTCGGAATAGGGGCGTGGCACCGCCCATTAAAAAAATGTTTACTAATTTCCTCTTACAATAAAACTTGGTTAGTGAAATATCATTGGTAAAAAATTATTTTTCGCTAAGATATAGCTAAGTATTCTAGTCTACGACCATTTTAAACATATTTTATGTAAAAATGGGCGTGGTCTTTAACCGGTCCCGTCCATTTTTCCTTATCTTATTACGATCCGTTAGTTTGTCTTCGAGTTATATCTCCCGAAACATAAAAAATTGCTTGGTCATAAAAGGCGCGGTGCCACGCCCATTTTAAAAAAAATTTGAAGTGTTTCTTTTTGTTGTTATAAATCCACTTAGAAACGGAAACACCATTGATATAAAGCTCTTTTTCGCAATTATATGACGTATTTTATTCATCCACGGCCCTTTTAAAAATTTTTATATAAAAGCGGGCGTGGTCCTTCAACGTTTTCTTTAATTTTTCGTCGAATCATTCTTTATAGTAAAGGCAACCTCTCTGTCGAATTTTATTATGATAGGTTTACCGGTTTTTGATTTATGATTAATAATATTTGTAAAATTGATTTTATCACAAGTGGGCGGTGCCACGCCCATTTTAAAATTTCAATTTTTTTTTAATTTTTATCAAGTCTTATTATCAGCCCACACATCAAATTTCAACATTCTATATGAATAATTTACTAAAGGTTTTATGTATTTTCCAAAATGTTATACATGTAAAAAGTGGGCGTGGTTACTATGCGATTGCCCTCATTTTTAATAGCGATGGGAGATAAGCGCCAAGGAACCCATATACCAAATTTCAATATTTTATTCTTAAAATTTACTGAAGTTATTGTGTGCATCGACAAACGGACGGACAGATGACGGACGGCTAAATGAATTCCTTTTTTTCATCCACAGCATTTTCCATATTTATCTCGATTCTTTTTTTGCCATTACGATCACCCGTTATATTACCGAAGTTAATACACTCTGTGTGCAAAGCACGCTGAGTATAACAAGATTAACCTGGAATAGCTTTAACTTAAATTTAGATGTATTTTTGTTATTTCAAATTTCTGGAATAATATTTTTTTATTTACACGACTCATTTAGGTATAAATAGCGCCCGCAAAATTAATCACGATGTACTTTATTCTTGAAAAGTGGTAGAACACGTTGTAGCATAAATGAATATAGCAAATCACTTCTCGCTGCTATTTGTCCTGCTTAGCTGCGTTTGGACACATACGAATGCGCGATTTCGTATTATAGGTGGCCAATATATAAATATAGAGAGCAGCCCACATACAGTAGCAATAGTAGGTAATCGGAACTACTATTATTGCGTTGGTTCCATAGTCAATTATCATTCGGTGCTTACTGCTGCGCATTCCGTAAAAAATGAAATTCTGGCGAATCTCAAAGTTCTAGCTGGTGTAAGCGAAATACGTTCAACATTCAAAGGAGAAGGGCAACGTCACAAGGTGGAGAATATACATTATGATCCTGATTATGATCCAGAAACATTATTTATGGATATAGCTGTTGTTAAAGTGATTACACCCTTTGATCTGAATTCTGCAGTAAAAATAATACCACTTTGCGATATTCCAGCAGCAACAGACTCAGATATGGAAATTAGTGGATGGGGTGGGACAGTTATAAACAGTGACATTTGTTCTCCTCTTCTCAAAAGTAAAATCGTGAAAATAGCAGACGGGCAACAATGTAGGGATCCAATATCGAATACACTATTATCGGCAGATTATGCAGAAACAATCATGTTTGCTGGACGTAGTGGAGAAGGTATTTGTTTTGGAGATTCTGGAGCAGGAGGCGTTGTGAATGGAAAACTTTGTGCGGTAGCACAAGGTGGCTTTGAAGAGCCCGATTATCCGGATTTATATACAAATATAACAAATCCAAAAGTTCGAGAATTTATAACAAGGTGGATGTAACTGAAGGGTGTTGTTATAAATTGACTGTTGAGTGGAATGTCACCCTAACTCAACTGAGCACCGAATTTCGAAACATTTTGTGATAGCGCGCTTTCGAAACAGCAGTCGAAATTATAAATTTTTTTTTTTGTATGATGAACAAATAAATTGTCATAACAGTGAGTAAATAAAAATTTTTTATTGTGTGCTATGAAAGTGTGACGCATGTGAATGAATTAAGTTGTGGACCAAACTTTGATAACAACTTTATAGTTCCCTCGTGTATGAATAGATCATGAGATGAATACGAAATTGCAGAATGACTACTTTAAGGCCCTGGAAAAATCCTTGCAAGTAGCTGTTCCAACGAAACCCTTGGAAAGCGGTGCCACTATTTAAAAACGACCTTGGTGCGTTTTACCACCAAGGAAATGTAAGCCTAAATTTCGCTTCCAATTTGCGTTGTGCTTCTGCTTAGTTTCTCCTACAAATTGGAGGTGCGGGACCTACACGTATTATGCTGACAGAAATACACATGCATAGCTAAATACTGAAGGAATAAGTGACAGCGAAAATTTCATTTAGGTTAGGCCATGATGCAGTAAATCAGACAGGTGAAGCAATACTACAAAATGGAGTCGCATTTGACAATGCTAGCCCTCATAAACTAAAGTTTTGCTTCTCGACTTATCTGCAATGTTGATTTTTTTTACTATCATACAAAATGCTACATTGACGCCCTTCTGAAACATGAGGTAACGTGCGGGAAAACAACACCTGTGGTGTGTATTTCCTTTCAAAACCGGCCCGCTGGCATTACTTAAATTTTTTGGCGTCGATTCCGAGGGCATTATTTCACTGCGTCTGAATTACGAAGCTGCTTAGAGGAAATGTAAACGTTCTGGTAAACGGAACGGATTTACTGGATCTTCAGAGCATCACATTGTCCGCAACTATTCCTATGGCAACAGACCGTTGACGTCAATGAGATGACTGATGATTCGGAATAATACAGATGAGTATCTCGGATTGACCGTCCCAAGACAAACACACATTTATGTAGACCACCCTTAATCTCATTCTCCTTCTTGTTCTCTTGACTTTTAACTTCCTATAATTTTCCTTCCCATTCTCTGCATTCTATTCTCTTTTCTTTCATCTCCTTTTTTCCAATGTAAAGATATATCGAATTTGGCTTTTCTCCGCTCATTGCATTACTACGGTAGTCAAAAAGCAACAAAATAATACCAAAAATATTCCCTCCCTACTACTTTGAAATTCATGACCGGACTATAAGGGCCATCAAATTTTTGTTGTTGTACTACTGACTTCACCTGTCTGGTTTAATTGCGTCATGGATTAGGCTTTGAGTTATTATTGAAACAAAGATCCCTTGTTGTCGAGAATTCTCGACAATTTCGCAAATCGTCTTCAAACTTTCGGCGGGAATGACAGCAAAGACATAATTGAGCATCATCGGAAGACCACCTAGTGCAATTACGTTAACACAATGCGCTGATTCCGGCTAGGGCGCTGTTATGAGCGCACGAAATTTGTCAGCAGTTCACAGACTTAAGGCGGTTACATATGTATACATTTGGGTCGCTTCAAAACGAATCAAACTACTAACGAAGCTACGCTTGGTCCGCCTACCACATCAAAGATCGCCAGTTCAACTCACGCTCAAAGCAAGATCGAAAATTTGGAAACAAGTTTTACTAAGCGACATAAAATATGTAGATCCCATCTCGCCAATTCGTAGAAAAAAAGGAGCAGCCCGGCCTAAAATCTCTTCGCAGGTTATCGCGCCTTGCATTTTTATTTATTTTTATTCGACCCAACCTAAAACCCAATCAAACTTGCAAAGAAGCAGGTTGTTGATGCTATTGTGACTTTCACTTATTTTTTCTTTCCTCTTCTAATTATATTCAATTTGTATTTTTTCAGCTGAAGTGTCCCTTTGCACTCGATAAACAAAATATGCAACTCAAATACACAAGAGGAATACATACTGTTACGAATATTTGCAACACTAAGGGGTACTGCCATCTCTAAGCCGATGCTAAACAGTGACTGTACGCGCATCAATAATTCAATCATTATGTCTACAAATATGTATGTACACGCAGCGGAGATGAGATGCCCAAACACATGCAGACATCTTATTGAGATGCTCCTAAATATAGGCAATTATAATTGTGGAAGTGTTGCTCACACATACAAGCGCATGGGGTGTGAGGGAAGCTATACAAATTATACATCTGTAGTCGTAGCTGAGAAACCAACTAGTAAGTTCTGGAATGGAAAAGCCCAGAAGTATGCAACTAGGAAATCAAAGAGTATAAAAATGCGAGAACAGTAGAGGCGAGAATGCAGTTTCATTTGAGGTATAAATCAGTTTGGTTATTAAGCCAGCTAGTTGCAAAGTATAAGTGTTATTGTGAAGTACTTTAATAAAGGCCATTTTTCCATTATTCAATATTGGAGTTATTTATTCAACGGTTTAGTGATTCGAACTTAGCAGAAGGTCAAATAAGAAGATTTGCAGTAAAATCGTTACAATACATTTTATATACCAGCAGCAATAACTTACGTGGCTTCAGTTTTCATTAAACACAAAAAATTCAAAGTTATTGACTGCGTTCCAATGAGCCATCCAGATCTGGATCACGATCAAATCTCATTGGAACGATCCGGATCAGTACTACGAGAGTTGGCAGCACCAAACTAATGTGTACACATAACAGGGTGCCTGCTAATTTCAAAATTATCTTCTCGAATCGCTCCATAAAATTTTACTTAAAGCGTTAAAACAAGGTGTGCAAAGCAAACATAAGCAAACCCCTCTCATTAGTACGATGGAAAAGAAATTAACAACTTGCGAGTCAGCAAGTCATGCTCGCACTGTCAGTAACTCTCCATCTCCGCTCCTTTACTAAATAAAAGTAACTCGACTGCCGACCAAACTACTTTTAGGGCGTCTTTATCGTCATCTGAGCAAACATCCGACTGGAAAATTATAACCAAAGCTAATAGCAACGGAATGAAACCAATAGTAATTGGTTCAAGCAGCAATAATGAACTAAGTGTAGTTTCTGATTTCAAATGACTGCATATATCTTCCTTTTCACCTAATGTATCTGATGCTGATATTCTAGCGTATGTTTCTAAGCATGCAGATATTGATTCTAAACTGATGGTATGCCGCCCTCTTATAAGAAAAGCTGGTGATTTCGGATTGGATTGCAGAATATCCTTAGGTGAATACGATTGTTTAGCCATCGCTGAGAATACGTTTAACAGTAACATCTCCACAAGTAAATTTTTTGGCAACAGCTATAATGTGTACCGCAAGGATCGTAGTTCTATTGCCACAGGTCATGAAAAGGGCGGCGGTGTAATGATTGCGGTAAAAGCGGAGGTAGTAACACAATTGCTCTAAATCTAGCTAATAATTTAATTGATCAAATTTTTATTAGAATTAAGGTTTCATGCAAGAAATCACCGTGTAGTAGCATAGATATTTATCAAATGCACCTAGATAATTTGGCTCATATTGCTGGTCTTGCTAATGACTCAAATGAGAAAATTTATTTATCTCAATCTAACTCATCTATCTTGGTCATTGTACAGTAATACTTTGCTGCCTCATAACATTCGTTCTGATATTGATAATAATTTTATAGGTGCGGCCACCGTGGTGTGATGGTAGCGTGCTCCGCCTACCACACCGAATGCCCTGGGTTCACACCCCGGGCAAAGCAACATCAAAATTTTAGGAATAAGGTTTTTAAATTAGAAGAAAATTTTTGTAAGCGGGGCCGCCCCTCAGCAGTGTTTGGCAAGCACTCCGAGTGTATTTCTGCCATGGAAAGCTCTCAGGGAAAACTCATCTGCTTCGCAAATGCCTTTCGGAGTCGGCATAAAACCAGTAGGTAACGTCCCGCCAATTTGTAGGAAAAATTAAAAAGGAGCACGATGCAAATTGGAAGAGAAGCTCGGCATAAATCTCTTCGGAGGTTATCGCGCCTTACATTTTTTTTATTTTAAACTATAGAATCCAATGTTTTGGAGGAACGCGATTATTCGAAGGCGGATTATGTGGCGTTAAATAATTTTTTAAATTCAATGTACTGGGCGTTTCTTAATGGCCCGACCGTTGCATATAATACTTTTCGGGAAAATTTAAATCTTGCCATATCTTAGTATGTCCCTGTTAAAAGACTAATTACCCGAAATAAACTACCTTGGTTTTGTTCTGGGCTTTGTAATTTAAAGAATTTGAAAAACAAAGCATTAAAAGGGTTTAAAAAAAGTAATCTGGAAACTGACCGACTTAATTTCCTTCGCTTAAGAAAGGATTTTGATTATCTCCATGGCTTTTTGTTTCGGAATTACATGTATAAAATTGAAGATAAGCTTAAATCTAACCCGTCATGTTTTTGGCGTTTTATTGACCCAAAACGTAAAACTAATGGTTTCTCCATTAGCTCGCATTATAATGGCGATTCTTCTGGCAACACAGTTGACTCCTGCGAATTATTTGCTAAGTTTTTCCAAACTGTGTATGAAACCCAAATAACACATTCATCTCCATCGTTTTCAGCTACTTCTTTACCTATAATAACTACTTTCACGGTTTCTGTAGAGAATGTCTTTTCGGCAATTTCGTCGCTGAATTCTAGCCCAAAGCCGGATTGCAAAGGTTTCTCACCATTTTTTTTTTCAAAAATTGTTGCAGTGCAATTGCTCTCTATACTGCTCTTCTCTTTGAATTGTGCCTTAATAATGAAATTTCTTTGAATCATTGGAAGATATGCACTGTTATTCCAGTCTATAAATCTGGTGATCGTGATGATGTCCTCAACTACAGACCAATAGTTAAACAATGCACATTGGCTAAATTGTTTGACCATATTCTCCAGTCAGAATTATTCGACCATGTAAGTACGGTTATTTCAAATTGCCAACATGGTTTTTTCCAGGTAGATCAACCTGTACGAATCTAACCATACTAACAAACCATATAATAAACGCTTTTGAAAATCGAGCGCAATTGGATATTGTGTCAGACTTCTCCAAAGCATTTGATAAAGTCAATCACTTTATACTTTTGAAAAAATTGGAGTGTAATGGAGTAAGCGGCAAGCTACTTAATTTCTTTAAGAGCCTTCTTACAGGAAGAAAACTCCAGGCTAAAATGGGAGCTGCACCATCAAGAACTATGATAGACGCTGTATAAGAAATATACCTCAGGGTAACCACTGTGGTCCACTCCTATTCTTATTATATATATATAAATGACTTACCAAATTGCTTCAACTTCACTAACTGTCTGATATTCGCAGACGATGTGAAGATTTTCTTAATTATACGTGACCACTCTGATAGTCTTAAAATGAAGCGCGATCTCGAAGCTCTTGAAAAATGGTATTCATTTAATAGTCTAGAACTGAATATCAATAAGTGCTATGTAGTAACGTTTTCTAGAATGCCTACGAGAAACATAACATTTGACTATGAGCTAAACAGTTGTAAAATATCTCGTTGTAAGGAAATCAAAGATTTGGGTGTTATCTTCGATTCAAAGCTCAAATTCTCGAAACATATAGACTTTATGGTGTCTAAAGCCTATGCTATGCTAGGGTTCATAAGACGAAACACCAAAGAGTTCAAGGATGCATTGACTTTAAAATCGCTATATATTTCTCTAGTCAGGAGCCGCCTAGAATACTGTTCCGTAATTTGGAGTCCCTATTATGTTGTACACATTCATAAAATCGAACACGTGCAAAAGATATTTACAAAATTCGCTTCTTATGATGGGAGGCAGTCCTCGCATGACAGAAGGAAATATTTCTCAATTATCTTTGTATATAATATAATTAATAGACGCATCAATTGCACAGCTCTAGAAAATTTCTTCATTTTATATATTCCTCCTCGTAGTTTAAGGAACGTTCGTATATTTGAAAGTACAACGTATTATACGAATTATGGTGATGATGAGCCAATTACTAGATGCATCAAACTTTGTAATACCTACTCTAATTTCATTAATTTTAATTTGAATATTGATAGGTTTAAATTAAATTGTTATTAATTAATAATTAGCTTTGAAAGTTTTTCTATTATGCCAACTAGTCTGTAAGGATTGTGTACTCTAGACTGTATTAATAATAAATAAATAAATTATCAATAACTAGTATTGTATTCTCTAAACGATGCCAGAATTGCGAAAAAATTTTCATAAAAATTTGTATGGGATTTTGCAATTAAAGAAAAGCTAGAGTACTTGTGCTTAAGGAAAAGGTCGGCAGTTAAATTTAAAAAAATATAGGGCGCAGTACACTCCGATGAGATTTTAGGCCGGGATTCTCTTTCAATTTGCTTCGTGCTCCTTTTATTTTTCCTACAAATTGGCGGTACCGGATTCACAAAGTTTTTTGCCATCTCCGAACGGCGTCTGCAAGACAGATGAGTTTTTACTGAGAAGCTGTTCATGGCAGAAATACACTCGGAGTGTTTGCCATTGTCTTTAGTAGTTTAAGTTTTAGGCCTAAACAGACGTAATAATAAATAAATTAAAATTAAATTAAATTATGTACCAAAGCATAAGGTGCAATTTTATACTTCATGCTGTTAAAATGTTAGAGGAATAATGAAAAGTTTCTTATCTGAACAATCCGTTGTATGGGATATATGCTATATATATGTAAGTAGTCATAGACCCTTACCTCGTTACCTTTCCCCGATACTTCACAAGCGCCATTTGTCTACATGTTTAAGGTTAACAAAGTTCAGTCCATTAAGAACACAACATGAGTATAAATTGAGATAGTCGACGATGCGATAAAAGCTCCCCGTTTAACTTAATAACAAATTTATAAAAAGCTGCTAACTACATAAAATTTCAATACATTTTAACTTGTCATGCAATATAGCTTTTTCGCTTTATTGTCAAATTTTGGCGTATGTAGTGTAGGATGGGAAAACGAATAGATTAGTTTTTTTGGTGAGTGCCAATTAATCGGCACTGCTATTTTATTTAATCGATGCCGACATTCAGCATCAAGAAAATGAATTGCCTTTATTTCAAATATTTTCGGTCTATTTATACAAAAATATTACAAACAAAGTCTTATGTATAATTTATTTACTATGTTACATATTTACTTCTGATTCTAAGCCTAACAACAGAATGCAGCCAAACGTGCTCATGCACATTCACATACACATGCATATATTTGCAAAGCGTTAGAACTTGCTGGTGCATGTGAATACGCAAACTCAGCAAGATTTTAGTTGGTTGCGTTTTGTTTACGCTATCAGTGAGCAACTCAAAAGCCACGATTTCTAAGTGTTTTGTAAGTACACATGTATGTATGAATGTGTTTATTTTGGCTACACTACAGTAGTTAGCAGCTTTTACAGGATCGTCGACGATATATTGGCATTGAAAATGGTCGATATCAGATTATATCCACGTCTATTTTCAAAAATGGGAAAAAGGAACACTGCCATATATCAAAATCATCAGTATCGAAAAAAAATTTGATTGAGCCATGTCTGGTGAGTTGAACTTATAACGCAGAATAGAAAATTTGTAAAATTTTGCACAATGGGCGTGCCACCGCCCACTTTTAAAAGAAGGTAATTTAGAAGTTTTGCAAGCAGTAATTTGGCAGTCGCTGAAGATATCATGATGAAATTTGGCAGGAACGTTACTGCTACTTCTATATGTATGCTTAAAAAAATTAGCAAATTTTTTTAAAGTCAAATTAAAAAAAAAAGTGAATATCTTTACAGTATATAAGTAAATTATGTCAACATTCGACTCCAGTAATGATATGGTGGAATAAAATACAAAAATAAAAGAAAATTTCAAAATGGGCGTGGCTCCGCCCTTTTTCATTTAATTTATCTAGGATACTTTTAATATAAGTCGAACAAAAATTTACCACTCCTTGTGAAATTTGGTAGGATCTTAGATTCTCGGACGATAACTTTTTTCTGTGAAAAAGGGCGAAATCGGTTGAAGCCACGCCCAGTTTTATACACAGTCGACCGCTTCTCCTTCCGCTTGGCCGTTACCACTTTGTATTGGGGTAAAAAATGGCCGAAATCCCACTATGACCACGCCCACTTTTTCGATATCGAAAGTTACGAAAAATGAAAAGAATGCCATAATTCTATACCAAATACGAAATAAATAATAGTTTAAAAAAACTAAAAAAAACACGCTTTTATAGCAAACCGAACTAAAAAATAGAAAATAATTTTCAATTAAGAAGAATTTACATAACAGTAGTAGAAGGTCGAATAATCGCTTATAGCTAATCACCTCAAAATAAAATTATAAGAAAATTTAAGTTATTAACAGAATAATTTAATTCGGAGTAAAAAGCGTGGGGTGCATTTGACTACATTTCATATCTTTCCTCTCAAATAGTTGCCAATAGAATGATTGTAACATTCAATATCAAGGACCCCACGCTTTTTACTATGAATTAAATTATTCTGTTAATAACTTAAATTTTCTTATAATTTTATTTTGAGGTGATTAGCTATAAGCGATTATTTGACCTTCTACTACTGTTATATAAAATCTCTTTAATTGAAAATTATTTTCTATTTTTTAGATCGGTTTGCTATAAAAGCGTGTTTTTTAGTTTTTTTAAACTATTATTTATTTTTAATTTTTTAGTTCAAGTAATTTTAAAAGTTTTAGTCGAGAGTGAAGAAACCTCGAAACGCCAGCGGTCCATGTATTAATCCAACCCCACGGCACCGAAAAGGGCCAAGACGAAGGGAGGATGGAAGCGGTCTTTGGCCGAAATTGCCGAGGGTCGGCAGATCATTGGCATTATATACGAGAACATCGAAGGTTCCAGGATCCCGAAACAACAGTGGAAGTGGATCGAGGCCGCGCTCGCTACGGTGGCCGTTAAGGTTAAGAAAGACAACCCTGGTCCACCGCCATCTTACACCGATGCAGGGTGATTCCAGGGAAATGTCAAGCTAATTGCCTGTGACAACGCCAGGTCGGTAAACCTCTATAGGGCCCCCGTCACGCTGATAGGGGTGGTATATCCGGGCGCGCGCCTCAAGGTAATGAAGGCGCGTGATATCCCCTCACGACCCAAGGCTAGATCCTGGGTTCCAGTGACGCCAACGGACCCTGCTGACATCCCGGAGCTGCTCCAGGAGTACAACCCGCCACAGGTTTGGAAGTCAACCCGGATAAAACCGAGCTTGTCCTCTTCACGAGGAGGTACAAAGTACCAAATCTTACACCGCCAAGAATTAGGGGTACGTTCTTAGCGTTTAGCGATCAAGTCAAGTATTTGGGGGTCATTCTTGATAGGAAGCTATTATGGTGTGGTCATATAGTGGAGCGATCCAAGATGGCAGCAGCAGAACTGTTCACCTGCAAGAGGGCAATTGGCACCTCCTCTGGATTCTCTCCTAAGGTGACCTGCTGTATTTACACAGCATTTGTGCACCCGATTCTTCTTTATGGTGCCTTGATCTGGTGGCCTGCACTAGCTAAAAGTACCTATCTTAAAATGCTTCAAAAGGTGCAACGGAGTTCGGAGCTCTGCATTACCGGGGCTCTCGGCTACACTCCAGATTCCGTTACATATATACATACATGGATACATAGATACATAGATAGATACAGGCCAAGCTAATAAAAGCGTGTTAAAAAGGGCTCCAGTATGCTCTTTCGTAGATGTGCTATGTATCCAATTCTATCATTAATTAAGGAACGCGTTTTTCGCATTATGCGCAAGGTTTAAAATTTATGGCCTTTTGGGGTGGTCACAAGTTCAATTGACCTTATGTCCGTTAACCTTATGTGACCCCACCATCACATTATTGCATTGTCATCGAGCCATGATACGTGTGCAAAGTTTCAATCAAACTTATGGCCATTCAAAGTGGTAATAAGGCCAGTTGACCTTATGGCCGTTGACCTTATGTCACCATACCATCACAGTAATGCATTGTCATCGAGCCTCGATATGTGTGCAGAGTTTCAATCAAACTTATGGCCATTCAAAGAGGTAATAGGGCCAATTGACCTTATGGCCGTTAACCTTATGTCGCCACACCATCACATTAATGCATTGTCATTGGTCCTTGATACATATGGAAAGTTTAAAATTAATCAGACTTCCAGAAACCGGTGAAAATTAAGCTTAAAGATCCCGTTACATACAGGCCAAGCTAATAAAAGCGTGTTAATAAATGAATGCGTTTTTCGCATTATGTGCAAGGTTTCAAATCTATGCCATTTGGAGTGGTCACAAGTTCAATTGAGCTTATGTCCGTTAACCTTATGTCATCCCACCATCACGTTATTGCATTGTCATCGAGCCATGATACGTGTGCAAAGTTTCAATCAAACTTATGGCCATTCAAAGTGGTAATAAGGCCAATTGACCTTATGTCACCACACCATCACATTAATGCATTGTCATCGAGCCGTGATACGTGTGCAAAGTTTCAATCAAACATATGGCCATTCAAAGTGGTAATAAGGCCAATTGACCTTACGGCCGTTGACCTTATGTCGCCACAGCATCACAATAATGCATTGTCATCGGTCCTTGATACGTATGCAAAGTTTCAAATTAATCACACTTCTAGAAACCGGTGAAAATTAAGCTCAAAGATTCCGTTACATAGCTAATAAAAGCGTGTTAAAAAGGGATGAAACATGGTAATTGGATTGGTTTGTTGACGCAAAATCTAACTTTAGAAAAAAACTTTGCAAAGTGGGTGTGACACCTACCATATTAAGTAGAAGAAAAGGAAAAAGTTCTGCAGGGCGAAATCAAAAGCCCTTGGAATCTTGGCAGGAATACTGTTCCTGGTATTACATATATAAATAAATTAGCGGTCCCCGGCAGATGATGTTCTGGGTCACCCTCGTCCACATTTTGGTCAATATCTCGAAAACGCCTTCACATATACAAATACCACCAATCCCTTTTAAAATACTCATTAACACCTTTCATTTGATACCCATATCGTACAAACAAATTATAGAGTCACCCCTGGTCCACCTTTATGGCGATATCTAGAAAAGGCGTCCACCCATAGAACTAAGGCCCACTCCCTTTTAAAATACTCATTAACACCTTTCATTTGATACTCATATCGTACAAACAAATTCTAGAGTCGCCCTTGGTCCACCTTTATGGCGATATCTCGAAAAGGCGTCCACCTATAGAACTAAGGCCCACTCCCTTTTAAAACACTCATTAACACCTTTCATTTGATACCCATACCGTACAAACAAATTCTAGAGTCGCCCTTGGTCCACCTTTATGGCGATATCTCGAAATGGCGTCCACCTATAGAATTATGGCCCACTCCCTCATAAAATACGTTTAATACCTTTCATTTTATACACATGTCATACAAACACATTCCAGGGTTACCCTAGGTTCATTTTCCTACATGGTGATTTTCCCTTATTTTATCTCCCAAGCTCTCAGCTGAGTATGTAATGTTCGGTTACACCCGAAATTAGCCTTCCTTACTTGTTATACTCAGTTGAGCAGAGCTCACAGAGTATATTAAGTTTGATTGCATAACGGTTGGTTGTACAGGTATAAAGGAATCGAGATAGATATAGACTTCCATATATCAAAATCATCAGGATCGAAAAAAAATTTGATTTAGCCATGTCCGTCCGTCCGTCCACCGTCCGTTAACACGATAACTTGAGTAAATTTTGAGGTATCTTGATGAAATTTGGTATGTAGGTTCCTGAACACTCATCTCAGATTGCTATTTAAAATGAACGATATCGGACTATAACCACGCCCACTTTTTCGATATCGAAAATTTCGAAAAACCGAAAAAGTGCAATAATTCATTACCAAAGACATATAAAGCGATGAAATTTGGTAGGTGAGTTGAACTTATGACGCAAAATTGAAAATTAGTAAAATTTTGGACAATGGGCGTGGCACCGCCCACTTTTTAAAGAAGGCAATTTAAAACTTTTGCAAGCTGTAATTTGACAGTCGTTGAAGATATCATGATGAAATTTGGCAGGAACGTTACTCCTATTACTATATATACGCTTAATAAAAATTAGCAAAATCGGAGAAGGACCACGCCCACTTTTAAAAAAAAAATTTTTTTAAAGTAAAATTTTAACAAAAAATTTAATATCTTTACAGTATATAAGTAAATTATGTCAACATTCAACTCCAGTAATGATATGGTGCAACAAAATCCAAAAATAAAAGAAAATTTCAAGATGGGCGTGGCTCCGCCCTTTTTCATTTAATTTGTCTAGAATACTTTTAATGCCATAAGTCGAACGAAAATTTACCAATCCTTTTGAAATTTGGTAGAGGCATAGATTTTATGACGTTAACTGCTTTTTGTGAAAATGGGCGAAATCGGTTTGAAGCTACGCCCAGTTTTTATACACGGTCGTCCGTCTGTCCTTCCGCATGGCCGTTAACACGATAACTACAGCAAAAATCGACATATCTTTACTGAACTTAATTCACGTACTTATCTGAACGCACTTTATCTTTGTGTGAAAAATGAACGAGATCCGACTATGACCACGCTCACTTTTTCGATATCGAAAATTCTGAAAAATGAAAAATTGGCATAATTCTTTACCAAATACGAAAAAAGGGATGAAACATGGTAATTGGATTGGTTTATTGACGCGAAATATAACTTTGGAAAAAAATTTGTAAAATGGTTGTGACACCTACCATATTAAGTAGAAGAAAATGAAAATTTATTTTAATAATTTGGGAAAAATTTAAACAACGTGACATCAGGACGGACAAGGCGACAGCTGTTTCGATTATACCTTGTAAATCTCTTCAAAGCCTTTTCTCCCGGGAGTGCGAGTCGAACTCGCACCCCTACGATAGTTGAAATGGTTGTAAACGCATTCAACTACGTCATGCCTGTTGTGAAGTCTTTCCCAATTGCCTTCTTTTTGCATATTTTAATCTTTTACACATTGCATACTTCGTATGCAATTATGTGTTAAAGCTATGCTTGGTGCGTTTACAACCATTTCAACTATCGTAGGGGTGCGAGTTCGACTCGCACTCCCGGGAGAAAAGGCTTTGAAGAGATTTACAAGGTATAATCGAAACAGCTGTCGCCTTGTCCGTCCTGATGTCACGTTGTTTAAATTTTTCCCAAATTATTAAAATAAATTATAAAATTAAAAAATTTCTTCAAATAAATGTTTTCATACATTTAAAAAAAAAAGCAATATGGGCAATCCCCGATTATTAAAAATCATACGAAAATGAAAATGTTCTGCAGGGCGAAATAAAAAACCCTTGAAATCCTTGCAGGTATTACATATATAAATAAATTAGCGGTATCCAACAGATAATGTTCTGGGTCACTCTGGTCCACATTTTGGTCGATATCTGGAAAACGCCTTCACATATACAACTACCACCACTCCCTTTTAAAACTCTCATTAATACCTTTAATTTGATACCAATATCGTACAAACACATTCTAGAGTCACCCCTGGTCCACCTTTATGGCGATATCTCTAAAAGACGTCCACGTATAGAACTAAGCCCCACGCCCTTTTAAAATACTCATTAACACCTTTCATTTGATACCCATATCGTACAAACATATTCTAGAGTCACCCCTGGTCCACCTTTATGGCGATATCTCGAAAAGGCGTCCACCTATAGAACTAAGGCCCACTCCCTTTTAAAATACTCATTAACACCTTTCGTTTGATACCCATATTGTACAAACGTATTCTAGAGTCACCCCTGGTCCACCTTTATGGCGATATCTCGATAGGCGACCACCTATACAACTACCACCACTCCCTTTTAAAACCCTCATTAATACCTTCAATTTGATACCCATATCGTACAAACACATCCTAGAGTCACCCCTGGTCCACCTTTGTGACGATATTTCGAAACGGCGTCCACCTATAGAACTAAGGCACACTCCCTTTTAAAATACTCACTAACACCTTTCGTTTGATACCCATATTGTACAAACGTATGCTAGAGTCACCCCTGGTCCACCTTTATGGCGATATCTCGAAAAGGCGACCACCTATACAACTACCACCACTCCCTTTTAAAACCCTCATAAGTACCTTTAGTTTGATACCCATATCGTACAAACCCATCCTAGAGTCACCCCTGGTCCACCTTTATGGCGATATTTCGAAACAGCGTCCACCTATAGAACTAAGGCCCACTCCCTTTTAAAATAATCATTAACACCTTTCGTTTGATACCCATATTATACAAACGCATTCTAGAGTCACCCCTGGTCCACCTTTATGGCGATATCTCGAAAAAGCGACCACCTATGGAACTATGGCCCACTCCCTCATAAAATACTCTTTAATGTCTTTCATTTGATGCACATGTCATACAAACACATTCCACGAATCTAAGGATCACTCCCTTTTAAAATACTCATTAACACCTTTTTTTATACCCATATTGTACAAACAAATTCTAGGGACATCCCTGGTCCATATTTATGGCGATATCTCGAAACGGCGTTCACCTATGGAACTATGGCCCACTCCCTCATAAAATACTCTTTAATGTCTTTCATTTGATACACATGTCATACAAACACATTCCACGGTTTCCCTCGGTTAATTTTCCTACATGGTTATTTTCCCTTATGTTGTCACCATAGCTCTCAACTGAGTATGTAATGTTCGGTTACACCCGAACTTAACCTTCCTTACTTGTTTTTAATTAGATTTTTTGCTGAAATCAAAATAAAATTTAGGAAATGGAGTGCCTAAATACATTTCTGCGGAACTCATTAATGTACCTATTCGAATGCTGCAATAATTGCTCTATTCACTTGTATAAACAAATATATAGCGGAAGTAATAAAAACTAACAATAACCCCGAAGGGAAGTCAGTATCTAGTGATAAAAATGTCTTGTTCCGAACTAGACCTAAACTGTCAAATAAGTACTAGTTCGTTGGTAGCTAGATTTTCTCCAGTTATAAAATCGACAGTTTGAATTTTTATATTTCATATTTCACATATATTTGAGAAACAGGCCACCAACAAACAAAAAAATTGTGACCAGCTTTCAGGAGCTTCGGCTATGAGTATGCCGTTTTTCCCACACTCTCTTACCAGTTCGGATAATATCGCAGGAGACCACCACTCCGCTGGAAGGACCAGGTGGAAAACGATTTAGACTCCATTGGTGTGACCAATTGGCGCCAGTTGGCGGGGAGAAGAAGCTAATGGCACGCCTTTTTGGACGGCCATATCCTTTTAAACGGTTAAGCGCTAATTAAGTAAGTAAGTAATAATATCGGACTGTACGCAACCAGCAAACTTTCGTATATTGGTATATCGCAATAGTTTTATGTTGTATTTTCTTCGTGCGGACTGGCCCGCGGGTATTGGCTAGCTTTACGAATATGTGAGAGATGAACAGACGTTTAAATCCATAACAAATTAACGTCTCATTAATACTTAAGGCAAGATCTTGATTATGTCAGCCCACTTAAGTTGTAAGTATTGTTGCTCAAAATTTAGTGCACTACTCCCAACTCTGGTTTTGTAGCAGTGTACCATGGAATATAAGCAGCTTGGAAACAGATAGAACCAATTACGTATACCTTTTGTACTTTTCACTAAAAACACATTTATTTATACACGTGCCAACTTAATAACACAATTAAACTTTGCAAATATATGTGGGCAAGTCTATGGTAACGGACCCGACATTCGCAAGCATTTTAACCTAAATAAAAGAGAACATGAGCAGCCACTGAACGGATATTACAATATTTGAAGCAAAAATTGTGGGTGGCTCTAAAATGGAAATACATGTAAATGACAATATATAATGAGGTTCGAATGCGACAAGAAATAAAAGTAATGTTTTAATGCTTGTGAAAGTATGCAACACTTAACGAAACTAAGAGCAAATTTTGCATTCCTTAAATGACATAAGACAGAAGTTGAAATAAAGACCCAATGCCCGTAGATTTTCGAAATCTGAAATTTTTTTTTAAAACGCTGTATATAAGCACAAGTACGGTTACTGACGCGACAATTTTTCTCAATGATTAACACTATGTGACATGGAAAATATATACTTTGCGAGATATCACGGTTTAGGTCTACATAGTAGAGTAAACAAAATCTACATACCTGGAATTTCGAATATGCCCTCAAAGTCCGGGCGAAGGGGCCAAAACTCCATTTTCATAAGCGGAGATGTATACTTGTATATAAATTTCCCTCTGTTTATTCTTTCTATAAATTTTTGAGTCATTCAGTAGAGTGCTTCTAACGATTTAGAAGAAGTATAATAAAAGTAATTTGGCATTCAAAACTGACGAATATAAAAAATCCACTGAAATTTGGATAAGGTATTCCCACTTAACCATTTCTAGGCGACAAATATATAGATATTTTTTGTTCAAGCAGATAAGATTCGGAAGAAAAATTCAAGGTAGATTGTATCGCTTTCTTTGTGTCTTCATATGAAATTGTTGAATACATCAATAAAAACTAAATTAGTCTTTAAAATTCATGTCTTCTTGAAATCAGAACTAATTCTAGATTTTCCTGTTATAATCCTTTGTATATATACATTAAAAAAGAGATACAACAATTTACACTTTCGTCACAAGAGTCAATCAATCCAAGAATCAATTAATAGTTTATACACTTCTGAAAGCGCAAAATCCCCTATTTCTGACAACATATGCACTGTGGAGCAAAAGTGAGCACTTAAGCCGCGTAGCCTTATGTTTTGGTTAAAATTCATACTTTATTTGGAATTTTCTAATCGTATATCAACTTAATCGAATATCTTGTACATAAGAGATAAATTTACATGTGACTAGCAGACGCGGCAGACGTTGTTCTGCCCTAAATTTGGTCTATCTGCATACATTTTAATAAGCTTTTTCCGTCTATCTCTGCCCTCGCCCCTCTACACTTTTTCCTAATCTTTGTATTCACTCCTCCCTCCGTATTTTTCGCTTCATCTATCTCCATCTTCATCTCATTCTATCTCTTTCTCCTTCTCTCTTTTCTCTTCTCTCAAGTTTTTCTCATTCTTCTTCATATCTTATTGCCAGTCCCAGAGGGTGCTATGTAATTTTTTTCAGTCCCATTCCGAGTCTCAGTCCCATTCCGACTCCGAGACTCAGTCTCAGTCTCAGTCCCAGTCCCAGTCCTAGTCCCAATCCCAGTCCCACTCCGTGTCTTGTCTACTTCCCGGAAAAAGCATCGTAAATACTAATATAGGCAAATTTATATACCAAATTTCAGGCAAATCGAATAGGACATATGTAAATAGGTATGTGGGTATTATTAATTCATGTCTTTATTTCGGCCTCGCGTGCACATTTATCAGTTTTGCCAGGTTGATGCGACCAAATCGAATATGACAATGGAAATTAGTTTAAAGCTCTCAGCAACAGCTTTCATTTGATATCCATAATACACACACATTCTAGGGGTACCCACGTCCACGTTTTAGCCTATATCTCGAGTTCCTGTGCGTCGATCCTGAATTTTCTTTGATATAAACCCCACGATGCCCGAGGCCTTTCCAACGAATGCAAAACCGTGTAAATCGGTTCGTACGATCTGGAGTTATAGCGTCAGGAAGGAAAACCCGACTTATTTTTATATTATAGAAAACAAAAACATAAGTATTATTTAAAAGTGTTTTCAGTTTTGCACTCCAGCATCTTGGTGGGAAGTTTACTTTAACTAGTATTTTGTGAAGTCTTCCTTGCTCTTTAAAACAGCCTCTATACGACTTGGCAAACTTTCATTTAAATTTTGGCAAGTTTCTCGTTGCCGCAGGTCTTTAATGGTGAGATCTGGGGTTTGAGCTGGCCACACAATCGTGGAAAATGTCACTGTATTGAGTCAGTTCCCTACCAGTTCTGATGAGTGCTTGGGGTCGTTGTCTTGTTCAAAGACAATATCCTCATCATTATACTCCATTTGACCAATCGCAACTGTTAAATTTTCGTACAGTCTGCCAAGATACATTTCTTTATTCGTTCTACCTTCCACTAAGTTGAACGGACCAACACCAAATGCCAAGAAATATCCCCAAACCATTATTGACCATCCACCATGCTTCACGGAATCGATCACCTCTTCTGGTTCTCGACCAAAAATGTTGGATGCCATCTGCCTTGAATCGATTTTTCTTGCATTAATTTGACCACAGAACGCGTCTCCAGTCATTAATGGTCCAATTTTTATGACTTGCTACAAACGCCATTCGAGCTTTTCGGTGTTTTGCTGAAAGCTTTGGTTTCTTGGCCTTTTTTGCAGGAAAGCAACCAACTCCTTTAAGCGCACGCCGGACAGTCCACACACTAGCTTCAGAATTAATACTTTGCGCTGCCTCTTTTCGTATTTTTGGTTTCGCGGTCATTAGGGCCATAAGCTTCGCTTCGCTACTCTTTATCTTCTTTGGTCGGCCATTTTTGAATGCTGAGTGGCCATATTTTTGAATTTCTTCACTTTCACCACTTGTGTTTGAGAAAGTTTAAGTTGTTTTGCGACTTCCCTCGTAGACTCGCCCCGTTGAAGCAGCTTTTCTACCACCACCATCGTTTTGTTGTTACACGGTTTCATATCTATACTATAATAAATCTCTAGAAAATCATGTCTGTACATCCAAGATTTCTAAAAAAAAATGAGTGTACTTGACGTTTGGAATGTCGTAGAATCCATCGGCACCACTTGTTTCTGTTTGTCTGTTTGTCTTTATGATATCGATAATCTCGGAAACTAACGAATGGATTTTTATGAGACTTTCACAGATGGATAGCCTGTAATCCAGAAGGGAATCTAGAACTTATTTCATCAAAATCGCGTGAGAAACAAAAAAGATATAGTTGTTTAAGCTATAATTAAGCTACTTTTAAGGATTTTTTTTTTTGAAAAACGAAGGAAAATGCACTTAGTTTCCAAACAAATATCACAAAATGTCTTTGCAAAGTTTTTTTTCAATTTCATATAAATTAAAAATCAAATTCATGAATAGATGCAGTGGCGTACCAAAAAAAATTATTTCACGCTGCCATATTACGATAATCGGTTAAAATGAGGTTACCTAAAACCTCTAAATATGCGTACAATATGAGCATCAAACAGTAGAGGAAGGTCACAGGTTTCATTTGAATGTTGTGATATTTCGATAAATTAATCGATAACTGAGTTATCGGTCAAAATGTATTTGCTCCAAAATCTATAAATTTACCTACAATATGAAATACTTTTAGCTAAGATTTTAAACCTTTTACACGCGTTAATCAGGGACTCAAACCTTTTGGTGCAATTCGATTTATCTGTTCGCTGACAGGTGGCGCAAAGTTTTCGTGTGTACTGCGATGCTTTGGTAGGTGTGCGATTGGTTGTCGTACACATACATTAAATAAAATTTTCGTAAATACGGTAATGCCAAATGTCGGAAAGGTTATTTGTTATGTGCCCATTTAATTTTCATTGCATTATTTTTAGAAACACTATGCCCAAAAAGCGTTCAAATTTATCTAAACCCACTAAAGCTGCTAAGAGGTTAAGACTAATGCGATCACAAGAATCGAGTGAAAATTAAGAAACGAGGCTTTCGGCAAATAGAGAACGTATAGCATTTATCAGGTCTATGGAAACTCCTTCCGAAAGTGATGCGCGCCGACATATTGATAGGGAACGCCATGCTTTGTCGCGCGAATTGGAAGCACCGCACGAAAGAGAAATTCGTCTTAGTTTGCAGCAAGTTAAGACTAATTTAAATCGCTTCTTTGAAAATGAAGAAGAACAACATATACGACTCAGGAATGACCGAGAGCGCCACATATTGTCTCGAGGTTCTGAACCTGTTTGTCGAAAGGGAGTCCCGGTTAAATGAGCAGCGCATCCGCTCATCATGTCCAAGGTTATGCCAAACAAGTAATAAAACGTTTTTGCATCGTGAGGAACGTTTGATAAATGATCGACATCACCATAACATTACTAGAATGCTGGAAAGTAGCAACCAACAACGCAGCAGTATAGTTATGACTGCATAAAATTACGAACGCCTAGGTGAAGATCAAGAAACATGCAGGGCCAACGAGATGGAAAGAATACGCGGAATACGGCAGTTGGAGGCAGAGGAAAGTCGCCAAGTTCGCCTGCATGTTGACCGCGTGCGACATACGCTAAATATCCCTACAAAATGACTCTGAAGAGCTTCCCCCAAATATTGATGTAGGTAACGGCTTACTCTCCTGGATTACTAAGACAAAAAGTGCTTTTGCATATAACCCTTTAGTAGATTATGCTAAATACTCATTAATTGGCGAAATGAATTTGAAATGCAGATTTTGTGAAGCCCTTAAATTCCAAAAAGAAACGGTTGGATTGTGTTGTTCCAATGGAAAGGTCAGTTCGGTGAACACTCGCAGTCAAAGCACTCTTTAGAAAACATTCGTGCGTATAACAGTGCATTTCAAATGACATCTTTTGGAGCAAAACAAGTGACGGAAGGACCTTTTATGCCTACCTTCAAAGTCCAAGGGCAGGTTTATCACCTTATTGGTTCATTGTTACCCGAGAATGAGCCAAAGTTCCTGCAAATATATTTCGTAGCGAATTATGAAGATCAGGCGGCTATTAGAAACGAAAACTTTCCACAACTTAATCGTTGTCTGATATCTATTCTGCAAAATATGCTACATGATGTAAATCCATACGTTCGCGATTTTAAAAATGCCCTTGATTTCGTTCCCGAAGAGCAAAATAATAATTATAAATTTGTAATAGGTGCTGATAAAAGGCCCACAACAGAACATACAAGAAGGTACAATCCTCCTACTACAAATGAAGTTGCAGTTGTTTTAGTTGACCAAGAGTGTGAACTACTAGATTGACAAACCCACATAAAAAGTTGTCGTCACAACAATTTTATGCATACATGCTACAGATAAGAGCAAACAGTTTTGTATACTTGCCAAGGATGCACCTTAACGTTAAGCTAATCGTTTATCAAAAAATTTCCACCGTTTCCGTTGAAACACTTCGAAATATTATCGATAAAGAAATTATCAAGATAAATTGTATCTCGTTTTTAACCGAAACGAAAAGCTTTCGTTAACGTTAAAAACGTTAACGAAAACGTGATACTTTATGTTTGAATTGTGCTGGCAATGCTATAGCCATGGTGAAGCCGTAAGGTGGCAACAACGAGCGCACATACACACACAAACTCTATGTAATTTGTTTGTGTAATTCGTTGGTGGTAATGTCAAAAATACTCTGAGAAATGTTCGTACTGTCAAAATTCATGAGAAAAGTTGCAATCAGCTTGGATAATGCTTTCACCTTTAATGACTCCGCCATCAATCAGCTTTGCCAGCATAGTTTGAAATTAATAATCAACATAAACGATTTGATTTCGTTTTGATATGGCAGAAAACGAAACGAAATCATTTCGTTAATTTGACGATCTTAACGTTAATAAACGAAACGAAATGACTTCGTTTCGTTTATTAACGTTGATTATCGTAACGAAATGATATCGTTTCGTTGGTTAAGCATGCCTGATACTTGCAAAGATTTCGTGGACTATTTAATCAGTTTATCGTCGATATGTATGCTAAAATTGAAACCAAGCGTTTGGTTTACATACGGACTAATCAAAGACGGTTGCGTGCTGAGGAGTATGTGCACTTACGTGATGCTATGCAACAAGATGGAGGTACAGAAAATTGGGCAGATTAGTAATACTTCCGTCCAGTTTTACGGGAGGTCCACGGTACATGCACGAACGTACACAGGATGCTTTTTGCTACGTTAGAAAATATGGAAAGCCTGATCTCTTTATAACGATGACAACAAATCCGAAGTGGGCTGAAATTACACAGCAACTTTTGCCTGCTCAAAATGCATATGATCGGCACGACATAATAGCTAGAGTGTTCCACTTAAAACTTAAAGCTCTAATACGCCTAATTACAAAGGAGAATCTGTTTGGGTCAGCTTTGTGCTTTATGTACAGCGTTGAGTGGCAAAAACGAGGTCTACCACATGCACATGTACTTCTCTGGTTGGAAGACAAAACACGCCCTAACGATATTGATAATGTGATAAGTGCCGAATTTCCAGACAGCAACACAGATGCCACACTATTTGACATAGTAAGAACACACATGGTGCATGGTCCTTGCGGGATATTAAATAGCAACTCTCCATGCATGCAGGACGGCCGATGCTCGAAAGATTATCCACGGGCACTTATAGAACACACCATAACGGGAGAGGATGGATATCCCTCTTGTCGGCGACGGTCCCCAGAAAAAGGTGGCTTTACTGCCACTTTAAGATTACGTGGTGAAGATATAATTTTGGACAATAGATGGGTCGTACCATATTCACCTGTACTCTCCAAATGTTTCAGGCCCATATCAACGTGGAAGTGTGCAGTAGTGTATCATCCATTAAATATATATGCAAGTATATAAATAAGGGCAGTGACCAGGCAAGGTTTGCGTTAAGGAATTAGAATGACGAAATAACTAGATTTCAATCAGGGCATCATATAAGCTCTTCAGAGGCCGTTTGGAGAATATTAAGCTTTCCGATTCATGAGCGATATCCCCCTGTAGTGCATTTGGAGATTCATCTAGAAGGAGGGCAAAGGATATACTTCAATTGCGAAAACGTGACAGATCGAGTAGAAAACCCGAGGCAAACCACTTTACTGGCATACTTTCGGCTTTGCGAAAGAGACAGGTTTACGAGGACATCAATGTATGAGGAGGTTCCCTCTTATTACACGTATGATAAGCAAAGAGGTGTTTTTAACCGCAGGAAACGGGGCAGATCTGTAGACGGAGAGCCCGCCATTTTTAAGGAACATGTCATTGGATGTGTATATATGGTTCATCCGAACAATGCCGAGTGTTTTTACTTGCGGTTGTTGTTGCATACAGTACGAGGACCTACTTCGTTTTCGGACCTTCACACTTTTTTGGGAGTTGAATATCCCACTTTCCGCGATGCTTGCCGAGAACGCCACTTGCTTGACGATGACAAGCATTGGGATGATGCTATATCCGAAGCAAGCATTAGTGACAGTCCAAGCCGGTTGCAACATTTGTTTTGCGTTTTAGTGGCATTTTGTTCTCTATCGAATCCTATGGATCTGTGGGTAAAACACAAGGATAAGATGTCAGAAGACTATCTCAGAAGCATGCGACGCGATATTGAAGGGGAAATTAACAACGTAATGCGGGACAGAGCTGTTAATCAATGCTTAATCGAACTTCAGAATACAGTTTTGTCAATGGAGGGGAACTTACTATCCCAATACGGCTTACCCGAACCATCTATAGACGGTGAACGCGTGAACAGGGTATAAGCCCACCAAAATTGTGCAATGGAACGAGGCTCAAAGTTGTTTCTCTAAAACAAAATATAATTGAACCAGAAATTTTGACAGGCAGTGGCAGAGGAGAGAGAGTCTTTATACCACGTATCCCCCTTATACCAAACAACTTTCCCTTTAGATTTAAACGTGTTCAATTCCCGGTGAGCCTTTGCTATGCTATGACAATCAACAAAGCACAAGGCCTGACGATGAGTGTTGTGGGCGTTGTTCTGACTGTGAGTTGCTTTTCTCATGGCCAGCTTTACGTGGCGCTCTCACGTGTTAGTGAAGCAGAAAAATTAATCGTCTATGTTCCTAACACTTCCACATCAAACGTTGTTTAGAAGGAAGCATTATAAAACAATTATTTTTTTTTAATAAGCATTAAAACTGTAAAATTTTGTATTACAAGTTAACTCTCCACACATACACATACATTCACACTGTAGAGCTTGGAATAATTTTGTTTTATGTGTGCTAAGTTTGTAAGCATTCACTTTTATAACAATCATAATGCTATATATGTCTATGTATGCGCATAAGTTATTCTATAACAGTTTTATATAATTCGCCTTAATGTATGCAACAATTAAAAATTAGAAAGTCGTAAAAAGCTATCAAAATGAATTCTTTTAAAATTATTCACTCAACAAAAAAGTATTATTTTTTCCAACCTAATTTGTAAAAACTAACAATTTTAAAAATGTGTACGTAGTTTGTTTTTATCAAACTCAACGATTTTGCAAGCGAAATAAACACGTATGTACCCATATATAAAAAAAAACTTTCTTTTATTCTCTGGTATATCAACAGGATCTGTAAGTATTTTCTGGTTTATATTTTGAATGTGTATGTATATCCATATATGTATGTAAGTTACGGCTTATAACTTTTAACCGATTGAAGCAATATTTACTGATTTTATTGCATGCTTTAGCGGTAAGCTTAGACAAAAGAACTGATTATAAGATATGGTAATAGAAATGTGGGGGAAGAGTGAAGAAAATACCGAAAAGAGGTTGAGCGCGAGATAAGAAGAATGGGATCGCCAGAAAAAGGCACAGAGTAAAGTAAGTGGGATGGACCAAGCAATAAAAGGGCAGGAGGGATAATGTGGGAAAATAAATATTGTTTTATATAAACGGAGCCTGCACATGGTTTCGTGATTTGGGTTAGCAGAAATGTTTTAAAATTTGTTCAGTTAAAGACCCAAGATATCGATATTTAAAAAAAAATAAGGGCCACTTTAATATAAATACGCATCCCGAACAACGTCGGGTACCCTGCTAGTTGTAAATAAATGTTTATATTTCCATTTATCACAGCGAATTAAGACAAACTGATCATAGCTGGAATAGCAAATAGCAACCAAGTCAACCACTGACCTTAGTAAAGTACCGAATAACGGTATTAAACCACACGCCTACTTTATTCAAGTGCAAAAAAATTTCAATTCTCACATAAAGGCGAATTTTGTTAAGTACATTTGTATTTGTTTTTGTTTATTAATTTATGTTTGCTCCAAAAATTATGGCAATGCTAATAAGCTGGTTAATTTTTATCATATTATAACACCACTTGCTGTGCACGACAAACCTTTAAAATTTATTCATAAGTGTTCACTTTTGCTCCATAGTGATCAATTTAAAAAACCTCCCTTTTCCAATGTTTGGGTCGAACAGCGCAACAATATAAAGAAAGCACGTTATATTTTGTTAGTAAAACATCCAAATTCGCAAAAGCGATGAAGCGTTTCTTTGAACCCACGTTTCTCTCTCCAGGATGAGGGGAAATAATAAACTATTTGATTTCCACATCATACACATATTTAACCTTTAATCCCAAGTGATAGAAATAAAGTCTCACCAATTTTGATTTTCTGTTCGTTATGGACTTTATTGGGGATTTGCCCATATATAAACAAACAATTGGAAGGAAATTTCCGTTTGAAAAAGTATAGCAACATGTTTTGTCATTTTTAATTTCGCTAGAATACCAACAAAATACATTTACAGTTTGTTCTTTTGCTAGAGCAAAATTTGTTTGTTCAGCTAATTGAAACAAACAAAAAACAAGTGAAGGGAGTCTACGTTTAGGTGTAATCGAAAATTATATACTCAACGTGAGTTTGAATTGTACAATGCATTTCAGTTAATTACTTTAGAAATGTTTTGTAATGCTTAGTCGGAATAGGGGCGTGGCACCGCCCATTAAAAAAATGTTTACTAATTTCCTCTTACAATAAAACTTGGTGAGTGAAATATCATTGGTACAAAACTATTTTTCGCTAAGATATAGCTTATCATTCTAGTCCACGACGTTTTCAAACATCTTTTATATAAAAAGTGGGCGTAGTCTTTAACCGATCCCGTCCGTTTATCCTTATCACATTACGATCCGTTAATTTTTCTTCGACTTATGTCTCCGGAAACATAGAAAATTTCTTGGTCATAAAAGAGGCAGTGCCACGCCCATTTTCAAAAATAAAAAAATTCTTCCTTTTGCTTGTTATAATTCCACTTGGAAAATGAAACACCACTGACATAAAAGTGGGTGTGGTCTCTCCTCAACTATTTCTTTAATTTTTCTTCGAAGCATTCTTTATAGTAAAGGCAACCTCTTTGTCGAATTTTATTATGAGAGGTTTAACGGTTTTTGATTTATGATTAATAATATTTGTAAAATTGATGTTATCACAAGTGGGCGGTGCCACGCCCATTTTAAATTTTTTTTTTTTTGTATCAAGAGACTAAACATCAAATTTCAACATTCTCGATGAATAATTTACTAAATAATCAGGTTTTATGTGTTTTCCAAAATGTTATATATGCAAAAAGTGGGCGTGGTTACTATCCGATTTCCCTCATTTTTAACAGCGATGGGAGATGAGCGCCAAGGAACCCATGTACCAAATTGCAATATTTTATTCTCAATATTTACTCAAGTTATCGTGTGCACCGACCGATGGACGGACGGATAGACGGACGGCTAAATCAATTCCTTTTTTCATCCTCAGCATTTTGATATATGGAAATTCTATATTTATCTCGATTCTTTTATGCCGTTACGATCAACCCTTATGCTACCAAAGTTCATAGACTCTGTGCACAAAGCACGCTGAGTATAACAAGATTAACCTGGAATAGCTTTAATTTAAATTTAGATGTATTTTTGTTATTTCAAATCCCTGGAATCTTATTTTTATTTACACGACTCAATTAGGTATAAATAGGGCCCGCAAAATAATCTCGATGTACTTTATTCTTAAAAAGTGGTACAACAAGTTCTAAACATAAATGAATATACGACATCACTTATCGCTGCTATTTGTCCTGTTTTGCTGCGTTAGGACATATACGTACGCGCAATTTCGTATAACAGGAGGCAAAGCTATACCTATAGAGAGAAGCCCACATACGGTAGCAATACTAGATAATGAGGACTGCTATTTTTGTGTTGGTTCCATAATCAGTCATCATTCGGTGCTTACAAATTGGCATTGCATGATAGATGAAATTCTGGCGAATCTCGAAATTATAGCTGGTGTAAGTGATTTACGTGTAATATTCAAAGGAGAAGGGCAACGTCATAAGGTGGAAGGTGTATATCATGATTGTGCCTATAATCCAGATACAAAATATATGGATATAGCTGTTATTAAAGTGGTTACAGCCTTTGTAGAGAGTCCTGTCGTAAAAATAATACAACTTTGCGATATTCCAGCAGCACCAGGCTCGGATATGGAAATTAGTGGATGGGGTGTGACAGTTAGAAACAGTAAAATTAATTCTAATATTCTCATTAGTAAAACCGTGAAAATAGCAGACGCACAACAATGCAGAGATCCAACATCGAATGCGCTATTATCGGAAGATTTTGCAGAAACAGTCATGTATGCTGGACGTGGTGGAGAAGATATTTATCGTGGGGATTCTGGAGCAGGTGGCGTTGTGAACGGAAAACTTTGTGCGGTAGCAACAGCTGTTTTTGACGACCCCGATTATCCCGGTTTATATACAAATATAACAAATCGAAAAGTTTACCAATTTATAAAATTGTATATGTAACTGAAGGGTGTTATTATAAATTGACTGTTGAGTGGAATAGCACCCTAACTCGACTGAGCTCCGAATTTCGAAACATTTTAAGATAGGGCGTTTCCGAAACAGCAATTGATATATAGTGATATTCCGCTCAGCAGTCGAAATTATGATATTCTTTTTCTTGTATGATGTAGAAATAAATTGTTATAACAGTGAGTAAATGAATATTTTTTATTGTATAGTATGAAAGTGTGACGCATGTGAATGAATTAAGTTTTGAGACCAAACTTTGATAACAACTTTATAGTTCCCTCGTGTATGAATAGATCATGAGATGAAAACGAAGTTACGGAATAACTATTTCAAGGCCCTGTCGAACTCTGTGTAAAACAGCTGATGCAACGAAATCTATGGAAGTTGTTTTTGCTGTTGTTGCTGTAGCGATAAGGATACTCCCCGAGGGCCTCGGGGAATGTTATCGATGTTGATGTTTCTTTGCCTGATGCAGATCCGGTACGTTCCGGTAGCAAGCACCATTAAGGTACTAGCCCGACCATCTCGGGAACGATTTGATATGACTACATGAAACCTTCTAGGCTAACCCTCGCACACCTTAGATCCATTAGGAATTTGGGATCGCCAGGTTAGGTTAGATTAGGTTGAACTGGCCGATCCATGAGGACGTCACATGGACTGAATGACTCCGTAGTGTTACCAGAAGTTTGTTTTAACAACCAAACTGAAAAACCCTATCAAAAACCAGGACCTATGTTATAAAATATCTCCGTCCTCTTGGCAAATACTAGAAGCTTCCTAGTACTTAAGCCACTTGCTGCTTCTAGATCTGACAGCTGCGTCACTCCTAGTAGCTGGAGTCTTAGCCTGGCAAGTGCAGGACATGAGCACAGAACGTGCTCGATCGTTTCCTCCTCCAACCCGCACTTCCTACATCTGCTTTCACTAACCAAGCCTAATTTAAAGGCATGTGACGCCAGAAGGCAGTGTCCAGTCAGAATATCCGTCATGAGTCTACAGTCCTCTCTTTTTAATGATGGAAGCAACTTTGTTAGTATAAGGTTGTAAGACCACCACATAACCTTCGACAATTTACAGCCCTGCGCTTAAACCCACGCCTTTCCCGCTTGGTCGATCATGTCCACCTCTCGCCTTCGCTTAATCTCGCCGAGTCTAATTGGGACGTCTACGGAGCAAGCTTCAAGGGATGCGCCCTTTTTAGCTAGTTCATCCGCTTATTCATTCCAATCTATTCGCATATGCCCTTTGATCCAATATAGATGTATGCTTCTCCCTGTCATGATTCTCTCCTGGGACTGCTTACACTCTAACACGCATTTAGATGCTGTGCTATGCGAGATTATTGCCTTAATTTCTGTTTGACCGTCAATACAAAAGTAAACACAGTTGCATCTTAAGCTATTCTCTTCCAGGGTTTCTACTGCTTTCGTTACTGCTAATATTTCCGATTGGAAAACGCTACAGTAATCGGCAGCCTCTAGGATCTGATTATTTCCGGATCAGCACAGTATACCGCAGACCCTACCCCTTTCACTACTTTGGACCCATCTGTGTACACATGTATCGGCTCGTCCGCCATTTGAGCAGCCTTGCGTCAACCGTGCACCTCTATTGTGGCCTTAAGATCTCCCTCGAAGCACAGATAGGGGTCACCAGAGCCTCGGCTGTTAAAGAACTGGAATAGGTGAGGTTGAAAATTAAGTTGGAGAAGCTATATATTGCGCTAGAAACCCCTTGAAGGGGTTGCGCTACACAACCCCTTGAAACAATTTGATATTTTAGTCGCCTTTTACGACAGGCATAGCTGCCGCTGCATTCTAACCAGCTGGGGTTAGGAAGTCAATCTAATCGGTTATTGCAGCCATTGAGGTCATTGAATAACGCCTTAGTCATAACGATACCATAGCCAACCAATTAGTTTTGGTTTTCCGTCATATCCACATTCTATAAATTTTTGCGTTGGGGAATTGAATCATATTGTAACGAATTTAGGGAAACTTCACTTATTTTACACCTTCTACTAACGTTCGTATCGCTAAATTGTTGAATAAATAACTCCAATATTCAATAATGCAAAATGGTCTTTATTAGACTACTTTGATAGTACTTCACAATAACACTTATACTTCGCAACTAATAGCGTGCTTAAATCAAACAGATTTTTTGACTACTCAGCTTGCGCTCTCTTATACTCTCTGCTGCTTCACTCGCATATTTCTACTACAGTCTAGACGTTTCGCCTACTAGAACTGCTGTATATATCTCCTACTTAGCTATATACACGTATATTTGTAGTTTATGCGTTTCTCATAATCATATGCATGTGTATGTGTAGCAACTCTTCGGCTGATGACTACAAGTGTGTGCGCGTAATATCTCTTCGTGCCTTATATATGTCGGTGTAAATGATGATTGATATGTTTATGTGCACAGTGTGGCTTGCTTCAATGTTTTTTGTGTTGGGAGTTTATTACTAGTGATGGTAATATTCGTCACAATATTTTGGGGATTGTATTTTTCTTTTTCTAATTTTTCGTATTTTCTATTTTATGAAGTTATGACACATTTTAGGTTAAGGCATTAATAAGCGCTGCCAATATACATCTAACTATGATTTAGTGAAAATGTGGTTACGAATTGGGCGTTACGAATATGGCAAGTTTTCCAGGGCCTTTAAAGAGGCGATATTTTGCCGAAATAGGATTTTACTTTGGTAATAGATGTCGCTGGATGTCGCACTGTCAAAACTTTTAAGAAAACCCTCGTAAAGCGGTGCCACTATTTAAAAAAAATTCTTGGCGCGTTTCACCTCCAAGGAAATTTAAGCCTAAACTTCACTTCCAATTTGCGTTGTGCTTCTGTTTAGTTTCTCCTATAAATTGGAGGGACTGTAGGTCCCATGTATAATGCTGGCAGAGATACACTCAGAACTGCTACAGGCGAAAGTACTCCCCAATAGGGAGAGAAATGAAACGGTGAACAAACAGTTTCTTTTGAATACCCAGAATCTAGGCATCCCAACAGACAACTGATTGATGAGGCCACACCTCCCACGGGCATAAAGGGGTCATTTCCGTAAACATTAAGAGGAAATGCGGCACCTAAGAACACAGCCATAAGAACCAAAAAAGCACAAGAAAGTCGTCAGTGATATCCATACACAGGCGTCGGACATCTATGTCAACAACAAAAACAACAGAAATTTTAATGTGTTTGACATGTTTTTCTTTCTTCACATGTCAGATAAAAACTTATACATAAATCGAAGGAAAGTTGTTTTGAATTTTTTTACGATTGCGACTGTTTTTTGTTTTGTGTTTTTTTTTTTGTTTTTGCGAATTCAGAGCACTTTAGGACTTTCTCTATTTCTTACAGTTGGCAAGTGATGCACTCTGCTTTCGGATGGCTTCTAGTTTCGCAACATTCATGGAGCGATGGAAAATATACTGCCGGTTAAAAAGCCCGACAACGGCAACCCGTGCAATACTAAAGAGTGGTCAACGGTAATGTTTTCCTTGGCGTTGTTTAATTGGGTTACGCAGTGACTTCTCCCTTGACCGTAATTCGCCCACGCCAGCAAAGATCTGAAAGGCCTCTGTATTACCAATTAAACTCCCTAGTTAGGGAATGTTTGTTTTTAGATGCAGAGCTTTCCGACAAATGACACCCTTTTCGAAAAGTTATTAGAAGTTAAATTTGATGTCAAGCAGAGCTCGCATGTCTTTTAGTTTAGCATAAAAGTTGTCCTTGTTGGCGTCGACGGAACTTGGCGGCGTTGTTACAATGTTCCCGCTCAATAGGCGCGATTAAAAGAGGCAGTTTGAAAAAAGTATTTTACGATAGTCCAATGAAACTAACAGTTTCCAAAGTAGCATACCAAAGAATTTACAGTTTGAATTGCATTGTGCAATTTGGGGATAAACCGCAAAGCGCATATGCTTGCAGATCTAAATTAAGGAAGAGTGCGGCCTGGACCTTTTTTTTTTTTTTGAAGACTCGGTTTGGAAGAATTTATTAGAAACAGCTTGTTCAGCTTCCCATTGCGGGTCTTTAATATAGAAAACTTCCGTATCTGGGACTTTAGTCGCCCTATGCGGTAGGCATACCTTACCTCGGGAGTATTCTACGACACTTAACCCTACGAGGCATGAAGCTTTCCTCCCTGCTGTCCATCGACAATATCGACAATGTTTCTCAAAATACAGGACGATATCGAAAGAGTCGGGATCGCACATGGCGTAACTATGCCCACAAACAAAAATAAAGCTTATTTTTAGGTACATATAACGTTTCTACATTTATAGGATTAATCTGCTTTGTTAAAGTATGGTTGCCAGACGTCCCCACTGCCGGGGATTTGTCCCCGATTTCGACGGTTTCTCCCAGCGTCCCCGCTTATACTCTAAATGTCCCCGCTTTTACGATTTACCAACACTCATGTAATGCTCATCTGTCTTGTAGAGTACATGTTTGCGTATACGTACATACACGCATATATGTGCTTTTGTTGCTGACAACACGAATATGAATTTCGGAGGAGTCAATCGCAATGGAAAAATAACATTTTTCACAGACTACAAAATCTCAATAATGCTGAATTGATTGGGATCGGATGTTCCTCACATATTATATACAATTCGGCCCATCATGGATTGGAGCAGTTTGTTCTATTTGAAATCAATTGTATTGTGTACAAATTGTACGAATACTTCTCTATTTATACTGTTCGAGCAATGGAATTAAAATCTTTTTGCGAATTCGTTGAGACAGATTATAAAAATCTGCTCAATCATTGTAAAACGCGCTGGTTAAGCCTTTTCCCTGCAGTCCAGAGGACTTTGAAAATGTTTGAGGTCTTGAAATCTTATTTTTTATCTCAAACCAAACCAGCTGCAATGATTGAGCGTTTTTTTTTTAATAATGACCTCAGTGAAAGTTATCTATTATTTGTCCATTCATTTATGGCTTCGTTCCATTCAAAGATCGCTTCTATTGAAAAAAAGACAATAGCATTTTAGATATAATTTCAGTTTATGATGATCTCCTATCAAAAGTGGATGAACGACAAAAATTTAATTTTATTCCATTAGCTGTATGGACAAATTTGGCACAGTTAAGAAAAGATGGAAAGGACCATGCTTGCGACGAATTTTTGGCAAAAGTCGATATTGTTTATTGTGAAACATTAGAATAACTGAAACTTGGACGTCAGGATTTTCGGAATTCAGAGTTTTCAAATGGTTCGATTTCAAAACAGATCAAAACTTGCAATATAGTGACGTAGAACCATGCTCTTTTATTTGCTTGAAAAAAAAGTGACCAATGATTCTTTGTTACATGATCAACTAGTAAATTTGAGAAAATTTTTGGAATCCAAGGCCGATGATCACGATTTTTTTGCACAAAAGTCTGCAAGCGCCAAAGTGGCAGCATTCAGCTAATAAAGATCTGGATGGATATTCGCAAGTGCTCAAAATTGCTCATCCGATTCCATGTCACAATGCGAACTGCGAAAGAATTTTCTCCTTAATGAGCTCGGACAAAAGAAAGAAATCGTTTGACTGTTGAAAATGTTAAGTTTTTAGATTATACATGTCTCCAATTCCAAAAAATTTTAACCCTTCGTCAGAATACTGAACTTTTGAAAAAAATCAGCAATTCCCAGAAATATGTCGGGAAGTGCTGACAGAAAAAGAGCACGAGATTCTTTAAATTAGAAGTTAGAAAAAAGAATGTATAAATAATTATCTATAATAAACATGTTTGTGCGAATTATTCAATTATTTACCATATTCCCCTACCCTTTATAAATTGTTTTTGCAGTTGTCTGGGTGCAATTGCTCGTTTTCGACTGCGTTTAGAAGGTTAAACTTGGTCAAAAATTTTACTATTTAAGTGTCCCCGCAAGCCAAACAAGTTTAATTTATTTACATGAAAATCTTATTTGAGGAGCCTTAAAAAATTTAATGCGTGGAAGTGGAATTTTGATCACATTTATCCACCATAGAATATACCCCTATGGGATATACAATGTTTTTTAAAATATTATTTGCAGTATAAATAAGAAGATTTTTAGATGAGCCAACTCTGAAGCAGGCTACGTATAATTGGCCATGGGTGAAACATGAGTTGGTAAGATTGAATCCTAATATAGTTAATGACGTCTCAACGTACTCGAAAACATGGAAATTTACAAACAGAAAACATTCGACGGTAGAATAATAAACGAACAGATAAACATAATTTCTTACACAATATTCGAGCCTTTAACACTTGTTTACAAGAAACAAAGTAATCACACAGGTACAACCGACAAACATACAAATAAACACAAAACAATTAACACACCAAAATAACAAATCCACAAAGAAGGTCAAACGAGTAAAATTACGGATTTTTACCTACCCCAGTATATGGGATGCTGGTCTGGTGGAAAGCACTGGACACGGCGAGCACCTCCAAAATGTTAATGTCCGTGCAACGGGCGGCGCTGATCGGTATCAGTGGCGCTCTCAGAACAACACCTACCTTGGCACTGAACGTCATGCTTAACATATATCCAGTAGATATTGCGGGAAAGCCGGCAAGGTTGTTGGTTAGGCTTCGAGATATGGGCTATGGGCTTTCTGACTGCAGCCACTCTAGCCTCCTTACCAGTTTCGACTTTATCCCGGGCAGAACGGACTATTGTATGCCGATAACTGTTCCCTATACAACCTTCACCCCAGTAATTCCACCGAGAGAGGAGTGGGGAAGAGGAATTATCTGGGGCATGGGACCGGTTAACTTGTTCACGGATGGGTCAAAGCTGCACGGAAAGGTTTGTGGGGGGTCTTTTGTCAAGAGCTAAATGTAAGCCGAAAGTTTAAGTTGGCTGATCACTGCAATGTATTCCAAGTGGAAGCTGCTGCGATTAAGGATGCGGTGGATGGAATGCTATCAAGTGCTACTACGGTTAGGGAATCTAACATCTACTCTGATAGCCAAGCGGCTATAAAGGCCTTGAGCTCAACTACAGTGCGATCGAGGGTGGTCGGGATGTGTCTGACCTCGCTTGCGATTGCATCGAATTATTTTACAATTAAGATTATCTGGGCCCCGGGCGATAGTAATATCCCAGGTACCTGTCAAGCGTATCTCTTAGCCGGCATCGGTACAACTGAACCGGATGTAGATGGCTGTAGGGATTTCGGGATTCCGCTGGCCACCTGTGGATTGCTCCTCCATAGCTGGGCCTCGAGCCAGCTCAGCAAACGTTGGGCGGACACCACCTCTTGCAGGGTAGCAAGATCTTTCTGGCCGAAAGTGGATGGCAGGAGGTCTGCTGAAATAATTGGGTTCACTAAGGCTCACCTATCAATGGTCATTGGGGTTTTACAGGGCACTGTCCCATGGGTATCCATGCGGTACATTTCAATATACTGGAAACTCCATCCTGCTGCAACTGTATGGAGGATGATGAGGTGGAATCACCAAATCACTTTATGCTTGATTGCCCAGCTTTTGCGAGAACTAGGCGAAAGTATTTCGGTCGCGACTCACTTGGATCTCCCGAGGATTTATGCAAAGTTGAGATCAGTATCATTCGGTGCCTTATCGTTGCTACTCAACGATTCTCTAAGTAGCTAGTCTAAGTCACCGTTATTTTTGATGTATGTGGTATCACAACGGACCTTCGTGTTGTCCAAGTGAGCTATCCTTATTAGGGCAGCTACCGCCTAACCTAACCTAACCTACCCCAGTCGGCCCCACAAATCGATTAGTAAACCACCCTCGGTTCTGAATGAACACACAGCACAACACATACTAAATATACACAAGCACCAATTTTGACAATACCTGCTCATCTACCTACGAACTATAAATACAGGACAAACGACAACAACAGATCAGAACGAAAATTGGCAGTGATGATGGCACAACGCCGAAACCGGTTTGTCTCAAAACCAAATTTGACAAGGGATGACGGAAAATCGTTCCGATATACATCATTTATCCACCCTGTCGGAAAATCAACAAAAGAAGATAAGTCTAATGACTGTCCTTGAGCTTTATTGATAGACATGGCGAAAGCCAACCTAATAGGAAATTGGAGGCGTTTAAAATTGAAAGGCATATCTGTCGGTATTAATTGAGTTCTTGGTATGAAAACTTTGTTGTTTTCGAAGTTTCCCCATAAGATCATTGCTTCTATGACATTCGGTAAAAGTTTTGTGATGATAAGCCTTGTCCCATTACATAAGCACGGAGGATCCAAATTACGAAGCATGATTATTGCGGACCCTTTTTTAAGGATCATACGGTGAGGGGGAATTCCTGATGTCTCCAAGGTGTTAAGAAACTCAACCCGATAATTCACAACTTGCGATTCTTTCAAGACTGTCAATGGGTTGATAAGTTGTCTGGTTTTTTAATTTTATATAGATATGGAAGATGTAGATAGACTGAAGTTAACAACAATTTTTAACTGCGGCAGATTACTAAACGTCCAAAAGGAATAGCAGCCAAATTCAACTCTGTAATCAAACTTTAGCTGTTAAAATAACCTAAGTTTGTACGGCAGCCATAGCTCTGAAAAATCCCATTTGTAGGGAAGGTACCACTCCCCCTTTTCCCCGAGTAAAATAAATGCCTAGTATCTTGTGTGGCTTAACTCCACAATAGTCTTGGAATTTCTTAAACTCATTCATTTGCTTTGGGCTGTGTGAGACAAATTTAAGTATCAACATAACAAAAGAAAAGTAACACTTTCAAAATTTTTCATAGGATTTCTTTGTAAAAAATTTTTAAGGATCACTTTTTGTTTGGGATGTCGATATATTGCTTCACAAGCTCTCAATATCTATCGGTATGTTTGCACGCATAATTTGAATATAAATTATGGGAGTGGAAAGTGCACTTAATATAAAACAAATTAAGTGCTGTTGTTGTTGTAGCGATAGCGACACTCCCCGAAAGCCTTTGGGAGTGGTATCGAGTTGATGGTCCTTTACCGGATCCATGAGGAGTTCGGGGTCACCAGAGCCTCGGCTGTTAATGAAACAGGATTCGCTACGGAACAAATTAGTCTCATGCTTTGATTTAGATTCGTCAGCGGCAAACTCCGTCAAATTTCTTTGACGAGCTCGTGCATTCGCAGCAACGAAAAGTGTTTGATAACTGATCGAAATATCTAGCCACCAAAACAATATTTTCTAATTGGCCGCTTGTTACATGAAAAATTAAAGAAAATTGGCTTGCTTCAAGATCCAACACTTTTCCAAGCTACATATCTGCTGGGTGTAATGCTATTGTTCTGCTTCATTTTAATGACGTACATTTTTTCGTAAGAAATCCACTGAGGTAATGCAAAATTATATAAGGGTTAATGAAGGTTTGGAAAATTTCGTGGGAGTGTTGTACATTTTAACCTCAGTAAAAAAAAACCAGAAGTACCAAAATCTTAGTTACAGCCTAAAAAGGACCAAAATTGAAATAAAGGGACCAGCGAGCCAAGTGGTGTTGGAAAGGAACATTTTTGGTCCACATGGACGACAGTGGCAACCGTGCCTGCACTAACAAATTGACAACAAAAAATTATTCAAAAATATTATGGTACTGAAAAAAATTGTATTCAAAATTGGTTCATTAATAAAATTTAAATTACTCCAGCCATTTCAGGGTTTGACTTCGGAATTTGAGATAAGGCTTGGAAACTTGAATACGTAAAGTTAATGGTAATAAAAGTCACGATAAGTCGCATGTGCGCGTCTTGAGATGTTCGGGAAGCGGGGCGCAAAACTTAGTACTTCGCAAATACCTCGCTTCCTAAGTCTTGCTCGAGTGCTCAGTTCGAAGTGGATCATCATGAAATTATCCACAGGTCCAGCCTGAAGTAGTTCTTCGTGGTCTTAACCATTTCTGGGTTAAGTTCAAGCAAATGATGAACTTAGCTAGCTAGATTTTCTCCAGTTATAAAATCGACAGTTTGAATTTTTATATTTCATATTTCACATATATTTGAGAAACAGGCCACCAACAAACAAGAAAATTGCGACAAGCTTTTACGAGCTTTGACTATGAGTATGCCATTTTTCCCACACTTTCTTACCAGTTCGGATAATATCGCGAGAGGTCCCCACTCCGCTGGAAGGACCAGGTGGTTACGTTAGGTTGAACTGGCCGGTCCATGAGGACTTCGCATAGACTGAATGAGTCCGTAGTGTTACCAGAAGTTGGTTTTAACGACCAAACTGAAAAACCCTATCGAAGACCATGACCTGTGTTATAAAATAACTCCGTCTTCTTGGTAAATACTAGAAGCTTTCTAGGACTTAAGCCACCTGCTGCTTCTAGATCTGACAGCTGTATTACTCCTAATAGCTGGAGTCTTACCCTGGCAAATACAGGACACGAGCACAGAACGTGCTCGATCGTTTCCTCCTCCAACCCGCAGGAGGTACATCTGCTATTACTGACCAAGCCTAATTTAAAAGCATTTGACGCCAGGAGGCAGTGTCCAGTCAGAATACCCGTCATGAGTCTACAGTCCTCTCTTTTTAATGATAGAAGCAACTTTGTTAGTCTAAGGTTGTAAGACCTACACATAATCTTCGACATTTACAGCCCCGCGCTTGAACCCATGCCTTTCCCGCTTGGTTGATCATGTGCACCTCTCGCCTTCGCTTAATCTCGCCAATTTAATTGGGACGTCTACGGAGCAAGCTTCAAGGGATGCGCCGTTTTTATCTAGTTCGTCCGCTTTTTCATTCCCATCTATTCCCATATGCCTTGGAACCCAATATAGATGTATGCTTCTCAGTGCCGATTCTCTCCAGAGACTGCTTACACTCTAACATGCATTTAGATGCTGTGCTATGCGAGATTATTGCCTTAATTTCTGCTTGACCGTCAATATAAAAGCTAACACGGTTGCAGCTTAAGCTATTCTCTTCCAGGGTTTCTACTGCTTTGGTTACGTATAATATTTCCGCTTGGAAAACGCTACAGTAATCCGGCAGCCTTATGATCTGCTTATTTCCGGATCAGCACAGTATAACGCACACCCTACTCTTTCCACTACTTTGGATCCATCTGTGTACACATGTATCGCCTCGTCCGCCATTTGCGCATCCTTGCGCCAACCGTCCTCTATTGTGGCCTTAAGATCTCCCTCGAAGCGCAGATAGGGAATCAGGTAGTCTGTTCGCCTGGATGCAGTTTTTAATGCTATGTTCTTTGCTACCAGATCTACAGGTGGAATGTGCAGAATGGCATACAGTGCAGCCGGCGGGGTTGCTTTCAGGGCTCCCGTAATTCTAAGCATCGATAGTCTGCATACCCCCTCTAATTTTTTGAGGTATGTTGTTTTTTGTGTGGCTTTCCACCAAACAAGAACTCCATAATATAGAATAGGGGTTACAATGGCTGTAAAAACCAAATGAGAAAGAGAGGGCGATAAGCACCACGTACACCCCAGCATTATTTTACATGCATAAAGTGCCGTTGAGGCCTTCTTCACCCTCTCCTCCACGTTGAGCTTCCATGACAGCTTACTGTCTAGGATGATTCTTAGATATTTTGTGCAAGGTTTCTCCTGTAAGATCACCCCTCCTACCTTAGGCCTGGTCCAATTTGGGACCTTGTACCTCTTTGTAAACAAGACCATAACCGTCTTCTCCGCATTGACTTTCAACCCGACATTAGATGCCCAGGTATGAATATCCCGAAGCGCTCGATTCATCAAAGAACTAATCTTTGGAAGGCACTTTCCACTTATGACAATTGCAACGTCATCTGCGTAAGTCGTAAGTTTTACGGGACCCTCATCGAATCGCCTGAGCAATTAGTTGATGACCAGCGTCCACAGCAGAGGTGATAGCACCCCTCCCTCCGGCGTGCCCCTGCCCACTGATTTCGTGGCCTCGTACAATCCCCATTGTGATGTAATATTTCTGCAATTTAACATGCAGCCGATCCATCTGGTTAAGGCTGGATGTACTTTAATGTAATTAATACCATCCATAATCGCCCATTTAGAAACATTATTGAAAGCCCCGGCAATGTCCAAGAAGACTCCAAGAGAATATTCCTTATATTCCAGGGATTTCTCTATGCTTATTACCATCTTATGCAATGCGGTGTCTACCGACTTGCTTTTGGTGTACGCATGTTGTGTTGTGGAGAGCAGCTTTTCATCCACGTTGGATTTTATGTACACATCTATCAGCCTCTCAAAGGTTTTGAGCAGAAATAATGTTAAGCTAATGGGTATATAGTCTTTGGGATACACGTGACCGATCGACCAGGTGGAAAACGATTTAAACCCCATTGGTGTGACCAATTAACGCCAGCTGGCAGAGAGAAGAAGCGACTGTCGCGCCTTTTTGGGCGGCCATAACTGTTTATACGGTTAAGCGCAAATTAAGTAAGTAAGTATTAATATCGCACTGGACGCAACATGAAAATTTTCGTATATTGTATCATATATTGGTATATCGCAATAGTTGTATGTTGAATTTTCTTCGTGCGGACTGACCCGCGGGTATTGGATAGTTTTACGAATATGTGAAAGATGAACAGACGTTTAAATCCATAACAAATTAACGTCTCGTTAATACTTAAGGCAAGATGTTGATTATGTCAGCCCACTTAATTTGTAGGTGTTGCTGCTCACAATTTAGTGCACTACTCCCAACTCTGGTTTTGTAGCAGTGTACCATGGTATATTAGCAGCTTGGAAACAGATAAAACTAATTACGTGTACTTTTGTACACTTGTCAACTTAAAACACAATTAAACTTTGCAAATACATGTGGGCAAGTCCATGGTAAAGGACGCGCCATTCGCAAGCATTTCGACCCACATAAAACATGAGCCGCGTACTGAGCGGATATTACAATATTAGAAGCAAAAATTGTGGGTAATTCTAAAATGGATGTACATATAAATGACCATATTGTAACGAATTTTACTTGAAAATCCTCTTATTTGCAATCCTCTGCTAAGTTCGAATCACTAAACTGTTGAATAAATAACTCCAATATTGAATAATGTAAAAATGGCCTTTATTAAAGTACTTCACAATGACACTTATACTTTGCTACTCGCTGGCTTAATAACCAAACTGATTGATAACTCAAATTGAACTCTACTATTGGCCGCCAGATCGCGTGCTTAATCAATAACTGATTGATTGCTCAACTCAAACTGAATTACAGCGCCTCTTTATCTGTTGCCTTTTATACCCTTTGGTTTCCTCGTTCGCATTTTTCCAGAATGTACTTGCATTGTCCATGAGCTCTCAAACTTCTCAGCTATAACTAAAATTGCACAATTTTATACGTCTTTTAGGCGCTTCCAGAATCTACTAGTCCAGTAGCTCTCAAACTTCTCAGATATATGCATGTGTTTGCGCATTGACTCTCCGCTGCTCGTATTCGTACATGGTATATATGTGTAGACGCAATTATTTATTCGTTTATGTAGATACATAAAGATTGAATTATTGATGTGAATGTTTGTAGTTTACAGTCTCTCGCGCGCACATAGGCGTATAAGTAAATGCATCTGTGTGTGACATCTCTCTGGGCTGCCTTATATATGTGTATACTTGATTTGATTATTAACGTAAATACTGCTTGGCATGGCCTTAGCATCGCCTTAGTGATGGGATAACTTAGTGATGCTAATATCCGTGACACTGCCCTCCACCTAAGTCTGATCGTCCCGATCAGACAAATCTCTCAATCTAAACGTTGCCAGCCTTTCCAAATGGACCACTTTCATTTTGGTTCATGGTTTACCGATGGTTTGTATGCGGTACACTACATCGTTGATCCGTTTTACAACTTTGTATGGGCCTTCCCAATTACACTGCAATTTCGGGGACAAACCTTTTTTACGTTGTGGGTTGTATAACAGCACCAAATCTCCTTCCTGAAAACCTTCTGAATTAATTGCTTTATCATATCTGGCTTTCATCTTGTCACTCATTATCTTTGTTCGTTGCCTTATCAGATCATGTATTTCTCTTAGCTCTTCTTCCAAATAACTAGTGGATTTCCTGACATTTCTCTCCGCATTGGCATCTATCCCAAACTTCAGATCAGCTGGCAGTCTAAGGTCATTGCCAAAAATTACTTTTGCAGGGGTTTAGCCCGTTGTCTCATGCACTGCTGATCGGTAAGCCATCAAGAATAATGGTATGCGGGTATCCCATTCTTTATGGTACTTGTCTACTACTTTCCTTAAGTGCTCCTCCAATGTTCTATTGAATCGTTCTACCATACCATCGGATTGAGGATGCAATGCAGTTGTCCGTGTTTGTCGAATGCCCAATGACTTACACATTTCCTGGAACACAGCTGATTCGAAATTCCTGCCTTGGTCAGAATGTAACTCCATTGGTACACCATACCTTTCAACCCATTCGTTTTTAACCACTTCTGCTACTGTTTCTGCTTCTTGGTTTGGGATTGGGTATACCTCTGGCCATTTACTGAAATAATCCATAATCACCAGTACGTATTTGTTTCCGCGGTTGCTAGTAGGAAATGGACCTGCGACATCCATGGCGATCCTTTCAAATGGCGCACCTGAGTTATATTGCTTCATCTGGCCATGACTTCGTGTTCTGGGCCCTTTCGCTCTGCTGCAAACCTCGCAGTTCGCAATCCACGCAGTGACCGACTGACGGCAACCAACCCAATAGAATCTCTGTTTAATCTTCTCGAGCGTCTTCGTGATTCCAAGATGACCTCCGCTTGGACCATTATGCAGCTCGCTGAGCACGTCAGGAATCCTCTTTCTGGGATCAACTATCAGTTTATTCTTGTATTTACCATCCTCATTCTCCCATACTCGATGAAGGCAACCGGATATCAATTCTAAACCGTTCCACTGTGCCCAATATGACTTCGCAATGGGACTCTCTGCTGACATCTCTTCTCTGTTTGGTCTTTCATTTCGTTCGAGCCCTTGCATAACACGTGACAGATCTGCATCTTCTAGCTGGCACTTTCTTAGCTGTTCCTTGTCCCATTCATCTGTACATGTTATATTCATTAGCCGGACATCTATAATGTCTTCTTTAGACTCGGCTTTTGAACAGTGCTTGCATTCCAAACTACATGGTCTTCGTGACATTGCATCAGCATTTCCATGGGTACTACCTTTTCGATGCTCAATGGAAAAGTCGTAGCTTTGTAGCCGCTCGATCCACCGTGCCAATTGTCCTTCCGGATTACGGAACTGCAGAAGCCATTTCAACGCTGCGTGATCTGTCCTGACACGGAATCGCTGGCCGTAGAGGTATTTGTGAAAATGTTTAATGCACTCTACCAATGCCAACAGCTCTCTCCGCGTAACACAGCTGTTCCTCTCTGGTTTTCCAATCGAACGGCTGTAATATGCAACTACCTTCTCCTGTCCATCGACCAGTTGTGATAAAACGCCTCCTATAGCATATCCACTCGCATCTGTATCTAGAATAAATGTTGCTCCTGGAATCGGATATGCTAACATTAGGGCAGTGCATAAACGCTCCTTCAATGTTTGGAAAGCCACTTCTTGCTCCTTCTTCCATTCAAAAGCTTTGTTTTTTCTTGTAAGCTCATGGAGGCTATGGGCTACGCTGGAAAAATTTGGTACAAATCGGCGGTAATATGTGCACAGCCCAAAAAAACTTCTCAATTCATGTAGGTTCTGTGGTATTGGCCAATCTTTTACAGCCTCTATCTTTTCATTCGCAGTGCAGATGCCCTCTGTCGTTACCTTGTGACCCAAATAATTTACTTCCTTTTTAAACAGCGTACACTTTTTGGGACTTAACTTCAGACCAGCGCCAGCTATTCTCTGGAAAACTTCCTCCAAGTTTTTAAGATGTTCATCAAAACTCTTGCCCAATACGATGATGTCGTCCAGGTACACCAAGCATGTTTTCCAATGTAGTCCTTTCAGTACCTGGTCCATGAGTCTCTCAAAAGTAGCTGGTGCATTACAAAGTCCAAAAGGCATCACTGTAAATTGCCAAAGACCATCACCGACACTGAAGGCTGTTTTCTCTTTATCTTCCTCCTTCACCTCAACTTGCCAGTAGCCGCTTTTCAAGTCCAGTGTGGAAAACCATTTCGTACCAGATAGCGAGTCCAGAGTGTCGTCAATTCTTGGCAATGGGTAGCTATCCTTTTTCGTAACGTCATTCAACTTCCGGTAGTCCACGCAAAACCTCATTTTTCCATCCTTCTTCTTTATAAGTACTACCGGTGAGCTCCATGGACTAGCTGATGGTTCGATGACGCCGCTGTCACTCATTTCTTGTATGATTTGACTCACAACTTCCCGCTTCGCTAGTGGAACACTACGTGGAGCTTGACGGATCGGCCTCGCATCTCCAGTGTCAATTTGATGTTTCACAACATTGGTGCGGCCTGGTTTGGAACCATCCTGGTCAAATATGTTCGCGTATTTTATGAGCAGTTGTTTTGCCTTACTCTGATAGGCTTCCTCTAGCCCATGCGTCCATGCCGTGATATCACTTGAAAGATCAGTATTACTAGATTAAACGTGTTCCTGGAGCTGTTCACAGTTAATAACTACTTCGGCCTCTTGGCATCTTCCCAAAATAGCTCCTTTGGTCAAATTGAATGGTGACTTGAACTCATTTAGTACTCTTACCGGAATACGTCCATCTTGTTTTGTCATAGCCAGGGTTTTTCCTACAAGTATGTTCAGTGCTGATTTATTTGCTGTTTCGACAACCCACAATTTGTTTGTCCCACAATCTCCATCAACCTTTGCCCAGATGACTGCTTCTGATTTTGGTGATATTTGCTGACTCTCTTCCACCAGCACTCGTTTACTACTGTAGCCTCTCTCGTAGCCGAAATTAAGTGGCACATCCATGTTCTTATATCGCATCGTCTTGCTTTGCATATCGATTTTGATGCCTTGGTTGATTAAGAAGTCCACTCCAATTATGATTTCATCAACAATACCTGCCACTATAAAATTGTGTAGTACCGTGACGTTCCCAATTGCTACTTCACATTCTACTTCTCCAATTACCTGGATGTCTTCTCCAGTGGCTGTACGCAATATTGCTCCATGCAATGGTCTCATCTTCTTGTTGACTAAATCCGCTCGAATGATGGAATGAGATGCACCCGTATATACAGTCAGTAAACGTTCTTTTCCATCCACATGTCCTCCGACAGTAAGATTGCTCGACCTTCTTCCAATTTGTGAGATAGAGATTATGGGGCATTCAACTGAGGGAGTCAGCTGTCGCCCCTTGCTGCTGACTCGCTTTAGTTTAACGATTGATTTGTCTTGGAGATTTGCTCATCTCCTTCTGCTCTGCGTTTACGACCACCCACATTGTTGGAACTGTTAGGGTTGGTGTTGCAATAACGCGCAATATGCCCTGGCTTTCCACACTTAAAGCATTTGACTGCATCATTATTCTTCTGCTGCGTACCCTTCAATGCTTCCAAAATTGCGTCTACCCAGTCTGGCTTTTCAACTTCCGCGCGATGAGCTTTGTACGCTGGCTTACTCAAAAGTGAGGCTGTTTCCTGAGTCAGTGCATGCGATACCGTTTCAGCAAACGTTAATTTTGGATTCGCATATGTAGCCCGCTTCGTTTCCACATCTCGTATGCCATTTATGAAGCTCTGGATTTTTACCCTTTCAGTGTATTCCACGGGTGCGTCTGCATTTGCAAGATGAGCCAATCTTTCAATATCTGAAGCAAACTCCTGCAATGTCTCATTTGCTTTTTGGTAGCGGTTTTGCACCTCAATTTGGAATATCTGTTTCCTATGCTCGCTTCCGTAACGTCTCTCTAAAGCGCTCATCAATGTTTCGTAGTGGTTCCGCTCGTACTCTGGGATGGTCTGTAAGATTTCCGCGGCAGGCCCTTTCAGTGCCACGAACAGAGCTGCAACTTTATCTTCAGCATTCCATTGGTTCACTGCTGCGGTCTTCTCAAACTGTAGCTTAAAGACCTGAAAAGGAACAGAACCGTCAAAGGATAGTGTCTTTACCTTTGGATTACTCGCTGAAACAGCTGGGCGGTTTAGTTGTAACTGCTCCATACGACCTTTTAATGCTTCTATTTCGGCATCAATTTTGTCCTCGAGTTGTAAAATTTTTGCATCCTGCTCTTCCAGTTTCACAAAGAGCTGCGATGATACCTGTTCCGAAATTTGTGCCGACATTTCAGATATACGTGCCTCTTGCGCTTCCAGTTGAGATGCCAAATATGTCTTCTGTTCTTCCAATTGTGATGTTATACGGGTTTCCTGCGATTCCAGTTGGGATACCATATACGTCTTCTGTTCTTCAAGTTGTGAAGAAATTTGTGTTTCCTGTGCTTCAATCTTCGATGTTATTCGGTTCTCCTACTCTTCCATCTTGGATGTTATACGGTTCTCCTGCGATTCCATATATGTTTGCTGTTCTGCCAGTTGAGATGACACTGTCGATGTTTGAGCAGATATTGCACCTAAAATCATGTTCAAGTCTATACTGGTAACCGTCTGCGATGTTTCGTTTTTCTCTTCAATTTTTGTTGTCTCCTCACCATCAAGATGAATGACATGCTCTTCCACATCAATTCCTTCTGCTTCCATTGCCTCTCGTAGCCGTGCCTGAAGTTCAAGTTTAACGCCGCTTGTATTCAATCCACGGCTCTCCAACTCCTTCTTCAGTTGCTGGATCTTCAATTCACTGAACTTTGCCATGTCCTTGTTGTCCTCTGGAATTTATTCAACAATTCCTCTTCTGACACCAATTGTAACGAATTTTACTTGCAAATCCTCTTACTTGCAATCCTCTGCTAAGTTCGAATCACTAAACTGTTGAATAAATAACTCCAATATTGAATAATGTAAAAATGGCCTTTATTAAAGTACTTCACAATGACACTTATACTTTGCTACTCGCTGGCTTAATAACCAAACTGATTGATAACTCAAATTGAACTCTACTATTGGCCGCCAGATCGCGTGCTTAATCAATAACTGATTGATTGCTCAACTCAAACTGAATTACAGCGCCTCTTCATCTGTTGCCTTTTATACCCTTTGGTTTCCTCGTTCGCATTTTTCCAGAATGTACTAGCATTGTCCATGAGCTCTCAAACTTCTCAGCTATAACTAAAATTGCACAATTTTATACGTCTTTTAGGCGCTTCCAGAATCTACTAGTCCAGTAGCTCTCAAACTTCTCAGGTATATGCATGTTGAGTTCATAATCACAATATTTATAATATTATATTTTAGTTTATAAAGGGTTAATGCGGAAGCATAACAATCAT